>NC_080671.1:184515795-185865795 GCF_030247195.1 Topomyia yanbarensis | reverse complement strand
AAAGATTCCTGTCACATTTGGAAAAAATGGAATTTATTATAAAGGACACATCTAGGAATTAGACGGGCAGGGTCAGCTAGGATTTCGTCCTAGCTGACCCTGCATGTACAAAACGCAATGCGATAGTATCATTATACACGTTACATCTTTGCACATCCATAGTCTCCAATACGATTACCTGAAAAACAAACAATTGCCAAATTTGTGGCTGCTGTTCATATAATATTGACGGCAAAAACTGCGTCTAGTATCTCAAAATTAACAGTGGACATGGCAGTTACCACGATAATAATACGGAAGTGTACATGATAGATATGAACGACCACCAAGACGCGGTTGGTTATGAAAAATATTTCTCAGTCAGTAAACAGGTCAATCGCACGAGATCTGTTGGACAACCATTAGCGTTTTATCATTTTCATTGTTTACATCGTGGAAATATGTTAAAGGCTCAAGGCTTCATTTAGCTAACGCATTGCACCGACTCAAATAAACGAATTATATAATAAAAAATTGGGAGTTTCATAGAAAACTGAGTATAAAAACTGTCCCAAAATTTACATTTATCGCTAGTAATGGCATCTAACAAAACTCATTTTATGCTAGATATTGGCCTGAATAAAGAAAGTTAGTTAAATCATACGCAAATTGGATTTTTGTAATAGATTAGAGCACTGTACGCTTAATATAAACGTCAGGCATCTCACTCAAGCGTGCTAAACAAAAACATTTCAATTAGCTGATAACATAGTTGTAGCCGAGACGACAGTTTTTTTTATTTTCGCATCATTTTAATGCAATAGTATTTCTATTGACACTCAATTTCATTTTATGTGAGGAATGCTGGCCGTATTGAAACACTGTTAGTCTGGAAAATCGAACAATAAGCAAGAAAAACGTGAAAAAGTAAACAATCCAAAAAGTGGTAAACCAGCGGTTTTCCTGAGGTGTTCATCAACCCACGAATCGTATATTACTAATTTTGTTTATATGAACGTACACAGTAGCGGTAGGACTAACTGACGTGACTTACTTTCCTTCGGATGTCAATTGATCAATTGATGCTAAACCACATATTAGTCAATCAACCATAATAAACTAAATGTTGCAACCACCACCAGCATTTTAGTCGCTTTCGATGGTTTATAATTAATGCCTATGTAAGTTTGAAAACGACGTGTCGATAGATTGATCAGACATCAGTAGGTTATCACGGAGAGCGACTAAAATGTTGTAACTAGTTGAGTCTATAAGTCAATAAGGTGGGATTATTGTTTCGATTTCATGTTTTCATTATATTACAGTCTTTCGTTTTATTTTTGGTCTTTATGGAATAAGATGATAAGACATCACGGAGAAAAAAAGCAAAAAGGAATCAATAAATTGAAATCGAGGGGAAGTAAGTGCGATGTATTCCCTTCTATGTATCGAAATTAAAAGATGCTGAAATTATTGAGCTTGTTCACATTTATAGTTTCTAGTTATGTTGTCAGCAATGAAGCATTTAGTAAAATTTTACGTAAATTAGATGATAGTAGTAACTGTGTTAAGTGATTTTCATTCGATTTGTGGACAATTTTCTTGAATAGATTAAATTCCGGGCAGTTACCTTTAGTTGATTAAATCATTGAAATACATAAGTCATTCCACGTAAGTTTTACAACCAAAATTTCTATTTCTTCCAAAATGTTTTCTTACATTCTTTAGCTAAAAATAATTGACGCGTATTTTTTGGTTTGGCTTAATATTATATTTTTTTCAAGTTATTCGCTTTTGAACTTTTGAAGTCTATAAAATTGAAGATTTTTCAATCTCTAACTCGGAAACGACTCGATATATGAAAAAAATATTAAATAAAAAAAATTGCGTTTTCAAATAAGCTTACCAAATTAAATCACAATTTTTTTGTTATATAACTTATGAAATTTGCAATTACTTGAAACAAATTGAATTTTTTTAAGGTTGGACCAAATTTTTTATTTATTATTTTCTTTAAGTATTAAAATTATGTTCAAAAGATTGTGTAAAAATTTGGCAGTGGAATTCTTTGCGAGATATTACAATTATAAACATAAAACAAGGCAATTTTACACTAAACGCCCAGTGAAAGGCCTGTTATAACTGAAATATCTCGTAAAACACTTCGAGTTCCATTCTGAAATTTTCACATAATCTTTTTAATATAGTTATGTAATCAAAATAAATTTGATTTCGGGGGACTTTAAAAAAATATATGCTTTTAACATTAGAATACCCCCAAAAAAAGTCTTCAATTTGCAGAATGCGAGTCATTCCACGATTTACAACTATAATTTTAGTTCCCTCCAGTCTTTTTGCATTCTTTAGCTGAAAATTATAGACACGATTTTTTTACTTAGGCTGAATTTGATTTTTTTTTTGATGCGACTTTCAACGAAATAGGAGGAAAACACAATTTGTTCCGAAGCGCCATCTTGTAGGCAGATAATCCCCACCAATAGCACACAAACACGCTCCATAACAAATTCCTACTATGCATAAATTTTTACGGCAATTGGTTAAGCCGTTTGGGAGTCCATAAATCATATACATACAAATATCGACTTTTAATAATATAGTGATTTTTTAAAGTTTTATAAATTTAATAGAATTGGACATTTTTCATTCCCTGATAACTGAGAAACTATAAGATTTCTGGAAAAAAGCATTAAATAATAAAAGCTGCGTTTTCGAAAGATTTCGGCGGATTTTTTTTGTAATATTTGTTTTTGTTAAAAAATTTATGTATTATGCAAATATTAGTAACAAATAATTTTTTTTTCAGGGTAGAGCCAAAAAATCTTTTTAGCTTTTTCAAATAGTTTATAATTATATCGAGAAGATTGTGTACAAATTTCAGAAAGAAATTCGAAGTATTTTACGAGATATTTCAATTACAATAGGCCTATCACTAGGCGTTTGCTGTAAAATTGCCTTGTTTTAAGTTTATAATTGTAATATCTCGCAAAGTATTTTGATATCCACTCCCAAATTTTTGCACAATTATTTTAACATGATTCTTAATATTTAAAGAAAATAATAAGTAAAAAAATTGGTCCAACTTAAAAAAAATTAAATTTGTTTCAAACAATTGCAAATTTCATAAAGAAATTGCATTTTTTTTTCAGTAAGCTCATTGAGTACACAACTTTTTTATTTAATTTTTTTCATATATCGAATCGTTTCCGAGTTATAAGTGATTGAAAAATGATCAATGTTATAAACTTCAAAAGTTCAAAAACTAATAACTTGAAAAAAAAAATCATATTCAGCCAAAATAAAAGATACGTGTCAATTATTTTAGGTAATGAATGCAAGAAAAAAAAAATTGGAAGGACTTCAAATTTTGATTGTAAATCAGACGCGGAATGACCCATATATTTTGATCCTATTGATCACCAAAGATCCTCCTTCCTAACTGGGGTATGTCAAAAAATTATGTTAGCATCTAATGCATATGCATTAGAACTGGTAATAGTTATAGGACGCCAGATCAAGAAAATAGAAGTTGAACCATCTACAATTCGTTTGCTAAATCAGAAGATTTTGTGCAAATTTCGACATTCTCTTCGATCGAACATTTTATGGATATTTTTCTACTCATTTCGATTTAGCGTCTTCTACACCTTTTAAACGTGTAGCTTAGAACACCTTGCGTTTTCCAGCACCGTCAAGGATTGTCATATTCGGTTAGCGCATAAATACTGAGAACTCTAGAATATCCATTGTTGCAACGAGAGTAAATTGTAATTTGTAAATAAAAATAAATAATAAAAATCAAATTTAACATCAATAATGTACTACAGTCTTTCTTGTGACAAAGAACATGGATTGTCTTAGATTTGGCTTTTCGTTTTTGTTTCTAGTGACAATATGAAGTAATTAGAACTAAAAGCTTTATGCAGGGGCGGGTAAAGCGTAGTTGGTAAATCAATTGCCTTGTACGCAGCTCATCACGGTTCGTTCATCAATCCCGCACATATGGGGTTAGAAATTTTTCTAAAGAAATTTTTTTAACCCAAAAAGAGGCGAATAACCTCTATAATCGAAATTAAAAAAAAGCTTTATACAATAATTTTTTAAGCCCCTCCCGAAATAAACTCCTGGCTACGGGCCTGATCTTCAATCTATTGTAGGAATTTCACAATTTACATTCTACCACAGAATAAATTATTTCATTTGGATCCAGTCTCGTGGTCTCTACAGTAGGTAGTTAGCCCTACCTAATAACTTTCGATTATTGTTTTCCTGTTGATCGCAAATGAAAGGGAGAAATTTTTATGTCGATTCTTTGTTGTTTGAGTTGTATAGAGCACACTGAATTGCATGAAATCGGAGCTACAATGGAAATGAAAATCAATGGCAGTATACGAGGGTTCATGCAAGGGTAAATGCAAATTCGGAAAATCAAGAAAATAACCTCTCCAGTTGCATACACCCAAATGAGTCAAATGAAAATGTAACAAATACAGAATAAAATTCGGAATCTTCTACTGTGAAGCCGTTATGGCTATAGGTTTGGTGAAATCGTTCAGAAGTGGGCTGCAAGAGAAGTTTGCAAAAATGGCTCTTGCTATTAAGGCAACAGCCTTCAGCTTTCTGTGCAATCGGAACCAGCTTTCAATACCGTCATGCTGAGTCGCATGGACTATCACCATATATTCTCCAGACTATGGGGCAATTTGACTGATGGCAAAGCGTTTCTTACACCAGCAGGAAAAGCAAAATGAAATGATAAATACATTCAAAGCTTGCCTAAATACAAGCACCCAAGTAACGTAACAAAGATCAATCTGCCAAAAAGTTTTCAATTTGTCATACAGATGAGGAAAACTTACCAGTGTTTCATTGTAACATCGTGTTGCCCTGCTAGGGCCAAGAACGGGCAGGTAAGTTCGCAGCAGATGTGTCATGAAATTGAATTCCAAAGAAAACTTTTCCGATTATGCAAGTTGGCAGCTACAGCTTTAGAAACTAATCCCTGACGCATGTACTGTGTGTGCCACCAGCAGCAATCACGAATACACCTGTTGCAGGAATTTACCATAAAGCTGATTGAGAATTCCAACTTGCTCATATGCGGGGTCCATGAAGGCTCGCCAAGGAGCAAGCTTGTAGCCTGAAGTTGAGCTGATATCATTTATCCGTTTGATACGTGAGATGAAAACAGCTATTTATTCGTATATAGAGTTGACGCACCCTAATCTATCTAAGTCTTTCTGTTTAACCTACCCATTTGAACCTATTAGTAAGACAGTATCTGTTACTCTGTTCAACGCTTTGGCTCACTTGATTGGATGAAAAGGAAGCCTTTCGAATCGAATTTCTAATCTGCTCAGACAGGAGTATTTTTCAAGGAAGCGAAGATATTGATATCGATCCAAGCGCAAACCAAAGTTCAAAAAAAGTTGTGCAGCCCCTTGACTATTGAGATAAATAAGGGATCGTCTACCCTACCAAAGCGCCGGTAAAATTATCATAACGACCGATGAACGATAGAACCGCTCCTGTGCATTTGCCGTCTCTGATTTTCAAAAGTATCTTCCATCAGATCCGTCTATTGTCTTACCCTGGTAGTCTTTTCCATTATGTAGGTATAATACACTCATTCCGTGTTTGTTTGGCCCCAAATCTGAGTCAGATTATAACCCCATCTGCTGTCAGATCATATGGCTCAGTAACACCTCATGCAATTCTAACATATCTGTTCTCCGAAATTATTTTTTTTTACAGGAAGTGAGGAAAACGATCATTAAAAATTAGTCACCGAAAAGGTTGAAAAGGAATGGGTTCCCGGATTGGATGACCTAACGTGAAAAATATATTGCAGTCTTCGGTAGAAGTGTGCTGAAGAGTTCAGTTACTTATTGAAGAGAAAAAGCAAGTTATTCAACTATCAACGTATACACGCCAACGAACGACAAACCCGATGATATGAAAGGGAGTTTAACAAACGTGTAGACATGATGTACGAAGAGTACATAAAACATAGCGTGAAGCTGATCAGCGTGGTGGCAAATGCAAAGGTCGGTGGGGAAGATTTTTTTCGCCTAGTTATTGAAGATGGGAGTCTCCCTTGAACCACCATCGTAGACATCCGAATGGTGAAGCGTGTTTTCAAAACAACCAGGTTTTGACAAACAATTATTTCGTTGATGTCGTCGATGTTAGTATCTTCCAAAAATCGTCGATTCTGACCGTGATGTGCTGGGAGAGAACTATTTACGTGCTTGGTCAAACAGTGACTGTTGAATCAGGATGCTGCTAAAGAATATGTTGAAAAGCTCAACGAATGATTATATGAGCTACTAATCAGAGATAAACTAAACACAGCAAGGTATCAGGTTCACGAAGCGGTCTACTACAGTCACAAATGGTTAGGAAACACAAAAGGGCATCTATGGAACGGCTGGATCAACGTTCAATGACCAATAGCGACAAACGAGAAAATCCAGACTGTGAGTCGAATGCTTGCAGCGGCTATACAGGAAACTTACACATTCAAGTGAGTGCCGGTGTAAAATTTTATCGATGTAAGAAGGGGTACCTCGAGAAAAAAATTTCGAAGTGCGAGGTAAGCTTTTGCTGGACAAATTTGCAAAAATTTTACGGGACTATTTTCAGCACAAAAAAGAAGTTCAGCGGGATCAGATAGGATCAGGATGAGAAATCTGTTATCAATTTAAACAAAGACAACTGCCAGCGGTTGTCATAGATTAGGCAATCAAATAGAGAATGAAAGCACAGAAAAATGATTGATGGTGAAAAACTTCACTAGAAGAAGTTGCGATAACATGTTTGCCAATAAAATGATATCAGTTTATAAAGTGTCAAATGAGTAGAACGTAGAGATAAGCATTGCGCAACAAAAGAAACGAAATCACATCTCATCATAAGCCAATTTTCAACTAGATTGATAGTTTGATTAGGATCGTTATTATAGATTTATAAATATCTTTCATAGCAATAAATGGTTACAATTTCTTTTGAATTAGTAGATATATGACGGTGAAAAAAAGTTTTTGAAAATTGAGTAGATAATTTGAATACAACAGAGGCTGTGTAAAACTTACCTGCTCTCTACAGCAAAGAGTGTTTCATCAGAATATTTTTTACTGTACACTCGATGGCAAATTCTACAAAATATCCTTATCGACGAACTAAAATCACCTGATCTTTTATTTTTTAGATATTTCCTCTTCTTCAAAAGAAACTTTGCTGTCGGTTGCAATATTCTCGCACTGACTGGGAATTGTAAACTCAATTATCACATGTTTCCTACTCAGCGTGCTGAGTATTATTTGTGTGATATTTGTGAATTCGATTACGAAACTTCAAATCTTTTGATATGTAATTGCTCTACAGTAATGCAATTGCGTAATCGGATTTTTGGTTCTATATACATAAATGAACTTTTGTGCAGGGAGGGATATGCTATAGTTCCTAACCCAGTGTGGCAAAGAGCTATAGGCTTTGTCATTAAGGTTCAACTGAGAAAGCTTGGAAAAGCGGCCATCTTGGAAAACGAAAAAAGCAGTTTTTTCTCACACCGTTGAGAAAATCTTCATGAAAATCAATCAGCAATACTCTACCAATGCCCCGAATACATTGATTAATTTTCATGAAGATTTTTCCAACGATCTGAGAAAAAACTGCTTTTTTAGTTTTCCAAGATGGCCGCTTATTGAGGCGTTCTCAGTTGAACCTTAAGGTTAATTATTCCTCCGGGAATGAAGAATTTAGGCTGTTTACTGTTTTGTGTTGATTGAATTGTGTTGTCATTTTCCATTCCCCTTCCTTTTGTCTCCCTTTCCCTTCTCATTAGGCATGTTATAAGGGGACATGGCTGGGCACAAATCTTCGAATAACATGGGGTGCGTACCAATCGAGCCAATATATACTGATTCCAATTTTCCGAGCAGTTATAACATGAAGATTGTATCATCCAGAAGGGTAAAGTTCTACTGTTTCTTTGCGTGTACCTGTCGAACCATCTATCCTGTGTACCGTTACCTTGCCTTGTATAAATCCGAAAATATAATATAAAACTAATGGCACTATCATAATAAATGAGCCACAAGATGCTTTGACCCGTTCCAGTAACGCAGTACTCAAATTATAGGATATAATCTTATTTTTGCACACCGAGTTTGTTGTTGAGCATGTTGTGAACATTAGTGAAAAACGACTTTTTCAAATGAAACGCTAGATTTTTGTTTGGCATGTCTTGTCAAAGCAATCAAAGTAACCAACAGTGTTACTAGAATATTTTCACTTTCAACGCATTATTTTCCATTGAAGTGGTCCCTTAAACAGTGAAATTTATAGGTAGGAATGTCTCAAAAACACAAGGTTTTTTCCCGGTTAAAACGGTTTTTTCGCGGGAAGATTGGGTTTTTTGCATTTTTTGATATTTTGGTAATTGAACATTAATGTATTGTTATCCTAACATTTTTATTTTATTTATGAGCATTATTGTCATAAAGTTTTGCATGTATATGAATTCTGAATGGTTTTCCTCGATTGAATCATTGTTATAGCGGTGATCCACTTTTCAATGTTTGGGCTAAGTCGATTGCGTTTCTTACTGTGAATCCACCTAAACGAACTAAACATTTTTTCTACTATTGCTGATGTAGTTGATGCCGAAAAAAATCGGATTGTGATTTGTGAGAGTTCTGATTACGGTTCATACTAATGACGAATGCCAAGGCTACTCGCATTCTGCATATTACCCTCTTTTCACCGAACTAAAGGTATTTTCTAAATTTTGTGTGAATACCTACCTCATTTCGCTAAAAGTATAGCAACCCCTAAAATGAGTAACAAGCAGTAACACGATTATTCCAATTTTCACTTGTCAGAGTAACAATGACTATTGTTCCCAGTATTATATGAAACTAGTTGGAATATGGAATGGACCGAAATTAAAGTCGCAGGAACAGAAAATGCTTCGTAAAACCCGCATTAAATACATTAGAATGTGAAAATTGAATTTAAACTTCAAGTTTCAAAATTGGACAGGAGCTTTTCGATTATGTCCTACAGAATAAAAACCGTAAAAAAGTATATCCGGTTCTTACAAAGGACTTTTCTTTATCCAACTATTAATCTTGAATGTAACGTTGTACGGAATTTCCTCTGAGCGAATTATACTGGAGGTTCATCCTTGCCGACTTTTTCGGGTGAGAATATTCTAACTGATTGTCATGCTCAAGGATCTCTGTCCGATTTATACGCTTGATGTTTATATTCGATTTTTACATGCTAAGATATCTGGAGTGGATTCTACAAAGTATGTTTTATCCTTGCGACTTTTATTTTCGGTCTCTCAAATGTAAATGCAAGATTCTTTAACCCACCGGAAGTCGCGCTTATAGCCCACTGAATGAGCTGCCGCTGGTGCCCTAAGACGATTTCGCTAGATTTTCAGAGCAGCGTGCACTCAGTGCACTAGCGCGACTGCCGAAAGGATAAAAACATTAAATGAACATTATACATTCGATAAAACGAAAAAACCCATATTTCGTCAGGGTGTCATGATTTGGGAAAAACCCGGTTAAAACCCAAAAATAAAAACCCGGGAAGATGGTATTTTTCCCATCGGTACATCACTGGTCACAATACCAGTGTGCTCTCTGCCACTACCCAAGTCAGCGCAAACAGTTGCTTTGTTCTTGTGTGCATTGTCTGACGAACAAAGAAAAACGTTACTATTATTCTTGTGTAGTGATCTATCAAGATGACTGAGTCTCATCAACCAAGTGTAATTCTTCGGGCTAACACGGTGGCCATTGACTACCGGTCTTTCCGTATAAGACCGAGTATTGGTGATGTGGAACATTTACTGAAGGTGAAGATGCAGCTTCGGTTTTCGGAAGTCAGCTTCATCCTGCTGGAGCACGTCAGGCACGCGGTGCTGATAACGTTCCACAAATTCGCCCAGGCGAAAAGATTCATTTCGCAAAACAATTTGAAACACGTGTTTGATTGTGACACCGCTAAAATTAAGATCCCTTTATATATGGATAATGGAAACGTGGAAGTCATATTACATGATTTGGCACCACGTACTTGCAAAGTGGCCATTAAAAGATTCATGTCGTATTTCGGAGAAGTGGAATCCATTACGGAGGATATATGGAGGAACTACTTTCCAGGTATTTCAAATAGTGTTTTTGTGGTGAAAATGCGGGTAGACCAACCCATTCCCTCCTACCTTACCCTGCAGTACAAAACGGAAGGGGGTGACACCATTATACAGCGAACTCTATGTACAGATCAAGGACAAACTGTGAACAAACGGCACATTACAGACAACCCTGCCCAGAAACCGCTAAGAAAAGCTCATCTACAGAAAGAAATGCCAACACTCAGTCTCCAATATCATTCCCTGAGCCACAAAGGGTTGCCAAATTTGTGGATGCTGTTCAAGCAATAATGACAACTGCGAAAGCCGCGTCAAGTACCACAACCTCAACAGCTAATACCATCAGTGAAGGAGCTACTGACAATGACGGAGGGTTCACGCTCGTGACCCGAAAGGGAAAGAAGTTGGGAAGAACACCTGATGGTGATCATCAAGGCAGTAACACCGATGATGACCCGGACATGTGCGACGACAATAGGGATATGAATGATCCTCACGATACAGTTGGCGTGGATGCAAATATTCCCACGATGCGAAAACGGATCTCCGCGCGTAACGGCAAATTGCGCGTACGGGATCGGATAGATTCTTAGCATGATTCGTTTAATATTTTTATTTTTTACATCATGTAAATATATAAAAGACCAACGGCTCCGTAAAGCTAACGCCTCGAGCCGTGTCAAATAAACGAGTTAAAAAAAAAAATCTAGAGGCTCGTTGAACTTTATTCTTAAACCTGATTTATGTCCTCGAACTTTGACTACATGGCACAGAACAACAATCCTTCTTATCACTCCTACTTTGAAGACCAACAATTTTTTTGAATTCCTCCTTCCTATTCTAAGCATGTGCGAGAAAGAGAGGCAACACATAACTTTATATGAGAATATCTTTTTACTGCAAATACGGATTAATTTGGAGTCTTCGGCTATGTTGATCCTTACGAGGGATTCCATGAGAAACCGGCCGACCACAAAATATGACCATCGTCGATTCGAACGACACTTTGAAGTTGTGTTCGGTTTATGAATCTCCAATATTTTTTCTGACATTTGCAATATTTTGATACAAGAGCAATTTTTCAAAAGGGCGTAAACATTTGTACGTGCACAAATTTCAATTTTTTGTTCGATTACTGTATTTTATACAGCAAAACGTTCTGAGGACGAGTTTGAGAGAATGAATATGTATGTGCGACAAAAATATACACTGAAAAAAATGTTATGTCATTTTTGGCAAAAACAAAAATTTGTGTTAAAAATTGTAAATTGTAGAAAAACCCAAAGTTATAGCTTTCAAATGTTTTATAATATCACCTTGATGTCAGAGCGAAAGTTACAGGAAATGTTATGGGCCTTTTGAAAAAGTTTTTATTGTTGATAGAGAAACGCGAATAACTTCTGAAAAGGTCGTAATAAAACAAAAGAATTATGTTGTTAAAACAAAATTTGAAATATTTCAAGAACTACTACATTTCAGAAAATTTTTGTTATATGCATTTTGATTTAAAATAGCGTTTAGAATCATATTCAAAAAGAAAATTGTTTTTTGACTGCAAATAGTACGAATTATAAAAATATGTCAAAAGTTGTTGTTAGAAAAAAAATTATTGTGAGCTTCTCCATGATCAAAATACACCGAAAAAGTTTATTTTACGTCTTTAAAACGATAAACATTAGATTTTTGACATTTTATAATTGGGTAACACGAATAACTTTTAAAAATAGCATAAACATACGAATTAACTGTTTTTGTTGGAACAAAATTTCAAATATCTCGAAAACTATCGCAGTTTGGAAATTTTTGTTAAATACATTTTGATTTAAAATTAGAGTTAAAATTATATTCTGTAACAAAATTACAGTTTTGTATGCCAATTAGCATGAAATTTAAAACATGTATAAAGTTATTGTTAGAAAAACTTTTTACCGATAAGTTCTCCATCATACAATCACATTCAAAATGTTTCTTTTCTCTTGAGGTTTTTATTGACAAAATATAAAAAAATAGAAAAAGTGAGTTTTTTACAATTTAAATGCTTAACACAAATTTTTGTTTTTGTGAAAAATGCAACAACATTTTTTCAGTGCATATTTTTTTCGCACATAAATATTAATTTTCTCAAACTCGTCCTCAGAAAGTTTTGCTGTATAAAATACAGTAATCGAACAAAAAAAATTTAAAATAATGCGCGTAGAAATGTTTACGCCCTTTTAAAAAATTCCTCTTGAGTCAAAATAATCTTACTGATTGTGGACAATGTTTAGTCTTCCATGCCGATGAAATGTGTAAAGTTTCATAGTCATCCAAGATGGCCGATCAGGATTTTAATTATTTTCGGACGGATCTTCGTGGAATTCCTCTAAAACACCTTAAGCTATACATCTGCAGATTTTGGAATGCACAAGATGATACTGGCATTTTGTATAGAATTTATTGTTTCTACTGCCTAGTTTTCAAATATTTTCACATACAGACTTGAAAACTCTTGTGAGTGAACTAGAGTTTTCAAAAAAAGATTATATTTGACAAATGGTATTGGAAGCCAATTACTGTTTGATTTAACATTGTTCCGTAGAAATTGTAGAATCCGGATTATATAAGCCCGTAAGTGATCCCAAAATTAGCTTTTATTCAGTATGCTTTTGGAATAATCGATACTTTGCCCACAGATCACTACTTCATCATCTCGAAAAGCCTCTGCTCTATTGAAACTCTTCGTGCGATGAAGCCTATTTACGCCTATGTCCAATTTCTTATCAATACAGCAATAGGGTTTCACTGTACTCACAACATAAGTGCCATCGGCATGCACTTTAGATGAGATTGATTTAGCGTAGTTTACGCGAGGATAATTTGCCTTTCTGTCAGTCATATATCGTCGTCAGTATGGGTTTCCGGTCGGAAAAGGGTTTCCGGTTAAACCAATCTACATTCATCAAAGAGTACAGCGGAACTATGAAAGCCTAGCTCACAGCAGTTCAGGCACGTTGTTTACGTTAATACATCTTACGTTTAAGTTAGTTCGTGAATATATGTTAGTCGTTAAGTCAGTAGTTCGTTGTACAGTTGCTGGTGTTCGTCAGTGCGCGATTCTGTCTGTAATTTCAATTCAGCATACATCAACCCGCCAGTTTACTCCACCGCGACAGTCGTTTGAATGTGCGTAAACAGAGCCCAAAACTCAATCCCCGTGTTTTCTGGGTAAGAGTCTCTGAGCACTTTATCTGAAAAATCTTACCTGATTACCTGATTTAAGGTCTTTTCTCATTGTGGGTCTGGATTTTATTCTTTTACGCGATGTCTAATTACTACACGTATTTGTAGCGTATTGGGCTTGTCACTAGGGCTATCACGAAAATGAGCACGTTGTCTGGGTATGCACCGGGTATTGTGACGCCAGATCTCAGTTAAATGCCTCCTTTCGGGCCCGAGGTAGACCACCCAGATCGGGGAATCTTAGCAAGCCGCGATCATGTCCCTCATCTAACTATTTCTAAAAATCATAAATATCCTGATTTAATAACCCTATTTGATCTCTTATTGTAAGAAGTTCCCTCACTGCCTATTTAGAGCCGACCCACACCAGAGTACCACTATGCGACCGCCTTCATACCCACCAAGTGAGAGCGATCTGGTGATCTGGCACTTTTTGAAGGATTCTCTGTGGGTCAGATGGAGACCACCCGTCGACTCGGCTCAGGATACTTTGCCAGCTGTAGTTAGGGTTCGTGGCGGTGCGGATGTGGGCGGTAAATGGATAGTCCGCACCGCAACCGCAAAAAAATAATAAAACCGCACCGCTTACCGCAACCGCACTGCATTTACCGCACCGCACCGCGCGGTAATGCGGTAAATGCGGTAAAAATAATGTTTTTTTAAAAATTGTGTTGAAAAATTATTCATTCATTTTGTATAAGCATATATAATAAAATGTTATTCTTATTTACACGAAAATTAATTTTGATGGCCTCCTCAGAATTCAACATTTATGAAAAAATTTAAATTTGCAAGTTTTATTAATAAAATGCCGTACATTTTTAGACAAATACTTTCGAAACAAGGTAAAACATTCTCATTTCTCTAAATATTAGCATAGCACTGAAGTCCTATGAAATGTAGCCGTATTTCATTATTATTCATTCAAAAACGTTCTTCCGCAGCAATTAATAGAAAAAACTTTTAATTTAATTATCCTTCAGTTACTTGAAAAAAAATGGAATAATAAAGTTGCATTTTTTTTAATTTTTATATTTTCAATGACTTTACCACATGAAAATGAAATGAACGTTTTTCGCATTTACATAGCAAAAATCACCTTTAACTCTTAAAAGAAATTCACAAAAAAATTCAAGAAAAACACCAGTACTTCTATATATTATCACAACACAGTGATATAAAACATGTTGAATTTCATCAATAAGAACGTCGCCATATTTGACAAAAAATCAGGAATCCATCTCATTTCAACCGGTATAGAGTTGTCGAACATTTAAAAAAACTTCCAAAGGTGGATGATTCACAGCATACAACAGAAATATTATTACAAATAGGAAATTTTAGGAACAAAATACCCCAAAAACCTAACTTCGTATTTTTCAAGAAACGGCGAAAACTTCAATTGAAGTTGGCAGGGGTCAAAAATTGTCCAAACTGTGCAAAATTTGCTATCTGGGCTAGCTTTGACACTTGAGAAACACAAAAATCGCAATACCCTACTAGCATCGAAAGTTTACTTTCAAAAAATACAAAACTACTTCCTAACTGAAAAATATTAATTGTTAATTCGGTAGAAAATATCCCCAGTTGGACGAACAATAGACGTATTTCTCACAGTTGAGAAGATGTCATCAAAAAAGATTCATAATTCTACAATTGCCTAGAAAAATCGCGAGAAATGAGGCATTTTTAAATTGGATTTGACAGTACAATTCAATTGATTTTTTTAATGATTGGATTGTGCGTTTTATGTAATTGAAAAGATTCGTTAGTAATGTTTTACTTTGAAGAATAAAATAAATATGGGGACGGGCATAGCGTAGTTGGTAAATCGATTGCCTTGTATGGAGCTCACCTGTGTTTCTTTCCCAACCCCGCACATAGGGTTAGAGATTTTCCAAAAGAGTTTTCTCTACCCCGAAAAGAGGCGAATGTCCTTAAGGTTAAAACCGATGCAGTCAAAAATAATAAAAAAATAAAAATATAAAATAAATAGTGTTCAAAATATGTCGTAAAAATAATGGTGCCAAATTATATTGGACACAGCTTATAGATCTTATTTCTTAGTAACAGTAACAAATACAAATACATACCCAAAATGTAAAAAATCAAGTAGCGATAGGTCTAATACAGATTGTATTCGGATTTCCTTTCAAATCATTGTCAAGTCTAAGGAACTCAACTCTCCGAGCTCTCGATCGAAGCAGTTCGTTTTCTGGTGCTGTGCATAAAGTGAACAAGAATATATATTGTCAGTGAAGGTCAACCATTTGTTCGCCGGTGCCCAGGCTGGTGAAGTGAATACCAGAATTGCCGGACACGCCGCTATATAAGCTAAGAATTATTTTTCTTTCTTTCGTTTCCCTTTCCCGGATCGGTCTCTACTTTTCCCTTTCCCCTGAATACAAGTTTCATCTCTCGTTTACACCACGTGCCATCCTCGTGCCTAAATGATCGAGGGCGAAGGAACATTGGAAGGGAATGATATTCCCATGGATTTACCGGATGAACCCGAAATTACTCCGTATTAAAACATACCCAGCCAGTTCAAATGGACCCTGGGTGGTGTATTTCCGGCCCAACACGAAATCGCCAAATATTCTAGAGATCTCACGGGAGCTGACTGCTAACTACCCGGATGGTAGCTTGGGCGAGCACCCGCTGTATGCAATGCAACATGGATATCAGCGGGGGAAGTCTACTACCACCCTGTTACACAATGTTGTCTACAACATTGAAAAAGCTTTTTCACAAAAGCAATCAAGTTTAGGAGTTTTTCTCGATATTGAAGGTGCTTTTGACAACGTGTCTTTCGAATCCATTTTGGAAGCAGCACGAGATCATGGAGTACCTTCATATATCACGAACTGGATACACGCAATGCTTAGCAACCGACATCTGTGCTCATCGTTAAGACAAGTAGAGATGAGGAAACTGAGTGTCTGCGGATGTCCTCAAGGTGGTGTGCTTTCACCACTTCTATGGAACCTTGTCGCCGATAGCTTGTTGAGAAAACTAAATGAGCTTGGGTTTCCGACGTATGGTTTCGCCGATGATTATCATATAATGATCACCGGTATTTGCATTAACACACTTTTTGATTTGATGCAACAAGCCTTATGTGTTGTTGAGCGGTGGTGTCTTCATGTTGGACTATCTGTTAATCCAAATAAAACCTCAATGGTGCTTTTCACGCAACGAAGGATTACAACCGGAGCTCGTACATTGCAGTTTTTTGACTCTGAAATTATTGTCGAAGATCCAGTTAAGTACGTTGGGGTAATTCTCGACTCAAAACTTAATTGGACAGCTCACATCGATTTCAGGATCAAGAAAGCTTGTATGGCCTTTGGCCAATGTAGACGGGCTTTCGGCAAATCCTGGGGACTCAAACCCAAGTACATTCAGTGGATCTACACAACAATTGTTAGACCAATACTGCCATACGGGTGCCTTGTTTGGTGGCAGAAGGGAGGAGTCATGACAATCCAATCAAAGTTAAACCATCTTCAGAGGATGGTCTTGATGGCGATGACTGGTGTGTTCTCGACAACACCTACTGCTGCTCTCGAGGCACTCTTGAACATAAAACCACTACATGTGTTTCTGAAAGAAGAAGCACTTTCTTGTGCATACCGTCTTAATGTTACTGGGCTCTGGAACAGTAACCCAATAGATCGTGTAACTAGCCACACAGGACTGTGGCCCCAAATGGTTACTTGGGATGAATATGCACTTGCTCCCAGTGACCTTACACTCACATGTAGTTTTCCTACTAAAACTTTCAATGTGAGAATTCCTCTTCGTGAGGAATGGCTGTCTGGCTGGATGGAGCGACAACTTGAAGAATACGTAGTTTGTTATACGGACGGTTCTTTGTTGGAGGGCCGAGCCGGTGCTGGTTTCTATTGTCATGAGATGAGATTAAACCAATCTCATTCGCTTGGTAGATACTGTACCGTATTCCAAGCAGAAATCTTTGCGATTCTGTGTGGCGTACAGTCCGCACTTCAACAGGGAATTTGCGGTAAAAGAAACTATTTTTGCTCTGACAGTCAGGCTGCCGTGAAAGCACTTAGTTCGGCAGATTCGAGATCGAAATTAGTAATCGCATGTCGAACTCAAATCGAAGAACTTAGCATTTCAAATGCTATCTACCTTCTATGGGTACCCGGTCATTCCGGTATTACTGGAAATGAATAAGCGGACGAATTGGCTAGAGCTGGCGCTGCGACTGATTTCGTTGGTCCAGAACCAGTTCTATCTCTGTCAATAAGTTGCATAAAGCACAAGATTCGCTCTTGGGCTGCATTCGAACATGCCAACCATTGGCGTAGCTTGCAAACTTGGTTCAAACAAAGGCTTTTCTGCCGGATGTGAGTCCGAAAATGTCAAGAAATTTGTTGCATTTTTCCAAGCACAACTGCAGTATTCTGGTCAGGGCACTGACTGGACATTGCAAACTCAATTATCACATGGCTATTATTCAGCGCGCTGAGTATTATTCATGTGATCTTTTGTGAATCCGATTACGGAACATCATATCATTTGATATGCAATTGCCCTGTATTAATGTAATTGGGCATCCGGATTTTTGGTTCTCCATACATAGATGAACCTATGTACAGAGAGCTGAAATTTAAGGATATGCTTTTGTTCCTAACCCAGTGTGGTAAAGAGCTATAGTTTTTTAGCCGTATTTGAATGACAATATCTCTTCGGGGGTGTTGTCGTTCTGTTATCTCAATATCCCCTCGAGGGTGTTGATATATCCGCTCACTGTTTGAGTAGAGGTTCTAAATCCCTCCGGGGGTTGGAAGTTTTATTCCTGCTGTTGTAGCACCTGCAGATCGTTCAGCATCACTCCGGGGGTGCAGAATGCTCTGTTTTAATTGTTATGTGTCGTTGTTTTCCTTACCCCTAACCTTACCACTTCCCCAATCCTTCCCATCAGGAAAATGATGAAAAGACGATTCTTGGCAAGGCACAAATCTCCGATCAACATGGGGAACGTGCCATTTGAGCCAGACGCTACTGTTTCCTGATTCCTGATTCATCTCTCGTTTACACCACGTGCCATCCTCGTGCCTAAATGATCGAGGGCGAAGGAACATTGGAAGGGAATGATATTCCCATGGATTTACCGGATGAACCCGAAATTACTTCGTATTAAAACATACCCAGCCAGTTCAAATGGACCCTGGGTGGTGTATTTCCGGCCCAACACGAAATCGCCAAATATTCTAGAGATCTCACGGGAGCTGACTGCTAACTACCCGTCCGTAGCTCAGATAACACGTGTTCGAGCTAATAAGATACGCGTTATAGTAAATGACCTCGACCAGGCAAACCAGATTGCTCGCAGCGAGCGTTTTACGAAGCAATTCAAAGTGTATGTGCCTTGTAGGGTTGTGGAGATCGATGGGGTCGTCGCCGAACCGGGTCTAAAGTGCGAAGACCTGTTGAAGTACGGGGTTGGCTGCTTTAAGGACCCTTCACTTCAAAAGGTGAAGATTCTGGAATGCAAGCAATTGTATTCCGCAAAAACTGAAAATGATAAGACAACTTATTCTCCGTCAGACTCGATTCGGGTGACTTTCTCCGGATCTGCTCTTCCCAACTATGTCCTCCTGGATATGTTCGCCTACCTGTTCGCCTGTTTGTACCGCGGGTAATGAACTGCAGCAATTGCAAGCAACTGGGCCACACAGCCACTTATTGTGGCAATAAAAAAGGTGCGGCAAATGCGAGGGAGAGCATGAGGATGACGCTTGCGGTGGAGAAGCTGAGAAGTGTATTTACTGCGGGGGCCCTCCGCATGCTCTTAAGTCATGCCCGGCGTACAAGCAGCGCGGGGATAAAATTAAGCGCTCCCTTAAGGATCGCTCGAGGCACTCTTATGCAGAAATGCTAAAGAATGTTTCGCCATCTGTCCCTTCCGAAAATTCCTTTGCTCTTTTGGCTGGCGTTGAGCAAGAATCTGACCCACAAGAGGGAACATCATTGGTTAACCCAGGGGAATCCAGGAAGAGGAGAAATCTAGCCTCCCCTACATTGCCTCGTAAGGGTGCCAAGGTGTCGTCCACTCAGAGTGCGCCAACTACAATTAATAAATCCAACGGAAGTGATACACAAAAGCCGAAGCAATTTGCTCCAGGACTTGGAAATATTGATTCTAATAAGGAGTACCCACCACTTCCAGGGACACCAAAAACCCCAAGTGTTCCCTTTTTTCAAACAGATACTCAGTCCAGTAGCGGACTAATGAAATTTTCTGACTTAGTGGACTTAATTTTCACAGCTTTCAATGTTACTGATCCTCTTAAAAGCCTTCTGATACGTTTTCTCCCCATAGTGCAAACATTTTTGAAGCAGTTCACTACTAAATGGCCCCTCCTTGCAGCGATCGTATCCTTCGATGGCTAAGTCATCGAACGAGGTCACCGATTCGATCACTGTTCTACAGTGGAACAGCAGAAGTATCCTCCCGAAAATCGATTCCTTTAAATTTTTACTAAACAGTTTAAAATGTGATGCTTTCGCATTATGTGAAACTTGGTTAACTTCCCATATAAATCTCAACTTCCACGACTTTAATATAATTCGTCTGGATCGAGAAAACCCCTATGGAGGAGTACTTTTGGGGATCAAAAAGTGCTATTCTTTCAACCGAATTAACCTCCCTTCAACACCAAGCATTGAAATTGTCGCTTGTCAAGTTCTAATCAAAGACCTTTGCATTGCTTCCATCTACATTCCTCCTAGAGCCTTGGTAGGGTGCCGAACGCTTTGTAATATCACGGAATCCTTACCGGCACCGCGGCTAGTTCTGGGAGACTTTAACTCGCACGGTACAGTATGGGGTTGTCTTCATGATGATAATAGATCAACATTAATCCAAGATATTTGCGACAATTTCAACATGACCATCTTAAACACGGGAGAAATGACGCGGATTCCTACACCACCAGCACGCGCAAGCGCGTTGGATTTATCGCTATGCTCGACATCGCTACAGTTAGATTGCATGTGGAAGGTGATCCCTGATCCCCACGGTAGCGATCATTTGCCTATCGTGATTTCAATTGCTAACGGTTCAAGACCATCGGAAACAATCAATGTCTCGTATGACCTCACACGGAATATTGATTGGAAGAGTTACGCGACCGCGATATCCGTTAAAATCGAATCCACTCATGAACTTCCTCCGGAGGAAGAGTACAGGTTTTTGGCTGGCTTGATTCTCGACAATGCGAATCAAGCTCAGACTAAACCGGTACCTAGCGCGAATACCCATGGACGGTCTCCCACACTGTGGTGAGATAAAGAGTGCTCAGAGCTGTACGCGGAAAAGTCCACTGCATATAAGGCCTTCCGGGAAGACGGGTTACCCGCTAGCTATCAACAGTACGCGTCGTTAGAAAGGCGAATGAAGAGTCTAATGAAAGCCAAAAAACGCAGTTATTGGCGCCGGTTCGTCGACGGGTTAACGAGAGAAACAGCGATGAGCACTCTTTGGGGTACGGCTCGATGTATGCGTAACCGTAATAGTACCAACGAGAACGTGGAATATTCAAACCGTTGGATATTCGCTTTCTCCAAGAAGATCTGTCCGGACTCTGTCCCGGTACAGAAAACGTGCCGCGCCGCGTCTCCTCACGATACCGCGAACGAAACACCGTTTTCGATGGTGGAGTTCTCACTTGCTCTCTTATCATGCAACAATAAGGCCCCAGGGTTAGACAGAATCAAATTCAACTTGCTGAAGAATCTGCCTGACACTGCAAAAAGGCGCTTGTTGAATTTATTTAACAAGTTTCTTGAGGGTAACATTGTCCCTTATGAATGGAGGCAAGTGAAGGTTATCGCCATCCAAAAACCAGGAAAACCAGCCTCCGACCACAACTCGTATCGGCCGATTGCAATGCTGTCCTGTATTCGGAAGTTGTTCGAGAAAATGATCTTGTTTCGCCTCGAGAAATAAGTTGAAGCAAATGGCTTACTGTCAGATACACAATTTGGCTTCCGCAAAGGCAAAGGGACGAACGATTGCCTTGCGTTGCTTTCTACAGAAATCCAAATGGCCTATACTAACAAAGAGCAGATGGCATCAGTCTTCTTGGATATTAAGGGGGCTTTTGACTCAGTTTCTATCAACATTCTGTCAGAGAAGCTGCACCAGCATGGTCTTTCGCCAATTTTAAATAACTTTTTGCTAAACCTGTTGTCTGAAAAGCACATGCACTTTTCGCATGGCGATTTAACAACATCGCGATTTAGCTACATGGGTCTTCCCCAGGGCTCATGTCTAAGTCCCCTGCTCTACAATTTCTACGTGAATGACATTGACGATTGTCTTGCCAATTCATGCACGCTAAGGCAACTTGCAGACGACGGGGTGGTCTCTGTTACAGGGCCCAAAGCTGCCGACTTGCAAGGACCATTACAAAATACCTTGGACAATTTGTCTGCTTGGGCTCTTCAGCTGGGTATTGAGTTCTCCACGGAGAAAACTGAGTTGGTTGTTTTTTCTAGGAAGCGTGAGCCGGCGCAACTCCAGCTTTTATTAATGGGTGCAACGATCAACCAGGTTTTCACATTTAAATATCTCGGGGTCTGGTTCGACTCTAAAGGTACCTGGGGATGTCACATTAGATATCTGAAACATAAATGCCAACAAAGGATCAATTTTCTCCGAACAATAACTGGAACATGGTGGGGTGCTCACCCAGGAGACCTGATCAGGTTATACCAAACAACGATATTGTCGGTGATGGAGTACGGGTGTTTCTCTTTCCGCTCCGCTGCGAACATACACTTCATCAAACTGGAGAGAATCCAGTATCGTTGCTTGCGCATTGCCTTGGGTTGCATGCACTCGACCCATACGATGAGTCTCGAAGTGCTGGCGGGCGTTCTTCCGCTAAAAAATCGATTTTGGGACCTCTCATATCGATTGCTCATCCGATGCGACATTCTGAACCCGTTGGTGATTGAAAACTTCGAGAGGCTCGTCGAGCTTAATTCTCAAACCCGATTTATGGCCTTGTACTTCGACTACATGGCACAGAGCATTAATCCTTCTTCATATACTCCCAACCGTGTTCGTTTCCTAGATACTTCTGATTCTACTGTATTCTTCGACACATCCAAGAAGGAAGAGATTCGTGGAATCCCGGACCATATACGCCCGCAAATGATCCCCAATATATTTTATAATAAATTCCGAGAAGTCGACTGTGACAGAATGTTCTACACTGACGGATCAAATCTCGATGGGTCCACTGGCTTCGGTATCTTCAACAATACTATCACCGCTTCATTCAAGCTCAATGATCCCGCTTCAGTTTACGTCGCAGAGTTAGTTGCAATTCAGTACACCCTTGGGATCATCGACACTCTGCCCACAGATCACTACTTCATCATTTCGGACAGCCTCAGCTCTATCGAGGCTCTTCGTGCGATGAAGCCCAAAAAGCAATTCCCATATTTCCTGGGGAAGATACGGGAGTCCTTGTGTACGTTATCTGAAAAATCTTACCAGATTACCTTTGTTTGGGTCCCCTCTCATTGCTCTATCCCGGGCAATGAAAAGGCCGACTCATTAGCAAAGGTGGGCGCATTAAATGGTGACATATACGAAAGACCAATCTGCTTCAACGAATTTTTTAGTATTTGTCGTCAGAGGACACTCAACAGCTGGCAAACCTCGTGGAGCAATGGTGAACTTGGACGAAGAGAGCAACTTGGATGTGGGTCGGGATTTTATTCGTGTAATGTCCCGACTTATGTCCAACCACTACACCTTAGATGCGCATTTGCGGCGTATTGGGCTTGCGGAGAGTAGTCTGTGCGCTTGTGACGAGGGCTATCACGACATCGAGCACGTTGTCTGAGTATGCGCCGGGTATTTGGAGGCCAGGTCTCAGTTAAAGGATTCCCTTCGGGCCCGAGGTAGACCACCCAATGTCCCAGTCCGAGATATGCTGGCAAATCGTGATTTCCCCTATATGTCCCTTATCTATACTTTCATAAAAACGATAAATATCCCAATTTAGCCCCTCTCTTTTTATTTCTCGTTTTTAGAAGTTTCCTCCTGCCGTGTGGAACCGATCAGCTCCAGACTGCCACTATGTAACCGCCGTCGCCCTTACCACTACGGAAACTGAACCGAGAGCGACTCGAGGTCCGATGACTTTCGAAGGATTCCCCGCGGGTCCGAAGAATACCCTCCGCCAATCCGACCTACTAGACTGAGACGCTAATTGGTTTCGCTGATCTCCCGTTTGTCCGAAAGTTGCAAGTTTTGCTCTTCTCTCCCGGTCACCATCTACGCATTCTCTCCCCTATCTTTGATACAACTGCTTCTACACCGATTTTGGAAATAATCCCCCCTCTGAATGTCTTGACCAAGCATAAGTCTCCGATAAAAAATCAAATTTGTATTCCGTATTTCTAGTTTTAAGATATTTGTAATTTTACCTCTTTGTTAAAACTATTGTCCCCCATCTTGTAAATAGAATTGTATCCCTAGTTTTAAAACACCGTTGAAATTTTTCATAAATATTTGTTCCCCCTTTTGTGTACCTAACTATATTGTTAGTTTTAAGATAACTGTAAATATTTCCTAAAAACTATTACTATTGAATTCCTTGTTTTAAAATTTTTCATAAAAATATTTTTTTGCGCCTTCTCTTGTATATAGAATCTTATTTCTAGTCTTAAGATAGCTGTAAAATTTTTCTCTTTCATAAAAAAAAATATTTCAACATTGTAACCTCCTAGTTTTAAAATATCCAAAATGTAAAAACAAAAGAATTTGGCACCGCCAAGCTAACGTATTTGTGCCTATCAAATAAACGAAATGAAAAAAAAGTCTAAGGAACTTAGAGCAATCAAATGTTTCTCTATTGCAAGGTAATAAGTAAAAATAGAACGTTCTGACAGAGAGATTTTCCTAATAATGACATTGCTAAGCATTCGTTAAGAAAATAAATCTAGTTGCGTCTTTCTCAAACGGTAAAAGTCATAGTTTTAATTCAGTTTTTAATGCAGACTGCAGACTTTATCAATTATTTTTTGAAGTGCGGTTGCGGTAATACCGCGCGGTAAAAGATTAATTCCCGCACCGCAACCGCGGGAGAAAGTGACTCACCGCACCGCAGTTTTTGCGGTGCGGGTGCGGTAAAAACCCCGCGGTTGCGGTAATTACCGCAACCGCGACGAACCCTAGCTGTAGTTGTCTGCCAACTCTTCTTATTGCTTTTTATTTAACTACAGTGAAAACTTTAAGATTAATGAAGAGTTTTTTGAAAAATATGTCAATTTCCTTCTGAACAATAAAATTAGCTTGAATTTGAAAAAAATATTCTACAGTTTATAAGTTGGTGATGCAAATTTGTAATATTAACTCCTTTTAATCCGGAAACTTTGTTCATGAGTGGCAAAAATTACAAAGATAAAATTGTAATTAAAAACGTCAATCTTCCTAATGTTTGATATACTTCCAACAGGGTCGGCGCGAATATACAGACAAATCGAGCTGGATCAGAAATGCATAGATGCAATGGTTTACTGCTTATTACCTGATTAACATAAAATGAAAAATTAGACTGCAGATTGCAAACGTACAGTCCAGAACAAAATTTATTCAAAAACTGGTGTAAAGTTCCAAATTGATATAGGTTGACAATTGGTATAGACACATTATGACATAGAGACAGGCTCGTATGCAAAGAGGCGTGGTAAGAGGGGGTGTTTCAAACCCTTTCCATGGAGGTTTTGGATTACTTTTGAAATTTTCCTGATCTGGAAAAACGTCGGTCAACGAATTTGCAAAATCTACTAAGAATAAAAAACAACCAACGAACAACACGAAGTTGGAAACAATCGGGATAAGATTATCGAGAAAAATATCGCCGCCGCACAGTGGTGCAAAACTGAAAAAAGACAGTCAAAAGTTTTTTCTGAGTTTTACAGACGTTTTCATGCTTTGATGTCTTCAGGAAAGTTTCCTAGGATTGAATCCTGCATCTTTTAGCGGAGGCACCTTAATTTGACTTGCTAAAGCTGCCATTTAAAAAAGATTTTTTTAGCTCAACATAAAAAAAACATTTTCTTTAATCAGAACCTTATGGATCAATTTCTTTTGAACAACATTGATGAACGTATCCGCCGTCTATATATTTTTTTTCTAAAAAGATACATAAGTTGCACCTTAAAATCAGTTTTTTTAACTTTCTCTTCTACAACTATATTTTTTCTATATCTAGAACGCTTTAGATATCTTCAAAATACATAACTTTTCTGAAGACTCTACTGATGTTTGATATGTGCTTCGGAAAATAAATCGATTTTCCTCTAAAAAATGCTCTTTTTCATCATGAAATTTCTCAAAACTATGACGCTTTGTGAATCAAAACTTAGCATGATTAGATTCTCCATATGTATGTATATGTTGTGCTTTTCGATTTGGAAACATGTTATATTTTGGCCGAAGGGGGCCGTTGCACAGTGGAGTAATTGGGGTCGAATTTGGGCAAAATAATTTACTGCTGCTATTGCTGTTATTATGCCTTAATATAAACTATAAATAAACAATAACTAGTTTTTAGAACAATTTGGCATCTATTCATCTACCAGTGCAGAGGTCATTTAGAATAATCCTTTAGAATACTAATAAATTCGAGGAGATCTTTATGATTACATTTGTTTTGCAAGTTGCATAAATCGATCAGTGGAAAAGGGAGAGGGGAAGGGACGTCTGTGCACGTATTCATAGAGATACATCTTTCCAAACATCGTATTTGGCCCTGTAGCATTTCGGTGTACCTCAAATTAGTAAAAAATTCTATATGTTCAAATCGCTTCGAATTTGTGAATCGGACAAGATCGGAATAGTTAGAATGTTTTTTGGATAGCTGGAATCTTGTTTTGTAATACTGCTTCAGTAACTTGGCCGGATCTCGCCGTTTAATAAAACTTTTTTTTAACATTCATGTTTGGCATAAAATGTTTTAAAAACATATTTTTTGAAGTTGGTGCAATGCACAGCAAAACTACTATTTTCAGTTAGTTTTAAGTTGAAGTTATACAAATGGTTGTGTTCAACAACGTTTGTAATAATATTGTCTTATTTGAAACAATCATTTTCACTAGAAAGCGATATTGCTGGATATATATTGAAAATGATTAAAAAACCGTTTAAAATATCACCATTTTACATCCATGCAAAAATTCTTTAACAATTTTGGACATTCTCCTAATTTTGCCACGTTATACAGTAGGCTTTAAGGTATTTTAAAAATATAACTAATCAAAAAACCAAAAAGAAATGTTATTGGCTAGGAATTTGTTCTAGTTACTCCTCTGTGCGTTGATGCATAAAAATGGCTTGTTTTACCCCCTAATTATTATAATTCTTTCATCAATTCTGGTAAACACGTTACGAAATAATATCTTAACAATTTTTAGTTCAGTAAAAAATCATGAAGTTACATTTTAGCTAGCTCCGCTACGTAATATTGTTCAAAATGTTACAAAAATTCCATTGTGTACTTTGAAAGTGCAAAATACAGACAAAATGTCGCGTTAGGGGACGAAAGGGCAAAATATTGACACTCCTAGTTATCCTTGCATCCGTCAATAACACTGCTCTATTTCAAAGTTTATAGTATTACTACTTTGCAGACGTGTTTGAAGCAATACGGTGTATTAAGATTTTCAAGTCATCATTATTTTTTTTAAATAAGTACACATCTCATTTCGGAACAACGCAATAATGAACACAAGCGGTAGGACAATAAATGTTGTCCCCTGACACAAACAGATCATGTATTTAAGTTCGTACGGTGTGATTCGTTGTTTTATTCAGATTATCACGTGTACGTCAAATGTGCAGCATTAGATTTGCCGATAGTCTCGTGATAGAGATCAGTAAATGACAGAAACAAAATGAGAAATAACTAAATTTTGGAAATTTATTGTCAGTACGGACAGAACCCAAAAGAAATGGTTTAGCTGAGTTCTGGCTCTACAATACTTTTCGCATGACCAGACAACATGTTCGATGTCGTGATAATCCATCTGCACAAGCTAAGCCGAATATGTCAGGAATGAGCATCCAAGTTTTAAGAATTTGACATAGACATCACTCTATGGCATAGTATCACTCGAATGAAATCACAACCCTTATCTATCCCCTTGCAACAGGGTTTAATCGACATTTTTGTGAAAAATTGATGGTAGACACGTCCCTAAGTCTTTACTGCTTTACGAGACTTGCAATCTTTCGGGCGCCCTATGACGAGAAAAAAATATATAATTCCTTGCAGTTGCAGTTGAAAAACCCGTTAAAATCACCTCTACTAGAGTTGAGTTTATGCCTTATTACCCGGAATGAAGCAACTGGAAGAGACGCCAGCTACGGTAATCTGGCATGATTTTGCAGATAAAGTACTCAGGTTGGAAAATGAACGCGTAGATTTTTTTTTAGTGCCGAAAGTTCAGAAGAATTTAGAGTTAAATTTTCAAGTCAGTAGTCAACATGAAATTTTAAGTTTTTAAGGAATAATTTCTACCTACATTCAAAGATTACTAATTGAACTATGACTCCATCTGTGCATTGTGACTAGCTTAAAACGCGTGTAAAAAAAGTTTCAAATACCAATTATACTAAATACTAATTTCACAAATTGACTATTTTAGACCATTCTATAATCATTCTGGAAATTTCCTGCAAATGAATTTGACGAGTTATGCTTATTAGCTTGTTTTATAGTTCCTGTCAAATGCTATAGGGTTCTAGCATATAATTCGATACGGCTTCTTGCGTAGTTGTAATCTTGTGTGATCGCTCCCTAACCTTTCCGCAAAGGCATTTATAGACTCGGTGGAATGATTGGATCTATTCAAATTCTTAGTAGTAGATGCATAGATATATATGTTGATCCGAGGCTAATCTCAGGCTGCTCAGTTTTGGAGCTTTTAATGTGAATTATTTCTACCATCTTAGTCATCACGTTAACTGGATAACGTAAAAAATAATATATTATTAAAACCAAACTTAGATTATAATGAGTTGACTACCTAATCAATATCCATATCGGTTTAAAATAGACATTGTTGCATTCATTAACTGGTACTCAGATTCCAGCAATCTGTCCTGTTGCTTTTGCTGCGAGACATAACAGCACCATTCGCAGAACTCCAGTCCATTCCACTTTGTATAGAGCCGGCGGCCTCTGTATGCCAGAGTTAATTAGTAGATTCCTTTGCAGTTTCCGATTTCAACTCGGCTGTGTGGTAGTGTGCTGGAACAGAAATCGTCGCTGTGGTGCTATCTTCTGACAAGCGCTATTTAGATTTTTTGGAGTATCTTAGTAATCTAGAAAAATTTATATTCTTAAAAAACTCCACTTTGAAATGATTTTCAAATCCAGTTACATGGCCTATCAAACTACCCTAAAATGGCGATTGACATAAGATAGCACAACACTGACGAAATGTGAACGGTTGCACTTAATTAATTAATGCTGCATTTTATCTTATTTGCAACTAGTGAATACTATTTCCATATTTTAGAGCGGCTTTTGCCACAACAAAGGTCTTCTGCACATCTTCGAGATGGGCATCTTCGTTCCAGTCGCTCGGGTTAATAACACAGCACCGCAAAATGATAGGTGTCAGACGAATAGATAGGATTATCTCATGAAGAGTTGACGTCACACTGGACAACCTTATTGGGCATCACATATTATAGAATTTGTTTATTCTACAGGATTTGAATAAATTCAGAGTTCCAGGAATGAAACGATAGCTATGAACGCTTTTAGCTACCTCTCGTTAATTCGATAAGAAATATTCTCATAGAATCCTATTAAACTGGGAATTGGTTTAATTGTTTGCGTATTTATTTGTTCATTATTGCTACATCGGAGAGAAATATAAGTATTGCACTCGAGTTAAAACCAGCGCAATTGGTATTATGAAAAACAAGACGAATTCTTCTGAAATGTCAAGGAACTTGTTTTTGCAAACATGTTTGATGAAGACTAAAAATCTCCATTTAAAGTATACTCGAAGTTGTAAACCATTTTTGTGAATGGTCCCTTTAAAACTTTTTTTTACACGACTTCGTAAATACCGTAGATAAGGCCTCAGTTGGTCGTGTGGTCAAGATACGTCTCTTTCAAGAAGAGATAATTACGAATTAGAATTAATTGTATTTTTTGTTAGAATTAGCGAAAGTTTCTAATTTTAATTTTGAACAGGCAAAAACAGGCAACCAGCTCTAGTGGCAGTAGAGTTACAAATGATTCGAAAAAAACTATTGTTCTTCAACAAATGTTCAATATCATCCAAAATACTCGAGGTAGGAAAAATTATGTGTTAAAAAAATTGTGCGTGTTGCCGATTGAAATGAAGTCATTACGCTATGACTTGTAGGAGCGATGATTGAACACATATTAAAAAAATTGTTTGGGTGTCATCCAAATATTATGCGCTGTAACTTCTAAAGTATTTAGATAAGATAGTGCTTTCAGCAAAGATATTCGCGAAGAATATCTCAACAACTTTCATTTCTTTTACAAAAACAAAATTTAAAAATCTTACTTTCCTATGCTGGAAATCCGACGTCGGAATTCCAATGTCGGAAATCCGACTTCGAAATTCCAATGTCGGGATTCCGATGCTGCAAATCAAATGTCGGAATTCCAATAAGGTAAATCCGTCCTCGGAATTCCGGTGCAGGAAATCAGCCATCGGAATTCCGATGCTGGAAATCCAACGTCAGATTTCCGATGCCAAAAATCCGAAATTGGAAATCCGACAACGGAATTCCGTCGTCGGATTTCCGACACCGAAATTCCAACGTCGGATTTCCAACATCGGAATTCCGACGTCGGATTTCCAAAAGCGTGAATCCGACGTCGGATTTCCGATGCTGCAAATCCGACGTCGGAATTCCGATGTCGAAATTCCAATGCCAGAATTCCGATGTCGAAATTTCGATGCTGCAAATCCGACGTCAGAATTCCGATGTCGGATTTCCGACATCCGAATTCCGACGTCGGATTTCCATCCTCGGTATTCCGACGTCGGATTTCCGACATCTGAATTTACGATTCTGAAAATCCGACGTCGGTTATCCAGCATTGGAATTCGGACGTCGGATTTTCGACTGAAGTAGTAATTCCGATGTCGGAATTCCTATGCTGGAAATGTAGCAATCCGACGTCGGAATTCCGACGCTAAAATCAGGCGTCGGAATTCCGATGCTGACATTCGGCGTCGGAATTCCGATGCTGACATTCGGCGTCGGAATTTCGATGCTGGAAATCCGACATCGGAATTCTGATGTCGAAAATCCGACGTCGGGATTTCGATACTGGAAATCCGACGTCGGAATTCCGATGTCGGAAATCCGACGTCGGAATTCCAATGTCGTAAAACCGACGTCAGAATTCCGATGCTGAAATCAGACTTCGGAATTCCGATGCTGAAATCAGACTTTGGAATTCCGAAGTCGGAATTTTGAGCTTGAAATTCGATCCTGGAAAACTGACGTAGAAATTTCGACGCCAAAATTCCGACGCACAGTGGGACAGAATCAAAAAAAGCCGGACATTGCTATTTGCGACGAAACTATTGGTTATGGCACTTTGATGTCTTCGGAAAGGTTTCTTCATTTTTTAAGTAGTTTAATATAATGTTGAAAAAAATTTATTTAAGGGGGTATATACGCAGATAAAAAAAAAAATAACTTTGCAAGTTGTTGCCAAAATTGATAGTCATGTATGGAAAGTTTGTAGACGAAATGATTTTATGAAACTTTGTTGAAGTAGCGAAATGGCTATCTGTTAAGCGAAAAAAGTTATTGGGTGAAATTGAAGTACATGTCGGAATACCCCCTTAAAAAGTGTTTTTTCGTTGTAACTTTTTTATTTGATTTTTTACAGTTTCTCGATGTTCTAGAAAGTTGTTGATGCTTTCAAAACTCACCTTTTTGTGAAATAGACCAACTCGCTATCTCTTCGTTTTTAGGGTGTATGTCTGTTTTTTTGGTTTTTCTGTGCTAACTTTAAGCGGCTATGGTTTGTAGAGTAGCAGGTAGTAGCAGCTAAATTTATTTTTTTTTGATATTCAGCAAGAAATACCCTATTGATACATATATAATTCATAGCGGGATCTAATAGGATCCTTGGAATAATGCGGGCTAAAATAGACTAGCGTTTCAATAAATTATGGGTATTATGAAGCATGAAAAATAAACTATTATGCGAAATTAATAAACATTTGAAATATTATAGTTCATTCCATATATTTCGACATTCAAAGTATTTTTTTTTGTTATTAATATGCTCATAAGTCATCAGTGTCCTACCAATGATCTTCTTCATTGGATGAACAAGGTATTTCGTTGCTTAAAATACTCGGTTATATTATTACCTTGTTCATCCAATGACGAAGGAGATCATTTGAGCCAAAAACAAGTGTGCCGAAAACCGAACACATTCCCCTATTATTTCCTGATCTGAAAGGGGTATATTATTAAAATTTATTATCAGTTGATAGAGTTATTGTGCTTTATATTCGAGAATAAATTTGTGAATATTGGTAGAGTCATCTCCGTGGATCTCCATATATTTATTGCTATCTTACACATTTAAAGACACTTGTAGAACTCGGTGAACTGAATCGAATGTCCTCCGGGTCTCGGTTAGAAAATCGATTTCAGAGTAGGTACATAATAATTCTTCATTAGAAAGGCAAACAAAATCTATCAATTATTGGCAAAACTGAATTTCTGCTATCTTAAATGATTTTTTGCACTATGGACAAAAGAATAACCGTAGCATGTTCGAGTAGATTATTATCTTCAAGATAAAATCTTTTATGGGATCAGACTGTTATTATCACCGAGAGCTTCATCCAGATTGCCACTCTCAGTGCATCAAGATTGTGAAACCATCACAAGGCACGCCACTCAGGCATACTAATTGCTTCATGATGAACAGTTTCTCGCCGCACTAATGAAATAAAATGGAATTTATCAAATTATGAAAATTATTCCCTGTTCAGGAGAACGAAACGCAGACTGCAAACCTTATTCCTCCAGGCGATGCGTCAACCCAGCGCGCTGCGGTTTCTTTGAAGACTGAAACAAACTGTGTTCTTCTGCATAGTTAAGATTTTTTTTGCTCCAGCGACTTGATAACGGTGCCAAGGGACTTGACTATAAAACTGGTTAGTAGAACAGAGGATTCCTTATTCAGACGTTGGTGTGAAAGTGTGATTGAGGGGTATCCACAATAGAGCACGGAAAATAGACATCCCATTTTTCGAGAATTTGTTTAGCCGCAGTAAAGAGATGAATCAAGATTCTGTAAATTTTATAATACTGATTGCAAAGCCCAAAAAGAATTTCGTGTTCAGTGAGAATACATGCACAGTCATTATTTCTGTTGGCATTGTTAGTAGATAATTGGTTATTCTAATGACCTGCTATGTATAGTAATCATTAGTTATGTTAGAGGTGGTTAATGTAACCAGGGTGATATTTTGGATAAATATTTCAATAGTTTCAGTTTTTATTTGGAACCGATGTATAAAAGATTTTTCTCTCTTAATATTGAGTGTTTTGTTCCATTTTTGCTAGATTTTCACAGCTTCTGTCATGTTTCTGGATTCGAGCGGAATTTTAAATTTGGACAAAAGGCATCAAATTGAACTTTAAGGAGATGCAGTCGTCTCCGGAACCGCATCCGATCGAGTCACCCATGTAAACTTATTGCTGGATGTTTTTGATTTTCTCCGAAATTTCCACAGTTGATCGTAACAACCAATAAAAATTAGCTCAGTCCAGGGGAATTCGTTCATTTGCACGGCAATTGCCAACTGTTGATCACAATGTAGCCTAAACTAAAGACGCTAAACCCTCTGGATGAAGACTCGCCATCTCTATCTTATTCTTATTATTTATCTGTAAGTGTCATTCTAATCGAGCACGAGACTTGTCAAAAGCACTCAATCCGAAGAAAATCGCTTTTAACCCTTCTGGAACGAGGGTCATTGACAGGTTTCGTGCTCGATCGGAATGACACTAGCAGATAAATGGTAAACAAACGATAGACGTGTCGAGTCTTTATCCAGAGGGATTCAGTGTCGTTAGCCTAAACCTTTTTGCTCACTAACTACCATGAATAACGTATAAATCTAATCGAGGGGTTACTGTACAGCTACGATCCAGGTATATGCGCTTCGTTCTCATAATACAGTGCGTTGTGAAGCAGAAGGTAACAGCAGACCTTCTAACGAGCAAGGTAAGCGTCACCACATGGGAAATTCCTGCGGGAAACCAACATGCCGATCCGATATGCTCGTCGGAAACCAGTGGTTTCTTCAACTTTTGATGTCCAAAAAAAATTAACTAGGAGAAGGTGGTCTAACACTTTGCGAGACGAAGCTTGGTTGGATTTTTTGTGGAGCGATTGTCGCAGACACAGGTTTTGAAGGAATGGCTCGAGCACAAACTACTCCGTTGCAAAGAATCTTTTGGAGAAGGAATTCCTGCGATCCGTTGCGAGTCTTGGAGCTGAAGACAGTTACATATGGGACAGCATCGGCGACATTTTTAGCCACTAAAGCATTGATGCAACCCGACTGTCGACGAGAAGTTGCGATATCCGGTAGCTGCAGAAATCGTAAATAAATGCTTCTAAGTAGACAACGAGTTGATTGGGTTCGATGACCTAGATGAAGCACTTGAAGCACAAAGGCAGCTAATAGAAATGATGAAGCAAGGAGGATTCCATTTGCACAAGAGCTGATGGGAAGTATATCTGAAGATGATCGAGAATAATTTGTTAGCATTCATGAATCTGGAGTTAATAAAATCATCAAGACCTTAGGACCAATGTGGAAACCGGATAACGACGAATTACTTCACCTTTCTTTGCCAACATCAGACATCGAACACCCAACGAAGAGACAAGTATTATCGCTACTTTCGACGATGTTTGATCCTCTGTTCTTGAAAAGCTTCTTATGCAGATAGCACAGACAAACAGACATAACACATTGAACAAAAATCCGATATTTCCATCGATCACATTTTTTAAACCATTCTTACTTGTCACTAGCGCTATCTATCGTGATTCCTGCCCAACTTCTTTGCTCACCTCATCGAAGATAGCGATGCTGGTTTCGTCACATTTGGCAGGTAAAAGCTTCTCGACGAAAGTTTGTTTGTCTAAAAGCTACGTACAGCTTTACTTCCGAAAATAAACTTAACGGTTGCTACACCAACGAATCGAAGGTTCAATTTAAATGTTCCCTTAGTTGAAGTTTTTTATTATCGCGTTGCATTCCCATCTGAAGCCAGCATTGTATGTGCTGGGGGATTTCATTTTTATGCCCAATCTCTAGATAGTGCAGTTTTTATCCGCTTCGCATAGCTCAGAACTTACATTGCCGAAAAGCATAATTTCGCCCACAATATGAATTGTTCGCAATGATCAGGTGGTTATCCGAAACATTCTCAGTCTCTACTTAACCCTCCGGAGGTTGCGCAAATGGCTCACTGAACGAGCAGCCGCTGGTGTCCTAAGACGATTTCGCTGGATTTTCAGAGTGACGTGCACTCAGTGCACAAGCACGAGTGCCGAAAGGTTAACCAACATCTATTTGTAAAATACCACAATCCGAAAGTAAACTTCAAACAAGGACTAATCAGCAAATAAGCAATAACACATGTGACTTTTTCCTCTGATTTTAGGGTAGGTTCCTGCAACATATACACATATATTTGACGGTAAACGTATTTGACAATATGACTATGCTATGATGTAAGTTGGTTAGATATATGCAAATGCATGTTTATATAAATATAAAAAAGTTTTTATTTATGTTTAAATTAAGTTATACAATAATAAACGAGGGGAATACTAAATGTTAAACGTCTAATCCATCTTTATTCGGGCAAATTGATACGAATAGCTTTACGGTTTCTCTTTCTTGTCGTTAAAGTTCGTTTCGATGGTATTTTTTGTTTCAATTCAGTTTTAGCTTCCCTTAAAAAGCATTGTATTAGCGTGTTGAAAATTTTATCAACCAAGACATCGTAACATTGCTGACAGACGTACGCTTCATACTGATCGAAACTAAGATACTGCTTTAACCGTGTTTTCACATTCTGCCGATTTTGGTATAGGAACTTTTTAAACTTTTGCTTAAACACGGTGAATGCTTGGAATCCTATATTGTAGAGTACGGTGCTCGGAAGCGTTGTTGCATTTTTTATCCTGCAGAAAATATACAGTGAGCTGTTCTTATCTACCTCGCTGGGGTTCAATAGAGAGGTGTTTGCGACATTTTTTGTGCTGAATCTTTGCAGCAGCAGCACCGATGATGTACATCAATCCGTTAAGTTCTCTTCGAGAATATTTTTTTGCGTTTGAATCCAATGGCTTGAACTTGTAATTAAGATGTTGTTGGACTGTTGACTCTATATCATTTTCTTCAACAAGCAAATCATTTTCTTCAAGCAGTATATTCGCGTCGTCCTTTTCGCAATTTGTCCCAGAAGTGTTGTCGGAAGATAGATCTTCGTTTGCAGAAATAGCTGCGTACTTGAAAGCGGTAGCGAACTGATAGGCATTAGGAGCATCATTTCGTCCGCATCGTCTTCCTATTTCAGAAAACAAGTTTTCTACCACATCCTGACACAAAAAGTTAGTGCACAAGTACTCGAACCCGAACTCATGTTTCAGCTTGTTCCATAACCAACGAATAGCATATATGTTACCGATGAAACCGTCGATGTAATTTGGTTTGCGTTGCTTCACAGTTAACGAGTTGGCTTCTTTAGAGGCCTAAAATTCCATTATTTGATGAATCAGCCATGAAATTTTTATATGTAACATACCTGTTTAATGTTGAAACATGAACTTTTGGTATAGTACATATCTTTCAGAACCTTCTCAGCATATTCTAAGAAAGGCCAGTGGCATGTTTCATCGGATATTGCAGCACGATAAGGCTGTTAATGAAATTGTTATTTGTCGCTGAACTATGCTTAAATATTTTTATTTTACCTTGGAGTTTTGGCCAATAGTTTTAGAGTTGAAGGTATCAAATAGCATATCATGGAAGCTTGCAAATGATGCTGTTACAAGAGCCGATTTCGGAAGATTTCCCATTTGCACATAAAACTCTATCCCTTTTGCTACAGATTCGCTCAAGGTTCTTGTTGCTTGAGCAACGTTCATTGCCGTAAAAGATCCTTTTCAGATGATCCAACAGTTTCTCATCTGTCCCTGTTTTCTTTTTCAAAAGAGTAACTCCCGTCTTCAACGCGTTAAGTTTCTTTTGTCTCGAACGCATGGACCTTAGACGCCACGCACATTTGCGTTTTGCTTCACGTACTTCTCTGTTCAGATGTTTAACTTTTGAACGTAATTTCGAACATTTGTTCTTTTCGGAAATGAAAAGCGACTTATAATATTCTGCAGTCACCTCTGCTGTTATGTCATCATAATGTCAAATTTCGCAATTAGTGTCGCATACCATAATGTATTTTGTGACTCACCTGTAACACATGCCTCTGTATTGAAATTATGCTCAGTTTCAACTAGGCGATAAACTTCTGCTGCAGATTGATCATCATTTGTTATAAAATCGATCTGGCCATCTGCCTCCGTGTGCAGCTCCCCGTTATTGAACACATTAGCATCTTGTGGTTCATCTGCAGAAATTTCTGCAATCTCATCTAGACGCTCCATCTCATCCACGAAACAATATTTTGCAGTCGTTTTCTGCCCATGCATTGGAACTTCCAATGGATCACCCTTAGAACCATCCTCAACGCTTCGTTCTAAATCCAAAACATCCATATAAAATTCGCTGCATAAGGGCGAAGAACAGATACTTTTTACATATTCAATTCCTTCGAGATTGAACCGTTCCAACAGTTCTTCCGAGCAACAAAGCTGCACCCAAAGCGCACAGCTGAAAACAAGCCTATTGTTTTTTGGATCATTAGAAAAACTATATATGAATTACATACATTTGTGGATTGCGTGGAAACCGGAAAAACGATTTTCCAATTGTTACACCTTCTCTGTTTTGACACATCACAAACTCGCACCAGCGACCCATTTTTACAAAGTTATTTACCCGACTACTACGTGAAATATTTTAAAAATTACTGTTTTCAACATGGGCGATGGTGAATTCTAGAGTGTTATGTCTGTTTGTCTGTGCAGATAGTATGGAAGAAGAAGTCTGACTGGGATGTAAAAATCTCAGCGGCTTTACTACAACACGGGAAGTTATTTCTAAGCGCACTGTGTGATGTGAGTCATTTAAGAATTCCCAGAAGAGTGGTAGCGGCTAATGTGAGTGCACATGAACTTCACGGTTTCGCGGATGCCTCCAGAGTAGCTTTTGGAGCCTGCGTGTGCATCCGGTCGGACGGTAAATATCCGTGTACATCCGGTTGGACGGTAAAGAAACTGCCAATATTAAGTTTATTGCATCAAAGTCGCACACAGCACTCAGCATTCCCAGAAAGGAATTGCTGGCTGCACTTCTGATTCGTCGTTTGGTGATGAAAGTTTTCTCAGTAATCAATCTGGACTTTAAGGAGATGACGCTATGCTCAGACAACCAACCTGTATTGTATTGGTTGAAGCATCAGCCAGAACAGCTGGAGCTGCTCGTTTGCAATAGAGTATGAGAGATTATCCTAACGAGCGATCGTTTTGAATGGAAATACATTAGATCCAAGGATAACCCAGCCGACGTAGTTTCGCGTGGTCAAGCCAATTGAAGGTATTCCCGAGATGAAGCCCATAGTCAGGGTTCATCTAGCGATTAGATATGAAGAGTTGCCAGTGTTCATCAGGTTTGAATCATTTCGGAAATTAAAGTTAAAGAAGAGGAGAGTCGCAACATGGAGCAATTTCCCACAATCAGCGAGGAATCTTAGTCTGTTCTTAGATGATGGTATATAGTTGGTGGTCGATTACGCAACACTAGTTTACCGTATGATGTAAAGCAACAGTGGATAATACCGCATAAGCATAAAAAAAGTAAAAAGCCTCATCGCGGCCATTCATTGTGAGAATCTCCACGTTGGACTCTGCGGCATAATGGCTATTGTTTGGCAGCAGTTTTGGGTCACTAACTGTCCAAATACAGTCCGTAGTGTAACCAGAAGATGTGTACAGAATTTAAAGCAAAATCCAAGGTTAGTAGAGCAATTTATGAGAGACTTACCAAAAGGTCGTGTGGAGCGAGTACCAGCGTTTTTTAAGGTCGGGGAGACTTTGCAGGACCTATCTCCATATGCCAAGGAATTCTTATGGTCATATCAGTGAAAGAGTATAGCTATGTCTTCGTTTGCTTGGTAACCAAGGCCATTCACCTAGAAGCAGTTGAAGATTTGTCCACTACGGCGTTCCTCATCGTTTTGTAGCACGACGAGGTGTCTCGGCGGAAATCTGAAGTGGCAATGGACAAACTTCGCTAGCGCACGAAACGAATTGAAGGAGTTATCTAAGCTATTCGAACGCGAAGTGACAGAGAAGAAGGTCTTTGAATTTTGCCAAACAAGACAAATCGTATGGAGGAATATCCCGCCTAGTGCTCCTCATTTTGGTGAGTTATGGCAAGCAGGCGTAAAGAGCGTGCAATCTGTACTAACCAAGGTATTGAAGCTGGCGACGCTCAACATTATAGAGTTTGCCACGCTTCCTTGCCAAATTGAAGCGGTACTCAATTCCAGGCCACTGTTCGAGCATTCTGATGATCCAACAGATAAAGAAGTTCTTACATCAGGACATTTTCTCGAAACAATGTGTGTATGAAAGATGTGAGCGTTGGGAAGATATACTAGTGCGGATGACAACATACAACATCTAGTTCCCAACACCGCCTAGAGGCGGTGTTGGGAACTAGAGGGTTAAATACATGCCAACATATCTTTTCTGTAAATCGCTACCAGCTAGTGGGAGATAGGATGGTTAACACACACACATGTATTAGTTAACACTGTAGTGGCACTATACATGACTTGCGAATACAAAAATAACATGTATTCTCATCAAAAATGTGTGTTTCACTGTAACCCCCTCTCCCCTACATTTAATCATACAAATTGCACGACATCGCTTTTTTGACAGACAGAAAATGTACAACAAAACTATTAGTCCTAACAGCGTCAGCTTTGAGATTGACATATGCAACATTAAAATCAGTAAAATTCGCATTCCACCACTTTGGACTTCCGTCTCTCCACCCACAAATATCTCAGGGTTTGCGAATAGTCCGGAAAATTAATTAAAAGTTTTGCTGTTAACACTACGGAACCAGTGTATCAGTTCATGATATATGCTGACATGTTAATGAGTTCCGGTTTCTATGCAGCAAATGGTTTCGGGAAAACTTTCGTTGCTTTACTGCTCGACTTTCACGGGAAGCAATTTCTAATTGTGATTACGAAAGTCTGATAAGTTTCCTCGAGAGACCATTTCTGCTGCCAGTTCTCAATTAATTAACAAATCTATACTTGCCTGTGCTTGCGATAAACTGCTGCCAATGTAGCACTTGAGACGCAAAGACAGATAATACTTGGATCGGTTGGTCGTGTAGTGTGGAAGGTTTCTTGATAAACTTGCAAGTTCACCTCTAAACTACATATTCCTCTACTGAAACTCACCACGTTCAATTGCACAATTTGTGACGGCAGCCTGAGGAAAACCATCTTGCAGACCAGAATAGACATCGTCCAAATTGTCCTTAAATCTCTTACCCCTTGTCTGTGTCCTCCGGAGTCCGGGTGGCTTCGCCCGTTACACATCTTGTCTTCCGTCAGACGAAGCCGAAGTAGAAATTAATTTGATCTTGGCAATTAGAACGTAATTGAGTTGCCTTCAGTACCAGTATCAGCGTTTCGGCACCCTGTCATCATAGTCTTTGAAGCTTCTTGCTCTTCGATTATTACTATTATAAAATTCAACGTTGACAGATTTTGTGTTCGGTTTCGGGTGGGATTTGATGCGGAGGGCCATGATGGAAATTAGTCGTTTTTTATTCTGTTCCTCGGGCAGCATCACGAGGAAAAATGTCATTATTATTTGACTAAATTATCTTTCGAGGATTGAGTGGTTTTATTTCGAAAGTAAAAGCCATACAGTTCATATGATAGAGATGTCGCCGTTGACATTTTTCCTCTTTGAGTAGTGGCTAATTACTTTACTAGTTTTAGAGTCAGCAGTTGCAATTATTATTTTTTTTATTTTCTTCATTAAAAGGCACTATACAAGGTGTTTGGTTCATGGTTAAGAATCTCTCGAGGAATAAGAGGATGATATTTGGGGAAAAAATCGTTCTATACACACCTTCAAATCTTAACCGTTACGGAGTTATTGAACTTTTCATTTTTTCACAAAATCCATGCGTAGCATTTTCTCTTGCACGTTGTTTGCAGCGTGCGTTATTCTCTCCTTGAGTTGGTCGAGAGTATGAATTTGGACGGAATAAACTTCTTCTTTGATGTACCCCATAGAAAAAAGTCCATTGGAGTTAAATCAGGACTTCTAGGGGGCCAAAGAATAGTCCCATTCCGTCCAATCCAGCGATCGCGGAGGATGGTGTTGAGGAAAACTCAAACTGCATAAGTCGAATGAGGTGGAGCTCTACCCGATCAGAAACACATAACAGAAATATTTCAAAAATGTATCTCACGTTGTTACTTGTTATAAATTTCTGTTATTTTAACTACTAACGAGACCAAATTTATAACACAATATGTTACAAAAATTGTGTTCTGTTATAATCTTGTTATTTCATTCTGATCGGGTATCTTGCTGAAAGATTAATCGCTGCCTTCTTCCGAGTGGAACATCTTCTAGTAAAATTGGGAGCTCGCTTCTTAAAAAATCCAAATATTTCGCTGCGTTCAAATTCCCTTCAATAAAGTATGGGCCGATAAGCTCTCGATCAACTATACCTGCCCATACGTTGACCGAGAACCGAAACTGCGGTTTAGTTTCTTTTACCTCACGTGGGTTTTCAGTTTCCCACGTGGGTTCATTGTGAGTGTTGAAAAACCCGGCTCGCGTAAAGATCGGTCCACAGAATATTCTTGAGGAATTGAGCATCTGCTTCCACCTTCCTGTTAAAAAGTCAATTCGCTTCGGTTTATCACTTTCTAGTAGCTCCTGTACGTGGAGGGTATGGAACGGGTGCATATTCTCATGGTGCAATAAACTCCACACTTTCCAGTGTGATACGGACATAAGGGCCGCAACTCTCCTCGTACTTATTTTAGGATCGTTTCGGACGCACCTTAGAATCCACTCTTCCATTTCAGGCGCCAACAATCTTCGGGGCTGGTTCGCTTGACGTGGCAACGTCCCTTCTCGAAACCGGCGGTTCGTAGACGAAAAAGTATCTGCATCAAAAAGAATATAATAAAAAAAAAACCAACACCTCAAATTCATTATTTACTAACTTGCATTTGGTAAACGGCGAGCGGGGAACCTGCGAGCATATTCTTGACGAGCTGTTGTTGCCACACAATTAGCAAATCCGTAGCACAGGTGAATATCTGCCAATTTTTCCGGAAAATACATGTTGTTTATAAACAAACCAAGCGATAGTTTTGCTGTTTCCATGGCTACTATGCTTATACTCAATATCTTAGCAAATACGCAGTGGATTCGAAATCGTTGTTTTTCGGAGATAAGTTTTAACAACAATCAAGCCGTGTTCAAAACGAAATTGTAGCAAAACAAGAAGAGATATGAGCATAACACAAAATAACAGATTGTAGAGACGTTTTAGAGGCGTCGGTTGGTGAAATGTAATTGTATGGTTTGTTATTGATTTTTCTAAGAAAATCACAGAAAACAGCAAAACATACCCTCTTTAAACTTTTTTGGCCCTACCAATCAAACAATTTGCATTAAATTACAGGTAGAAGTACTCAACTCACTAGAAAATTTTTTCAGCTTTCCAATAAAACTAACAAATTGCGAATAAGTTGTATACTTTTTGAGATAAAGCAGTTTAAAGACAAACATAACCAAAATCAGTAAAAGTTCAATAACTCCGTAACGGTTAAGATTTGAAGGTGTGTGTAGAACGATTTTTTCCCCAAATATCATCCTCTACCTACTTTGAGGTACAACAGAAGTAGTCGATAATACCCGATACCATTTGACTGAACGCTTCGAACATAAATAGCACACACAGTTTTTAACAACTGCTTTGAATTAGTAGGGTTACGATTAAAATCTAGCTACTTAGGGCTCAACATATTCTCAGAAACCAAACAGCCCTGATTTAATTGTACCGCTTTTCATTTTTGTTGAATTTCGAATGTCACTATATCATAAACGAAAGCGTAGTTTTACATTCAAAGTTTGGTTTGTAATGTTTCCGATTCTCCAAGCGAATCAAACGTCTGGTACATTTTGCATAATGCCAGGCGTTTAGTTTTAAAATCAAAAGACAAGCTTCGGATTCAACTTCCTCATCAAAAACTAGAACTTCTGAGCTTACTATCGAGACATCACTCGGAACCAGGAGTTGTTTAGGCGTTCACACAATACCCAATTTATTGCAATCGTGTACCCTTCTTGGTTGCACCAAAAAATGTGATGTTGTTGAGTCTATATGTGTTTGCATGATTTGTAAAACTTTTACTTTCAGGTTTTTTCAGTCATCGCACAGCAGCAGTAGCAGTAGTTATAACCACTTGGTATTTAATATGAGAGCATTCTATATTTACATCTAAACAACCAAAGTTTGATTTATTAATGTTATTGGATCTTTCTAAGCACATCCTGTCGCATCGTTGTTGCTGGATAGCTGCAAAAATAATTTTCACCATTTGTTTTCTTAATAAAACAAATGTTAAAGGTTTATATTATAACCGTTTAATGAACTATTGGGTTCCACCGACATTTTGATTAACGAAATAAACTAATTGGGATCTCTCCTCATTCTCTTCAGCTTCTGAGCCATGTTTTCTTATAGTGTCGTTAGAAGTACATCGATCAAGATTTTTAGTTACCTAAAATTTTTCAATGTTCTTGTAGTTAAAACTTATTCATTCCGTTTGAAAACTTTCGTAATGTCTCCAACAATTGTGGCCATGACCACAGTTTTTCCTCTCATTTGCACTACCAGTTCTGCCGGGTGGTTTATATCGTTCATATCGTGTAAAATTTTAAACTATCACTAGCTCCTTCTATTTCAAATACTGTTTTACAAAAGAATAGTTTGCATGAAATTTGATCGCATGTAGCTTAAATGAAATTCTGCGAGTTTTTGCTTATTAACAAAATGCCATACGCATGTTGGATGAATTTGTCGTAGCAAATCGAGAAAAGTTATAATTTTAATTTGTGCTTCTAAATCTTTCATGTTACCTTTTATACTACTCGAATACGCTTCAAGGTACGTACGCAACCGCTTTGTTTGTGTGTTGAGAGTATTTCTATATGGTAATTTGCCTATTATGGTAATAGAATCGATTGTGGCCCTACTTTTTTATTCATTTCGTTTATTTGATAGGCACAAATGCGTTAGCTTGGCGGTGCCAAATGCTTATGTTTTTACATTTTGGATATCTTAAAACTAGGAGGTTACAATGTTGAAATATTTTTTTTACAAAGGAAAAAAAAAGTTTACAGCTATCTTAAGCCTAGAAATAAGATTCAATATACAAGAGAGGGCCAAAAGATTTTTTATGAAAAAATTTAAAACAAGGGATTCACTTTGATATACAAGAGAGGGAGTAATAGTATTTTACGAAATATTTTACGGTTATCTTAAAACTAACAATATAGTTTAGTACACAAAAGGGGGAACAAATATTTATGAGAAGTTTCACAGAAATTTTAAAACTAGGAATTCAATTCTATTTACAAAATGGAGGACAAGAGTTTCAATAAAGAGTAAAAATTATAGCTATCTTAAAACTAGGAATACAGAATACTAATTTGAATTTTTTAACTAAAACTTATGCTTGGTCAAGATATTCAGAGGGTGGCTTATTTCCGCATCAGTGTAGCAGCAGTTGTATCAAGGACAGGGGAGAGACAGGGAAAGAAGAGCAAAACTTGCAACTTTCGCTCGAAGGGGGGGGGGGGGGGGAGGGGGATCAGCGAAATAAATTTGCGCCTCAGTCTAGTAAGTCGTCGAGTACCGGATTGGCGGATGGTATTCTTCGGACCCGCGGGGAATCCTTCAAAAGTCATCGGACCTCGACTCGCTCTCGCTTCAGTTTCCTTCTATGCAGGCGTAGTGGTAAGGGCGACGGCGGTTACATAGTGGCACTCTGGAGCTGATCGGTTCCACAAGGCAGGAGGAAACTAAAAACGAGAAATAAAAGAGAGGGGCTAAATTGGGATATTTATCGTTTTTATGAAGGTATAAATAAGGGACATATAGGGGAAATCACGTTGGTCGACAATGACTGGGCAGTGCGTAAGCCTCTTGTACCTGAAGGCATAAAATAGACCCCACTTGCGGTCCTTAGCTTCCTGCCCAGTAACTCCTAGCCCTGGCCTCCTCGTGGCGTCGACTGGGATACGAGTAACCTTAGTGAAGATTGGGTAACCAACCCCGGTGGGAACTTTGGTCGTATGCTGGCAGGGAAGGGGGGGTTACCCTTCCTCGGAAGGTGTAAACCTGTCCTGGTGCCCAGGTGGGACCTTAAGCAGTCCTGGCACGATGGCCCACCGGCGAGACAGGTGGTTGGCGTAGGCCCTATAAGCCACCCCTTAAAAAACCCACATAACGAACAATACAGAAGAGAATACGACCCAGAACAATCGGCAACGACCCAGGCGACGAATAAAGGATCACGATTGGAAACTCGGAACATGGAACTGCAGATCGCTCAGCTTCGCAGGATGTGACAGGATAATCTTCGACGAGCTACACCCCCGCAACTTCGATATCGTGGCGCTGCAGGAACTTTGCTGGACGGGACAGAAGGTGTGGAAAAGCGGGCATCGAGCGGCTACCTTCTACCAGAGCTGTGGTACAACCAACGAGCTGGGAACCGGCTTCATAGTGCTGGGCAAGATGCGCCAACGTGTGATCGGGTGGCAGCCGATCAACGCAAGGATGTGCAAGTTGAGGATCAAAGGCCGTTTCTTCAACTACAGCATCATCAACGTGCACTGCCCACACGAAGGGAGACCCGACGACGAGAAAGAAGCGTTCTACATGCAGCTGGAGCAGACATACGACGGCTGCCCTCTGCGAGACGTGAAAATTGTCATCGGCGACATGAACGCACAGGTAGGAAGGGAGGCAATGTACAGACCGGTGATCGGGCCTAACAGCCTGCATTCCGTATCAAATGACAACGGCCAACGATGTGTGAACTTCGCAGCCTCCCGTGGAATGGTAGTCCGAAGCACCTTCTTCCCTCGCAAAGATATCCACAAAGTCACCTGGAGATCACCGGACCAAGTAACAAAAAATCAAATCGACCACGTTCTAATCGACGGTAGATTCTTCTCGGACATCACAAACGTCCGCACTTATCGCAGTGCGAATATAGATTCGGACCACCACCTGGTTGCAGTATGCTTGCGCTCAAAACTTTCGACAGTGCATAGCTCTCGTCGAAGCCGAACGCCGCGGCTAAACATCGAGCGGCTACAAGATGGCAGAGTGGCTCAAGAATACGCGCAGCAGTTGGAAGTGGCACTACCAACGGAAGAGCAGCTAGGCGCAGTTGCCCTTGAAGATGGCTGGAGAGATATCCGATCCGCCATAGGTAGCACCGCAGCCACTGCACTAGGTACGGTGGGCCCGGACCGAAGAAGCGACTGGTACGACGGCGAATGCGAGCAGTTAGTCGAAGAGAAGAATGCAGCATGGGCGAGAATGCTGCAACACCGCACGAGGGCGAACGAGGCGCGATATAAACAGGCACGGAACAGGCAGAACTCGGTTTTCCGGACCAAAAAGCGCCTGCAGGAAGACCGAGATCGCGAAGCGATGGAGCAGCTGTACCGCGCTAAAGACACACGGAAATTCTACGAGAAGTTGAACCGCTCGCGCAGGGGCCACGTACCACAGGCCGACATGTGCAGAGATACAAACGGGAATCTTCTCACGGACCAGTGTGAGGTGATCCAGAGGTGGCGGCAGCACTACGAAGAACACCTGAACGGCGATGCAGCAGACGACGAGGATGGCACGGTAACGCACCTGGGAGCACGCGCGGAAGACATTACACTACCGGCCCCGGATCTCCAAGAAATCCAGAAGGAGATTAGCCGGCTCAAAAATAATAAAGCCGCTGGGGTTGACCAAATACCAAGCGAGCTACTTAAACACGGTGGCGAGCCACTGGCTAAAGCGCTGCACTGGGTGATTACCAAGATATGGGAGGAGGAGATTTTACCGGAGGAGTGGATGGAAGGTGTTGTGTGTCCTATCTACAAAAAGGGCGACAAGCTGGATTGCTGTAATTACCGAGCAATCACCCTGCTGAACGCCGCCTACAAGGTACTCTCCCAAATACTATGCCGTCGACTATCACCAATTGCAAGAGAGTTCGTGGGGCAGTACCAGGCGGGTTTCATGAGCGAACGATCTACCACGGACCAGGTGTTCGCTCTTCGTCAAGTACTGCAGAAATGCCGCGAGTACAATGTGCCCACACATCATTTGTTCATCGACTTCAAAGCCGCATACGACACTATCGATCGAGATCAGCTGTGGCAGATTATGCACGAGTACGGATTCCCGGACAAACTGACGCGATTAGTGAAGGCGACGATGGATCGGGTGATGTGCGTAGTACGTGTCTCAGGGACGCTCTCGAGTCCCTTCGAATCACGCAGAGGGTTACGGCAAGGTGATGGTCTCTCGTGTCTGTTATTCAACATTGCGCTGGAAGGTGTAATAAGAAGAGCAGGGATCGACACGAGTGGTACGATTTTCACAAAGTCCGTTCAGCTACTTGGCTTCGCCGATGACGTTGATATTATTGCACGAAACTTTGAGAAGATGGAGGAAGCCTACATCAGACTGAAAAGAGAAGCCAAGCGCGTCGGACTTGCCATCAACACGTCGAAGACAAAGTACATGATAGGAAGAGGTTCACGAGAAGAAAATGAGAACCGCCCGCTTCGAGTTTGCAGCGGTGGCGACGAAATCGAGGTGGTTGAAGAGTTCGTGTACTTGGGCTCACTGGTGACCGCCGACAACGATACCAGCAGAGAGATTCGTAGACGCATCGTGGCAGGAAATCGTGCTTACTTTGGCCTCCGCAAGACACTTCGGTCGAACAGAGTTCGCCGTCGTACGAAGTTGACCATCTACAAGACGCTGATTAGACCGGTAGTTCTCTACGGGCACGAGACCTGGACCATGCTCGTGGAGGACCAACGCGCACTTGGTGTCTTCGAACGGAAAGTGCTGCGTACCATCTACGGTGGAGTGCAGATGGAAGACGGCACATGGAGACGGCGAATGAACCATGAGTTGCATCAGCTGTTGGGGGAGCCGCCCATCTGTCATACCGCGAAAGTCGGACGACTACGGTGGGCCGGGCACGTAGCCAGAATGTCGGACAATAGCCCGGTGAAAACGGTTCTCAATTGCAATCCGACCGGTACAAGAAGACGTGGCGCGCAGCGAGCACGATGGATCGACCAGGTGGAAAACGATTTGCGGACCCTTCGCAGACTGCGTGGCTGGCGACGCGCGGCCATGGACCGAGTGGAATGGAGGAATCTTTTGTATACGGCACAGGCCACTTCGGCCTTAATCTGTTAATAAATAAATAAAAAGGGGAAATCACGAGTTGCCAGCATATCTCGGACTGGTACATTGGGTGGTCTACCTCGGGCCCGAAGGGATTCCTTTAACTGAGACCTGGCGTCACAATACGCGGCGCATACCCAGACAACGTGTTCGATGTCGTGATAGCCCTCGTCACAAGCGCACAGACTACTCTCCGCAAGCCCAATACACCGCAAATGCGCATCCATGGTGTAGTGATTGGACATAAGTCGGGACATTACGCGAATAAAATCCCGACCCACATCCGTCCCCCCGAACCAAGGCTTCGTTGATACCTTTGGGATAATCGAATGTAGCCATCGTCCAAGTTCCCCGTTGCTCCACGAGGTTTGCCAACTATTGAGCGTCCTCTGACGACAAATACTAAAAAATTCGTTGAAGCAGATTGGTCTTTCGTATATGTCACCATTTAATGCGCCCGCCTTTGCTAATGAGTCGGCCTTTTCATTGCCCGGGATAGAACAATGAGAGGGGACCCAAACAAAGGTAATCTGATAAGATTTTTCAGATAACGTACACAAGGACTCCTGTATCATCCCCAGAAAATACGGGAGTTGCTTTTTAGGCTTCACCGCACGAAGAGCCTCGATAGAGCTGAGGCTGTCCGAAACGATGAAGTAGTGATCTGTGGGCAGAGTGTCGATGATCCCAAGGGTGTACTGAATTGCAGCTAACTCTGCGACGTAAACTGAAGCGGGATCATTGAGCTTGAATGAAGCGGTGATAGTATTGTTGAAGATACCGAAGCCAGTGGACCCATCGAGATTTGATCCGTCAGTGTAAAACATTTTGTCGCAGTCGACTTCTCGGAATTTATTATAAAATATATTGGGGATCACCTGCGGGCGTATATGGTCCGGGATTCCACGAATCTCTTCCTTCATGGATGTGTCGAAGAATACAGTAGAATCAGAAGTATCTAGGAAACGGACACGGTTGGGATTGTACGAAGAAGGATTGATGCTATGTGCCATGTAGTCGAAGAACAAGGACATAAAACGGGTTTGAGAATTAAGCTCGACGAGCCTCTCGAAATTTTGAATCACCAACGGGTTCAGAATGTCGCATCGGATGAGCAATCGATATGAGAGTTCCCAAAATCGATTTTTTAGCGGAAGAACGCCCGCCAGCACTTCGAGACTCATCGTATGGGTCGAGTGCATGCAACCCAAGGCAATGCGCAAGCAACGATACTGGATTCTCTCCAGTTTGATGAAGTGTATGTTCGCAGCGGAGCGGAAACAGAAACACCCGTACTCCATCACCGAGAATATCGTTGTTTGGTACAACCTGATCAGGTCTCCTGGGTGAGCACCCCACCATGTTCTAGTTATTGTTCTGAGAAAATTGATCCTTTGTTGGCATTTCTGTTTGAGATACCTAATGTGACATCCCCAGGTACCTTTAGAGTCGAACCAGACCCCGATATATTTAAATGTGAAAACCTGGTTGATCGTTGCACCCATTAATAAAAGCTGGAGTTGCGCCGGCTCACGCTTCCTAGAAAAAACAACCAACTCAGTTTTCTCCGTGGAGAACTCAATACCCAGCTGAAGAGCCCAAGTAGACAAATTGTCCAAGGTATTTTGTAATGGTCCTTGCAAGTCGGCAGCTTTGGGCCCTGTAACAGAGACCACCCCGTCGTCTGCAAGTTGCCTTAGCGTGCATGAATTGGCAAGACAATCGTCTATGTCATTCACGTAGAAATTGTAGAGCAGGGGACTTAGACATGAGCCCTGGGGAAGACCCATGTAGCTAAATCGCGATGTTGTTAAATCGCCATGCGAAAAGTGCATGTGCTTTTCAGACAACAGGTTTAGCAAAAAGTTATTTAAAATTGGCGAAAGACCATGCTGGTGCAGCTTCTCTGCCAGAATGTTGATAAAAACTTGGTCGAAAGCCCCCTTAATATCCAAGAAGACTGATGCCATCTGCTCTTTGCTAGCATAGGCCATTTGGATTTCTGTAGAAAGCAACGCAAGGCAATCGTTCGTCCCTTTGCCTTTGCGGAAGCCAAATTGTGTATCTGATAGTAAGCCATTTGCTTCAACCCAATTGTCGAGGCGAAACAAGATCATTTTCTCGAATAACTTCCGAATACAGGACAGCATTGCAATCGGCCGATACGAGTTGTGGTCGGAGGCTGGTTTTCCTGGTTTTTGAATGGCGATGACCTTCACTTGCCTCCATTCATAAGGGACAATGTTACCCTCAAAAAACTTGTTAAATAAATTCAACAAGCGCCTTTTTGCAGTGTCTGGCAGATTCTTCAGCAAGTTGAATTTGATTCTGTCTAACCCTGGGGCGTTATTGTTGCATGATAAGAGAGCAAGTGAAAACTCCACCATCGAAAACGGTGTTTCGTTCGCGGTATCGTGAGGAGACGCGGCGCGGCACGTTTTCTGTACCGGGACAGAGTCCGGACAGATCTTCTTGGCGAAAGCGAATATCCAACGGTTTGAATATTCCACGTTCTCGTTGGTAGTATTACGGTTACGCATACGTCGAGCCGTACCCCAAAGAGTGCTCATCGCTGTTTCTCTCGTTAACCCGTCGACGAACCGGCGCCAATAACTGCGTTTTTTGGCTTTCATTAGACTCTTCATTCGCCTTTCTAACGACGCGTACTGTTGATAGCTAGCGGGTAACCCGTCTTCCCGGAAGGCCTTATATGCAGTGGACTTTTCCGCGTACAGCTCTGAGCACTCTTTATCCCACCACAGGGTGGGAGACCGTCCAATGGTATTCGCGCTGGGTACTGGTTTAGTCTGAGCTTGATTCGCACTGTCGAGAATCAAGCCAGCCAAAAACTTGTACTCTTCCTCCGGAGGAAGTTCTTGAGTGGATTCGATTTTAACAGATATCGCGGTCGCGTAACTCTTCCAATCAATGTTCCGTGTGAGGTCATATGAGACATTGATTGTTTCCGATGGTCTTGAACCGTTAGCAATTGAAATCACGATAGGCAAATGATCGCTACCGTGGGGATCAGGGATCACCTTCCACATGCAATCTAACTGTAGCGATGTCGAGCAAAGCGACAAATCCAACGCGCTTGCGCGTGCTGGTGGTGTAGGAATCCGCGTCATTTCTCCCGTGTTTAAGATGGTCATGTTGAAATTATCGCAAAGATCTTGGATTAATGTTGATCTATTATCATCATGAAGACAGCCCCATACCGTACCGTGCGAGTTAAAGTCTCCCAGAACTAGCCGCGGTGCCGGTAAGGATTCCGTGATATTACAAAGCGTTCGGTGCCCTACCGAGGCTCTAGGAGGAATGTAGATGGAAGCAATGCAAAGGTCTTTACCTTTGATTAAAACTTGACAAGCGACAATTTCAATGCCTGGTGTCGAAGGGAGGTTAATTCGGTTGAAAGAATAGCACTTTTTGATCCCCAAAAGTACTCCTCCATAGGGGTTTTCTCGATCCAGACGAATTATATTAAAGTCGTGGAAGTTGAGATTTATATCGGAAGTTAACCAAGTTTCACATAATGCGAAAGCATCACATTTTAAACTATTTAGTAAAAATTTAAAGGAATCGATTTTCGGGAGGATACTTCTGCTGTTCCACTGTAGAACAGTGATCGAATCGGTGACCTCGTTCGATGACTTAGCCATCGAAGGATACGATCGCTGCAAGGAGGGGCCATTTAGTAGTCAACTGCTTCAAAAATGTTTGCACTATAGGGAGAAAACGTATCAGAAGGCTTTTAAGAGGATCAGTAACATTGAAAGCTGTGAAAATTAAGTCCACTATGTCAGAAAATTTCATTAGTCCGCTACTGGACTGAGTATCTGTTTGAAAAAAGGGGACACTTGGGGGTTTTGGATGTCCCTGGAAGTGGTGGGTACTCCTTGTTAGAATTAATATTTCCAAGTCCTGGAGCAAATTGCTTCGGCTTTTGTGCATCACTTCCGTTGGATTTATTGGTTGTAGATGGCGCACTCTGAGTGGACGACACCTTGGCACCCTTACGAGGCAATGTAGGGGAGGCTGGATTTCTCCTCTTCCTGGATTCCCCTGGGTTAACCAAAGATGTTCCCTCTCGTGGGTCGTCAGATTCTTGCTCAACGTTAGCCAAACCAGCATAGGGATTTTCGGACAGGACAGATGGCGAAACATTCTTTAGCATTTCTGCATAAGAACCCCTTGAGCGTTCCTTAAGGGAGCGCTTAATCTTATCCCCGCGCTGCTTGTACGCAGGACATGATTTAAGAGCATGTGAAGGGCCCCCGCCGCAGCAAATACACTTTTCAGTTTCTTTGTCGCAAGCGTCATCCTCATGCTCTCCTTCGCATTTGCCGCATCGTTTCTTATTTCCACAATATGTGGCTGTGTGGCCCAACTGCTTGCAATTGCTGCAGTTCATGACCCGCGGTACGAACAGGCGAACTGGTAGGCGAACCTTGTCAAGGAGGATGTAGTTGGGAAGAAAGGACCCGGCGAATGTCACCCGAATCGAGCCTGATAGAGAGTAGGTAGTCTTACCTCCCTCGGTGTTTGCGGTATACAATTGTTTGCATTCCAAGATCTTAATCTGTTCAAGTGAGGGGTCCTTAAAGCAGCCAACCCCGTGCTCCAACAGTTCTTCGCATTTCAGGCCCGGTTCGGACACTACCCCATCGATTTCACAGGCCACACAAGGCACGTACGCTTTAAATTCCCGCGTAAAGCGCTCACAGCAAGCAATCGCGTTTGCCTGGCCGAGATCACTCACTAGAACACGTATCTTGTTTGCACGAACACGTGTTATCTGAGTTACGGCCGGGTATTTAGCAGTCAGATCTCGAGAAAGTTTTAATATATTAACCGGTTTCTCTCCGGTCCGAAAATATACCACCCATGGCCCAGAGGAACCTTCTGGGTACTGCTTTATGCGGGGAGCAATGCGAGTATTAGGGGGATCAGGGACTTCCATGATTACATCAGATGGTATTTCGCCCTCGGCCATTTAAGCACGAGAGCAGAGCGTTATATAAACGGGAATGTGTCTTATTATTTGATTACAAGGTAGAGTAAAAGTAGGGAAAAGGAAAGAAAGCAAACGAGGAAAAAAAATAAAGCAAAACTTATCTGCAAACAACGTCGATTGTTCCGCACCAGCGAAAACAATGTACTGGATTTACTGCCGGCACCAGCAGAATGGCAGCTAACGAACGAACAAAGGATGACCTTGAATCACTGAAATTTACACACCGAACACCACTGTGAAATATAACGATCCGTTCCGTTCAAAGGTTGGGAGACGTATGATTGTGACCCTATTGCTCAGTACTTGAATTCGAACCAAGCATATGAGATATCCATCAACATCTATGGTTAAAATCAAATCTCGACAAACATGTGATTATGGCATAAGAACCAACTGTCAAAATTCTCTTCAAATTCTAAAAAACCGTTACTGGCCGAACACAGTTTACAGCACTAAATGCAAGAGAAAACTTTTCTCTTTTGTTTACTACCAACATCTGTGATTGGTGAGTGACCGTTTGTCCGGAATTTTCTTTCAAAATGGATTTTGACAGTTGGCTTTTACGCCATAGTACTCAACGGAGAGCAACGAGTTGAAGGGAGAAAGTTTAGAAAAGCGTGGAAGGGCCATATGAGCAAGCTTAGAGTTTACCGGCGACTTAACCCTTTGTCTGCTACCGTAGGAGTCAAGATCTTTTGGCATTATAAATGCGAATCACCTGAATCCCTTGCTAATTAAATGGCGTAACAATAGTTGACAAATTGACTCAATAGGTCGTTAACAAAAAAATGGTAAAAATATGGATTTTACGCCGTAATCATGTGTTTGTTAAGAAATGACCTTCTTGTAATACCGAAAGTGAATTGAAACAGAACGCAGCGGCTCTTTGGGAAACCACAAATACGAGCGGTCAATTACCGCCTCATATCTCATTATTCTGTCACAAATATATTAAACATGGCACCAGACCCGTGCACAAGGGTAGAGACTTAGGGATTCAAACCCCTCCCATGCGAGTTTCGAAATACTTTTAAAAATGAACAGGTAAACTTCGATATAGCGTACATCTCGGTTTAAAAATTGTACGTTGTATTGAATTGTACGTTATATCGAAGCATGCAAAATGCTCACAAAATTTATTTTTTTGCTTATATGAATTAAATTTATTGAAAATATACTTATTTTGTCATTTGTTATTATTCGTTGTCTGGGCTTGTAAAGTGTTTTTTTTTAATATTCTAACCGTCTGCGCCTCATCAAATAAAAGCAATTTATGAACTTTAATCATTAGAACAGACTATGAAGATTCACTTGTATCCACGATTCAAGAATTTCTGAATATATATTTCAGACCGCTAACCGGTTTCCTAAATACCCCAAACCGGTCGTAAAACGTGCACAGTTGCCCGTGTAACCACAAATGAAATATCTCACTCTTATTTATTTGATGTGACACATAACAGGATTCGAAAAGAATCTTCGATTATAGTAACCGAATTCAGGAGTCTCAGAAACCAGTAGTAAAATTTTGATAAATATCATTGGATTCCTCGTAGATCGTCACGGGGACGTCATTTCATTCGTCACATGATGGCAAAATCAATGCAAAACAGACAAAATAATCATGAGTTTAGGGAACTGAATTCAGGAATATCCGAAATCGGAGTTAAATGTGTTCGCATTACTTTCAATATGTTTTGTAGATCATATGGTTGTTGTAATGTGATGACCCAAATGTCGGGAATGATAAAAAGAATCTGTAATCCGAAGAACCGAATTCAGGAGCTTCAGGAAGCGATTGTATCTGATTATCATCAAATATTATTGCTTTTGACATGCTATTTTTTGTAGCACAGCATGCCATGAAATTTTAAAATTGTCATTCGGCCCAGCAACTCAGATTCCGCAGTTCAGAAACCAACCAACAATGGTTACAGCAATATTATTAATTTTAGTTTGCAGTTACTGATCTTGTATTATTTATTGAAATAAATGGTTGGTTTTGATAAATTACGATAATGCGCAAATGAAACTGGAAAAATCGCCTTCAAAGAAGTAGCCAACTGCTAACATGCTCATTAGAAGCCCAATTAGTACGTTTTAAGATTGTGTGTAACATATCGAATTCTTGAAATATGGAATACAAGCTTAATTGAAGATAAATTTGGACCTGAAAAATAAATTTAAAAATATGTACGTTATATCGAGGGTACGTTGTATCGAAGATTACCTGTTAACTTCCTGCTCAAGAAAAAATTATGCAGCGAGCCGTGTTGACACAGAAAATGTCATTTGAGTTCGGTCACTCTAAAAACAAGTCGTCGAAGAAACTGGCCAAGATGACTGAAACAGGATGTAAGTCAAGTTGGTCGGTTTCTCTGGATCGGTCGACTAATATCGATATTAGCAACTGTTGAGAGTAAACCAGTTAAACACCAAAAGTTATTCAGCGGAAGTTAAAGAGAAAAAAAAACACGAAGTAGGAGAAAATCGGGATGTTGTAGTCTGGAGAAATTTTACCACCGATGACCTCTCCGTCAGAGCGGTTGACAGCTAAATGGCTTCGAAAAGGGGTATCGGTAACGGGAGAAATACCGCCGTCGAGGAACTCTCAGCAGCTAGCTGGTAATAAATAAAAACGTGTAGCGCCAAGAAGGATAGGAAACCCGGCGAAAATTATTACGGTCGACACCTCCGAATCAGATCGTGTCACATCAGGTTCACAGCACAGCTGAGCAAGTCATATATACCACGAAGGTTGGACAGCTAGCAAGAAAAAGCAACAATGAAAAAAAAACCTGTTTTAATGCGCCTAGTGGTGCAATTGTGCCTTTCTCATTTATCAAAGCTTGTTTAAAAGCAAAGCTGGTTTAATAATTAATTACGTTTAATTTAACAATGTGGAAATATCTATTACATTTTTATTACACTTTGTAAGTATATATGAGTGCACCACTGCCACGAAGATGATGAGTAACATGTCGACAAAAACAAACAAAAATACTTAATTAGCTTAATCAGCGTGAGTTCAATGTTGTCTTCAAGTTAACATATTTTGTAATGCGAACATAATGTTGTTGCGTAGTGTTCGAGGAGTGACGTTTATGTTGATTTGTTCCAGAATAGTTGGGGCATCTATACGACCTTGCAGAGTGTCAGCGATGAACAAGGCTCTTGCAGTATTCCTTCGAACATGTAGGGTAGAGTGACAGGAAAAAAATGACCCCTATCGGCCCATACCTGAGTCGATTCCTAGTCCCACCAGGAGTACTTGTTTCAAATTTGAAGCAAATCGGACAAGTCTAGCTACCGGACCAACGTGCCAGAAATTTGTATGGGATTTTTCGACAATTTACATGAAGAAAAACCACTAACTCGCCTTTTTGCCGCTAGGCGGCACTCTATGCATCGTATTATCACTGTAAGTGAAAATAAGAAACATCATTTAATTATCTACAACTTTGTCGAAGACTGCTAGTTAATCCGGCTTTGTTAAAAGAAGTTATTAAACTTTTAACGAAGTGATGTCTGAGTCAGTTTTGCATGGGACCTAGCAGTGCATGGTTGTGTATCGGTACTCGATTCCCACCAACTATACATTTTTGTGAGATAATGGTTAGGTTTAGGTCAATAGTATGTTCAGAAGATTTATAGTAAGTAATACGAGTCATGCTTTGGTTAGAAAATTTTAGTTCCACATTTTACTGTATAGACACTAACTTTTCAACGGAAAGAGATAGAGATTAGGTGTCTTCCATAAAGTTGTAGAATAAGCATTTTTATATAATTCTTCCCAACATCTCGATACTCTATCTCACTTCTATGAAAAGTTAGTGTTGGCGCCCTCTATGCGGTCACAGGTGGAACTAAAATTTTCAAACCAAAACATAACTCGTATTATGTACTGCAATTCTTCTGAACATACCATTCAGCTAAATCTAACCATTATCTCACAAAAATGTATAGTTGGTGGGAATCGAGTACCGATACACAACAATGCATTGCTAGGCCCCATGCAAAACTGACTCAGACATCACTTTGCTAAAAGTTTAATAACTTCTTTTAACAAAGTCGGATTCACTGGCAGTCTACGACAAAATTGTAGGCAATTAAATTATCTTTCTTATTCTCACTTAAAGTGATAATACGATGCACACAGTGCCGCCTAGCGGCGAAAATGCGATTGAGTTTTCAAAAATTCATAATTTTTCTGGGCACTCTAATGTAGGGGCTCTAGTTGAATTAGCTAACACCGGTTTTCATGGCGAGGTAGTCGGGAAGGATCTCTCCACGGCAATCTACGAAGCGCGAAAGGTAAAAAGCGACGCTGAACGGACTCTATTCTCTCAACGCCATTATTGTAATTTGGACTCCAAACTTCAGAGCAATATTCTAGAATTGATCGCGATAAAGAACAGTAGAGCGATTTGAGACAATAGATATCCGTAAAATTTTTGTCTATTCCGAAGATGCATCCCAGTGCTCTAGATGCTTTACCAACTGCACAGGAGACGTGTTACTTAAACGTAAGTTGAGCATCCAGAATCACTCCCAGATCTTTAACGTGACTGACGCGTTCAATGTCTGTTTCTAGTAGACGGTAGTTAAAATGAATCGAATCCTTTTTCCGTGAAAACGATATTACCGAACACTTCTTCGGGTTCACGCACATGCGGTTCGTATTACACCAATCAGCAAAGACATCAAGCTGCTGTTGGAGAAATCTGCAATCTTCAATTGAACGAATTAGGTGGAATATCTTGAGGTCATCTGCGAAGGAAAATCGTGGAGTCTTCAGAACTAGATATACATCATTGAAGTATAGCAGAAACGTCAACGGTCCCAAGTGGCTTCCTTGGGGTATTCCTGACGTAGAAATGAAGTGCGGGCCTGACACTCTCCTATGACAACCGCTATCTCTCGGTCTGTGAGGTAGGATCGAAACAACTGCAAAGCGCTATCATTTACTCCAAATCTCTCCATTTTTGCGATTGCGACATCGTGATTTATCGTATCGAAAGCGGCAGATAAGTCGGTGTAAACAACGTTGGTTTGAGCACGATGTTTCATACTCTCTGTTATATAGGATGTTAAATACAGCAGGTTAGACGCTGTTGACCGCCCGGACGTGAAGCCGTGTTGATCGTCACTGAGGTACTGCTTACAATGAGCCTGAAGAGGTTCCATAATCACCAGCTCGAACAACTTCGAAACTGCACTCAATAAAGTTATTCCACGGTAATTATTGACGTCTCGCTTATTACCCTTCTTGTGGACTGGGAACATGTTCGCGTATTTCCAGCAAGACGGGAAAACTCCTCTAGCAATAGATGCTCGAAAAATATGAAGAAGCGGAGTAATCAAAGCTTCAATGTGCCTTTTCAGGATAACGGAAGGGAATCCGTCGGGTCCCGGATTGAAAGATGACTTAGGCCGAGAGGAAGCTCTGGTAATCATCGTTGCATCATCTATGAATACATTCGCGAATTTTTCCGAAGAAAGTGCACATATGTCTCGAGATGTGGTAGCTGTGTTCCCATTGAAAGTCATAGACGACGGCAGTCCTGATTCCTTGCGCTGCTCGTTCACATATTTCCAGAAACGTTTGGGATGCGACTTGAGATTACGCTGAATATTTTGCGGATATCAATAGAAACAGTGTTGACTGGCTCGTTTGTACGCATGGTTGAGACTGACGTAATAGTCTCTGAGTGATATTGTGCGATACTCGGTAAACCTCCGCAGGGCAGCTCTCTTTATAGAGTTCGCCCGTCGCAGTGTACTCGTTTGCCATGGAGGGCCGGTTTGTCGATGGTGAACTTTCTTTGCAACGTGCCTGTCAATAGCATACACCAGAACGTTTGAAAGGGTTTGAACTGCGGTTTCGACATCTTCGGGGTCCAGAATATTTTCCCAATCGATGGTGGAAAGAAGGTCTGGAATACTGCGATGATCAGCTTTACGGAAATTGTAGGAGACAGAAAACGGTAATAAATCGAAGTCATGCACCACAGAGCTATCAATCGTGGCGATCAGTGGAGGATGATGTGCCACTGATTTTACTAGGGGAGAAGGAGCTGTCACTATTGATGTGGCGAAAACCTGATCGCTGACAAAACAAAGATCGAGATGGCGGCTATTCTCATTGGCCATAGGATTGATTTGTAGTAACGTGGCTGAGCTATAGCTATCAAGTAGCCTCACTACACATGGGTGGAGAACGGAATGGTCCGAATCCGGATAAAAAAAATCCATTACGGGAAGATTTCCATGAAATGCTAGGAAGATTAAAATCTCCTAGTACCATGATCTCATCAACAGCGTTAGCATATTTGAGGATAGTAAAAACTGAGCTGCAGTGTGCTTCAACATATTCGGTATCACGAGCGCGGTCGGGTGGAACATACAAACCACACAAGTACAACTTACGGTCGCCAAGCTCGATAATTGTCCAAACCTGCTCTAGACAAACCCAAGAAGTGTTCTCGACGATTCTTGCCTTCAAGCTGGTTTTAACCGCTACTAATACGCCGCTTCCGGTGGCTTTTCGGCTGTTGCTAAGGCTCCGGTCACAGCGAAACATCTCGTATTCAGTACCGAACACCTGACTGGAAAGCGTGTCATCGTTCAACCATGTTTCGACGAAGACAATGATGTCAAAACTGTTATCGGAGACTGCAAGACGGTATTGCTCAACGATTGAATTAATACCACCAACATTTTGGTAGTATAGCAGCAGTTTAGCCCGTCGATGACCAATGCTGGAAATCGAAGAGCTTTGAGGAAAGGAAGAGCTCACAGGTGCATTGTACTTGCCTGAGGTAGGTTTGCGGGCAGATAATATGGTAGCGTGTATTCTCAATTTGAATCAAGCTGTGTTGGTATAATGCAGTAACTATGCTTGGTCTACAATGCGAAGAAGGCATGATTCTAATTCTGAATATGCACGAAAGGATGTAATGCCTTTTTTGCATTAGGAAATTGTTTTTGGTGTACTGTTTCGTGGCTTATAGCACTTCATTTATATTGCTATTCCATGTAATTTATTTTACATTGTTGCAAAAAAGTATAACTGAATGCAGCGTCCTGTTTGGTCAATTGAAATATTTCACCATGATCCGAAAAAAGGATGTTTGTTTACTTTGCAAGATAGGTAGCCATCTAAGTATTCGATAGGTAGATTTGGCTTCACTCTGTGCGAGCCTTTAACATAAACAAGGTCTTTGGTCCACACAAATCATCTCCAGTCGCATAAAAACATTGCAGTTCTACTAACATACTATAGGGATCTTTAATTTGGAAAAATTGTGCCAGATTTTCATATGTATTGGTAGCGGGTGTCCTTACGAGTACACTCATATCATTCTTAAGCCTTAATTATTATTTAATGATTTTTAAATTAAAAAAAAAAACCAAATTAAATTCAACCAGCAAACTGACAGTTGTCCTACTAAATGACGTATCTGCTAATATCTCGTCCGCCTCATTATTAACCGGGACAGCACCCCACACAGCATGATCTGGTACTTTGTCAATCCGCTAGCAGCCTGCCATCCCAAGTTTAATCTGCAAAGTATGGTAGATCTGATAAGGCAACCTATAGAGTCGTGCAAGTCTCATGGGTTTGGATGTGTTATTGTCCTAAAAGGAAACAAACTAAAAAATGTTTTTTTCAATAGTTTCGGGCCAAAAAATTGAAAAAGGACTGAGATATTAACTCACGGTACTAATCTGCATCAGAATATGTCTTAACCCGCACACCCCTAAAGATCCCTATTATAGAATACGTCCTATTTCTCAAGCGCAAGTTCCTGTTAGACTAATTGTTTTATTTTCGTTTATTCTTTTACTAACCTGTGACCTAATTTTGTTATGTCAACAGTTTTAGGCGACTATCGTCACCGCATATCATTTTCAAAATTTTATGCGGTTCTGGTTCCCCAGTGTAGTCTCTGTTCAACCAATTTATTTTATACTTACTAGAAGAATAATCCACATTTTTTTCTCTTGTTCCGTTGTTTTTTTTTCTTCCCCTTATATTTTTTAGCCTCGAAAAAGTTGTTTATTCCAAACTATAATTTGTTGCTGATCAAAGCTCTGTCGCTTCATCAAATCTGTTTGGTATTCAAGCATCCAGCATTATTCGATCAGCATACAGCGTTACTCCGTCAGGTAGCTTTAGAAGCAGTATATGTCCTGCTGAAGCGTCGAATGGTACCCGTCTCTCAAATAACGACAACTTCCAGGCGTACGGGTTATCATCTTTGGAATGATGTGGAGCAATTTCAGAAATCGACTATTGACGCAGACTTGAATGGTAAACTGACGATTTTTTACCAGAACGTCCGAGGCCTACGCACGGAAGAAGTTTTCCTAGCAACCTCTCCTTCCCATTACGAAATAATTGTTCTCACCGAGACCTGGTTAGACGACAGGATTCGTTCTCTCTCGTCAGCTTTTTGGCGATACATATGCTGTTTATAGAAACGATCGCAGTTTTGTGAATAGCCGTAAATCTTACGGAGGGGGCGTACTCATCGCCGTATCCATTGCATTGAATTGTTTCGTAATTTTTCATTTAACAAGTTTCATCAATTGAATCATTTTATTCCTTTTCTTCTGTTGCATTGTGGTCGCATTTGTTATTTGATTTATTTAATTTGTCAATCTTATTCATATTAATTATTCTTCACATTTTAGGAATTTGCTCACTTTCCTTTATTTCGCTATTAAGTTTTAAATTTCATTTAATTTATTGATTTTCTATACCATGCTTTGCATAACCACGTTTTGGAATGTAAAAACGCGGCTTTAAACATTACGTATGAAATTTGGGCAAAAGTTCTTTGACGTAAGAGTCGTTTAATAGCACCTACAGCGAAAAGTTCATTTGTTGAAGTTAATAATACATTATACGAACAATTTTGTGTTTAAATTATTTGTTTTAAACTGTTTTAACATTGGAGGTCTGAAGACTTTTTAAGACATGACAAATACAAATACAAAAGTTCCACTCCCCCGATAGTCTCGTTCTAAAGTAGGATATGTCACAAAAGATTCGAGTATCCAAGCTTTCGTTTGGTGACTGTTTCGACGATTTTTTTAATACGTGGTTGTATCATAGTTCATGTGTAAAATATATCGTATCAACCAGTTCATGTGTAAAATATATCGCAATTCTACATATACGCACACTTACCAACATATTTTATGGTAGGATTATTTATTGCTTGGTAGGTACTATTACATTTCATTATTGTGTAATGTAACTTTTTTTCAAAGTTGCAAAACTCTACCTTCGCATAAATTAACACCACGGTAGCAGACCAAATTTGCTAACTGGAAACAACCATTCTACCATGCAGCAAAGTTACGCTCTTTTATCAAACACCGGTTAATGAGTTTCATGTTGCGAAAATAAATCATCCATCATCGTCATTCTCAGGGCTCCCTTCATACTAGCCTGGCGCCAGGACTGCGGCACCGTCCGAGCGCAAAACAACGATGTTTTCTTTTATTTGCAACCTTCTGGCGAAACTCTCAAAACTTTTCTATTCACCCGCTACCTAATAGCTTTTCCGGCAGCCGATGGCCGGATTTTGTCCGGTATTCGTATCTACTGGATATCCTATGATGAAATGGGGGGGGGGGAAACATTTGCTTCCAATTCCGAAAAGGCAATTAGATATGCAACTTTCAAATAATCGAGTTTTCCGACAGGATAAGGGAAGCGCAACATTGTGCTTCGGTGATATTTTCCCTGAATTATAAACAACGGTAACAATGACTTACTACCAAAGCACTTGGCTATCTAGCTCTACCATCGATGGAAAAGGGTTATTATTTATTTAGAAAATTTCGAGCGTACGGTGTTAAAATGAATTCTGGGAATTGCACGAAACAATATTGAAGTTTGAGGGAAATTGGCTTGTTAAATCCTCTTCCTAGTCGTTTCAGGTTCCAGGTATGAAGTAAAGCGGATCTCAACCTTTTATTTGATGCCCCCTAATATTGTTTTTCCATTGTTTATGGTATCACTAAGTTAGTTTTTTTCAATTCTTCGTTTTTTTACGGTTTCGTCCAGCCGGCTTATCGATTTCACTTGATTGCCGAAAGGTTTGCTGTAATCATAAGCAATAAACGCTCAATATTTATTTCGCAGTTTGCCCTTTTTCAAGAGATGAAAATGAAACCATTTCTTTTAAAAATGCTCAATAACTGGTGTTTTTGCGGCAAAGCTAACCAATCTTAGAAATCAGGATTTGAAAACACATTTACGAAAATCAAGGAATCCGGACACAAAGATTGACGTTGTTTTAAGACATAGCTAACCATGTAATCCACCTAGCAGTGAGAACAGAGTTTCTAGAAATGGGAGTATCCTTAAGAAACTTGAAGGTGCTAGCCGATTTCTAGATTCAAGCATCATGAAACATAGCTGAAGACACCTAATCACGAAAACTTCAATGAGAGCTAAAAAATACTTTTGTTCACCATTTCGCAATTTGGGACCAAGGTGCGGCGTCTCACCCGCACATGCGGCAACTCTCCCGAATTTACCTTTGTTTTTAAAATGTTCGTGGAAATTTGATAATTATTTTTTTTCATTACAAAAACCATTTCAATGTGTTTTAGATACCTGTCACAATTGATAAAAATCATAAAATGAATGGTTTACTTTGATGCAGGACTGATTTTTAGAAATGTTCGGCATCTCTCCCGAAGTTAGCCTACTCATAGTATCTCACTGTTGGACTAAAAGATACAGCTTGTGTGTGCTGATACTTCATATTGCTTTTCCGCAGAGTAGAAGGAACATTATGAATGGTCTGGCAAATCTGTATCATTGTGCAACATAAGGCCAAACTATCGCCATACACCTCTGATACATTCGTTCGGTGATTTTGGCCCGATAAGTCGATCTTCCCAGTCCGTGTAGCACAACGTTGTAAAGAATAGTGCTAATCCGCTTACAAGATTATCTTGTGCGTTCTTCGCCTCTTCGAGGTTTTGGCATTTTTTCCTCTTTCGTGCCTGCGCGTTAACCGTTATTCGACCAGCAGAGAAGTAGCATTGTTTAGTTTCTCGTAAGCTACTTGGATACCGGTATTCAAGTTAAATACCGTTATTATAATACATTACCCATTTTCGTCTCACTTACCATCCCGCACTTGGCAATAGACCCGGGCAAAAATGACTTCCCCTGACAATGATAGCCTCAGGGTGATACGGATATCGAAATATAATTACCTCCCGACTTAAATTGTACCCACCCTTCTCAACCCTGCCCTATGTGATCTATTTTCGGGTCACAGACAAAGTGCGTGACAAAACTATTGCAGATTTCTCGAGGTCTGATGGAACGCTATTTGACCGTGACAGAAATGTCAAATAGTTTGATATTGCTGGCTGCGGGCCCTTTACAAAGAAGTACGTAATTTATGCACCAACTAATCGGGTTGAAATATGTGGTGTGGTCTCCGATTGGAGTTTCAATTGCGCAGGGTGTTGGCTGGTTTTAGCTTCCCACGCTTTAGCCAGTGAAGATACTGAACTGCAAACGTTTGCATTCAGCATCAGTCGCAGCTAGGTCATATGTCAACTCTGACTCTTAACGGGTGACCTTCGCCGAGTCTGTCCTACCGAACTACCTCCTCTTTAACAAGGTTCGTCTGTTTGTTCAACTTTCATGTACGGATAGCAAACAACTGGGACACACAGCCACCCATTGCAGCAGTAAGGTTCGACGCGAGAAATGATTTTTTATTTTGATTATAGAGGTTTTAATCTTAGGGTCATTCGCCTCTTGGGAAATGATTAATAAAGCATAAATTATGATCTCCCGACATGTCGCGCGTACAACCATAACGAGGAGAAATTGAAGCGTTCCTTTCAGGGACACATTAAGCATTTTTGCTGAAATGATAGATGTAGCTACGCCACCGGCCTCTACCAAACTCGGCTATGATAATCCTCAGGAGGGCACATTTTCCACTATGCCTAGAAGTAATAGAAAAAGGAAGATATTTTCTCTCCTAAGCTCCGTTGTAGGAAGTACTGGTGTAAACTGGTATTAAAAACCTGAGCTCAGAAAAAGAGTTCCCAGCACTTCTTGGAACCAAGCATGGGAAAAATCGCATCGTGAATCGATCGTTCGCGCTTCGCAAGCAAGCTTTCTTCAGTTGTGATGCATTCTGTTAGCTTCGAAAATGATACCTAGCAACCTGTCGTTACGGACACATGCGATTCAAAGCTATAACAACCAACGAAGAAGCACATCAGTTGTGTTTTAATTCTTTCCTTCCCCACCGCGGATGGCTTCGTTCGCGAAGCTCTTCTCGAGCGGTTCGCGGTTTGCATAGGATTTTCATTATACAGTTTTATTTCATTTTCATATTCGCACAATATAATTAATGCTTGGAAAACCATATACCATTTTAAAACTAGCTGATAATCAATGGTTTTAAAAATTTGCATCAATGCACTGCTAACAAATAGGCCGCAAGGAACTTCAGTAGATCAAATTGCTAGTATTGTATCACAAAACTACCCATAACGCGGTCTGAGAGCAAAAAATCCAGTGCAAAAATAGGTACTATGTTTTAATCATGCATGAAGAAACCTTTGTGAGCTTCGCGAAGCTACGTGAAAAACATTCACGAGCGAAGAATTGACGCTGCTCTTAAATTTTTTAAGCTTCACTTTTGATTCGCAGTTTGCCCATCTAGTGACCTGCTCTGAAGTTATTAGGCTTCTCACTTCGTGCGTTGATTATGGTTAATTAGTGCGCACAAAATTTTGACTACTTTGTGATCCACAGTTAGCAACAGTCGCGCGAGTGAACGAATTTTCCCATGCCTGCTTGGAACATCAACAACCTCAAGGGTCCCCATATCTCAACCGGAGAACGAAACCAGCGCTGCTTTAATAAACTCATCTGAAAGAAATACATTCTTCTGACTCTCTTAAAAGTATCTTAATATAGCTTTCTCCCCGCAGTAAAAACATTTTGGATGCAATTGATTTCAAAATGACGCCTCGTTTCAGCGATTGAACCTTCGATGGCTAACTCATCGAACAAGGAGGATTTGATCACTGTTCTACTGTGGAATTGCAGAAGCATTATCTCGACAATCGAAACGGTTCAGGACCATCGACTCCAATCTATGCCTAGTATGACCTCACACGGACTATTAATAGGAATAGCTACCTGTCCGCGATATCAGGCAAAATCGAAGCTGCACAGGAGCTTCCTCCGTAGGAAGAGCGTGGGTTCTTGGATAGCTTGATTCACGATATCACGATTTGAGCTCAGACTAAACGCATACCAAAAGCGAATTCCCGCGGATGGCCTTCCAACCCATGGTGGGACAAAGAGTGCTCAGACATATGCATAGAGAAAAGTATCGCGTATAAGACCTTCCGGAATGACGGATAACCCATTAACTATCGACAGTACGCGACGTTAGGCTGCCGGCCCCTGATCTTCAAGAAGTCAAGGAGGAGATCGGTCGGCTGAAAAACAACAAAGCTGCCGGTGTAGATCAACTAACCAGCGAGCTATTAAAATACGGTAGTGAAACACTGGGTAGAGCGCTGCACTGGGTAATCGCCAAAATTTGGGAGGATGAGATTCTTCCGGAGGAGAAGATGGAGGGTGTCGTTTGCCCAATCTACAAAAAGGGTGACAAGTGGGATTGCTGCAACTACCTCGTGATTATACTACTCAGCGCCGCGTATAAGATCCTTTCCCAAATTCTTTGCCGCCGATTGTCACCATTTGCAAAGGAGTTCGTGGGGCACTACCAAGCAGGATTCATGTGTTCTCGCGCTACAACGGACCAAATATTTGGCAGGCTCTGCAGAAGTGCGGCGAATACAACGTGCCCACACATCATTTGCTCATCGATTTCAAATCGGCATATGGCCCAATCGATCGAGATCAGCTATGGCAGATAAGGCACGAGTACGGTTTTCTGGATACGCAAACACGATTAGTCAAAGCGACGATGGATTGGGTGATGTGCTTTGTTCGAGTATCAGAGACACTCTCGAGTTTCTTTGAATCTCGAAGAGGGTTACGGCAAGGTAATGGTCTATCGTGCCTGCTGTTCAACGTTGCGTTAGAAGGTGGGATAAACGCGAGTGGCACGATATTCAGGAAGTCCGTCCAGCTTCTTGGCTTCGCCGACGACATTGACATAATGGCACGGAACGATGTCGAAACGTACATCAGACTGAAAGCTGAAGCCAGCAGAATTGGACTTGCCATCAACGTTTCGAAGACAAAATACATGAGAGAAAGAGGTTCTAGAGACGACAATGGGAACCTCCCATCCCGAGTTGGGATTGACGGTGACGAAATCGAGATGGTCGACGAAATCATGTATTTGGGCTCACTGGTACCTGCCGACAATGATACCAGCAGAGAAATTCAGATCTTGGAGGGAAATGGTGCCTACTTTGGACTCCAGAGGACGCTTCTGTCGAACAAAATTCGCCGCCGCACGAAGTTGATTATCTACAAGACGCTGATTAGAGACACGGACTATGCTCATGGAGGACCAACGCACCCTTGGAGTTTTCGAACGAAAAGTGTTGCGTACCATCTATGGTGGCGTGCAAATGGAAGACGGAACATGGCGCAGGCGAATGAACCATGAGTCGCATCAGCTGCTGGAAGAACCATCCATCGTGCATACCGCAAAAATAGGACGTTTGCGGTGGGCTGGGCGCGTCGTAAGAATTCGGACGACGACCCAGTGAAGATGGTTCTTAAGGGCGACCCTGGAACAAGAAAACGGAGCGCACAGCACGGTGGATCGACAAGATAGAGGACGACCTGCGGACCCTTCGAAGGCTGCGAGGCTGGCGACAAGCAGCAATGGATCGAGTGGAGTGGAGACGGCTTCTGCATACAGTACGAGACAACAAGGCTCTAGCCTGAACGGTATGGTAAGTAAGTACGCGACGTTAGATACCAGCATAAAAAACTTGATGAAAGCCAAGAAACGCAATTACTACCACCGGTTCGTGGACGAATTAACGAGAGAAACATCGATGAGCACGGTCCGGCGCATACGCAGCCGAAACAATACTAACGAGACCGTGGAATATTCAAACAGCCGGATTAGAATGTGCCATCATCTACGAAAGATCAATCTGAATTTTTCAATATCTCTCGTCGGAGTTGGCAAACATTTTGGAGCAATGGAGAGTTAGGACAGTGGCTAATTTTATTATTCCCAAGGTACCAACGAAACCTTGGTTTAAAGCAGCAGCTAAAGGTTCTCTACCTTTTTCGTACCACGGATCCCTTAAAAAATCGCACTGGGTTGCTGAGGACCCTCACGGATATACATCGATTTTGTATGCTATTAATATGTTATTTTCAGTTTGTCGGGAAACAAGACTTGAAATGTCAGTCAGCATTCCCAAAATATATTTTCCCCCAACAACGACTTCAGGGCCCCCTAGAGGTCCGCGAACCCCAGGTTGAGAATCGCTGGTTTAGAGGAATGGATGGGGGTCGGCATTTCACTCATGTGATGTATTGGCACTCGTACAATCACTACAAGTTGACCGCTCATGTCCGACTTATTGGGCTTGCGAATAGTAAAATCTGCGCTTGTGTCAGCAGTTATCGCGATATCGAACATGTTGTTCGGGCATGCGCCGAGTATTGTTCTGCCAGATCTCTGCACGAAAACCACCCGCTCAACTCAGTGTGCTGTCCATCCCTGTCGGTTAGAGGAGGACACCCGGTTGCTCAGTACGTGATGTCACCCGATGAAGGCCGTCAGAGTCTGTAATCGATGCCGTTGACTTCCCGTTTGCTGGAAATTCAGCTCTGATACAGAACTTCTATCTCTTACCTTCCCCCGCGGTGCCAATCGGTGTACGGTCGCGTTATGAAGATCTATGGGTCGTATGCTAACAGGGCAGGGGAACAATCGATACGTGCCTGGAACTCTTGGTACAGTTAAGACTAATTTTGGGCCGTTCAAAATTACTTCATATTTTCTTCCCAAATCGAATTTTCCGCAGTAGCTACGGTTTTTTCGAGACTATTTCCTTCTTTTCCTTTGCTAGTTTTCCTTCACTAAAATATTTGAAAAATAATATCGAATGAGGAGGTTTCAAACCATTTTCTTACTATTTAACTTTCAGTTCAAGTTTAAGCTTAACGAATACTAATAACTAATAAATAATCTGGAAATAATCATTGAAGTGTAAATAAGAAGCAACACTCGCAATAGCTGGTTCTCCGGAGTTCAAGTTACTCTAAAATTTATCGCGAGCCACTTTCGTGCATATTGCTAAGATAATATTGTCTACCGAAGCATACCTCCTGATCTTTTCCCTTTCATGCAGAGATGCAGAGGTAGTCTCGGTTTCTACCAACAGCGAGTGTCGAACCAATATTTCTTTTTCATCCCCGGTAGAATAGCATTGAACGGTCAGTTTACCCAAGTTAAGTTAAAATAAAAAGAAAATAACGATTTTTTTCAACTTGTCTCTACAGTGGCGTAGCCAGGGGGGGGGGGTGGTTTGGGGGTTAACCCCCCCCCCCCCAAACCAAAATTAATTGGATTGAAAAAAAAATTGATGCTGTCGAATTTAATTTAATATTCCACAAAATATTTTTGGAAAAATATTCTCTGATCACTACATTGAGAACTGTGTTTAAAGCGTCATAAGAACTTTTGGAAAATTATGGGAAGGGGATCTTGTAACTTATCTCTTAGCCAAAAGCCCATAGTTGTCAAATTACTTCAATGTAAAATAAAATAACTGTCTGAATTATTATGAGCTCATTTTTGGAAAGATGCTTCAAAATATGGATTAGAGACAATTTTTCGAATGGAAATCTAAATTTGAATAGGTTGATTGCATATAAAACATAAGCTTGTTTACCGAAAACTTACATACATTTCAACATTTGCTGATAATGTATTTTTTTAGATTGTGTAGAGTTGAGACAACAATTCAATATGGTTAACAACAAGAATAACATTTCAGAAACTAGTTGAAAGCTGATGTAATTTTGTCTCTACCAGGTCAGGATCGGTTTTATGAGCATTGGATTTTTGTTGTATTATCAACTATATGAATAGCCTCTTAGCAGGATGCAATGAATGGCGTACTAAAATTTTGTGTGCTACGTACTAGTACTGCAAGTTGTGAGGTTGACTAATGAAGAAAAGAAAAATAATGCTCGATAAATTTTTAACGGTCACGATCACATTCATTCGAAACTGCCAAATTTCGATGTTAAGTAACATTGAAGAATTTCAAAACGTAAAACTGTTCATCTGCTGATAGAATAATTTTGACGGTTAATCCTCCAAGAAGTAATTATAGACAAGAATTACTCTTCAATCAAATTTGGGTCGAGACTTAATGTCTCCAGCAAAGTTTTCGAAAGTGCTATTTCAAACAACTTTGTCAAAGACATAAATATCCCACATATTCAGAGTATCGAAATATAGTAGTAAAAAACCTTTACAACAAGCTATTCTGAAATTACTGTATTTGATAAATCTCTTCTGCGGTAATTAAATAATAAATTCACATTGCGTTCAAGGTGCCTTTGAAGCTTACAAAAAATAAGGGAACTGGATTTAAAACAAATAATTCCCAGATATTAACAGGACCCAAAAACACAAAGAGTGATACAACTTTCAGGAGCTAGCATAAATTCGGCACAAGCTAAGTCCGCCCACCAAGTTAGTGTCGGATTCTGATGAGATGAAGTCGAAACGCAAGTTTCAGTTCCATCCATCCATAATTTAGTTATAGGTTTTGTGTTCTCAACTCGCAATGATTGTTTCAAACAATTTTATCCGTTTTCACCTAAATTTTTCTTCACTAAGAAGAAATATAGCAGGCCCAGTCCATTTAAATCCCTATATGTTGAATTCATGTAGCCTTCATATTTTCAACAAAATTGTTTGAAATGACATTATCAAAAACTTTGCTGAAGGCACCATGTCTCTTAATATTTTTGAAAAATTAATTCACCATAATTACCTCTATGAGAGTTAATAACTAAAATTTCTATATCAAAGCAGGCGCTGTTTTATGTTGATAACTTCCCGAAGTTGTCAAACCTTCAAAGTCAAGGATTATTATATTAGGTGATCTTGAACGTTGAAAATTTTTTAGATCATTTATCCCACTTTAAAAGATCGCAATTTTTGACTTCATTGACATATTATACAAGGAAATAATCTATAGAGGTATGAAAACTGTTCCATGTTGATCCTTCTTGTTTGTAGACTGGAATGACATCTGTTAGACTACTTATGTTTTTGAGTTTTGAATAATTTATCAAACTCATATTAAATTTTAGCATTTTTTCAAAAAAATTGCTATTTTCATCAAAACCCCCTCCAAACCAAATTTCTGGCTACGCCACTGTGTCTCTAGTACGTTAGAACCGGTTTTATGAGCATTTGAAGTTTTTTTTTGTACTCGCGATTACAAAGATAGCCTCCCTGTGGAACCAAATACACTCAGATTTTTTTACGCTGGGGATACAGGAGTAAATGAAAACCGCCTAACTGAAAACCGCGTAAATTTCAAAAATCCGCGTAAATGAAAACCGCGTAAATTTCAAAATCCGCGTAAATTAAAACCGCGTAAATTTCAAAATCCGCGTAAAAAACCGCGTAAACAAATACCGCGAAAAAAAAACGCGTAAAAAATCTTAGTGTATAGGGAAAATGAAAAAAGTTGAGTAAGTGGCTATTTATAGAGTATATTTGAGTACTGATTTTAATGGCGTTGGTATCTATATATATATATATATATATATATATATATATATATATATATATATATATATATATATATATATATATATATATATATATATATATATATATATATATATATATATATATATATATATATATATATATATATATATATATATATATATATATATATATATATATATATATATATATATATATATATATATATATATATATATATATATATATATATATATATATATATAAAATCTATTTATATATATAAAAATCAATGTATGTTTGTATGTATGTCCGCTAACTACTTCTAAACTACAAATCCGATCTTGATGAAATTTGTCATACGTATTCTTTCCTCTAAGAAGATGTTCATGGTATGGTTTTTTTTTTTTGGGGGGGGGGGTACACCGAGCTTAAGGGGGGGGGGGGGGTTGTTTTTCAGGCAAAGAATTATTTATATCTCCATATTTATTAGTATTTGACATAAGTATTTCTCCCACTAAGCCAATGGTTGATGGGAGTGGACCACGAAATGGGGGGCGGAGAGGGTTCTGAAGTAATCCTTATCTATTCATTCAATGTGATTATTAGCGATGAATTCGATTTTGACATAAGTATTCCTTCCACTAAGGAGATGTTCATGGGGTGGTTTTTGTGCACGATGGGGAGGGTGAGAAGTACCCAAGCCGAGAAAAAGGAGAGGGGGGGGGTGTACTGAAGAACTATTATTAGCTACATATATTATATAGGAATTGGCATAAGTATTTCTTCCACCAAGAAGGTGGACATGATTGTTGGTTTCGGAATCTGAAGGAGAGGGAGGGTTTCTGATGCAATATCTATCAATTACTTCAAAAATCTAAAATTTTGTTGCACATATGTTTACCAGCACATAAATGGAATGGCAAGAATTTTTTTGATAGAGATCTATTACGCGAATGACAATATAATACTGATGAATTGCATGAATTTGTCGAAAATTAAATTGAAAATTGCACTTACGATCATCCGAAGTTAAATCCACATTATTGGATGATGGACGAACAGCTCTGCCCTAAAATATCCACTAAATCTTGCGCTTGCGGAAAACGTTACTTACAATATCAATCAAAATTCGGGTGTAAGCAAAATGCTGAAAGAATGCAACACTGTCATATAGCACGAATCAACAATGACCCATAAAAGGAACCAATCGAATATTTGGTGGTGTGGTCGGCGATCTTCGTCAAATTTTACCCGTTAGTCGACACCTACTGATGAAATCAGTTCTTGCTAAAGGGGGTAGGATTATTGTTGAAAAAAATATCGTACTAAAAAAAAATGGCGATACCGAGAGTGTTAGTCTATTCAGTCAATAATGCAACATTTAAGCAATACTTCCATAAATGTTCAATCTTCAGGAGACACCTCGAATAAATGCGATGTACAGCATAACTCAAAATCTACTGAACCAAATTGTTTGAAATTTTGCACAGTTCTCCTTCATATCATAACATCATTAAAGATCATAACTTTGTTCACAAAACTAAGTTTTATGATTTTTTTTAACAAAAATTGCATTTTTAGCTGCTACGAAAAATTCAAATATCAAGAAAAAATTAAAAGCTTCGATCAATACCTTGGGATATATAAAAGAACTGTGCAAACCTTGAAAACGATTGGTCCAATATATTTTGATTTATGATGTACACCACAAAGCAAGTTTTCAACGAGATACCTCCTGAGATTCTCTGTCACTGGCTCAATTTTCAGTATTCTGCTATGATATTTGAAGAAATATTGTTCAATTGTGCAGTGATTATATGAAAAGTGAAGGAATATACACTCAAGTTTTTTTTACGCGGTTTTTTTTTGCGCGGTATTTTTTTACGCGGTTTTTTTGCGCGGATTTTGAAATTTACGCGGTTTTCATTTACGCGGTTTTTGAAATTTACGCGGTTTTCATTTACGCGGATTTTGAAATTTACGCGGTATCCATCAAGGAGGTTCCCTTTATCGCGGATTCTTAAATTTAAGTGGTCTTCATTTACGCGGATTTTGAAATTTACGCGGTTTTCATTTACGCGGATTTTGAAATTTACGCGGTTTTCATTTACGCGGATTTTGAAATTTACGCGGTTTTCATTTACGCGGATTTTGAAATTTACGCGGTTTTCATTTACGCGGATTTTGAAATTTACGCGGTTTTCATTTACGCGGCTCGTATCCCCCGCGTAAAAAAAACCTGAGTGTACTAACACTCTCTGTATCGTCAAAATATTTTTTAAATGTGTCATTTTTTATGAATTAATTTTACCCACGTCCACCAACACTCCGTTATGTCTTCGTATCATTGGAAATATGTTTCTAAAACAGAACTTTACCCTATATGTGCATTTTTTTATTGAATGATTCTTATCGTCACCTTCGCAGGTCAATTCGCCAAAAAAGTTAGATATATGGATTGGGAAAATGTTAATCAATGCAACAATTAACTGCACCACATTTCCACATTATTCTGTAAAATAATACAATCCTTTGAAGAATTAATCGATTGCGTATATTGACTTCAATTTCATACAATACTCCATCCAAAAAAAATCGATGGAAATTCTGTTACGCATATAAATCTATGGATTATCGTGTTGAATTATTTAATTCAGTCGATCCGCCATGCTTTCAAGAGTATTGGTTTTATACGTAACCTACACAGCAGTCTCCGTCAGACGAAGGTTTTTATATTTAATCGAAAGAAATAAGTTCTTTCTACGAATTTTTGCGATCAAGGAAGTTGCTTAAGGTGAAAATTGACCTAAAAATATTCGAAATTTGACAATTACTTTGTTGTTTCGAGAGCTACAGATTCATCGTTGTTATGAAAAATGTGTATTTTATCGCTTTTAACAACTTTGTAGAAGACACTTTTAATAATAAAAAGTAATCGTAAAAAGTTATATTCGAAAAACTGTTTTAAGGGCTATGCTATATTTCACCCTAAGGAGGAAAATTTGGTAAAAACCAAAATTTCTCACTAGGGTGAAAATTTGTTGGTAAAAACCAGTTTTTGTACAGGAGGGCACAAATCCTTATTTCATACTATGTTGCGTTTCGGCTTCGCCTCATCAGAAACCGACACTAACACATTGTCGGAATAGATTAGCGCCGGCTTGACGCAAATCCCTTTTAAGGGACAATGTGTTAGTGTCGGTTTCTGATGAGGCGAAGCCGAAACGCAACATAGTTTTAAGGGGTCTATCCCAAGCAAACCTAAATATCTCGCTACTGTTACTATATAGAGCTTTAGTATCTTCAGTAAAGTTTTTCACAATAATATTTTCTAGAGCTTTACTGAAGACAGCGAGCTTCTAGCTAAATAATTTGGGGAAAAAAATTTCTAACTCACTTTTAGGGGACTAATCACTCAATTCATTATATCAAAAGATGCATCTATTTATATCTAGAAACTTCTTCGAAAAAATCCATTCTCGAAAACCAATGGTTCAGGAGTTATTGAATTTTGATCGTGAAACGTCGTTTTGCAACACTGTGCACCGCATGTGTTGCAATTAGTTACTGCGCAACATCGATCCACCACAACTATGCTTTGGTTGAAAATTTTTATTTAAGCGACCATTGTAACTAGAAAATATAAAGGAGCAGATTACCTCGAATTTGAACGATACCAAGGGATTTCAAACGATTGTGTGTAGGAAAACAGAGCAATTTATTTAATTGTGCTCCAGGTGGTCAAACTAAGAACATTGTCTATCCGCGAGAATTACAATAAGTTTCTTCTTTGTAACAAAAATATTTGTTATTTTTAGTATATTTAAAATATTTCGTTTAGTCCTGATGGGTGTAGCGAAGCACACCGGGTTACAGCTAGTATTTTATACGTGACACACTATCTTCTTTTTATATTATGCACTTTTAAAGTGAAGAGCATATTAATGTTTCAACAGTTTTATACGGTCGTGATCCAAAAATTCCGAAAACGTGAAATTTGAAGGTTTAATATTTTCAAAAAAAAATTAAAGCACGATATAAGGCATCTTTTGATATCTGTGGTGCTGTAATGAAGTGAGTACGGACAATTATTCTTCAAAAGAAAAAAAAATAGATACTTAGTGTCTTCAGCAAAGTAGTTGAGAATACTGTTAGAAACTTTGTAGAACACATGAATACTTTAGAATAATATTGCAATTTGCGATAACTTTTTGTTTGACCATCTGTAAAGTTGTTTAGAATAATGAAATACTTTTTTTATCAAGGATATATACAAAACCACTTTCTTTTCTTGCTTTCTAATCCAACGGATTATATATTATACTTGATAATACAAAAAAAATTTAAATGCTCATAAGTATTAATTCTGACACACTAAAAATAAACGGAAAACGCTATTTACATCATTTTATTTCTTCTTTCCGAGAACTTATGTGGGATTTCTGCATACAAGGTGTGCATTAATTGAAAAAATAAAAATGTATTTTCTGTCTGATAATAGAATTTTAATAATATAATAGAATAGAATATAAAATAAAATGTAATAGAATATTCTGTAAAATAAAATATTGTGACTCTTTGGATGTATAACTATACTCAAAAAACTAGGAAACATTTAACAACTTATATTTCCATATAACTCTAATGTAAATTGATGTGAATTGGGACGAAACCTTCTAAGTGCATCTTGCACGACGTAAAGTTACAAGTTTTTTACTGCGCGGCATTTTTGCTGAACAGTGTCACACATATTTCTGAATTCAAAACTTCTAGTAAAATGTTCGATTCCCTATAACATATTTAGGTTGTACCCATCGTGTCCATGTGACAAAAGCTAACCAAAGTAGTATTTTTAGTGTTAATGTGTAAGCGCAACATATCAACTAAATGGAAACATAATAAATTTTTTAGTGATATCGCGACAAAGTAATATTTAAATTATTAAAAGTCTGTAAAACGTGAATTCTTGGTCAATATTACGCAACCCTATTAAATTTATGGATCCGTAACAAATAAAAATAGAGTTCTCCAAGAACATTTTTTATCAGAAGACTATTTTTGGTCGTTTTTAGCGGCCCTTATACGTTTAATGCTTTTATTAATACATAATATTGACGGTACTGCTTCACAACTGTTCAAAACAAGCTGTTTAGAATAGAGTCGTTCTTGCACTGAGCCATTGGTTATTTAACAAAAATCTTTAAAAGTACTGAACGATTGAAGTTCAAAGGTACGTAATAAAATTTTACTCATTTCCCATTTACTGCATCTTTCGACCCTTATCTTGAGAGTTCACCAAAAACGAATGACTTTGGAACGTGAGACATCAGCTGTTTTGTTTGCTCCCAAAAGGCATTCGGCAACAATACCAAAGCATTTCTCAGCGTCATCGTTATTGTCGTAGTCGTTCAAAATAAGTGTGTAACATTTTTCAGCTTCCCGGCTTACACCAGAGTGTGCCGGTAGTACTTCTTTGAGAGAAAGTTCCGCGGAAAGAAAGAACAAATATTTTCACATCTTTTGGCTCCTCTTTGGTTGACTGGAATAGAAATTTCTACTCGAACACGATGCAACTTTGACTAAAGCGCTCGCATGGAAACTAGGAACAGTGGCGGACAGAAGTTATGCCACCGGGCCGGTTTGCGCGCGTGACTTTTCTGATCATATCTACTTTTACAACAAGTGATTTAAGACCAACTTCGTATAGCTTAAAGTGTACATTGGCCTTGCTTCAGAATGTTGAAAAGTTCGATACAGAAAATGAGATAACTGAAATTTATATAGAGAGAAAAATCAAATAAATCTGCCACCCAGTTGCTTCACTTATGCCCGACACTGTACATTCGCCGTACACAAGAATCACAAATTTGCCGTAATATAAATGGTTGTCATGTTCCTGCGAAACGCTTAGAGGAATCTCGCAACCCCGTATGCTGAACGGTTATTTTATTTATGCCGAGACGAATTTTGATGCAAGCTATAGTATACTTTTCATTGTGCTTTCTTCAAGTAGAGTTTTGATAGCTTTTTGGCAGGTTGGATTTTTTACGGATATAACATGATGAAACTTGTATCTAGGTTCCATCTGGTGCGACAAAACCATCTAATAATACCTACTTAAAATAATGGATTATTTGCCACTTTTTCTGCGCAAAAGTTTATCATAGGAATGTGTCCCCGGTTGGGAAATAAGTTTTGTTTTCCATTCATAACTTTTGAATGCGTAACCCAGTTTCGATTCTTAGAGTTTAGATCCCTCAATTACTACCTAAATCATTTGGAGCTTTTATTTATCTACATAAAAATTAAGAAAAAAAACTTATCAGTGTCCCCATGGAGTAATTGTTTGGCGATTAGCAATTTACAGCACCACCTACTACCACCTGACCATTTTCATTGATATCTTACCTCTTGAGCACACCTAGATCTTCATACAAACTTTGGTCTTAATCTGTAAAACCTAGTTTCATTTTTGGTCAAAAATTTCTTCACCAGGAATTTCCTGGGACCCCAACCTTTTGCCTTTTTTTTCGTTCTGCTTTCATTATTTTTTTTCATTTTGTTTTGCAGTGTTATCTACCATCCCGCACATCTGAAACAATAAACAATACCACTAACAATAAGACAGGAAAACAAGAAGATGGTTACACGACCATATTCCGCAAACTTAAGAAACAAATCAAAGAAATCACCAACTTCCCTAACAGCACCAGCTATGACAACACATAGGGGACGGTAGGGAGTTGTGAACACCGTCAATTCCCGCTAAGCTATAGATGATAAAAATGTGGTAACTACCGTTAAATGTTTCTACTGCCATCACTGGTCACTTTTTCATTAGCAAATGTTGTATTAACTCATGTTCTTTATGTTTGGGTAACTATTCGACTAAATATACCAAACAAAAGTTTTTTTACTCAATTGTATTTGTGGTATGTGGAGTCCCGTTATGTAACTGATTTCAAAGTAAATTAGTGCAAAACATTCCTTGGGTAATTGGCTTTCATCGACAAAAAAATGGAAGAACCTTTAGTGTGTCGATGGAGATATGCTTTTTTTTTCGAATATATGCAAAGTGGGGAGTTGTGAACCACCCTAAGTGAGGAGTTGTAAACCGTACATCTCAGTGGGTTATAGTATTTTTTTAATTAGCACAGTATCATAATTTGAAAATCAGGGATGAATCATATATATTGTAACATAAAAATGTTCAATTTTATGCGAAGAACTGGATTCTGCCACAATTTTAATTTCCCCGTGCTACAACCGCGAATTCAAGTGGCTTGGCGTGAATCATGTTGTCACCGACTCATTGCGGACCAGATCATTCTCATCTTTAGTTTAGAAATATCTTAAAATTTATCTTCTATAGCTCTAATAAAAATAAATCACAAAAATATTCCATCTCTTCTACTTTTTGCGATGGTTCACAACTCCCCACCAAACTAAAAATGCCGATTCCACGCATTTCACGCATTCTGCCATATCTAAAACAAGACAATGATTTTTTTGAATTGCGTCAGCCTGCGAATCGACCAATATTTATGCTAGTTATGCTCCGAAGACAAAACTATGTTCACAACTCCCCACCGTCCCCTACGTAAACGAAACCATGGAAGCGGACTGAGTGACCTTCAGCCGTTATCAGGCGACACTGGAAATTTTCCTCCACAACAAAAAAAAAATCACCGCACGCATTGGCGAGTTGCATTATATGATATGATTTTGATGTTTAGTTTCCAAGATATGAATGTTTGAATGCGTAAAAATGGCGCTTTCGGCAGTTTTTTTTTAAATTTAACTGCCGAAATTGACAATATAGATCAACAATTTAAATGTTTTTAAACAGCTTATACGAATACCTTTCGAACAAGCTATAGATTGTTGAAATCGGACTATTATCAAAAGAGATATTTAACATTAAATGCGGACGAAAGATTTTTATCATTTCCCATTGTCAGAAATATGACCAAAAACATGTAATCTATTATCAACGCCAAAAACGGCTTATTTTAGGTCAATAGTATCTTCGGAGAATTTAATGGAGGCAATATGCCCTTTCTTTCGGTATTGTGTTATTGCTGATTAATCCCCCTATGAGTGAGATATTTTCACAAATTTTCTTGGAAGTGATTATATCGAAATGATGCCTTCAGAAAATTTATAGCTCTTACTTTTGCGAATAACATTACTGAAGACTTCCAATATCTATTTTGAATACTTTAAAAGTTATGGCTTGTTGTTTGTGGATTACTCTTTGTCGCCTATTTATTGTTCAATATAGTAATAATCCATTGAAATAAGCCAAACAGTATATCGATAAAACGAATTTTGTATTTCATTTTACTATATACAACCGCTAGAAATAATCACCGAACACTTCCAAGTTGTCTGGAAGGAACTTGATAACTTATCAGTACAAAAATGTTCATTTGTACGAACCTTCTGACTGCAATTTTTCTAACTTATAACCATCGGATCGATCTGAAACATATCGGAAAATGAAAAGCGAAAGGCGTAGGCGTAGAAGGTTTTGGGGTTTAACACCATACAACCCCCCCCCCCCCCCACCACACCCAAAGAAAAAAATTGGATCGAAGTTGAAAATTTATTTATGCAGACTGATTTATTTCATTATAACAATAACAATTATCTGATCCGTAGATTGATAACCTGTTGTTGTAAATATCATGAGGACTTTTGATAAATTGTCGGAATGGGGTCCTGATATGTAACTGATCTATTGGTCTTGATTTCACAGTTGTCTAATAGCATCAATATCAAATTCCTGCCTGAAAACATTCCAATAGAAAATTCCAGAGTTCTTTAATCAATCATAATCCTCAGATTTATTTTCAAATTGAGCTCGTTTTTGTAGAAATGTACTGTAATAAGGGTCTTTATTTAATAGGAAGTGAAGTTAAAATTGATTTAATGTCTATGAAACATAGAACTGCTCACCAAAAAAATGCATAACTTTCAACATTTGCTAAAAATGTTTTTGCCTTTCTCATTCACTCTAAAATTCGTCAATCTAATCCCAACCCGGAGGGCTGAGTGTCATATGCCAATCGACTGAGTTCGTCGAGATCGGAAAATGTCTGTGTGTGTATGTATGTGTGTTGAAAAAAATGTGACCTCTGTTTCTCAGAGATGGCTGAACCGATTTGCACAAAATTAGTCTCAAATGAAAGGTACAACCTTCCCATCGGCTGCTATTGATTTTTTTTTATTGATTGGACTTCCAGCTCCGGAGTTACGAGTTGAAGAGTGCAATCACACAGCAAATTCCCATATAAACTGAAATGATAAATTTTCAAAATCGAATTTGAATTTTTGATGCCAAATGACTTTAAAATGCATGAAACATTGAGATGTTTGACAAAAATGGACTTTTTTGGACTTTGGTACATTTTTGCCTTTCTTATATAGAAAGGTTATGCAATCACTCCAAAAATCGTCAATCATATCGGCCCGGAGGGAGCATGCAGTGAGGGGTTGCTACTTTAAAATTAAAACTAGTTTAAAATTTCTTAACAAGTTGAAAATTTTCGGCAGAACCTGGACCTCCCGGATCTTTCTCCATGATCCGCCGCTGGTTTCAAGCGATGTTTCAGTATCACATAGTATCTCAAGATCGTGGCTGTCGATCCATTGTACGTATGTGCAAATCGTACTGAACATGTAATATTTATTTCCACCATTGTATTGAACATAACCAGCCATGGAATTGTAGTCTGGACAAATGAGACAAGCACAATTGCACCACTAGGTGGATTAAAACAGGTTTTTATTTTGGGAATGCGTCGAGTTAAGACGAAAACGTAACGTATGATTAATAACGAGGATAACACTTTCCGAATGTAGAGAGAAATTTATGAAAAATGACGATTTCCATTCGACTCTAGCAGGTCCTGATCGATTTTGATGAGCATTTGATTTTTGTTGTATGACCAACTATATGTATAGGTCAAATGTTCAAAAACAGTAATTTAAGGTCAAGATAGCATCATTTTGAAACCGCCAATTTCGGAGGTGTAGTATCCTCGATGAGTTTTACAAACGTTAAACAGCGCATCATTTGATAAAATAATTTTGACGGTATATCGTCCAAGAAGTATTTATGGTGAATTTTCTCAGGTTAATATTCATGACTACAATAAAGTCTCAACAAATTCGCTAAAGACACGAACTCTGTTACTATTTTCTGAAAAATTAATTCTGCTTAATTTTAAAACTTCAAAAATTACGGTTTCGGAATTATGCCGTTTGGACAGTATGATCGATTTTCACCAAACCCCCACCAAACCGAATTTCTGACTACGCCACTGACTTCAAGTAAGTAGAAACAAAGTCGCTCTACACTCGTCACAAGAAACTTCTTCGAATGCTGAATATATGCAAATTCCCAAATGGGAAAATTTTGGACGATACCAAATTGTTTTGTGGATGAGGACACATACTTTACATCAAGTACGGTTTTACATTTCTTACAAAAGAAATGTATAGGATTCGCTCAAACTTTGAAAACTTTTTCCGAGGCCCGGAGGGCCGAGTCTCATATACCAATCGACTCAGCTCGACAAATTGAGACAATGTCTGTATGTGTGTGTGTGTGTGTATGTGTGTATGTATGTATGTACAAAATGTCATGTAATTATCTCAGCAATGGCTGAACCGATCTTAATGAAACTAGTTTCAAATGAAAGGCCTAACGTTGCCATTTGACACTATTATTTTTGATTTTCGATATGTTGTTTACTTTCTGAGATATGGATGATTTTGTCAAAACACAGCAGGTTTTTGGCAATTATTTTCTGAACAATATAATATTGTCCCACAAATAGAACATAAATAGAAAGCTTGTAAAAATACCTTTCTAACAAGCTATAGACTGTCAAAATCCGTGCACGAGCGGCGGAGATATTAAACATTTTGTATTTTTAGTCCTCGCTTACCAATTTCCACTAACTAAAAATGAGATTGTTTCATACAGAGTATTGCTTTACTGGTATTTTAGGGGCAAAACTAAACCGATTTTGAATATCGGGGTATGAAAACACATCTACGTGATTCAAGGAATTCGATGTTGAGAACATTTTGTGAATTACCTTTATAATAAATTAACTATTTCTTAAAAATCGATATATAAGTTCACTTCAAAGACAAAATAATGTGTTGATAAAGAAACAGTGAGTTCTAGTATTTATCCCTTGGATTAGGCATTACGTTTAATCATGAGGTAAATGGAATTGACATAAACAAACGCCGCGTCGTATTGTTGCATGATTGTCAATGAAAATTTATGTTAAACGCGACACTTCTTTTTATGTCGAGAGACGTAAAGTGAGAAATAAAGAAAATAAGTGAAATCTTTCCAAGGAGTGTCTACTCGAACAATTGTTTTAACAGCGGATCGGGATTGTACGCGTTAGAAAGGCTATTCCCTCGTTGTGCAATATGGAGTGAATTTTATGTGATGCAATTTAAGAATGGATAATCATGAGAGCGGAGATGGTGGTCAAGGCAAAGGATTGTCAAAGTTGTCCTATATCAGACTATGCTGTGGGTATTTCTTTGAATATCTACTGCGATTTTGAGTTAGTACGGAGAAGCTCATGTCGTCGAGTGTGTACCTTAGCCGCGATCGGTCGACTGTTTTGTTGATAAATTGCGCTGTACTTGCAAATGTGGGAAAGAGAAAGGATTGTACGGGCTGTTTGATGCGTGAGAAAGAAGCTGGAGATTTTGAGGATATCTGGAGGTTTGGAATGGGACGAAAAATGGATAAGCAAGTATCATTCACTCGCGTAAGTAGAAGATGAGGAAGGAAATAGAAAAACTGGTATATTTTTCTACAGACATTCTAATTTATATATACAAAAATCAAATAAATACACTAAATACGCGTCCATTTCTTACCTCATGTAAGGAATCGAAAGTCTTATTGTAATGTTATAATCCATTTGATACAAACATTACAGTAAGGCGGGGCTGGTTGATGGAACGATGACCTCGGAACATGTCTGGCACTGTACACGAAATGGGTCATCGGAAAGTCAATTGAGCTAACACCTACCTAAATCCTTGAACCAAGTTATTTGCATGGATATGTTAAAATACATGCAAACATCTTTTTTCTGTAAATCACTACCAGCTAGTGGGAGTTAGGATGGTTAACACACACACACACGTTTAATCATGAGGTAAATGTTGGATGGTATATCAATACACAGATCAACAAGTAATTCACCTAATAGTGAGATAAAAGATTTCTCATATAATTATACTCGTGGCGTCACCGAAAGTAAAGTAGTAAGTATGTTTGAAGCCCAAAACTCTAGCGAAAATTTAGCTCATTTGCAAGACTTAGGTTATACTGGTTATGGCGCAAAAATTACTACTTACATTATTTATAATAAGAATATAAGAAATCAATATATCATAATAATATACCTATAAAAATAATATCACTGCATTAACCAACATTTGCTATTCCTCACACGCCCCCCATCTCTCTCTCTCTCTGTTTCTCTTCTATCGCAGCTATCTAGCTATTTCTGTATCCATTTCTAAGTTGTGTGATAAGATCTTCTGCCAATCTGAAATATTTATTAATTGTAATTGCGAAGGTTTGAGAAAACAAAACTTTTTTTTGTCTGCTGCTACATCAACTCAACTTTAATTCAATTGTATTCAAAGTCTTTATCTACACTATAATTAAGGAAATTCATGGCTATATCAGAAAAATATTTGGCTTAACTGGGTAATATGAAAGTTTGACATGAAAATTTCCAAAAGAGACATTCCACGTGCGATATTTAAACTATTCGTATCGTTTAGAGGACAAAATACATGAGAGGAAGAGGTTCTAGAGACGATAATGTGAACCTCCCACCCGAGTTCGGATTGACGGTGACGAAATTGAGATGGTCGACGAATTCATGTATTTGAGCTCACTGGAAACCGACGACAATGATAACAGCAGAGAAATTCAGAGACGGATCTTGGCGGGAAATCGTGCCTACTTTGGACTCCGGAGGACGCTCCGGTCGAACAAAATTCGCCGCCGCACGAAGTTGATTATCTACAAGACGCTGATTAGATCGGTGGTCCTCTGCGGCCACGAGACCTGAACTATGTTCGTTGAGGACCAATACACCCTTGGAATTTTCGAACGAAAGGTGTTGCGTACCATCTATGGTAGAGTGCAGATGGAAGACGAAACGTGGCACAGGCGAATGAACCATGAGTTGTATCAGCTGCACATTCGTTATATTGGTACGAACTTTCATGAGAAATAACGGACCAAAGACCAAAAATATCCACAAATTAGATCCAAGAAAAGAAGTCTCCCAAAGTATCCACTCTCGATGGGGGGTGCAACTACAATGTGTCTTCTAACTTATCGTCGTCCATATCTGGATATACTGAGTAGTTTGAAACATTTTTTTTTCACAGTATTGGTCTGTATAAGACTTATTTATCCATATTTCCTGCACGAGAATTCCGAATTAAACAATATGAAAGCTATAAGGATGAATGGAAAGAGACTGCATTGCAATCAACTGAATGCATGGCTTTTATGCTATCGACATAGCCTAGACATTTCACACTATTTACTTCAATGCAAATAAAAACTTTGAAATATCTACCTGTCTCATTCACGAATCGCATTCTCCCTCGTTCTCTGTTCAAGGGGCTTGAAAGCACATGTGACCTTGTCTAACTTTGCTATATTCAATTGCGCGTTAAAATACTGGACCAGTAAGTTCTATTCAATACATATATCTTTTTTTCGGGAATATGTGACCAAAAAGTAAACTTCGAATTCCAAAGCAAATTGAACGTTCCAGGTTCCTGATAACTAAATAAGGTCTAACAATAAAGTAGAAACACCAGATAATCTTAAAACGATGCCGTCAAGTAAAGAAGCATGAAAACAAAAAGAATAAAACCAAAAATAAGATGGAAGCCCTGGAAAGTCCATTGCATATTTATAAGCCTTTTCTCATAAGATGGGATTTTCAAAAACATTTCAAAACTTTCTGATGCAATACAATCCGGTTTATTCATTTTCTTTATTCAAAAATGATTTTAGCTTCAAATATATGACCATTTCATTTTAATATATTATTTCATTCAGCATCTTTTTATTCGTTTTGTTCATTTGCGTTCATTTTACTTATTTTATTCGTTTCATTCTTTGGAATCACTCTGATCAGTTTATTCTTTTTGTGCATTTTACTCATATCATTCATTTAACTTATTTTATTCATTGTTTTCATTGTATGCATTTTATTCATTTTTTTCCAGTTTATTCATTTTGTTTAGTTTCTTCATTTTAATAATCTGACTACTTTTTTAGTTTTAATCATTTCATCCAAATAATTTATTTGATTCAATTTATTTCTTTATATTGATTTATAACCTTTTACCATTGTTTAATTTTTCTTTTCAATCAATGCATTTTATTCTGTTCATTTCCTTCATTTTATCACTTCAGTTCATTTTGTTTATTTGATTCGTTTGTTTTATTTATGCATTTCATTTATTTTTTACTTTATTCATTTCGTTCATCCATTCTTTTTATTCTTTTGATCCATTTCATTAATTTGATGCATTGTATTCAATGGATGAATTAAATTAATTTGATTCATTTGATTCATTTGATTAATTTGATTCATTTGATTCATGAGATTCATGTGATTTATTTGATTCATTTGATTCATTTGATTCATTTGATTTATTTGATTCATTTGATTCGTGTGATTCATGCGATTCATTTCATTCATATGAATCATTTGATTCATTTGATTCATTTGATTCATTTGATTCATTTGATTCATTTGATTCATTTGATTCATTTGATTCATTTGCTTCATTTGATCCATTTGATTCGTTTGATTCATTTGATTTAATTGATTCATTTGATATATTTGATTCATTTGATTCATTTGATTCATTTGATTCATTGGATTCATTGGATTCATTTGATTCATTTGATTAATTTGATTAATTTGATTCCTTTGATTCCTTTGATTCATTTGATTCATTTGATTCATTTGATTCATTTGATTCATTTGATTCATTTGATTCATTTGATTCATTTGATTCATTTGATTCATTTGATTCATTTGATTCATTTGATTCATTTGATTCATTTGATTCATTTGATTCATTTGATTCATTTGATTCATTTGATTCATTTGATTCATTTGATTCATTTGATTCATTTGATTCATTTGATTCATTTGATTCATTTGATTCATTTGATTCATTTGACTCATTTGATTCATTTGATTCATTTGATTCATTTGATTCATTTGATTCATTTGATTCATTTGATTCATTTGATTCATTTGATTCATTTGATTCATTTGATTCATTTGATTCATTTGATTCATTTGATTCATTTGATTCATTTGATTCATTTGATTCATTTGATTCATTTGATTCATTTGATTCATTTGATTCATTTGATTCATTTGATTCATTTGATTCATTTGATTCATTTGATTCATTTGATTCATTTGAATCATTTGAATCATTTGAATCATTTGATTCATTTGATTCATTTGATTCATTTGATTCATTTGATTCATTTGATTCATTTGATTCATTTGATTCATTTGATTCATTTGATTCATTTGATTCATTTGATTCATTTGATTCATTTGATTCATTTGATTCATTTGATTCATTTGATTCATTTGATTCATTTGATTCATTTGATTCATTTGATTCATTTGATTCATTTGATTCATTTGATTCATTTGATTCATTTGAATCATTTGATTCATTTGAATCATTTGATTCATTTGATTCATTTGATTCATTTGATTCATTTGATTCATTTGATTCATTTGATTCATTTGATTCATTTGATTCATTTGATTCATTTGATTCATTTGATTCATTTGATTCATTTGATTCTTTTGATTCATTTTATTCATATCTTTAATTTTATGCATTTCATGTTCAGTCATTCGTTATATTTCATTCAATTTGTTAGTATGAGTCAATTTATTTTATTAATCTTATAACTATTTCCAAATATAATCTTAATTTTTATTTAATAACCTAATCTAATTTGATTCGTGTATTTTATAATTTTGATTTATATTAATTTTTCTACTTATTTTATGAATTTAAAAAACTATTATTTCATTTTTTGCTTTACTTTTTTATTTCGGTCGTTTTGTTGATTTCCATAATTTATTCAGTTTATTCGAGATTTTATTCGTGCAAGACTAGAAACTGTTTTCATCCCACCTCTAGTTGGGTGCCTAGTTCTCGTGAGTTCTGCAAACTAACCCAATAGTGAAATGTGTAAGAAATGTCTCATCTCACTGATAGGTGGATTAAATCGGTTTTTGTTTTAGTGTTTCGGATTCTCCTCGTATTATAATACATTGAAACCCCGATTTGATCAGCCAAATATGAACATATGTTTGATGGGCTCTAGCAGACTAACAAGACTGAATTCGAGTAAATCCTTTCTTGAGCATGTTTTCCTTATCATGAAGATGGAAATATGCAAAAATAAAAAGTTCATCATGATCAGAAATAGTTATCAGACTACATCAAGGGACGAGAAGAATATTTTAACAGCTTCAGTTTATTATAAAGAAAAAAAATTGCCCGATTTAGTCAATGTCCCCATTTTGTCAGCCTAAGAGCCTGAAAATGATAAAAATGGGTCTTTATTGTATGTATTATTCACTGTGTTTCACATTAATAGGTACATTTCATTTTTGGGGATTTTTTTATTGCATCGAACTACAACAATTTTTAGATAGCTTTCAAGGGGTTATTTTATAGACTTCTTCCAAAATTTGGCAAACCTATTCCAATTCGTATACTAATTAATTGGTATACTTAAGGGTTTATATGTTGCAGATAGAGAAAATACTGAAATTTTCAGCTTTTTTCCTACACAATATTACGAAAGCTTATTAAACACTTTTTCCTAATAAGTTTGTGAAAATTGTAAACTATTTGAAATTTTTTAATAGTTGAATTTTTTATTTAACTGTGATTTTTTAATAAATAGTAACCATCGCTTCACAACGTAGTCTATTTTTTTATGGCTTGCGGTGAGCACGATCTCTCGAATTGCTGATCTGTAAATTATGGAATTGAAATTATTTTTTAGTATTCTTTACAGATTTAACTCTCCGCGCAGATAGCTCTGAATTAGACCCGCTTATGCCCTAAGACGATTTCGCTAGATTTTCAGAGCACTGTGCACCCAGTGAATTAACGCCAGTGACGGAAGGTTATCGAAAAGATTCGTGAAAATGAAAGTTCCAGAAATGATGATGATTTTCCCAAACGGTTCGTTTTCGAGAGGTTTTTATTTGTTCTTTGGCATTAGGATTAGCGATAATAATTCAAATCAAGGATACTACTGGGAAGTCACCTTTAGAAAAAGTCGATGTCAAAGTAAAATTTGGAACTATGCACGCATGCACTTCAGAGATAGCGTGATATCAGGAGCTGCGATTTAATTTCAACGCTTTTTTGTGAAAAGGGCGATACTTACAAATGTAAACGTAAGGTTAAGCGCTTTGAAACGCAACAAATTAACCTAAAAATTTGGATTCTACGATATTGCTTTCTTAAACTACAGCAAAAAATACAACGGGCGAAACTGTATTTTTGTTTGTTTATTTAAAGTTTCGCCCTCCACGCTCCATGCAAACAAACAGGGTACTTTTTTGCTAGCAGTTTAGAGATGAAACTGTTTTTTTTCGTATTTTTTAGGATTATTAGCTGTAAATAATAACAATGATCTCTATTGAAAAAACACGGACGAAATCGGTGGTGTAGAATGGTAGTTATTTTAAAAAACGTAAGGGCGATACTTCAATACTGATAGGTGGGACCGAAAAAGTAAACAATCGCCAAAGGGGCAATACTATCACTTTGTCAATTTCAATAGCAAAAACAAATTTTAATTTAATAATTTCAAATACTTCATGAAGTTTTGGGTTTCGATCACTGAATCATGCAATCTAGGATGTAAAAACACAATAGTTCTTAAATAGGAAATAAAACCAAGTCTGGAAATATTCACTGTTGATTTTCTTTGAATGGTATCATTGGTAGTATCGCCCTTTTCAAGAAAAAGCGTTGATTTCTTAGTTCTCAGTCGCGTTGGAAATTTGAGTAAAGTATAAACTTCAAATCGATTAAAAAAATCGATTTTGTTGGCTCAGTACAATGTACCTTTAGGAAAATTCGGTTTTCCCACCACAATTTAGATATTTTATTTTATGGGCCATTTTTTCGCTTTCCCATTGATTTGGTTTGAGATTTCTAGCACTGATGTTGTCCTATGCTGATTTGAGCAATTCTCTGAGTCTTGCCACTATCCCATGTAGTATGTGTTATCAAAAACATCGCGAAGCATCAAGTTCTAAATGTTCTCAAACGATATAATATCCGAAGAGAGTGATAAGAGCTATAAGAAATGTCTCATCACACTGTTAGGTGGATTAAAAGCGTTTTTTTTACAAAATTCGCACGTAGCGAATTAATTTCCTTAAACATAGTGTTGTTTGGGTGTAAGAAGCTTCTTGTCTATAATACGATGAACGATCGAAACGTATCAAGAACATCATTGATGCCTATTTTCAGGAAAGAAAGCCGTCTTCTTAAATAGGTTCGGCCGAGTGTGTAGCCGTACTACAAGAATTGCTAATTTGTCTTTTTGGATTGTGTAATTTGCAAGAATCTATCTCAAACTGAGATTTTTGAATCACCTTTTTTCCACCGTAAGAGACGACGGAGGCGAACTTTGCCGCTCCCGCCAACCTTTTCCGAAATTAAAATATAAGTTACATTTGAATGTATTTAAAAAGTGGTGATTCATGAAGACCGATTAAATCGCGGCACAGGAAGCTACTCAACTGGTTTAAAAGTCCTTTTTCGGAGATTGGAGTTGATCAAAGGTGAGGCGGTCAAGCCAACGCGTAGTTTCTATGATCCATTAACCGCTGGCATGACCGTGAAAATCGCGGGCCCTTATACAGTGCAATCGAAGAGGAAAAGTCGGACAGCTGTCGACGGATGAACAATTCGTGTAATTATCTGTGAGTGTTTATGGTGCCAAAAGTGGAAATAAAACGGAATACATCTACAGTACGAGAAAAGGACGTGCCGATGCTACTCGATAGAAGACTGTAATCGGATTTCGCGTGCGGAATCATTAGGGTAGTATTTGAGGTACGGATGAAGACTCAACACATTTCCATCATCGGTGACGCCTAGGGTTCGTCGCGGTTGCGGTATTTACCGCAACCGCGCGGTATTTACCGCACCCGCACCGCAAAAACTGCGGTGCGGTAAGACACTTTTTCTTGCGGATGCGGTGCGAGAAATGAGCATTTACCGCGCGGTATTACCGCAACCGCACTTAAAAAAATAATTGATAAGTCTGCAGTCTGCATTAAAAAGTGAATTAAAAGTTTGACTTTTACCATTTAGTAACGACGAAACTTATTATCTTACAATAGGGAAACATAATAAACATTTGATTGCTCTAATTTCCATGGACTTGACAATGATTGGAAAATAAATCCGAATATAATCCGTATTCGACCTATCGCTACTTGATTTTTTACATTTTGTTTATTCTAATATGATAAAACAATCTGTTACTAAGAAATAAAATCTATAAGCTGTGTCCAATATAATTTCGCATCAGTTCCTCTTGACAATCGTGGAATTATGAATCGTTTACGATGACATTTTCTCAACTGTGAATTTTGATTAAATTGGAGAACTCTTGATTAATTTGGAGAACTTAAAAGTTTTCCTATTGATTGCTGCGGAAGAACGTTTTTGTACACACCTAGAAAAAATAATGTAAATTTACGTCTTCTGATCCTGACATGTACGAGTGTCAAAAATAACTTAGTTTTACGTTTGATTTTAATTTTACATGACGTTTAATTTCGTAAATCATGTAATTTTACTCCACATACAGCGTTTGTTCTGAACGGTAGGAAGTGTAATTTTATGTCATTGCGCATGTAAAGTATATGTTTCATGTAAAATTAAATGGAACACGGTAATGTTCCGTCATTTCGTAAATTACGGTTTGTTGATTTGTGACATGTTTGCAATTACGTCAACGATAAAATTCAGATTTTTTTGGTGTGTATGTATAATGATGAAGTACATGTAGGGTTCGCAGTACTGACCCTTTTTGTCGAGAACCGGTACTACGGTACTAAAGCCCTTCTTTTAAATTCGAAAAGAGCTTCAAAATGAAATTGAATGCTGAAACTGATGACCTTATTCTCAGATGATTGATTTGTGCTGATCAAAAAACATGTTTATTGTTTTTAATTGATTCGGAATGGCATGACTCATTTCAGCAGAAAATATTTTTCGTATGCGGCACCTTCTTTTATTTCGAAATCTAGGCCACTATGAAATCAATAACTGCTAAGCGGTGCGACTTTTATCGACTTTAACAGATGGTAAAAGTAAGAAACACTATTAATAACAGTAAATCAAAGCGAGAATGGCAGTAAATCCGAGCAGATTGCTCGCTTTTCCTCTCTTGATTTGCTGTAAATTGGTTTCGACCTGCATACTAAGGCTCTTTGCTTTCCTGTAAACTATGGAGTTTTGCTGAATTTTCCTATCACTAATAATCACAAATCGTCCTATTTGGAGCAGCTCACTAAGTCTAAAATTGTTTTCTGCTAAATCGCTGTTCTTTATTTTATAAATAAAGCTTTAAGAGCAAACCAAATACATGATTTAAACCATAGTCTTATTATGTGCCACCCAGTAAAAAATGGAAACCAATCAGAATGTCGAATCATAAAAAAATCATAGCAAATTTTTACGTCTCTTACGCTAGATGTGAATATTCTGAAATTTAGTACAAGATCGTTAAAATTTAATAATAACAATATAAAGAATTTAAACATTCCGTTCAGTACAACGGGAGCTAGTAATGTTTAACTTATAAAAGGTAATTAATATAATTAAAAGACATCTTGCAGACCGATATTTTGAAACATGTTCCACTAGAGAATCCACATATTTTTCATAAAAAAAATTGTATGGTACCGAAAATACCGGTACTGGCTTTTATTCAGTACCGGTATTACGGTACCAAAAATGAGTCCACAACCCTAAGTACAGCTATATTTCATATGACTTCAGTGCTATGCTAAGATTTATCTTGTTTCGAAAGTATTTATCTCAAAATGTACGGAATTTTATTAATAAAACTTGCAAAGTGTCAACTTTTTTAATTTTTTAATAAATGTTACATTCTGAGGAGTCCGTCAAAGTTAATGTACGTGTAAATAAGAGTAATATTTTATTATATTTGGTTATTCAAAAAAATTAATAATTTTTCAACACACTTTTCAAAAATACAGAATTTTACCGCATTTACCGCATTACCGCGCGGTGCGGTGCGGTAAATGCAGTGCGGTTGCGGTAAGCGGTGCGGTTTTATTATTTTTTTGCGGTTGCGGTGCGGACTATCCATTTACCGCCCACATCCGCACCGCGACGAACCCTAGTGACGCCGGTGGATTAAGCTTACCAATAAGCATGTCTCAGTGAACAAATTCTCAAACCTCCTGTCATGATACAGTTAAGATGTTTGAGGTGTACAGATGCTTACCCTATTCCCCCCAAATATTCCCTAAGTGCAGCGACCATCATTTGTGGATAGGATCGTCTTACACATAACAACTATTGTCTCAAGCGACTGGAATTTATGAAGAAACGACAACGTTCACTCTAAAGAGGTGGCATTAAAAGCCTTTGAGCCTTTACATTCTGGACACCAGTGATAGCTTCCAATATTTTTTTTCAATTTTTTAAATGATACTACTCTATGCAAATTAATATATTTATCAACATTATATTTTCAGTCTGTATAAGAGTGAGTAAAGCTGCTTCAACCTAGGCTGATTATCTAGAGCAAGGTGTAAATACCTATGTCCCATCCCAAAGCACCAAAGTAGTGACATTAACCTTCTTGACCAAGTCACTCCCAACGATTTATCATATCCTCTTCAATCTGAACCGGTCGTTGTGGTTGTCCTCGTTTCTTCTTCCTTCAAGATTCGAAACGATTCGTTAGTTAGATTATTCTTTAAATGAATAATTTAATTGCCGTATAATTTTAAAACGTCTTTAAACCAAACTCTGCACAGTAGGCCGGCCGTTTGAATATTTGCGACATATCTATCTATCTGTATATATATATATATATATATATATATATATATATATATATATATATATATATATATATATATATATATATATATATATATATATATATATATATATATATATATATATATATATATATATATATATATATATATATATATATATATATATATATATATATATATATATATATATATATATATATATATATATATATATATATATATATATATATATATATATATATATATATATATATATATAAATGTCAATGTTTGTATGTATATGATTTATGGACTCCTAAACGGCTTAACCGAAAGCCGTAAAATTTTATATATATTAGGCATTTGTTATGGAACGTGTTTGTCTGCCCGCCAGATGGCGCTTCGGAACAAATTGTGTTTTCCTCCTATTCCGTTGAAAGTCGCAGCAACGCGCGATGGGTATTAGCTAGTTACATATAATATGCATCAAATACCATGTTGACAAGAAAAGCACTAAAAAATAACTGCAATGCTTTCCAGCATGCTTTTTAATACTGACTGTGTAAGGGTTAGAATAGAATAGAATAGAATAGAATAGAATAGAATAGAACTTTTCTAGAATCAACCTAAAACACTATATACAAGTATCGCCCTTCAAACACCTACACTCTACAATCTGGTTTCGTACATTATCATGTTATCTGTACAGATTTCGGTCTGGTTCATGTTAAAAACTGAAACCAGTAGGAAAAATTCATTATGAAAAAAATTATCATTTCTCTATTTCCGACTTTTTCCATATTAAAAATGACCTTTGGTGCGATGTTGCATATGACATTAAAATCAGCATCACTAGACTCGCATCCCGATCAGAATGAAATAACAAGATTGTAACAGAATGCAATTTTCGTAACCAATTGTGTTATAAATTTGGTCTCGTTAGTAGTTAAAATAACAGGAAATTATAACAAGTAACAACGAGAGATATAGTTTTGCAATATTCTTGTTATGTGTTTCTGATCGGGTCATCAGATAGTCGAATCTTACGTTACATCGCTACGGTTTGAACATAGTAGCGCATGATTTGCGGTTTGTTCCACCTTTTAGTTCAAACAAACTTGTCACAAAAGCAGACAGCATTCAGCATCTCGGACTGTAGATACAATCTGTTACGCCAATATGAGGAAGTGAGCGTCAAATAAAAATGAAGTGTCCTTTCGAAACATCTTCTTTATCTAACGTGTGCTGCATGGACTGCTGGTACCGTCCCACATCCTGAGATAGAATATCTTCAACAAACAGATTGTCCCACGAAATAGCAGCATCATTAGGTAAGGTACGATGCGTCCAAACCACTTATTTATCAGAAAAAAAATCAATTCGACATTTTGCATAAGAAATATACAATATTCAAACAGCTCGCCACCGAATGTTAAAAAATCCATCAAGCACCAGTTACGGTAAATTAAAATGTTCAAGGGGTGTGCATCAGGTTTCCAGCATGCATCTATAAGATTTGTCTAAACGTTATTAGCAAAATAACTAAACAAAACATCAGATAGAAATACATCATATGTGTTTAATATAATTGACGTCTAATTAATGGTTTAGACATAATACTTCAAATAGTAGTATTCAAATTTTCATAGAAAATGCTTAGTTTCAATATTTTTCAAGTGCCTGTGGCAGTGGCGGATCCTGGGGGAGGGTCCGGACCCGCCCCCCCGAAAATTTTCAACTTCTTGAGAATTTTTAACATAGTTTCTATTTTAAATTCATTCTAGGTTCAAAATAATTCCAAACCAGATTCGATTACCAAAACTGATTTTAAAGTAAATGAGGGTATTATACATGTTACGTATTGTACAATGAACATTTTAAAGTCGAAATTTTGGACCCCATCCGAAATTTTTTTCTGGATCCGCTCCTAGTTTGGGGCAAAACTAATTCACGTATTTTACCAACAACGATTTTAAGAAATCGTTGGAAATAATATTTCGAATCTCACGGAGAAGATCATTTTATCTTTCGAGGTGCTAGATGTAAAGTTGATTCTCATTTTTTCCTTAAAAACTTTTTTGAGCTCAACGTGGCCATAGAACGAGTGTAATGGAATAGCTTACTACTTCTTCGCGCCATTCCCTTGTTATCTTAGAAGCTCGGAGTGCACATGTAAGTATATTTTGGGGAAAATCGAGTAGTTAATTTATGCATGGATTCGTTATAGGAGATTGTTTCTGGAATTAGCCCCCGGAAAAGTAAGCATTAGCTAATTAAATAGTTGATTCATTCCCCCGCAAAAAAAAAACAAACCCGAAAACAACCATTTCAACTTTGATTCACAAAAATCCCCATTTTCGCACCCCTCAGTAAAATCTTACGGAACAGCACAGGATATTAAGAGGAGGAAATGAAACCAACAGTTGGAGCAGGCAGGACTTCCCCCGGGAAAACGATACTGACTTTTGCTAGACCCATTCCCTCGGGAAAATTAACATTTATCGAGCGGAGGTGCTATCTCCGCACGTTCAAAGTGCTGATTTCGGCTTGGCCTTCAGCAGTGGGGTGCACCACTCAAGTTCTTTCGAACGCCTTCGTGGCCACCGAATCAAGAGGAGATGAATGATGATAATTGGACGGCAATTTTCGGGATATTTATAATATCGTAATCTGAAATTATTTACGCTATGGCACTTTGGACAGCAAACAAATTTAGAAGCGACAAGGAGTCAGCTTCGATTAATTTAACTTTCGTCGGGCGTGATCTGAACTGCCTTGCTGCTGTGGGGTTCGTTGTTTGTCTAATTTTCTATCTCTTGTTGCTGATTGGGGAGGATCCATCGAATTAAAGTCAGATCACTTGGTTCAACGAACAAGTAGAGAGCGTCTTACGCCTAGTCGATAATTTTTTTTGTCGCGTGAGCCACCCCTATATTCGAGTTATTGCTATATAATCTTCTGTTATTCGCTTTTGGTGAAACAAATCAAATATGGATGAGGCTCAGTTGCCTGATAAAACTATTAATATAGTTATCTGGTAATTCCGTTGTGTCAGTTATGGTGTGCAAGTGCATGGACAAGGGAGCATCAGGAAGTCACTTTAGTCGGATTCCATTGGAAATCTTCTTTTGCTATTTGTGCAATTTTTCAAACATTCTTTAGAAATATTTTTCTAGTGGATGCCATATTTAGAACTCAAAGAAATATTAATAAATTTTAATTAAATTAAATATTAATTTTTATTGTCGCAATCAAAGTACCCCCTGGGCGACAATATGAATAACAACTACCTACGATGTTCTCACTACATCCTCGCAAAACATTCAATGAAAGCCATATACACAAACTCAGTAGTGTAAATCAAGGCGTTGTGAATGCGAATTTCAAAAATACATCAAAAACTAATTTTATCCATACAAATAAGGCATAAAAAATTACAGGTTGCACATTTTTTGCAGCGCTTTGTAAAATATTGCCTGCGGTGCGGCATATCAGAATTTTTTTCTTTGGATCTGTCTTGCAGACTGGCTTGATCCATCTCAAGCTATATCAGATTTGATTCTGCGTGAGTTTGAACTAAATGCTGACACAGAAGATATTCATTCAATTTCAAAGTCAATCGAAATAAGCAGAAAACGCCTGGTTGCATCAGAATAACTTACCTCGATTGGCACGCTCCACTATGGGGTAACTAGGCTGAAAACCAGGACAAAATTATTTTCTGCTGTTCTATATATTATTTTGCAATTATAATTCAAGAGAAGCTTAAATATTTGATCTTGAGCGCATTTTTCATAAAAAATCCACCTAATAGTGTGAAATTTGTTTTCTTCTAATATTTCTTCAAAAACTCAATCTAAATGAAACCATTGTGAATGGTGGCTATAGTAACATTCGAAGGACAATTTTCTAACAAATATAATTTTCTGGATTATATTTGTTCATTGAAGACAATACATAAATTACCTTGTTTTATTGATGATCATTCCAAAACTTGTTATGTTATTTTCTCGAAGCAAAAAGTAATATTTTGAAAGGAGACGATATTTAACTGATTACTACAGAAACTGCTGCTTTGTATGCATGCATTCAATATTACAGTCACAATAATGCTGTTCGTCAATGTTTATTTATGTTTTGTTCAAAGATTGAGGTGTGGATGTAAATGACCGCCCAAAGAAAATATTTGTGTCGACATAGATGAAAAATTACTAGGAGAATTCCATTGTCTTGGTAAATAGTAAGTTCAAGAAAAACACTTTCAGTTTATCAACTATGAACAAAACCAATAAAAAACTTTTTTCGGAAGTGCTACTGTATACTGAAGATAAATGTGTAACGTTAACATTCCTCGATGACTCTTTGTTCCTTATCTACAAGTTCTACCGCTGGTTTAAAAAGGTGAGGAGGGAGGGAGGTAAGGGTTTGTCATCAAAAATTTATGACTATTATAAACGGTAAACAACAATTAAATAAGACTTATAGTTGCTTATAATTTTTGATAAAAAGCACAAAAATTATGTCAAAACTATATTTTCAAATTGCTCTCAAACCAACGCACAGTGATCACCTTCCATACAAAAGTCGGACAAAACCTCAAAAGTGGCCCGAATTTGATGAAAACTTCACATTAGGGTAATTTTGTGACGCTGAATTCATATTTGATGGTTATTTTTTGTTTTTTATTTCCTCAAAATTTTGGCACTTAGGGTGGTTCGAAAATTCAACATTTACAAATATAAAGTGCACTATTTCCAAAAATTCACTTTCAAAAAATTAGGTGCGGTGAATTTTTTAGCAGAACACACATTTTTTCAATTGTTGATAATGATAAGACACATCTATAAATTATATTGCGAACCCTGGGTAGTCAAAGGCTACCATGCGTCTCCTTCAGACGTATCATGAAAAATCACCATTTTTCATACCTCGGGGCAGAAAGGGGCAAAACAAGATATTCATTTTCGGAAAGTACACTAATTTTCGAGTATCGTGAACAACAAGCGATCTTTCCGAACCGTTTCAAAAAAAAGTACAGCCACTTTGAACATTATAACTTTAAACTATTGCTCGATTTATTATTTGTTTTTCATGTCTGAGCGAGAAGAAAGGCATGTATCGCACAAATTGAATGGCAGCTATAAGTCCAGCTAATAACCTTTCACATGAAATCAGTTTGACCCCAATCGGAATCTTTACTAAAAAGATATATGCATTTGAATAGCTTAGATTTGAAAATAGTTTTCCTCAGAATTTATCATCTATTTCACCTTTGAAGTCATGTAAAAAATCGAACTATCGTCCTCGGGACTTAATATTTCGAGAAGACTCTATTCAACCTGTTAAGAAACAGAAAAAAATGTTAAATCATAAAAAATCAAAAATAAAATTTTGAGGTTTTGTCCGGCTAGGCGACACTGTGCAACGGTCGGACGCGGTCGGATGAGTATCCACTTGCGATGAACTGACAATAGCCGATAATTTCGAATGCTTTCAACCTTTTATCTTAATTTGACTTAATTTAATAACTTCTTCAATTGCGAAATAGTACTAAAATCACAAAACAAACAATTACCTTTTTTGTCAGAACAAAATAGTTTGACTTTTTTATTTCGATATATCCAACATTAGAGTAGTTAGAATAGGTCATTAGCAACGTTTCCTAGTATAATAATACAACATTGATTGTATTGTTCAATTTCAGTAGAAAGTGTTTCCTACTGCCTGATTTAGTAGAAAAAAACGCTTTTAATCCACCTAACAGCGTGATGAGACATTTCTTATAACTCTTATCACTCTCTTCGAATATTATATCGTTTGAGAACATTTAGAACTTGATGCTTCGCGATGTTTTTGATAACACATACTACATGGGATAGTGGCAAGACTCAGAGAATTGCTCAAATCAGCATAGGACAACATCAGTGCTAGAAATCTCAAACCAAATCAATGGGAAAGCGAAAAAATGGCCCATAAAATAGACATACCAACGAATTATTGTTAATGCTGTGTTAATAAAATATCTAAATTGTGGTGGGAAAACTGAATTTTCCTAAAGGGGTTATGTATTGTACTGAGCCAAAAAAATCGAATTTTTTTTTTGAATCAATTTGAAGTTTATACTTTACTCAAATTTCCAACGCGACTGAGAACTAAGAAATCAACGCTTCATCTTGAAAAAAGCGATACTAGCAGTGACACCATTCAAAGAAAATCAACAGTGAATATTTCCAGACTTGGTTTTATTTCCTATTTAAGAACTATTGTGTTTTTTACATCCTAGATTGCATGATTCAGTGATCGAAACCCAAAACTTCATGAAGTATTTGAAATTATTAAATTAAAATTTGTGTTTGCTATTAAAATTGACAAAATGATAGTATATATAGTATATAGTCCCTTTGGCGATTGTTTACTTTTTCGGTCCCACCTATCAGCATTGAAGTATCGCCCTTACGTTTTTTTACAATACCAATTTTACAATTGGTGGGGGTTTGGTAAAAATCGATCTTTGAAGTTTTAAAATTAAGCAGAATTAATTTTTCAGAAAATAGTAAGAGAGTTCGTGTCTTTAGCGAATTTGTCGAGACTTTATCGTAGTAACCTGAGAAAATTCACCATAAATACTTCTTGGACGATATACCGTCAAAATTATTTTATCAAATGATGCGGTTTTTAATGTTTGTAAAACTCATCGAAGATACTAAACCTCCGAAATTGGCGATTTCAAAATGATGCTATCTTGACCTTAAATTACTGTTTTTGAACATTTGACCTATACATATAATTGGTCATACAACAAAAATCAAATGCTCATCAAAATCGATCAGGACCTGCTAGAGTCGAATGGAAATCGTCATTTTTCATAAATTTCTCTCTACATTCGGAAAGTGTTATCCTCGTTATTAATCATACGTTACGTTTTCGTCTTAACTCGACGCATTCCCAAAATAAAAACCTGTTTTAATCCACCTAGTGGTGTAATTGTGCTTTTCTCATTTGTCCAGACTACGATTCCATGGCTGGTTATGTTCAATACAATGGTGGAAATGAACATTACATGTTCAGTACGTTTTGCACATACGTACAATGGATCGACAGCCACGATCTTGAGATACTATATCATACTGAAACATCGCTGGACCGCCGCTGGTTTCAAGCGATATTTCAGTATCACATAGTAAGATCTGGGAGGTCCGGGTCCTGCCGAAAATTTTCAACTTGTTAAGAAATTTTAAACTAGTTTTAATTTTAAAGTAGCAACCCCTCACTACATGCTCCCTCCGGGCCGGTATGATTGACGATTTTTAGAGTGATTGCATAACATTTCTATATGAGAAAGGCAAAAATGTACCAAAGTCCAAAAAAATCAATTTTTGTCAAACATTATTTTTTCGAGTTTACATCAAATCTCAATGTTTCATGCATTATAAAGTCATTTGGCATCAAAAATACAAATTTGATTTTGAAAATTTTTCATTTCAGTTTATATGACAATTTGATGTGTGATTGCACTCTTCAACTCGTAACTCCGGAACCGGAAGTCCAATCAATAAAAAAAATTCAATTGCAGCCGATGGGAAGGCTGTACCTTTCATTTAAGACTAACTTTGTGAAAATCGATCCAGCCATCTCTGATTAACAGAGGTCACATTTTTTTCCACATACACACATACACATACAGACATTTTCCGATCTCGACGAACTGAGTCGATTGGCATATGACACTCGGCCCTCCCGGTCGGGATTAGATTGACGAATTTTAGAGTGAATGAGAAAGGCAAAAACATTTTTAGCAAATGTTGAAATTTATGCATTGTTTGGTGAGCTGTTTTGTGTTTCATAGAAATTAAAGCAATTTTAACTTCGCTTCCTATTAAATAAAGACCCTTATTACAGTACATCTCTACAAAAGCGAGCTCAATTTGAAAAGAAATCTGATGATTATGATTGATTACAGAACTCTGGAATTTTCATTTGGAATGTTTTCAGGCAGGAATTTGATATTAGACAACTGTGAAATCAAGACCAATAGATCAGTTACATATCAGGACCCCATTCCGACAATTTATCAAAAGTCCTCATGATGTTTACAACAACAGGTTATCAATGTACGGATCAGATAATTGTTATTGTAATATTGAATTAAATCAGTCACCATCAATAAATTTTCTATTTCAATCCATTTTTTTGTGTGGTGGGGGGAGTTGTATGGTGTTAAACCCCAAAACCTTCTCTTGGCTACGCCGTTGCTTGGAGTTATTTACTTCGCTTTCATTTTCCGATATGCTTCAGATCGATCCGATGGTTATAAGTTAGAAAAATTGCAGTCAGAAGGTTCGTACAAATGAACATTTTTGCACTGATAAGTTATCAAGTTCCTTCCAGACAACTTGGAAGTGTTCGGTGATTATTTCTAGCGGTTGTAGATAGAAAAATGAAAAACAAAATTCGTTTTATCGTAATAATGTTTGGCTTATTTCAATGGATTATTACTATATTGAACAATAAATAGGCGACAAAAGGTAATCCATAAACAACAAGCCATAGCTTTTAAAGTATTCAAAATAGATATTTGAAGTCTTCAGTAAAGTTATTCGCAAGCAGCTACAAATTTACTGAAGGCATCATTTCGATATAATCACTTCCAAGAAAATTTGTGAAAATATCTCTCTCATAGGGGGATTAATCAGCAAAAGCACAATACCAAAAGAAAGGGCATATTGCCTCCATTAAATTCTCCGAAGATACTATTGACCTAAAATAAGCCGTTTTGGCGCTAATAATAGATTACATGTTTTTGGACATATTTCTGGCAATGGGAAATGATAAAAATCTTTCGTCCGGATTTAATGTTAAATATCTCTTTTGATAATAGTCCGATTTGAACAATCTATAGCTTGTTCGAAAGGTATTTGTATAAGCTGCCGAAAAATATATAAAGTGTTATTCTATGTTGTCAATTTCGGTAGATAATTTAAAAAAAACAGCAAGAATCTCCATTTTTACACATTCAAACATTCATATCTTGGAAACTAAACATCAGAATCAAAAACAAATTAATAGCGTTCTTACTGTTTGATAGTTCTTTCATTTAAAATTGTTTTGGATAAGATTGGTTCAGCCATTGCTGAGAAACACGAATGAGAGTTTGTCCGTTACATACACACACACACACAGACACATACACACAGACATTGTCCCAAATCGTCGAGCTGAGTCGATTGGTATATAAGACTCGGCCCTCCGGGCCTCGGAAAAAATCTTGAAAGTTTGAGCGAATTCTATACATTTCTTTTATAAGAAATGTAAAAACGTGTTTGTTTTTAATAACGTTTGACCGTGTGTCACAAATATAGATCAAATTGTTTTCCCTATTTTGTCCAACTTTTTGTTCTAGCCACCCCATAGTGCGCTCTCCATGATATTCGGAGATGTGTGTCAAATAGGAATTGCATTCACTTCAGAGTTAATAAAGAGAAGAATGAAAACGCTATTCGTGCATTTCATTTCTTTTATGTTATACCTCTTCACTCCGTTCTGTAGCTTATAGGGTATTGTGCCTATTTTATCTGTAGAGCCTATTCTTACCCTATTTGGCATCTCTTGATTTCGGATCAAATATATACTATATGCGATAAAGGCAATATCAATTTGGCTAAAATTATGTGCAATGATAAGATCAGATCACTTTCTTCATTAGGTCATTACAAATCTTTTTTAAAAATTACGGCACCCCCCTCCCCCCCCCCCCCCCCTTCAAAATCGCTGAAAAAATCATGGGGCTAATTTTTTTCTAATAACCAAAAATAAAAAAATTGACACGTTTTTAAAACAAGAATATCTAGCTTTCATAGAGTTTTACTTTTCATCGTTGAAAACTATTATGGTAGTTTTGGAAATTGCCATCCCATGATTTTTTTTATTTTGACCATTCTTGGGTAGACACGACGTCCGAATAGAATCGTCGATCTAGCCTAACATCAAACGAAACGTTTACTGTTCGCGGAAGGAAGGACCCGCCTGTGAATTCTCAAACAAACATCTCATGGAAAGGCCAATAGAGACCGACTTCTAAATCGATTCCATTTTAAACGCAACAGTCGATAGAGATCGGTTGTTGCATTCGAAAATAATATCGATAAGGAAACAATCTGAATTCAAATCAGACACCTGGCGATTTATATTCAACATGCATGAGATTTACCGAAAGGCTTTTGACATATAAAGTTTTTATATAGGATCGTAGTATTCATACCATATTTCCGCAGCCATATGTGCGATTTACCAGATCAAAGCCTGCTGCCAAACCTTCCATTTAAGGCTAAGCTTGTGAAAATCGAATAAACCGTTTTCCAAGGAGCTGAGATGATTAATTCTGAAATATTCCAAGAACCATGAACTTGCAAAAATGTCGAAATGGACACTGGAATCAAAAGAACTTTGTATGGCCATCAGCGTTCAAGAAGGCTAAATGTAGATCTTACAAACAAAGGTACCATCAGCACTTGCGAGGATATACCCACAGCGATCATTAGGCGATCTGGTACAGCATTGGTAACAGGACACGGTTTGAATAACGTGGGAGATATATAAACGAGTGAAGGTGGAAAAGACCTTTTAATTGCATCTCCCGCGTCGGCTGTTGTACTTTCTGCTCTCCGTTTGTATCGAATGTTTTACGAGAAGTACGCCTTATCCGTAGGCTAAAGTGTTAATTTAAAACGTCTAAACTTTGGCGGTGATTAAATTAGTATTAAAAAAGTAGTGTTTTGTGCGATAATTCTCCAACAGTTTTGATACAACTTACAACTCCCGAGGAGCCATTGTTCTCTTGCTATTAGCTTCCAATCGTTTTTACCCTTCGCAGTGGAGAATGGAATGCAAAAAATGTTATACGGCGATCGACTGCAAAGCGGACTTGTTTACTATGTGTGGTTGGAGGCAGCTGCAGTGAACGATTCCATGCCAAATGCGTTGGACTGAATGAGGCAAAACTCGATGCTCTTACCAAAAATATAATTTGGTTGTGTGATGATTGCTTGGAGTCTTTCAACGAATCTTTAACTGCTTCACTGTTTGTTTCACCGGAACCGAAACTTCCATCATCATGCATGGAGAAGGATATAGCGTTCATGAAAACAAAAATTGAAGAGATTCAGAACACTCTATCTCAAATAATTCCCAATGAGCAAATGTGTGATCATCACTCAACTCCAGTTTCTTCCGTCAATTTGCAAAACACATCAAGTGATGGAGGTCGGATAGCTTCAGTTTTTATACCGCCGCGAAGCCGTTCTTGGGAGGACAATATGAAGTTCGCTTTGTACCTATCAAACATTGAACCCCATGTACGCGAAGGCGAAGTTAGTTCTTTAGTCTCACAACGACTTGGCCTTAGTTCGAGTGAAACAGTTAAAGTTAAGAAACTGGTGCCTTTCTAGAAATCATGCGACACCATTGACTACGCGTCATTCAGAGTTAGGCTCAACAACAAGTGGAAATCGGTTGCTCTGCAAGCTACGACTTGGCCTCGTAATATCCGATGTAGGGAATTTGAAAACCGTATTAACACAACGTGGAAACCTGGACCTGCATAGACTTCATATTACAATTCGGATGGATTGCGGCATCAGACAGAGTGAAATTAAAATGTGAAAAAATGTTTCGTTTGTCTAATTTATGCAATATGTGAAATATGTTGTGGATATTGTCATGTTGGTATTCTCTTTAAATGTTAACATTGTGATTGCAAAATATCTGTTATACCATGAAGTTTTGTTGAATGTAAATTGATCTAATTAGTCTATAAGGAGTCACCATTGGGGCCAAGGGGCCTGTTGGTGTAAATATATACAAATACAAATTGTTTAAACCAGCGATCATTCACAAGGATGTGTCCGTCGAAAAACTTAAATTTGAGGGCATCCTCTTCAACCTAAATGCGAACGAGTTAACGGCAGTACTAACAAGGGCGTGTAATGCGACTATATCGAGGAATGGGAAACCGAGAAACGGTCGCCGGGTGCAATACGACGATTACCGATCTACATATAAGTTGCCTGCGAGCTTGGAGAAGAAGTTAGAGGGCTCGTAATGATATCGAAGGAGGAAAACGAGCTGCAAAAACCGCTTTCAACAAAGCAGTCAAGCCGAACAAGAAAGTTGATGAGATTTACCACAAAGCCACCGCAAATTCTCGAGGAAAAGCCTACAGAGTTGGTATGGAACAGTTAAAAGGTCCAAAGATGGAGATCACCATCGAATGGTTGTCCCCGCAACATGAACCAATATTTGCCTTACATTGAGGAGGATGATCATGAAGAAGGAGCTCGAGTTACCGACAAACAGCTGATCGAGATGGCGAAAGCCATGAAAGTAAAGAAGGACCCAGGATAAGCGCCAAACCTGATTCTGAAAACAGCGATGCAGGAGAACCCGGACATGTTCAGGGTGATCCGATAACTGGAAGCGACACAAGCTAATGTTGCTTCCGATGCCGGGAAAACATGGAGATTTTTCAGCGTATAGGTCAATATGTCTCCTGGTACTGGTAGAGAGAGTAATCCTGAACAAGTTAATCAAGCACACGGATCGTGAGAACGCCATGTCGTGCAATTCGGTTTCCTTATAGGCAGGTCTACAGTGAATTCAATCCGAACGGTTGTGGGAGCTGTGGAGACAGCCAAGAAAAGGGTATCGCTATGGCGCGGTGGTTACCTTAGACGTGAAGAAAGCTTCAACAGTACTAGCTGGGAAGCAATAGTCCATTCGCTGTACAGCATGAGTAGCTCTGTAGGATATTACAGAGTTACTTTCAGTACCGAACACTGATCTACGAGACAGAAAAGGGAGAATGACACCTACGACTGACGTTCCCCGGCCTGACGCTGTGGAACGCAATGTACGATGGAGTATTGAAGCTGAACCTTCCCAGAGATGTAACGATATTCGGTTTCGCGGATGATGTGGTGTTCCAAGTAATCGGAGAATCACTATCAGAGGTGGAGGCACTCGCCACTGAGACGATTGTCTGTCATAAAACAGAGTTTGTGTTGACTAGCAGCCGAAAGACAGCAACAGACGAAAATTGCGGTCGGAGAATATGTCATCGACTCGAACTTTTAAAGTCATAGCGATTATGCTAAGGGGAAGACCGTGAGAGCAACAACAGCTTTGGTTGAGGCGCTAGTTTCACTGCCAGGGACTAAATCGAATAGGTCGAGTGAAGCGCCAGCAGCCAGCGAACCAGCAGCTACGCTTCATCCGGTATCGCCGAACTGACCTCGACAAGTACTGGTTGGTCCGCTGAGTAGGATTTATGGACTATCCGAATAGATTGCGACAAAACTTGGAGCTAAATGACTCACGCAACAGGGAACGGTACCGGCAGAAATTCTGCCGCCGAGAAATAAATGACTCATTGAGATGGCTCGCAAAAACAGGAACTAAATGGCTCACAGAAACGGGAGCCAAATAGCTCACAGAAGTTCACCACTGCGATTAGCCGAATAGGTGTTCGAAGTTAAATGGCTCTAATGTATGCTCTAATGTATCGTTTTGTGGCAAAGACATTTATCAACGCCAATCTATCTTGTATTCCTCAGATAACCTGTCCTGGACAAGATATAATCATTTTGAAAGTGCCACCATTAAATCTGAAATAGATTGTTAAAATCATGTAAAAGGAACAAGCGAAATGGAAATTTCAACAAAAGAACATCCTATTCGAAATATCTCGTGATCTCGATCATGTACAGGGTAACTATCTTCGAAAAACCGGTTCGGAACATCAAGAGCTAGCCTGTGGAAGACCAAATAGTTTTCAATTCTGCCACCAGGTAGCGCCAGTGATCATGCTATTTTTTGAGTTCACTGTGTATTAAGACCGAATCAGCCTTCTCACGATATAACGCTTTGATACAGTCTCGTGGGGCAAAAGGAAGGAAGTAAAGTAATTACTGGGTTTAGTGGTTAGACACGAAAGGGAGTCCCACCCCACGCACTTTTGAAACTTTTCAACCTTACTATAATAAACACACACAGACATTTTCTCATCTCGATGAACTGAATCTAGTAGTATTTGACGCTCGTCACTCCAAGTCTAGCTTAAAAGTCGAGTTTCTAAAAGATTGCATAGCCTTCCTTATAAAAAGCAAAAATGAACTGATGATTTCTATACGTTTCATAACTCCGTATGACTATCAAATGAAGTTCTCCGATGTGGCTACCTACTGCGGAAAAAGATGGAGAAAATGCAAGGATTTTGAAGATGTGCATGAAACGTCGAGATTTGATATAAATTCGAAAAAAAAAATTTGGCGAAATTTATTTTTTTAAATTTGGACACATTTTTGATTTTCTCATATAGAAGGTTATGCAATCGCTCTGAACATGACCAACTTAATCCCGGCTTTTTTTAATAATATAAGTGTTCTTCATTTTACCAGGGGCATAGCATACAACAGATCCTACTCAAACGACCACCTCATTCACCCTCTTCAGACCCATCCCTCTCTCATCCCATTCACCCTCACCTGGTAGGCATACCAAGATAGGCTGGGGGGTGGTTCGGTTGTGCGTTATTCATCTCCTTCACACACACCCCTGCATGATTCAATAAATTTGCCCAATTACGACATTGCATTGAGTTAATGCTGATTAAGCTAATTAAATATTATACAGATTTCGAAACAGGAAATAATCGTATTTATTAAAAACCAGTGAAAAATTTGGTTTAAATTGATTTTGACTTTGAAACTACTTTTAAATTGAAACTATTTTAAATTGTGAATCAAGGAACTCAATTGTGAATCAAGGAACAATGGGTATCTAATAAAGAATAAACAGCTAACTTTTTCTTCTCAGAGCCACCAGGTCACGAAACATTTGTTTGCGAAAGCTTTGTAAAAATCAAATCAATTTGTTCGAGGCAACATGCATTCTCAAATAATCCCGTGCACATATGCTTAATCAGTCGAGCTCAACGTAAAAAACGCTCCTTCCTGATCTCGACATAAAGCCACAAAGCACGTGAACCTTTCAACACGTAAGCCTTCGCATAGCGAACAAAATAATCGCAGTCAGTGGTTGGTGAGGAGGCTTTTCGTATTTTTTTTTATTTGCATGCCGAACAACGCGTCGACGCAACAACCCATTATGAACTTGACCACAAAGGATAAGCACGAATATTGGAAATTGTGCCAATCAACATGTCGGGGATAATGTCAAAAACGTGTCTAACCGCAGTATGAAATGAGGACAAGCTGAAATCAGATTTTTTCCGCTTGAGATTGAAGAGCTTGTTTGCTGTTTACAGAAGCGAAGTGTAAATATATTGAGACGAGTGGAAAGAATAATAGTAAGTCTGGTTGCACGGTGATCGAAGTTAGTTTGTTTGCTAGGTTACACCGAGGAGAATTTCATAAGTCTCGACATATGAACCAGCCTTCTGGCGATGCACTTTAGAATGTCAAAGGCAGGCTTATGAAGTCTTTTTACATTATTCATGCACTGCATAGAAGTTCAAACTATGTATTTAATAAGACAGTCGTATGACCACGGTCCAATATAAGCGGTAAAAAATTTCATAAGTTTTTCTTATGAAACCCATGAGATATGCTATTGATTCGATAAAATTATATTCCATTCCATGAACGTCTCTTTTGTGAAAAGTTCATAATTGCACACGGGAAAATAAAACAACACGCAGAATAAGTTCTTTTAGCTTAAATTTAAGTAGTTTTGAGCTTTGCGTCGCTTTCGAACTTATTAATGTTGCTAAAAACAAAGAGAGAGATTCGAATCAGTCGAGGCCTTCCATGGAATAAAGTACTTTTGAGTTCTTTGAGGTATACTCAAAATTAGGTAGATTCAACTTAAATTTAGGCATATTTAACTCAAGGTTGAGTATAAAGAACTTGTCAATAAGTTGTGGTTTTTGCCGTGGTTAATAGGGCATCGCATTTTTTTTTTTTTGATTCTCAAAGCCCCCTCTCATATTGTGACAAATGCCAAAGTAGGCTCAGATACCAAATTTCACATCATTTGGACAATTCTAGACTCCCGCCCACTTCGCTCGAAATTTTTAAAACTGATCCTAAGGGAAAACATGGAAGAAAAATATCTTAAATGCTATAACTTTTGAAGTAGCAATCAGAAAATTACAATTTATACCTTTTTTAAAGGAAATAACCTTTGTATTTGAATGGAGATATTTTTGTTTCTAGAAAAAGACGGAAAGGTGGGGTACTGGGTCATTTTGTCCCCAAAATCTCCAATTTTTAATAATTTTTCTGCTCTGTGAGGCAAATCATACATAATTTGCAGTTTTTCTAATGTAAAAAAATCTCAGAAATCGAACGAAACCCTTTCGTCCTTTGTCCGAATACGACAAGTTCGAGTTTTAGGGCCTTTTGTCATCCATATTTAATATAATCATGTGCATGTATCTCTGTTATTCTTCACTCAATTTTTAAAAACTGTACCTTGTTGAACGTGGGAAATTCCTAGGAACAAAATAAAAATGTATTCGTTACCGGTAAAATTCAGATACATTAAATTATCTGACATACAGTCTCGATTTCACATTTTTATCATTAAATTGCACATATTAACTCCATTGAACAATAATTTTTTATTTAATTTACTTACTACTTTTAGTGGAAAATACGCTTAGGGAAGTTGAGGTATTACGATTTTTAATGAATAAAAATGTGATTTGTACAGTAAATATAAAAAATTGATGTTTCTGAATTTTACTGGTAACGAATCTATTTTTGTTTCATTTCTAAGAATTCTCCATGTTCAAGAAATTACATTTTATGAAAATTGATTGAAAAACAATAGAGATATCTGCTCGAGAAAATGATAATATATAATATGAATGACAAATGGCGCTATAACCCCAACTTCTCATAGTCGGACAAACGTCAAAAAGGTTATGTTCGATTTCTGAGTTTTTGCCTTTCTCAATAGAAAGGTATTGCAATTGCTCTGAAAACCGACTTTTTAACGGAGGCCCGGAGGGCCGAGTGACATATACCATTCGATTCAGTTCGTCGAGTTCGGCAAATGTCTGTGTGTGTATGTATGTGTGTGTATGTATGTATGTGTGTGTATGTGCGTCTGTGTGTGTGTACGCGAACACAATCTCACTCACTTTTCTCAGAGATGGATGAACCGATTTTTACAAACTTAGTCCCAAATGAAAGGTGCAACGTTCCCATAGGCTGCTATTGAATTTCTAATGGATCCGACTTCCGGTTCCGGAATTACAGGGTGATGAGTACGATCACGCAGAAAACGTCGATTTTAAGAAATTCTGCAATGAATGTATAATGGTGAAAATTTTTCCAAAATGTGACCACAACTGCTTCGATTTGTAGTACTAGGTCATTAACAGCCATTCAAAGTCTCTTTGGTCACATTGGCCACCATCATCGGTTCCGGAAGCCCCGGCGGAAGTATCCAAATTCAGACTAACAGTCACATCGGTTTCTCGGAGGTGGCTAGACCGAATCAACCAAACTTAGTCTCAAATGAAAGATGTTGCGTCCCCGTAAATGGCTATTAAATTTTATCCCCAACCGACTTCCGGTTCCGGAGTTACGGGTTGTGGCGTGCGATCACATAGCAAATTGTGATTCAAACCGATACCCCGATGGAAGCAAAAAAGGTAAAAATTTCGCTAAAATGTCTCTCAAATAACTTAACTTTGTAGTTCTAGGTCACCGACGGCCAAACAAACTTTCGTTGACTACATCGACCACCATAGACGGTTCCGGAAGTGCCCGGGAAAAGCGGCCATCTTTCAAAATTTACGAACTCACATCAGTTTCCCTGAAATGGTTGGGCCGATTTTCACAAACTTAGTCCCAAATGATAGCTATATTATCCCCACAGATGTCTATAAAATTTCGTACGGATCGCTTATATGGGTCCGGAAATATAGACTAAATCGTCTGGTCACATATGAAATTCCCATATAAGCCGGAACTCAAATTTTTTTTCCAAAGGGGGGACCCCTTTGGAAAAAACAAATTCGTATTTTTGATGCCAAACATCTTTAAAATGCATGAAACGTCGAGATTTTATGTTATCTCGAAAAATTTTTTTTTTATAAAAATCGACTTTTTGGGACTTTGCCGATTTCGCACCTTTTTTCAGTTCAATATTACCGTGGCTGTTTTTTGTTTTTCAAAATTTTAGAACTCGAATAATGATTTATTTTCCTGTATATAGTTGTCATGTGATGTATAATAATAAAATGTAATATATGCATTTAAAAGTTTTTAATGAATATAAACAACGCACACATTCTCGTGATTCATGATTGAGAAAGGCACAATTGCACCGCTAGGTGGATTAAAATAGGTTTTTCACATTACAAAAACTGCGAAACATGTATGATTTGCATCACGGAGTAGAAAAATTATTGAAAATAGGGGATTTTGGGGACAAAATGGCCAGTACCCCACTTTCCCGTACTTTTCTATAAACAAATTATCTTCATTCAAGTACCAAGATTATTTCCTTTAAAAAGTGGTATAAATTGTAATTTTCTGATTGCTACTTCAAAAGCATTTAAGATATTTTTCCTCTATATTTTCCCATAGGACCAATTTCAAAAATTTCAAACGAAGTGGGCGAGAGGCTAGAATTGTCCAAATGATGTGAAATTTGGCATTTGAGCTTACTTTGACATTTGCCACAATATGAGAGGCTACTTTTCTTGCACTTTAATTGGTTTACAAAGTGGTTTGCCCGTTTAAAAGCTATCGGCATTGAAAAAAGAGCGATTTTCAATCAAAAACCTGTTTTAATCCACCTAATGGTGCAATTATGCCTTTCTCATTTATCTAAACTATGATTCAATGCCTCATTACGTTCAATACAACGTTGTGGAAATGTCTATTACGTTCTTCACACTCGATAAGCATATATAAGTGCACGACTGTCACGAACCTGAGAAGCAACATGTCGACACTGACACTGACATACTTGAAACAAAAATATAATATTTATATAGCTTAATCACCGTGAGTTCAATGTTGTCTTCATGTTAACTTCATGGTGGAGAAGGGAGGGAATATAATTAGTGGGAGGGGGAGGAATCATCTAAATTATTTTAGTATACGGGGTGGATGAAGTGAATGCAGGAGGGAGGTTGGTCTGAGTGGGGGGAGGGGTGAGAGAAAAGGAAGGGGTGTTGAGAGGTAGGAGGTGGAGTAGTAGATGGAGGGTTCAACACCGAACTTCATATTATATCATCCATTTGGGACTAGGTTAGTGAAAATTGGTTCAGTCATCATCGAAGTGGCTTAAGATCTGAAATATGCCCGGAACCCAGGACTTCAGGAAGTATCGATAGTGGACAATATATTCCAATTATCTTTGATTCACCATCAGTGATCTAAGCCTGCGAATTGAAGTAATTTGATGTTCATTTCAATAGAATTTAAACCTTTGAACTATTACGATTGTACCGGTTCGTTTGAGAAATTGCTATGTGACCGCAATAACCAAACTGTAACTCCGGAACCAGAACTCAGTACTGAATGAAATTCAATAGAAGTTATTGGGAGTATTATATCTTTCATTTGAAATCAAGATTGTAAAAATCGATTAAGAGTTTGCTGGGAAATAGTTGTGACATTAGCTCGAGAACTTAACGAGTTCCCGGAGGGCATCGAGATCCGTCATAGATGACCAATGTGGTTAAAACTATTTTGATTGGCCATCAGTGATCTAGACCCGCAAACGTATTTTAATATGTATTACATCATTCGGACATCATAGGGTTACCAGTTTATATAGAAATTTACTGTGTGACCGCACTCTTTGGCCCGTAACTCCGGAACCGAAAGTCCGATCAACTAAAAATTCAATAGCGTTTTATGGGAGCGCTATACCGTTCATTTGAAGTTTGTGCAAATCAGTTCAGCCGTCTCTGAGAAAATTGAGTGACATTATTTGATACACACACATACATACACACATACATACACACACAGACATTTTGCGATCTCGACGAACTGAATCGGAAGGGATATGACACTCGGCCCTCAGGACCTCGGTTTTAAAATCGTTTTTTGGAGTGATTACATAGCCTTTCTTTATATGAGAAAGGCAAAACGTGAATATCTCCACATATACTAACGATAGCAAGTTTCCGTCTTCGGCAAAGTAATGCAGTTTAATAGTCCAAATAATGTTCTAGAACATTTATATAATGGGGAAAAAATCTAGAAGAAAACTTATGAGGAAAAAACTGTTTATAAGGGGCTTTTCACAAATAATGTACCATATCTCAAAATTCTTAAAAAATAGAGAGTTGAAGCCTTCAGATAACATGTTTGTAACGAGTTCATCTACTACTTCGCTGAAGCAAATATGTGTCTATCTGAATTATTGAAGAAAATAAATTTCGTAACTTACTATTAGGGGGATTAATCATCAATCCGATAAGACAGAAAGAATGGGAGTTCTACTCCAAGAAACTTTCCTGAAGACACCATATTGCTAAAGTCAACCGTTTTGACATAATCTAAACAAACCCCTTTTTTGCTCTTTGGGACCACTGTGCATTGCACACATAGATATGACCCGGTTCGGATACAATCCCATCAATACCTACTGCCATTGCCGGTACGTAGACTCGCGCATAAAGCGGTCACAGAAAGCAATCTTGTATACCTGGCCGATTGTTTACCCGTACAAGTATCATCTGAGTTACAGCCGGGTACTGAACGTCTCCAGAGCGTTCCAGTACATTGACTGCTTTCTTATATCTTATTTTCACTTGTAGTCGTAATACGATGCACGCAGTGCCATCTAACGGCGAAAATGCGAGCTAGTGGGTTTTCTCCATGCAATTTGTCGAAAAATCCCATACAAACTTCAGGCACGTTGGTCCGGTAGCTAGACTTGTCTGATTTGCTTCAAAATTGTTACAAGAACTCCTGGTGGGATTCTGAATCGACTCAGGGGTGGGCCGATTGAGTTTTTAAAAATTCATTATTTTTCTGGGCAGTCTAGTGTGAGTTCTTTGTTCCTTAAATTCGATAATTTTGTTTATTTATAAGGTGAAGTGAGCTTCGTCCGTCATTATCATTTGTTTCACTATTAAACGATCGTTTTCAACGTAAAGCACTACGATTTCAGTGCGTTCTTTTGGTGTAAATCGACTCATAATGGCACTAAATAACGTTTCAGAATTGTGTTTATCTGTCAAATCGGCTGCAAAATGGCGGAGTTGTTCAATGTTGAAATAGGATACATCCAGATGGCGCACTCTGTATGTAATACTTCGCACTTTACAAGTATCACGGAAGGAGCGAGATTGTTTGTAATGATAGGGGTTCGTGTTGGGTATTATTTGGCATCTATTGTAAGAATAATCGTAAAGACGATTGGCGTAAAAATAGCTAGAGACCACCTAATTCCAATATTATTTTTACAGAAGAAAATTTAGCAAAAAGCACCAACAAATTTCGTAAAAATTAAGAGAGGTAAACAAATCGGAACCACATATGGTCGATGTTAAGTCAGACCGGACTAAGTCGCAAAACATCAAAAAATGAGATAATGATAGTTCTGGATAAAGAATATCGTCAGCTACATTCGACTTTTACCAGATTTGAAATATGTAACAATAAACAAGAATTATGGCAAAAATAAATTTCCAATCATAATGTAAGGGATGCTGCGATTGAAACTTTAAACTCGTTTTTCTCGATATCAATATTTTGTCACTTAGTCCGGTCTGACTTAACACCAACCATATGGGCGACCGAAAATAAAAGTCGCGAAGACAGAATATGCTTCGTAAAATCCGCTTTAAATATATTCGAATCTAAAATCGGAAATATTTATCAAGAGTAATAATCGGACTGCAATCCTGCACCATTAGAATCGCTTGAAAAGCTCTCAACGTTTAAACCGATTAAATATAATTCGTACGCAGCGGCATCTGTATTCAAAATTAAAAATCTGCTAAAAAAGTTAATTTGTAGCAATTTTTCCAATTTTTATACTGAAGGTCATTGTTATCCAAGTCTTACAGAGCAGAGGGCTAATTTCGAGCTGCCCAAAATGAACATTCAATGTACCGAAAACCTTAGTATGTATAAAGGACACACTCGAAATTTCACGCTCTCTGACTTGACTATTTTTCTAAATACTAGAAAGAGAAGGAAGCAGGTTTATTAAGAATAAATGAGAAGGATGATAAGAATTAATTAATGTTCTAATTTAACATAAACAAATAGATGAAGGAGATTAAAAAGAGAGTCCTGTTTGTATCGCTACTCGCGATATGGGAGCAGGATGTTAGTGAATCAATTCTTAGTTTTTGCCGCCGGATGCCACACGATTTCTAGGCTGGGATTGTCCGGAACAAGGAAATATTGACATCAGCTTACTAGTGTATACCAGCCCCTGAAAGATAACAGAGAAAGTTATTGACTACTTAAACAAATTAAGGATGAAATGAACTTTCTTTCCACATGAATCTAAACTCGTTATTTTGAAACCAATTTTCAAATATTTTTGTATCACCTTGATATTATGACAAACAAAAATTTCTAAACAAAATTGAATGCAGGTTAGAACCATACAAATTTCTCTAGTTTTTTAGGTTCATACAGGAAATAAACTTATTTAAATTTAAAAGGTTTTATATTGAACAAGAATTAATAACTGCATTTTTCACGTCAATTATTTAGGCTAAAATAAAAGATGGCACTTTGCTTTGGTTTCGGATTTCTGTTTCTTTTTCGCCTCCTAAAGCAGGCCCACCCCCTTGAATAGTGTAATGAGATGAATAAGGTTTCATTTACGCAATATCCAGCGTGGGAGAGAGAACGATGTTGAGAGCTCGCGGCGCTTATTTAATTATAGCTCTGCCAATAATTGGCACATTAAATACAGCCAGCATCGATTGCACGGTGGAACCCAGTTCTATCGATATTTCAGTGGATAAAACAGGAGCTAGGTTCAATCACAACAAAGCGATTCCACTTCCAGTATACGGTCGATTTAATTCCAATGGATTTCGCCAAATGAGCTATGGTACTATCAGCTCCGAAGAAATATATCGCTGCCTGCCGGGTGTAATATCGTTTCACTTTTCTAGTTTAAAAGCTTTTCCCTTGTTCTTCCTCAGAAAACGGTAGAATCATTTTTTCCTCCCACTCGCTCCCGCTTCGTTCCATTTAATATATTTTGAATCATGCGATCGATTCTCGGCACCATGTATTTGGTTCAGCATCATGAACGGGAATTGCTATTTCCGATACATTTATCGGATATCCTTAACTAGTAGGAAGGCTGTCAATCCCCCGATTAGACTTCTCGTTCTTCCTCCACACGGTCGGTACTTACTGCCCAGTGATATACTAACAGGAAGGATATACCTACCAAATGAGTTACAATTAGCGTGGAAATGTTTCGTTGTCGCGTCGGGCCGATGAGTTGCTAATTGAAAACAATTAATGATTGTTGTTGAATGGCTTTTTGCTTTCCGAAATCAGCGAACAGTAGCTGATACAAGGAAATCCACTTCCAATAATAGCTTTGTGTTTATCAATTAGTTCGACTGGCAAGCTGGAGGTTGTTTTTGTTCAATTTGTTAACTTGGGTAATGGAATGAATATCTTGTACTGGAGAATTGAAGATATTTACGGATGGCATAAAATACTGGAAATCAATTTTGGGACAGAGCTGAGAGTAACGAATTCTCTTCCGTAGTCCTTTACCCTTTTCATGGTGGATCACTACAAAATTCATAAAATCATATTTAATCCCCATTTGAATTCGATTCAGAAATACAATTGTTCACACTATAGCCCGTTCATCCTTTGAGAAGCTTTCGGTTGTCGGCCCGTAATATCAATTCTATTGAGAAGATCGAACGGAAACGTAGGAAGCGGTCAGTCGGGTGTGAAATTGCTGCTGATGGGTTTAGTGTTGACGCTAGATAGCATCGGAAACGATTTACTAGCTGTGACATCCATCCCAGCCCACCTTATCGATCGTGAGGTTTGCTATATTGAAGCGAATAGATACAAAATAATAGTGATTACGAAGTGCGATTGAAAGGCGAACTTACTCAGATTCATGTTTACTATTAGACGGACCAAGCACACTTAGAAGGCTTAGAAGGTAACTGAAATACGCGGCCAACATCAATCAAGACCACATTCGCTCGTATCGAATATCGCCAGTACCGATTTCTCTGCAACCATGATAAGATCAGGAGTTAGGCCACCGCCGAATAGGTGGAAGCAGTATGAGCGAGCCGCATTTAGGATGACCGAAACATTAGTGACCCAATTATTGCTTTCATAGCTTTAATGAGACAGAGAGCTCTACCGTTACGGCGGAATGTTAAACCAGCTTACGTCTTTGTTTTCGATATGGGGGTGAACTTTGCAAATTCAACAAAAATGAAATGTAACTAAAAGTGGATAGGTTTTCAACGCATCAGATCATCAAAATCGGTCGAGAAATAGTGGAGTAATTCGATTTTGCCTAAATTTGGAATTGTCGCACATGGGCTCCAGGACTGACATATTGTTGTTCGACAATCGCAAATTATTCCTTACAAAATAGCAACATATAGCATATTATTGGAAGAATCTATTTCTTCGTTTCAGAACTGTTAAAAAACGAAGATCAGCTGAAAATGACAGCGCAGCTTATTTTTCAGTGCCGAATGTCCCACATAATGGATTTTTTGCTATAAATCAAGATTTTGGGGGCACAAAGTATTTTTCAAACAATTTTTGTATTGCAATTTATACTAGATCTCTTGAAAAGTTCGTGTTATTTATTAAAAATTAAAATTTTCGCTGTGGCAGTCGTAAATATTTGATTTGCACCCACTGTAAAAAAATCATGTTAAATTTACGTCTCCTGACTCTGACACAAACAAGCATCAAAACTTTATACTTATAAACGACGGGAAGATAACCTCATGCCGTACCGTGAGAATTGCAATCTCCTCGGTGCCAGGAGGAGTTCAATAATATTGCATAGTTGCCGGTACCTACCCACTCCTGCACAAAGTTGAATCGCTGGTTGGAATATTGAGTCACTTGCAATTTTTGGTGTTCCTGTGCGCATAAAACTGCTTGCTTGATCTTATGCTTGAATTTGTAAGACCAGAGGCTTTTGGCTTGGGATTAGTGCCAGCGCTTTTTCGAGCAATTATGTTTGAAGGCTTTTCATGAGCATGAGCATGAGCATGATGATCGTACAATTCGTAGTTGCTACTCCGTGATTGACCAGAACAAGCGAAATTGCACAGAGAATCAACGAATGGGGACTGGGAGTAGCTATCCATCCTCAATGTGCAAGTTTCGAGAGTTCTATACTTTAAAATGCAAATAATGGTGCCGGCCACGTCTTTACAGTCATTGGGAAAGGAAGGGAATGTTAGTGCAACAAACGTTGTTATGGAGACCGTGTATACCTCTGCATCTCCACGTTTGCCACGGGAAAGAGTTTTTGTTAGTAGGGTGGGGTATAGAGTTAGACAAACTCTGGATTCACCTTGATAAGTGATACGATTTATGTCATTCTCAAAATTGTTATCATGTGTTTATTGATCTGGGCAGCCGGCTGCCGAGAATTTATGGTAGATTTATCGTTTATTGGATTAATTCGGAAGTGCTCGGTTTGTAAAAAAAAAATTAAAGGGTTGTATACAGGACACGACCACGGTGACATTAAAAATGTAGCTTTTTTCAAGAGCGTGCAAATGAATTTTATCTATTACACATATCGACTCACGTTCTTGCTCACTCGCCTGTTTTCATATGTTACAGTTTGCTATATACCCTCCTCATTAAAACATGATTTATTGAAGGTCATTTAACGGTAATCTATTATTACAATTAATCAAGTATCTCACTAGGTGATTAGCATTATTTGGCTGATCCATCTAGTAAAAAATAGGCTGGTCTGTCCAGAAAATATATTCAAAAGAAAGGTTCTATATTGAGAACTGTGATGAGGAAGCCCACGCCCGCCAACGGAAATATACAGATTCTCCATGAAATATGAAATTTCTTTTTCCATTTAAATTTTCAATAATGTACTAATGAACTTAAGTAAACAATCTTAAAGTTAAGTATTCCTTGATCGATTAGTGGTTGAACAAATTAAATTATTTGATAAATTACATTATTATACAACGTTCGCACTACCAGTTAAAAGGGGTTTTTATGCTATCTTGGTGACATTTTTCTTGTTGCTAATTGTTATAACGTGTTATAACTCTGTAGTGTAAACATTGTATTATTAAACCAATTCTGCAGCGTTTTATGTTATATAAGTGTTTTATGTGGTAATAGGACTGACATAATTATATCTTCAGTACAGAGGTTTGTTTCATAATTTAAAACAGATATATTTTAAAATTTAAATTGGTACATCCAACCGTTCTATTTGTTGTATACTTTAAAACGCGAATAGAACTGTGTTTTAAATACATAGGGCAGGACAGATACTGCAGATGACTGCATAAATTGGGAAAACAATTTTAAGTCCAGTAACGCCTAAGACATGGCATGAATTTTAATCGAAAAAGAACACCTGCTTAAACTGCTGCTGGGACGGTAAGTTCTGTTTTAAAATTTTCCGTTTTGTGCAGTACGAAACAAAATAGTTTGAAATTAGAAAACAAAAAGTTCTGCTAGGAATGTGATTGTTTCCGATGCAATTACACTCAGGTTTTTTTACGCGGGGGATACAGGCCGCGTAAATGAAAACCGCGTAAATTTCAAAATCCACGTAAAAAAATGCCGCGCAAAAAAACCGCGTAAAAAACCTGAGTGTGCTCTCCAATATAAAATACTACGCTGCTGAACAGTGCAATAACTACAGAAGCACGTTGTCAGATGCCTTACTGATAAAAAAATATGAAAGCCAATAGGCTCTTTACCTTACGCAGCTACAAAGCGCCGTACACATGGATTAACAAGTTATAACACACACGCATGCATAAAAATAAATATTTTTTTTCAACAGAACACTCTTTTTTTTCTTTTTTTTTTACAATGGAGAAGACCTTTATGTCCTAGCCCAGTACACGTGCTAACGGTAGGGTCCAATCTACCACACTGGGTGCACTGGGGGCGTGTCGGACTCGAATGGTGACCAGCCATTAATACCGACTAAACTCCATTGGGCTCCGCCATCATTCCTCCCAGGAACTACCTCTCGGTATTACTTCTGGGGGGATGGCTGTACTCAATGTACTCATTCACTCTCACTCACGCGATCATACATCCTGTATGAAGCTTACTTGGGTGCTCTCTCAATCACACTTTGATGCACTCTCAAACACTCCCACATGAGGCTGACTTTTGTGCTCACCTTTTACGTTCCATGCGAGGCTGACTTGTGTGCTCACCTTACTCATTCCTTGCTAGGCTTACTTTTGTGCTCGCCCTACCCATCCATGTGAGGCTGACTTGGGTGCTCACCCTATCACCTGATTCACTCTCAATCGTGCCACTCTATTGTACCTTTGTCACTCCCTCTGGCATCCCATGTGGGACATTTTTCTTAGGCCCCACTGCTGACATACCATGCGAGGCTGACTTTTGTGCTCACCTTTTTCATTCCTTGCTAGGCTGACTTTTGTGCTAGCCTCTACCAACCTGTGAGGCTGACTTTTATGCTCACCCTTAACATGCAATGTGAGACTGACTTGGATGCTCACCCTTTCACTCCTCTGCCACGCCATGAGGCATCGATAGCTTAGTTCCAACATACTACGCTACGACCCTCCCGTCTTGGCATGAGGCAGTCCACTTATACGCCTATACACTCACTCTTCTGTCTTGCTTCGGGGTGGCTGGGTTTACCCCTTACGCGGTTGCCATTCGCTGCGCCAACCTACCTCGGCATGAACAGACCATTCACTCTCTTATTTTGCGCTTGGCCTTTTTCTCTCCAGCTAACCAATCACTAGTTAGCCGTGCCCGCCGTCTGTTGCTCGGTTCGCCAGATTACCTGTAGCCTACTGGCAATCTGGATGGTAGCAGCCGAGACTGCGTTCCACTTCTCCACCGTTTGACACATCCGCTGAATAAGGGTATCCGGGGTTGTGTCCCAACCACAGACGTCAAGCATTGCTCTTCTTTCGACGTCGAACCGATGACATACGAACAGTATGTGTTCGGCAGTTTCATCTACACCTGGGCAGTCCGGGCAGACTGGGACCTCCGCGTGCCCGAACCTGTGGAGGTACTGACGGAAACAGCCATGGCCTGACAGGAATTGTGTCAGGTGGAAGTGAACTTCCCCATGGGGTCTTCCCACCCAGCTCGATATGCTAGGTATCAGCCGGTGGGTCCACCTACCTTTCGAGGAGTTGTCCCACTCACGCTGCCACCTGGCGACCGAGGTCACCCTGGTGCGCTCGCGGGCTCCCCTATTTCCACGTAGCTCAAAGCACTCCTCATCTTCCCGAATGACCAGCCCGACTGGCATCATGCTCGCTATCACGCAGGATGCATCGTGTGATACCGTGCGGTAGGCAGATATCACTCTGAGGTACATCACGCGGTAGGTGCTCTCCAGTTTCTGTAGGTAACTGGTTACCCTCAGTGCTCTTGACCATGACGGGCCGCCGTACCTGAGGATAGATACGGCAACGCCTGCCAGTAACCTACGTCTACTGGCGCACACCTTTGAGCTGTTGGACATCATTCTCGATAGTGCCGCAACAGCAGTCGACGCTCTCTCGCACGTATAGTCGACATGGCTGCCGAAGGTCAGCTTGTCGTCTATAATGACTCCGAGAGACTTCAGACTTCGCTGTGAAGTGATCGCGACTTCTCCCACATGGATAACTGCATGTTGTGCCGACTTGCGGTTGTTGACGATAACTACCTCCGTCTTATGATGAGCGAGCTGCAGGCCTCTCGCGCTCATCCATTCCTCCACCGTGCTAATCGCGTGTTCTGCGGTTAGTTCTACCTCAGGAATTGACTCCCCGTAGACCTCCAAGGTTACGTCGTCGGCAAAGCCGACGATCTTGACCCCAGGAGGGAACTTCAGTCTTAGAACCCCGTCATACATGAGGTTCCATAGCACCGGGCCTAGGATCGAGCCCTGCGGGACTCCGGCGGTAATCGGAACCCTTTTCTGACCGGCATCGGTCTCGTATAGCAGTACGCGGTTTTGGAAGAAGCTTTCCAGGATCCGGTACAGACCCACCTGTAGGCTAAGCCGGTGTAACGAGAGCGCGATGGCATCCCAGCTTGCGCTGTTGAATGCGTTCTTCACGTCAAGTGTCACTAACGCACAGTATCGAATACCTCGCCTTTTTCGTTGGATCGCTATCTCGGCAGTATTTATCACTGAGTTGAGAGCGTCCACTGTGGACTTACCCTTCCGAAAACCAAACTGGTTGCTTGACAGACCGTCCGTACCTTCCGCGTACGGGGTGAGCCTGTTGAGGATGATCCTCTCAAGCAGTTTGCCAGTCGTGTCTATCAGACAGATTGGTCTGTACGCCGATGGGTCGCCTGGCGGCTTCCCGGGCTTCGGCAACAGCACCAGTTTCTGCCTTTTCCATCTATCGGGGAAACGGCACTCGTCAAGGCATCTCTGCATAGCTAGCCTGAACATGTTCGGGTTCGCTATGATCGCTGCCTTGAGAGCGTTGTTTGGAACTCCATCCGGCCCTGGAGCTTTGTTCATTGCTAGGGATTTAGCCACTGCGAGTAGTTCTTCATTCGTCACTGGAGCCACCATTTCGACCGTGCCCGCACTGTCTCGTAGTGCAGGTGGCCAGGGGCTTGTGGCTCGAGACGGGAAGAGTACTTCGATAATCGTTGCCAACCGGTCCGGAGACCGTTCTGGGGGTGAGGAGCCCCCTTTGGTCTTGGCCATCACAATCCGGTAGGCGTCACCCCACGGATTCGCGTTGGCACTCTCACACAGGTTGTCGAAACACGCTCTCTTGCTGCTTTTAATAGCCTTGTAAAGGGCTAATTTCGCAGCTCGAAACGCTTCACGGCGCACAGTGGCGGCTCTTCAAACAAAAGTCGGAAAAAACCTCAAATGTTACCTAATTTGGCTGAAAATCACAATTTAAGCTAATTTTGAGGTGCTGAGCTCATTTTTGATGTCAAAAGTCGTAAAATATTAAATGCATTTTTCCATACAGTGTCATTGAACCTTTCTTATAACTATGATCCCGTTTTCATGATAGATTTTCCGTTACTGTTCACCAATGTCAACAATATCATAAAAAATGAAGAACACTACTTAAAAACCATTGTTGAACGTGTTGGTTTACTGTAGATTGGCTAACTATTTTACACAAAACACCATGCGCCTCCATATCAGCAAAAAAGCTTCAAAATCTGCTTAAAACTTTTTGCGCACCTAGGCGCAGAACGAGACCATGATATTCGAAAAGTAGAGGTAATTTCACATAGAAGGTATAGGGTAAGGTGGGGCAAATCCGACCTGGTAAATGGTTTTGGCTGTAAAATGCTCATTTTACATCGGATCAAGTCGTTTTATATACCAAATTAAAGGTTAGACTCCTGGACAACTTTCTGTTCATAGCATTTTATTTAAATCTTCGGAATATCTTTAGATACAAGCGTTTTACAAAAATGTTCATTTTTGCAGTTTTCAAAAATGGTGGGGTAAACCCGACCCCCTATGTTTTTGGTTGATTTAGTGCAGATATTACTCAAATTTTATGGTTTTTCAACGATAAATCAATGAATGTTGTGTTATTAAATTGTAACATGAAGAAAATGGAGTTCGATATCAATCTTGGAATGCTAAAATCACGAGCAGTAGCACGTAATGATATTCCCATTTGCATCGGAGCAATTGCTCGACGAATACTATAATCATCACGTTTTTGTGTTTTTCGTTTGTAATTATGAATCATTTTGCATAAAAATAATAAATAATAACAATAAAAATATATTTCAATGTGATAAATAAAAATTTTCTTAGCAAAAAAGCGGTCGGATTTACCCCAATATTTTGAGGTCGGATTTGCCCCACCGCGTCATTTTTCATTACGATGCAATTAAAAAATATATGAAAAAGGTTGAACTAAATTAATCTATGCACTTTGTAGGACTTAAATCAAAAAATTTAAATCCACTTACATTTATTATGTAATCACTTTAAGAATCAGAAATATCCTGTAGTCTATGATGCACAAAAGTCAAATAAAAAATTGTAAAAACACACTTTTTGTCGTATGAGCATCTTAATGTAGAATAATAAATTGCTGTCATACCACCATTATGATTATTTTCGATACTCTACACGACAACATTGATATTAGTTCGCGTAGTGCTTCTGATTTTCGGTAACAGAGGGGGGTCGGGTTTACCCAACGGTCGGATTTGCCCCACCTTACCCTACTATGTGACCGTTCCGAACTGATTCCGAAATTTGTACAGAATACATTAGTGAACAAAGTATTTTTGATCTGACCACCTTAAACATATTAAAACTAAAAAGTCATAGTTCCAAGCAAATTTACCAAATGAATTTTACTCACTAACCAAGTTCTTTCGTTCCTCTACACAATGAATCTAGTTGTGCTAAAATCGGACTAAAATCAAAAGAGCAACATGCATTTGAAGTGAACAGAGCAATGGTGGTTTCGGAAATGAAAATCATTAAAAAATCCGGACTTTGGTACGTTTAAACTCGTGTTAAAAATCGTGTTCTTATCCAATGATCATAAAATTTTGAATATACATCATTCAATACATGAGAAGTTTAGGAAAAATATAAAATATCAATATTTCAAAAATAAATTTTTGAGGTTTTGGCCAGCCTCCGGCCACTGTGCGGCGGTTCTCTCTTGCATCCTCGGTGCGAGCTCTTTGCATCCTACGTCTAGCTCTGAGACAGGCTGACCGTAGAGCTGCAATCTCGGCACTCCACCAATATACCGGGCATCTACCGTTTCTTGGCAGTGTTTTTCTCGGCATAGTGGCGTCGCATGCGCGTGATAGAACAGCTACCAGCGCATCCCCGCTTAGACTGTCGGTGTTGGCCTCCAGTCCCAGGGCCGCGGTGAAAGCTTCGCTGTCGAAGTGATTGGACTTCCACCCGCGTACCTGACAGGGATCTCCCGCCCTCGGATGCTGCACACCATAGTTGATCTTAAAGCGGATTGCTAAATGATCGCTATGGGTGTAGCCTTCGTCTACCCTCCATTCCATGTCTGGAGCCAGACTCGGGCTGACAAAGGTCAAATCAATCCACGCCTCCACTCCGTTTCTACGGAATGTACTAGCGGAGCCATCATTAGCTAGCACAGTATCGAGTTTCGCAAACGCTTCCATTAGCGCTTGACCCCTGCTATTTGTACAGCGGCTGCCCCACTCCACTGCCCAAGCGTTGAAGTCTCCCGCTATTACTACCGGTTTCCGGCCCACGAGGTCCGACGAGAGCCTGTCGATCATCTGGTAGAACTGTTCTATTGGCCACCTTGGTGGGGCGTAGCAGCTGCAATAGAACACACCATTGATCTTGGCAATCGCCACACCCTCGGCGGAGGGGTGTATTACCTCTTGAACCGGGAACCTTCCCGTTGTACAGATTGCCACCATTCCAGACCCGTCCGACACCCAATTGCCGTTGCCGGCAGGGATGCTGTACGGGTCTGATAAGAGGGCGACATCTGTCCCCGACTCCGAGACCGACTGCCACAGCAGCTGTTGGGCTGCTGCACAATGGTTAAGATTTAGCTGTGTGACTCTCACGGCTTCTTCTTATTTAACTCGCCGAAGGGACACGAAGGTCCGCCCATAGCATGTTTATGGGCTTGCTTCTTAGCGGTGCAGATAAGGCACTTATATGCCTTAGTGCACCCCCGCTCTTTATGCCCCTCCTCGCCGCAGCGACGACATAGCTTGCTCCTATCTATGCCTTTGCATTCGTATGCTTTATGGCCGGATTCTACGCACCGATAGCACCTGTCCACTGAAGGCGGCTGGGGTATACTAATAGGGCATACCGACCAGCCGATCTTCAGCTTCCCTTTCTCGGTTACCTTTTTGGCATCCGCATTCAGTAGCCTGAGGTAGGCTACTTGGGTGCCAGAGGGTCCGTCCCTCAATCGCACAGAGGCCCGCTCGATTGTGACGCCGCATTGCTCCCTGAAGGCTGCGACGACGTCTTCTGCGGTCGTGAACTCGTCCAAGTGCTTGCACTGGAGAGTTGTTTCCGCACCTAGCGACCTGATTTGGGCGCCCTCACCAAGGACCTCTTGGGCCAAGGCCTTATATACTGCACTTGATTGTGCGCCTCGCTTCAGCACCAGGAGCCGAGAGGCTTTCGGCCGCCTTCGTCGATTTAAGGACATCGGCGTATTTGTCCTTGTCGCTTTTTAACCGCAAGGCTTCGCCTCTGTCCTTGGCCTTCCTCGCAGGCCGCGGTACCTCCGGTTTCGGTGCCGGCTTTTTCTTGGTGACCAGCGTCCAGGGGTTTGAGCCCCCCTGCCCCGGTCGTGCCGGGTTGCTGGTACCATCGCTCTCCACAGCGAGGTCACTCTCGCCCTCGCTTACCTCACCCAGGCGGCGTTTGACCTTGACGGTTGCACGCCGAGTGGTGTCGGTTTTGGCACCCTCGCCTGGCGACTTCCTAGGGCGCTTCGCATTCGATGCCGTCTTGCGATTGCCCTTTCCTTTTCCCTTCGAGGGGAACTCGGTCGCCGCTCCGATCGACGTGGCTGCTCCGTAGAAGGTAAAGGCCACTGTCTGTGAACCTCTATCGACCTTCTCTCTTTCCTCCCTATTGGAGGCCACTGTCTGGGTTTCTCTGTCGGGCCTCTCCCGACATTCCACCCTCTCAACATATGCCTGCTGTTCCTGTCTTGCGACACGAACAGCTTTCCGGAGCTCCAGGAGGCTCAGCTTCAACTCCTTGGCTATATTCTGCTTTCCGCTAGCGAAGTCGATTATAGAATCGAGTTGCTTCGCTACTTTGCGCATTGCAGATATTGGCCCCTCCGATGCATTGGTAGGGTTATTGCCTACCGCCGCTGGGGGGTCACTGGTGCTTTCGGATGCAGCACTCATCGCTCCACTACTCTCCCCACGGGGGGGAGACCTCGCCAAACCACCTCTTGCGAAGGGGTTTGGCACCTCCGTCTGTTTGTTTTTATTTTTATTTACCTCCATGTATAGTCCCACGAGTAGCGCGAGAAATATATGTCCGCCACGCCAGAGCTCCGCATTAGCGAGGTAAGGGACGCTTACTGTGGGGGTTGCCCAGGTACCCCACAGGCTCCGTTAACGATCGAGCATCTTTTTCACCCCCTCGATCACTCATCCCTCGGCACGGGTCGCTTCACGCCTTGGAATTGGGGTTATGCCCTACCTTGCTTTACGTGGTGATCTCGGCCCGGATCACTCCTCCTTTACCAGGGCTTTGGACCTGTAGCTCTGGTTCCCAATAGTTCCATGTACGTATGTTATTACAGACGTGCTACTATTGAGATCCGTCATTCGCTAGCGGAGTTAACAGAACACTCTCAAGCAGCACACATAAGTCGCTTCCTGCCGTATTGAAATAAATCCAAACCACCCCACCCACCCACTTTGCTAATCATTCTGTGACACCGTGCTGGTACCCGAAAAATCCGCACACGATCACCGCTGCCGAAAATACATAGCGTCTACCGCTTAGTGTAGCGTCCAGACACTGCAGCCATGATCTTACCCGTTCGACATAAGAACAAAAACTGATTCAAACGTGTACGCATCACCTCTATTTATAAACTAACAGTATATGGTTTAGTCACTTAGGTGCGAGTGTGTGCAAATGCCAACGTTGCCGAAAATCGATAACGCTTATTGCATCGCCCGGAGACGATGTTGCTCTTATGGGATATTAGCAACAACTGATTTAAACGGACATGCGTCGCTTCTATTTATGACTTTTCGTGTTTGATTAAGCGACTAAGGTGCCCTCTAATGACGGCTGTGTCTGAGAAATCTACCTCACGAATGGTAATTTTCCCGTTTTTCGTAAACTTTTTAATTTTACCAATTTCCAAAAGTCTACTTTTATTGGGGAGATATTAAATTACCAATATTTAAGTTAGGTGTTTCTGAATCGGTTGGTGTATGAATGATAAAAATCCATCTAGTAATATCAGAGTTATAAGCGTGCAAACCTTATATAGTTCCGTTACATGGGAGATAGTGTAGATTTTAGAATGACACCTAGCCCCAGATAGTGGAGTAAGACATTTTTAATGTCAAAAACGGTTGCACAACCAAGGCGTCTCATTGTCAAAGGCAGCATTGTCGATGAATCATCTCATATTAAAGCTGATAAAAGACAAAAAAGAACAACAATAGTTGATCGCCTCCGCATACTATAAACAAACGTGATAACAAAACATTTGTTTTTCGCGCCGACATCATTGAAGGAAATTGGCAACTGGATTCCGAACTCTCCCACGAACTATCAATTCTCAAGCATACATGGCTGAAGCAATCATCTCACTCTGCCCAGACTATGCACCTTCCGTGTGCACGTTTAATGCCTGGGGGACTAGTTCTATAATTGGTCAAACATAGAAACTAGTTCGCTCAATCCAACAAAACGTCGACCCGATCGACATCACCCGCGGACACGCGTTCTCTCACAATGCAAACCAATTTACTAATGTCGTTTTTGCTTGAAGCGAAACTGAGTCAGTCTCTAACCCAGTTAAGCTCAGCCGGAAATGAACCGGAATTCTGGCTGGTTCCAGTTCGCATTCCGGCTCCAGTGAAACAACCGATTCTAGTTAGAATCGGTTGTGTCACTGGAGCCCGTGGATGAACTGGAACCAGCCAGAATTCCAGTTCATTTCCGGCTGAACTTTACTGGGAACCCCAACCGCTGTCAAAATGTATGAACTGACAGCGGTTGGGGTCAGAACTCGACTCAGCCTCGGGCTCAAGCGAAAACGCCATAACATTCGAAACTACATACGACTTATCACGTGCAATTCTGAAGATAATAAAACGAAGACTACCATTTATCCACAATTAAAGCAGAACGGAAAAAATAGTTGCAAAACCAAGTAAAACCTTTGTAATTATAGCTTATAAAGTGCACACTGCACAATGAGCATGAGCATGATGACCATCTTTGCCTTGTTCCCCAATTCTTACACTACCACTTGAGCCACTTCAATAAAAAATGGAAGACACTACTTACAAAAATCACAATAACCCCCAGCCCTTCGTGTGCAAGAATGAAATACACGGCAGTCTGCGCAGAAAGAATATGATGAGCCCCACCCCCGTTCAATCATTATGAAATCCCTATCAAACAACTAAACAAGAACTCCAAACAACACAAAAAGTTGCCCGAAACACCACCAATGAAGCCGAATGCTACCCATGAAAAAGTTCCTGCGATCGATTGGTACACTAATACGCTATACTAGCGTACGCAATACAACTGTTTACCGTAACCAAATCACGACCACAACGTTAAAAGCAGCACTCAGCTGTAGCAATAGGTCAACAGTTGCTGCAACAACTCCCCTGTATAATCCGAATAATGGCCATCAAATGAATCGAGCGATTCTCCCACGCAACAACCTTGCAAAGGTCTCACGCATACTAAACGGGAGCAAAGCCCAGCACAACCTCTTCCCCTATCCCGATCAGAAACACATAACAGAAATATTTCAAAACTATATCTCGAATTGTTACTTGTTACAAATTTTTGTTATTTTAACTACTAACGAGACCTAATTTATAACATAATATGATACAAAAATTGTGTTCTGTTATAATCTTGTTATTTCATTCTGATCGGGATCACACCGCAAGCGCTTCTCTCACGTACGGGTAGGACCAAATTCTCCAGAACCAAAACATTTAATTCCAGTAGAGAGCCCTGAGAATGCTTCCCTACCGGCTAAAAAAATCACCAACACACTTTAAAAGCGTGCACGCTAGTACTGCACCAAGGCAGTGTAAGAAAAAGATTCGTCTATTACATTAAAGTTTGAGCGAATGTGGTCAGGGTTTTACCGGTTTCCATCACCTCACAACAAACAATATCTGCACACAATCGCCAAAAATACAAGAACCCCTACATTTCCTAACAACCGAACCCCACCACCACACTCGCCTTCCCACAAAGACCAGTATATATGTAGAACATGTTCAACTGCCAAAAAGGCAAAGGAAAAGACTCGATGTGTGGATGCAAGCTCAGTCCGCGGTCCCCAGCCCAGAAATGACAAGAAAACTCACAAGAACCCGGCACCTCGAATAGACACCACAACCGGCCAATACACGAAAGAAATATCGAGCACAAATTGCAAATACTCCCTCCCATCACCGTCATAACTCAACATAAAAAACTAAAGCAAACTTATCCGTTTGGTGTTTATCTTCCTGCTCCATGCCATCCTGGCGCTCGCATACCTTCTGCGGTAGCTCCCTCACTACTATCACCAACACGAAGATTCAGAACCGGAACACATACACTCTTTCACAAGTCCAATTATGTTTGAAGGCTTTTCAGTAGACAAAGCCATGTATGCTTTTACAAGGAATCTCATGTGCCGATATTTTTAGGAGCAGTAGCAAAAGTCTTCATATGTCAATCGTCAGAGTTGCACTTACCCTGAGCCAAGACAACAGCTGGTGAGAGGCCTAGCTCTCTTCAGTATTTCTGCAAAAGCGCACGCATAGCCAATTCAAATCGGTGACCACATCGCCGATCTCAGCTATGTGAATAGGCATGTAGACACGGTAGTCGTCCATAATAGACTTGTCGCAATGTCATTTGTTTGCTTTAGAAAGAAGATCACAGTTCTGAGCTTATCTGGGCGAACTTAAAAGATATCTGTCACTGATGCATATTTCCATGTCAATTCTTACGAAATCTTTAGAGTCCTCAGCGAAGAAGATCAGGTATGGTACTACTGAGTTCCATAAGAATTATTTTGAATTAATTTTTGCGCGAGCCTAACACCCGGCGCAAAGTTAAAATTTAAAGAATACGAGGAAAAAGAGACAGAAATGTGGGGAGACCAGTCAGGGGACAGTAACACAAAAAATAGTCGCCTATTGAATGACTGCATGCTATCGATTTTCTTATTAACTGTGGCAAATGTGTAAAATCTTTTTACTTTCGGTTTCGGCCAAATGGATTTCGGCCAATTGGCACTTTCGGCCAAATGGCGCTTTCGGCCTAATGGCGCTTTCGACTAAATAGCGCTTTCGGTGAAACGGTGTTTCCGACCAAATGGCGCTTTCGGCCAAATGGCACTTTTGGCAAAAATGGCGCTTTCGGCCAAATGGCGCTCTCGGCCAAACAGCATTCAACAAAAAAGCTTTCGATTAAATGACCGAATACTGCTTCAGCGGCATTTTAGGTAGTAGGGGGCTGTTTCGGTTGCAACTTTACACGTTCTATCGGTATGGAAAACAGAAAAATATTTCACAGTCATTCAGATCATTTTGACTCGAGAGCAAGTTAAAAGGGCGTAGAAGTTTTTGCATGTGGAAAACTGTTGAAAACCGTATTTTATACTGCAAAACAATCCGAGAAAGAGTAACGGGAAATGAGTACATGTGTGCAAAAAATAACACAAAAGAAGTTGTAAAATTTTTCACGAAATCAAAAAATCTTATGATACATGGTCGGTGTTAAGTCAGACCGGACTAAGTGACAAAATATTGATTTCGATAAAAACGACTTTAAAGTTTGAATAGCAGCATCCTTTACATTATGATTGGAAATTAATTTTTGCCATAATTCTTGTTTATTGTTACATATTTCAAATCTGGCAAGAGTCGAAAGCTGACGAAATTCTTTTTCCAATTCTATAATTATCTCATTTTCTTATGTTTTGCGACTTAGTCCGGTCTGACTTAACACCGAATATATTTTAAAAAAACGAAACTTTAACATGGTACTAAACTTTTTCGGTACTTCGCGATGCAACTGGACGCACAATTTATTTGAAGGGTAGTTCATGTAATGATCTTATTTTTTCTAGACAACAAGGGTCAATGAACTATTAATCAAATCGAATATTTTAACAATAAAAACAATGTTAATTTGGAAATACAGAAGTTTTTTTCCATTTCCTGTGAAAATGCTAAATGTGGGTTAGCCCCTTTTGGACGCCACGTCAGCCATTCAAATATTGATATTTATAAAAAAAATATCCAGAAGACATCAATGTTCTTTAGTGTGCTCGCGACAGTTTTGTGCATATTGCGCATTTCACACCAAAGTGGACTGTCTTACTAGTGTACACACTTTTCATCAAAGTGTGATAAAAGTGCACGTTCACGTTGAAAAGCTTGCGATTTTTTAGTGCACTTATCTATCTATTCTATATTCTGTCTATCTATCTATATATATATATATATATATATATATATATATATATATATATATATATATATATATATATATATATATATATATATATATATATATATATATATATATATATATATATATATATATATATATATATATATATATATATATATATATATATATATATATATATATATATATATATATATATATATATATATAAAAGTCAATGTTTGTATGTATATGATTTATAGACTCCCAAACGGCTTAACCGATTACCGTAAGAATTTGTACATAGTAGGCGTTTGTTATGGAGCGTGTTTATGTGCTATTGGTTGGGGATTATCTGCCCGACAGATGGCGCTTCTGAACAAATTGTGTTTTCCTCATATTTCGACGAAAGTCGCAGCAACGCGCGATGGGTATTAGTTAGTATATATATAAAAGTCAATTTTTGTATGTATATGATTTATGGACTCCCAAACAACTTAACCGATTCCTGTCAAAATTTGTACATAATAGGCATTTGTTATGGAGCGTGTTTGTGTGCTATTGGTTGGGGATTGTCTGCCCGCCAGATGGCGCTTCGGAACGAATAGTGTTTTCCTCCTATTTTGTTAAAATCGCAGCAACGCGCGATAGGTATTAGCTAGTTTATTATAAACCAAGAAATAATTGCACCGATACCAAGCAATCCGACATGAATGTGCATTTTTATCACATTTTGAAGGAATGTGCACACTCCAATTTGTTGTAAAATGCGCATTATCAATGCTCTTGATTGAAAGTATCAATTAAGAGATAATATCAAGGATCAAAACTTGGAAATTCAGGGCGAATGACCTATTCGATTTAAGCCCCAATAAATAAAACAATATGTCGCTCATATGCACTAGACAACACATTTCCTAGTGCCATGACCGGAAACTCTAGAGATATGGGGGATCTCACTATATCCCAGTATCTGAACCGTACACTGAAAATTATGTGTCAGATTCACAGCAATTCATTCAAGTCGATCATTCAAGAACACACGTGAATATGCCGATGTCCGCACGGTTACAAAATCGAAAACATACTCGCGAAGATACATACACGCGACTAACAAACGTCCACACGATCCAACACGTTAATATTCAAATACTAGAGTCTTCCACGCACACCTACGCCCGCGATCTTGAAAACATGAAAATACCCCGGTGATTCAGTGAACGTTTGACCACGTATAATAGACAGCCATGTCGCCATGGAATATCGATAGATGCGGTCTCAAGCGCGAATCTCCAAACGCCCGTGTGCTCACGATCATGAATCGGTCACGTTCAGAAATCCCTACACTCGATCGTGCCAGCCTAGGTCCATGCCTTCATTTGGACAAATAAAAAAAGATGCTCATATCCATTAGACAACATTCCACTCTTCTAGTATTTGAACTGTACACTGAAAATAAAGCATCAGATTCACGGTCGGTGCAATTATTCAAGAACACACGTGAATATGCGATTTTAACCACGCGACGTTACATACACACTAGCACACGCGACATACAAACGTATACGCGATCGAACACGTTAACATACAAACGCTCAAGTCCTTCACGATGATACACGCGATCGTGAAGTCCCTACGCCCGGACATCTGAACCATACACTTCATATCACTTTAGAATCACGACTCTCTGCAATTAGCTTTTATCAGTGTTTTAGTGGGCGACATTTCCCGTCTCGTCTGCAATTATAGTGAGTTATTCTGACCGGTAGCTTCCGCGTCCGAGAACCGAGCTCTACAACTCCAGTTGGACAATTCTCAAAAATAAAATAGTTGAAATAAGGAAATCTGTCCATATACTGTTGCAATAAATAGTGATCCGGTCAAATCATGCAGAAAAGATAAGTTACTCTCGGTAGCCGGCTGCCCAAAGTTTGAATAAAACTCAAAAACTAAACGAGATTTTTTGCTTCTTGAACGACTGTGTACTCGAAGACTAACTTAACATTTGGATAATAAGCTATGTTTTACAGATCGCATTGCTTGTTTGGAGCGAACCCTAAACTCTACTAAATCTCCAACTCCGCGACACCTATGGAAGAGCCAGATGAATCGTCGTCCTTCCATTCAGTAGGTGAAGAACCAACACTTCCCATTTACCCTATCGTTTATCCTTTCCCGTAAACGTTGGAGATGGAGGCGGCCGGTAATGGTAGCTATGCTGTTGAGGTTCAGTTGGTATGAATACCCACATACCATTTCCTAAGTAACTCTTATTAGATAATCAGCAGTGAAGCATGATGAAGTCAGTGTGCAATTCACCAAAATCAGTTGTGCTACGCTAGCAAGTTACAAACCCAAGAGTTTTTGGAAAACTATAATAGATCTGATGAGACAATTTAAAAAGTCGAACTAGTCTCATGGGTGTGGATATGTTATTGTCCTATAATAAGAAAAAAATCTTTTTTTTTTATAGTTTCGCTGCTATATATAAAAAAGGATTGAGATAATCACCACCAATTCTGTACCAGAAAATGCAATAACTCTCATACCCCTAAAAATCTCTGTTGGTATAGTTTTGTTGCGTGTTCTGCCGTTATGACAATCGACCCAACGGGTTTTTTGCAAGCAATAGATGCAATATCCATTTCCATATGAGAAAAACAACCCAATATGCTCGTCAACTTTACTCGGGAATGTACGTTTACCAAAAATCAGCGCAAAGAAAACTTCGGTTAAAAGAAAACCTGATTGTTTTGGTGTTGAACTTTAAAAGTGGGTCAATAAAGTTGTACAACTATCGCTTCGTAAGAAAATGACGAAAATACCATTTGCCTGCAACCCTCACGAACCTAGCTATAGAGCTCATCATCCTACAAGCTTTTATCTGACTAAAAGTCTCGGGAAATGGAAACCGTTTATCATCTTGAGAAGATTACATCCGAAGTAAACAATAACCTAATTAAGGACATTGTTTGCTAAACGTTTCCTCTAGTATCTATACCAGTAAAGGAGGTAAATGTTTTCTCGACCCGTGCGACATTAAGTGGATTTCAACGAAGAAAATGAACTATTCTTCAGCAATTACGGAGCTAAAGCTTGCTTCGTCGCAAATAGTTTTCCATACTCCATTGGAAGCATATTAGAAGCAAGAAAGCTTGGCTTCTTTGTGAAAGGGGACACGTTAGAATTTTTTCTCTTCGGGTGCTTTTAGAGGAAAAGTTGAGCAAAGATGAAACATACATAGACTGTTCCGCTGGAGTGGAAATCACGACAAATCAGTGAAACCCGTTCAATTCGATGAACGAGGGAAAGCGAGATTGCGACGTGATTGTGTTTCGGTTCGACGGATTTTTACAGTAACCATTTATGTGTGCAGCTTATCGGATAAACACTACCGCGAATAAATAAAATACCTGCATTGTATTTCGGCATTGGCAAATCTGTTTCATAGAAGTTCAGGTAGACAGATGTGAAACTTTACCAAACTTTATCTAACAATTTGCCAAAATATGAAATTCCACAAATATAGATTACAATGGAAGTCAGCATGCTGCAACCATCTGAAACAGTTTTCGCATAGCTGCTTGAAACATGTTACATACGGTAGGTACACACAATTTACTTTCAATTTGGGGACTGAAACGAAAAAAAAGACCTCGCCGATTTATGTGGAATAACTTTTCTGCTCTTTTGCACAACTTTCTTCTTTTTTTGAGCAACTCAAACAAAGTTTTTAGGTGGCAGCTAGTTGTTAGATAGGTTGGCACTCATGCGAGTTTCTGTTGCATGTGAGCGCAAAATATGATTACGAGGAAAACTTTTGCCGAAATAATTTCATTTTCACAATTCAACTACAAAACGTTGCAGCTGAAAGCTGTACCATCAAATTGCATGCTGCAGAACAAGTGCCTATTATTTTTTAAGGAACTTCGAGAGAGAAGTTGTCTCATGTTGACGAGTAATGCCGGGTGCGTATAATATCCGTGACGGAATCAGTTGGCCTCTATTGTTACATTTGTTCATCATTTGTGAAATTTTAACAGTGAAAAATAGTGAAATTTTATCCATATTTAATTAAAATAATGAATAATCGTTTGAATCCTTTCCAGAGTAACGGATTGATGGCTGAGGTCACGTAAGTAATCCCGATCTAAACCAGCCTAAATATTGGATTTTTTGTTAGAATAGCCCCTGGGGAAAATTGCTTGGACTTTCAAATTCATAGGGATTCCGCACTTTTGTCCCGGTGGGTTGGATTGTACAAAGATCGATACGATGCTTTGTACCGGACATTCACCTTGGGTTCCACATACCTAGTTCCGATTTAGGCCCAGAACTGGAATCCGAAACAGATCACAGATCCAGACCAGTGCATCTATCCAAACTAGTTTAGTCTAGATTAATCATGATCTATAAATTAATCTAGACCCAAATAATAATTAGGACCTGTTCCCGGATCTGGATCAGTTCAAGATTCTAACAAAATTGGTCAATCCTACGAAATTTCCTGTAGATACTCAAATTTCCATACTTTCTACGGATCTACGGGTTAACTCGTGGAATCGGGGGATTTTTAAAACTTCTTCAGAAGTCTATCATGTTCGCCCAATAATCGTTGCACTTTCTCGCACCTAAGATCTGCTCATTGTCATGGTCGTCAAATGGTAGGATAACAAAAGTTTCACAAATTTCCTATCTCATGCCTCCACGCGAGTCTAAGTCTATTGATGACATTTGGTCCTTAGACCGGCGACGACTGGGTGCTATCAGCCTTCTGCCGATAGTAGCAGAATGAGAGGGTGCGAACAGATCTAGTCGAGAAAACATTGCCGTAAAAATGAATAGTTGATCGGAAATTAGCCCCAATACGATTGATCTGACTAGTATCGATGATCACGGGTCAATACGTATTGAAAATTCGCCGCGTCTGTTTTTATGAACCTAATTTCAAGCTCCGTTATTGCTAACAAACCCGTGCATCAGGTTAACAATCCTTTATATTTCCCTTCAGTGTTAGTTATTATCGCTCGTATACTTGTATTCCAAAAACAATCCGGTATGGAAAATAAGAAATACTTTCCATAATTTATAACATCTCGCGCTATCTTTGCCTGTACAATGTGTTATCACTCGGTAGTTTTCAATCCAATAAATATATCGTAGAGAAGATGTAACAAATTCCGTCTAAATACTGTTTCAATAAATAGTGATCCGACCCATTGCGCAGATAAGATTAGCTTACCTAGGCAATACTCCCACGGTCGGCTGTGTGGAGTTCAAATTGCTTTTGTTTAGAGTAAAGCCATGTCAAGTGATCCTCGAATTTTTCGCAAAATTACCGATTTTCATGAGGTATATTTTATTGTATAGGGATTATGGTGAATAGCTTTTGGTATAAATATTTCGTTAAAACTCCCTTTTTTCTTTGAGATATTAACCCTTAAACTTTCTTGTATAATAAAATTGTAAATTTTATATCTCAAAAACTACTGAAGATAATTGAATGAATTTTTGTACACTTATAGAATGATATTAACACTATCTCACAAAAATATATCTATTGTATAATTGAGTAAATAACGGTACTTTGCATCTATTTAAAAATTTCAATTGCATTTTTTCTTGTGTTCTTCACGCTAAAAAATTTCAGAAAGTATATCAAATTGCGCAGCAATCCTTCACCTTCAAAAATCTGTATTGATAATTTTTCATTTTTGTTCCCATCGAAAGTTATGGATGATTTTGTAACGGTGTTTTCCTTCAACGCATGGCCCACTTTGATGCAGCCCGCGAACACTTACATATTGGCAATGCCGCCACGTCCTAATGCGCATCGCTTTGGAAAAGTGTATCTCATGTCCAAAATTGCCATCTCTGATATTAGAGTAAAAAGACAAGCTTTTCTTTACGGATTATTGAGGGTAAATGTTTTTCGAGTGATTTGCATACTTTTTAGCGTTATTATATTTTTTGCGAGTTATTGAGCAGTGGACATGTTTGAACCTGCTTGGACACGATTTTTTGCAGTGACATATTTCACCACTTTTTTGTTAGTTGGTTCTGTCTGAGTGGTAGCACGGTATGTTTGCTCACATTGTTGTTTATAATGTCGTTTTCGATTGAGAACCTAGACACTAACCCGGGTTAGTTGCTTCAAACAAACGTTTTTAATGGAACTGAGTTGGGTACTCGCAAAAACAGCGGTGGTGTGAGCAAACCCGAAATATTTTTCAGGTTGGAATCCAACGCGGTTTTCAGTTCAGTGACCATTCATAAATTACGTAACTCAAAAATTGCCCAAAATTGACTCTGCCTCCCCCCATGTAACAAATTGTCACAAATTTCTCCACTCCCCCTCTCCTATTACGCAACAAATTCCTAGAAAATTTCTTCTTCGGTGAAAACATGTTACGTAACGATCTAGCTAACTCCCCCCTATGTCACAACATGTCACAACTTGTTGTACCCCCTCCCCCTAAAAGCGTTACGTAATTCATGAATGGTCCCTCAGTGGCGCATAACCTAGGTTCGAAACTGGCATCAAACAAACGCTTTAACAGCAGTTAGGTCTGAAACTGAGTTAGTTTGCCTCAAGCAAAAACGACATAAGTAAGATCATTCAGTAAACAAAAACATGTGAAGTAAAATACTGTTGTCATAAGTTGTTCCACTTTCCTGTATAATATTGTAGACAAATAATGAATTTGAATAAAACATAGACGTATTTTGACTTACAAAAGTGTCTTTGAAGATAGCAATAACATAAACTCATTACATAAGTTAAGTTTCGGTTATTTGCGATACAGTTTAATTGTAACGATAAATTATAATAAGAAAGTATTTATTAAACTACTATGATTTTTGTTGTGCACTTCGATCAAAAAAATATAAAATGATCTCAAAATATCCGGAAAACATTCATCTTCGTTAATCCCTATAGAAAAGTTTGTTCTTTTGCAGCAATCGAGAGATGTAGCTTTTGTTAGTCATGCGATGCACACTGCCAACGCGATGCGCATTAGAACGTCGCGATGTACGGCGTTGCCAATAGGTAAGTGTTCGCGGGTTGCATTAAAGTGGGCCATGCGTTGAAGGAACACACCGTTACTAAATCATCCATAACTTTCGATAGGAACAAAAATGAAAAATTCTCAATACAGATTATTGAAGGTGAAGGATTGCTGCGTAATTTGACATACTTTCTGAAAATTTTTAGCGTGAAGAACACAAGAAAAAATGTAATTGAAATTTTTAAATAGATGCAAAGTACCGTTATTTACTCAATTATACAATAGATATATTTTTGTGAGATAGTGTTAATATCATTCTATAAGTGTACAAAAATTCATTCAATTATCTTCAGTAGTTTTTGAGATATAAAATTTACAATTTTATTATACAAGAAAGTTTAAGGGTTAATATCTCAAAGAAAAAAGGGAGTTTTAACGAAATATTTATACCAAAAGCTATTCACCATAATCCCTATACAATAAAATATACCTCATGAAAATTGGTGATTTTGCGAAAAATTCGAGGATCACTTGACATGGCTTTACTCTTTAGGGAATATAGGATACTCTCGGTAGCCGGCTGCCCAGAGTTTAAAGAGAACCAAAAACTAAACAAGATCTTTTCTTTTTCGAGTCATCGTGCACTCGAAGATCAACTAAACAATTACCTAATAAAATATACTTTATAAGTCGCATCGTTTGCTTGGAGCGAATCCTAGACGTGATACCCTTCCAAACTACCAACTCAAAATTTTCTCTCAATTTAAAAAAAATCTCGATGAAGTATATTTTGTAGTGCGTTAATGAATGTGACTTCGCAAACCTTGAAAATGTTCGAAGAAGTTGTTAGGACATTCACAGTTTACCTGCTTATCCATGTCAATCAGAGCCAATTTTTCGTTCTGGAGTCAGGTATTTGGCGCTCTGGATCTGGAATGTTTAGAGCCAATACATGCGAAAAACTGAAAATTGAATAGTGCTCGGTTTTTCACTTTTTACACGGATACGAACCAATACAACGAAGTCATTGCTCATGATTTCATTAGTTGTTCCTTGGAAAACAAACCCTGGGCTTCGGGAATACAACTTGCAAACTAATCAATTTGTAGATTTCAAAGCATGCAAACGAAACGAGCTGTGGCGTCAGATAATGTTTGAACATGGCTTTTCGACAAACTCAGCAGACTGATTCATGTGGATTCAGTCGGTTCCGACAGCATGAAGTAACAAGTTACTTTACGCTTGTTCGGACATGCCGTAGACTCAGGTGATTCGCATTTCTAATGCCAAAAGACCCTGACCCCTACGGTAGCAGACAAAGGGTTAAGTCGCCGGTGAGCTCTAAGCTTGCATATATGATCCTTCCACGCTTTTCTAAACTTTCTCCTTTCAACACCTTGCTCTCCCTTGAGTACTATGGCTCTAAATATTGAAAAATATACTTCACCTTCCAGTCCCTTGCTAATTAAATGCCGAAAAAACTGTTGACTGATTCATGTGACGCTGGATGGGTGAAATCGAGCGTCAAAATACGTCAAAGAGACATATGACTGTTTAATGAGCAATGCACTTCCTGATTTATTGTTCAAGTGTGCGGTGCCAAGATCTGGTGTGCTAAAGAACGATACTATCGACACTAGCTCTCACATGATAATTGATTTCTGAACTATTGGAGTCGAACGTAGCGCAGTGGAAGCGGCATTTGAGCAATTTTGTCTCATTATTCTCAATAATATTTCATTCAAATGAAAGGAGTAGCATGGCCATTAGACCGGCAACATTTTTTTTCGGAACTCTGAAATAAAACTCCATGATCTGGCACCTCGCACTAGCACGGATTATATTAAAAGATTCATGTCGAAGTATGGAGAAGTGGAATCAGTCTCTAACGACACATGGAGAAACATTTTCCCCGGCATTCCCAACGGTGTTCGGGTTGTGCTAAAGCAGCTGTACCAACCTATACCGTCTTACTTGACTTTCGAGGGCAGATCATCTCAAGGTGTTAACTGCATACAAAGAACCCTATGCACATACCCTGGGCAGACGCCCACGTGCCAGTTCTGTAATCAGACTGCACACTACAGTAAGCCATGCGCCAAAACAACTAAAGAAAACTCATCTTCAACCACCACTACCAAACAGCCTTCAACATTTGCTGATACACAACAGACAGCCGGCCAACAAATGAATGCCGGACAAACAATATTCCACGGCATCCCAAAGCCAATACTTACCGTACGCAGGGATGGAATAAACAAGAAAGAAGACGGCTATATCATAGTCACTCGAAAACACAAAAAGCATCAAAAATCTAACAGCGACAATCATTATAGCGACGACGATATAGACACAAACACGAGCGAGGGGGAAAGCAGACAGATTGATCAGCTAGCGGCAGAAGGTACACCCGACCATCGCTCACCACTAAGAAAGAAAGTCAACACAAGAAGCGGAAAGCAGTGCGCCCAGTATAGTCGACAAAAATAAGGTTCGATGGTTTATATATATATTATGTTATCTTTTTTGAATGAAATTTTGAATTTGTAATTTTTGAAATGTACATTATATTCAAAAAGACGAATGACCCTCGAGGTTAAAGCCTTAATAAATAAACAAACAAACAACAACGGTAATTAGCCCCACATACCATTTGTCAAATAGGAGCTTTTTCCGAAAACTTTAGTTCACTCACAAGAGTTTTCCGGTTTGTATGCGAAAATATATAAAATATAGGCAAAAAAATATAATAAATTCAGTAAAAAATGCAACTATCATCTTGTGCATCCTATAGTCTACAGATATATAGCTTAAGGTGTGAGGATCAATATTGCCGAAGACTGCAAATTGATCTGATTTTGCAGTAAAAAGATATTCTCATATAAAGTTATGTGTTGCCTCTCTTTCTCGCACATGCCAAGAATAGGAAATTTCAAAAAATCGGTTGGTCTTCAAAGTCAAATAACTTTCTCGGAGAAATTCCAATCAATATGCAACCCTTCAACAAAGCTGTTTATTATAAAATAAGCTATGCGACCATAAGTTTTGAGATATGCAGAATTACTGTGTATTTTTTATTTGAAGTTTTTATTTCCTAGTTTCCATATATATTATTATAGAAACTTGAAACCTCTTGTGGGCTATCGGGAAAAGCTTACATTTAGCATATGATCTGTGCATCCAATTACCATTTGAATTGGCAGTGTTCCGAAAAAAAAGTCAAAATTGTTGCCGGCTATAGGCCATAGGTCGCTTTTGAATTTCATTTAGTTTGGAGTTCTGGTTGCGGAGTTACGTGTTGAAGAGTGCTGTCACGCAGCAAAATCCTATATTAACCGGTACCATGATGGTCAAATGATGCAATGCATAATCAAATGTATGCAAAATTACTTGGATTTGCGGATCTAGATCACTAATTACCAATCGACGTTGCTTTAATCATATTGGCCACCCATGACGCTTCATGATGCCCTCGGGGAAAACGCAAAATTCCTAAGTTGATGCCCCATCTATTTCTCACCGAATTCTTTACCGATGTTTGCAAATTTGATTTCAAATGAAAGATATGACACTCCCATTAACTGCTATTGAATTTTATTCAGAACTGAGTTTTTGTTCGGGAGCTCGATTTGCAGATCTAGGTCACTGATGGCCAATCAATGATTCATTGAAGTTATTGTCCGTTCCGCTGGCCTTCGCCAACCTGCTTCTCCTCTCCTGGCGTTTCCCTAACTCTTTTTTCACGGATCGCGAATACAGGTAATATTTAGGCGTCTCATGGGCTTCTGTTTTCGCTGCTTCCGTGGTCTTCAGTGGCTCTTCGACATTTTCAGCTCAGTCGGTGGACGTTGACCTTTCTTTTCACAAACTCGTAGAGCTCTTCTATTTTTTGCCTCACCTACATCACTTTAGAAAACCCAAACTGGTGGTCTTCTGTGGTAATGCTTGATTTCGGCGTGCGCAGCTTTCCTTGTCGTCCTATTGGTTTGTCGTCGCTCGTGGTATGGTCTCTCCGGGCTGCTCTCGCTGCTGCGATTGTTGCGGCTTCATTTGCTGTTGCATTTGGCCGTTTCGCCGGAGATCGTCGAACTTGCTAACCTAGTTTTGGCGAACGGATTCACCACATTTGCAGCTATTACTTTTAATATTGATGTTGTTTTTCTCTTTTTCAAGCTTCTTTGGTCCCAACTCCAAGCCTCTATCTAGGCTCGTTGTGCATAGTCACCTCTACATGATCCCATGGTTACCGTTGCAAGCAGTGAGGTCGCATGTGAAAGCTGATGTGGTCCTACATGAAGCACCGCTTTCAAAGCAGGATCGGTACTAGTCAGAAACATTCATCTAAGCTTACTGCCACCGGCTGAGCTACGGGGTTTCGAACGTACTTGGAGATCTACCAAAGCTTTGACGGGACGGGGGCAGCCAGTACCATTAATCCACTCGCCGTTTCGGGGAAGTGTCACCCATCCTTACTAGGTGTTGCGAGAAACGGAAAATGAAACACGGTTTTTACAGCAAACCTTCACGGCAAGCTTCAAAGCTGCAAAATATATTTTAGTTTACAAATAATCAATTTAAATCCAATGACGTAAACTCACAATTTCGGTGTTTCTATTAATTTCAATCTCACTACAAAAACTATTATCGCGAAAAATAATTTTTAAATTCAGTTTCAACACTTCGCTTCTGTTCGATGTCTCCAATCTACTTTTGCCACGTTTTTGTGCTTAATCATCATCCCACTTTCAATCCCGATGGTTGGCTGCATGCGCCGGGTTGTCAGTTACACTGAACTTGCGCTGACGAGGGATCTGCGCAACACTAGGGTAGTAGAATAGCGTGGCTGTCGGTCTGTGGTTCGATTACGATGCAATCCTTTTCCACATCCGAGTTTTGCAACCAGTACGCCGTCAATAGGATCTTATTATTGATCTTAATATGCTGATTGGCGCTTCAGTTGGGTCAGGGTTCTTTATGCTAAAACCTTGGATAATATCTTAGCGGAAGCAGCACCGACTCACTTCAACGGAGCTACTTTTGGGTTTATATGGGGTTTATATGGCTGTTTGTGGTTCAATCTTGAAATTCCCCCGTGATTTGTTTCATAAAAATCAAAATATTATTAATGAATTCTATCCTGCCTTGTGAACTGGTGTCGGATTCATAATATATTAGTCTCAATTCACCATTCATACACGAGAAATATTTGACAAAATCGTGAAATAGGTTTCCATTTTCATGACATAGTTCATGCAACATGAAACGTTGTAAATGGTCCAAACATTTTCAGATGAATAATTCTGCTGAGCTAAGAATATTATCCATGGACCTATTATAATATTATAATAATTATTGCGAAACGAGGACAACCGTGCCGACCGTTTCAGATTATAGAGTGTTAGGATAAAACGTTGGGAGTGACTTGGCTAAGAAGGTTAATGTCACTTCTTTGGTCCTTTGGGGTGGGACAGAGGTATTTACACCTTACCCTGGCTAATAAGCCTAGATTATAGCGCCTTTACTCGTTCATAAACTTTAGAAGAACAATAAAGAAAATAAAAACTGCATCGAACTATTCTGTAAATATGCAAGGCAGATCTTATGTTCCAATTCTTCTGACATACAAAAAAAGTTAAATAGAACAGATCGGAATACTAGGAAATTCGAGCAGATCATCCTGGAGCTTACCGAAAACGCCTGAACAATACGAAACTAGTGGTAATATGGTAATACTAACTTGCTGGCCTCATTTCGGTGGCACGGTATTCTATTTACCCTTATGTAACTTACAGGTTTGGAGCGGAATCCTTCTTACGCGAACTTCGATGTTTTGATTTTCTAAACTTCAATGTCTTGACGGTTTTTGACTACATCGGAAGCTCGGAGTACCAGCGCTTAGATGTGTAATCTCGATCCCAATCAGAAATCACGATAATGTTCGGTTTTCGATTAACTTCATTCCCGAAAACTTTTCTGATTCCCAATCATCGATGCCCGTTCAAGTTCTTCAATTCTCTATTGACGCTCTGTGACTGGTGAGCCAATGCATGGAACATGTGTATGTTTTATCACTCGGCTAGCACTTCGCGACGAGAAATAATAACTGTAAGCTAATTAATATTTCCATTTTTTTTAAAGAAAAATGACGGGAGCAATTTTTTTGTCGTCCGATGCCCATGGTTACTATGATTTCTCTTCCTAACCGCATACTAACAAAATTTCTATTCAAAAACCTGTTTTAATCCACCTAGCGGTGCAATTGTGCCTTTCTCATTTCTCTAAACTATGGCACGGAGGCTTTTTATGTTCAACATAATTGTGGAAATGTCCATTACATTCTTAGTACACTTTGCACTTATATACAATGGCATGCTAGCCACGAACTTGATGAGCTACGTGTCGACGGCGAAACACTTGAAACAAAAAAATATCATACTCCATTAGCCTAATCAGCATTAGATCAATGTTATCTGCTTGCTAACTCATTTTGTCATGCGGGGGTGGGTATGTGAGGAGGGCGAAAGTTCCATGAACGAACGACTCCCCAGCTTAAATTGGTATGCTTTGTGATACAGTGGTGGTTTAAAGATGATGGGGTTGAAAGGGAGGGGTATGCGGGCTGGATGGGGTGGTGGTCTGAGGGGTGATTTAAAGAGATTTTTAAAGGAGGGGAGTGAACAGTAGAGGGGGGGGGGTGTAACCCCTCTCCATAAACCATCAACTACGCCCCTGTTAAAATCCAGAAACCTTATGCGAGTCAAAAAAAATTTGGCCCTCCGGGATTAGGTTGACGTTTTTCAGAGTGATTGCATAACCTTTCTATATGAGAAAGGCAAAAATATGCCAAAATCCAAAAAAGTGAACCGTCGTCAAATTTTTTTTCCAGTTTGCATCAAATCTCGACGTTTCATGCACCTTAAACACATTTAGCATCAAAAATAAAAATTCTATTTTTAATTTTTCCTATAGTTTATATGAGAAATTTCTGTGTGGCCGCACTATGAAACCCATAATTCCGGAACCAGAATTCCGATCGATCCAAAATTCAATAGTAGCCGATGGGAAGGTTGCACCTTTCATTTGAGACTAAGTTTGGGCAAATCGGTCCAGCCATCTCTAAGAAAAATGAGTGACATTATTTGACACATACGCACCTACATACACACACACACATACACACACATACAGACTTTTTCCGATCTCGACGAACTGAGTCGAATGGGATATGACACACGGCCCTCCGGGCCGGGATTAGGTTGACGTTTTTCAGAGTGAGTGCATAACCTTTCTATATGAGAAAGGCAAATACGCAGTATCTGAATACACTTGAGACTTAGGGCTGAACGGAGACCGGTTGGAAAATCGAAAACAAAAAAAGCACCCTGTTTGCTAGATCTACATGAAAATCAATCGCTTATTTGTCACATTTTTACATTACAGCTGATAGATTTTCATATAAATCTAGTAAACGGTGTACGAAAAACCAACTTTATTCTAATTTTGATTTCAGTGTAACCTTAAGTGGGTTCTGTTTTCGTTTTTGAAATCTTTCATTTTTACCCAATCCAGTTCGTTCGAATTGTACGAGCTCGAATTGTACATGTTCGGTTTCGAGGGTTCTTCGGAAGAAAACTCACAAGTTGCGAAATTGAATCAATTCACAGCCGTATCGAAGCTGTCTCACTATTCCTACCGAAAGTGAACGGGTATAAAACTATCAAAAGAAACTGCTCACGGCTGATTTACTACGTGTGCTGACAGGAACCAAAACCAGCAGCACCCACATCGTTCTAGTTGTATGCATTGAAAATGGCAGAGCAAAGCAAACGTATCCTCTGTATATTTTAATATTGATTTACAGAAAAAGTGGCAAACGAAATCCCTCTTGCTGCAGCAGCTGCCTGCAAAGCGAACCGGCTGCCGCATTGCTCATGTTACTGCCAGAATAAGCAGATTCGAATTTGCGTTCGGCAACATGAAAGTCTAGTCAAACAAATTGTGTACGGGGATGCCAATGTTGAATAGCTTTGTAAATATCATCAAAACATATTTTCATAGAAGAGGGAACTTTGCAGATCGGTTCATATAACGACGTTTATTATAGTGTCATCAACTGAATTAGATTTGTATGGCATACAAGTATGAGCGAATCCACTTTATTGTCACAAAAATTTGACCCAAGAGAGGTTGGATTCAAGAACATGTCGAAAATGTTGTTTCGGATAACGATCGGATGCATGATTGACTTCTGAGTCTTTAGTCATCAATTTTCGGTCTCACAATTCACTCGTAGCCTCTGCATATAGCCCAATTCTCTACTGTATTGGTTTACTATTACTCTATGAATGTGATTTTGCTTTTTGCCTTTGGTTTGGTTTTCGTTTCTTGCTTCCTGCTTCTTGTTTCTTGCTTCTTGCATCGTGCTTCTTGCTTCTTGCGTCTTGATTCTTGATTTTTGACTCTTGATTCTTGATTCCTAATTCCTGATTCCTGATTCTTGATTCTTGATTCTTGCTTCTTGCTTCTTGCTTCTTGCTTCTTGCTTCTTGCTTCTTGCTTCTTGCTTCTTGCTTCTTGCTTCTTGCTTCTTGCTTCTTGCTTCTTGCTTCTTGCTTCTTGCTTCTTGCTTCTTGCTTCTTGCTTCTTGCTTCTTGCTTCTTGCTTCTTGCTTCTTGCTTCTTGCTTCTTGCTTCTTGCTTCTTGCTTCTTGCTTCTTGCTTCTTGCTTCTTGCTTCTTGCTTCTTGCTTCTTGCTTCTTGCTTCTTGCTTCTTGCTTCTTGCTTCTTGCTTCTTGCTTCTTGCTTCTTGCTTCTTGCTTCTTGCTTCTTGCTTCTTGCTTCTTGCTTCTTGCTTCTTGCTTCTTGCTTCTTGCTTCTTACTTCTTGCTTCTTGCTTCTTGCTTCTTGCTTCTTGCTTCTTGCTTCTTGCTTCTTGCTTCTTGCTTTTTGCTTCTTGCTTCTTGCTTCGTGCTTCTTGCTTCTGACTTCTTGCTTCTTGCGTCTTGATTCTTGATTCTTGGTTCTTACTTGTTTCTTGCATTTGGGTCATCTCAGATAGGGTAATGTCCTGTTAGGACTGTAGAGTCCAATCTGACCCAATTTGCAATAATGACAATATCTAAAATAAGTTCAAGTATATTCTGCTCCAATTATCCATTATGAACATATTCTTTCAAAACTATCGGTTTAGCAAATCTTTTAATTAAGTGGTTACACTATTGTAAAATTTTTAAGAACTCGAATTTTTATTTATTAGCCTTTAGGATGTTAAAAATGATATCCCAAAAACTGGAACACGAAAACAATATAGAAATGTTCAAATTTTCGATTCTGCAGCAACGCCTCTTGTGTAAACCTCGAGTGTACTGAAAACATTAACAACGTTTTTGAAATTTTCACAGCATAAAAAAATAATTTCACAGTATATTCGAAATTGATTTCGCTAGCGACGTAAGCAGGATTTTAATTTTTAAATTAACAATTTTGTGTAAATTATTTATTGAGCTTGCGTTTCGACTTCGTCTCATCAGAATCCGACACTAACTTAGTTAACGGTCTAAGCTAGCGCCAGATTGACGTTGGCTCCAAAAAACGGATACACAATTTGTGTCCTAAACAGTGGCGTAGTAGCGGGATCACTACGCTACTGCTGCTTGTCTTAGAGTTAGAAGGTGGGCTCAGAGCGCAAGATCGGAGAATAAGAGAGGAGCGCAAGCGACGTTTCGAGAAGGTACGGACTCTTTAAAACGGGAGATCAAGTCTTAAATTTGCAGAAAATAGCCAACTAAATCGATACACTGAAGGGCAAACACGAAATTATTGCGACACCGAAAATGTCATGCCAGTTTTCTTATAATGTTTAAAATCAAACCACAATTTTAGGGTAATTTTATACATATATTTACTTCAAAAATCAAAAGAAAAGTTAATCGATGGAGCCTTGAATATAAAATTGAACGCATTTTCGCTTGATGCCCTCTATCAAAGTCTTTACAGTGTCATCCGGTACCAGTTTCTCAGTTTTTTCCATTTTCTTAACATGTCCTTCTCGTCTTTGAATGTCTTCTTGCTCTTCCGAAGTTCCCGCTTCATCATTGTCCAGTACTGCTCCACCGGGCGCAGCTCCGGACAGTTTGGCGGATTCATGTTCTTTGGAACAAAATGGACAGAATTTGCCTCATACCACTCCAGGACACTTTTAGAATAGTGGCATGATGCCAAATCTGGCCAAAATAGCGGAGCGTCGTCGTGCTGCTGCAAGAACGGCAAAATGCGCTTCTCGAGGCACTCAGAGTTGTAGATCTCGCCATTTACTGTGCCCTTTGTCACGAAAGGCTCACTCCTCAGTCCGCAAGAGCAGATGGCCTGCCAAATGAGATATTTGGAGGCGAACTTCGACATTTTCTTCTGCTTAAATTGATCGTCCACATAGAACTTGCTCTTGTCGGTGAAAAACTCCAACCCCGGAATTTGCTTAAAATCGGCATATACGTTTCGTCGTCCATCACACAGCAGCCATATTTTGTCAGCATCTTCTAGTAGAGCTTCCGTGCCCGAGTTTTAGCCGTCTATTGTTGTCGCTCATCGCGGTTTGGGAAGTTCTGTACCTTGTATGTATGTAATCCAGCTCTCTTCTTTGCATTCTGGACGTAGCTCTGCGACATGCCGATCTTTTTAGCCAAATCACGGCTTGAGACGTTGGGATTTGCTTTAATCATCCACTTCACCTTTCCCTCCGTCTTTTTTGTTCTCCGGTCCCGGTTTTCTTCCAGCTCCTTTGCCGCGGTCCAACGTCAACCGCTCCTGGAACCGCTTCAACACTCTGGAGACGGTTGAATGGTGAATGTTCAACATTTTTCCCAACTGCCGGTGCGACAGGTCAGGAAATTCCAGGTGTTTGGAAAGAATTTGTTCTCTCGACTCGCGTTGGTTCACCTCCATTTTCGTTGAATCGAAAAACACGACTTCGAGTTTGACAGCATGTAAACAATACACATCAATGAGAAAGTGTGCAAAATTTGGTTGATTTTTACCCAATGGTAAAAAAGTTATGCCCTGTTGAATGTGTCGCAATAATTTCGTGTTCGCCCTTTAGAACCTTGCGGCAATTAAAACATAGTAACAGATGTTTTGAAAACCAGTATTTTACTTCATAGTCCTTGGGCCCTTCTCGCAATTTTTTCTGGCTACATGCTTGAGTTATAGTCCAGATTTCATCCCTTTCTATTTCATCCACTGTAATCTCTACTGTAATCTTTATCCACTAAGATGCTTAACCGCGTTGAATTTAAGTAATTTGCCTATTCTGTAGGATGGCTTAGAAGTAATTGAAACAACTCAATCCATTTAAACACGGAATTCCATCCCGAAAGTGAATCTATATGCACTATCGTTTCGACATTCTCAAGCAATTCGTAAAAGCAACCCTCAGGACCCGTTTCTTCCATGCCGATCAGGATTGACCCTGTCCTCGGACCAGACCGAGCCCGGCATCGGGAAACTAGCTATTCAGCAGGGATATAAATGGTAAGCGTTAAAGGAGAAATAATTTCATTCTACCAGAGAAGCAGAGAACATTTGCATTCTATTATTCCGGACTGGAAAGCAACGGTACACTTAACCTCAAAGCAAAGCGTCGCAATCACTGTTGTGAAAGCATAGCTTCGGTTCACTCGTGCTGCTGTTTGTATTGGTCGGACGTTTTTGCATAACTGGGTAATAGTTTGGTGGTTGACAGAGGCTAATCGCCTCGTTTGTGTGCTTCGGTAGTTCGAATTGTCCGTTCCTAAGATTTTGTTACAAACACAAATTCTCTAGTCTATTTGTATTGTTGGATTCAAGTTGAACAAAAAAAAGTACTTCTCAATTAGTTACATCAGCCTCCCAGGAATCTTCTTCTCGAAAAATTCCTCTTTTATATCATAGCATGATTGGAATATTAAATTACATTATACAAACTTGCTCGTCATCGAGCTCGCACACAACAAGAAGTTTCGTTATTGATCGCAGCCATTCCCCCGGAAAATTGATACTTCTATGAGTGTCTTTTCTTTGGCCAGAAAAGGAGAATAAAAACTAGACCATCAAAGCTGGTGTATACGGATCGCAACGGAAGACGTTCATCAATTTTGTAGGAAATATAAGGCTATCATCGATTTGCCACCAAGTCGGATCCGCCCACTCCCAAGCACCGCAATCATCTTGTCTTGTTGTGCGAAGGGAGGCATTTTGAGGTTAGGTGGTGGTTATACATACAGACAGCTTCATGTGAACATCATCTCATTCATATTTGCAGACCCTTGACCGCCAGGGGGCTAACTTGTGGTGATGACACGCATCAATTGAGCTTCTCGATTGCTGTATCATCCATAACCATAACACATTTTGTGGTTTGGATCAAGATAAGATGAGGAAGTGGTAGAAGGTTGGAGATCATACTCAACTTTATGCAACTGTTTTCCTAGCGGCTGCATCTTGAATTTTTGCCAAGAATCTGCAAGATTGACTGCCATATTGAACCCAGAGACAGATTATTCTGGCTTTTATCTCTGCTGTTATTTGTTCTTGCGGTAAACATTTAAAAAAGGCGGTAAAGCAAAATTATGGTTTGTTGATGTTGATCTGTGCGGCTCGTCTCCTACAAAAACTATTTCAAATAGAAAATTGAACAAATTTGGTAGTCTGAATTCGAGTTCGTCTCTCAATTCCCCTGGGTTTTCCGCTACTGCACGCAAACATTATGTTTTATTATAGGAGAGATGCTTAAAATTAGGTAACGTCTGCTAAACATGTAGGTTAATTCTTTCTTATAACTTAATTTATTTAAATTGACTCAAGGCACCGGAGGTATCGAATATATTTACAAAAATAGAATAGATAGTTGTCTCCATTGAACCTTGAGCACGCAATTTGCCAGTACGCGCGAAGGTTCATTCCCGCAATGCTGGAATTGGACGAAAACATAAAATACCCATGTAGGGAAAAGAAATTTATCATCACATCAAAAATAACACTCCAGTCTGTATAGCACAGAATGACGTATTACACGCCGTTTGCAGGCGATTCAATCTACAGGGTTGGTCTCCCATCGACACGTCATTCCAACAACCCCCTCTGATCCCCTCTGGAAATTCCATTGCGTCACGCTGCTCACTCGATAGCGGCACATCATGCCATGTATTTAGTTGAATTAAACGGTGCCTAAAACAAAAGTATCACCATGTTCCGCTCTGTTCCCAGGTGGGCAATTTTCAGCAACCGAACCGTAGCAGACGGCTGAAATGCAATTAGCTGTAAATTTTGCCGGGAACTTTAAAACCCGCCACACCGCCGTAGCATCCGTGTCGGTTGTTTAGGATGGGAAACATTCTACATTCTGGAGGCAGTTTAATATGATTTATTAGAGTAATTTCTGCTTCATTCAGCAAACAATGTTCGCTGGAACTACAGAATGTCTTCTGTGGAAACTGAAACAAAACTTTATCATTGGCTGCGGGGACGTTAGCCTTTCTATTCATTTGTTAAATATGGTGATGTATCCATAAAGTGCGGGCTTACTGGAATGCTAGCTGAGGTACTTGGTCTTGTTATGAGAAAGTTTTTGAATACAATTTTATGGAACTTTTTATAAATTATCATACAAATATCTCAACCATTTCCATTTTATCATTTGACTCTTTGAAAAATCCTTCAAACACTTTTTATGTATAGCCCGAGCGGACTCAAAACTTTTACCGCGTTTTTCTCGAAACAACTTTTTTGAGCTGGCCAGAAATGTAACACGAACAAATGATTGTTGATTAATCTGGAATTTTCGCTGTATATTCGAAAATGCTTTTTTCAGTGAAATATGACCGATTTTATTTTTTATTGCACAGATTTTTGAATAAGCAAATTCATATCGAATTTTATGACATTTTTGACTTTCTCATATGGAGAGGTCATGCAATCACTCTGAACACCGCCATCCTAATTCCGGCCCAGAGGATCTAGTGACATATACCACAGTTCATTGAGATGCGAAAATGTATGTGTGTGCGTGGAAAAAAATTTACCTCTGTTTCTCAGAGATGGCTGGACTGATTTGCATAAACTTGCAAAGGTACAACTTTCCCATCGGTTGCTATTGATTTTTTCATGGATTGGACTTCCGGTTCCGGAGTTACAGGTTAAAGAGTGCGAAAACACAGCCAATTCCCATATAAACGGCCATCAGGCAAGAAACTGTAGAGGTCCGGACAAATCAGATCTGTGCAGAAAATGTGGGGAGAAGTGACCGAACAAAGCAATTTGTGCTCTGTACAAATGAGGGCGGGAAAGACCACATGACGGGAGGCTTCCTATGTCCAGAGTACAAAAAGGCGAAGGCAGGCCAATGATGATGGGGATAATCCAGCTTAATCTCAATCATTGTGACATTGCAAAGCAACTGTTGTGGCAGTCAACAACAGAAACGAAATACGACGTCGCAATTATTGCAGAGCCATATAGTGTCCCTCCCGATAATGGTAACTGGCTGGTGCATGGATGGCGGTAATCCAAGTGATGGTCGGTTTCCCTGTCCAAGAGGCGGTGGATAACACACATGAAGGCTTCGTGATCACCAGGATCAATGGCGTATTCGTGTGTAGTTGTTATGCTCCTCCAGGGTAGACACCAGAACAGTACAACCGGATGCTGGATGCACTAACTGATTCGTTAGTCGGGTGAACGGGTTGTTATAGGAGGAGATTTTAATGCTTGGGCCGTAGAGTGGGGTAGAAGACTGACCAACGCAAGAGGTTACAGCCTATTGGACGAACTGGCGAAGCTGGATGTAAAGCTGTGCAACACAGGTTCCGCTAACACGTAAAGACGGTTGGGAATCCATCATCAACGTAACATTCTGCAGCGCGTCGCTGATGGATAACATGAATTGGCAAGTTAGTGAGCAGTACACACATAGTGATCACCAAGCGATCCACTACACAATTGGTCGGCGAAATTGTACGGTAACGCCAAGAGTGAGGACTGACGAGCGGAAGTGGAAAATAAAGGACCTTCACTTCGTGCTGACAGTGTCAATCCAATTACGAGTGCCGATGTGCTATCAGAAACAGTAGCTAGGACATGCGATGTAACAATGCCGAGGAAAATGGAACCGAGGAACTACCGGCATCCGGCGTACTGGTGAAACGAAAGGCTAAGCATTCCTCCAAACTGCCTGCCTAAACGCCAGAAGACACGTTCAGAGAGCAAGATCTGAGGCAGTCAAAGAATAGTTTAAGATTATGGGTGGCCAGGGCCGCTTTTAAACGCGAGATAGTGCTAAGCTACACACCAAAAAAATCTGAATTTTATCGTTGACGTAATTGCAAACATGACACAATTCAACAAACCGTAATTTACGATATGACGAAACATTACCGTGTTCCGTTTAATTTTACATGAAACATATACTTTACATGCGCAATGACATAAAATTACACTTCCTACCAATCAGAACAAACGGTGTATGCAGAGCAGAATTACATGATATACGAAATAAAACGTCATATAAAATTAAAATCAAACGTAAAACTAAGTCATTTTTGATGCTCGTATATGTCAGGGTCAGGAGACGTAAATTTACACTATTTTTTCTAGGTTCATCTGATACAAGGAAATGTGCAGAGAAGTAGACACTAACCCCTGGGGCAATACTTATCGTGTCGTTAAGGCCAGGATCAAGGGTCCAACGACGCCAGAAGAATTGTGCACCGACAAACTTAAAATTATCGTGGAGGGCATTTTCCCGAAGCACAACCCAACCGCATGGCCGCCCACACCGTACGTTGTTGCAGACGGTGGATATGCCGGTGACAATCGAGTTTCCAACGACGAACTCCTTATAGTGGCAAAAGGGCTGAAAGCGAAGAAAGCTCCCGAACAAGATGGTTTCCCCAACGTGGCTCTGAAGGCTGCGATCCTGGCGTTTCCGGACATGTTCAGGACAGTCCTACAGAAATGCCTGGATGATCTCTACTTCCCGGATAGATGAAGATCAAGAAGCTGGTGTTGCTGCCAAAACCAGGGAAACCACAAGTAAATCCAGCATCGTATAGGCCTATATGCTTGCTGGGAGTGCTGCATTCGGTAACGGTAAACAGAAAACCTTGCTACACGGTCGCACTCACATTCGACTATCTTTCCGTATAAGTTCTCACACCGTGACAGCAACATATAGTGTCAGTCATACTACGTGAGTGCCTTTGCGAAAAAATGTTCTGTCTTTTCGCTATTTTGTTCACTCAGTTCAACTGAAGCCTCTCGATGACAGTTTTGAAAATTATTGTCATTAAGTCTAGCAAAGGAAATTTTAAATTCTTCAAGATGCAAGTCTTGAATTCAATACTACAGTTCAAATACATTACCTATTAAACAATTGGTTTGCTTGCTAAAATTGTTTGAGAAATATTGTCTTTCATTTTCCGTCACCGCTTTGATAAGAGTTGCAAGCCACTCAAATTGCTCATGTAATGTCATATTCAATAATATAATATTCATTCTGTATTCTACACGGAAACGAAAAACTACCTAAAATTGAGTTCCTTTGACTCAATTTCGTGGTATCGTGGGGGAACTTAAAATTAGGTAAACCGTGTTGAAGGTAGTTTCCATTTAACCACGGCAAAAATTACAACTCATTGATAGGTTTTTTATACTCAAATTTAAGTTGAATTTACCTAATTTTGAGTATACCCCAAACAACTCAAAAGTACCTTCCTCCACGGAAGACCTCGACTGAGTCGAATCTCTCGTTTTGTTTTTGACAACACTAATAAGTGCGAAAGCGACAGGCACGTAGCCAGAGGGGGGGCTAGGGGGCTAAAGCCCCCCCCGAAACTTTTCAAAAATAAATTTAAGAAGCAACATGTTTTTCGGTAACTCGTAAAAAAATTGTATCTTGTTTGGTTTCAACAAATTAATGGGAGAATGGTGAGGAAGATTGCTATTTCGAGCCACCGAAGACATCGGTCACGATATCTACTCAGTATGCCGAGTCTGATAACACACTTTCTTTCATATTGTGTGACTCGTCGGAAGAACAAAAGAAACTGTTACTTTAATTCTTGCTGGGGTGATCCGTCGGATGATTGAATCGTAGAAGCAAGAAGTGGTGCTCCAGCCAAACGTGGAGGCTATTGACTTCTGGAATTTTTGCATAACCTAATTTCATGATGGGAAATATTTGCTGAAGGTGAAAATAGAGGTTATGCTTACGAACATCGCCTTTAACGAGTTCTACCTTGTCAGGCATTCAGTACTTATGTTACTCAACAAATTAGCCTAGGCGAAACCAGTCATTTTGCAACTTGTAACACGTGGTTGATTCTCATATATATGGATGATGAGAAAATCAATGTTCGGCTACAAGATCTGATACCTCTTACTTGAACCGCGGGCGAACGACCAGGAGGTTAAAGCCCCAATAAACAAACTTAACTTCTTTGAACCGTGGCCATTAAAAGATTCCTGTCACATTTGGAAAAAATGTAATTTATTATAAAGGACACATCTAGGAATTAGACGGGTAGGGTCAGCTAGGATTTCGTCCTAGCTGACCCTGCACGCACAAAACGCAATGCGATAATATCATCATACACGTTACATCTTTGCACATCCATAGTCTCCAATACGATTACCTGAAAAACAAACAATTGCCAAATTTGTGGCTGCTGTTCATATAGTATTGACGGCAAAAACTGCGTCTAGTATCTCAAAATTAACAGTCAGCATCATCATTGAGGAAGTCGACACTGGTGGCCCGTAAGGGGACAAAACAAAAATGAAATCAGATATTCGCGAATTGCCATGTCCATGGCAGTTACCACGATAATAATACGGAAGTGTACAAGATAGATATGAACGACCACCAAGACGCGGTTGGTTATGAAAAATATTTCTCAATCAGTAAACAGGTCAATCGCACGAGATCTGTTGGACGCGTTTATCATTTTCATTGTTTACATCGTGGAAATATATTAAAGACTCAAGGCTTCATTTAGCTAATGCATTGAACCGACTCAAGTAAACGAATTGTATAATAAAAACTTAGAAGTTTCATAGAAAACTGAGTACAAAAACTGTCCCAAAATTAACATTTATCGCTAGTAATGGTATCTAACAAAACTCATTTTATGCTAGATATTGGCCTGAATAAAGAAAGTTAGTTAAATCATACGCAAATTGAATTTCTGTAATAGATTAGAGCAATGTGCGCTTAATATAAACGTCAAGCATCTTCCAAACTGTTTTCTTACATTCTTTAGCTAAAAATAATTGACACGTATTTTTTGGTTTGGCTAAATATTATATTTTTTTCAAGTTATTCGCTTTTGAACTTTTGAAGTCTATAAAATTGAACATTTTTCAATCACTGATAACTCGGAAACGACTCGATATATGGAAAAAAAAATTAAATAAAAAAGTTGCGTTTTCAAATAAGCTTACCAAAAAAAATCACAATTTTTTTGTTATATAACTTATGAAATTTGCAATTACTTGAAACAAATTGAATTTTTTTAAGGCTGGACCAAATTTTTTATTTATTATTTTCTTTAAGTATTAAAATCGTGTTAAAAAGATTGTGTAAAAATTTGGCAGTGGAATTCTTTGCGAGATATTACAATTATAAACATAAAACATGGCAATTTTACACTAAACGCCCAGCGAAAGGCCTGTTATAACTGAAATGTCTCGTAACACTTCGAGTTCCATTCTGAATTTTTCACATAATCTTCTTAATATAGTTATGTAATCAAAATAATTTTGATTTCGGGGGACTTTAGAAAATATTTGCTTTTAACATGAGAATACCCCCAAAAAAGTCTTAAATTTGCAGAATGCAAGTCATTCCACGATTTACAACTATAATTTTAGTTCCCTTCAATTTTTTTGCACTCTTTAGCTGAAAATTATAGACACGATTTTTTTACTTTGGCTGAATTTGACTTTTTTTCCAAGTTATGAGTTTTTGAACTTTATAAAGTACTAGCTAATACCCATCGCACGTTGATGCGACTTTCAACGAAATAGGAGGAAACCATAATTTGTTCCGAAGCGCCTTCTTGTAGGCAGATAATCCCCACCAATAGCACACAAACACGCTCCATAACAAATTCCTACTATGCATAAATTTTTACGGCAATTGGTTAAGCCGTTTGGGAGTCCATAAATCACATACCTACAAATATCGACTTTTAATAATATAGTGATTTTTTAAAGTTTTATAAATTTAATAGAATTGGACATTTTTCATTCCCTCATAACTGAGAAACTATTAGATTTCTGGAAAAAAGCATTAAATAATAAAAGCTGCGTTTTCGGAAGATCTCGGCGGATTTTTTTTGTAATATTTGTTTTTGTTAAATAATTTATGTATTATGCAAATATTAGTAACAAATTTTTTTTCAGGGTGGAGCCAAAAAAATCTTTTTAGCTTTTTCAAATAATTTATAATTATATCGAGAAGATTGTGTACAAATTTCAGAAAGAAATTCGAAGTATTTTACGAGATATTTCAATTACAATAGGTCTATCACTAGGCGTTTGGTGTAAAATTGCCTTGTTTTAAGTTTATAATTGTAATATCTCGCAAAGTATTTTGATATCCACTCCCAAATTTTTGCACAATTATTTTAACATGATTTTTAATATTTAAAGAAAATAATAAGTAAAAAATTGGTCCAACTTTAAAAAATTCAATTTGTTTCAAACAATTGCAAATTTCATAAGTTATATAACAAAAAGAAATTGCTATTTTTTCAGTAAGCTCATTGAGTACACAACTTTTTTATTTAATATTTTTTTCCATATAAGTTATAAGTGATTGAAAAATGTTCAATGTTATAAACTTCAAAAGTTCAAAAACTAATAACTTGAAAAAAAAATCATATTCAGCCAAAATAAAAAATACGTGTCAATTACTTTTACTAATGAATGCAAGAAAAAAAATTGGAAGGAATTCAAATTTTGATTGTAAATCAGACGTGGAATGACCCATATATTTTGATCCTATTGATCACCAAAGATCCTCCTTCCTAACTGCGGTATGCCAAAAAATTATGTTAGCATGATGCACTAGAACTGGTAATAGTTACAGGACGCCAGATCAAGAAAATAGAAGTTGAACCATCTACAATTCGTTTGCTAAATCAGAAGATTTTGTGCAAATTTCGACATTCTCTTCGATCGAACATTTTATGGATATTTTTCTACTCATTTCGATTTAGCGTCATCTACACCTTTTAAACGTGTAGCTTAGAACACCTTGCGTTTTCCAGCACCGTCAAGGATTGTCATATTCGGTTAGCGCATAAATACTGAGAACTCTAGAATATCCATTGTTGCAACGAGAGTAAATTGTAACTTGTAAATAAAAATAAATAATAAAAATCAAATTAAACATCAATAATTCGTTGATGTACTATAGCCTTTCTTGTGACAAAGAACATGGATTGTCTTAGATTTGGCTTTGTTTTCATTAAGAACTTTTCAAAATTTCGTTTAGTTTCTAGTGACAATATGAAGTAATTAGAACTAAAAGCTTTATGCAGGGGCGGGTAAAGCGTAGTTGGTAAATTGATTACCTTTTACGCAGCTCATCACGGTTCGTTCATCAATCCCGCACATGTAGGGTTAGAAATTTTTCTTAAGAAATTTTCTAACCCAAAAAGAGGCGAATAACCATAAGGTTAAAACCTGTATAATCGAAATAAAAAAGCTTTATACAATAATTTTTAAGCCCCTCCCGAAATAAACTCCTGGCTACGGGCCTGGAAAGCGACGCACAATTCAAAAGTAAGCTAAAAGAACTTATGCTGCAGGTTGTTTTATTTAACCGTGTATGGGATTCCAATAACATAAAACTAACTTCTGTTTATTCGCAGTCTAGGGCACCCAATCATAGTAGGCAGGGTTAAAATGCAAGGAAATCAAAAGAAATATATGTTGTGTTTTGATCATGTTGATGTGTTCGGTTCGTTAAAAATATGCTCTGTCTGTTGATAAATATTTTTGCAGTAAACCAGATCAAAAACTAACCTGCATTACTACCAATTCAGGAGCATATAAGCTATAAGTATCTTTCAAGTTTAACTATCAGTATGTTACTGATTTTGATCGAATTTAAGACAAATGCGAAGGGTCAATAAACACTGGCTAGTGATTCAATCGTATATGGTGATTATTTAGTGAATAAAAACTACGCTTGTTGAATTTGCGTGGTAGACAAAAAGGAAAGAGAAATTATCATTGTGTTGTCACTTGTCTCGGCTGCCTGCGTCCCGTCAATTTTTTTTCTCACTCTCCCTCGTCACTGTTGTTGGTACTCACTATGCTCAGGTTCGCTTGCTCAAGTTCTCTCAACTGAAAAAGACAATCATTTTGATTTGTGACCGAAGCGTTGCGTACATTTGGAAGAAAAAGTGATAGTCATGATTTTGTGCAACTCTGCCTGGTGGATACTCCCAGTAAGCTCTTGGAAAGGGTCATCCTCAACAGGTTGACGACCTACGCTGAAAGTGAGAACGGACTATCGCAAAAGCAGTTTGGGTTCCGCAAAGGGAAATCGACGGTGGACGCCATTTGATGTTGTCCTGATGATAACGGGCGACAGCCTTGAAGAGTCAAGTTGCAGCTGGCTCACCACAAGACCGAGGTAGCGCTGGTCAGCAACCATAAAAAATTCAGCGTGTCGAGATCAGCATCGGGGGACAATCCATCCCATCGATGCGTGCGCTGAAGCACCTGGTTGTGATGGTCGACGATCGGTTATGTTACAATAGTCATGTCTACTTTGTATGTGAGAAGGCTGCAAGGACAACTAACGCACTGACAAAGATCATGCCGAATCACGTAGAATCAATATGCAGCACGAAACGTCTCCTGGCGGGTGTACAATACTGCGGTATGGTGCACCGGCCTGGGCTGCTGCGCTGAACTCAAAATGGAACAGGAAGAAGTTCACAAGCACGTTTCCCTTAGTGGCTGTTCGTGTCGTGAGTGCGTATAAAACGATATCGTCTGAGGCGGTATGCGTAATTGCCGGGATCCCATCGGCATCATTCTGGCTGAGGACGTGGAATGCTACCAGCGGAGAAATGCACCTAATGCAAGGAGATTAGTCCGAGCGGACTCGTTGGCTAAGTGGCAGCAAGAGTGGGATAATGCGGAGATAGGGAGGTGGACCCACCGACTCATCCCAAATGTGTCTACTTGGGTACATAAGAAGCGAAGGAGAGGTAAACTTCCATTTGACGCAGCTTTTGTCCGGGCATGAATGCTTCCGGAAGTACCATCATCGTCTTGGACACGCTTCGTCACCCCTTTACCCGGAGTGTGCGAACGTATAAGATACACCGGAACAGGTGGTCTTCGAATGCCTTAGGTTTCAAGAAGACCGATGGGGTACACCTGATTTAACAGTGGACAATATCGTTGAAGATATGTGCTGCGACGAGCATATCTGGGACGCTGTCAACAGTCAACAGTACAGTGGTTACGCGCATACTCTCCTAGCTGCAGAGGAAGTGGCGAAGGGATCAACAAAGTAGCATCAGTGGCTAAAACGCCGCCGTGGAACCACAAATCGGGTTTCGAGAGAAATTCCGGCACCGGGGAAACTCACCGACATTGTAGACTAGGTCCACCGCCGGAGCAATTGAGTAGTACGCGACGTAGCGCCGAGTTCGGCACGGCGGGGGCCAGCGAACCGGACGTCAGGCTTCACCCCACCGGGTAGCTCCTGAATAGGCTCGATCCACCGCCGGAGATTTTACTGAGTAGACCGCGTCTAATAGCTAGCAGTGGGTCGTTGGGGCGCCAGTGAACCGGAAGCTACACTCCACCCGAAATCTCTGGATGGACCTCAATACCAACTGGCTGGCCCGGCCCTAAACGGCTCACGGAGACGAGAGCTAAACGGCGACGTGATAGATGGAGACAGGAAGTAAGAGAAGAATCGAGAGTTAAATCAAGGTTCATAGGTCGAGCCATTCCATGAACCAAGTGAGGCTTCGAGATAGAGCAGAAGAAAGAGGTGCGACGAAAGAATATCGATCCCCCCACGAAGTAATATCTTGACGTAGTTCCGTGGGGAAGAAGGGCGTGAAAAATAAGGATTGTCTTTAGTGGTTAGGTACGAACGTGAGTCGTGAGTCCCGCACAGTGCCAATACACTACTGGCCAAGCTTTTCAAATTTTTAAAACCTTACTATAACAACATGCACATAAAATATATATTTTTGTTTCAGGCATGGGTGGATCCACATATAATTTCCTACACGTGCCCCATAATATCCCCATAATGGAGGACTCACACTCATGGTCCAGATTCACGCCAACTCTATGGTACTTTGATAGTGTTTGGATCAACCCTTGAAAACACAATCATCGTAGTCCGGCAGATCCCATTTAAAAACATCTTTTGGTATATTTATGGGTTAATGAGACCATTTTATTTATCTTTACATGGTTTTGAAATTTTAAACGGACCCTACTAATGGTCACGCCATTTCCGTTATAAGGCGGTCATGATCTGCGTCACCACTCTGTTGACCGCGCTCCACTTGTTTACGGCACTTGTCATTTTGAAAGCGACATTATTCGGGTTGATGTGCAGTCCCCCTTCTTTTCAAGCATCTCTATGCGTGTCGCTTCGAACCTCGAACATTCGAAAACCACATGCTCCGGTGTTTCCTCCATGTGTATGTACTCCGGACAAAAGGGTGATACCGCGTGTCCGAACTGATGTAGGTACTGATTGAAACAACCGTGACAAGACATGAACTGTGTCAAACAGAAGGTTACTTCAGCATGCCTCCTGTTTACCCAAATCGAGAGAAACGATAGGAGTCTGTGAGTCCACAGTCCTTTTTCCGTCGAGTCCAAGCCTTGCTGCCATTTGACTATCGAGTCTGCTCCGGGTGTTTTCCGTATTCCTCTGGTACCCTTCCGCTTCTAGCATTGATTATCTTGCACTAGGAAGATGTCGATAGGGATCATTCCAGCGATTACACAGACTGCCGTTGATGAGATAGTCATGTGTGCGCTGACGACCCGCTTAGTCATGAGCCTGATCGTACTACTCAGCTTCACTCGACTCCGATGTGTCTTTAACGCCGCAACCCACACATGGCCTCCATACTCCAGTACCGACGATGATACGCTAGCCAGAACACGCCTCTTGCTACTACTTGGGCCGGCGTTGCTCGGCATAATTCTGGCTAAAGCGTTTATAGCTTTGGCCAGCTTCTCACAGCCGTAGTCGACATGGGTGTTGAAGTTCAGTCGGTCATCGATCATTAATCCCAGTTGTTTCGGCGTCCACTTCGAGACTATGGCAGTGATTTGTATATATGTATGTGTGTTTGTTCTTTTTTGCTTGCTACGCTTGCTTTAGGATTTTAAGCCGACCCAGCACACATTCAGTAGTTAGACCATTCTACCGTTTTCGTACATCATGTGCCAGAGCGAGGGACTCTGACCAGAGAAAAAAAATTCTCTAACCTCCACGAAGAGTCCAACATTTGCCTGAACCCCCTAAATTCCATTTGAAATGACTACTTGGGGGGATGTGCTCATGCATTTCGCTTGATTCTAGGTCTAGCTGTTCGTACTAGTTCGCTGGCCTCATCACCGCTATATCAGTCCTACACGACATGATATTCTACATGTGCTTCTCTCTGCGTTGACCAATTGGATGCCGCAATTCATCCCGCGATTCCGGCTGGAGGGTGGCTTCCGGCTCACTGGTGCCCCGACGACCCTATGCTGGTAGTTTGTCACGTTCGGTGCTCTTCGGCCTAGTTTTCGACACTGGAGCTAGCCTACCTCACTGGAGAGTTTCACGAAGAAAGAATATCTGCTGAAACCGTTGGGGACTATGCAAGTAGATCGTGGTTAAACCGGGAGCGTAATATATGGAGACAAAAAGTAAGAGAAGAATCGAGAGTTAAATCAAGGCTCATAGGTCGAGCCATTCCATGAACCAAGTGAGGCTTCGAGATAGAGCAGAAGAAAAAGGTGCGACGAAAGCATAACGGGAAAGAAGGGCGTGAAAAGTAAGGATTGTCTTTAGTGGTTAGGCACGAATGTGAGTCGTGAGTCCCACACAGTGCCAATAAACTACAGGCCAGGCTTTTGAGGTTTTTTAAATCCTACTATATTCCCCTCCCTCATGATAGAATTTACCCGAAAGACACCCGAAAGACAACATTGAGCTAATGCTGATTAAACTAATTAAAAATACATATGACATAACGGACGCGTTATTCTTGCTTCAATGTTGTCCGGCAGAATGCTTAGGGCTGTTCATCGATTTCAGGTGCAGGATTTCGTCCGGGTCACTGGTGCCCGAGTATTCAAGCCAGCGATTCGCTACGAACTACTCTGAATAGTCCTCGGCGGTGGATCTTTCCTATTCCGACGAAGAGTTACTTGGCAGTATGAGCTCTTCCGAAGCCGCTGCTATGCCGAAGACGGTCCTGTGGTTCTGGGTGGAGGGTGACTTCCAATTCATAGGCGCCCAGACAACCATTTGTCGATGCTACTTCGCGATCTACTCAAACTAGTCCGGCGGTTTGCCTATCCTACTCCATCGGAAAAATTTCTCGACGTTGGAAGTTCTCTCGAAACCATAAACTCGCTGCTGGCCGGATGGATGCCGAGATCAGTTTTACGATTCCGGCTAGAGGATGACTTCTGGTTCTCAGGTGCCCCGAAGACCTACCGTCGTCTCTTCTTCAGCAGACTAATTTGTCGAGTGCCACGTTTGGTCCGACGATATCGGTTGAAGTGTGACTTCCGATTCATCGCTGCTTCGACGACCCGAAGCCCTGTACTGCTATGTTGCTAGTCATTGTTCCCTTGCCATATTCGTTGCAACGCTGTCATGAGATGAACAATTCTGCTGTTCACCGCATCCCATTTTGCTTTGTCCGCACACATTCTTTGGACAAAATTGTTCATGTTGACGTCCTCACCAATAATGGCTCTTATTTCATTCGAAGACCATGTACTAAGGCGTTTCCTCTGCATCACCGCACGCGATGCATAATGACGGTCTTGCGTGGCTGAACCTGTTCATATACTTCTTGAAACAATCATAACCAGACAGAGAATGTGTCGTGTCACCGTGCGCTCTGCTTACCCACAGGCATAGAATAATTGATGGATCCATCTACCGTGTGCAGCGTTATCTTACCACTTGTATACTCTCATGTCTTGATCCCTGTAGCACTCGCTATATTCAATTCGAGCATATGGCTAGTTTTGGTTCCATATAATTAAGTACTTTAAAATCATGTTTGGATCCACTGTTGTATGGTGACCTTACCTCTTAAGACATCGTTGAGGCTCTAGAATGCCTGTTGGTGCATATAAAATAAATACAATTATAAATACAAATTTATAGGAAGTTTTTTTAGAAGATACTCAAAGTATATTCTGAAAGAATCAGGTATCGTGAGTAAGTTATATTTATAGAGCGCCTCCAACTTTCTTACAAACGGACTGTCGTCTTTTGCATACATGGCAACTTTAGCGGAAGGCTTTTTTTAAAAATCTTGTACTAGCACGTTGCAGTAAGTTGCAGCATTTCGGGTCATCTTGCATGTCATCTAGTACCAGTAAATTATTCATTGAAATCAGCTGTCCTTTGATTCATACGAATATAAGCCACTGGTTTTTCAGCTACTGCCCCAAATTCAGAAAACATGAACACCATTTTACGCTGTATTGTCTGCATGTACGTGCCTGTTGATTAATGTCTGAAGGAAGAAATGATGCACGTACTTTTTTAATTCGATTGTATTGTTTTAATTAGTTTAAAATAGGTCAATAATTATTAATCCTTGTGCTTGTAACTTAAACTCTACTCTAAGTCGAAACGTTCAATACCCCCCAGCTCTCTCGAGTGAGAAACAATATTATAAAATTTAAACTTTTCTAAACTTCCCAGCTCCTGTACGTCAATCGATAGATAGAAGGTGGTACAGTAGGATACTTTGGAATCCCATTCGAGTGAAAAATCGAATCAAGCAGGGAAAACTTTCCACATACGTTCTTAATGAAGCGAAAGCCCGCAAACTTTACCGTAAGTAAGAGGAACCATCGTTCTGTGGCAGATAACACCACTTCAGCAGCTGTAGAGCAGGAAGGTAGCTGCGAAAACATCTTCAGCCCGCCACCTTATACACTCTCGAGCTCATCCGTATAAGTATCGTCGTACTTTGAGTGGGTTTGGCTGGGTGGTGGTTACTGCAATTTATGTTCGCAACCCACATCAGTACAATTAGTTTCCTTGGGTTATGGCTTCTCATAAGCTCACAAGCTAGGTGTAACGCATACCGACAGTCTATGCAGGCTTTATACTAAATATATGAAACGACTGCTGGTGGTGTAATTCAACCGTTTCCAAGATAAGTGCGAATTATTGAACAGTTAACTTTTATCGAAAATAGTTATGCTGGCTCTTTTTTTTTTGGCAGGTACATCGAGTGTATTCGGGCGAAATTTTTTATCCACGAATTTCATGGACTCGTCAGTAGAATTTAAGAAATTGAAAGCCATGCTATTTATTAAATACTCAACTTTCTTCTTTCTCACATTGAAATGTTTGTAATGGAGTACTGTAGATAGAAGTGGGCCACCCGAAATTTTCTAAGTAGTAGTGACACCAATGTCCAACCATACACATCATTACCATATTTTAATGCTCGCGCACTTTTCATAAGCATTTGGAGGTTGTAGACCTAATCTCGCATTGGCCAGGATTTCGGGCTACATTTTTAGAAATGAAAAGTGTTGCGTTTCGGCTACGCCTCATCAGAAACCGACACTAACACATTGTCGGAATAGATTAGCGCCGGCTTGACGCAAATCCCTTAAAACTAAAACACACAGAACTTCTGCTCGAACGGGACATCACGTTTGATCAGTCGTTTGATTGAAACACATAGTGTGTTTTAGTTTTAAGGGATTTGCGTCAAGCCGGCGCTAATCTATTCCGACAATGTGTTAGTGTCGGTTTCTGATGAGGCGAAGCCGAAACGCAACATAGTATGAAATAAGGATTTGTGCCCTCCTGTACAAAGACTGGTTTTTACCAACAAATTTTCACCCTAGTGAGAAATTTTGGTTTTTACCAAATTTTCCTCCTTAGGGTGAAATATAGCATAATGAAAAGTGGTTTTTGCCTATTATTTACATTGAATTGACGTGACGTGAACTACATATGCAGAAAATGGCACTTGTAAACAGAAATGGGCTGCTATTTGTAGACAGAAGTGGGCCATTTCAGTAACATCGTTGTTTTAATTATTATATTTAGGGTAAATGATGTTCATGATATTGATATGAAATTAGAGGTAATTTCAAAGTCATCAATGTAAATCTTATAAAAGTTTTCTTTTCTTACTATTTTGGCAACAAAACAAAAAAAATCATGCACAAACCAAAAGAACACTACAAATCCGGATTTCAGAAATAACAAATACTTCAACAGAGTCCAACAAACAAAACAATTTTCTTCGAAGAACTGATAAGAAATTAACACAATGAAAGAGTTTAAGTATATTTCTGCTGTTACTATAATGTCATAATAGTGCAATTGAAATATCTTAAAGTTTTTTAGTCATTAGTATTGAATCACATATATACACAACCATCTAAACAACGTGTCGGTCTTACCCCAACCAAAATATTGAATGAATCAAACTCGCTTTCAACGAACCCAGTTGATGATATGAAAGAAAGATAAAAAGTTGTCCATACATAAACCTGTGATTTTATAAGCTTTTGTTCGATTAAAACCATAAAATCTGCCAACAGAAACCAACAAGCAGATCAGGAATCAGTAGCGTCTGGCTCAAATGGCTCAAGATTAGCTTAAACGTTGCTTTCGTTAAATCGAATACTAGATAAGTCAAGTCTGCATCATATTAGTTCAACTTCAACACCAACACCAGCATTAGTATTATAAACGAAAATATGATTGATTTTCGTTTTTCGGCCACATGTTGGTTAAGACAACACCTGCTTTAAAATTGTTGACGAGTTTGCTTCTGTATTCCAATTGTGCAACATTCAAATAAGTTCAGCTTTTCACAACACAATTCTTACTACTATACACACGTAGAACAACCTTTTCCGAAGATCTTTTCAAAATTTCGCATAATATCACGACAAACACGTCCATCAAAGTTCTTGGAATTCTGATTGTTCCTCGTTATCAGCCATATTTTATAGCACCACTACTTCCCCGCAGAGCGTAATTTACTCGTTCAGCATGTCAGTCATAATGAAGTACTGTTGTGAAAACTTTTTGCACAAATGAGAAAAAAAAGTTCATAACGAGATGCCCTCGAAGTCATTAACCCGGGCAACTGGCGTAACCTCACAGGTCAACACGCGTCAGCCTATGCAATTCGCGAGACCGGGAAACAGGACAGAATGCGAACAATGGCACTTGTAGTCATTTAGGATTCCAGCAATTGCCGGAAAAAAACTGCTATTTATTTTCCTTTCCCACTTTCACGCTATTTCCATAATTACAATCCCGCGTGACGACGAGTTTGTAAATAGTTTTTGTTCTCTCCCGGTTTGTATTGTTCAGCATGCAAATATCTGCTTACCTAAATATATATATTTACGGTCGTTAAACATTTTCACCGAGTTTTTCCACGTTCCGGTGCTTTTTATGGGATTATTTCGTGGCAGCAGACACAACAGCACGCCAAGCATAATCCGAGGCAGCCGGACTTGAAATACTCTAATCTGCAATACATATCTCAAATTTAAGATTCCATAAATAATTGCTGTACACGTTGTTGGTGTGTAGCATTGTTATGGATTGATCCTAGTAGCCTTTTTTTGTTCACACCCGTCAATTTTCATTAAAAATGCTACAGGTTTATATTTTATGTCGTTAATAGTGAAGATTCCGTAATTTGAAATATTTTGTTAATTCTGCTCTATGCCAGATTGTTCAACACTTTTCCAAGTAATAGACATCCTTAATTTCATGTTTAGTAATAAATTAACAGTACAGATTATTTGATTACTTATGTAATTTTGGCTACATTTCTGTGAAAACTTGTTTAATAATGCGGAGAGTCAGTAAAAAATCAGTGTAATGGCCAACATTCAATATTAAAAAAAATATATTTTGGCGATCGATTACAAAACACAAATGTTGCTTTCTCACTGAAAGAGAGTTTATTTACGTTGATTCTATATGGGAATCGAAAAAGAATGATTTCCCTCAATTTGATGGATGCTTGGCAATAAATAACGTTGGTGATGCTTGCCAATGTGCTAATCGGAAAAGAGATTGAAGTAAGCAGGAGCACAGCCGGCTGTGGGTATGGAAGTGCAGCATAAGCGCTTTAGAGCGATTCCTAGGTATGTACTGTCCTCCTAATGGGTTTTTCGTCTTTGGCAGCGCACTACACTAGTGTAGTCGGTGCTACACTGATTGACACTTGGGTGCAATCAGTCTCTTTTTTGCATTACACCGGTGTAGCACCAGGTAAAAACGAAAACGCTATGAGTGTACCTGAACTTTTGCATACATCGTCGCTGTTGTGCTATCTTATGATAAGCGCCAGTTAACAAATTTCGAGGAAAACGATTTTTAAAGTTTGAGAGTATCTTGAAACTTATAAATAGAATAAACAATTCAAAGAAAACAATTGATGCTTCTATCTATTCTGTATTAATCTCTCAAATATTACGAAGATTGGTTGGCCATGTTGGAATTAAGGAATTCAGAATTCGCAAAGCAAAGCGTTTCCTTTAATTTATTTTTCTTCGAAATATATTTTTGCTCGAGGCTTCTTTGTAAAAACGCTTTTAATCCACCTAACAGTGTGATGAGACATTTCTTATAACTCTTATCACTCTCTTCCGATATTATATCGTTTGAGGACATTTAGAACTTGATGCTTCGCGATGTTTTTGATAACACATACTACATGGGATAGTCGCAGGACTCAGAGAATCGCTCAAATCAGCATAGGACAACATCAGTGCTAGAAAACTCAAACCAAATCAATGGGAAAGCGAAAAAATGGCCCATGATATAGACATACAAACGAATTATTGCTAATGCTCTGTTAATAAAATATCTAAATTCCTCAATCAATGCATTGTGGTGGGAAAACTGAATTTTCCTAAAGGGGTTATATATTGTACTGAGCCAAAAAAATCGAATTTTTTTTTGAATCGATTTGAAGTTTTTACTTTACTCAAATTTCCAACGCGACTGAGAACTAAGAAATCAACGCTTTTTCTTGAAAAAAAAAGCGATACTAGCATTGACACCATTAAAGAAAATCAATAGTGAATATTTTCAGACTTGGATTTATTTCCTATTTAAGAACAATTGTGTTTTTTTACATCCTAGATTGCATGATTCAGTGATCGAAACCCAAAACTTCATAAAGTATTTGAAATTATTAAATTAAAATTTGTTTTTGCTATTGAAATTGACAAAATGATAATATAGCCCCTTTGGCGATTGTTTACTTTTTCCACCCCACCTATCAGCATTGAAGCATCGCCCTTACGTTTTTTTACAATAACTACCGTTCTACACTCCCGATTTCGTCCGTATTTTTGCAATAGAGATCATTGTTACTATTTACAGCTTGATAATCCTAAAAAAATACGAAAATAGAACTTTCGCCTCTAAATTGCCAGCAAAAAAAGTATCGCCCTGTTTGTTTGCATGGAGCGTGGAGGGCGAAACTTTAAATAAACAAACAAAAATACAGTTTCACCCGTTGTATTTTTTGCTGTAGTTTAAGAAAGCAATATCGTAGAATCAAAATTTTTAGGTTAATTTGTTGCGTTTCAAAGCCCTCATTCGCATGTATGAAAAAAGCCCTATGTTTACATTTGTAAGTATCGCCCTTTTCACAAAAAAGCGTTGAAATGAAATCGCAGCTCCTGATATCACGCTATCTCTGAAGTACATGCGTGCATAGTTTCAAATTTTACTTCGACATCGACTTTTTCTAAAAGTGACGTCCCAGTAGTATCCTTGATTTGAATTATTATCGCTAATCCTAATGCCAAAGAACAAATAAAAACCTCACGAAAACGAACCGTTTGGGAAAATCATCATCATTACTGGAATTTTCATTTTCACGAAACTTTTCGATAACCTTCCCTCACTTGCGTTAATGCATTGGGTGCACAGTGCTCTGAAAATCTAGCGAAATCGTCTTAGGGCACCAGCGGATCTGTAAAGAATACTAAAAATTAATTTCTATTCCATAATTTTCAGTTCAGCAATTCGAGAGATCGTGCTCACCGCAAGCCATGAAAAATAGACTACGTTATGAAGCAATGGTCACTATTTATTAAAAAATCACGGTTAAATAAAAAATAAAAGTATTAAAAAATTTCAAATAGTTTATAATTTTCACAAACATATTAGGAAAAATTGTTTAATAAGCTTTCGTAATATTGTGTAGGAAAAAGCTGAAAATTTTAGTATTTTCTCTATCTGCAACATATAAACCCTTAAGTATACCAATTAATTGGTATTCGAATTGGAATAGGTTCGCCAAATTTTGGAAGAAGTCTATAAAATAACCCCTTGAAAACTACCTAAAAATTGTTGTAGTTCGATGCAATAAAAAAATCTCCAAAAAAGAAATGTACCTATTAATGTGAAACACAGCGAATAATACATACAATAAAGACCCATTTTTATCAGTCTCATGGTGTATTTTAGGCTGATAAAATGGAGACATTGACTAAATCGGGCAATTTTTTTCTATATAATAAACTGAAGCTGTTAAAATATTCTTCTCGTCCCTTGATGTAGTCTGATAACTATTTCTGATTATGATGAACTTTTTATTTTCGCATATTTCGCATATCTTCATGATAAGGAAACCATGCTCAAGAAAGGATTTACTCGAATTCAGTCTTGTTCGTCTGCTAGAGCCCATCAAACATATGTTCATATTTGGCTGATAAAATCGGGGTTTCAATGTGTTATAATTGATATTCAGCATTCGAAGAAGTTTCTTTTGAACGAGTGTAGAACGACTTTGTTTCTACTTACTTGAAATCAGAAGCTCGGTTTGGTGAAAATCGATCATACTGTCCAAACGGCATAATTCCGAAACCGTAATTTTTGAAGTTTTAAAATTATGCAGAATTAATTTTTCAGAAAATAGTAACAGAGTTCGTGTCTTTAGCAAATTTTTTCTCAAATTTATATCAAATGATGCGCTGTTTAACGTTTGTAAAACTCATCGAAGATACTAAACCTCCGAAATTGGCGGTTTCAAAATGATGCTATCTTGACCTTAAATTACTGTTTTTAAACATTTGGCCTATACATATAATTGGTCATACAACAAAAGATCAGAACCTGCTAGAATCGAATGGAAATCATCATTTTTCATAAATTTCTCTCTACATTCGGAAAGTGTTATCCTCGTTATTAATCATATTACGTTTTCGTCTCAACTCGACGCATTCCCAAAATAAAAACCTGTTTTAATCCACCTAATGGTGCAATTGTGCTTGTCTCATTTGTCCAGACTACGATTCCATGGCTGGTTATGTTCAATACAATGGTGGAAATGAATATTACATGTTCAGTACGATTTGCACATACATACAACGGATCAACAGCCACGATCTTGAGAATACTGAAACATCGCTTGAAACCAGCGGCGGATCATGGATAAAGGTCCGGGAGGTCCAGGTCCTGCCTTAAATTATCAACTTGTTAAGAAATTTTAAACTAGTTTCAATTTTGAAGTAGCAACCCCTTACTGCATACTCCCTCTGGGCCGGTATGATTGACGATTTTTAGAGTGATTGCATAATGAGAAATATTTCTATATGAGAAAGGCAAAAATGCACCAAAGTCCAAAGAAGTCAATTTTTGTCAAACATCTCAATGTTTCATGCATTTTATAGTCATTTGGCATCAAAAATACAAATTTGATTTTGAAATTTTTTCATTTCAGTTTATATGGGAATTTGCTGTGTGATTGCACTCTTCAACTCGTAACTCCGGAACCGGAAGTCCAATCAATAAAAAATTCAATAGCAGCCGATGGGAAGGTTGTACCTTTCATTTGAGACTAACTTTGTGCAAATCGATCCAGCCATCTCTGATTAACAGAGGTCACATTTTTTTCCACATACACACATACACACACATACATACATACACACACAGACATTTTCCGATCTCGACGAACTGAGTCGATTGGCATATGACACTCGGCCCTCCCGGTCGGGATCAGATTGACGAATTTTAGAGTGAATGAGAAAGGCAAAAACATTTTAGCAAATGTTGAAAGTTATGCATTTTTTTGGTGAGCTGTTCTATGTTTCATAGACATTAAATCAATTTTAACTTCGCTTCCTATTAAATAAAGACCCTTATTACAGTACATCTCTACAAAAACGAGCTCAATTTGAAAAGAAATCTGAGGATTATGATTGATTACAGAACTCTGGAATTTTCTATTGGAATTTGATATTGATATTGATGCAATTAGACAGCTGTGAAATCAAGACCAATAGATCAGTTACATATCAGGACCCCATTCCGACAATTTATCAAAAGTCCTCATGATGTTTACAACAACAGGATATCAATGTACGGATCAGATAATTGTTATTGTAATATTGAATTGAATCAGTCTGCATCAATAAATTTTCAACTTCAATCCATTTTTTTTTGGGTGTGGTGGGGGGGGGGGTTGTATGGTGTTAAACCCCAAAACCTTCTCTTGGCAACGCCATTGCTTGTAGTTATTTATTTCGCTTTTCATTTTCCGATAAGTTTCAGATCGATCCGATGGTCATGAGTTAGAAAAATTGCAGTCAGAAGGTTCGCACAAATGAACATTTTTGCACTGATAAGTTATCAAGTTCCTTCCAGACAACTTGGAAGTGTTCGGTGATTATTTCTAGCGGTTGTAGATAGAAAAATGAAATACAAAATTCGTTTTATCGAAATAATGTTTGGCTTATTTCAATGGATTATTACTATATTGAACAATAAATAGGCGACAAAGAGTAATCCACAAACAACAAGCCATAACTTTTAAAGTATTCAAAATAGATATTTGAAGTCTTCAGTAAAGTTATTCGCAAAAGTAAGAGCTACAAATTTGCTGAAGGCATCATTTCGATATAATCACTTCCAAGAAAATTTGTGAAAATATCTCACTCATAGGGGGATTAATCAGCAAAAGCACAATACCAAAAGAAAGGGCATATTGCCTCCATTAAATTCACCGAAGATACTATTGACCTAAAATAAGCCGTTTTGGCGTTAAAAATAGATTACATGTTTTTGGTCATATTTCTGGCAATGGGAAATGATAAAAATCTTTCGTCTGCATTTAATGTTAAATATCTCTTTTGATAATAGTCCGATTTCTATAGCTTGTTCGAAAGGTATTTGTTAAAGCTATCTAAAAACATATAAATTGTAAATCTATATTGTCAACTTCGGCAAATAATTCCAAGAAACTGCAAAAAACGCCATTTTTACACATTCAAACATTCATATCTTGGAAACTAAACATCAGAATAAAAAACAAATTAATAGCGTTCATACTGTTTTTTAGTTCTTTCATTTAAAATTGGTTTGGATAAGATCGGTTCAGCCATTGCTGAGAAACACGAATGAGAATTTGTCCGTTACATACACACACACACACAGACACACACACACACAGACATTGTCCCAAATCGTCGAGCTGAGTCGATTGGTATATAAGACTCGGCCCTCCGGGCCTCGGAAAAAATCTTGAAAGTTTGAGCGAATTCTATACATTTCTTTTATAAGAAATGTAAAAATCAGTCTGTGTTGAACCGTCGTTTCGGTAAGACCTCTTTTAGAAGTCGTCGTGCAAAATAGTTTTCACCCCGTCTCGTGAGATTAGGTGATCAAATCTATTGTGCTTCAGATTACTCTCAATTCTCGGACGTTGAGCTAACAATATAACGTGAATTATTCTCCCAAACCTACGTTATTCTACTAGAACGTGTCGACTTTGTTTCATCGTATATAGATTAGCGTATTCTCGATATCGTGGTCAAGGCCATTGTATTAAAATAGTGATAGTGCCAAGTATTAATCCCCTTTGCCCAGAAAGCGCGTAATCTGAGTTGTAGTGAGTAGTTGTGATATATTCACCCCCGTCGCCATGGCGACTGGTGGGTTCCGAAAAACAGATGAGTTCCCTTTACTTGGATCCATTCCTCAAAGCGGAAGAGGTGAAATAAAATTCGTCACAATTGAGCGAGATGGAGAAAACACATCGCTTGTCGGTGTATCACCATTCGTCATTTTTCGATCCGTTACGAGTGCCATTGGTGAAGTTGAGGATTCCAGGGTCGAACAAGGTGGAGCACGCCTTGTACTAAAAGTGAAAGGCATTCGTAAGTACGAAAAGGCACTCAAAATTTCAACACTGCTTGACGGCACCAAGGTTAGGATAACAGAACATAATTCTTTGAATTCATGCAAGGTAGTTATTAATGCCCCTGAAGTCATCGACATGACAGAGGAAGATATTCTTCACGAACTCGGTGACCAACACGTAAGTAAGGTAGAAAGAATAAAAAAGAAGGTTAGCGAAAAATTAATCAACACCTCCACACTAATTCTTACCATATCTAAGCCCACCCAACCTCAACTCATCCACATAGGCTTCACCAAAAAAACTACGCGCCCCTACTATCCCCGACCACTACGCTGCTTTAAATGCCTAAAATACGGCCATCTTGGTCTCAACTGCAAGAAAGAAAAATTGTGTCGAAACTGTGGTGATGAATGGCACGACGAGACATGTGTCCGACAAGCTAAATGTGTGAACTGCTCAGGACCACACGCAGCTACTTCCAGCGAATGTCCAATATTTAGGAAGGAATTCGAAATTACTAAAATTAAAACAGACAATGACATCCCTTACCCCGTTGCCCGACGCCTGTTTGACGAGCGCAATGGCTTCAAATCTTATTCCGAAGCCATTAACTCCTCCACCTCTTTGAGATGTGGCTGTAAATGCCAATGTAATACAAATACCGCCGCAACTACCGTATCCGTCAACACGCGTATCGACAACATCCGAAACTCCGCTCCCAACGAAAACACTACGGTAAATCGCCCGTCACCCACAGATACTAAGACACCCAATGGCCCTACTCTCATAAACTCAAAACCAACCATTAAAAAATCAACTACACCTGTGCCCAGTGGAGTGAGCGGAACTGTAAGTAGTAGTAAGGTAAACGTTGACGCAAAATCTAAAAATTTACCGGAAGGAACTGAAAATATACAAAAACCAAAAGACAAAAAATTACACCAAAATCCCCCCTTAAACAACCCATCAAAACGACAGTCAAAAAAACAACGAATCGCATCAAAATCTTCCGACGAAAGCTCCCCAGAACTCTCAGTAGGTACCAAAAATCTTCACAAAACTTCTTACTTAATTTCTGACTCTGATTTCCCCTCTGATATGGATCAAGATTGATCTGACTAAACCTCAGTACTGGTGAAATAAATAACTAACACATTCAAAATCATACAATGGAACATTAACAGCTTAGGGAAACAGAAAAATGAGTTACAACAACTTATCTCACGAAAACAACCTCACATTATCGCTCTACAAGAAACGCACCACAAAGCCACGATCAATTTGAAAGACTTCACTTGCTACGACAAAAGAGGCCCAGGTTACAACAGTTCCTGGGGCGGCGTTGCCCTAGCCGTAAAAAATGGCTACCCACACGACGAATTCCATTTAAATACCCCTTTACAAGCCGTTGCCATTAATCTTATACACCCTATCAAAATTACCATTGTTTCCCTCTATCTCCGTGCCAACCACTGGAGCCGAACCGACCTTGTTAATTTAATTGATAGTCTACCAATCCCGTTTCTAATTTTAGGAGACTTTAACGCTGTGCACCCGTTGTGGAGTGATCAGTCAGCAAACTCGCAGGGTACCATTATCTCTAACATAATAGACGACTACAATCTATTCCTTTTAAATGATGGAACAGGAACTCACTTCTGTTCCAATTCCGGGAATACAACTGCAATTGATCTATCTTTGGGCAAGGGATCCAAAGCTGCAGATTTTCACTGGGAAGTCTTACACGATTTGTACGGTAGCGACCATCACCCAATACAAATATCTCTTCAAACCAAAACTGCATATTCAGAAAATAAGAGAAGAGTGGGTTGGTGCACTAGAGCAGCAAATTGGGAATTATTTGAGAACATTATTGATAACGAGCTTCCTGCGGGGACCGTAGCAAACATTACTTTCATATCGACAGCCATATTGAAGGCCGCTGATGCTTCCATTCCGAAAACTTCCGACTCTTTGAAAAATAAAAATGTTCCGTGGTGGTCTGAAGAGGTTCACAACCGTATTAAAAAAAGGCGTAAAACACTTAGAGCATTGAAAAAAATTGATAAAAACGATCCTGGTCACTCGTCACTTCTCAGTGCTTTCCAAACTGCTAGAAGTGAGGCTAGAAAAACGATTTGGCAAGCCCAAAAAAAATCTTGGAATGATTTCACCCAATCATTCAACTCAGAAACTCCAATTAGCGTAATGTGGGGTAGACTTAGGGCCCTTCGTGGCACCCACAGTTTGTCCAAAACGCGCGTGGTAAATACCCCAAACGGTACTTCCGATGATCCCTTTATTGTGTCTGAATCTATAGCCGATCACTTTGCAAAAGTGTCAGCTAATTCAGCTTATGATCCAGTGTTCTTAAGCCACAAAAACCGAAAAGAAAAGAAAAAGATTCCGGTACAACCCTGCTCAACCGAGGAATACAACACCGTTTTCACCATGCACGAACTTATAAAAGCCATCGATCTAGGAAAAGGCGAAAGCTGCGGACCAGACAACATCAATTATCACATGATCAGACACCTCCCATACCACGCAAAACGTACACTTTTGGCCGAATATAATCGGCTCTGGACAACAGGAGAGTACCCAGAAATTTGGCGTGAGGCTATAGTCGTACCTATTCCAAAGCCTGGTAGAAAATCAACAAATCCTGATGACAACCGCCCTATTTCTTTAAACTGCTGTCCAGCCAAAACTATGGAAAGAATAGTATCTAGCAGACTGGCTGCTGTTTTAAAAAATAGAAACCTCCTTGACCCGCGCCAGGTTGCTTTCCAAAAAGGGAGATCCATGGACGAACATCTCTCAATGTTCATAGGAGATATTAAGCAAGGTTTTGAAAAGAAACAAATTACTGACGCAGTCTTCCTTGACATTTCGAAAGCCTTCGATACCACCTGGAGATACAATATTGTCAAACAACTACACAGCTGGGGCATACGTGGAAATATGCTCCTATTCATCAAAAACTTTCTAGAACACAGATCATTCAAAGTCGTCGTCAACGGTACCTTTTCTTCGAGTAAGCGCCTTGAAAATGGAGTACCTCAGGGATCAGTGCTCAGTGTTTACCTTTTTCTAATAGCCATGAATACTATCTTCAAGAAACTCCCAACTAACATAAAAATTCTTATTTTCGCTGATGATATTCTTCTCTACACCACCTCACGGTCAACCAAGCGTAACAGAAAATCTTTACAAAATGCATTGAAAAAAATAGAAAAGTGGTCACATGAAACAGGCTTCCAGCTTTCTCCCAGCAAATCGGTGTCGATATGCTTTACCAATAAAAGATCTCCTGTAGCTTCTGACCCCTTACGGCTGAATAATGTTGTACTTAAAGAGGAAGAACATGTGAAATGGCTTGGGGTTATATTCACTCCAAAACTTAACTTTACGCCATTTATTAAAGAAACCCTATCAATTTGCGAGAAACGTTACAATATTCTGAGAGCGATTAGTAACATCAACACCGGGGGAAACTCTAAAACAATGATGAATATTGCAAAAAGCATCATATTTAGTAGACTTTCCTTTGGATTGCCTGCACTAGCAAACGCTAACAAGACAGCAGTTAAAAAGCTTGAAGTGATGTATAACAAAGCCATCCGTTGTTCTATCGGGGCCTTTCGCACTAGTCCTATAATAAGCATTATGGCGGAAGCCGGAGTTCCACCTTTTGAATTTTCCTTCAACACAAATCTTGCCAAATGCGTTTGCCGGTTAAGAGTCTTCAATCCCACAATAACTCAACATTCAACTTGCTTCGCTGGAGTAATTAACCATATCGAGTCATGTATAGATTGGTCACTGCCCATGCCCGAACCATTCATCCCTTATCCCATCGAGTGGAACCTTCCTCAACCCATCATAAATTGGGACCTTCTACCTAAAGAAGGAAAGCACTGTAACCCCCATATATTGCGAAACTCTTTTGGCTCTTTGGTACGCGAAAACTTTGCCATTCACACAAAAATTTTTACTGATGGCTCAAAATCCCAAGATACAAAAACTGCAGCGGCTGGTATCTATAAACAAGACGAAGATCAAAAAATATCGATTGGACTCCCCGGACACCTTACTATTTTTTCTGCGGAAGCTTTCGCTATTCTCTATACGCTTCGCCAGTTGACTAGCGCCTCTTTCCTAAATCCCACCGTTATTTTCTCTGACTCAGCTAGCGTTTTGCTAGCTGTAGAATCATGTGACTCTCGACACCCCTGGATCCAACAAATAAAGGCATTTGTTTCACAAAATCCTCACATTGAACTATGTTGGGTACCCAGCCACAAGGGTATTGCCGGTAATGACAAAGCAGATAATGCAGCTAAAACTGGCCTATCGCTTGAACCAGTAAATATACAAACGCCCTTAAACGATGCACAAAGACAAATCCAAATAAGGTTCCTACAGGCCTGGAACGAAACGTGGATAAATACCACGGACAATAAATTAAGGGAGATAAAAAACACTACCTCTTCTTGGCCCTATACATCCCGATCACGCCGTGATGAAGTTAACTTACGACGCCTAAGAATAGGGCATACTTGGCTAACGCACCATTATCTAATTGACAAAACTAATCCGTCTTGTTCTGCTTGTAATTCACAGATTTCTTCCGTAAAACATCTGCTTCTAGATTGCCCAGCATTCGAAACGGCCCGAGAAGAATGCGGTCTTAGTAACACCATCGGCGATGTATTAGCTTACGACCAGACCACTGAGGACAAAGTCCTGAATTTCCTAAACATTACTGGCCTGATGACGAAGCTCTAACTAAACATGAATTTAAAATCCACTATGTGAAAGTCTCACTGTTGATATGCATTGTAAATAGTTTTAGTTATCATTATATTATAAGTTTACAGACTCGAATGAACGCACGGCGTTTAAAGAGTCTTTAATAAAAATAAAAAAAAAAAAAAAAAAATGTAAAAATGTTACATTCAAAATTTTATCATTGTTCTATGGATCCTTTGAACAATTTTAGCTCAACTTGACTTGTTTTAGTTGTTAGATTCCTCGAACATTACAAGTTTAAATACGATCGACAGACTCTCTCTTTAAAAACACGTAGGAGCATGATCCACATTTTAGCAGAAAATTATATTTTTCGCAAAATCATTTTATCTAAAACTTTTTGGTTTTAACTAAATTCATAAAGGTTTTATCACAGTCACCACCATTTCTGTATGTTTTATAAAAGTAATAAACTTTGCTAGAAAATTCAGGTCTTATTAATATATTAAATGAGTGCAATAAAAAATCTTTTTGGCCTTATTATTTCCTTTACGCAGCTTTAAAGTGCACAAGAAATTATATAGCTGACGCTAATATAAACCCCTGTGGCCAGGCTGGGTGCGTGACGTTTTGCATAAATACTTTAGGCATAAGTACGTTAGGCATACATATGTTAGGCATAATGGACGTTAGGCATAATGGACGTTAGGCATAATGGACGATTGGCATAATATACGTTAGGCATAATGGACGATAGGCATAACTCCCGAAAGTAAAAAAAAAAATAATCACAAGGCTTTCGCTATTATAGAGATATCAACCTTACGCTTGTTTTTTCGGCCTAGAAAAAAAGAGTTTCCAAAATAAAAAATAGCAAGCGAGATATTTATTCCTTGCAAGCGTAGAGTTTTTCTCTATTTTTCCGTGGACGAGATGTAGGAAGTATTCATTCATTTAAGTGAACAGATTTGGTGCAAGCACATTTCAAGCCTCTTAGATGTATTACCAATACAGTGGTATCCAAATATTTAAAAAAGCAAAATATTGAACAAACAGTAATTTTTGGTACCAACGGAAACTTGCAGTGTTATGTACAGTATCAACATTAGGGTACGGATTTTATATTTCTGACGAATGACGATACCTTTTTCGATTCGGTAACTTGCCACAGTACACGAAAAAACTCTCCCTCATAGCAGACAGTTTCCATAGTTCTATTTTTGATGGCCTCGAGAATATAATCATTGATCTTAATAATATGAGAGACAATCAATATAGAAGCAGCAATATTCGTATATTCATTGAATGAATAATAAAATGCATCATTTTTTCTTTCATGAGCTGTTCTTCAAGGTTATATATATTTTCTTCTTTGACAATTACACCATGCATGCATGTAGGATCTAATCTAAGTGAACCCTTTCATTCCCAAATTGTTTCTAGCATTCATAGGGTTTAAGAAAAAAAAAAAGGAAAAATCCGTTTTGAAAACCTGTGCTGGAGGCTGCTCAATATTTACCTTCCGATGCTCAATACAATTCTCCTAGAAAATTTTCTTAAGGGAGAGTTTTTTTGTGTTCTGTGACGAGTTACCAAAACGAAATATGTTACGAAAAGATAACCGAAGACGGTTCAAATTGATACGTTTTAGCAGTTTTCAATAACAATGAGAAATAACGAAGATAAATTAAAAATTCATTTATCAATGCTAACTGAAAATATCTCTGGTAGCACTGCACTAACGGAGTTCTGTCGGGCTAATAGGAATAACTTCAGTTCTAGAGACTTTTAGCGCTGAAATGAAAAGAAAGCGTCCCAGTTACTAGTCTTACTTGTTTTGTGAGTAAATTCTGCTTAAATTAAAAGTTATAGCTGTTTAACTGTTATGTGTCAAAAAAACACCTTTAACAGGCCAACGAAGGTACCCGGGTACCCACAAATTGAAATGCTCATAACTATGGCTTCCTTTATCCGATTTAGACACTTTTAGATGTTTTGGATTCAGAAACTTGGCCACTGTTTGATTCTATAAAATTGAACCAGATGATTGAATCTGGTTCTTAGTAATCCGGATTTTCCGGAGTAATGTTCCAGTACTAGGGTATGATTTGTAAATTTTAATAATGTCCTAGCAATATGAGTATCAAAACTCTTCAAATTGTCTCAGAAGCCTGTTATTTATTGTTACGGCACCCTATGGCAATTTAAAAAATGGATTTGTAATGGAATGGCCACTCACGGTTCCACGGGAACCTGCTCCGGAATGTCCGTTCCGGGCTCGAATCACCAAATGGTTCTAAAACCACAAGATACAGCCTACTGATGCAATTCCAAGAATTTTGATACCCATATTGCCAGTATTCCAATTAAGTTCACAAATAGAATCCCAGCACTGGAACCTGCTTCAGGAAAATCGGATTCCCAGGAACCGCATGAAGTTACCCGATTCATTTTTACCAAGTTCAAAAGCTGATGAGTTCTTGAATCCAAAACACCCAAAAGTATTAAAATCGGTTGGAAATTACCTTAGTTATTGGCATTTCAGTTTTGTGGGTACCCGGGTGCCCTCGTCGGCCTGTTGCGTAGTAAAAAAATCAGGAGCCCCTCCTCACTCCCCCTTACTATATCAACAATATTATTAATCCAAAAGCTTGATTTAGTGAAGTTCTAAGATGTCACAAAATTTCAATTTCCAGCTATGGATAAAAAATGGGAATTTCATTAATTGAAACTTAAAAGGGTACCCGGGTACCGCGTCGGACAAATAACGGTTAAAAACCTAGTTGTTTATAAACAACATGGGCATGAAAGGGTTAATGTGCGTAATTTATATCCTAATACGAATGAAACTTATTTTAAAGGAGAGTGTTTAGCACACTTTAGTCATGTGCAATGTATCAATTGTTCATCTAGACATCAGCGCAAGCTGAGTTTCCGCATGCCAAGCATTCGTTATGCATCTTTTACATGAGTGAGGATTTCTTCAAGTATATACAATAGAATACAGTGTTGATCGAATTTGATCAGCTTCCAGAGTAATTCTACAACATCAAAAATTTCAAACATTTGTGCTATTACGACCCGAGGCCGTCAACGCCAAAAGTGATTTCTTTACAATTATACTTCAATATCATAATTTATGCCTAACGTCCTTTATGCCAATCGTTCACTATGCCTAACGTCCATTATGCCTAACATATATCATGTTTAACGTCAATTATGTCTAACATCTTTATGCCTAACGTCCATTATGCGTACGTATGCCAAACGTCCGTATGCCTAACGTATTTATGCCTAGTGGGGTACACCCGACCAGGCTTATTGTTGTTTTGTTAACATTCTCAATAAAATAAGATAGTCTACGAAAAGCGTCTTCAAAACTCTTATAAGAGTGTCAAGCCTCCACCGTTGCAGTTATAAATACTCGCAGTTTCGAAACGCATTTATTGTGAACGCTTTGATTTATGGCTGTACTGTGAAGAGTAATTCGCTGGATGCCATTATTATGATTGCCACTGAGTCGCCATTTGTAAAACTTTTTGTCATTATTGAAAATTTTCTAAATAAGAGAATATAGAATAAGTAGGGTGGATGTACCAATAGTCGCATACTTAAGGAAAACTTTTGTTAAAAAATCGATGAATAGACCTATGGGCAATGTTAATACATTAAACAAAAGCTTTCAATTCCTACTTCATAGGAAAAATATAAATATGGTTTATTAACCAATTTATGTATTCAAAACCGCTTGTACCACTATAGGAACACATGTACCAATAGTGGTGCAATCGCTAATTTCGGTTCCTATTGTTGTAAATCCCATTGATTTCTTATGGGACTTGCAGCTATAGGTACACTAGATCAACTATAGGTGCAAGGCAGCTCAAAATCCATAGAAAATCAATAGTTGTTTAAGCAAATTTCAAGGATAACAGGAATATTGTCGCATAATTTTAGTGCGATGAATCGATAAAAAAATATTTGTTGATGGTTGGTACCTTAATTAGGCGTATAACCCACTACTGCAACTATAGGTACACCTCAACTATAGGAGCACCCACCCTACCTACTTTATACTGTTATCTAAACACTAGAAATAGTTGACGGCGAAATTAATTGGTATACATATTGTGATGAATTAGTAATTCTAATTTATTTAGCTCTGCGTACTTTTATGCTAAAACAGTATTATAATGAAAGCGAAGGTATGCGATTCTCAATTTTGTTGCTACATTCACGATAAAATTTGATGCGCATATTCTTCATGACTGGGAAAGTTCTTCAAATTCACAAATTTAATATTAGTTTTACCAACCCGATTATTAAAATTACACGCACTCACTGATTATTTATTTTCGCGAATTGATCCGATACAAACACGATGTTTACATTTAGGCTCCCTTCAAAAGCAACGATAAATAAGAAAATATTTAAAGCTAATTTAAAACGAATGAATAATTCTCAACAAATGCTGTTCCTAAATCGGTTTAAAAAACCTTTTCGAGAATATGTATGATGCTTCAGAAGAGTTTTATAACAGGTTTTTGTGCATTCTTAAATAAGCTTAAAACATAATGTTGATTGGGCCAACTAGCTGGAATGTGTACTTAAAGCGTTGATTAGGAGGTTTTCAGGAAGTTGAAAGTTTTATTGCTGGTTTTACAAAAAAATCTCAAAAACCGCTAATAGATTTTAATAAAACTAAAATTGTTACTTGGGGGGTGTTTTTAGGGATTATTTCTTGGTTCAATTATATTATAGCAAATATGGGGAAGTTGAAATTTTAAAGCGCACTTTATCAAGAATTTTGATTTGAGTAGTCGACGAAACAAAGAATCTAAATACACTCAGGTTTTTTTTTACGCGGGGGATACGAGCCGCGTAAATGAAAACCGCGTAAATGAAAACCGCGTAAATTTCAAAATCCGCGTAAATGAAAACCGCGTAAATTTCAAAATCCGCGTAAATGAAAACCGCGTAAATTTCAAAATCCGCGTAAATGAAAACCGCGTAAATTTCAAAATCCGCGTAAATGAAAACCGCGTAAATTTCAAAATCCGCGTAAATGAAGACCACTTAAATTTAAGAATCCGCGATAAAGGGAACCTCATTGATGGATACCGCGTAAATTCCAAAATCCGCGTAAATGAAAACCGCGTAAATTTCAAAAACCGCGTAAATGAAAACCGCGTAAATTTCAAAATCCGCGTAAATGAAAACCGCGTAAATTTCAAAATCCGCGTAAATGAAAACCGCGTAAATTTCAAAATCCGCGTAAAAAAAAACCGCGTAAAAAAATACCGCGCAAAAAAAACCGCGTAAAAAAAACTTGAGTGTACATCAAATAAAATTAAAATGTTCTGAGGAATCCAAAAATGATATAATTTTGAGCAAGAAAACGGTATGAAAATAATCTTGAGCAAAAATTCTATTATCATAAAATATAAACAAAAGAGTATCGTTTTGCGGATTTGAAGAAATTCTAAAGGGTTATTATAACAGGTAAACTTATGTTGGCACCAAATCTGAAGCATTAAAAAAATTAAAAAGTTAAAAATAACAATTAAATGTAAATATTTTCCCAACTTCAAAGATGCGAAAAATTGTAACGTTTTTTATATAATTGCAATTTAATTTAAACATTTCATCATTGAAATCGCTACACATAAAAATGACCTCTCGATCAAAAGGATGCACGTTTGTGAAAAAATGCTCTAAATTTAAGTATTAAACAATACATATTTACGGACGTAAACAACAACGAGACAGACATGGATAACCCCGAAGTTGACGAAAGAAGGAACATTTTCCCGACGCGAAAAATGATCTCCGCTCGCAATAGCAAGTTGCGCGCACTGAATCTTAAAGGCTCAAAATAAAATTTATTGTGTCAAATAAACGAATTAAAACATGGAACATGGTGGGGTGCCCACCCAGGTTACCTGAGCAGTTATACCAAACAACAACATTGTCGGTGCTGGAGTACGGGTGTTTCTGTTTTCGCTGTCGATGAAGGGCTGTGTGATGGGTATGCTTGCAGTTGATATTGCTTCGTTAGAGGTTTGTGTACATGGTTTCTCGTAGTGTGTCTTCTTGTGTGACAGCGCAGGGCACGCAGGGATCTGTCCTTCATATGTGCACAGCGTGGTTTGAGATTTGGTCACGTGTTTTGCATTGAATTGAAAGTTCAGATATGAAGGAGTAGGTTCCGTCACTCGCCTTCTCATGAGACAAACACCGTTGGAAATACCTAGAAAATTTTGCTACAGGTTTCAAACTTTAAAGTTTTAAACGTTATCAGTAACGAGTGTGGTGGGCTTGTATAACGACGACTTCCGTTAGTCTAAACTGCATTTGCAAATTTGCTGTAGAATTTTGCCCTTGAGTTTCAAACGTCTTGAAATGAATGATCGATATCACACCGATGAAAATAACGGTGTTTTATTGTTCACACTGCTTGAGACGAATTTTATTATTCGATTGCTTTGCTTGTTTATAGTACTGGGACGGTACCTATAGACAACAGACTTTAGGTAGAAACGTTCGTTTGGTTTACTGCACTGTTAACAAGTAGAGCGACTGATTAGGTACTGGTATCGACCCTGTAGTAATTCCATGATTCCCAGAGTGAGTGCTAAATGAAATTATTCCACGACAGTTGCTATTTTTCTTTTTATGGAACAGATTTCAAGTAAGACAAAAAAGCCACAGCAACTACGTTCAAGTAGAAGCAGAAGCACCAAAACGCCGATATGTCTTATCAGAGGTACCAAAAGGAATTCTTCGGGTCCCGGATTGAAAAACGATTTAAGCCGAGAAGAAGCGCTGGTAATAATTGTTTCACAAATATTGACGAGGCACTCTTGACAGATTAAAAAAACCTTCGGAAGGTACAATTAGGAGATTCGACTGTATTAAGTCTTGTTTGTCGCATTCCGATGGAGGATGAGCATACGTTGCAGTCATGGTTGCGGTCGGTCGTAACTGCGATCTGGAGCATAGTGAAAAGCGAAGACTGAATAAATAGAAATATATTAGGCTTCAGGAATCAGTAGCGTCTGGCTCAAATGGCACGTTCCCCATGTTGATCGGAGATTTGTGCCTTGAAACATTTTCCTCGATTTCCCAGGACACCAAGACAGTCAATGCAAAACCAGAACATGTCCTGGGAAACCAGGACGTATGGTCACCCTATCTTAGATTTAATATTGAAAATATTTTCAAAGCTGCAATTTCCTACTTACAAGGTGTTTTAAATGTTTAAAAAAGAGAAGTTAACACCGCCAAGCCATTCTATGTAAAAAGAATGTGTATGCAAAGTTAGAAATCCGTTGAGTAGTTTTTGAATGACAGGTAACATCGCAAATCATGTTTTTTTTTGATGTTAGAGACGTTCTACAAAAAGCTTCGTCACCGAGTCGCTAGTTGATATTTTTGCATGAAAAAATTACAGAATGTTATTGAAACGATGTAGTATAATGTACAAAAGTTTCGATCAATTCTCCTCACCCATCATTCTAAAATAATTTGACAAAAAACTGATTTGTTTTACGCTGGAATCCTTACCTCCTTTTAACCCAATGAAAATCCCAATTGTATTCAAGACTACACATCAGAAATTAACGAGTTTGCGTAAATTTTATGACCCACCAGAACTTCCATGGATGAATACTTATTTTCCCAGTATCAATGAACTGAATCCCCAACCATAAACCTCATAACCTTGATTGTGTGCGACGTTTTGGCTAACGCAAAAGTGATCTCTGTTTCATGATAGAAAAGTGACAACATCGGTGGCACGTTCGTTCGCCACTGTTAGCTGTCATATGCTGTCGGTAGTTTCACTGCAATTACGTGACGATAATGGTGATTTTGTCGACTGCCACCCCATTAACTTTAACTCAGACCTCCCATCCCTAGTCCCACAGGTGTTGCGAATGACGCTCCCGGGAAAAAGTCTATCAGCCCATCGTCGGTTTATGAGCTGATGCTAGTTGGCGCGATGGTGGTGTCGCCGGCATAATTAATACAAGTACGTAATCGGTTGGGAGCAAATTGAATGGAAGAAGTTGGAGTCTGAAGTCATCAGAGTTGTGCAATTATCCGTTCTATGGTAGAATCATGCGTTTATAGTACACGCACACACACACGTACCATAATTAATTTTTGCTTTAACTGTTCAAAATTTCATAATTTATTTTATAGATCTTGTTGATTGAATGGAAACGAAGGATATGGAACTGAGATGCGAAGAGATATTCTAGAGCAAATCTGTTAAAAACTTTGATCGGAAAACTAGACTTGACGAGTTTATGACAAAGTGACAAAGAAATCGCGATTTGTGGATGTTTAGAAAGAAATGATATCTACGCTTTTGTTAGCTATATAGCTAATATAGCTTCTCACTCTGAAACTAGGTTGATTGCATATTTTTTTCGCGTTTGAATACACCGCTATTTGTGATTACGTTTGTAAAAAAGCGTATACACTCAGGTTTTTTTACGAGGGGGATACGAGCCGCGTAAATGAAAACCGCGTAAATGAAAACCGCATAAATTTCAAAATCCGCGTAAATGAAAACCGCGTAAATTTCAAAAATCGCGTAAATGAAAACCGCGTAAATTTCAAAATCCGCGTAAATGAAAACCGCGTAAATTTCAAAAACCGCGTAAATGAAAACCGCGTAAATTTCAAAAACCGCGTAAATGAAAACCGCGTAAATTTCAAAATCCGCGTAAATTTCAAAATCCGCGTAAAAAAAACGCGTAAAAAATACCGCGCAAAAAAAACCGCGTAAAAAAAAACTTGAGTGTACTGGAATATTTTGTAGTTAACTGGAAAATATTTGCACTCGATGAACCCACCGGTTTCCTATTCCAAAAGTATGTTTAATTGCTAATAGCTTTAAATAGTACATGTAACGTATTCTAATTCTTCCTGTAGCCAATATAAACTCCAACCACAGCTGACTCGAACAAACGTGCCTCATCCATCCATCATATTAAAGATGATAAATTTCCGTCGTAACTAATAAAGCTTGGTAGAGATGATGCCGTCCAATATTAAGCCACTCGACGGATCGACCAACACAACCGACTGCGGTTTAGTGATGGTTAATGGAAGCGATTTTTCACCTGCCACCAGGAACGCCGGAGTCTGCTCAATGTACGGTCGAATATAAACTGACATCCATTAAACAGGATTGCGACCCAAATGGCACCTGCTGAGAGTTGCGAACATCCATCATAGAATGGCGAATGAGCGTAAAAATTCTTCACTGTCTGCATGTTATAGTACAATAATATACCGCTAGCGTGGGAGTTTGGTAGCATAAAGCAGATTAACTGCGTCCATTTGGGGCACAAAGAGCCATGATGGCTACCGTGAAAAAGCTTTGCGAAAAAAATCCAATCTCATCCAATGTTTCCACTTCACTGGCGTAATTTTGTTTGTTCGCATTATGATCGAACTTCGTCGAAGATAAAATAGTCATAATGCTAAAGTCAGCTACCGACAATCAGTCATTCGCTAAACCAGACAGTGTATTAGCAAACAAACAAACCACTAATGGTTGAATAAGCAATTCGATGACTTATCCCGACTAGGAACCCGAGAAGCTGTGGTAAACCAACCGAATGATGACTCCAGTTTACATGCGGATCAAATATTCTGTACTAATGAGGATAGTCTATCCATGCGATATGTTTTTCGAAGACCCTATGAGATGAACCGAGGGGGGGGGGGGTGACAAGAGGGGCAACTGTCCCGGGGCTGATTTGACCACCCGCATATTCATCTCCATATAAAACTGAATGAATGGAGATTTGAAGGAAAATTCAAGTATCCATACAGATGCAATAATAATAAGAATTGTATTATCTTTGTATTCATTCGCCTTTTTAAATTGTTATGTTATGAAAGCAAGGTTTATTAAAAGAAAACTTGAGAGATATTTTTATTTGATAACATAAAAATTTGTGCAGTGGTCATTCTATCTATCTTCATGCTCCTTGGACTTTTTTGCTCAAAAAACACTACTTTTGATCAGCGGCATTAGGCCTGCCTTCAAGACATTGTGAGAAATTAATCTAAGATTCCAACATTTGGGGGAATTGGGGTAAAACGGATAAAAACGTTTTATAAAAACAATCCTACTGTCTTCTACACAATCTTTGGACTTTTTTGCGTAATAAACACTAACTATGGTAGCCCCCATTCAGTTTTCTTCCAAGTAGTATAGCCAGTAATAAAAATAAACACTAACAAAAGAGGGAATTAGGACAAAACAAGCATGAAAGTATACTTTGCGGTCACTTTAAATACATGCAATCGATTGCTCAGATATTTTCACATAAGGAGTGCACATTTTCGCACATAGGTTTTTTCACGCTATTGATAAAAGTCGCGTTTTTGATACTTTTCCCCAACTGTGCAATGGCTTGCATTCCCCGATACATTCTTGGTGCTCATTCGTTTGAATCTGGAAGTGCCGGATATTCAAAAATTTCATAATTTGCGGTCAGCTGTCAAGGAGGCAGCACTCACTTTATCGAGTGGATTGGTATCAGTATCGCTAACTATGTTTTGGCTTGGCAGATGTTGGAGAACAGGTATTGGAATGACTACTTACTAATGAAGCGAAATATGCAAGCACTCATGAATATGAGCTCAACTGCATCGCATACGAAAATCTTGCATCAACAAGGAGAGCCAACCAACGTTTGCAACACTATCTTGGAACATCTACTGTGTACGCGCTTGCACGACGATTCACGGAAGGCATGGGAGGGTCGTGCATCGACGGTGGCAAACCCGAACTACGCCTGTCTCCTCGAGTTTCTGCAGTGGAGAGCACGAGTGGTAGAATCCATCTCCGTGAATCATCATACCGTAGAATCATCACCAAGTTCTGGTTTTTCGGTTCATCCAGCAAAAAAGAATCAGCTCTACTCTCAGCTTCGCTTTACTTCGTGTTCATCTACTGTAAGTTTGCATGAAAAGTGCATCGCCTGCAGCCAGTCCGTGACGAAGTGTCAAAAATTCAACTGGATTTCACCGAGTGAACGACAGCAGCTTGTGAATTCCAAACACCCACTACATTATTATTCAAATTTCAGTCAAAAGTACAATCGACGTCACCATACGGTTCATTATTCCGGGCAGAGCGATGGTTGCCGAAAGAACGTTAGCAAAGGAGCTTCTTCCAGTCCTGATGCATTCGCTCCGACTAGTTGTTTTTCTGTGGTCGAGTAATCTACGCAATTTACGGTGGCGGCTATTGAGAACGTTCCGGTGCACCATGGGCCACAAATCGATTTGTTTGGTCGAAAATCCAGAACTTATAAACCGTTAGTACTAGACCTTCAGTGTCTTTGGAACAAATTCTTTACAATAAGTGCCCTTCATTTTGGGGTAAACAAAATTAGGGTGGTCCTCTCGATTTTTGAAATAAAAAAAATATCTCTGGAATGAAAAAATATAGGAGAATATGACCTTCCAAAGAAATGTAGAGAAATTATTTTTGAGTAACTTTGCTGAAAACGCTGAAACTCTATCTTCAACGGTTGTTATTTTACAGCGATTTCCCTTGTTCCGTTTAGGGTGGCCCTTAAAAATTCAGTTTTTTAATATAACATCTTTGAAGTTGATTTCTCGTGAATATCGTCTTCGAACAAAAGTTAGCTCTTTCAAATGCGCACATTTCTTTTTCAGAATTATTGTTAATTGTTATATAAACAGAGTTATTGACGATTTTATGATCAAAGTTGGACATTTGCTAAGCTAAATAACTCCGAAGGTGGCAAAAAGTGGCAATCAATGTTATGACAATCTAATAGTACTTTAAAAATACTACAAAATAAGGGGTACATGGTTTGTCTCCTAGCGACTCTTCATGTCAAATGTTTGCTTATAAATTACCTCTGTTATAGAGAAGGTATGCGGTATTCATCTAAATTCGTACTTAAAATATATATTAATCATAGTCGCCGTTCTTATATACACACATCCGGATCTTCGATGCAAATCAAATTGCTCTCGGAAGATGTTATTCTAAACTTGCTTCGTGGAGTGAAATTGTACATAAAACATGTGGTTTTTGAACTACGGTTTATACAATGAATGTTTGGAGTATTTGCATGGCATACGTTTTATTCGCATGACAAAAAAAGAAATTATTATCAACATTTTACAATTTATTGAAAGCTCGGGATTATGGTAAAAGAAGCACCCTTTGTTTAGCATTAATGATTTATTTGTCTTTTATTATTTATATTACCTACTCTGTACCAGTGCATTGTAATTTGCCCTAATAATTTCCCAAAATACCATTTCTTACCTTCGGAAATTAACAATAAAAAATTCCACGTGAATGTACGTTGGGGAACAAGCTGTTCAGTTCTCATTTAAAAATATTTTTTTATTATTATCAAACGGATAGATTGGCAGCCTCCTCCTTCGGAGTTATTTTCCATACACGGCAATAAAACTTTATCAGTGATATCAATATAAATTGCTTATTTTCGGAAGTTATTCGAGCTGTCAACTGTGGGTACTTTTTTGCTTCTAACAATGAGTACTTCTAATCCATTTCACAATAGCTCGATGAGATTATGCCAATGGGTATATTGATGCTAATAATGGGTCCTTTATGAATTACTTCAAGCGAAATAACCTACAAATTAAAAACGGCAGTTTAGACTTCTAAGGATGGTGCAAATATGCAATAATTCAACAATTTCGACTGCTCTAGAAGATTCAGGGATTCTGTCAAGTGACAGTTTTTATGTTGATTTTAGACTTTAAGATAGAGATTCTATCAGGATTCAGGGAAATAGTGTAAAACTGGTGCTGTATATTTTTTTTTTTAAATTCAGATTTTTTTTTTTCATTCTGGGACGATTTTTCCACAAGAAATAATAGATAAAAGGTAACCAGGTTGACGTACAAGCTCTTTACCCATTAAGTGGGTTATTCCACTTTAATTCAAAATGGGCAGTTTTCTACGCATTAAAAAGTACTTTATTTTATCAGTGTAGAAATTGTTGAAACGCAGAGAAAAAACTTATTTTAATCCACCTAGCGGTGCAATTGTGCCTTTCTCAATCATGAATCACAAGAATGTGTGCGTTGTTTATATTCATTAAAAACTTTTAAATGCATATATTACATTTTATTATTATACATCACATGACAACTATATACAGGAAAATAAGTCATTATTCGGGTTCTAAAATTTTGAAAAATAAAAAACAGCCACGGTAATATTGAACTGAAAAACCTGTTTTAATCCACCTAGAGGTGCAATTGCGCCTTTCTCATTTCTCCAAACTATGATTTAATAGCTGGTTCGTACAATATAACATTATGGAAATATCTTTCATTCTTATTACACTTGGTAAGTGTATAGAAGAGCACCTTTTTGCATTCATCGCGGTATCGGTTTGAATCGGAGTTTTCTATGTGATCGCACTCCACAACCCGTAACTCCGGAGCCGGAAGTCGGATGGAGATGGAATTTAATATCAGTTTCTAGGAACACCTTTCATTTGAGACTAAGTTGACCAAATCGGTCTAGCCATTTTCGAGAAACCAATATAACCGTTATTCTGAATTTGGATGCTTCCGGATCCGTCGATGATGGCCAGTGTGGCCAAAGAGACTTTGAATGATTGTTGGTGACCTAGACCTGCTTACATTCATCGCAGAATTCGTTAGAATCGGGATTTGCTGCGTGATCGTACGTATCATCCTGTAATTCAGGAACCAGAACTCGGATCCATACAAAATTCAACAGCAGCTGATGGCCTTTCATTTAAAATCAAGTTTGTCAAAATCGGTTCAGAAAATTCCGAGAAACCGATGTGGACAAATCAACAAATTTTGTTTTGTAACCATACTCTTCAACTCGTAATCCGGAACAAGATGTCGGTTGAAAATGAAATTCAATAGCAACCTATGGGAATATTATACCTTTCATTTGAATCTTAGTTTGTAAAAATCTGTTCAGCCAACTCCGAGTAACCGATGTGGACATTTTGTTAACAAATCCGCACATACACACATACATACACACAGATATTTTGCGATCTCGGCGAACTGAGTCGAATGTTATATGAGACTCGGCCCTCCGGGCCTCGGTTAGAGAATCGGTATTTGGAGCAATTGCATAACCTTTCTATATGAGAAAGTCAAAAGAATAATATTTAATTAGCTTAATCAGCATGAGTTCATGTGATTATATTTTGTAATGTTGGTGGAATGAATTTGAAAGTGGAGGGAATGGGGGGTTAGTAGAGTGGGAGCGGAGGATGCGTCAGAAATCCTTCATCTTATTTCGGTATACGGGGTGGATGAAGGAAATGCGGGCGTGAAGGTGGTCCAAGGGGAGGGGAGTGATGAAGGAGGAAGGTGTAAGGGCAAGACGGGGGGGGGGGGGCGGCGACGCAATACTCAACTGCATATTTTGCCTTCCATTTGAGACTTGGTTTGAGAAAATCGGTTCAGTCATCACCGAAGAACCGATGTGACTTTAATTGTAGAATATGCCCGGAATTCCGAACTTCCGGAATCGACGATAGCGGACAATATATTCAAAGAATGTTTGATTGGCAATCAGTTATCTAGATCTGCGATTAGAAGTAATTTGGTGACCATTTCAATAGTTTTTAGCCTCTGAGGTATTACGATTGTACCGATTTATATAGGAAATTCCAGTGTATCCTTACTAACACCCCTGTAACTCCGGAAGCAAGAGTCAGAACCGAATGAAATTCAGCATTGACTGCAAGTATTACTGTATCTTTCATTTGAAATCAAGTTTGTAAAAATCGGTAGAGAATTCGGTGGGGAATGGGTGTGATATTAGCTTAGGAACTTGGCGGGTTCCCCGGGGGCGTCATGAACCGTCATAGGTGGCCAATGTGGTCAAAGTTGCTTTGATTGATCATTAGTGATCTAGACCCGCAAACTAGAGTAATGTTACATCAATTTTAATATGTTTTACATCATTTGAACATCATGGTGGTACCAGTTTATATGGGAATTTGCTGTGTGACCGCACTCTTCAACCCGTAACTCCGGAACCGGAAGTCGGATCAACTAAAATTCAATAGCAGCTTATGGGAGCGTTATACCTTTCAGATGAAACTAAGTTTGCGAAAATCGGTTCAGCCATCTCTGAGAAAATTGTGTGAGTTTAAATGACACACACACATACACACACATACATACACACAGACATTTGCCGATCTCGACGAACTGAATCGAATGGTGTATGACACTCGGCCCTCCGGGTCTCGGTTAAAAAGTCGATTTTTACAGTGATTGTATAGCCTTTCTTTATATGAGAAAGGCAAAAAGGTGCAAAATCGGCAAAGTCCCAAAAAGTCGATTTAAAAAAAAAAAAAATTCGGGATAATATAAAATCTCGACGTTTCATGCATTTTAAAGATGTTTGCCATCAAAAATACGAATTCGATTTCTGAAATTTCATGGGGTCCCCCCTTTGAAAAAAAATTAGAGTTCCGACTTATAGGGTAAGGTGGGGCAAATCCGCCCTAGTAAATGGTTTTGACTGTAAAATGCTCAATTTACATCGGATCAAGTCGTTTTATATATCAAATTGAAGGTTAGACTCCTGGGCAACTTTCTGTATATAGCATTTTATTTGGATCTTGGGACTATCTTGTGATACAAGCGTTTTACAAAAATGTTCATTTTTGCTGTTTTCAAAAATGGTGGGGTAAACCCGACCCCCTATGTTTTTGGTTGATTTAGTGCAGCTATTATTCAAATTTTATGGTTTTTCAATGATAAATCAATGAATGTTGTGTTATTAAATTGTAATATGAAGAAAATGGAGTTCAGTGTCAATCTTGGAATGCTTAAATCACGAGCAGTAGCACGTAATGATATTCCCATTTGCACCGGAGCAATTGCTCGACGAATACTATAATCATCATGTTTTTGTGTCTTTCGTTTGTAATTATGAACCATTTTGCACAAAAATAATAAATAATAACAATACAAATATATTCCAACCTGAAAAATAAAAATTTTCTTAGCAAAAAAGCGGTCGGATTTACCCCACTATTTAGTAGTCGGATTTGCCCCACCGCATCATTTTTCATTACGATGCAATTAAAAAAAATATGAGAAAGGTTGAACTAAATTCTTCTATGCACTTTGTAGGACTTTAATGAAAGAATTTAAATCCACTTACATTTATTATGCAATCACTTTAACAATCAGAAATATCCTGTAGTCAATGATGCACAAAAGTCAAATCAAAAATTCTAAAAACACACATTTTGTCGTTTGAACATCTCAATGTAGACTGATAAAATGCTGTCATACCACCATTATGATTATTTTCGATGCTCTACACGACAACATTGATATTAGTTTGCGTAGTGCTTCTGATTTTCGGTAACAGAGGGGGGTCGGGTTTACCCAACGGTTGGATTTGCCCCACCTTACCCTATGGAAATTTCATATGGGACGATTTAGTCTATATTTCCGATCTATATAAGCGATCCGAACGAAATTTTATAGACATCTTTTGGGGACATCTTTGGGGAAACTGATGTGAGTTCGTAAATTTTGAAAGATGGCCGCTTTTCCCGGGCACTTCCGGAACCGTCTATGGTGGTCAATGTAGTCAACGAAAGTTTGGTTGGCCGTCGGTGACCTAGAACAGCAAATTTAAGTCGTTTGAGAGGCATTTTAGGGAAATTTTTACCTTTTTTGCTTTCATCGGAGTATCGGTTTGAATCACAATTTGCTATGTGATCGCACGCCACAGCCTGTAACTCCGGAACCGGAAGTCGGATCGGGATGAAATTAAATAACCATTTACGGGGACGCAATACCTTTCATTTGAAGCCAAGTTTAGTCGAATCGGTCTAGCCATCTCCGAGAAACCGATGTGACTGTTATTCTGAATTTAGATACTTCCGCCGGGGCTTCTGGAACCGATGATGGTGGCCAATGTGGCCTAAAAGACTTTGAATGGATGTTAGTGACCTAATACTACAAATCGAAGCAGTTGCGGTCAAATTTTGGAAACATTTTCACCTTTATACATTCATTGCAGAATTTATTAAAATCGACATTTTCTGCGTGTTCGTACTCATCACCCTGTAATTCCGGAACCGGAAGTCGGATCCGTTAGAAATTCAATATGTGAACGTTGCACCTTTCATTTGAGACTAAGTTTGTCAAAATCGGTTCAGCCATCTCTGAGAAAAATGAGTGACATTTTTGGTCACATACACACACACACCCTCCGGGCCTCCGTTAAAAAGTCGGTTTTCAGAGCAATTGCAATACCATTCTATTGAGAAAAGCAAAAATAACCACTACCAGTATTTTTTTGAAACACTGTTTTTTTAAAGTCAGGCCAAACCAATTAAAAGAAAACGCCGTAAAATAAAAGCCTCTTTCGATAGTTTAGGAATTGTCAACAAAGATACTCAATCATGATTATTTTTTAATTTTCAGTAGGGCTTTATACTTCTAGTGTTATTGTTCAGGAGAAATTATTTTCATTCTAAAAATCAAGGAGACCACCCTGTTTTTTAATCCGAAATGAAGCGCACTTATTGCGAAGAAATTCTTTTGCAGACACTGAATATCTAGCACTTACGGGATATAAGAACTGGATTTTCAACAAAAAATCGATTTTTGGCCCATGGAATAGAGGTAGTTTATAAGCAAACATTTCACATGAAGCGTCGCTAGGAGACAAACCATGTACCCCTTATTTTGTAGTGTTTTTAAAGTACTATCAGATGGTCATAACATTGATTGCCACTTTTTGCCACCTTCGAAATTGTTTAGCTTAGAAAATGTCGAATTTTGAGCATAAAATCGTCAATAACTCTGTTTATATAAAAGTTAATGAGTTGGACTCTGAAGAAGAAATGTGCGCATTTGAAAGAGCTAACTTTTTTTCGAAGACGACATTCACGAGAAATCAACTTCAAAGATGTTATATTAAAAAAACTGAATTTTTAAGAGTCACCCTAAACGGAACAAGGGACATTGCTGTAAAATAACAACCGTTGAAGATAGAGTTTCGACGTTTTCAGCAAAGTTACTCAAAATTAATTTCTCTACATTTCTTTGGAAGGTCACATCCTTCTATCTTTTTTCATTCAGGAGATAATTTTTTATTTCAAAAATCGAGAGGGCCACCCTAATTTTGTTTACCCTAAATGAAGGGCACTTATTTTAGAGAATTTGTTCCAAAGACACTGAAGGTCTAGTACTAACGGTTTATAAGTTCTGGATTTTCGCCCAAAATATCGAATTGGTGCCCATGGTGCGGTGGTCGAAGTCAGCTCTGCTCTTCAACATACGCGCGAAGATGTTTTTCTTCTCTCTGTCATTGTGAACGTCATCAACATCTAGAGCGTGGAACATCTAGCTCGTGCACTTCAGGACAATGCATCTCAGTCAAATCTCATTAGGGATTGCATTGCGCAGATTCTATTATATTGGCATCACTGTTTGCTACACCCCGGTCGTCAATAAAGCTAATAGTTTTTATTAATTTAATAGTTGTACAATCGTGATCGATTTTATTTTTGTACTATTTGCTTTTTGCGTTAATCGGTTGTGCTAGTACTTTCAAGTTTTATAAATTTAATCAGCATGACATCTGATAGTTGCAAGTTTTGTTTTTGTGAAAGTGATAGTTTTGTTTGTTTTCTACTTGACGTTATCTCATTGCACAACGTTACGCCCAATTTATTGACAAAAGCGACAACTTCTGGTGGATAGCTGATTTATCGAACGTTGCATGCAAGTTCACTTCAATCGGTAAACGTTACCCGTCGGAGTTATTTATTTTGCTACATATATTGCATACCCGGTAGGCGTTATTTCTTTGCTCTAAAATATGGCTTGTACCAACCGCTCGAAAGTCGTTAATGATTCTGAGCGAATCACCTGTCGTGGGTAGTGCGGAAATTCGTTCCACATGATATGTGTCAAGATGGATTACGATGTTCGTGATGTCCTGGAAACCCAGTCAAGGAATTTCTTCTGGATGTGTAACGGGTGTGCTGATTTGTTTTGTAATGATAGTTTCCGTAGAATGGCTTCGTGTTGAAAATACAATGCCCGACGACAATTCTCTAAAATCATCAAAGGATTGATTTAAAAGATGTTGTAAAAGCTCTCCGGTTAAAGTCGACTCAACACCGCTATCTCCAACTGTAAATACACCTTGGAAAAGGATTGCTGCATATAATCCCGTTCCAAACACTCATAAGCGCAAGCGTGAAGATGATCCGCTCCAAGCAAAAATCAATCGTGGAGCCAAAGCTGCGTTTGAACGATAAAAACAGTTTCACCACCTGAGGAGCTGCTATGGGTCTACTTGTTTGCATTTGATCCCAGCACGACAGATGATGAAGTTTCTACACTTGTGAATGATTGTTTGGGGGAGAATGTGCAACTAAAATAGTCCTAAGGACAAGGATCTTTCATCCCTGAGCTTCATTATCTTCAAAGTTGGCGTTAGCCAATAATTTAGTGATAAGGCTCTGTCGAAAGACACTTGGCCGAAGAACATCTACTTCCGTGAACTTGTGACCAATTCAAAAATCCAACGATCAATCATCAGGATTGCTACGGGGCAGAATCCAGTAGTCAGTAAGTGGACAGTAGCGTCAAGCTATCCTGGATGAACTCGTCTGTCCAACTTCATGATCCGCGATGAGCCTCCTCGTATTACCTGACGAGTCGGCGTCTTCTTCTGTGTGAGGTAAAGACAAGAAGGGTATATGTCCTTCCGAAGCAATACAAGATGCTGCACGCCCTCAATGTAAATTTCCCTTACAGTCTGCTGATAAACACAACTCTACCGCCGCTGTGAATCTTCAATGTCAAAATGAAAATTTTGATCGCATCGTAACTGTCCGCTCAGGTAACATAAGAAGCAGTATATGTCCTGCTAAAACTTCGAATGGTACTGCTCGTCTCTCAAATAATGACATCTTCCAGGCGTACGGGTTATCAGACGACCATCCTTGGAATAATGTGGAGGAATTTTAGGGATAGCCTTGCGACGAAAACTTGAATGATAAACTGACGACTTTTTACCAGAACGTCCGAGGCCTACGTACAAAAATCGATAAAGTTTTCCTAGCAATCGCTTCTTCCCATTACGACATAATTGTTCTCACCGAGACCTGGTTAGATGATAAGATTCGTTCTCGTCAGCTTTTTTGGCGATACACATGCTGTTTATAGAAACGATCGCAGTTTTGTGAACAGTCGTAAATCACGCGGAGAAGGCATACTCATCGCCGTATATACTGCATTGAATAGTTTCGTCGAGCCAACACATAATTTATTTGCCACCAGATCGTAAGAGTGATCTAGTCAGTGGAAACAACTATGTCCGATCGATTGATGCTGTTTTTTCTTGCCTAGGAAGTAATGATTGCCCATTATTGTTTGGAGACTACAATCAGACTTGCCTCATTTAGGATACACATGACATTGTCGTACTTGTAAACAACGTGCTCCGCTCTTATATTTCTACCGCTTGCGCTGCACAGAGGAGTAACTAGAACAAATTCTTGGCCAATAACCAAAAAAAAAATTTTTCTATTTTTAAATTAGTTATATTTTTTTACATACCTAAAAGCATACTGCATAATGTGGCAAAATAAAGAGTATGTCAAAAATTGCTAAAGAATTTTTGCATGGATGCAAAATAGTTATATTTTAAGGGGTTTTTAATCATTTTTTGTTATGTATGCAGCAAAATCGCTTTCATATGATGATGACTTTGTTAAATAAGACAATATTATAACAAACGTAGTTGAACATAACTATTTGTATAACCCCAGCTTAAAAATAACTGAAAAAACAGTGTTGCTGTATATTGGACCAGCTTTAAAAAAAACCTTTTTTAACATTTTATTCTAAATTTGAATGTGAAAAAAGTTACATGATACGGCACGATCCGGCAATGTTGCTGAAACAACACTACAAAATAAGATTCTGGCTATCTAAAAAACATTAAATCTCTTCCGACCTTGTCCGATCTACAAATTCCAAGCGATTTGAAAATATTGATATTTATACTAATTTGAGGTACGCCGAAATGCTGTAGGGCCAAATACTATGTTTGGCAAAATGTATCTCTATGAATATGTGCACAGGCATCCCTTTTCTTCTTGCTTTTCTACTAACCAACTGCTCATGCAACGGGAAAAACAAATGTATTCACAAGGATCACCTCAAAAATACTAGTATTCGGAAGGATCTAGAAAATTGACCTCTGCACTGGTAGATGGATAGATGCTAAATTCTCCCAAAAACTATTTATTGTCTATTTTTTATTCATATTAAGGTAAAATAACAGCAATAGCCGCAATAAATAGTTTTGGCCAGGATTCGACCCCGGTTGCTCCTCTGTGCGCTGCCCAAATGGATGGATTCAGCTTCAACTGTCTTACACAAATTAATAGCATTGAAAATCGTTACGGTCGTATTCTCGACTTTGCTTATTGAATGAGGCAGCACTAGCCGACTGTCAGATCCACGAAGCTGCTGAATCTATTTCTGTGATTGATGCAAATCATCCTCCCGTAGAAATGATTATTATTAGTCTGCCGAAACCTGTCATTTTTGAGGATATCCCGAATGATCTTGGTCTTGACATGCCTAGAAAAGCTAATTTTATCTGCGTAATTGGATCACTATTTATTGCAACAGTATTTAGAAAGATTTGCTATTCCTTCTCTACGATATATTTATTAGGTTGAAAACTACCGAGTGATAACACGTTATACAACTAGTTATAAAGCGAGAGATGTTATAAATCACGGAAAGTATTTCCTATTTTACGCATCCGATGATTTTTTAAATACACGTATACGAGCGATAATAACGACCATTGAAAAGAAATACAACGGATTATTAACCTGATACACGGGCTGGTTAGCAATAACGGAACACGAAATTAGATTCATAAAAACAGCAGCGAATTTTCAATACGAATTGACCCGCGATCTTCGAAACTAGTCAGATTGAAGTCTTGTTGCGGCTGATTTCCGATCAGGTATTCATTTTTACGGTAGTGTTTTCTTGAATAGATCTGTTCGCACCCTCTCATTCTGCTACTATCGGTAGAAGGTTGATAGCACCCAGCCGTCGCCGGTCTGAAGACCAAATATCATCAATAGACTTAGACTCGCGTGGAGGCATGAGATAGGAGTGAGAACTAAAAAGGTTAGAAAAACAAGGAAACGACATGCTTCGTCCGGAATCCGAACTCAGCTATAAGGTTCTATAGCTGAATTGAAACTCCAAACGGAACATGGCGTCCCCTTGCCATTCTAATCCCTTTGGTGAAAACTATGTTATCTCACCGCTTGACGAACAAAAGATTGGACCAAATGTTTCTGAGAGGAAAATTGTATGATGTTCGTTGCAGAACTGCATGTGTGATGTATGTGTATCTTAACTATTAGGAAAAATTTGAAACGAAAAAAGCAAGCAATTATCAATAGTCCACGTGGACAATTTATCATGCCCCCACTCCCCTTTCCATGAATAAGTTTTTCATACTCTCTACCCTATCCTAAACTGCCGCGCTGTATATGGACGACCCCTTATCAGATCCTAGGAAATAGAATTAGTCGGAACCGAATATCGGATTTCAATGGAAGTAAGGCAATAGGTCAGTTGATCTTATGTATTATCCAATAAGCAAGCAGCCTTCTCCGTGATTGATTTCTTCCTGGATTGGCTTCGACACAATATCACGGTTTACGCAGTCAAAAGAAATCGTCGTTTTGATATATTTTATACCTTTGATCAATTTTCCTTTTGTAAAAATTATTTTTTCACAATGCTGTCAAATATACAAAGCACTCACGCAAAGAGCAATGATACCAGAGGTTTGACGTGAGCATCCGTTTACTTTGATGCTCACTAACGCCACAAAGTTGCAGGCAGAAAAAACAACAATGAGTCGCGTATTTCAACGATCTTCTTAGGGAGCTTCAAGTATTTATTATTATGTCTATTGCATGACTGCCATGAACCTGATGAGCAATTAAAACATATAAAAATAATAGGTATTTAATTGCTTTATATTGTCTTCTTCATGTTAACATTTTTTGTAATGAAGGGTTAGTGGGAGGGGGAGAATGCGTCGAAAACCCCTTAACTCTTTTTGGTATAGAGAGTGGATGAAGGGAATGCCGATATGAGGTAATATGCCAAATTTTATTTATTGGTTCGCGTGGAAATAAAGAGTTGCTCTAAAGTGAGAAATCAGATATATCTTATAAACTTGTGAACGAGCATGCAAGATAGATCGTGAATAATATACTTTGAATCAGAATCCAGTTCACGTAGCCAAAATGGATATTTTAAATTTTGTAGGCTGAATCACGAGAAAATAACAAAACTTTATTAATTTACTGAACTAATTTGCAACCTCGAAAATCATTGAATCATATATCAGTTCACATCGTGTGGGTGGACCGAAAACAACGTTCTTTTACCTCTTAATAAAATCATGAACTACCAGTCTAGTCTGGGCATGCCGCTGACTCAGGTGATTCACCTTCGATAGAAATGCCAAAATATCCTGACTCACCTGGTAGAAAACAAAGGGTTAAGTTGTCAGAACACTCTAAGCTTGCTCATATGACTTCATTCAACGCTATTCAATTACTTTCTACCTTCACATCTTTGCTCTTCCATGAGTATCACGGCTCTTAATAATAAATACTTCATGTCTTCCAGTCACTTACTAATTGAAGGTCACTAAAACATAAAAAAAAATTGTAAACCAGATCACTGATAGAACTACTAATTAGTTATCATACAGATGAAACTATCCCTAAGGCCACAAAAAAATCAAATATCTTTATAAATTGTCCACCCCACCAAAATACATGCTCTTTCACAATTATTTTGTTATGTAAAAATGTGCTTGTTTCAGAAGTCATGGCAAGTTATTCTCGAATTTGGGAACACTTTGTGGACTGACAGTATTTCGCAATATTTGAAAAGCATTGAATATCCATTTTCTTGGTCTTGACTGAGCAGAGGTGGAGGGAATCTTTTGAAATTGACGGTATAAAGCTTTTGGCTGCATCCAGTTTCCTGGTAATAAAAATTTTTAACGCCAAATTTTCTACCCCAGGAATTGTAATATAATTCTTCTTTTACGTTCTTCAGAAGAAGCGTATTCTGCTATGATATATGGGAAATTGCGAATCATCGCTAGTTTTCTTGTACGTGTTCCGCATTTATTACGAAATAAAGGGCAAAAAATAAACCTAACCTACAGAATCTAATCCACTTCTTCCAATAATCCTCAAAGGGCAATTGCCGAGTAATACCTAGTGATGAGAAATGTCGCAATGCAATCTAATAAATCAACTTTCTAGTTATTTTGTAGCCTATTTCAAAAAGATTACTTCCGGTGTTTCGATTTGTATATAAGCCGGTAAGCCACAATAAATATAAACGAAACACAGCAGGCAGGTTAGTCGAACCTGTGACCATCAACATAGCGGTAAGCCTATTTGTACCGCAATCTCAGTTTAGTTTTCACTCTACTGATTCGAGCTGAGGCCACATTCCAGCACTCAGTTCGTTTCCACCCCAGTGCAGTGGCCGTATGGCATAACTTTGAGTCTTCTCATCTCTTCGGAGGAATCAGAATTGTGTTTGGATGCCGACCGACAAACCTGATGGAATGATGCTCACCTCAATGAATTTCATGAATAAACCAATGATGGACGTGCGTCTTTGAGAAACTATACTTCACCAAGTGTATCTGTAATCCGTTAGCTAGGGTGATCAGCCTATCTGTATTCTAACACCATACGTATACGTCAATAATGATTTATATCAAAATAGATAAAGGGACACCCAAATGTTGCTGCTTAGGGATAATATCTTAGAAATCTTAGCGGTAGACTTTTACAGGATAAGTAACCTGTTTCCAGTCTTCGATGACATGTCAACATGCTAACAAATTTAACGTTGAAATACGCTAATTACTTTAGTTTCAAGGGAACTGCTATCAATCGAGATAATCTGTATGGCTACCAGCTTTCATCACGGTACATGGCTGTCATCATAGAAACGCACGTCGGAATTGCAATCAGAGTAATCATTTCCACCATAGGAAATGTCTTGAATAATGCATCATCAGTTAGTTTTACTTTTCTTTTGTAAGAAAGGCAATACAATTTTCTTACACTAACAGTGTCTTTATATGCAATGACTTATACTTGATATATCAGGATCGGTTCACAGAGCACTCTAAGTTATGAATTCTTTTGTCCACTTCATATTTCTTAATAGTCGCCTATGTTTCTACTTTACAGCGTTATAAAACAATTTCTATAAGAAATCTCCAACAACAAAATGCTATCATGATATGAAATGAAACAGATCGTTTTGCGGATTCTGTTACGGTAAAAAACACTTTCGGTCTGGTAGGTTGAAGCCCTACAGAGCTTTAAAACATTGCCAGCCTCTGAATATAAAACGTGCCATATGTTTATACTTGCTAACATTTTCTTCTTATGAGAAAGAAATAGATTAAAACAATGAAGGGAATATACAAAGCAGAACAATATAGAATACAAAAATATAAAATGGTTAAAGAAGAAGGGGATTGCGTAAATGGTGAATCGATTTTGTTGTACGCAGCTCATCTGGGTTCGAGTCCCAACTCCGCACATAGCATTAGAGATTTTTCTGTCCCGAAAAAGATGCGAATGACTAGAGCTTCCATCCGGGAATCCCGGGAAATTTTTTTTATTTATTCCCAAAGGCTTAGGTTCTGCGAAAGAAATTCTGTACGAAATATATTTACCAGCAAATATTTGGAGTGAGCACTGAATGCAAAATGTGCTTTTCCAACTGATTTGCAGATCAATGGGCTATATATCTTTAGGCTCGCTGATGTTTTCGTGATTTTTTTAGATATATAGTCCAAGCTATACTCAAAACACTGCTATAAATGTTGATATATTAATGCAAAAATGGATTAAATATTGGATTCACGGCAGGCCTGAAAAAGAACACCTAATGTCCCGGTTCTAGATGTAGTGACAAGTCGCGATTTCCACCATATGTCCCTCGTATTCATCTCTGCCGACTGAGTCAACAAAAACGGGATCTACAGCATAAACATGCCACGCGGTATGTTGCCGATCCGCATATAAGCCGTACTACGACATCGTCTGAAGGATCTCGTACCGACTTGAGGAGCACCACCCGGCATCCAAATACATGATGCTTCCTGATGAAGACCATCTGAGTCTGTATTCTATGCGTTGATCTCCCGATGTCGAAAACTGAAAGTTAATATTTTCCTTCCCCCTAATCTTAACAAAATTGAATAACCCCTTCTTGTTATTCTCAGTCAGTTTTAATATAGTTGTACAATGTTCCGCTTAGTTAATAATTATTTGCTCCAATAATCTCCCTGTAAAAAATTCTAAAGTGTATTAATATATTCAAAAATAACATTGCATGACCCCCTAATCTAAAAATACTCTATTATCCCTCTTGTATACATATAAGACAGCTGTAAAATTACTTTAGTTTCATTATAAAAAATAATAAATAAATGTGTAATTCCCTAGTTTTAAGAAATTATAAAACAAGGAAGTTGGCACATTTAAGCTAACGCTAATGTGCCTTATCAAATAAACGAATTGAACAAAAAAGAGAGTCGCACGACTTCCACCTCGAACTCATGATTGCTTTCAACTCTCCCTATGTCCGGCTTTTTTATCTCTTTTCACTCTGTGTCAACTTAAAATGTGGGAAACACTTTCCGCTATTCGCGTGCAGATGGCGAAATGAGAGCAACCAATTTTTTGTGGGGAATTAATCATAAATCGTGGCGATTAAAAACGCTAAATCACTGAATGAAGATTCGCCATCTTATCCCAACTAAACAAAATGGTTTGGCAGCATTATTTTCTGCAAACTAGCACCACTCACAAGTAACAATTGAAGTTTTATAGCATGCTACAAGTGCAATCTAAGTTTTATGAGAGGCTATAAAACTACCATAAAACCTCAATTGTTAATAGGGCTGTCACAGCGTTAACTTCAGTTGACTCATATACTACAGTTACCGCAGAGTTGCAACGTCGATATTTTTTTCATCATGAAGTGCTGTGTGAAGTTTTGTACAAATAAAACTACCGCCGGTTTTTAAAAAAATATTGGGTCCGGTTCTGTGGTTTACCAGAATATTACAACATTACGGATAGCTGCAATGGTTGAAACAATTTTAACCCATTCATGCCCATGTTGTTTGTGGACAACAATATTTTTAAACAGCTATAACTTTTGATTGAGGTAATATTTGCTCACAAAAACAAGTAAGGATAATAAATATGACTATTACCTTTCATTTGAGTACTAACACTTATAAGGATCAGCTCTGGAAGTGAAGTTATTGTAATTAGTCTGATAGAATCCCGATGCACAGTGATGCCGCGATGGCAAAAACCCCCAAAAAGTTTTTATTTAATTCATATGCCATATTATTTTTTCCCAATTCTACGGCACTTCAGACATCATACTTCCAATTTTCTTGATTATCGTATGACAAATAAGCTCTCCAGAGCATTTTGAACTAGGGGTGTTGAAAGATGTTTTTCATTCCTTTCATGGAAAACATATGGCGCTATAATGCAATAATACAACTAGGTTTTTAAATAGGAAGGAAAAGGCAGAAACGGATCACTCCAACTTTAATTTGTGGCAATTTTTGTGTACTTTAAGGAAATCTTAGTGCGATCTTGCGCAAATCTGCGACAAAAGAGTTATGATTAATTTTTTCACCGTTGACTGTAGAAACTACGCAAGGGCTAGGTATCAAGTGGTATGAAGTTGATAATAGCAAAAAAAATTTTTTTTTTTGATTTCCAGAAAATAATCCTAGCTGATCCCAAATTTTGATGTCTTATTTTGATTATTAAGAACTATTGTGAAATAAACCGTCCAATGTTAAAAGTGATATTTTGAGCATTTTGCACTTGGCCCATAACAGTACTTCTCACATTAACCAGGCCAACTAACGAATAAAATGGGTTTTTTGTATCGACAATGTTCAATTTATATTAAACCTTATTAATATGTTGGTTTCCACCCTAGAATTTTTTTTTCGTTCAAGTGTTTTTTTTTCAAGACATAGTTTTTAAAATGGCGTATCAAAACAATTTAAGAACATTGTGAATTATAAAAGAAAGTTTGATCGAAATGACGAATGAGTAAATATCATTGCATAGTAAGTGGTAATTATTGACAAAATACACCGAAAAAACACCATTTATTGCACCTAGCAGTGAGAATGAATGAAGTGAATAAAATGAACAATAAAATGTAATGAATTACATGAATATAATGAACGAAATAAAAGAATAGAATAAAATAAATAAATTGTATTAAATGAATAAAATAAACAAATTCTGATTGGGCGATTTCAAAAAAAATTTTTTTTGTTTTACATATTTGTAATCTATACCTATATAATATCTATAAATGTATGGAATATCTATCACCCTGGCAAAACAGATTAAATCGTAAGTTTCAATAATAATGTTCTATTTAAACTTTTATTTTATTATGCGTTTTCTATAAAGTCGTGTTTTCGTTTGTGTAGTCATGTTCCGTTCTAAAATTTTTAGTATATCGTGTGTTTACGAGTTTTGATTTAAAAAGTGTTACTATGGCCAGACACGAGCTATTTGGGATTCTAGGTCAAAGAAACAGTTAATTTTTTTGATCAGCGAAATAAAAAAAACCGCAATAAATACATCCTGGAAAACGATGCTCGAAATTCGCCCTCACGGCTAGAAGACAGGGAAATGAATAGCATATAAATATAAGGAGTAGAACCAACCAAATGAATTTATGAATAAAATTTATATAACAAATAAAACGAATTAATCGAATAAAATAATTAAAGTAAAAAGAACTAATGAAATGAATTCAGCAAATAAAATTAGCAATATGAACAAAATGAATAATATGAGGAAATTTAATAAAATTAATTAAATAAAACAAGGAAATTACATCAAAATAAATTAAAAAGAATAACACAAATAAATAAAATGATGGAAAAAATTAAAGAACAATTTAAATAAACAATGAAAAAAATAAACAAAATGATTAAAATGAATTCATAAGTGATAGGAATAAAAATGATTACATGAATAAATTTCATGAAAACCAATAAATTTAAACATCATATAAAATTTCTGTTCTTGATCAAACGATTCAAATTAATAAAATACAAAAATGAATCTAATAAACAAAATGAGCAAAAATAAGAAATAAAATTAGCAAATCATCAAAGTACATAGAATAAAATATAGTAAAGAATAAAGTCAAAAATAAATGCCTATATTATATGTATAATCAATAAAAAATGAAAAATTAAAGATAAATTTTTTTGTCATAGTTTCAACAATCTCTAAATATGAGCAATAGGGCTACTTTTGACGAATTTCGCGCCAACTCGAACAAATGTTGGCAGCACCCTCTCAGATTTTAATGAAACTTACTGTACATAAAAACTTTGTCACAAAAAGCCACTTTGCATACTTTGTTTTTCCAAAAATGATCTAGACTGTCTTTTGAAAAGGGCCAAACTTTATTTACCAACTTTTTTTCAAATGGCTATAGTCTAAAAATGACAAGTCCTAAAAAAATGTTGTAGGAGTGATTTTCATAAAATTAGTCAAATTTTTGAATAAAAATATTGAAAAAATTCTTCGTTGACTCCTACACTGAAAAAAATCGATTTTAAAAATTTAAAGTCGATTTACAAAAATACCCATTTTTGATTTGGATAAAATTTATTTGAAAAGTTATTTGAATAAAAATTTTCCTTGTCCAAACTAAACTGACTTTTTTCAGTGCATTTTTATCGAAAATTAAACCAATGAAAGTCATAATCATCTCAGATTCCATTTTCCCAGCTGCTAGTTGCCTGATACATGCAAAAAGTATCAGTAACGAACTTGGTATATATTCAAAACAAACTTGAATAAAGACTGGAAGGCTGGAAGATTGGAAGATCAGAAGACTGGAAGATTGGAAGACTGGAAGATTGGAAGGCTGGAAGACTGGAAGACTAGCAGACTAGAAGACTGGAAGACATGAAGACTGCAGTTCATTTGTTCCTCTCAAAACTAATAAATTTCAAAAAATTATTTTATGTCTGATAGAGCAGTAGCACAATACAAAAATAAGAAAAACTTCGCAAGCTTGTGTAGATTCCAATCAAAGTATGAGTTAAGCGCAGAACGGCATTTTGTTGCAGCATCCCATGGAAAAGGACCCTGTGATGCTATTGGTGGTACTCTCAAGCGAATGGCAAAAACATCCAGTCTTGCTCGCGACTATGGAAATACCATAACAACTCCCCGAGAGTTATATAACTGAGCAGTTGAACAAACTGATAAAAATATCACAAAATTAATGTTCTGCTACATATTCACAACAAAATGTCAAAAGAATTCGAAGAGCTGTATAATAACTCCAAAACAATATCTGGTACTCAAAAATTCCACAGTTTTGTGCCTATTCCTAGTGGCGAAGTAGAAAAGGTTTTCTAATTCAAAAGATGAACCAAAAATATTTTCCTTATAAAAAAATAGTGCAAAATAGCATGCTTGAAGATAATTCTATAGACAAATGTTATATATAAAATTCAATACATAATGTTGTGGTGGTTTTTCTCTTTCTCTGATTCTTCCTCAGCACTAAACAAGAAAATAAAGAAATAATAATGAAATATTCGTTTAATGACGTAAACTCTTTTTAATGGGATTCTTGATTAAGGAGTTACATACCTTTTAATGATAAAAATGTCAAGAAAATTTGAATTTATGTAAATGAATAAAGCAATTATTTCATTACTTCAAACTTATAATATTTTGGTAGTACACTTTTCAGTGAAATAAATAGGCATACGTTTATAAAAATATTTTGATAATTGGTGGAGTTACGGCTTTTCCCGAAAACCGTTTTTATTTAAGAGGTTTGCGGTGATCACGATTGAAGACCAATAGATCATCTAAAATCCCAAAACTCAAAAAATCCATTAGTATATGAGTATTCCCCGTACCTTTACGATTAGTTGAATAAAAAATAACTTTTTTCTGCATTCCAGAACGTTTTTAGTAAAAAACGCTGTTTTAAGCTCTAAAAATTGTATTAAAAAATTCTTATCCATGAAACAAAAATTTATGAATGAAAAAAGAATCGTTAAGGTACGCGAAAAATTTATTACGATCAATTGAAAAAAATAAGAAAATTGATTCAGTAGTTTTTCGAAAATCCTGATCGCGAAAAAACCATTTTTAGTAAAACTACATTTCGAGATAATCGAGTTTAAAATTTCAAATTACCACTGCTCTTGGTAGACGAAGCGCGCTTGGAAGCACTGTAACTTTCGATCTATTTCTCGGATCTCTATAAAAATATGGGAAAACATTCTCAAGGAGTTGTACTTTCAGATAAAGTAATAAAAAAATTTCGATCTTATGAAAAATGAAAAAGTACTTAACCCCTAAATAAAAATATGCTTTGTTGCTAAATTAGACAACATCTTCTCACAAACCAAGTTTTATTGGAGTCTGAGATGATTATGGCTTTCATTGATTTAGTTTTAGATAAAAATATACTGAAGAAAAAAATCAGTTTGGTCAAGCAAAAGTTTTTTTTTATTAACTTTTTTCCTTAAAAGTGACAAATTTGAATTTTTGACGGTAAGTAGGGAACCTATCTTGGAACAAAATTTCATCCAAATCAAAAATGGGTTTTTATTTGCAAACCGACTTTAAATTTCTAAATTGGCTTTTTTCAGTGTAGGAGCCAATGAAGAATTTTTTCAATCTTTTCATTTCTTATTTGACTAATTTTGTGAAAATCACTTGTTTAACATTTTTTTGTAGGACTTGTCATTTTTAGACTATAGCCATTTGAAAAAAAATTGGTAAAAAAAGTTTTTTCAAAATACAGTCTAGATCATTTTTGGAAAAACAATGTATGCAAAGTGGCTTTTTGTGACAAAGTCTTTATGTACAGAAAATTTCATTAAAATCTGAGAGGGTGCTGCCAACTCTGAATACGATTTAGCGCAAAATTCGTCTTTTTGAAAGTTTGTTTACAAGTTTTTGGAAAAGTGGTTACATAAAGTACCAAAAAGCCTGCCGGTACTTCCATTCCATTCTTTTCCACATTCTTATTTTTATTTTATTTTATAATTTCATAGTTTGTTTATAATTTAATCATTTAAACTTGTCATTTACAAAAATAGCTGAATTATGTATTTAATACTAAACTAGCATATTTCTATTTTTTATTCCTATACAATAATTGAATCCAGAGGGAAATATCAATCGCATGAATGGCAGAGATACATTGTCCTTTCATTAAGTACATTTCGGCACTTTTTGGGTAACACTATTAGGAGTCTGTACAGAAATGGGATTAATACGAAATAATTTATCAAATTCATTATTTTTCTATTATTCAAAAGTGCTTGAAATGCTTGTTTGTACACGAATTTATCACAAAGAAAACGGTTAGTGATATAGGGATACTTTATTCAGAAACATTATGTTGTATTAAAATATTGTGAAAACTTATTTTTGGAGACTTTAATAAATATTGCGATAAATTTGGAAGTCTATTCAAGGTAGAGAATTAATGTCTTCAAAAAAGATTGTTTAGATTGTAACTTTGCTGAGAATGAAAATTTTCTAATAACATTTTTACAGTCGGTAGTTTTGTTGAGTTTTTTTATGATTACTGACCGCTGAGAATTACGATTAATGCAATCAAAATTCGACATTTATATGAGCCAAAACGCAGACTGTTGCATTACAGTCAGATGATCATTTCATCAAAAATTGCTCGATAAATACATACTTTTACTATTATACCTTAAGGATTTATATATGTTGTGCTTGGCCAAAAACCGAAAATAAATTTCATACATTTGTGAGTATCATATCCTCAATAGCGTTTGGTGAACTTTTCATGGCGAACTGAGCACCCTGAAGTTCATGGGGTATACATGGGTGCAAGCTATATCACAGTGTATTTCCGGAGACCAAACTGTTTCAAACTTTAAGTATTGTTGTGCCGTGTTTCAAATCAACGGGATCAAACAAATAATAGTCTTCTGTGCTCTACGTTCGGGTACGTTTTCATTGAAATGTGAATAAATTACACAACGTGATTATCTCGAGGCGACTTTTCGAAAAGTGACCGCGTGATGACTAAAATATTCTAAATACCGCTGAACCAATCGATCTGAAATTTTCAGAGACTGTTTATAATTACACAATTTCAATTTTAACCATTTACACTTGTCCAAATATGAAAGCTCCCAAAAACCGTTTTTTAAGAAAAGTCGTCATCATTCTCGAAAAAAAAATATCTTCGCCAAATCCGTTTTTCGCCAAATCCCCATTTTTTATGGTTGGTAACTGTGTGATAAGGTGTAGGTATCAAGAATATTACTATAATCCTTTATTAATTTTTAAAGCTTAGTCTAAGCTGATCTCGAATTTCAATAGTTTTTTTATTGCTTGGAACAGTTTTGAAATATGGCAAATGTTAAAAGAGATGGTTTCGATAATTTTGAATATGGTACACAATTATTCTTATTTCGCGTTTTAACTAGGCCAAATAGCCAAATAAAACTAATTTTTGTGACAATAATGCTCAATATATAATGAATTTCTTGAATATCTTGAATATCTTGATTTATACCCTGTAATATCTTTTCGTTAAAATATATTAATAGTTTAATTGCTTTGAAGTCTGTACGAGGTAAAGTACCTTCAAAAAAGTTTCTTATGAAAAAATATTTTTTGTGGGAAGTTACAATTTCCTGTCTATATTAAATCGAATAATTGCTAATATCACTTTCAGGCAGATTCGTAACTCACTTATAGAATTCGTTCTCTCTACAAGGAACTTGAACTCTTTCAGAGCGATCCAAAGATTTAAAGTTCGACAACAAGTTATCGCAGGGTTCTGCAAAATTAAAATATCTGCATTTATTGAAAATTGGGGTTCCTATTTTCTGCAACCAACCAGTTTGAAATTATTCACTGATTGTTTGAAAAAAAAAATCATATATATTTCGATTTTATTAATTTTTCCATTCGATTAACAAAGAGGTTACGGTTAGTTAATAATATCGGGTTATTACTGTACTGCATTAATATTTATGAAAGATTGATTCCTAATTATTCAAAAAAAATCCACAGCTATTTGTTTTGGTGAGTTTCGTATCGTTATCGACTACCGGAATTAAAATTTCTGATTGCCACAGATAGCGATTATTGCATCGAAAATGCAACATCCATTTTCATAAAGAGAGCATGCGTTTTATTGTTTGCTCATTCAGCATGATTAAAATCATACATTTCTCGAATAAGATTATGTTGGAAATCGATTCAGAGACCTGAAATCATGGAAAAAAGTTATCAAATAAATGTTTTTGTACACCTTTTGGGTTATTGCCAACTTCTGTATGGAGTGGAATCACTGTGCGATGGAGCAGTGCTGCCAGAGACAGTTTACCTTTACGACGGAAAATGAATTTTTCATATATTTTTGTTATGTTACAATATTATTGAAAACTGATAAAACTTACCAATTTGAACTGTCATTGGCTACGTTTTCCACGCAAGTGGACTATTGTAAATATTCTAGGAAAATTGTATTGAGCATTGGAAGGTAAAAAATGAACAGCTTCTAGCACTGCGAGGGAAGCACCTATCTTTAAAAAAAGGCTTTCCGTGTTTCTTGACCCTACCGTTGTCAAGGAAAAATAGTTTTATAACCCTACATACACTAGAAAAAAGTTTGGCATGAAAGGGTTAAGAAGGACAAAAGTTTTAGGTTTTACCTTTCCTTAGAGATTCGATTCAGAAATTTATTCAAAATATTTCAACTCACTATCGCAATACACGGTGTCTTTGTCGAACAACTTTATTCAAAAAAAATCGGCATCTGTAAAACTTCGGGATATGAAAGAATGGACTTTTCCCTTTCATTTGAAAGTAAAATTAAAATATTCTGTCGGGGGGTCTAGAACAACTTTTTATTTTAAAATTTTCTGATTGAAAACTTAAGTTTTTTAATGAAATTAATTCGCATTTTTGCTACTAATTGATACCATAGACATTCAAAAAATACTAAAAGTGAGAATCTGATGAACAATTTTATTGTCTACAACTTCGTAGAATGCTATAAATCGATATAAAATCACTCGAGAAAGTTATTAAAATTTTATCAGATTTTGGGTGTGCGCGGGGCCCATGGATTAAAAAGTCGATTAACAAGGACTTATAAAAAAATGTTGGGTTTAAATGAATTCAGATAAATTTCAATGTATACAAAGTCCCATTCTCAGCAGAAAAAATATATTTTCAGATTTCTCCGGGTCTTGGGCGAAAATGACACTTTATGAACAAGGATGTGTGGAAAGGTGTTGACCAAATTTATTCGATAATCTTCCATCTTGTTGATTAATGTAGTAACTAATTTTATCATGCCTTTTTCATTTCTTTTCTCGCTCTAGGGGATAGCTAATGTAAACTAGAATGACTGATCTTCCTGATCCTATCCTGCCTGGTAAAATACAATTGGCTTAAATTCAAAGCTCTATATTTGAATGAACTAAAGTAGACAGTTCGAGTAATTGTAATAAACGACGGATTTTATTGCAGTTTTGGGTTGAGAATCCTTCTTGTCTTTATCAACATTAAAAGAAAGATGATTGGAAAATAAAAAAAGCTCTTCGAGTTTTGGATCCATTTTATCTTTTGGGGTAAATTCATTTCATCAGAATTTATAGATGCAGATTTTTTCTTGTCCTCAAATTTTATTTCCAAGTCGAACACATAATCTTAGAAAAAAGAATAAAACCAAGTTTCATAATTTCCTTTAAGAAGAAATTCTGGAGTTGTTACTCGTTGAACACGGATCACAACAGAAAACGAACAAGAAAATATCATCCTGGACCATACATTCAGTAAATTCTCAAAGTAATACAAGTCCGTTTATTGAAGATTTCCCTCATAATATGGAATAAGAGCAAAGACAACATATCAAGAAGACAGAGTTGCCAGTTCAGTTCAGAATCTGAAGACATTAACAGCAACGCGTCTTTCGGGTAAAGGTGATACTTTTATATTGAGATCGCTATCTTCGTACAATAGACAAAACCTTTTATTTCTCATTTACTATTGCGATTTCTGTTCAATGTACAGCCATTCCCAAAAGTTAACAAACTTGAACATAAATCTCATCGAATCATTTTTCTATCCTTCATTAAACTGTCAATCAGGATTCTCAATCGAAATCACATCAAATGACTGAATATCTAATCGAGTTTGATCAAATATAAAGTTAATATTTAGGCCAAATATATCCCACAAGCTGGTAACGAGCAATAGGGTTGATACAAGATTACATCAAGCATACTCTAGAATGAGTTAAGAAAAAAAAAGAAGAAACAAATATATCTGTAACAGAAAAAAAACTGTTTCATTCTGCTGCATTACCCAACATCTTTCAAAAAAGTCTTAATTTCGTTCAAATTTTATCTACTCTTCTCTATATCTCCATGCTTCTAAAATATCATTGGTGCGCATATAACGGGGGAATCTGGAATTATGCTTTTTACGCTTAAAGATGGGACTTTGCTAGCATTCAGGTTCTTCTGAGAACACTGTTAAAATAAGGCAATTCATTTTTTTTACAAATAAAAATGTTTTTGGAATAAAGCTTCTTAACCAATAGGCCCCGTGCGAATCTAGAAACTTTGATAAAAAATTTAACAGCTTTCTCTGGCGATTTTAGATTGCGATGTAATTTTCTACAAAGTTGTACACAATAAAATTTTCCATCAGATTCTCACTTTTGGTAATAGGTATTTGAATGTCCAAAGTACTACCTAGGGGCAAAAATGTGAACCAGTTTCATTGAAAATCCCATGTTTTCAAACAAAAAACCTTTAAAATAAAAAGTTGTTCTGGAGCCCCCGAAAGAAAATTTTAATTGTTCTTTCAAATGAAAGGGAAAAGCTCATTCTATCACATGTTGAAGTTTAAGCGATGCCGATTTTTTTTCGAATAAAATTGTTCTACCAAACACACCGTGAATACTTTCCAAAATTCCTTCATCAGATTGTAACATTTGACAGGTCTTCTGCTCGATTGGAATGACACTGACAGATAAAATGGTAAACAAACGATTGACGTGTCGAGTCTTTATACAGAAGGATTCAGCGTCGTTAGTGGCGATGCAAACAATATCCCATATTGAGAAAAATTTATACGGAAATTGCAAACTAACACGACACCACCGTGCGGGAGACTAATTCGATTCTAACAGAAATTAGATGATCATTTCACACAATTAAAATCACTATGAGACACAGATAATTCAACGTCTGTTTACAACCTTCAGAAAAACAAAATTGATTACAAGTCGAGTTTCCCGACACATAAAACCCAACATACTTAAATGGCCCATTGATACATTTCTTAAAACTTCGGTAAACGGACGAAAAATGTAGAATTTCAATAAGACGCAACGTGAAATTATCCTTTTGTATTAACCCTAGAACGTTACGCTCACTTTTTTACCTTTGAACGTTACACTGCTATACAAACGAACCCCATACGTTTGATCACAAATTGTGCAGGTAAAAAAGGAAGCAGGATAAATGTATACCTAGTTGGTTTAATTGTCGGTATTAGGAACATGTTACCGAATTGATTTAATAAAAAACCGATATAATTAAAGTTAAACTCGTGCGAAATCCGGCCTTAGGTATTTCCCCACTCTCCTCTTTTATATTAAATCTTGAGCGTTTTTTCAAAACGTCATATCTGCAATGAGTTACTCTCTGTTTACTTTCTCTTCTGTTAATAATTCGGTCACTTTAACATTTATCCCTCAGCTCTTTGCATAATATGCTAATTAAAACCACCGTCTTTCGATCTGTACTGTAAAATAAGTGAAAAGTGTTATAGTGACGCCGTAAAAATCGAAAAAGAAAGTATAAACAGAGAGTAACTCATTGCAGATATGACGTTTTGAAAAAAAAAAAAACGCTCAAGAAATATTCTACTCGTTTCAATTAAGCAATTTCAGTAGTAGAGTGGACGATAAAAACAAAACAAACACCGGATCTTCAATAAATACTCAAACTGGCTGATAGCACAATGCCTATTTAGCTACCATTTGCTCTGAAAATGAACCCCACTCAACGAACAAGCTGTGTCGTTGTCAATGATTTCAATTCGCAAAAATATCACTCTCCTCCAACAAATCTCCCTAGTGTACCATCAAAGCCTATCCCGACAGCTTACGGTGGAAGCTTAGACAGAGCACTAGACTTGCACGTTTGTTTGAACATTTTGTTTGCTAACCAAGCAGCAGCGCAGAGTTTTCTCGATGTTATTCGGGTTTCGTTCAACGCCTCCCCACCCCCCTGCCCGACTCAGCAACCAAGGAAGACAAAATTTTCCGACCGCCCGACCAGCATTCCAATTATCTTCAGAGTTTTACTTTCTCTGTCTCTCGGCTGGTAGCAGATGTTACCGGAGGCTGAACTGGCTGGTGGTGGTGACCTTTTGGAAGATTCAAACGAAACCCCAAAGCGAGCGTTTCTGCTTATTGGAAAGGTATGTCCCTGCTGGGAGGCTCTAAGCTCCTTCCTGCTGCCGGAAATTTTTGACAATTTTACTTTGTTTCCAGCTAGTCTCGAAGCTTACCTTTTGAGTATTATTTGAGCATTTTGAAGCACCCCCGGCTATTGTCAATCGCCTACTGAGCAGCGGTAGGAGGTATCTGATTTCAACAAACTGTTTCTACACGCTCCGAGTTGACTGCGGCAGTAATAGCTGATAAGATTGTTTATATTTGGCAAGATTTTTGGACTATGTTTACTGTGTTTTCGAAATCGTCATGCTAAATTTACGGCAGCTTGTGTGAAGGAAATGGTAATACCGGTGTTCCATTGCAAACAACTTTCAATGGGTAATCGCAAGCCACGACGAGTAAAACAGATAACGATACTGGCATATATAAAATTTATGGTAATGTATGTTTCTTTTTTTTCTAGTGCGCCGCTTGTGTAGGAACTATGAAACACGACGTCTTCTATAGTAAAGTATTCCGCTTGTAAACTTTTGAACAATACGAACCCATATCCTAACAATTCTATTTAAATTGTGCTGAAATCACCATATCTTCACATAACATCGGACCACCACATATGCATATAAATTGCAATGCTACAAGAGGGATAATATCTACAAACTGTCCCTAATTGACATGTTTTCCATTTGTTGAGCAGCATTTACTGTGAAAAATTAAAACTCATTCGCATGTTATCATGGCTAATGAAAACAAAACATTTTCACTGTACCCATACACGATCGTTACCCAATTGATGAAAATAGTAAAATTACTCAAAACCAGGACAAGTTAGCCAAAACACTAATTGTTGAGCTTAACAAAAAATCGCAAAAAAGTGTTGTTTTTTGACATTGAAAATGTCTTACTGCACTATCCGGGCCAGGGTGTCATTCTAAAATCTAAAATCAAACGATGTCACGTTTTTGCATCACTATTTTGAACGCTAATAACTTTGTTATTTATGAACGGATTTGGTTATCATCAAACAATTCGGAATTAACTGAAAAGTATGTTTTATTGCTGTAGTGTTTTTGTATTTCAATAGCGCGCTATTGAAAAACAAGCAAAAATGAACAGATCTCGAAAACGCGAAAACTCCCATACATCAGTCAATCTATCCCCGGCAGCGCCGTCAATAGGGATCAGCTAAGTGATTCAAACGAACACGAAAAGTTATAAATAAATGTTCACATTTCGGGGATTTGAATAAAACTTTTTTAAAACTTGAGTTTGTCACACTACAGGTAATCGATATTAATTTAAAAATTCAACAATTATCTCTAGTGAAGAAAAGCGTGCCTGTGTGTAGTTCTGAAACAGTCGATGGCATTAAGAGGTTTTAATTTGGCCACGGATAATATTGCTTGCTAATAAAACTGGTTGCATTTTTAATGTCATCGTGGTCGTGTCTTGTACACAACCCTTAAATTTTTTTCTCACGCTGAAACCCTTAAGGGGGTCTTCTACCCTCATGGTTTTCAAAAATCGATTTTTTTTTCTTTGTTTAATTTCAATCTATATGTATCTGAGAATACGCCACAGAACCGAAAGGTACCCATCTCCGGCAGTTTCTGGAATACTAAGCGCGGCGGCACCACGATGGCGCTTGTCCATGAAAAAATCATTGTTTAAAGAATTCAACGGTCCATTCTTTACGGTCTATGTATATGTGAGCGTCTGCGAATGGTTTCTTGTTTTTTTCTTGGGGGACGAGATTATCGTACGGAATAAAGAATGCGTCGAACATGTTGAAAAGCGTATGGGAACGAGATTACGAAAACTGAAGAAAGAAAACAAAGATATCTGTGGGAAAAGAAAGGGAAAATTGAGATACAAATCAATTGGCCAGCTAACAAAATTTTATGGACTGGCGATTCAAATTCTTTAGAACATATGCGAAATGCAATCTGGGCTTCCCTCGAATACTGCTCGTCATCGAACGAAAATCCCCGTCATCGAACGAAAAACTGTCCCCGCCGGGTGAACACTTTAAGTGTTGGGGATTTTCGTTCGGTGCAGGAGGCGTCAGGCTGAAGTAAAAGGAACTTTAGAAACTTTCGAACATGTCAGGATCTACGAAAGTCTATCATCTAATGAAGATGCTTAGGATCATCTGATGAAAGGTGCTTAGGAGCTCACACCCAAAACACCAATGAGTCTCTGAATAGGGAATAAGTTCCTTAGCGCCAAAACACATGCACAAATTTCGGCAGGCATGTGGCCAATGTTGTGACTTATTTGTCAGTCAGCATCTTCAACCAAGGATTTTCATCGATCTTACAAGTTATGGAGGTGATGGAAATTACCTTGGGGACTGAAGCTGAAAGATGTGCTACTAGACTCGACAGTGAACGTATAACTCGTTCTGAACGCAAAATGGGTGTCGCGGCAAAACACGCCCGAATCCAACAGAGAGAAAAATGTGCAAAGCCAAGAACATTTTCATGATGAGGAAGATGAGCTCTACGGACCTGGTATAATAGATTATCTAGTAAGGTACTATACTCGAGTTATACACCGTACTTTATCTTTAAACGCGTTTTCCCGAAAGTAGTGTTTTTAAGGAGTGAAGTAAGACTTTTCATAGAAGTACTGGTCCGATTTCAATATTTTTTTTTCCGACTGTTCAGAAAATATACCGCTATGTTTGGTCGAGAGGGATTTGCAAAATATCAATTTGTTCCATTTTTATGGCCCTTAACCCATTCATGCCCATGTTGTTTGTTGACAACAACGTTTTTAAACACCTATAACTTTTGATTGAGGCAAGGTTTTCTCACAAAACCAAGCAAGGCTAATAAATATGACTATTGTCTTTCATTTGAGTATTCACAGTTATAAGGATCAGCTCTATAACTGAAGTTATTGCAATTATTCTGATTGGATTCCGATGGAGCAGTGCTGCCAGGGAAGTTTATCTTCGTTATGATGCATTATTACTAAAAACTGATAAAACTTATCAATTTAGACTATCTTTGGCTATGTTTTCCATGCATTTGAACTATTGTAAATATTCTAGGAGAATTGCATTGAGCATGGGAAGGTAAAAATTGAGCAGCTTCGAACACTGCATGAGAAGCACCTATCTTTATGAAAAAAGACTTTTCGTGTTTCTTGATCCACCCATTTTCAAGGAAAAATTGTTTGAAACTCTATATACACTAGAAAAAAGTTGGACATGAAAGGGTTAATAGACCAAAAAATAACGCAAATATTGGAAATTTTCACAAATCGTTACATAACTTTTACAAGTTATAAAATAAGAGAAATCCCTCTCGTCTAAACATAACCAACGTGACTATGATTATAAAAAATATGAGTTTTCTGATTACAGATTATCCAATTTGCCAAAACTTTACTTAAGTGGGACTCATGAAGTTTCAACACCAATGTCATCAATGAATTTTCAAGGCCGCGAGCGATTTTTCTTTTCATCTTCGAATGTAAAATTGAAAAGTCAAAACATGTATCTTCAAAATAAAAAAAAGTTTCAAAATCCATTGACTAGATGCTTCACAATTTATTCCCAAAAAAGTGTTCAATTTTGGGCCTCGGGAGTAGAAGACCCCCTTAAGTGAAATAGAATCCTCTGAGGATAATGCACCTTTCACGAGAGTCGTCTCTGAGAAACGGATGTTACTTTAATTTATGAATACCATCACCCGCTACTTTAAATTCTAGTGGTAGTTACCAATGTAGAGAACGTGAATAATAGGGGGAGTCTGAAATTTCAATTTAAATATGAAAATTATGCATATGAAATTTCGGAAATAATTGCTGTTCGAAATACTGGACGATACGAGAGTAGCTTTATAACCTCCAACTTCTTATGAAAAGCGACAAAATATTGTAATGATATGTATGGTGGGACATAGATGTCACAAGCGCTCAAACAATTTTGGGTGACTTCCTTCTGTCGTTGGTCCACTTATGTCTACACTAGGCTGTTCCAAAAAAATCGATGTTTGAAGTCATGGTGCTCAACCCTATAATGAAAGATAAGCATATTTTAAGCACTTTTGTAGAACAAATCAAGTTTCTAAAAAATCATCTAGGGGTTCCGCTAATGCGATTTATGAATAATTGTCATTTTTGAGCAAAATTGTCATATATAAGTGGTATTCGCAACTTTTTCAAAGCCCAATTATTTTTTAAATATTTTTTTATTTTTCTGTGAACCTTAGAGAATAAATCTCATTAAAAAGTTTTTTACAAGAAGTCCTTATATTAATCACAGAACCTCTTAATCATGGTGAAAAAAATAAATCAAAGGCATGTTTTGGAAAGTACTATTCATTGCAAAAATTTTCGTGCACAAATGTTGTGAAAATTCGGTCGAGGGGCTGAGATATAGCATTTTTAGTCAATGCTTTCAAACCATGGAACTTTGCTACATTTTTTGAATTGTTCAATATCTCAACCGTAACTTGACCAGTGTAGGCATATTGGGTGTCAAGTAAGAAGGATTTTTCTCAATCTTGCAAAGCATTTTCATATGTGCAATCTACCATCTTATTCTAAGGTAGTTATTGAGAGATTTATGGAATTGTGCATGATCAACAACTTTTTCGTATAAGAAGTGATAACATCAATGATGCTATAACCTATGTAACATTAGGGCATTCCAAAATTTTTTTTTTCAGTTCTCAAAAGCCCCCCCCCCCCCTCTCATATTGTTACAAATGTCAAAGTAAGCTCAGATGCCAAATTTCACATCATTTGGACAATTCTAGACCCCCGCCCACCTCGCTTGAAATTTTTGAAATTGGTGCTTGAAATGTGGAGGAAAAAATATTAAATGCTATAACTTTTGAAGTAGCAATCAGAAAATTACAATTTATACCTCTTTTTAAAGGAAATTACCTTAGTATTGGAATGAAAATATTTCTTTTCCTAGAAAAATACGGAAAGGTGGGGTACTGGGTCATTTTGGCCCCAAAATCCCCTAATTTTTAAATTTTTCTGCTCTGTGGTGCAAAACATACATATTTTGCAGTTTTTCTAATGTTAAAAAATATCAGAAATCGAACGGAACCTTTGAGACCTTTGTCCGAATACGAGAAGTTGGGGTTATAGGGTCTTTGGTCATTTAGATTAAATTTTATCATTTTCTCGTGCATATATCTCTATTATTCTTCATTCAATTTTCATAAGTTTTACCTTATTGAACGTGGAAAATTCTTAGAAATACAATAAAAATAGATTCGTTTGCGTTAAAATTCAAAAACATCATTTTTTTGACATTAACTCTATAAACCACATTTTTTTCATTAAATGTCCTAATACCTCAACTTCACCTATTTTTCCAGGTATGAAACTTTTCTCGTGTGATTCCTAAGCGCATTTTTCACAATAAATAGTAAATTAAATAAGAATTTTGTTGTTAAATGGAGTAAATATGTGCGATTTTATGATAAAAATGAGGAATCGAGACTATATCGTCGCTGTTGTGCTATCTTATGACAAGCGCCATTTAGCACATTTCGAGAAAAACGATTTTTAAAGTTTGAGATTGAATATCGTGAAACTTATAAATAGTAAAAACAATTCAAAGAAGACAATTAATGCTTCAATCTATTCTGTATTAAACTCTCAAATATCACGAAGTTCGGTTGACTCTGTTGCGAGTTTTCGCAATAAATGTAAACAAAAGTCACACTCACACGTGTCGTAGGCGTGTATTGATGGCAAAATTTGTATGGCGTATCATAATTGTGCATGGAAAATTTTCCATAGAAAAAAGCATCAATTATTAACTTTTATTAATATCTTCGGCTTTATTCGGCCTAGAAACAATCGATGAGATGCATTTTGAAGGAGATTGAGCAAGCAATCTAGAAAAAATAGTAATTTTTAATTACAGTGTTGCCAAACATGAAATATTGCCAATTTAAAAGTAAAATTGCATATTTCTCGCAATACATGTATTTTTATTTTAAAATACATTACTTAAGCGAATCCCAAGATACAGTGATTTAAAGCAAAAAACTGACAATTTCTCATCACTTTTTTCGCTATACCTCAGTAACCAAGCAAAATTTCAAAATTCTGAAAACGCCATTTTGTAGATAATTTTCATATTAGTAATGTTGCATATCTAACTCAGTTTACCCCAAAATGGCGTTTGTCATAAGATAGCACAACAGCGACGATATGTCAGATAATTTAATGTTTCTGAATTTTACCGGTAACGAATCTATTTTTATTTTGTTCCTAAGGATTTTCCACGTTTAATAAGGTACAATTTATGAAAATTGAATGAAGAATAATAGAGATATATGCACGAGAAAATGATAAAATTTAATATGAATGAAAAAAGCCCTATAACCCCAACTTCTCGTATTTGAACAAAGGTCAAAAAGGTTTCGTTCGATTTCTGAGATTTTTTCACATTAGAAAAACTGCAAAATATGTATGGTTTGCACAACGGAGCAGAAAAATTCAAAAAAGTAGGAGATTTTGAGGCCAAAATGACCCAGTACCCCACTTTTCCTTATTTTTTTAAAAACAGGAATATCTCCATTCTAATACTAAGGTTATTTCCTTTAAAAAGAGGTATAAATTGTAATTTTCTAATTGCTACTACAAAAGTTATAACGTTTAATATATTCTTCCTTCACATTTTCCCATAGCACCAATTTCAAAAATTTCAAGCGAAGTGGGCGGGGGTCTAGAATTGTCCAAATGATGTGAAATTTGGCATCTGAGCTTACTTTGACATTTGTCACAATATGAGAGGGGGGGGCCTTTGAGAATTCAAAAAAAAAATTTTTGCGATGTCCTAATGTAACATTCACGATTAGATTAGAGTCATTTATTAACGGGAATGTATGCTAAGTCTTGTAATGAAACACTCAAATTGAAACCATTTCATATGTTATCGAATAAATATGGCATGATTCAAGTTTTAGAAGTTATTTTGACTCTGCGTATTTTGGTTGATAGTCAGTAATAATTCGTTTCTATCAGTGTCATTTTTAGAGCCATCGATTTTTTTGGGACAGCCTAGTCTACACTCCAGCACTCCATAGGGGAGACTGAGGAGACTTGATCCCCTTTTTTATTTTTCAGTCCAACTCCGTGGAATGATAACAAACTATGTATTTTTTTGTAGTTTTATATTGTTTCTAGGGATGACTAATAATCATAAAAAAAATAAATGGAAATATTATACTGGACATGAGCTATGAGCATTTCTGGAAAACAACAAAAAAATGGAAAATTCTTAAATTAGTGGAGACTCGATCCCTAATTTGGGGACACTTGATTCCTTTATGAAAACGTGTTTAAAAGAGCATGTAGGGTAATAAGCCTATTTATGCCCTGCTTCTACTATCATCCTACCCATCTGAAGCCTTTGGTTAGAGCAGCGTCTGCCATCTTTGCTCAACGCATTGACTCAAATGGTATTGCGATAATGGGGGTACTCGATTAGAGATTTTGCTGCGCTCAAACAGAAGATTTTCACCATTCTCAAGACAATTTTATTATTATATTGGCTCTTAATAAAAGGCGAATGACCTTAACGTTAAAACCACTATAATCGAAATAAAAAAATGGACCTTAATAACAAATCAAAGAAGCTGAAATAATAAAATTATTGTAGTAATAATGTGGTACCCTTCTTAATAGGGCAAAAACGGGTACATTACCCCATTCAATTTTATAAATGGATTGTAGTATTGATTAAATTGTTATGATTAGATATTGTTATTTTTGTTACTACATATTACGCATCTCTCACCTGATTTTTTTACGAATTCACCAAATCTCCGTGCAATTATTTGAAAGCTGTCTTTATTATGGTTGAGGAACGTCAAATGTGGGATGAATGGTTGCTACGTATACTGTAGTAAACAATTACAGTTATGTTTCTTTACGATGAAGCGTTCATTTTTGACATTTTTTTATGACAACAATGACTTCAATTGTTCTGGTGTGAATTTGGTTATTTTCAGTGGTGTGTATGAAGTACGGCGAAGGGGATCAAATCTCCACGAATTTGAAGGGATCAAGTGAACCCATAGCATATATTCCAGCAAAATTTAGTTAAAATATAGTTGAACAAAAGAATCAGCTCAATCATAACTTATTCATACAATTGACATTCTCCTGTAATTCTGTATGCAAAAGTAGAGTATGTAGTGGGTGATTTTATTAATTGCATAAAAGTTTGAAAATTTGAAAAATAAATCTTCTTCAGTTCTTCTGAGACTTTTTTTTAAATCGGTAAAAATTCGGTTACACAAAAGTCCAATTTCTTTTTTCTATGTTAATGAAATTTATGTTTAGATAAAACTACGCAACTTTATAGTATATTCGATTAATGTATTCTGATCCGCCTTTGAGTTACAATGATGGGATCAAGTCTCCCCGGGGATCAAGTCTCCTCAGTCTCCCCTATGCTTAAACACTCACCATGAATTTGCGCAATCTATGAACTAAGTCGAATGGTCTATGACAATCGGCCCTCCGTGCCGCTAATTTACAATTAGTTGGTAGTGATATCGAACTCTTACTCGTAGTTCCAGAACAAGTACCACGAAACTCGTCAACAAACTATGACGATACTTTTCATTTGAGGCTAAGTTTGTTAGGATCGAGTGAACCATCTCAGTGGAACTGCTATGAATAAAACTTCGACACTTGGAAACTTCCTCGATTCTCTCAGAATCTTCTAGGGTGGTCAATGTATTCGAAGAGACTTTGAATTGCAATTAGTGATCTGGACCAACAAATTCAAGCCTATTTTAACTAATTTTGTATCATTTAGATAAAATGGTTATAACGTTTGCATGGGAACACGGAAACCACAACTCCGATCAAAATAAAATTTTATTTGTTTATTTTTGGATTATTTGGCTAAATCAAGCCAGCCGTTCAAGAGAAAAAGATGTAAATTTAATTCAAAAACTTAGGTTCACATTCTCTGAAGCTTCCGGTTCCGTCGGAGCTGGCCAAGGTGGTCGAAAAAGGGTTTTATTGGGCATTAGTGAGCTGGTACCATAAATTCATGCGGTTTAGAAAAGAATTCCATTATTTTTGCATCATTCAGATAACATGGCTGTAACGGTTTATATGAGAATTTGCTATAAGATCGCACTATTCAACCCGTAACTCCGGAATTGAAAATCCGATCAATAAAAAAATCAATAGCAACCTATGGGACCGTTATACCTTTCATTTGAAGTGTGATTGGGGGTGCAATATCCAACAGCATATTACACCCTCTATTTGATACTTGGATTGTGAAAATCGGTTGTCATCACCGAAGAACCGTTGTGACTTTAATTCAGAAATATACCTGGATCCCGGGACTTTCGGAATTATCGCTGGTGCACAATACTAGTCTATTCAAAGAATCTTTGATTGGCCATCGGTGATCTATAGTTACGCATCAAAGTAATTAGATGTCCATTTTAATGGATTTTTACCATCTAAGGTATTACGATTGTACCGGTTGTGAAAAGTTACTTCCAGAACCGAGTACTGGTCAACGAAACGAACATGGGGCAGAGGTCGATTAGGGTCACGGTGGGACTACCTCATGGCTCCATACTCGGCCCAACGCTCTGGAATATAATGTACAACGGAATGATAACACTGGAGCTGCCCAGGGGAGTGGAGATCGTCGGCTTTGCAGATGATGTTGTCCTGACGATAACAGGCGCGACCCTTGAGAAGATGAAGATGTTGAGGACAGAGACAATAGGCATCTTGGAAACCTGGATGGCTGACGTCCAGTTGCAGCTGGCTCACCACACCACCGAGTGCTGGTTAGCAAACGTAAAAAAGTCCAGCGTGTTGAGATCAGCGTCGGGGAACGATCCATCCCATCGATGCGTGCGCTGAAGCACCGGGGAGTGATGGTCGACGATCGGTTAAATTACAACAGCCATGCCAACTATGTATGTGAGAAGACTGCGAGGACACCTAACGCATTGGCACTGGCACACTTTATAAACAAATTAAAGTGCTAGAAAGATCAGATCTCCCCAAGGCGGCCCTCTATGGAAATACTAGAGCTGAAGTTTGTCCATACTAGAGCTGTTCCGGCATTAAATACATTACTATATATTACTGTTAGTTCTGAAATACAGAAACAATCTCAAAGACACGATATTGCTAAAGCCAACCGTTTTGACGCAATCTTAAAAAACCCCTTTTTTGGTATTTGGAACCACTGTGGGGTGGTTCGGTTGTGGGTTATTCACCCTTATCACGTACCCACCCCTCGTGTCAAAATTAGTTAGCAGGAAGACAACACTGAACTAATGCTGATTAAGCTAATTAAAGATTATATTTTTTGGTTTCAAATATTTCAGGCGCAAGGTGTACTAAGAATGTAATTGACGTTTCCACAATTATATTCAACATAACCAGTCATGAAGTCATAGTTTGGAGACAGGAAAAGAGCTCAATTGCACCACTAGGTAGATGAAAACAAGTGTTACAACATATCTTCTTAAATTTCGTAGATCAGAATGTTTCTAAAAGTTTTTTCTTGTCAAGATGCGTATCTTTCCAAAAGAGATCATTGGTCTATCTCTAGCGAGTTAGAAGTTAGTCGGTAATTTTTGATAAAATTGGCTAAAGTTATACAAGTACTACAACTTTTGGACGGGCAATAACGAGCAGCAAGCTCTAGTTGCAATTAGAAGTGAATGAATAGATTATACGTGACTCTTGTTGTCTCTAGTAGAGTCTAGTAGATGATTTGAGAAAAAAACGTTTCTCAAAAAATACCCTCGAAATAGAAAAAATGTGCGTTCATGAAAGTTGTGTATTTTTATGATTGGAAGAACGTCATAGAATACATTAAATTTGCAGTAAAGATAATTGAAAAGATAATTTAAAAAATACGTTTGATAGTCATCCAAATATAACGAGCTATAACTTCTAATGCGCTTAAAGAAGATACTTAGGGTGTTCAGAAAAGATGTTCGCGAAAGCGATCTCAAGATCTCTGTTCTGATCAGATTTGGCATCACATTTGGAGCTACATCATATCATGCGAAATTGGGTTGTCGTGATCAGAAAGAGCAATATCAATGCCAACAGCAGATATCAACTAAAAAAATACCAAAAATTGTGGAACAAAGCAGCTAAATTGGCTATCTATAAGAATAAGGAATGGCAGCTATAGGAATAAGGAATGTAAGAAACATTGTTGCTTTCTCCGAAACGGTAAACATCTCAACGCATTCCGAAAGAAGTGACCAAACTAGTAGAAATAGAAGAAGAGATATGCCAAAGTAACATCTAGCGGTAGATCTGACAGTATAAATAAGAGTTCATTGGTAAACATCGCACTTTACTACACTACCCATGATCGCATAGTTGTCCCGTTTTCAATGGGGTTTCCTGATATGCGATCATGGGCAGTACAACCCTGAAAACTGTGGTATCTTTTGAAACTCCAAAACACTCATCAAAAATACACATACTATTGCAAGCACATATGTTTTTATAGAATATTCACACCGCACAGTAAACACGCGCAAACACGAGAGACATTTTCCAATCTAGTCGAGTTGAGTCAAATGGATCTACATCGAGCCTTGGATAAAAGCTAGGTTTTCCCAAGGATAGCACATCTGCTGCATGAGAATGGCACAACTGTACATTTAGATAATAAACACACTTCATACCTGGAATGTAGATTGCACGTATTCCAGTAACACAATTTCGCAATTCACGATTGTAGCTGTTCTGCTTACAGTTACAATACCCCTATCTAACCAAACGTATGACCGAATCGGTTCGGTTTTCATGGCAGAACGTTTTCCCATTTACTACTAACCACTAGGCATAAGCTCCATCGGAATGATATTACCCCGAAAATGCATTTCGATATTTCTTCTCCCCTGTGATACATCCCAAAAATCTCCCTGCCGCGGCGGCGGGGCTGGCTCGAATGCCATGGACGGCAAAACACGTGCGGTGAGACTTAATGGCAGGTATCAGGCCGGTCAGTTACACTCAATTACATACCGACTACGTGCTCGGATTTAATAATCTCTTTAATATCAGCTCATCGTCCCGAATTGTGCAAAACCAAATATCAACTTGTTGCCAACGAACAGGGAACATTTCCCTGGTGCCCCGAAAATGAGGACACTGTACATTTTGGGCAACCTACGACGTCAGGCGCATTTTCGGCTGACGATGCTGTCTCAATTCCACGGGAATGTTGGCCCTAAGCCCACCGGAATCCCAAAGGAGACACAACGTGACCGATGAAACAAAACATTTTGCATCATAGCAGTAGATTTATTGGCAGGTCTCTGTGAGGTTCTATGTTTCGCAACATCCTAGCTAGTACGTAGTACAAATATAGAAATGGAGATTTACCTATATCTTTAAGCAATTCTATATTAAGATAAATGATTCACTGAATCATACATATTGTTAATTATCCATATCCAGCACAATTTATTCAACCCAAATTTATCCACGGCAGTACGAGAATCGAACTCATCACCTCCAGGTACGTGGGGTGCATTTATTATCGCGCTAGTATAATTTGTTCACTAAAACATATTCTATATTGTCTATTGCAAACAGTATGAATTTCCTAGTTTAGTTTTTGTTTCTTATGCATGACGTAATTAACAGTGGATTCAGTTAGTAAAACCAGTTTTAATCCAACTAGGGGTCCAATTAAGTCTTTCCCATTTACCCAACTAAGGATGTCTCGAACAGAAACATGGATTGATCTTCCTCGGACTTGTATACAATCTACTAATTGGTATCAGGCTTCACGACCGAACAACCTACTCAATGTCGTGGTGTCCCTTTCCGCAAGCACAATGATTACTCTCAGCGAGCCCAATATAGCGGAGATGCGCATCCAGTGCAAGAATAATGATTGAACATGAGCCTAGATATCACATGAATAAAGTCCCGAGTCATATTAAAACCTTTGAAACATTCCTTAGTTGATGCTTTATGGCAAACTGCTACTAGTTCGGTTATGTAAACAGAGCCAGGGTCAGCAAGCTTCAGAGAGATCGGGAGACGATATTAATGAAAATACCGAAGCCAGTGGCCTCATTGATTTGCGACCCATCAGTGTTGAATATTTTATGACAGTCAATATGTTGGTATTTACTTCTGAATATTTTTGGGATCTCCAGCGAGCGTAGTTGATCCGGATCCCTCTAGTCAACCGAAGGTTAGGGTTTCCGGTGCGCATGCCGAAATCAAGCATTACCCAAGAATATCAGCAGTCTGGATTGTCACTTTAGACAATCCAGACTGCTGATCTTCTTGGGTAATGACTGACGGCAAAACAAATCGAAGAGCTCTGCGAATTCGTAGAAAGCAAGGGTAACTTATGCTGATTTCGTTTTTAAATCAGAATTGCTCTAGGTTCGCTCGGAGCTGTCACTTTTGTATGGAAACTGTAAACATTAGAGCGAACCTAGGGCTACTCGATTCTAAAACCGAAAACAGTAGCAAACGGCGTTGCTGGAAAGAGCTGAATACGCCGAAAAGGCACTGAAGACCGCGGAAGTAGTGAAAACAGAAGCCCATGAGATGCCGAAAAGTGACCGGTATTCACGATCCATGAAGAGAGTAAGGGAACACCAGTATAGGAGGAGGAACCGAAGAAGCTCTATTAGGTTGGTGAGGGAGAGCGAAACGGCCGACAAATGAAAAGTGGAATTTGTGGAAGAGTGGTGGAAAAACAGAAAGAAAAGGATGAAAAGAAAGTAAGAGAAAGAAGAAAGAAGACCTTCAGCTGGGCCAGGAGAAATGCAAAGGAGATGCTCTAGTCATGAACGCAAACGACGGTAACGAGAACATAACAAGAACTATTGGAAGCCTTGGTGAAGCTGGATGGAAGGCTGTGCAACGAAAGTTCCGCTAGCACATTCCGTAAAGACGTCCGAGAATCCATCATAGATGTAACATTCTCAGCGCGTCGCTGATGGATAACATGAATTATTGGCGAGCTAGTGAGCTGTACACACATAGCGACCACCAGACGATCCACTACATCATTGGTCGGCGGAATTGCATTGTGACGAGGAGAGTGAGGAGTGGCGAACGGAAGTGGAAAATAAAAGACTTCGACAAAGACCTATTTGTGGAAGCACTTCGTGCTCACAGCCTCGCTGCCATTCTGAATACCGATCAACTGTCGGAAACGTTAGCGAGGTCCTATGACGTAACAATGCCGAGGAAAATGAAGCCGAGAAACTAACCGGCGTCTGACGTATTGGTGAAACGAATGACTCACCATACTCCGTGCAGCCAGCCTAAAAGCAAGAAGAGTCGTGCAATATGTGAGACAGTCAGAAAAGTGAGTAAAGTGACATTCCGGGCGAATAGGGTCGCTTTTAAACGCTAGATAGTGTTGAGTTAGTCCACCTGCTATACGGAGCTACGCAGAGAAGTAAACGCTAAACCCTGAAGTAACGCCTATAGTGCCGTGTTGGCCAGAATCAAACTGACAAAACGAAGATTATCGTAGAGAGTCTTTCCCTGAAGTACGACCTAACCGCATAGCCGCAAACAGCGTGCTTTGATGCAGACTGTGGCAATTCTGGTCAGGGATGTTATGCACCTCAGAGCAAATAAAGAGAAAATAACAAACGCTCTTTGCACTTTTCATGCGAACCACCGCTCTTCTCTTTCACAATAAACCTCTTCACTCCGATGCGTGTTGCTCCCACACGAGTATTCTACTCCATGGCTGCACGCCACAAAGAGTAGAAATAAAGAGTCTCTTTAGTGTGTATCTTGGTCCCACGCGCACGTAAGTAGAGAAGGCAACCAAAAAACATTTTTAAAACGTTCTTCCGGTCAAACTTTATCTGAATTGTAGTTTGATTCGCCTTCTTACCTGCTTTCCAGTGAGGGGAGGCACAAAAAAGTGACTCTTCAAGGTGACTCTTTGAGCGAAATTGTACAGCTCTCGGTGCAAAGATCTTACTCTTTTTCGTTTTCAAGTGTCTCTTTGTGCGGTCGTTCTGCACATCACAGTGTTTTTGTGCTGCTCTATTTTCAATCGGTGTATTTCGCTCTTTGTGGCTCATTGTGTGAGCAAATAACAAGCCTTAATTCTGGTGGCAATTGAGTTTCCAACGACGAGTTCATTATATTAGTAAATGGACTGAAATCGATGAAAGTTCCCGGTCCGGACGGTATTCCCAACGTGGCATAGAAGACCACGATCCTGGCGATTCCGGATATGTTCAGCATAGTTCTACAAAAATGCCTGGACATACGATAGATAAGAGATTCAAAAGCGGGTGTTGCTGCCAAAACCAGGGAAGCTACCAGGAGATCCAGTATCGTATCTACCCATATAGTATTCTGGATACCCTTGGTAAACTTCTGGAAAGGGTCATCCTCAAGAAGCTGACGAACTACACTGATAGTGAAAACGGACTAATCGCTACTGTGACGGTGAAACGATCGATGTGAAAAACGCGTTCAGCTGCGCCAGCTGGAGGCTATCGCCGTAACGCTGCACAGAATGCGATTTCCGGACTATTTGTGCATGGTTCTGAAAAGCTACGTTTAGAATGGAGTACTGCTCTACCGGACGAGCATGGGGAATAGGTCGATTACGGTAACAGCGGGAGTACCTCAGGGCTCTGAAATGTAATGAACAACGCAGTGTTAACACTGCAACTGCCTAAGGAGGTTGACATCGTTGGCTTTGCAGATGTCGTTATCTTTACGATAACTGACAAGACTTTTGAGGAAGTGACGGCAGATACGATAGGCATCGTGGAAACCTGATTAGCTGGTGTCAAGTTGCAGATGGCTCACCACAAGACGAAGATAGTGGTTGTCAGCAGATTGGTGGACACTCAATTCCATCAATGCCTACGCAGAACCACCTGTGTGTTATGGTCGACAATTGATTAAATCACAATAACTATGGGGACTATGCATGAAGGCTGCGAGGACAACTAATGCATTAGCAAGGATCATACCGACCATCGACGGACCCCCTCTGCAACACTCTGGCTGAGGACGTGGAATGCTACCAGCGGAGGAATACACGAAATGCAAGAAGACTGGTCAGAGCGATCACGTTGGCTTAGTGGTAGTAATAGTTGAACAACCAGGCGAAAGGAAGTTGAACCCACTGAATGTGTCGGCGTGGGTACGTAGGAAGCATAGAGTGGGGAACTTCCACTTGACGCAGTTTTTGTCCGGACACGGATACTTCTGGAAGTACCTGCATCGGTTTGATTATGCTTCGTCAACTCTTTGCCTGGAGAGTTTGAACGTGCAAGAGACAGCGGAACATGTGGTCTTCGAACGCCCTAGGTTAATAGAAGTTCTTAGGGGGCATACTTCTTGCGTGGCAGCCGACAATATCGGTCGAAGAGGCGTGCTACGATAAGCAAATCTTGGATACTATTAACATAGTAGTGACGAGTATACTCTCTGAACTGCAGAGGAAAAGGCGAAGCAATCAACAAAGTAGCGCCGCCGGCTAGGAAGCCACCGTAAAACAACAAATTTAGCTCAGGAGAAATTCCGTCGCCGGAGAACTATCCGTCGGAGTGGACTAGATCCACCGCCGAGAATCATTTATGTAGTATGCGACGCAGCATTGGGTTCGAGTCATCGGCGCGCCAGCGTACCGGACGCCAGGCACTCTACCGGGTACCTCGTGGGCAGCATAGATCCACCGCCAGGGACTAAAATGAGTAGAACGCGTCAAATAGCCACCCGGGATCACTAGACCGACCTCGGAATCTACTAGGCTGGCCCGTTGAGTAGGCTACGTGTACCGCCGGAGACTATTTAGAGTAGATCGGGATGAAGTGGAGACCTCAATAGCTCAAGGAAATGGGTCTCGGTTGCGTGAGAAATTGTCCCGTTGGGAAACCCTCAGTCGAAGTAGGGTGAGTTCATCGTCGGGAACCAGTGGATCTAAACGGCGTAATAGATGAAGACCGAAAGCAAGGGAAGAGCTAGATGGCTCAAAGTTCGAGCCATTCCATGGATTAAATGAAGCTCTGAGTTAGCTGCGGAAAACTCGCGAGCAAAAGAAAGTGATGAAAGTATTACGAACCCCCTACGAAGTAATACTTTGAGGTTGTTCCGTGGGGAAAATGGTGGAAAATAGGGTTCGTAGTACCTACTTTTTTGCAGAGAACCAGTACTGCGGTACTGAAGCCCTCAATACCGGTAAAGTACCGGTACTCGAATAGTTTCTTCAAAAAATTCGAGAAACGCTTCAAAGTGAAATTGAATGCTCAAACTGATGATCTTATTCGCGAATGATTTATTTGTTCTGATCAATAAAACATGTTTATTGTTTTAATTGCATGTCTCCTTCAGCAGAAGATATTTTTCGTATACGGAGCCTACTTTCATATATCGACTTTGAAATCAATAACTGCTAAGCGCTGAGACTTTCGTCGACTTCAATAGATAGTAAATGTAAAAATCTCTATAATCAACAGTAATTCAAAGCGAAAATGGCAGTAAATCCAGTCAGGTTGCTCGCATTTGCTATCGACATTATCGCTTTCCTGTAAATTGGTTTCGACCTTTATGCGATTTGCCTGCTATTCTCTTATACATACCAAGGTAAACTATGGAGTCTGACTTTTACGATTATCAAACATTACATATCGCTCCATTCGAAACAGTTCACCAACTCTAAAATTGTTAGCTACTAAATCGCTGTTCGTTCTTTTATAGATAAAGATTTAATAGCAAATCAAATACAGACATGATTTAAGCCACAGTCTTATTACGCGCCACCCAGTGAACCAATCAGAATGTCGCTATTAAAAAAATCGCTATCGTTTAGTTTTTCATGTAAATTTTGATCATTTTCGCGTATGTGAACGGTTTTGTTCGTGCGGCTAGGTTAGATAATTTTTGTTTTATGTTTGTAGATAAATATCATAGGGATTAGTTAGGTCACCGTTCTCCTTTTGCTGTTCAATTGGTTGCTGGCTATACTGCAAGGGCGATGACAGCCATGCACCGAGGCGGTTTGTTAGTTTTGTTGTGGTCCGGTGGAAGGCGGCCATCGCGGTGATAGTTTAGTTAATGACAGACCAAGACGTCCTCGATACACCGTTCCAGGACAGTTAACAGCCACAACAGCAATTATGTGAAGTGCGCGTGTGTGACGGAAGATATTCGTCGAAAAGTGCCGGCCCGTGGTTTGGGCACTCATATTGTGTGTGGTGCTGGACGCCATTGGGGGAAGCTAATTATAAAGGAGTTTTCGCTTCCCCGGCTAACCGCAAAGGGTCCGGACGCACCATTCCGCCCTCGTTGGGAAGGATAAGCCGAACGAACCTTTCTCTCCTTCCCAGCTAATAGCCAAGGAGGGCGAAGCAGGGTGGACAGCGGCTCCCCCTGGGAAGAACACTGCGGTGTCTTCCGGGATTCTTTGCGGGGAGCAAATAATTCGGTGATTCGTCGCCACCGTCGCTAGGGAGGTGCAAAGCTCACCTCCCTGTCTAATTGTTAAGGACCGCTGCCGGAGCAGCCAACGACCACAGGAGAAAGCGGCCGTTGTAGTCCGGCCGGTCGGAAACAACCGTCCGCCTTCCCGCCATCGTTAGAAGCAGCGGACCGTAAGAAACAACCAGTGAAGTGTTGAGGAAGAATACACGGTAAAAGTAATTTATTTATTTGTTCACTTTTTTTGTTGTTACGAAAATCCGAAACTCCGCCCTGAAAAGAAGGGTTCGCCGGGCAATCAAAACCCGAGTAGTGGGCAAACCGCTACTTACAAGGTCAAACCATCGAATATATTCATAGGGTATCTTTGGACGAATTGTTTGTCAGAATATTCCCCACAAACTGATAAAAATCAAAATTAGGCATGGCTTACTACGATCAAACTAAAAAAAAATAACTTTTTTTACTGACGGGTTAGAAAGTTGATGTCTTCGACAATGTTTTAGAAATGCTCGTAATGAAGAATTTTGTTGAACAACTTGAACTTGTAGGACTTAATGTTATCGATTTATAAAGCGTTTTCTATAGCAACACCCTTAAATTCAGTTTTTTTTAATATAACCTTTTCCACTGTAACTTTTCGTGCAAACCATGTTCCAAACAAATGTGGAGGGCCTTAGAAAACGCTTTATAAATCGATAACATTAAGTCCTACAAGTTCAAATGGTTCAATAAAATTCTTCATTACGACCATTTCTACCACTTTGTCGAAGACACCAACTTTCCAGCTCTTCAGTATGAAAAGTTAATTTTTCTAGTTCAATCATAGTAAGCCATGCCTCAATTCAATTTTTATCAGATTGTGGAGAATATTCATACGAACAATTCCTCCAAAGGCCCCTGGCATCTACTGAACGTTTTTGGTATTTCCGGCCACTGCGCGCTGCCTGCTGGCTCGTGGTGGATTTGGATTGGTTTGTAGTAGTTGTTAAGCCAACCGACTAAACTTACCTCTTGTATCTCGCAAACCTCATCCATCCGGGGTAGGGTTTGCAGTACCGACCCTTTTTGGCGAGAACCGGTACTACGGTACTGAAGCCCTCAGTACCGGTAGTACCGGTAAAGTACCGGTACTCGAACATTTTTTTTAAATTTTCGAAATAAGCTTCAAAGTGAAATTGAATGCTCAAATTGATGACCTTATTCTCAGATGATTGATTTGTGCTGATCAAAAAAGTATGTTTATTGTTTTCAATTGATTCGGAACTATTAACAACAGTAAATCAAAGCGAGAATGGCAGTAAATCCGAGCAGGTTATTCGCAGTTCCTCTCTTGATTTTCTGTAAATTTTTTTCGACCTACATACCAAGGCTTCTTGCTTTCCTGTAAACTATGGAGTTTTGTTGAATTTCCCGATCACCAATAATTACAAATCGCTCCATTTGGAGTAGTTCACCAATTCTAAAATTGTTAGCTACTAAATCGCTGTTCGTTATTTTATACATAAAGGTTAAAGAGCAAACCAAAGACATGACTTAGACCATAGTCTTATTACGCGCCACCCAGTGAATAATGAAACCTATCAGAATGTGGCTAATAAAAAAATTCAAGGCAAATTTTTACGTCTCTTACGCTAGATGTGAATATATTGAAATTTAGTACAAAATCACTTGAATTTAATTTCAACAAAATAAAGCAGGAATTTAAACATACCGTTCAGTACAACGGAAACTAGTAATGTTTAACTTATAGAAGGTAATTAATATATTTAAAAGTTATCTTGTAGACCGATATTTTGAAACAGGTCCCCCTAGAGAGTCCACATATTTTTCATAAAAAAATTGTATGGTACCGCAAATACCGGTGCTGGCTTTTGTTCAGTACCGGTATTACGGTACCGAAAATGGGTCGGAATTCCCGGGATTTTCGGTACCGGTATTACCGGTACCACAACCCTAATCCGGGGCAACCGTTAAGTACTGTTTTGTGTTCTTACTTATTTTGTTTTGTGTTATTCGGTATTATTTTTTTTATTTATTCGATCTTCGGCAGATTATAGTGTTAAAAGTTTATAATCGGTAACTTATAACTAGAATTAGTAATATGATAGTCAAAGAGTTCGGAAGTTTCATTAAATTTGCGGCAACATCTATCTACCGAATTATTCTGGCTGTATGCTGTACGGTGCCTAAGAATCCATAAAAGCGGTCGGTTTCTTATAACACGAACAATAACAGGAACAAACAAATTAATCCTTGAAAGAATATCGGGACAGTCAATATTGCTCGACAACATATCAAAAATGAACATTCTTTGCAAGAAGGTACGATGTGACTCCAGCGTTGGCAAATCTAGTAGCATACATCTATTACTATAGGGTGGCAGACGGATAGAATCGTTCCATGGCAGTTTTCTTAGAGCAAACCGTACGAAGCTTCTTTGAACACGCTTCAATCGATTGATTTGCACGGCATTTTACGGCGCTCACACTTGTACAGCGTACTCCAAAATGCTACGGACCAGTACGCAGTATAAAGATTTCAGAGTGTAGAAACCCTTGAAGTCAGCAGTGTTTCGTTTCAAAAGACCCATTGTTGCAAAAGCTTTAGCCGTTGTCGCTGTGATGTGGTCGGCGAAGCGAAGTTTTCTGTCAAATAACACTCTCAGGTCATGGATAGATTCCACGCACTCGATGACACACGCTTGAAGAGTATATTCGCAGCGCCTTAGAGTTGTCGAGCGCCCGAAGCTTATCACCTTACATTTATCGACGTTGATCTGCATTCCATTCAGCGAGCACCACTCTTCTTCCTCTTGTGCTCCACAGCTTAATCGAGTCCCGAAGCAATGGAGTTAAAGATTTTCAGATCTTCAGCGTAGAGCAGTTTTCCAGACTTGATGCGGGTGTAGAGATCGTTGATGAATAATATAAAGATAAGTGGCCCTAAGTGACTTCCTTGAGGGACACCGGTTGGTGTTTCAAACACGCATGAGCATGTTGGGCCGATTCTAACAAAAGCGGATCGTTCAGAAAGGTAAGATTGTAACCACCTGGTTACCCACGGAGGAAATCCTAATCGCTGCAGTTTCATAACCGCAATGTTGTGCGGCACCATTGTCGAATGCTTTGGTGAAATCGAAATATATTGCATCAACTTGCTGGCGCTTCTCGACTGCTGGAACTAGAAAACTTGTGTACGTCATCAAGTTCGAAGTTGTCGAGCGTTTCTTTACAAAGCCGTGCTGGCGTTCATCAATTATGTGTGAAGATGCAGCGTACATTGCATTGTAAACAAACTTTTCCAGAACTTTGGCCAAACAATTCAGAAGCGAGATCCCTCTATAGTTTTTAATATTATGAGTGTTTCCTGCCTTATGGATAGGAACTATAGCAGCTTCTTTCCACACACTTGGAAAAACATTTTCCGTGATCGAGTGCTTGAAAATAATGCTTACTGGTACAGAAAGCGCACAATGTTTATGAACAAAGGGGGCAAACAATCCTGACCTGGCCCTTTCAAGGGGTCAACGTTGGACAAAGCTATCAAAACATCGGCATCGTTTACGTTAGGGCAGGGGAGGCTGATATTATAGGTTGGCAATGTTTCAAGGTAGTCTTGCGATTGGTAGACAGGAGGGCTGATAAATACATCTCGAAAGTGATCTGCAAAAAGATCCACCGATTCGGCTGTGGACTGTGAACATTTGTCTCGAAGATAAACATTTTCTGGAATACCCCCGGAGCGTCTTCTGCTATTTATAAACTTCCAGAATGTCGAGGGATTATTCCGCAGGTTGCATTGGACTTGGTTGAGATACTCACCGAATGCACTGTTTCGGGCTGTTTCGTATTGCAGCTCAATTTGTCGAAGAATAACTTTGTTGTCGTCGGTCCTGTGATGTAAGAATCGCTTACGTTGCTTCCGTAGTACGTTGTGCAGCCGGCCAAGCTCAGCGTTCCACCACCACCACTTATAATCTACTTTTTTAGTGGCACGTTTTTTAGGAACATTGCAGCGAAATTATGTTTTTATCCATAGCTACTTTTCCTTACTTGCTGTGCAACCTTCGCGATACATCTAACCTGCTCAGGTCTGCTGCAAATATCGTCACCTGTTGAGACATGAACCGATCCGGAGGTGTCGACCAAAAGCATTTACATCTGTTTAAAGCCACCTTCGCGGGGCTTCTTACCCTTCTTGTTGCTAGTCGTTCCTATTTATCTGCTAGATGGTGCTGAGAACTTCTCGGCGGCGGTATTTCACCCTATACCGATGCCCATTTTCGCGATCCATTTCGCTGCCATTCCAGCGGAATAATCATCGGCGGTAAAATTTCTCTAGACAACGATATCCCGATTTTTTCGAACTTCGTGTTTTTTCCTCCTTAGCTGCCGTTGCTAGCCCGCTGACCGACATCTGCTGTCTACTCACTACTGTTGCTAATATCGAAGCTTATCGAAACGTGAACCGATCCTTCAGAGAAGCCGTCCAACTTGACATACATCCCATTCCAGCCACCCTCGCAAAGTTTCGTCCTTGGTTTCTTCATTAACTTGTTTCTAAAGTGACCGAACTCAAATGACATTTTATTTGTCAAAACGGTTTGCAGTATATTTTTTTCGTGAACAGGAAGTTAATAAATTTTAAAAGTAATACAAAACTTTCAGGGGGGGGGGGGCTTGAACGACCAACCCCCCCCCCCCCCCTTGCGCACGGGTCTGTGTCCGACTAATCGTTGAATAGACTGATAGTTTTTACAAAATTGACTCCTCGCGATGGACGTTTGTTCTCTTTGTTGATAATGAGACCAAACATAGGAATGAAGGCAAAAATATTATCCTATCCAGTTGACAATTTCTGAAACGCGTCCTATTCCACAATCACGATGATTACTGATTTACTGAAATCGAAACGTAATAGAATAAATATGTAGTCATTTTCGGGGCAACAAAAGTACCCGCACGACACACATCGAGGTCCATCATAAAGACAAAGTTGTTATGGCAATTACTTCACCCGGGAAGTAGTTTTTCAATTTGTTTGCCTTCGGAGGGCAATTAGCTACATTGCAGTGCACCGTTTCACAATCGGAAAACCATCCCCCACGGAAGCTGGGCTGGTTGAGTAATAAAAACACGGAGATGGTACGAACATTTGCAATAAAAGAAAGAACTTTGCACTGGGCTCCGTGTTCCAGGGCCGCTCCAACACATTGTGTGTGTGTATGTAACCATTGAGGGTGCCATAAATTACCGACTCTCCGTTCTGGTTTGACAGCTCATGAGCACTTCTGGGAATGCAATGGCGCTCTATATACGTACAAGAAGGTACAATGTGTTCGACAAGGCGGAAGTAGTGAAAAGCGGTTGCTTCGATGGCAACGGATGGGAGCAGGTCCACATAGGTAATGATGGGTAGTGAACATTGTATATCTAACTATCTTTTGATGTGTTGGCAAATTTGAGTAAAGATAGTCTAAACCATAAAGTTAGAAGGGGTACGGTGGCTCAGATTTTACCACCATTACAATGCAAAGCCTGCCACTTTCAATTGGGTGCATTTAGATAAAAAATCGAAAACCGTCTTCTCAAAGCCATGCTTTTTTATTCCTCAACCAAAGCCTTTATTTGATCTAAATAGGATCGTTTGGGACAAATGTTGATGTATTCATCCTTTTCAAGTATTACGCAAAGCACGTTTTGGATACTTTCTTCCTGAAAACCTCTTTTGTTACCCCAAGTAATTCACATTAACAGTCATAGAGGTTAGATTACTAGGAGCGAATTTAAAGTATGGTTCAGGACCTGTGAAACGAAACGCTACTCTCCTGTTAGCGAACTTGTCTCGTTCCCTTCGATTCCCATGTGCGCTGGCACTCACATTAGAATGAGTTTGCATTTGGTCCATCGGGATTTGCTACTACAACCATAGACCATGATTTGGACTCACAAGCTTTTAACCGCACTTGGTTGTCAGACAAAATGAAGATATGTGTGAGTTTTAGTTCGCTTCCACGCAGACACTTTCTGGCACAGATTTCAGTTGCACCGGCTTGAAAAATTGACCAGAGCCTTCTACGGAAGCTTCCGGAATTTCATGGCGTCGATAGCATGTCATTATTAAACAAATCTGAAGTAAAAGAACTTTAAACATATGATAGCGTATATGAAGCAAAGTGGCATAAAACCGCAGACATACTCTGACCGTTTATTTCAATATTGGCAGCCGTCATCCATTCATGGAACCCAATTCAACGGTAAAGGTATTTAATTTGCACCTGACACCATGGCCATAAACGTATATATAGACATACTATAGGTATTCGTATGCAAAAACCTGTACCCACATTACCGTACAAAGGATTACATGCCATGGGGGGCATCATTTCGTTTTCATTTTTCCGGGAACAGCTTGTGCTACAATCTTCGCACTATTGGACTTGGTGCTATGAAGCAGCACTGAACTCACTGCCATAAGTGCTATATACGAAGTAAGATAACAGTTTGGTTCCTCAATATTTTTCGATTCCAATGTTCATGGTTCGAGCTAGCTTCCACGAGATTGCTTTCATGAAGATAGTGGAGGGAAAATGGAATAATCAACTTTTATCGAAGAATGAGGCACTTCAATTTTTCGTTGAATTGGGCAAGTTTAATGCAAATGTTTAACCCTGCTGTTTGAAAAGCTACTGCAGGCCAATGGCATTATTGCCTTTCCATTTTGTTTGCCAATTGAACGATTTTCCACATCCGGCTCAGCATTGGCGTGTGCACGATGGGGGGGGGGTATTGATTTGAATTTTTTTCAAATATTTTAATAAGTATGATCATATGTGATGTGGCCGCATACTTCAACTCGTAACACAGAAACCAGAACTCCGATTCCAATGGAATTTAATAGCATATTCCATATTTACGGATGCTGTAGATTACATTTGAGACTAAATTTGAGACTAAATTTGAGAAAATTCAGGAACTTAGCCACTTTCACGACGCTTCCGGTTCCGCCGAAGGTGTCCAAATTGGTTGATGTGGGTTTAATTGGTCATCAGTGAACTGAAACTATAAATTCATGCAATTAAGAACACATTTTATGAAGTTTTGCATCTTTTAGATATCATGCTGATACCAATTTATATGAGAATTTCATGCGTGATCGCACTGTTCAACCCGTAACTCCAGAACCAGAAGTCAAAATTGAATGAAATTCAATAGCAGCCTATAGGGACGTTCTTCCTTTCATTTGAGACTAAGTTTAATAAACTCGGTTTGGCCATGTCCGAGTGACCGATGTGCATTTGTTGGTCACATGCATACATACATTCAAGTTTTGCGGTAACGGTAACTGGGTGGCAGATCGATCGGAAACGGCTGCGATACCGGTAGTCACTGATGGTGACTTCAACGCCTGGACTGTGGAGTGAGGCAATAGAGTAACCAACACAAGAGGGTGCATCCTGTAGGAAGCTCTAGCGAAGTTAGAGGTCCGATTGTGCAATGAAGGTTCTGTTAGCACATTCCGGAGAGAAGTCACATTCTGTAGTCCTTCATTGACGGCGAGCATGGTTTGGAGAGTATGCGAAACGTATATGCATGGCGACCACCAGACGATTCACTACCGTGTCGGTCAACGGAACCCTACTACAGCACGGAGCAGAATGGCCAGCGAGCGAAAGTTGAACACGAAAGCCTGCAGCAAAGACCTCTTCGTTGAGGCACTTCGACCAAACGGCGGGACCGAGAACGTGGAAGCAGCTGAACTAACAAGAAGGATAGTGGCGGCCTGTAATGCCACAATGTCGCGAAAAATAAAACCATGCAATAGACGGCGTCCAGCATACTGGTGGTGCGAGATGCTTAGAACGCAGGGCCGTCTTAAGACCACTCGGGGCCCCTGGGCACAACTGAACTAAGGGGCCCCTATAATTGAAAAAAAAGTTTTCACATTTTAAATCTACTTTTCTTGAAAATGAGTCCATTTTATATCGGTGGCGGTGGTCAGCTATTTTCTTCCACGTCCCTTATCACCTATTTTATAAGGTGATCCATCAACAGTGCTATCTTTGAAAATGAACTATCTTGGTTATGCTACTAATTTCCCTGATCTTATTATATTGCAAATAATTAAGAGGGTTTTTTTATTATATTCAGAATTGCATATATTTTTTCGTATGTAATTTTAAATGTTCCTTAATTTGATGGTATTGTAAGGGAACACGTATCCGCTGGTTGATGCTAATCGAGATGACATTTCTTTGGACTGATCAAACTAATTTGTTTGTTTAGTGTTTATTTGACCAACTGGGAAACTAATCCACGGGGCACTTAATGTGCGCGGGGAATACGCATGGTCTTGCCTGAGTGAAATGATGACTGTTAATTCATATATTAGGGGTTGAGAATTGGCAGTTCGTAAGAAGAATCAGTAGCTATTTATCAATTTGCAGCAGTTATATCAGCACGAAAAATATATGGTCAGTGTTGGGTCAGACCGGAATAAGTCACAAAACCTTAAAAAATGAGATAATCATAGCACTGGATAAAGAATTTCTTCAGCTATACTCGACTTTTAGCTGATTTGAATTATGTTACAATAAGCAAGAATTTTAGCAAAAATTAATTTCTAATTATAATGTAAAGATTGCTGGGATTAAAGCTTTAAACTCGTTTTTCTCGAAATCAATACAATGTCACTTAGTCTGATCTGACTTAACACCGACCATATATTTTTCGTGCTGATATAACTGCTGCAAATTGATAAATAGCTACTGATTCTTCTCACGAACTGCCAATTCTCAACCCCTAATATATGAATTAACAGTCATTTGTAATATTATTGTAATATTCATTGACTTACTTAATTAATTTAATGAAATCAAATTAATTAATTGTTCTCATTGTATCGAATGCTTTCAACTTGTCATGTTAACTATATTTCTTCATGAGTATAAAAATATTATAGCTTGATTATTCACGTAAAAGGTGACAGGTTAGTTTCTTTTCGTTCTTGTTCTAGTAATTAGTGTAAAAGTTAGCGTCATCGGTTGTATATTCGACATACAACGCTAGTCGTTTCAGGTATTTCGGTAGTGCTTATTTTATACCGTTTAAAATGCGCTTTAGTTAGCTTAACAACGCGTGCGAATAATGACAACATAAAAATCGCCAGCTTAATCAATTGTTCGCGGAGAAAGCAACCAATATATAATTCTCATTTTGTTTGCTATATAAATATCAAAGCTTATACACGATAAATAATACTTGTATTATTGAATCTTCAATTGCATAGGTATTGCCATATCTATATCGACCAATGTCTCGAAACACTAAAGGTAATCGCTTTTCATGGTATTGTATTGTTTTTAGAATGTCGTGATTCGCTGGGATAAAGAAACAAGGAGTAATGAAATCGTGAACATACTGTTAGATTCAATTAAACATGAGGAACACTCTCGACTGTCGTTGCTTTTTTACAAACCGATCATTTCCAAATTAATTCAATAAACTATAAATCTATCATAAATTCTCGGCAGCCGGCTGCCCAGAGCAATAAACACATGATAACACTTCTGAGAGTTGCATAGATTGTATCTCTTATCAAGGTGAATCCAGACTTGTGTGACTCTTCACCCCATCCTACTAACAAAAAGTCCTTCCCGTGGTAAACGTGGAGATGCAGAGGTGTACACGTTCTCCATAACAACGTTTGTTACACTAATGGTGTTTTTCATTGAAAAACCCCGAGGCGGTTGCACTGGTGTTGCATTTTCTAGCAGAAGAGCAAGCCACTAGACGCGTTTCATTTCTACTTCTGCTAGAAAGTGCAAAACTAGTGCAATCCACTGCTCAGGTGTTTTTCAATGAAAAACTACATAACATTCCTTTCCTTTCCCGATGAGTGTAAGGATGTGGCCGGCGCCGTTATTAATATTGCAAAGTATAGAACTCTCGAAACGTGAGCATGGAGAATGGATACTCCCAGGCCCCATTCGTTGATTCTTTGTGCAATATTGTTTGTTCTGGTCAGTCACGGAGTAGCAACTACGAATTGAACGGTTATCATTCTCATGCTCATGGTCATGCTCAATGAGGCCATTTTATATCCGCAGCTTAGATGGACCAACATTGCCATTTTAGAAGACTATTACTGAAATACCACTTTTAATCGACACGGCTGCTGTTTTTCGTTTGTATTTTCAATAGATTTCATTACTTGTCTTTTGGCTCTGGCGCTAATTAAGGTCCTTTTTCTAGAAGTATACACCACAAGTTTTGTGCTTTCGTTTGGGGACCATCCATAAATGACGTAGCATTTTTTGAATGATTTTTAACACCCCCTCCCCCATCGTAGCATTTCGTCACAAACCTCTAAATACCCCCTGGTAATTACGTAACTTGACGGTAACTCTCCCCCCCCCCTTGACCCCGTAATTTTTTTAATGAAAAACGATGTAAGTTATTCCCCTTTAAAAAGATACGTAGCATGACATGACCTCCTGACCCCCCCCCCTGTCGTCACACATCATCACAAAATACAAAACTCCCCCCTCCCCCATATAATGCTACGTCATTTATGGATGGTCCCTTATGATAACGGTTCAGAGAGGAGACGATAGCGAACAAGTACAATTTAAATTTTAGACAGAGAAAGAATGACCGGAACAATGACAATTCAACTTTTATTGGACACACTGAGAAAAATATGTCCTGGAGCAGGAATCGAACCTGCGATCTCCAAGTCTCTAGTTGGATGCGTTAACCACTCCACCATCGAGGAACTGTGAACGTGATCCACTGGAGCTAAACATAGATAACGATTGAGTTCTGCCTGAGAAGAGGCGGTAACGATTGCCTTATAAGAGGCATTAGTGTAGATGGGTCCGTTGATAGGCATTGGGGCTGCGTGTTTAGATCGTAGAGTCGCCTCTCTGGTATTGGTGATAGGCATTCAGTGCAGAAAGAGACCGAAGGCAAAAAAATAAATATTAACAATAATTAGCCTCTTCACCTTTCGAAAGTACAAATGTCTCAATACCTTCATTATTTCGTAAACAAATAAACATAACGAAACATCGAAATTACTCGAACCTATTGATATGAGTAGCATAATCCATTTCAATGCCAGTCATGTAAAACAGTCAGAATAGGAATGCACGCTGCCATGAGGCACAAATCCTTGAATTCCTACGAGATCCGTTTCATTTCTGCCAGTATGTTTTGATTTCTGATTCGTGCACTTCGCCGTGACGCATAATTTTCCATTTGAGCATAAACTGAGAAATTGAATATGAATTTTCTGCTTGTGTTAACCATATTTTAAGACAACATTTCAAGAATATTAATAAAAATATGCATCGTGGCAAAAAATATTGAGATCAATCGAAAAAAATATACACACAACGTAAGTCACCTAATGCCCAAGATTCTTCAAATATCTTCAAGGGCACACACATTTGCCTAAACTCCTTAAATCAGATTTAGGGCAAAAGTAGGGTCGATTTGTGTAGACACTTTCCATCACGCTATCACAAGGGCAGGGGTGTTTTTGGGATTTTATGAACCTTCATGACGGCCTAAGATATTTTTGATAAGACGAAATGTCGTGCAAAAATAACATAATTGGTTCCGTACCAGAATACGACGTCATTTTATTTTTGGAGGATTTCATGAAGATTTGTTTGTTCAAGATCCCTGATTTGATGAAGAAATGGAAATTTGCCACATCCGTGGATCGCTTGCCAAACAAGGATTTTCAACATCTTCTTCCACTTTGTGTTAGCTTCCCTGCAATTTTTTTACCTTCTTGGTTGCTACCGCTACCATCACTCCGCTTGATTGTTTGATGCTATTCAAATGTCTCATGGGATAAGGTGCAATAAACGATTCCGAGCTGCTACTGATCCATAGTTACCTACACGCTCAAGAGTTATAAACAATTTAGTGCTACAATTTTTTGGAACATGTCCTTCAGAAAGATTCTATATTCATCCTAATCCTAATCCTAAGCCCCTAAAATCCCGGGGCCCCTGGCCCTGGCCCTGGCCCAGTGTGCCCATGCGTAGACGGTACTGTTAGAACGCTATGCGCTGCTTATCTCAGAGCCAGAAGGTTGGTTCAAAGAACAATATTGGAGTCAGACCAAGAAGAGCGTAATCCAGCGACTCGGGAAGCTAGGGCCGCTTTAAGGGGGTCCTCTTATATAACTGTGCAAAAAGTACCTAATGTTTGATTTTTTTTGAAGAAGTAAAATGACATAGACATGTACGCTATTCTGCAAAATATTTATTAAGGCTTCATCTATAAAATGGCGTCCAAAATGGCGGCTCCAGCAAAAGATGTTTTGAAAACCGATCTCTTCTACGGGCACAATACAGGTCACAATTCGTCGTCTACAGCCAGAAAACCAAAACGATCTTGATGATTACAATCCATAGAGGCGCTCCAACCTATAAAACACTAAAAAAAATCGTTAGAGAAACATAATGGCGGCTACTAGAAAATAAAGTATCGTTTTTTCGCATGATTTTTCCACTTTGGCCGGCTGTAAAAAATCAAAATCAAATGATCAAAATGTTGCGGTTTTGTAGACTACAGTCAGAGCATGTTGTCTTCTTTTTGGGGGGCAAACGCAAAATTGATTTGTTGAATGGTTGCTCGCAGATTCGAAATATCTTGTTTCGAGAAGACCGTCATTTTGAAGCCTTCCACTCGAAAATTTCGATTTTATAGATGAAACCTTAATAACCATTTTGCAGAATAGTTCACATGTTTAAGATATTCTACTTCTTCAAAAAATATCAATCTTTAGGTACTTTTGCACAATCATATAGCCCCTTAAAATGTGCCGAGAGGTAGACGCCAATCCTGGGGGCTACGCGTACCGAGTTGTGATGGCGAAAATGAAGGGCCCGTCGACGTAAGCCGAAATGTGCCCAGGTAAGCTGAAGATAATCGTCAAGGGTGTCTTTCCGAAGCACGATTCAACTACCTAGTCACTGACACCGTACAGCGAAAAAGAAGGAGCAACCACGATTAATCGGCAAGTGACTAACGATGAACTTGTAGAAGCATCGAAGCGACTGAAATCCCCGGTTCCGATGGAATACCAACCGAGGTGCTGAAAGCAGAAATCCGGACATGTACAGGATGGTGCTGCAGATGTGTCTAGATGAAGGCAATTTCCCCGAACTATTGAAGGTACAAAAGCGGGTGTTGCTGCAAAAGCCAAGAAAGCCACCAGGCGATGCAGCGTCGTACAGCCCTATATATTTGCTGGATACACTTGGAATCTGGGCAGCCGCAGGGCTGTACATAATGATGGTGCCAGATCTAGAAAAACTACTTCCAGAGCAAAGGAAGGGAAAAAGCCAATACGAGTCACAATGGGCGTTCCTCAGGGCTCCATTCTCGGTCCAACTCTTTTGAACGGGATTTGCGACGGAGTCTTGGCACTGTGGCTGCCCAGTAAAGTGAAATTTGTGGAATTTGCGGACAACATGTCATCTATGGTGATGGGTGAGACAAGTGGAGTTATCGGTAACGGAGACAATAGACGCGACGAGTTAAGTTGCAGATAGCTCACCACAAAACGGAGGTGTTCTTGGTCTACAACCTCAAAGCAGTTCAGCGGATGCAGATCAACGTCGTAGGGCACATAATTGCATCGAGGCGTGCACTGCAGCGTATGGGAGTTATGATTGTCGACCGGTTGAGCTTCAACAACCACGTCGACTACGCCTTCGAAAAATCGGCGAATGCAACGATCGCCATTCCGAGGACCACGCCAAACGTCGACGCCCCTGAGAAGCAGAAGGAAACATCTGCTATCTAGTGTTTCGTCATCGATACTGCGGAACCGCGAAGAGATTAACAGATTCCTAATAAACTTCATACGAAGTGGAGTGCCTAATTGGGCAGAGTGTGTATCTCAATAACGACAATCACTCATCAATAGTGATATGTCATAGTAGATAGTACACTTAGATTAAGGAAGGGGCATACCACAATAGATCTAAATACCGGTCGCAGTGGTTCGTCTCCAACAAAAAAACAGAACGTTGCAGTTGTATGAGTGCGTTAAGGACAATATCGTCGGAGTAAGCGTTATCGCCGAGATTATCCCTATCCGCATCACCCTGGTGGAGGAAATCGAATGCTACAATCGGAGGAGGAAGAGAAACGTGAGGAAGATGAAGAAAATCGTTTCGACAAGATGGCAGAAAGAATGGGACAATGCAGAGAAGGCAACGTAGACCTACCGAATCATCCCAAATCTGTCCATATAGGAATAGAAAGAAGGAGAGGTGAACTTCCACTTTACACAGCTCCTGTCGGGCCACGGTTGGTTCAAGAAGTATCCTCATCGGTTTGGGCACACAACGGAGTATGAGAACATCGAGGAGACATCGAAGCTTGTGGACTTCGAATATTCGAAGTTCGAAGCGACGCTCAGGGAAATGCTTGAAACGACAGGACTGGACATCAACCCGGATAATGTCGTCTATAGAATGACAAGCTACTTCAAAGAAATGCAGATCATGACCGCTTTACCGCTGAAATGGCGTGATGAACAGCGAGCTACGTTTTCAGGCGACGAATCACCACCAGAAACTCTCCGCCGGAGTAGGCTAGATCCACCGCTGGGAACTAGTCGAGTATATACTGCGACAGAGCACCGGGTATGGGTTGTCGGGGCGCCAGCGAATCGAACGACACGCTCTATCCGGAATCGCTGGTCCGACCACGGCATCCTACCAGTTGACCCGATGGGAAAATAACGAAAACCAAAGAAAAAACGGTATCGGGAGAGCGTAAGCTCAATTCACCGCTGGACAGCGTGGACAGCGACGGGACACTACCTGCCGCGGGTCGTCGGGGCACGAGCGAACCGGACGCCCTGCTCCACCGGAATCACCGAACTGACCTCGGCACTTGGCTGGTTAGCTCAGTTTTGAGAAAACTTCTCTCACAAGGGAATTCTCCGTCGGAGTAGTATAGGTCAATCGTCGGTGACTGGATCGAGTAGCTCACGAACAAATCGAGGGCTTAACGAGAGAATGGTGCTAAATGGCACAAGGGAGCCGAAGGGCTTACTAAATCAATCTGAAATTTGACTAGTTAGAGTAGCCGTGGATTGAGGACTGATGTAAATAGATTTTTTGGTAGATGTTTGGTTTAGTCCTTATCTTTTGTAACGCTTGAAATAATTCGGAATATCTCATGATTGATTGATTTAAACACCACAATGTGTTTTTAGATAATTTTGTTGTAGATTTTGTTTTCCACAAATATCAATTTAAAAACGACCGTGTATAAAAGGTGAGTAGTAGGTTCCAAAAACTCATCTGCTAGTGGGTTATCCCTCAGGCTTACAAACAGTTTTTCACTAGTGACCAATCCCCCGCATATTTGCGCATATGTCAGTGGCTCCATCATTGCAAATACTAGTGTTCTGGGGAAATTACCGGACCGATATTTTTGTAAGAATTTCGCCATAGTGTTTGTTAATCTGTGGTGCTACGATCCTACTGTCACTTAAAATTCCTCATAGCTAGGATTAGAACAAACAACCAGTGACTGATGGAAACAGTACCTTACCCTCTGAATTGCCAAACAAGGGCAGCATTCTATCCATATTTATTCTCCATGTCAACAAAATGATGAGAACTCATAGCATGTTACGAACCACCACATCAGTAGTGAAACGTTTCAATTTACACCGATTCATGCAGTAGGAAGAAAAAGATTTTAGTGTTTCTAAATTTAAGGCGATCTGCTAGCTATGGACGTAGAACAATTGGCTTCAATAAAAACTATATCACCTCGTAAATGGCAATCTTGAAGTATTTTAGATCAAACACTATCAACTATCTTGTCTGCTAGACTACGAATCCATTGAATCCAACGGAGCCAAATCAATCAATTTTAGCAACGGCTATACCACGAATAATCCTTTAGAAAGCAGGTGAATTCGTACTGATCACGAAGACCGGTATAGATATATAGGACATATAAGTCGTAAACATTCACACTACTTACAGTGGTCGAAGACGAGTTTCAGAACAAACAATTTAAATAGCTTAGTGATGTAATCCCATGGAAGTCGTCTATTTCTTTCCTATCTCCTTTTCTGTTAACTTGAAATACGCATCGGGTCTTTCACAGAACGGAAAGTTATCCCTTTCTAGCATGTCGGCACGGCATACCCAACGATGTTACTTGCTCTTTTCTGCTTATTAATATGCAGACCATCGATTTCGATTAAAGCCAGCTCGGAGCGGATTTCTTCCCAACTCTAAAAGATTGAAACTTATGCTAAATCCCCATTAGATCTGATATTAGATGAATAATTGTGGACCCTTTCTTTCGGCCAGCACCGTAAATATCATATCAAACATTCCGCAAGAGACCCCCCATTGTTTATTTCTTCCAACATTCTATTGTCTTCTTCAGTGCCTTTTTCCGGGGCTCCGGGGTTTCACAAGCATTACATTTATCGATCCCGCATGACTTCGGTAAGTTGGTAAAATGCTTTCTCTTCGCGGGCAGACAGCAGCTTGCGGAGCCATACGCAGCCAAGCACCATACGTTCTCATCGAACCGTATACTTAACCGTTTGGCCAAGAAGGCACCGGCATCGGCACCGATGTGGTGGTACTGGTGTTTTACTTGCCAACCAGATAAACGCAATCGAAACGAAAGCTGCACCGATGCCTGCTGAAGTGTGTCTTATCGGTTTGGCCAACCACCCACTCCTTGCTGACACTCGCATACTCATCTACCTACCAGCAATCTTTCGAAGGTGGATTGCGAAGGAAAATTTATGTTCTCGGTAAAAGGCATCTTCCTGCATAGGTTTAGGTATCACTAGCAGAATGCTGCTGAAATTTTCCGCATCCCGAAGATTGTACTGGCTTGGGTAGTGTCAAGATTGTATTGAATTCCCTTCGGGACTTCCATTAAATCCTTGCTAAGGATACCGTTTGGGGCTATTCGTTCACATTAATTGTATTCAATAATAATGAGCACAGCGAGTCTGAAGATCTCATGTTAGGGAAATGAACAAATTGTAGAACAATTGGATTATGTATGTCGTATGCTTTTACTACGTTACCATCGTGTCATCTAGCAAATGGGTCAACGTCAACAAATTTACATGCCCTAAATTTTAATATTAACGAATCCACTTGTAACTTGGGGAAATTCCACGAACAACGCATTTGAATAAATGTTGATAAAGAATAATAGAAAAGAGTAATATTAATAATAATAATAAAATCTAATATGAATAACAAAATGCTATCACCCAAACTTCTTGTATTCTGATTAAAATCGCAGTGGTTTCGTTTGATTTCTGATATAATTTTTACACAAGAAAACTGAATGAATTACCGCCATTAATTATTTTACATTTAGAACCATCTTGAATGGTGGCGAAAAATTAATTTTCAACGGTTCAGGGCCACCGAATACAATCAATGTTTTGTATGACGTCACACGAAATAGTCATTGGAAGAACTACGCGTCCGCTACATTTGGAAAAATCAGGTACACAAGAGTATCCTCCGAAGGAAAAGCTTGGCTGCTTGATTGTCGATACTGCGATTCAAGCACAGACTAAACGCGTTCCAGACGCGCACTCTCGTGTGCGTGCGCCCTTCCAACCCATGATGGGACAAAGAGTGCTCAGATGTGTACGCGGAGACGGCCGCCTCATATAAGACCTTACGGGATGACGGGCTACGTGCTAGCTATCGACACTACGCAATGTTAGAAACGCGAATGAAGAGTTTGATGAAAGTCAAAAAACGTAGCTACTGGCGCAAGTTCGTTGACGGGCTAACGAGAGAAACATCGATGAACATTCTTTGACGCTAGGCTCGGCGCGTACGAAACCGAAACAGTATTAACGAAAACGTGGAATATTCGAACCGTTGGATGTCCGATTTCGCGAAGAGGGTTTGTGCGGATTCCTTCCCTGCACATAAGATCTATCGCGCCGCGTAACCTCACGAAAATGCGAATGAAAGCACCATTTTCGATGGTGGAGCTCTCACTTGCTCTCTTGTCATGCAACAATAAAGCCCCAGGACCAGGCAGAATTAAATTTAACTTGTTAAAGAAACTGCCAGACTCTTGGGTTGGGTTGAAACAAATGGCTTTCTCTCAGATACACAATTTGGCTTCCGCATAGGAAAAGGGACGGATGATTGTCTTGCGTTGTCTAGGCATGTCTAGTGGTATTGGTTCCGAGGTAGTGATTGATGGTGACGTGTTTGAAGTGATCGAACAATGAGTTTATTGAGTACTTGCGACAACGATGTTTTCTGTGTGGTAAAAAGGCTTATAGCAGCTGCCGAGAGAGCCTTTTGTGGTCTACGTAACCAGCTTAACTCCCACAACCCGCAAACGTTGTAAAAGTTCTCCTTATAATTCCTTTCGATCTTTATGGACACGAAGCGTGGACAATGAGGGAGGCAGATGGGAGAGCATTCGGAGTCCTCGAGCGTAAAGTGCTGGGGATAATACTCGGCGGGATATGCGAAAATGGAGTGTGGCGCAGACGCTTGAATCATGAGTAGTACAAATTATGCAAAACTGTGGATATTGTTAAACAGATAAAATACGGCAGACTGCAATGGGCTGGTCATGTGGTGCGAATGCCGGAAGAAAGAATTGCAAAAACAATACGTCTTAGTCCCCTTCTCTACAACTTCTACATTAATGACATTCACGAATGTCTTGTCAATTCCTGCACGTTAAGGCAGCTTGCAGATGGTGTTCTCTGTTACAGGTCCCAAAGCCGTCGATTTGCAAGGACCATTGCAAGGTACCTTGGACAATTTCATTGCTTGGGACCTCCAGCTGGGTATCGAGTTCTCCACGGAGAAAAATGAGCTAGTCGTATTTTCAAGGAAACGTGAACCAGCGCAACTACAGCTTTAATTAATAGGTCAAACTATTGCTCAGGTTTCACCTTACAAATATCTGAGGCCGGTTCGACTCTAAAGGTACCTGGAGATGTCACATTAGGTATCTGAAACAAAAGTGCCAACAAAGCATCAACTTTCTCCGTACAATAATCCCTAAGGTATCGACGGAACCTTGGTTCAAGGGGATGGATGTGGGTCCGGATTTCATTCGTGTGATATCTCGGCTCATGTCCAATCCAATGTATTGGGCTTGCAGATAGCGGAATCTGCGCCTGTGGCAACGGTTATCACGATTTCTAACATATTGGCTGAACATGCGACGAGATCTGCTCTGCCAGATTTCAACTATATTGGATTCCCTTCGGGTCCGAGGAAAATCAACCAATGCCCCAGTTCGAGATGTACTGGCAAGCCTCGATATCATCTATATGTCCCTTCCTAACAACTATCAATATTCAGATTTAACTGCCCCTATTATTTTTCTTATCATTCTCAGAAGTGCCCTCTTCCGCCTACCGTACCCCAACGATGATTTGATGCGACTCCAAGATGTCACAAAACATCTCTATCGAATGACCCAACAAACACGAGACCTACTACACTTCACACGCGCAACGCGGTGTGTTGCCGATCCGCATCAGAGCCGCACTACGAAATCGTCTGGAGGAACCCCTACCGGCTTGAGGAAGGCTGTCCGGCGTCCCATTACATGATGCATCCGTCTGAATCTGGATTCCTTACTGTTGATTCCCGATGCCGGAAACTGAAGGCTAATATCTACCTCACCTCCCGCCGCCCCTTTCAGCTTTATCGCCCTCTCTCCCCTGTCTCTGATACACAGATGCAGGACCCCCCTCCTCCCCTTTGAATATCTTCCCAAAACTTATGTGCCCCCTGTCTTCCAGTTTTAGTTAATCAATTTATAATCTCGTTAAGAAATGCCCAACTTAAAAATAGCCCTGATTAATCCCACTAATCTTAATAAAATTGAATCACTCTTCTAGATATTTCTAGTTTTAATATGTTTGCAAATGTTCCACTTAGTTAATAATTAATTGCTTCAATAATCTCTCTTCAAAAAATCCTAAAGTGCATTACTATACAAAAACACACAATTGACCCCCACCCGCTCTAATCTGACGAATATTGTATTATCCCCTCTTGTATATGTATTAGTTAGCTGTAACATTTCTTTAGTTTCATTATATAAAAACAAAATATTATTTAAATGTGTAACCCCCTAGTTTTAAGAAACTCAAAATGTAAAACAGAGAAAAAAATGACACCTTTACGCTAACGCAAACGTGCCTTATCAAATAAACGAATTGAATAAAAAAAACAACTTAAACCACCTAGCAGTGAGATGAGACATTTCTTACACATATCACTGTTGGATCATATATTAGTTTGCAGAACTCATGCGAAATAGACACACAACAGTTGATAGTCCTGCAAGAATAAAACCTCGAATAAACTGAATAAATTATAGAAAATAAAAAAAAAAAAACTTTCGCTGTCTTGTATAAATATCAAACGACTTATTTTTTGATTGTCCGAAATTTCGGCCGTTTTTGGTGGCCTTATCAAGGAAAATTATCTGTGCTATTGTCATGGATATTTTTTCCCACCAAAAACCAAAAACATAAAACACCACCAGTCGATCAAACAGATATAATAAAACGAACGAAATAAAAAATAAACCGAAAAATGAAATACAGGTTTTCAAGTTCATCATAAAATTAATAAAATGATTAATATAAAACAAATTAATTATATACATAAATCAAATTAGCTTAGCTCATTAAATGGAAAATTAGACAATATTTAAAAATAGTTATAAGATTATTAGAATACACTGAAACTAACAAATTGAACAAAATAAATAAGTGGAATAACTGATCTTGAAATAAATAAAATTAAAGAGCTGAACAAAACGAATCGAATAAATCAAATGAATCAAATGAATCAAACGAATTAAATGACTCAAAGGAATCAAATGAATGAAATGAATGAAAAGGATCGAATGAATTTAATGAATGTAGTGAATACAATTAATCAAATAAATGAAATGGATAAAATGAATAAAAAATATTGGAATGAATGAATTGAATAAAATTAAATAAATTAAAAGTAAATGAATTGAACAAAATGAATAAATAAAACAAACGAGTCGAATAAACAAAACCAATAGGATTGATTAAATGAATAAAAAGAAGAAGAAAATAAGCAGAGGAAAATGAAATAAATGAAAAATTTAGCGATGGTAAAAAGATATGAATAAAATGCACAAAAAATAATCTGAGCACAGTGAATCCACAGAAAGAAACGAATAAAATAGATAAAATTAACCCAAATGAACAAAACGAATAAAAGGAATGCTGAATGAAATAAATAATTAAAATGCAATGATCATTTACTTCAAATTAGTCAAATATTAAAAATGAATAAAATAATCAAAATGAATGAAATCCATGAAATGAAAAAACTGAAAAATTGACTATTTTGAATGGAATTTAAATCCATTTTTGAATAAAGTATATTAATAAAATAAATAAAGTAAATGAATAACGTAAATGAATTTTTGAACAAAGTAAATGAATGAACCGGATTGTACGAATTTGAGAACCATTGTATCAGAAAGTTGTGAATTGTTTTTGAAAATCCCACTACCTGAAAAATTGACAATTAGAAACACTCAGGTTACTTTTGTGCGGATTCCGATAAAAAACGCGTTATTGGGAAAATTCGTGCAGAAAAAACCGCATTAATTCGAAAATCAGCGTAAAAAACCCCTCAGCAAAAGACTGCCAGGTGTCAGAATTTGATTTTTGGCGCCATTTTGAAATCCAATATGGCGACAATATTGATGCTTGACGCCATTTTGAAATCCAAGATGGCAACTTTCGGTTTAGCGAAATATAGCGCATTTTGCTAAACCGAAAGTCGCCATCTTGGATTTCAAAATGGCGTTAAAAACAATTTCTGGCACCTACTCGTCAAGACCATTCCGAAAATATTCATATCACGAATATCGCTAAACCGGAAATCGCCATATTGGATTTCAAAATGGCGCCAAAAATCAAATTCTGGCACCTGGCAATCTTTTGCCGAGGGTTTTTTTATGCAGATTTTTGAATTACCGCGGTTTTTTCTACGCGTATTTTCCAATCAACGCGATTTTTTTACGCGGATTTTTCAATTAACGCGTTTTTTACGCGGTACGTATCCCCCGCGTTAAAAAATACCTGGGTGTACAATGGGCTTTCTAGGGTTTCCATCTTTTTTGTTTTCACCTTATCATTTTCGTTATTCTTTTCTTGACGGCTTTGTGTAAGATTATCTGGTGTTGTTACTTTATTGATGGACCTTAACTAGTCATCAGGAACCTGGAACATTTAATTTGTTTTGGAATTCAAAGTTGTCTTTTTGGTCATATATTCCCAAGAAAGATTTTTGTACAGAATACGGAAATATGCGCAATTCGAAATAGTAAAGTGAGACAAGGTCGCGTGTACTTTCAAGTCTCTTAAACAGAGAGCGACAGAGGGAGAATGCGATTTGTGAATGAGGTAGGGAGATATTTCAAATTTTTCAGTTGCATTGAAGTCAATAGTGTGAAGTGTCTAGTCTATGTTGGTGATTATGTTTTTGTCGATAGCTTATAAGCTGTGCATTCAGTCGATCTTTCCAGTCATCCTTATTGCTTGCATATTGTTTCGTTCGGAATTCTCGTTCAGGAAATATGGATAAATGAAGCCTATTCAAACTAATACCATGAAAAAAAACTGGTTCAAACTATTGTTGGAAATGCAAGTGGTCATTGAAAGTGTCACTGGTCATGAAAACTGTTTGAAATTACAAGTAAAGCTCTGAATAGAACTTGAATTGGAGTTGACGTAGTTTTCGATTTTTGATCCCCTGTCTACCCATAGTGCAACGTTTCGAAGGGATATACTTTCTTCATAAGGGTTAGTTCTCTCATAATATAAAAGTTTTGCAAAATTTCTCAGGACTACAAATATTTTATTTACCAAGTAGGATGTAATATTAAACTTGTTTTCACGAGTGGCTCTCGTCTACACTAAAATGCAAAAAACTATTTACAGGGTAACAGCAGACAAAAAATAGTTTTGTATTCTTAAACCTCCACAATTACATCGCACACATGATTGTATATTAATAAAAATTTCAGATTACCAGAAGATCTTATCGCACAACTTAGAAATTGATAGAGACACAGCAAGAAAGATAGGAGTCGTGACTGTTGCAACGAACACGAAGGAAGAAAGAGACAGAGGGTGAGACAGAGAGAGTGTGAGTGAGAGGGGGCGTATGAGAGATGGCAAATTATTGTAAACGACGTGACCTTATACATAAAGGTATATTATACGTTATATTTACTTCTTTACACCTTTATTACAAATTATGCAACTAATGAAGACATATTTTCGCTTGAATTTTGGGAGGTGGATTACTTGATAATCTGTGAACTAATATACCCTCAAACATCTACCGCACGGTTGAACGCAACGCCTAATCCATGAATTCTAGAAAAAATATCACTATGAGGCCAACTCATACATTATTTTGTCTTTGAAGAACTTACACATTAATTTTTGAGGAATAGTTCATTTATAATTGAGGTAATTCACGAAATGTTTTCAGAATCGAGTTCCTTGAATCACGTATATGTGCTCATACCCTGATATTCAAAATCGCTTTAGTTTAGTCCCTAAAACACCAGTAAAGTAATACATTGTATGTAATGATCTTATTTTTAGTTAGTGGAAATTGGTAAGCGAGGAATAAAAATACGAAATGTTTAATAATGCCGCTATTAAACGGATTTTGACAATCTATAGCTTGTTCGAAAGTTATTTTTATAAGCTTTCTATTTCTTTCTAGTTTGTGCGACATGATCGCCTTATTCGAAAGTTATTTGCTTAAAACCTGTTCTGTTTTGACAAAATCACCCATATCTCAGAAAGTAAACAACATATCGAAAAGAAAAAATAATAGTGTCAAACTGTCACGTTAGGCCTTTCATTTGAAACTAGTTTCATCAAAATCGGTTCAGCCATTGCTGAGATATTTACATGACATTAATGTACATACATACATACACACACATACATACAGACATTGTCCCAATTTGTCGAGCTCAGTCGATTGGTATATAAGACTCGGCCATCCGGTTCTCGGAAAAAAAATTCAAAGTTTGAGCGAATCCTATACATTTCTTTTGTAAGAAATGTAAAAATAAATGAAAAGTAACTTAAAATACAAGTCACGCCTTCAAATTCTGAAAAATTGACTTCTCCCAAAATAAGTACATTTACGTTTTCCACAATAGGAAAATTTACCCTGATCATTTTATTTCCAATTTCCTCGCGAATGAAGCGCAAATCCACAAAATAACACAAACAAAGTTTGTCTCGATTGTTCGGGTAAGATTTTATTTTGAAATCCCCGGATAAGCGAGTCCGACCTACACCATTATTAACACTTCATGCGTAGTGTCTATTTCTCCCTCCCAGGCACCCAGTTCTCTGTTTGGTTCTTAAGAACCAGCACAATCACACAAAAGGCCTGAACACAGTGAAATGTTTGTGCTTGCACGCAACGAAAACTCGAATCTATTGCCGATCACCATACCATTTGAGCCAATACGATGAACAAAGATTACATACAATGCTCTAACCAATGGCTTCAAATTAGTAGGGCTATAACAGGGCGAAAATAGGCTCATTATTCTATCAATATTCCCGAAAATGTAACAATCTTTCTCATGCTTGACCTTCCCCAAAATTTCAGCACAATTTTCGGATCTAGAAATCTCGGTTATAGGGTGATGAGCCTATTTTCACCATACTAAGCAAGGTGCCTCACTAATTCGGTAATTTCTTGCCTTACAATCAATGGAATGCGTAAAAATTGACATCAACCGCTTTGCTTCGTTGTTAAGAACCAATATAATAACACAAATGCGTTGAAAACAGTAAAATTCTCGTGTTTGAGCACAATGAAAACTCGAATCGAGTGCCCCTATTGTTGCGCTACCATTTGACTCAATGCGTTGAACAAAGATGGCAGACACTGCTCTAACCAACGGCTTCAAATGGGTAGGGTGATAATAGAAACATGGCGCAAATAGGCTCATCACCCTATTTGTTTTTATTTATCTAAATGATTTGAAAAAAATACGCATGCCTTGATTTGACAATGTCGCAATCAAAAGACTCCAGCGACAAGCATGTAAACAGATGACACATTCAGTTCAAGCATATAACATCAGTCCATTTACGTGATAAGATTAACAACAGCAGTAGATGATTCCAACAGAAATCTTTATGCATCAAAGTCCACAGAAAAATGGCCACCACCCAACGCACGGTGGGTTTAACCGCAATCACATTCGTATCTAGGAAGAATCAGATAGTTTCCGCACTGAAACCTCCTCTGGGCACATCCCTTTCCTTTACGCGGTGATATACAATAAATCGGATTCTTTTGTGAATTCACGAAAGAAAATTGAAAAAAAAAGTTTTCCTCCTTCGAGACCATCACCACTCCCCATCCACTGTGGAGCGACGAAACGATACCGAAACTCGAGTCGACACAGGACAGACCTGAAGACACAAAGGCCTGATAAAAGAGACGACTTTTCCTTTCGAGCCAATGGATGCGTGGCGACCGGCAGGCAACGTGACGGATTATGTGAAGCGGATTTTCCCTTTTTTTGTGTCGGCCCAACGGCGACCGGAGTCAGCAGCATCGCACGAAACACTGAATTCCCGTCACCATGTCAGTTTTCAAAACTGCGGGAGGGTCTCCTTTGAAAGATTGCGACACACTGCCGTAAGGTTTTGGAGAGGAAACCGCTTTTTTTGTAGATATAAACTGTTCATCAAACAGAGAGTTGCCGCCATACTATTAAGGCCCGGATTGTACACGCATGCACGTACGGTAAGAGGATTTTAAATTTCCTTTCAACTGCTCACATACTTGAACGGATTTGCGGCAGTATTTCGATGGTGAATGCATTTTTCGAGTGATTGCTTGCTGCACAATCTTGTTTGCATTCTGTCTGTCGAACAGTTTCTAATAGTCAGCCAAATCCCAACTAACGAATTTAGTGATTTTCAGTTTTAAACAAATTGTGTAAATGTTTTGTGACAGACTTAACCATTTCTGTCGACTTTATGAGATTAGTAAACTATGCCAGATCATATAACTCGCTTATCGCAATCGTATATCGAACGATGCAAGCACAATAGACAGAAAGATGACAAATGATATTAAATGAGGTTATCACATATTACGCATTGTACAATCAACATTTCAAAATCGAAATTTCAAACCTCTTCCGAATATTTTTCCTAAATCCGCCCCTGGCTTTGAAATCCTTCGTGCATGCAATAGCTTACAACTTGCGATATTTACACTGTAACAGTCACCCTGACGGTTGTCTGCATCAACAAGAACCGCGTCTAGTGTTCCACATATTTTCCGCATAATGAATCACCTCTTCCTCATAGTTCGATATTATCAAACGGCTGTGACTAAAAGGTCTTCTGTATCATTCGCTTCAACTCCCAAATCAATCAACACAGCGTGAAAGCATTCAAAATCACTTATGTATGCCGCATTGGTAATTTTCGAGTGATACTTATTACATATACTAACCTAAGGTTTATTAGATACGAAAAAACTCAAACAGTGCTATACATTCACATCCCATTTTCAGAATACACATGTTAAATGGGACGAGTTTTTGCGGTCTCCTAATTACATTCAAAAACATCGGGACAGAAGACTTGCCAGAACAGCAGTAATGCTGCCAAACCGACCAAACCGAACCGTAGTGAATACTAATTTATGGCACTCTATTTTATGCTGTGGCCGAACCCTCTTCTATCGTATGGTGTACATTGAGAGCATCAGATTTATAGTGCATCGTCCGTGGATCCAATGTTGCTAATTGCTTCCGGAAGGCAAACAAATTGAATATAAAACTATCGAACCGAAAGGGTAAACCGTAAAAAAAAGCTGTGATGTGCCTGTGCCAAGCTGTAGTTTTTGTTACCTCCAATCCGGCAGTTTACAGGAGGCAAGCATTTTGCTACATTCCCATACGCGGCGCGGTCAGGCTTTCGCAGAAGAACGGTAAGACCGTCAGTTTGCCAGCAGTACCTACCAATTTGCAATCACAACATTGAAGCGCCATATTTTTGGACTGAACTAGAAAAATAAAACACCAGATTGTTGCTGTATTTGCTTGAAAGTACTCTCAAACTTTTAAGAGTTCCAGGATTTTACAAATTTATGATCGGTGGTGAACATCGTTGAATATTTCGGACTAACGGCAGATGGGAAGGGGAGTGCAACAAGTTGCGAAATAGTTTTTGTTTTTTGCTCTGTTTGTTGTATTGCTAATAACTATTGGATTATTTGAGAATGTAGAATACTGATTATGGTCACAAGATGGCACTATTGACCTACAACTAACGTTACACTGCTATACCTCTTGAACCTAACCTAACAATATTACTTATCAGCGGTGTGGAACTTTATCTATCCATGGTGGAATGCACACGTAATTATGGGATAGTATTACATTTGAGTGGAAACACTACAGCTACGGCATTCCGCTTCTAGACACTGTTGCGAGGCTGCATAAAAATTTAATTTGGATCTCAAAAAGTAATGTGTAAATTCACTTTAATGATGAAGAGCAAACTTTTACAGAAGTTGGGGTATTTGAGCATTGCTTTTCACTATTAGTTTTAGAGTTTTCCGATGTTTAGTGGAATATGAAGAAACAGAACATCGTGTAATACCAGGGCCGGCGGATAGCGTGGGTAGTATGGGTAGTACTATCTTCTCGAAAATAACCGAGACTGGAAATACCTACTCGAAAGTTTGGAACAAACTAATACCTGAAATTAACCGCATATTTGACTTGCGCATAAAATGCATGCGCCTGAAATTCTCAATAATTTGATTTTTTATTGAGATACCTTTTGGATCACAATTTAAATTTATTGAAAATCTGGTATAATATTTCAGATTCGTTTAAAATTTGAACTAATAATAATACTAGGGGGAATATATTTTAACACACAATTTGTTATTTTTTAGTACAAACTATTATTTGATTAACAATTGAAACAAGGAGAAACTCTATTAGGCTTGTTATAAGAAAGACAAGGCCGGACATCAATGTTAGGGAAAAGAAGAAATTAAACTTGCAGATTTTTGGCATACGGAAGAATACTACAGGACATCATGAACCGGATCGCCGACTGCCCTCCTTAGATCCGCTGGGAACTCTGTAGCAGACAGCATATCAATTAAATGAGAAGAGATAACTAAATTTGGCTATCTATCACGTTAAAAAATCTGTATATGAGAGACATATAGGGAGATCGAGGATAGCTAGCACATCTCGGACTGGAACGAGGGCGAAGAGATTCGTTTGACGAAGATCTGGCGACCAACGAAGATCTGGCGTTAGTTGCACGACCAGACAACATGTTTAATGTTGCGATAATTGTCATCAAAAGCGCTGAGACCACTCTCCACGACTCCACTACACCGGAGATGCTCATCCAACGTATAATGACTGGACATGACTCGAGAAATAATCCGAATGAAGTCACGAGCCTTACCCATCTCCTTGAACCAAAGCTTGTTTGTGCCTTTGGGATTCCTAACCTTCCATTGTTCCACGACATTTCGAGCGTCCTCTAATAAGAAATGCTGGAAAACTCGTTGAAGCTATGTGATCTTTCATGATTATCACCTTCTAATACCTAACTGTACGCCTTTTCTCATTGCCATTCTAATCTAAGTGTCCGCCTTCTTATTATCAGGAATGAAGCAATGCAAAATAATTCAAACTAAGGTAATCTGATATGATTTATCACATAGATAACTAAGAAACTTCCATGTTTTTCCCATAAAATACAAAGAGTGCATTCCATACTTCATCGAATGGAGAGCATCCTTGGAACTCAAATAATGTGGGTATGGTTGTTGATGGGTAAATCTAAACCAACAGATTTGTGGGGAGAATGTATGCAGCACAGTCTCTTTTATGATCACCCTCACCACTACTGCCATAATAATTAGCATAGAAGCGATGCATAGCTGTCAGCATGTAACGAATGCTGCAGTGATAGGCATACTACAATGCTTAGTGCAAGCATCTATGCTGCCATATAAATTTGTGTGTACCAGAGCAATCATTACGTTTAAATAAAATATTATCATTTCATCGCGAAACATCAATTGTTTGAGTGTAGATCTATATGGAATGCTGTAGTCGCCGAAAAAGGATTCTTGGTTCCGTGCATTCCGATCAACGGTTGAATAGAATACACAACGTAGGACCTAGCCGCCAGATGAAACACAATTTCTCTTGTTAATCCTTCGACAAACCGGTGTCAATAACCGCGTTTCCAGCATTCATTAAGTTTTTCATTTGCGTTTCTAACGCTGCGTATATTCGGAAAAAATCGGGCGATCCGACATTCAAAAAGTCCTTATAGGACCTTTTCAAGCACAATTCTGAGCGCGAAGGAAGGCCGTCCACTGCTGGTTGCGTCGGATCTGGTTTCGTCTGACCTTTAATCGCAGTGTCGATAATCAAGTGAGTTAAAACCTTGTATGCTTCCATCGAAGGAGTTTCTTGTTTTGATTCGATTGTTTCGGATATAGTGGACGCGTAGCTGTTCCAATCACTAATTGATATTGATCAGTCATCAACGTGAAGACAACCCTATGGCATACCGTGGGAGTTGAAGTCGTCTTGAACCAAATGAGGTGCTATGTATAGGAGAACAATGTCTGCCTTTGATTCGGACTTGACAACCGACAACTTCAATATCAGGTACCGAGGATTAACTCGGCCCTGGCGAATAATGGTAAAATTGTGGAAGATCTACGTCGGAAGACGGAAGTTAACCAAATGTTTCGTGTTAAACCTACGAAAACCATGGGAATGAAATATAGGGACAATTGGGGTTTTTGATGTCCCATGAAGAAATTCCTGTTAGTTTCTAAGATTTCCAAGACGAGGAGTTATTTACTTCGGTACTAGCACCCATCAAAGAACACTCTCAGGCATGTACGAGGCAGCTTAGGAGAACAAATGATTTTTCTTTTTTTTTTTGAAAATTTATAGGCACATTAGAACATGTTCCCTCAATGGGATTGTCAGACTCTCGCTCTTTAGTAGAGAAGGGAGCGTAGAAATTAGTTATGGTTTTTATGTTTCTACTGGGTAACTGTATGGACCAATTGTTCGTAATGACGGCATACCCTGAGGCACAAAAAGACGAACAGGTAGACGAGCCCCGTTCAAAAGAACAAAGTTTAAAAGAGTAGATCCGGTGAAAGTCTTGACATGAGACTGATTGAAATTAAGTTCTTATACTCCTCGATTTATGCTGAACGCATTTATTTGCAAACCAGCATTTTCACTGACTGAAGCAAAGGGTTGTGGAAAGTACCAACGCCATATTTCGCAATTAAGACCCCTGTCGGAGACAAACCATCAATCTCTACTTCCCAGGCGGGTACGTAGACAATATAATTCTTCGCAAACGGCCGAGTGTTGCTTAGCTAGTTTTCGCGGTATATCGATGATTTTAAATGGATTATATTCTGTCCGGAAGTAGACCTTGTAGAGGCCTGTTGTATTAGATGAATATAATTTATATCGAAAAAGAGATTTATTCGCATTATTTTGCCATCGGATAAATATTCAAAACGAAAACAGAAAATTAATGCAACGAAATTTAAAAGAATAGAGTAATTGGTACTTATCTGTGGAATATTTGTAGTAACACATTTTCGCTCAGTTGTAGCGTTGTACATATAATATTTAAGAATTAAAATAAGCATTACCATGAAGTACCAAAAATATTGGAGAATAGCCCCTCGGCCATTCAGGCAGTACAACATAAAATACTGTTCGTTTCTCTCGTTCTCTTCCAGAGAGTGAGTGGGGTGAACCTAGAAGCTGGGGCTCTGCGCTTCGAGAGCTCATGCGTGCACGCGCCTAGCAATCTCGTCGCTGGTTGGAATCTCATTTAGCGGGTGGTTGCGACGTCGGCGTCGCGCCCTTTGATTTGAGTACGTACAGTGTATGTACATTGCAAGTACTTTGTCGCGGGGAACAAAAAGAGACAGCAAACTGAGGGCAAAGGTTGTTTCTGACTTCGGGAAAAAGACAACCCGATTTGACCTGAACTTCTGAGGTTGAAAGTCAATGCCCTAGAAATGGTTGAAGGAGGTTTTGTAACGGGAATGAAAGGACGACTTCGGCACAAAATTTGTGGTGGGAAACTATTGCGCTTCGTGTAATAGTTAACCATTTCCGGTAACGAAGTTTCGAATAAACGCTTATTCTGAGGAAATCACAGTTTGTTGCGTTCACTGTGTTCTGGATCGTGGAAGAGGCAGGAGTTGTTCAAATAGTTGTGCCGCTGTGTAGGACTTAAGGTAGTTTTTTAAAACAGCGTGAGATTCTTTTAATTAGTTTCACTAAGAAATTTCCCTTTTCCCGTGCAGAATTAGCTAGGTCGAAAAGTGAGTGCGCAAGTTCATTCGCACGGTTTCGGAGTGCTAAAAGTATATCGACGAATTAAGGTAAATTCCCGTATTTTTGGCTTTTTGTGTGCAAGTGCGTATTCTCATACCAACCGAATGTTGGCATTATTTTCACATATAGGCAATTTGTGATCAAGATCCCACCACACCGCATTCGTAGCCAGAGACGCTTCTGACCTGAGCTTCAAAGAACCCGGTAGCTCGATCCACGTGCCGGAAGAGCAGCGAGGCTGCTAGGCAGGGAAGCCATGAATGAGCCGTCAGCAATATAACAACGGGAGGAAAGCCAACTGAAGCATTGCCATATTCGGTTCCAAATCGCCAACCGACCGTGAGCATCGCTTACGTTTCGCAGAGTATCGTCAGTATTCTGCTGAGCATCGTCAACGTTCCGGCCAGCATCAGTTCCGGTCCCCGGAAACCGCCAACCACCACGCCTCACGTAAATCGATGTTGTAAGTACGTTCCATATTTTTATTACATGCGCATGTTAGGGAACAGTACACAACACACGCTAAGACCCTAGGGCCACGAAATGTGAAAAGGGAATACGCACACAAAAGCCACTCAATGAACACGGTACCAATTAGCTGCACAGGGTAGAGCACTAATTGAAAGCGACGAACCGAGCAGGAAATAAGCCGAGACCGCAAAGGCGGTGATGAGAGTCAGCTAGGTTGAGAGAGTATGGGTTCGAATCCGGATGTGGAAAGTGCTTGAATTATTTTTTTTGTTGGAATAAACTTTGAAGTGAGATGAAGTCGATTTGAATATCCTAGCAAAGGTGTATTTTTTTAGTGGTTCTGGTGAAGGTTTTCTCACGCTGTTCGGGTCGATAGTTTTTCGTTTTTTTTGCGGGTTGGATTGACCCTTATGTTTCAGCCTCCTCTCCCACCTCTGAAGCGAACAAAGCGAAGGATACACATATAATTGTGCCCATGATGATAATTTAGCGGAATGCTCTTCTTGCCGACCGATGTTGTCTTGAAATTCTAGGTATGAAGTATCTGGCGATTTTTTTGAATGTATTGGTGGCCTTCTGAAATTGTTTGGGGAAAGTCGGATTGTTTTGGAACCGTTTCAGAAACAACCAAAACCCGCCTTTGGATAGGGTCTCTAGCTGGGCAAGCCATCAAGGTGAATGGTATCCTAAGGGAGTGGCGTGAAAATCATTCACTAGTTAAATGAAGGATCCGGTCCCGACTCCCCCAGATTACACAGTGTCGGTTACACAGCCCGTTAACAAAGGGTATTTCCAAATAGCCACCAGGTATTATCCGGAAATTTTCATTTTTACTAACATGCACCATGTCTGAAATTTCGTCACTACGAGTAGAAATCACTCCGAATGTTACTACCCACTCGGGAAAAAAGTGTTTCGCCGGCCCTGAGTCCAACTGACACTGAGTCTTAATGAACTATAACTAAACCATACATAATTAAGCTAAAATGGCAACAAACAATTTCGAAACTGTGCAGAACTAATAAAGAAGTCGAAGATGTCAGTAAAATCGTTAAGGCGATGAATGATTGCTAATATCGGGCTATTGGAAGCGTAGTTAGTGTTGCGCATTCCAGTCTGCAGCAGTATTCGAGGACAAAGGACACGGGTTGGTGCGTACAGGTTAATTGGTGATAGGAGATTTTAAGATGTGTAGTCTTAATAATCGACAACGATTTTCGTATGGTGGCAAGTTTATCGGATCGTTCCAAGGCAATTGACGTAACGCATATCGTATGAATCTACGCTGGACGGCTTCGATTCTTTGGCTCCTAGTTGCATGGTAGGGGCACCAGACGACCTTAGCGAATTCCAACTGAGAGCGGACCAGTGAACAATACAACGCTTTGAAACATAAAGAATTCTGGAATTCGTTGGATATTTTGAACATAAAACCTAGTAGACGATTTGCTTTGTCAATGATCGCTAATGGGTGTACTTTAGCCTTTCATCTAGAATGACTTCAAAATCTTGTACATGGTCAACGCGTTGCAGCTGAACGTAAATATGTTCCTCGTTCGATGAAATCTGATAACAATGCATTTAGCAATACTAATAAGCATCATATTTCTTTTACACCATCTGTCAAAGGTATCAACGAGATACTGTAGCTCACGGCAATTAGCTTCTTTCCTTATAACTAAAAATATCTTCAAGTCGTCGGTGAGGAACAGTTTTCCTCCACGCATTAAGATGAAAACCTCATCATTCACGAACAGTGAATACAGTAACGGATCAAGCGTAATACCTTGAGGAACTCCAGAATGGTTGGAAAAGAATTCAGATACATTGTCACCAATTTAAACAAAAACTTCACGGTCAACAAGGTATGATCGAAGCCAACGACATGATTAACAGTGACAAACACAGCCTTAAGATCTGCTTAGATCGTGTCCACTTGCAGTTGTTTGGACTGCCAGCGGGATCGCTAAAATATCGGAACATTTTTTCAGAACAGTAGAGAGCATAGCACTTAGCCCTGGAGCAAACGAGGATTTAGTTTTCCGAATTGCAGAGAGAAAACTTCATAAATTGTGAATACATCCACGTCCACAGCATTAACGGGAACATCACGAACTGCATTTTCGAGCTCGATAGCAGATGGCACATCAGTCATAAAAACACGTTTGCTACAGTCGTAGTCTCTATTTCGTTATTGTAAACCATCCTAAATCGAAGACCAGTTTCTTTTCTTTTCGCGTATGCGATTCACATATCATTTGTACAGCAGTTTATTGTAACAGAAGGTGTAAAAAAGTAAGTATCGAATAAACACATTCTACCAGAGCGGTGGCACAACGAACAAGTTAGGCTTTACAGTGCTGAACTCTATTCGCCCACGCTTGATCAAGTAACAGCGAGAGAATGTGTATAGTGAGAAGCAAAACGTTTCTTCAACTACCGTATCATCAACGTTCACTGTCTATACAAAGTGAAATCAGTGCACGAGAAAGATGCATTCCAGGCAGAGCTGGGGCGTTTTAATGACAGTTGCTCACAGTGGGATGTTAAACTGATTTACAGCGACATGAATGCCCAGATAGATTAGCAGGCAATGTACAAACCGGTGATTATACCTGCCCTCCGTTACGAACGACCACGATCGTTGACCGTGATCTTCACAGCCTTCCGACAAATGTTGGAACAAAATTCGTCGAGCATGGACGCTTCGTCGAGCATGGACGCTGCTGTGGAAATACGCGCAGCAGCTGGAGACGAAGCTACAAACAGGAGAATAGGTCGGCGTGGCTTCACTTGAGGATGGCGGGAGCCACTTATGAAGCATCATAGGTAGCACTACTGAATCGACGAGAAGAATACGTCATAGGCGAGAATGCTGCAGCACCGTATGAGAGTGAACGAGAAACGATACAGACAAGCGTGGATTAGGTAAATTCAGATGATAAAAACCGTAGATCACGATAACGAGCTGTACAATGATAGTAAGACACGTTCGCGAGACGAAGACTATGTGCCTCAAGTCGATATGTTCGAAATGAGCGATAGGTGGAAGCAGTATTATGGCTAACATATAAATGGCGAATCGGTAGGCGATGATAGTAGTGCACGAATCAACCCGGGGATACGCACAACCGACCGGATCTAGTTGAGGTTCAGAAGGAGATCGTATGGTTGAAGAATAATAACGGTCAGCTGTCTTTTGTATATATCTCGTTTTGTCGTTGACAGATGCGTGGAATATTATGCTAACATATTCCATCAGTCGAAAAAATCGTCGCTGGTTCATGCAGAAAACTTTCCCATTAAACTCAGAACACCCAGGCTCAAAACGCTATATGTCCACAATTACAATGAGCGTCTCAAAATATACACAACAACAATCAGCCAACAAAAGCTATAAAAAACTGTTGTTGCATGAAACTTTTTGCTTTCAAACAAAAAGCACTTTAATGTATGCAATATTTTGCTCATATTCTAATTTTAGACGTGCACGCTAAAATCGTTGATATGATACAATAAGTAGTACAAGCTATGTTGACTATGGAAACAAACATTTTCTTTCTAGGATTAATTTGCTATCTCAAGTTTTAATGATCCAATATATTGCTATCAACGTTTGTTATGAATGTGATATTAATAGAGAATTTTTTGTTAGAATTTTCGTTATTTTAACACCTTACGGTTTCTACTTTATAACTATATTTAACAGAAAATTTTTCGTAACAAAGTATCAGCATGAGTTATAATTGTGTTATTCTTTTCTGATCAAGAATTTTACAATGTGCTGTGTATTGCAGATTGACCATACCCCGATCGCTTCGTTTTAAGGACAATGAGTAGCCTTGTGAACAATATGGTTGACCAACTACGATACTAAGATTAGAGCAGATATAATTGAAGCTATTTCAAAGCAAGTTTTGCCAAAATACCTTTGCCTGGAAAAACTTCATGATGATGGATTTTTAAATGGCTTGATTCACACCACTCTCAGGCAAAAAATGATTAACCGTAACGTCTATCTGAACCGCCCCACCGAAACAGTGGAATCTCAAAACAGTAGATAAGCAGCTATCCAGGAATATCGGAAAACCTCACCCGATCAGTGTTCAATGGAAATCTTGTTTAAACTACACTGGGATGAACCATCCTTGTTCACGGAGGAATTCCTAGACCAGTCTCAAACTTTCGTTTGATCTCCACATGATCAGAACAAGGATGTTAATCTCATACTATCGGAATTACCATTGCCACGACTACGAAGGCTTCTGGATTACCATTGCAAACAAGTTACGGATATTATCATTGGAATACTGAGAACATATTTTACTTCGAAGAAAGCAAAAATAATCGACTACTCCACTGCTCAAAAGTATTTAAGTTATATTTTAAATCGTTTTAACGTTTCGCGTTAATACTCGCGATCACTTATAATCGCATAAATCGACTGCAAACGGTTGTCGTCTCGTTAGAGTAGAAGTTCTGCTTCTGAGAGCGTTTAATGGAATCGAAACATTGATTTCGCTTAGGCAACCAATACAAGTGCTTGCTACAACCGACAACCACGTTCTACGAAGTAATTGATTTTAGTGCTAAATTAATAGGAGAAGACTTTTGATGTTTTGCAGAAAAAGGTAAAGATAACATGATTTATTAATAAGATTTGTTTCTAATAATAAATTATTTATTCACAGATCGGAACCAGTATTGACGAAGTTCGCGAAGAATCTGCTGAACCAGTTATAATAAGATAATAGACATTCAGACTTAAACAATTACTAGAATATGTATTAATACGGGGCATGAATGCTTAGAACATATATAGAGCAGATCGTTTTATTAAATTGTAGTGAGATTTTTTTACATTTCTTATAAAAGAAATGTATAGAATTCGCTCAAACTTTCAAGATTTTTTTCCGAGGCCCGGAGGGCCGAGTCTTGTATACCAATCGACTCAGCTCGACGATTTGGGACAATGTCTGTGTGTGTATGTAACGGACAAACTCTCATTCGTGTTTCTCAGCAATAGATGAACCGATCTTATCCAAACCAATTGCAAATGAAAGGCCTAATACAGAACAGACAGAACGCTATTAATTTGTTTTTGATTCTGACGTTTAGTTCCTAAGATAAGGATGTTTGAATGTCCAAAAAAGAAACTTTTTGCAGTTTTTGTGAAATTACTGTCGAAATTGACAACATAGATAATCACTTTATACATCTACAAACAGCTTTTTCGAATACCTTTCGAACAAACTATAGTTTGTTGAAATCGCACTATCAGCGAAGGATATATTTAACATTAAATACAAATGACGGATTCTTGCCGTTTTCCAATAGCTAGAAATAAGACCAAAAACATGAAATTGACTATTACCGCCAAAACGGCTAAGTTGAGGTCAATAGCATCTTCAGAGAAGTTATTGGATTTAATATGCTCTTTCTTTTGACATTATGATTTCACTGAATAATCCCCCTGTAAGTGAGATATTTTCATTAATTTTCTTTTAAGTGATTATATTGAGATGATGTCTTCTGCAAATTTATAGCTCTTTCTTTTGCGAATAACTTTCCTGACGACACTAAGTGTCTGTCTTGTATGCTTTAAAAGTTACAGTATGTTATTTATCGTTCAATATAGTAATAATCCATTTAATATACCAGCCGAATTTTATTTCGATGAAACGGAAAAGGATGATATCGGGACATATTTCGTATTTCATTTTCTACCTACTACCGTTTGTATTAAGCACCAAACCATTTCAAGTTGTCTGATTGTGTCTTGATATTACTTATCAATGTGTAATCTTTTATTTGCCAGTACCTTCTGACAGCTAATTTTCTAACTTATGACCCTTTGATGGATCTAAAATATATCTCGGAAAACGAGAAGCGAAATAAATGACTTCAAGTGGAAACAAAGTCATTATGAATTCGTTCACAAGAAACTTCTTCGAATACTGTCTACTTGAGAATTATTTTTGAGGATATCTTTATTTTATTGCATCGAACTACACCAACTATACCATTTTTGGTAGTTTGTTAATAGAATAATTTATAGGCTTCTTTCAAAATTTGGCGAAACTTCTCCCATTCGTTCATTTGTTTGGGTAGTTTATGTTAAAAAAGTGTCCCAAATTAATAAATACGTGGAAGGGGGTGGATGGATTTGGGAGACAAATAAAAGGCCAATTTTCGTGATTTGTTTGAAAGGGAAAGAAACGTCCTAACTTTTTGAAAATTCATGTCTACTCGTACACACATTTGGGAAGTTACAGTAAAAAATTTACTTGGAAAACTTCACAATATGACGGAGAAAAGGAATATTTCCTTACTGGAAAAGTGCAGCAGGTATTTATGGTTGAAGTATACCTTCTGTTTGATTTTCTGTACCCATTTTTTTGCGGTCTTCTAGAAATTACATTTTTTATATGAATTTTTTATACTAACGCCCCACAGGAATGGTTAAAATGTTTTTAAGAATCTTAAAAAATTTACATATATTGTTGTGATATATTCTTCGTATTATCTATCGCCATAAGTAAAAAAAACTCTATTTTTTCGATCTTGTATAGCAGGTCACCTCGTAAAGGGTTTATATATGTCGCGAATTGACAAAGATTAGAAAATTGCATTATTTTCACTAAATAAGATTGCAAAATTTTATTAAGAGGTTACACCACTGTAGAGCACGAAAACATAGGAATATTTCGGAAATTTTACTTGATGCAATGTAAAGATGAATCGAGATCCCGTAAAGGGCGAGTTATAATACTAGTTTTTATGTAAACAAACCAAAAGAGTTAAGTGATTTCGGCACAAGATTGCGGCTTGACAACATTTTCCCACAGGCTAGTTCTTGGAAAAGGTCCACTGCCGAAAATCTATTTTCCGTAATTTTTGACCTAGAGCCAAAAACAAAAGTTTTTTTCGATTCCTTAGAACGATAGAAGCGACGATATTTAGATTTTTCGCAAAATGGTAACGCTGAACATTCCATAAAAATCAATACAAAATTGCTTATTTAACCCTCGAGCACTCGCGCTGTTGTACTTTGTAACTACGCTTTGCAACACTTTGGGATTTTTCGTTATCATTTTATTGCAAAGACTTTTACCAATGCCAAAGTAGTATGTATTCCTCAGAAATCATGTTCTGGACAAGATCCTTTTTGTGCACTGATATACCTCAAGTGGAACAATAAAATATGAAATTGTTTATTAAAACCAGGCCAAGAGAACGCGCGATATGGGAAGTTCGACCAAACAATATTCTGTTCAACATAACTCGTGATCTTGATCATGTACAGGGTTACTTTCTTCGGAAAACTTGTTCTGAAGATCAAGAGCTAGCCTGTGGAAGATCGAATAGATTGAAATAAAATTCTGCCGCTAGGTGGCGCCAGTGAGCAAGTTATTTTTTCAGCTTACTGTATCTCAAGTGTCGGTTGTCACGGTAAAGGTGGACACGTCTATCGATACCAGGACACATGTTAGTGAACTCGGGTGATTCGTAGTTATACTGCCTAAGCTCGACCCTCATTAACAGAAGACAAAGATTAAGCCCGCACGATATTAAGCCTGTTCTAATGACCCTGCCACTTCTAGTTTTCCGATCTGTTTACTTCACATCCTTGCTCTCACTTGAGTACTATGGCTCTAATTTTCATAACTTTCCCTACCCAGTAATCTCTAGCTAATTGAATGTCGTTAAAATGTAAAAATGTATCTCAAGGTTTAGACTTTTTAGAAAGTCAGCGTATTCGTCGAAGTTGCTAAGAAAATCAAAAACTATGAGGTTATATAATGAATGTTTCTGAAAACTACCATTAGGAGGCGCTAGTGAGCATGTCAGTGGATTGACCTAATGTATCTCAATTTCCCGATTTTTAGCGGGTCAGTGCTTTCGGCAAAGTTGCACACGAGATCGAAACCTTCGGGGTGGTATATCGAATAGTATGGGATTCTTCCACTGGGAGGCGCTAGTGAAACATACCTTTTTTCAACCTATTCTATCTCAAATTCCTGACTCTTTAGAAGGTCGTTGTTTATATTTTCCTTCGACCTAAATCCGAATCACTGAATGTCATTAAGAGAGACAATGAATCGATGATATTTCGAAAATAAGCTCAGTAAATTGTCAGATGACGTTTCTCTTTCTTACTCAACTAAACTAATTTATTTAACACTGATACAATGTTCATGAAATTATATTTATTCATGATATTGGAATATGCACGCAAAGTGATCGGTAAAAGGGGCTACTTACAACTCGCACAGAAATAATGGCACAACATTCCCAAATACAGAATAATATTAAACAAACACAATTGTTCTTCAATTTGTTCTGAGTACTGATTTAATTCTAGAATCGCGTTGCTCAATAATGACATGAATTATAAAATCATTCTGTCTAGAACAATATTTATCATAACTATTGAATAAAAGAATTTTACGTGTATCCGTTCCTTTTACGTATTTTGTTGCTAAACACATCTGAATAAAATGTTCAAAATATTTTCATAAGATGTTTTGGATGTAGTTATAGTAGGACAGCGTAGTTAATGAAGAATGCCAAGAAAGCGCATGACATTTACTTTTTCCGCATCACACGTCCTATCACAAGTTTCTTGAATCAATAACTATCAAAGACACTGCATTTCTAAATCTTGAGATTCAGAAATAATGAATGTGCATGTTCGCTAGCGCTACCTGGTAACAGACTCGTAAACTATTCAGTGTAACATAGGTTTTTATCTCTTGTTCAACTATATCGAAGACACCGTCCTACTACCAAATCAGGAATCCGAGATACAGTAGCCCAAATATGGCCTACCCACTGACGTTACGTTGTGGCAGAATATCGAACTATTTTGCATGCCACCTCGTAGGTTTTGATCTTCAGAACAACATTGCCGAAGACACATATCTGCCCAATAATCAGAGACTTTAAATACAGTAGATCGAAAAAAAGCTCACTAGCGCCGCCTGGCGGCAGAATTCCAACATACGCTTTCGCCCATCCAAAAGCTCATAATCTACTGCCCATGTTAGCAGAAGAAAGTAGTGCTCCAAATGATACAGATTAAGAGCTATTCTAAAGAATATCTGTGTTGTACAAAATACAACGCGCGAGTGCTCGTGTTACAAAATTTGGTGCGAGTGCCGGAGAGTTAAAAAAGTGCAATAAAAAAGAAATCAAAAAACGTCGCTGGAGAAAGCAATTTCGAAAACACTGAAAATGTCGCGAAGCGTCATGTTGTCAATCGTTATAATATCCGAAGAGAGTGACAAGTTTTATGAGAAATGTCTCATCACACTGTTAGGTAGATTAAACTCGTTTTTAATGTGACTTTAGTATATGTACATTTTATTATAATGATCATCATATGCGACGATTTGTTAAACGGGTTAAAATTAACGTCATTAAAAATTGATAGAAGTTATGTTAGAATATAAAGAAAATTGCAATAGAAACTTGAAATCTGCAATTTTACAATATTTTCACAAAATTACACACGGTAATTCGACTAATACTTTATCATTTGTTATCACTTACTGCACGTATATTGTTGTAAGGGATAATGAATCTAATTGCTTACAAGAGTTTTTTACAACATTAATGAACTACCTTTTAATACAAGCTATTATTTTTAATCTCCGGATACTGCCAATAGAGCCTGGATGTTCTATGCATTTGCAAATCATACACGAATGCTCATGTTGTTGGTGCGATTCAGGATCTATTTGTATGTATACCAGATCACAAACACATAACATAAAGATTACAAAGCTATATCTCGCGTTGTCACTCGTTACAATTTTCTGTTATTTTAACTACTTACGAAACCAAATTTTTAACACTGCTTACTACCAAAATTTCTTTCTGTTATAATTTCGTTATTGCATTCTGATCGGGTAGAGCTTCATGTTATTTAAAAAGCGCCGCTAAATTCTTGGAGTGGGTTAAAAAAATCTTTCTAAACCTATTTCCAACAAAAGAATCGAGATCCGGCGAAACCAAAGTTGGTAAACAATAGCGAATTGTCGAGAAAGTTATTGCCTCGTTGTCAAACTTTCGAGATAAATGATAACACTCAAGTAAATCTGAATTTATTGGTTTTATTCGAACTGTAGGGGAGAGAGGGTAACAGTGGATCAGCAGGAACTATGAAACATTCGCAATAAAATCACAATGCATGATCGGAATCGTCTAATTCCCTCATATTTCACAATTTCTAATTCTTTACACGTGTTGCTATATTTTGGAAGAGATGTGATAACTCTATCTCTTTTAATGGATATTTGTTTGTTTTGTGATAGCCAGAGTAAATATGTAATGATAAACATTATTCCATCTTTATGAATTACCATTCATTGAATAAATGTTTAGTCTATTGCTATTTATAGCAAATTTTAAGCTCAACATTTGCCGCGAACAAAGTTTTTTGGTAACTACTCATGGTTCTGTGTGATTTCACAATTTTCATGAATAGACCCATTGGGTAACTGTGAAACGATGGCGTATGGGGAACAGTGATTTTTGTATGTTTTTGTGGTCTTTCTCAAAATGTCAATGGGTTCCGATTTTCCACAGTAAATACTACTCATATAGTGCAAAATTAGTAAATTTGGCCAAATTTTGTAGAAATTGTATCTTATTTTAGGATTGCAGCTAATATGCATATATGGTGGTTCGATGTTACGCGATGATATAGTGGATTCTTTCGTAAACAAACGATTTTCGCCTCAATATAACTTTAATTCAAAGCGTTAGGATCATTCTTCGTCAAAACAAAAGAATAAAATTTATAAGTAGTATATTTCACTATAGACGACATCGTGTTTCATAGTTCCTACCCATGGGGCACACTGATACATTTTACCACCAACTGTTTATTATCCAAAAAATGTTATTTCCCGTGAATTTTACCAGCTGGAAAAAATATATGTATTAGTTAACAACATAGTGGCACTATGTATCACTTTTGATTACACAAATAACATGTATTATCATCAAAATTAAATTGTAGAAAAAATATGTTTCATTGTTACCCTCTCTCCCCTACATGCCTAATTTTAATGTTAATCACATTTAGTGGACTACTCATGTAACGAATTCTTTCAAAGATACCATCTAAATTGATTTTATTTGACCTATAATAAATGGAATTCAAGGTTTTGGTTATTCCGACTACACCGCAGTGTTGACAGCAAAATATAAAAACTCTATTTGATTACAAAAAAGCCACATGGAAAATCAAAACACGATCAATGTATACAATAACATAAAATCCCAAACAATTGAATGAAATTTATATGCAACAAGTTATCATCCGACCCATAATTCAATTCAACCAACTTTCCGGGCTCGTACACCCATACACAGTTGTGAGACAAAGAGCCGCTGCTACGCATCGGTGGTTTTGTTTGTTGAAAAATGTAACTCGAAAACATAAATCATTTCACAAATCTCATCCGGACGTGCTTTGGCTGTGAATCGTTTCCCCTCGATTCTAAATAAAATATTGCACCAGCCTCGCCGGGAGTCGGAATGGATATAAATCACTATTTATGTTTGCAAATTTTCGGTAAATGGTGAAAAATCATTTATTATCGCTCTGGTGGGTAAAAGGCGCGGAGAAAATTCGCGCGGCGTGAATTAATTCACATTTTCTTTTTTGCTAACGAGAAGAAAGCTCTAACCAACGGCAATTTAGCTACTTATGCCAAGACATATGAATAATGATTAATATTCAGGTTGAATTATGCAAGTCTAACAATGCCTCAATTATTATGTAAATTTACTTTCATTTAGGGACTATTCCGGAGGCATCGAGGTCTCACAACACGAGCAAGGGCATACATAAAAATTAAAACAAATTTAAGTCCTATTTTGATGTCAACATCAAATTGGATTCATATTTTTGTCTCTGTTTATATTTATCAAATAATATAATACAATATGTTAATCATGCTGCCCTTACATACGTTTTGTTTCTTAGTTGATATTTTTTTGTTTTTATTACTTTGGTAGAACATCAAGTGGAATACATATTTTTTATCATTTAGGAATTTCAACATATCAATCAGTTTTCTTTTTACTATCACTTATAGAAAAAATAGTTTCTATAGTTTGTTCTTTTAATCGTTATGGGGTTCCGCCAAATGCGTCGGCTTGACCGACCGCTCGCTAGCCGGATATGCACTTGGCCTGTGCGGAGCAACTTACCTATGCGTCTAGCCTCGATGAAACAAAAGAGCCGCGCCCTATGCGATCACGTTGTCGAGTCCATCTACTTATTTATTTATTTATTTATTTTTAATTATTTATTTATTTATTTATTTATTTATTTATTTATTTATTTATTTATTTATTTATTTATTTATTTATTTATTTATTTATTTATCTATTTATTATTAATTAATATCAACAGGCACATTGTGGTCCTAATGATAATTTCTTAATCTATTTAAAAAGTCAGATTGTAATCTGCTACGTGGAATGTGAAGGTCGAACTCGGATGACACTCTGTTGAAAGTCCGCTGCAAACCAATGATGGTACCGTTAACTCCATAGTTAGTCCGGCGAAGAGGTAATCGGAGGAATATATTATTGCGAAGGGCACGAGGGCGAACGTTAATGTTTAATGCGCTGAGAAGCTTGGGGCAGTCAATTCGATCATGCAAAATATCCGAAATCGTCATAGCACGGGGTGGATCCCGCCGCACTTGCAATGTATCAAGTCCAATAAGGAAACCACGTCTTTCGTAACTTGGCAGCTGGTGAGGGTTGTTCCAAGGCAGACGATGAAGAGCAAATCGAAAGAATCTGCGCTGTACTGTCTCAATTCGATGGGCACCGTTGAGATAATGAGGGTTCCACACAACTGAACAATATTCCGGTGTTGAACGAAACGAGAGAGCAGTAGAGAGATTTCAAGCAGTACATATCTGAAAAGTGTTTAGATATTCTCATTGCGAACCCCAAGCAGCGTGATACCTCTGCAACAATATAGCTGATATGCAGCTTAAACGTCAGTTGCTCATCAAGAAAAACTCCGAGATCTTTGACACAACTCGCTCTGTCGATCGATGATTCTGCTAGACAGTATTCGAATCGAATTGGCATTTTTTCCTCGAAAACGTAATGACTGTGCATTTCTTGGGATTTAGGGTCATTCGGTTGATTTCGCACCATTCCGCAAAGGAAAACTGCGTCATCAGTATTCTGGATTCTGTGCTATAACTTGAGGTCGTCAGCGAAAGACAAACCGTAGTCCTTCTAAGCAAAAGTTGACGTCGTTGAAATACAGGAGAAAAATCAATGGACCGAGGAGGCTGCCCTGCGGAATACCAGATGAAGCGAAGAACTCTTCGGATACTGTGGCACTTCTTGTGTCCAAGTGCATTTGACCGAATGTCGGCTAGCATCTCACGTGTACGGTAATCAGTAACACACAATTGTGAAGATGACCAATGCAATAACAACCTGAGTACCCGAATAGAATCAAATAGTAAATAGTTCAAATTACATACTTTCCATTCCAGTTATAATTATCGTTAATCATATAATTCGTTTGCTATTCAACGATTTCTAAAATATTGAGTTATCTTACATAACAGCATCACTGGCGGCTCCAGGGAGGGGCACGCGGGGTCACGTGCCCCGCCCCTATTCGACCAGAAACTGTTTTGGTAAAAAGATAATTGCATTTTCCTACTTCAACATGCTAATATTCTAGAAGTGATCAACAAGGGGATCAGTTTGTTTTGTTCTTTGTAACACTTTTTTAACCAAGTATAAGACAATTAAATATGATAACAAACATAATTTCGAATTTTTGCTAGTAACAAGCAAAGTATAGTTTTACTAGGGTTGTGGTACCGGTAATACCGGTAACGAAAATCCGAGAATCCCGACGGGCTCGTTGTTGTCCATCTATAGGACGTTGTGTCCTGTTTCGCGCGCGTCGCGATTCTATAGAATATTACCAACGTAGAGTTACAAACTTGACGAAAATTAAAATGCCATCGCCTCCAGAAATCTATCCAGTGACAACTGAAGCTAAATCGACGCTGTTGTGCTATCTTATGACAAGCGCCATTTAGCACATTTCGAGAAAAACGATTTTTAAAGTTTGAGATTGAATATCTTGAAACTTATAAATGGTATAAACAATCCAAAGAAGACAATTGATGCTTCTATCTGTTCTGCATTAATCTCTCAAATATTACGAAGATCGGTTGACTAGGTTGCGAGTTTTTACTATGAATGTAAACCAAAGTCGCACACACACGTGTCATAGGCGTGTATTGATGACAAAATTTGTATGACGTGTCATAATCGAGCATGGAAAATTTTCCATGGAAAAAAATCATCACTTTTTAACTTTTATTCATATCTTTGGGTTCATATCGTCTATAAACATTCAATGAAATGCATTTTAAAGGAAATGAGTCAGGGAATCTAGAAAAAATGGTTATTCTTGATTACAGTGTTGCCAAATATATTTTATTTCCAGTTCAAAACTAAAACTGTGTTTTTCTCACAACTCGTATAATTTTCTTTCGAAAATGTTTATGCCATTGTGTTCCTCAGACATTTTCACACATAAAACCGTCTAAAACTTCAATATAACTTGAGCCAATCCCTACATATAGTGATTTGAAGCAAAAAACTCACAATTTCTTATCATGTTTCTAGTTATATCTCAGTAACCAAGTAGAATTTCAAAATTCTGAAAACGCCAATTTGTAGAGATTTTTCAAACAAGTAATGTGGCATGTCTAACTCAGTTTACCCCAAAATGGCGTTTGTCATAAGATAGCACAACAGCGACGAAATGACACACTGATCAGTAGAATGACGCAGTATAATGGCGTTTTCGTTTTTTCTTGGTGCCACACCGGTGTAGTGCAAAGAAAGAGATAGACTGATTACACCCAAGTTTGAATGAGTGTAGCACCGACTACACCGGTGTAGTGCAATGTCAAAAACGAATATGCCATAAGTAAACAGTGGTTACACTGGCCGTAGAACACGCTTTCAACAGTGCCAGTTCGGCTACCATCGCTGATTCGCTGCACAGACTGAGACTTCCCGAGTACCTCTGTAGGATTCTGAGGAGCTACTTTCAGAACCGGCAACTGATCTACGAAATTGATGCCGGAAAAAGAAGTGTAACCGAAATAGCGGGCGTTCCACAGGGTTCAATACTCTGCCCAACTCTTTGGAATGCTATGTACAACGGAGTGCTGAATCTGAGCCTCTCCAGGGCCGTGAAAATTGTGGTTTTTGCGAACGACGTGGTGCTCCAAGTGACCGGCGAATCACTTGAGGAAGTAGAAGTACTCGCAACGGAGGCGATAGATGTTGTGGAAGATTGGATGCGCGAGAAGAAGCTGACGTTAGCTCACTACAAAACCGAAATGGTGTTGATAAGCAACCGCAAGACAGTGCAACAGGGTTCGGTTGGAGAGTGTATCATAACCTCAACAAGACCTAGACAACCGGGGAGTAATGATAGACGACCGACTAAGCTTTAATAACCACATCGACCACGCATGCGGAAGGGCCATAAAAGTGATCTCGGCACTATCTCGGATCATGCTGAACAATTAGGCGGTCAACAGCAATAAAAAGCGACTACTGGCAGGACCAACATGGGTGATGGCATTGCAGACGAAGAGCTCGGCTGAACAGCACGCTCAGGCTGATGACCATGCGGCTGTCTAGCGCGTATCGAACTATCTCGTCAGAGGCAGCCTACGTGATAGCTGGAACGATTCCCGATAGCGAGTGTTGTAGGGATCGAGACACGAGAGGAGTCCGTAAACAAGCCCGAGCTGAAACATTAAGCAAGTGGCAACTTCAGTGGGATAACGCAGTAAACGGTAGATGGACACATCGACTAAGTCCATGTCTGCCAGTGTGGATGAACAGAGCGCATGGTGAAGTGAACTTCCACATGACACAGTTCTTGTGTGGGCATGACTGTTTCAGGAAATAGGTTCTGCCACTTAGTTATACTTCAACCGGGATCGCCGGATCGACCTTGGCACTCTACAGGTCAGTCTGATGAAGAGAGAGAGAAGATAGACCATCAGACGCGACCGGAAGAGGCTAAATCCACCGTTTGGTACTAGACTGAGCGCACGCATCGTCGACGATAGATCGTCGGGGCACAAAAGAACCGGAAGTCATCCTCCCCCAGAAACACAGGACTGACCTTGGCACCTATCCGACCAGCATCGGAATAACGGTTTCGAGAGGACTTTCGACGTCGGGATATTTCTCCGTCGGAGTAGGCTAGGCCCACCGCAAGGCATTAGCTCGAGTAGATCGTGAAGTAGCACCGGCAAAAGGACGTCGGTGCGCCTGTGAACTGGAAATCAACCCTCCACCCATAATCGCAGGATCGAGCTCGGTATATGCCCGGGTAGCATCGGTTTCGGAAAATCTTCCACTGTCGGGGAACTCTTCGATGGAATAGAAAATATACACAGTCGGGGACTATTCGGAGCAGTCTGTAGAGAAACGCCGGATTGAATCGTCGAGGCACCAGTGAACCGGACGCAATCCTCCACCCAGAATCGCCCGACAGTCATCGGCATTCTGTCGGACCGCCTCGAAGTAAGAATAACGCGTCCACCAACGGTTTCGGGGGACATTCTTTCGTCGGGGAACTCTCCGCCGAGGCTAGCTCCTCCACCGAACACGACAAACCACCAGTATAGGGTCGTCGAGGCACTAGTGAACCGGAAGCCACCCTACAACCGGAATCACTGGATCGACCACGGCATCCAACTGGTCAACACAGAGAAGAGCGCATGAGTCATACCATGCCGTGCAGAACTGATATGGCGATTATGAGACCAGCGAACTAGCACGAGCAACTAGACATGGAAGCCAGTGAAGTGCATCAGCACAGCCTCCCCCAAAGTAGTCATTTCAAATGGAATTCAAATGTCGGACTCCTTGGTGGAGGTTTGAGGAGTAGAGTTCAGATTTATCTTTTCCGTTCAGAATCTCTCACTCTGGCACACAATGAACGAAATCGGTAGTATGGTCTAACTATTGAAGATGTGCTGGATCAACATAAGAGCTTTACCACGAAATAGAAAGACACACACACAACTGGTCACCATTATCGACCATTGAAGCAAGTCCTTGCTGTTATGACAGCTGGCTAGATTATGCCATTACGTAATTGGGCCATCATGGAACTGCTGATGCTGATTTTGTTGCCACAGGAACAGTTCCTTTGCTAAACCATTTGTTTCGAAAACAAATTTTTATCTGCTAGATACCGTGAGCAGCCTTGTAAAATTCGAGCCCTGGATTTATTCGAAATGGGTTGTCGCATAAATTGCATCGTCGATTAAGACACATCCATCAATATTCGTCAGCACCTGGCCGTACAGCTAACGGGCCCGGGTTCTGGCCAGTTCGTGTTGTTTGGGGCTACTGTAAGGTTGTTTATTTGCTCGGTGACATTTATAGCCTCCTCGAAGACGGATTTTGCCGCACAGTTCAGTGTTCAGCTTTTTCGCCATAATGGCATAGCTTTTTACCGAATAAACCAAAAATCACATGTCCTAAGTGACTTCCTTGTGTGACATTATAGACATTATAGACACCTATAGATATTTCAACTGAGATTGACCGAGTTACTCTAACCCTTCAAAGGCTACATTAAGATATTAGATTTTAATCAATTGTGGTCAACGAGTGAGAAACGACGCTTCTCAACAGACTGACCTTTATTCACATTTCTACTTGGACTTGTGATAGTTGGCCCCTGATTTCGTTTTCTGCGGTTATTCTGAAAATACTAGCTCCAATATGAATGCTGGGACGATGTTGGTCAGAAAAACTGCCATGATATCAACCAGAATTTCTATTTGTGTAATCAGTGAAAGTAAATTGAGATGTTGAAATTTCTTATTGATAATAAAGCAAGTATTCAATTTGACGAGCCCAATGAAGTACAATCATCTACCCAACGAACTGAAATCAATCAACAACAACAACATATTTAAAACCAGATTGAAGCGCTATATGAAATCAAAAATCGCTGAGTTTATATGAGAAAAAAGATCAATCACCAAACAACTGTAATCTAGCAACTTTTTTTTCCTCCTTGTATATAATTGAGTAAATTCTAATCTTTACATTCTGTTCTATATTACTATAATTATTAGCTTTTAACAGTTTTGTTAGTATAATAATTAATTAATTAACTTAAAAACATTTAATTTTAAGTAGTGGGCCCCTTCAAAGGAACATGCTTCCACTGGGCGCCCATTTTTGTTATTTGTAATTGTCTTATTTGGTATTCTCTATACACATTTCATAATTTCGTTAATTATTTATTGGACAAAGCCAAGTTATTGCATCGCGCTGTTATTTTTATCTTGATAATAATATTTGTATGGCTTTGTCCAAGGTTTGTCCATGACCAGGGGGCTCTCTACTGCGAGCTTTTTGGTATGGGGGAGTGTGGTGGGAATACAAGGAAAAAAAAATGTTTTGCCGAGAAAAATAAATAAACAAAAAAGCACTACAAAATGAGAACAAACTTTGATATCTTATGTGTCAATCATAAGCTGAAATTAAATTAACATTTAAATTTGAAGCTAATATTAAAATATTTCGTTTTTCTGTAAATTCTTTCTGAGTTTGTATTGCTAACAGACCTGATATAGTGAAACCCTTCATATCGTCTATTGTATCCTGATCGTTTGCGTAAAATTGGACTTGACTATCTGGAAAACAAAAACATTTGCCACGTGTTGTTTGTTTCTGTTAACAAAAACAATAGCGAAATGGACTCCATGACGATGAGTAGAGAAAAAAGAATCACTAGCAAAAATCAAAAAAGAATCAAGGATGATGTGATTCGTCTAACTATTCGTATATCTCTAAACACGAATCGTGCTAAGAAATGAGTTTCCAAAATTCGACACTTTTTTGTCAGAAAGATGTGCCCCCCTTTGCGAGCCAGCTGGAGCCGCCTATGAACAGCATGTAGATTATAGGAGTTAAAATAATGATAAACTCAATGATAGTTGTAGGATATTTGGTAATTTCAATTTGTCATTCGTTTATTATAAAGAATTTAATTCATTTCATTTTATAATTATTGTATCACAAGCCGACGTGAAAAACAGAACGAAAAAATTACCAACAATTTTTAATAAATGAGAGAAGTTAAATTTGGAAACTTGAAACTACAATAAAACATAGTATATTCAATTAACCAGCTAAAATAGCCGTGATCCACCATGAATAACTGATTGTTCACAAGCAAATTTCGACATAAAAGAAACAATTGTGTAACGATTTTGGTAAATTGATTGTCAATGATCGATCGAAATCGATATACAAGAATTCGTGCATCGCACCTTCCCACCTGTAATATTTCAAGTATTGTAAAGTTTGCCTTTTGCTGAAATACTGCTTGTAAATTACAGCGTAATAATCTTCACTGAAACGCTGTGTAGCAGAAATCCGCTATAACATTTCTTGGTTAATGATACGTAAAATTAAATTTGATTATAACTAATCGAAACCTGCCCAGTTTGCAACGAAAGCTGGACGATATTATGTCAGACCGGTTACTGCTAAAGCCCTGTCAGCAGCGGTTGAGGTTCCTTTTCATTTCCTGTGTTTCATTTACAGGGACATATGCCCATCAAATGGAGAACGGTAACCGGTTCCTTTGTTTCCACACACGTGGTACAATAAAACGCTCAATTATCCGGCTACTGGGTTCATAATCAAAACACCACAGAGAACAGACGTCCATCAACTTGTGTAAAAATCTTTAACGGTTTCGAAGGTAGTTGGGATATCCAAACCAGGTGCGCAACTGTCGTCATGTTTTTTAGCTGAGTTCGACTGAAATGACAGCGTCAAACTAGTCCGGAACCAATTCGGACTTCCAGTATGAATTCCAGCTCAAATGCATGAGCCGATAGAGTCGGAATCGGTTGTTTTCTTTGAGCAAGATTCCATACTGAATCCATTCAGGATTTCGTACCGGTTCCGGAATGGATTTGACGGATAGTTGGGATAAGTTGGTTTGGCGGCGCTAGTGTTTATCGTATATTAATTCAAATGTTTACACACTCTTTTCAAATATTTTTGTTCGATCATGGATGTCTGTTCTCTGTGAAAACACCATTGAATGGATTCTCGAAATCCTTGCCTTATCACATCAGATTCACTTAACATCAATCAATTATTCAAATGGAAAAACTTTACGGTAATTAACACATCGGTTTGTTTATCTGATCATTAAACATCCGTTTTTACCCCCGCCAACGCTTTGATTAATTTCGCTAATGATTTATGAATAAATAATAATCACCGCACTTATTTGAGCTTAATGCCGCAGTTCGTTTTGTTCCCAAACGGATTTACCTAATTGGATCTCAATTAAAATTGTATAGCTAGTTACACCTACCCGGCTGCATGTGCGGAGAATCCAAGGTGTTCGTTCGCAAGAACCGTTCATCCGAATTTGAGCAGACTGGTTGCAAGTTAATCCCACCACTGCAGCATTCTGGATTGGTGCTTTCGGAGGGAGTGTTTGAAAAATCGATAAGGCTGAAGTAATTTTGATGCGAAAAGTGCAAATAATATTCATGGCGAAAACAGGAATCCTGCTGTTGCTTTTAAAAATCGGATACGGTTGAAGATAACTTGGTAATATCACACGTGTCATGACACTGTCATGAGTTCTGGGAATTAAAAACTTGTGTTTCGAACGCAAATTCGAGCCAGTAGTAGCATTGAAGCTGGCCATTTTCGTTCGGTATACAATCGGCGAAAAAAAAGAGCACCACCTTTTTACCTTTTTTAACTTTTTTTACTTTTTTACCTTTGTTACCTTTTTTACCCTTTTTACTTCTTTACCTTTTTAGCTTTTTTATCTTCTTTACCTTTTTAATCTTTTACCTTTTACCTTTTACCTTTTACCTTTTACCTTTTACCTTTTACCTTTTACCTTTTACCTTTTACCTTTTACCTTTTACCTTTTACCTTTTACCTTTTACCTTTTACCTTTTACCTTTTACCTTTTACCTTTTACCTTTTACCTTTTACCTTTTACCTTTTACCTTTTACCTTTTACCTTTTACCTTTTACCTTTTACCTTTTACCTTTTACCTTTTACCTTTTACCTTTTACCTTTTACCTTTTACCTTTTACCTTTTACCTTTTACCTTTTACCTTTTACCTTTTACCTTTTACCTTTTACCTTTTACCTTTTACCTTTTACCTTTTACCTTTTACCTTTTACCTTTTACCTTTTACCTTTTACCTTTTACCTTTTACCTTTTACCTTTTACCTTTTACCTTTTACCTTTTACCTTTTACCTTTTACCTTTTACCTTTTACCTTTTACCTTTTACCTTTTACCTTTTACCTTTTACCTTTTACCTTTTACCTTTTACCTTTTACCTTTTACCTTTTACCTTTTACCTTTTACCTTTTACCTTTTACCTTTTACCTTTTACCTTTTACCTTTTACCTTTTACCTTTTACCTTTTACCTTTTACCTTTTACCTTTTACCTTTTACCTTTTACCTTTTACCTTTTACCTTTTACCTTTTACCTTTTACCTTTTACCTTTTACCTTTTACCTTTTACCTTTTACCTTTTACCTTTTACCTTTTACCTTTTACCTTTTACCTTTTACCTTTTACCTTTTACCTTTTACCTTTTACCTTTTACCTTTTACCTTTTACCTTTTACCTTTTACCTTTTACCTTTTACCTTTTACCTTTTACCTTTTACCTTTTACCTTTTACCTTTTACCTTTTACCTTTTACCTTTTACCTTTTACCTTTTACCTTTTACCTTTTACCTTTTACCTTTTACCTTTTACCTTTTACCTTTTACCTTTTACCTTTTACCTTTTACCTTTTACCTTTTACCTTTTACCTTTTACCTTTTACCTTTTACCTTTTACCTTTTACCTTTTACCTTTTACCTTTTACCTTTTACCTTTTACCTTTTACCTTTTACCTTTTACCTTTTACCTTTTACCTTTTACCTTTTACCTTTTACCTTTTACCTTTTACCTTTTACCTTTTACCTTTTACCTTTTACCTTTTACCTTTTACCTTTTACCTTTTACCTTTTACCTTTTACCTTTTACCTTTTACCTTTTACCTTTTACCTTTTACCTTTTACCTTTTACCTTTTACCTTTTACCTTTTACCTTTTACCTTTTACCTTTTACCTTTTACCTTTTACCTTTTACCTTTTACCTTTTACCTTTTACCTTTTACCTTTTACCTTTTACCTTTTACCTTTTACCTTTTACCTTTTACCTTTTACCTTTTACCTTTTACCTTTTACCTTTTACCTTTTACCTTTTACCTTTTACCTTTTACCTTTTACCTTTTACCTTTTACCTTTTACCTTTTACCTTTTACCTTTTACCTTTTACCTTTTACCTTTTACCTTTTACCTTTTACCTTTTACCTTTTACCTTTTACCTTTTACCTTTTACCTTTTACCTTTTACCTTTTACCTTTTACCTTTTACCTTTTACCTTTTACCTTTTACCTTTTACCTTTTACCTTTTACCTTTTACCTTTTACCTTTTACCTTTTACCTTTTACCTTTTACCTTTTACCTTTTACCTTTTACCTTTTACCTTTTACCTTTTACCTTTTACCTTTTACCTTTTACCTTTTACCTTTTACCTTTTACCTTTTACCTTTTACCTTTTACCTTTTACCTTTTACCTTTTACCTTTTACCTTTTACCTTTTACCTTTTACCTTTTACCTTTTACCTTTTACCTTTTACCTTTTACCTTTTACCTTTTACCTTTTACCTTTTACCTTTTACCTTTTACCTTTTACCTTTTACCTTTTACCTTTTACCTTTTACCTTTTACCTTTTACCTTTTACCTTTTACCTTTTACCTTTTACCTTTTACCTTTTACCTTTTACCTTTTACCTTTTACCTTTTACCTTTTACCTTTTACCTTTTACCTTTTACCTTTTACCTTTTACCTTTTACCTTTTACCTTTTACCTTTTACCTTTTACCTTTTACCTTTTACCTTTTACCTTTTACCTTTTACCTTTTACCTTTTACCTTTTACCTTTTACCTTTTACCTTTTACCTTTTACCTTTTACCTTTTACCTTTTACCTTTTACCTTTTACCTTTTACCTTTTACCTTTTACCTTTTACCTTTTACCTTTTACCTTTTACCTTTTACCTTTTACCTTTTACCTTTTACCTTTTACCTTTTACCTTTTACCTTTTACCTTTTACCTTTTACCTTTTACCTTTTACCTTTTACCTTTTACCTTTTACCTTTTACCTTTTACCTTTTACCTTTTACCTTTTACCTTTTACCTTTTACCTTTTACCTTTTACCTTTTACCTTTTACCTTTTACCTTTTACCTTTTACCTTTTACCTTTTACCTTTTACCTTTTACCTTTTACCTTTTACCTTTTACCTTTTACCTTTTACCTTTTACCTTTTACCTTTTACCTTTTACCTTTTACCTTTTACCTTTTACCTTTTACCTTTTACCTTTTACCTTTTACCTTTTACCTTTTACCTTTTACCTTTTACCTTTTACCTTTTACCTTTTACCTTTTACCTTTTACCTTTTACCTTTTACCTTTTACCTTTTACCTTTTACCTTTTACCTTTTACCTTTTACCTTTTACCTTTTACCTTTTACCTTTTACCTTTTACCTTTTACCTTTTACCTTTTACCTTTTACCTTTTACCTTTTACCTTTTACCTTTTACCTTTTACCTTTTACCTTTTACCTTTTACCTTTTACCTTTTACCTTTTACCTTTTACCTTTTACCTTTTACCTTTTACCTTTTACCTTTTACCTTTTACCTTTTACCTTTTACCTTTTACCTTTTACCTTTTACCTTTTACCTTTTACCTTTTACCTTTTACCTTTTACCTTTTACCTTTTACCTTTTACCTTTTACCTTTTACCTTTTACCTTTTACCTTTTACCTTTTACCTTTTACCTTTTACCTTTTACCTTTTACCTTTTACCTTTTACCTTTTACCTTTTACCTTTTACCTTTTACCTTTTACCTTTTACCTTTTACCTTTTACCTTTTACCTTTTACCTTTTACCTTTTACCTTTTACCTTTTACCTTTTACCTTTTACCTTTTACCTTTTACCTTTTACCTTTTACCTTTTACCTTTTACCTTTTACCTTTTACCTTTTACCTTTTACCTTTTACCTTTTACCTTTTACCTTTTACCTTTTACCTTTTACCTTTTACCTTTTACCTTTTACCTTTTACCTTTTACCTTTTACCTTTTACCTTTTACCTTTTACCTTTTACCTTTTACCTTTTACCTTTTACCTTTTACCTTTTACCTTTTACCTTTTACCTTTTACCTTTTACCTTTTACCTTTTACCTTTTACCTTTTACCTTTTACCTTTTACCTTTTACCTTTTACCTTTTACCTTTTACCTTTTACCTTTTACCTTTTACCTTTTACCTTTTACCTTTTACCTTTTACCTTTTACCTTTTACCTTTTACCTTTTACCTTTTACCTTTTACCTTTTACCTTTTACCTTTTACCTTTTACCTTTTACCTTTTACCTTTTACCTTTTACCTTTTACCTTTTACCTTTTACCTTTTACCTTTTACCTTTTACCTTTTACCTTTTACCTTTTACCTTTTACCTTTTACCTTTTACCTTTTACCTTTTACCTTTTACCTTTTACCTTTTACCTTTTACCTTTTACCTTTTACCTTTTACCTTTTACCTTTTACCTTTTACCTTTTACCTTTTACCTTTTACCTTTTACCTTTTACCTTTTACCTTTTACCTTTTACCTTTTACCTTTTACCTTTTACCTTTTACCTTTTACCTTTTACCTTTTACCTTTTACCTTTTACCTTTTACCTTTTACCTTTTACCTTTTACCTTTTACCTTTTACCTTTTACCTTTTACCTTTTACCTTTTACCTTTTACCTTTTACCTTTTACCTTTTACCTTTTACCTTTTACCTTTTACCTTTTACCTTTTACCTTTTACCTTTTACCTTTTACCTTTTACCTTTTACCTTTTACCTTTTACCTTTTACCTTTTACCTTTTACCTTTTACCTTTTACCTTTTACCTTTTACCTTTTACCTTTTACCTTTTACCTTTTACCTTTTACCTTTTACCTTTTACCTTTTACCTTTTACCTTTTACCTTTTACCTTTTACCTTTTACCTTTTACCTTTTACCTTTTACCTTTTACCTTTTACCTTTTACCTTTTACCTTTTACCTTTTACCTTTTACCTTTTACCTTTTACCTTTTACCTTTTACCTTTTACCTTTTACCTTTTACCTTTTACCTTTTACCTTTTACCTTTTACCTTTTACCTTTTACCTTTTACCTTTTACCTTTTACCTTTTACCTTTTACCTTTTACCTTTTACCTTTTACCTTTTACCTTTTACCTTTTACCTTTTACCTTTTACCTTTTACCTTTTACCTTTTACCTTTTACCTTTTACCTTTTACCTTTTACCTTTTACCTTTTACCTTTTACCTTTTACCTTTTACCTTTTACCTTTTACCTTTTACCTTTTACCTTTTACCTTTTACCTTTTACCTTTTACCTTTTACCTTTTACCTTTTACCTTTTACCTTTTACCTTTTACCTTTTACCTTTTACCTTTTACCTTTTACCTTTTACCTTTTACCTTTTACCTTTTACCTTTTACCTTTTACCTTTTACCTTTTACCTTTTACCTTTTACCTTTTACCTTTTACCTTTTACCTTTTACCTTTTACCTTTTACCTTTTACCTTTTACCTTTTACCTTTTACCTTTTACCTTTTACCTTTTACCTTTTACCTTTTACCTTTTACCTTTTACCTTTTACCTTTTACCTTTTACCTTTTACCTTTTACCTTTTACCTTTTACCTTTTACCTTTTACCTTTTACCTTTTACCTTTTACCTTTTACCTTTTACCTTTTACCTTTTACCTTTTACCTTTTACCTTTTACCTTTTACCTTTTACCTTTTACCTTTTACCTTTTACCTTTTACCTTTTACCTTTTACCTTTTACCTTTTACCTTTTACCTTTTACCTTTTACCTTTTACCTTTTACCTTTTACCTTTTACCTTTTACCTTTTACCTTTTACCTTTTACCTTTTACCTTTTACCTTTTACCTTTTACCTTTTACCTTTTACCTTTTACCTTTTACCTTTTACCTTTTACCTTTTACCTTTTACCTTTTACCTTTTACCTTTTACCTTTTACCTTTTACCTTTTACCTTTTACCTTTTACCTTTTACCTTTTACCTTTTACCTTTTACCTTTTACCTTTTACCTTTTACCTTTTACCTTTTACCTTTTACCTTTTACCTTTTACCTTTTACCTTTTACCTTTTACCTTTTACCTTTTACCTTTTACCTTTTACCTTTTACCTTTTACCTTTTACCTTTTACCTTTTACCTTTTACCTTTTACCTTTTACCTTTTACCTTTTACCTTTTACCTTTTACCTTTTACCTTTTACCTTTTACCTTTTACCTTTTACCTTTTACCTTTTACCTTTTACCTTTTACCTTTTACCTTTTACCTTTTACCTTTTACCTTTTACCTTTTACCTTTTACCTTTTACCTTTTACCTTTTACCTTTTACCTTTTACCTTTTACCTTTTACCTTTTACCTTTTACCTTTTACCTTTTACCTTTTACCTTTTACCTTTTACCTTTTACCTTTTACCTTTTACCTTTTACCTTTTACCTTTTACCTTTTACCTTTTACCTTTTACCTTTTACCTTTTACCTTTTACCTTTTACCTTTTACCTTTTACCTTTTACCTTTTACCTTTTACCTTTTACCTTTTACCTTTTACCTTTTACCTTTTACCTTTTACCTTTTACCTTTTACCTTTTACCTTTTACCTTTTACCTTTTACCTTTTACCTTTTACCTTTTACCTTTTACCTTTTACCTTTTACCTTTTACCTTTTACCTTTTACCTTTTACCTTTTACCTTTTACCTTTTACCTTTTACCTTTTACCTTTTACCTTTTACCTTTTACCTTTTACCTTTTACCTTTTACCTTTTACCTTTTACCTTTTACCTTTTACCTTTTACCTTTTACCTTTTACCTTTTACCTTTTACCTTTTACCTTTTACCTTTTACCTTTTACCTTTTACCTTTTACCTTTTACCTTTTACCTTTTACCTTTTACCTTTTACCTTTTACCTTTTACCTTTTACCTTTTACCTTTTACCTTTTACCTTTTACCTTTTACCTTTTACCTTTTACCTTTTACCTTTTACCTTTTACCTTTTACCTTTTACCTTTTACCTTTTACCTTTTACCTTTTACCTTTTACCTTTTACCTTTTACCTTTTACCTTTTACCTTTTACCTTTTACCTTTTACCTTTTACCTTTTACCTTTTACCTTTTACCTTTTACCTTTTACCTTTTACCTTTTACCTTTTACCTTTTACCTTTTACCTTTTACCTTTTACCTTTTACCTTTTACCTTTTACCTTTTACCTTTTACCTTTTACCTTTTACCTTTTACCTTTTACCTTTTACCTTTTACCTTTTACCTTTTACCTTTTACCTTTTACCTTTTACCTTTTACCTTTTACCTTTTACCTTTTACCTTTTACCTTTTACCTTTTACCTTTTACCTTTTACCTTTTACCTTTTACCTTTTACCTTTTACCTTTTACCTTTTACCTTTTACCTTTTACCTTTTACCTTTTACCTTTTACCTTTTACCTTTTACCTTTTACCTTTTACCTTTTACCTTTTACCTTTTACCTTTTACCTTTTACCTTTTACCTTTTACCTTTTACCTTTTACCTTTTACCTTTTACCTTTTACCTTTTACCTTTTACCTTTTACCTTTTACCTTTTACCTTTTACCTTTTACCTTTTACCTTTTACCTTTTACCTTTTACCTTTTACCTTTTACCTTTTACCTTTTACCTTTTACCTTTTACCTTTTACCTTTTACCTTTTACCTTTTACCTTTTACCTTTTACCTTTTACCTTTTACCTTTTACCTTTTACCTTTTACCTTTTACCTTTTACCTTTTACCTTTTACCTTTTACCTTTTACCTTTTACCTTTTACCTTTTACCTTTTACCTTTTACCTTTTACCTTTTACCTTTTACCTTTTACCTTTTACCTTTTACCTTTTACCTTTTACCTTTTACCTTTTACCTTTTACCTTTTACCTTTTACCTTTTACCTTTTACCTTTTACCTTTTACCTTTTACCTTTTACCTTTTACCTTTTACCTTTTACCTTTTACCTTTTACCTTTTACCTTTTACCTTTTACCTTTTACCTTTTACCTTTTACCTTTTACCTTTTACCTTTTACCTTTTACCTTTTACCTTTTACCTTTTACCTTTTACCTTTTACCTTTTACCTTTTACCTTTTACCTTTTACCTTTTACCTTTTACCTTTTACCTTTTACCTTTTACCTTTTACCTTTTACCTTTTACCTTTTACCTTTTACCTTTTACCTTTTACCTTTTACCTTTTACCTTTTACCTTTTACCTTTTACCTTTTACCTTTTACCTTTTACCTTTTACCTTTTACCTTTTACCTTTTACCTTTTACCTTTTACCTTTTACCTTTTACCTTTTACCTTTTACCTTTTACCTTTTACCTTTTACCTTTTACCTTTTACCTTTTACCTTTTACCTTTTACCTTTTACCTTTTACCTTTTACCTTTTACCTTTTACCTTTTACCTTTTACCTTTTACCTTTTACCTTTTACCTTTTACCTTTTACCTTTTACCTTTTACCTTTTACCTTTTACCTTTTACCTTTTACCTTTTACCTTTTACCTTTTACCTTTTACCTTTTACCTTTTACCTTTTACCTTTTACCTTTTACCTTTTACCTTTTACCTTTTACCTTTTACCTTTTACCTTTTACCTTTTACCTTTTACCTTTTACCTTTTACCTTTTACCTTTTACCTTTTACCTTTTACCTTTTACCTTTTACCTTTTACCTTTTACCTTTTACCTTTTACCTTTTACCTTTTACCTTTTACCTTTTTTTGAAGGTGGTTCACGCAAAAACGTCTACGCCATTTTGAAAAATTGCTCGTGTATTAAAACATTGCAATTCTCAGAGAAAATCATGAAGATTCATAAACCGAACACAACTACAAAGTTTCGTTCGAAGCGGCGATGGTCATATTTTGCGGTCGGCCGATTTCTCATTGAATCCCTCAAAAGCAACTTTTGCCGTTTTTGAGGCAGCACGATCAAACGCTGTTGTTTGGCCTGATTTGGCGTCACGCCACTATTCCAAAAGCTTACCGAAGTTGGTACAGTCCAGAACTCCGACCAATCGAAACCTATTGACCATGATGAAACGCGCACTTGTGGAGAACAAAGGAGAGGCAAAGGACGAAAAAGAAATGATAAGAAAGTGAAAAATGCTAAGGGAAACGTGCCGGAAATGATTGCACAGACGCTGATGCAGGGCCGCGCATTTTACTCAAAACTCATTCTAAAGTTTAACCACCGCACAAAAGCTGAAATAACCACATATTACAGTAAAACTTTGGTTTTCAAATTAATCTAAAGTGTCGCGATAATAATTCACTCACGTAAGTAGGTTTGATACAAATGCATGGCAAAAATCACTTATCTGTGAAAACAAACTGTATACTAATAGTGAACAATCATATCCTGTAAACTATGGGCATAAAAAGTCATAACATTGAATGAGAAATATAATGTGAACTTCTAATAAATCTAGCAAAATTAGGAATATAGAAAAAACCTACCGTACATCTTGTCTCCGTGCGGAATAACCTAGAAACAGTAGACATCCATTATGCTGTCTAAGCGCTGACCCACCAAAACATACAGCCGAAACCTACTGGAACCCAAAAAAAATTCGAATCCACCCTACCATTTCCGACTGAAGAAATCCAAATTCAGCGTCAATAATTCTTCATTATGCCATATATTGAAAGTAACGTAGGATTTCCGAGGCATTCATTGGCATTCAAGAATTGAATCATCCATAAATCAAGACGAAAATGGCCTAGAAAGGAACATGCGTAGGCACTTCCGTGCAAAGGAAGACAGCCATTAATCAGCGGGGGCAGCACTACTCCCCTATAGGGGAACTATCTCGGTGACATAAAACACAATCCGTGAGTGCGCCCTGGTTTCGGCAGGGCGGTGAATCAAGTGTTATATATGTATTACGGAAACGAAGCACTAAATGGCGTTATAAAAATTAAACATAAAACTCGCTGAACTCGCTATGCATGCCGGTAGCGGTTACGGCTTTTGATAGTGTCAAAGGCAAGTTTCTTAGAAATAATATTCCTTTGATTGCGTCTTCACGCTGCAAAATGCTGCCCCGAATAAAACCATGAACTAGATTTGAATTCAAACGTTTGCATTCATGCATCATTCTTAGACGGTTTTTATTGTTTTCGAAAACCTAGTTGGAAAATCTGTATGAAGAATTGTATCTTCAAACAAAAAGAAACTCTTCTCGGCGGGAAAAAATGCTCTCGATGATTGCTGGTGTTCTGAAAGAAGGTATGCAAAATTTAACTGCAGCATTGCGATATGGTTTCTGTATAACGATTTACTCGTTTTTTTGCCTTTGCCGGAAGAACACAATGCAAACTGTGTGTGTGAATGTGGTGTAGGTACTCGTTTTGTGAAGCTAGTCACATATCTTTTGAGCTGTTTTTGTTCCTTTGTCACACTGTCAGTAAGAGTTATGGAAAGGTGTGGTATAATTTTTCCACATGCCACGGGCAGTTTTCAACCGCAGCAACGAACGGTGTAAACGTGTCTTTCAAGAGTGTTATCATGTAGCTACACGGGATTGATACATTGCTGCACCTGAAATTTCAGCAGATTGCAAATAAATAATAACTGAATGACTGGCGTTTCGAAGATAGGCAGGGGAAACGCGACGCCAGTTACTTAGAACTGAGGTTATCAAGATACTGCTACTTCTGATGAGGCTTTGACCAGGAGATTATAACTTGACCTGGGAGTACGCTTCAAGAGAGACAGCATATTCTAAACCATACAAAAAATTCGATCGAAGCGTTGTTGGACATTTAAGAACACATAATCATTTTTCTTTACCTACTGAGTTAAAAAGAGACAAGTATGCACTCTTTCATTTTTTCAGTAACTTTTCAGTGATGTCGATTTATTTAGGTGTAAAGTTAATAGCGCAGTTGTAAGTAAATTAATTTGATATTCCTGTTCCTTTTTTTCATACCAGATCCGAATTACTTGGTAGCAATCATGAAACGGAGGGTCTGTCGAGAAAAAAAACTGAACCCAGGAGATGATAGAAGCATTTTTTACACTTTTCAAATATATTGCACAGAAATGAATAAATTCAGTAGGTCGTCGCTGTTGTGCTATCTCAAGACAAGCGCTATTTAGCACATTTTGAGAAAACGATTTTTTAAATTTGAGATTGTATATCTTGAAAATTATGAATAGTAGAAACTATTCAGAGAAGACAATTTATGCTTCCATTTATTTTGTTTTAATCTCTCAAATATTACCAAGATCGGACGACTATATTGAGACTTTTTGCTAAAAATGTAAAAGTCGCACTCACACTTGTCATAAGTGTGTATTGATGACAAAATTTGTACGGCATAATAGCGCATGGAAAATTTTCCGTTCAAATAAAGCATCATTTTTTAACTTTTACTCTTCGGATTAATTTGGTCTAGAAACAATCGGTAAGATGCATTTTAAAGGAAATTGGTCAAGTAATCCAGAAAAAATAATAGTTTTTGTTTAATAAAATTGTTGCAATATTTTCAGTTTAGAAGTAAGTTTGGATTTGGGTTTGGATTTGAATTTGGATTCCTATTTCGATTTGCATTGTTATTTGTGTTTGAATTTGAAGTGGAATTTGGAATTGTATTTTATTAGGATTTGGGTTTGTTTTCGTATTAGTATTTGTATTTAAAAATTTTGTCCCTTTGATAATTTCTCTTGATCAACGTATTTTAAGCCACCAAAGGCATCGGTCACGATACTCAGTGTGCTCTCTTCTCCTGCTCGTACCAGCCCAAATCGAACGTCAAAAACAGTTAATTCTTTCTTATGTGCATTGTCTGAAAAACGAAAACAAACGTTTCCTTGATTCCCTCCGATGTGGTCTACAAAAATTCCCAGCAGTAAGACGCAAGCCACACACGGTATTCGATTTGAAAGTGTAAATAAAGTTTAAGTTTTTTTCATGTCAGATATTCAGTACCCGATCAGAACGACATAACAGAAAGCTATCAAATTTATATCTCATGTTGATATTTATTACTCACTGTGTTATTTTTGTGATATCCCAATCAGCAAGGCAAGCAAACTTATATCAAGATTATATCTTCTGGTGATATCATTGAACTGCTAATATGATTTTAATGTACGCATATAACGATGATGATATGATATATTACATATTCTTTAACAATTATCATTGAAAGCTAACTGTAAACTGCAAATCGGGCAAATGACCAGTTGGTTAAAGCCCCAATAACAAATCAATCAATCAACTGTGAATGATTGTTATATTACACAAATGACTGTCTATTTTCTAATACGCTGAAGCCTCTTTTTATGCGTATTTATTCAACTTTTTAAAGCAAATTTTCGAAGTTTTTAATGATTTCCTTATATTTGCGTTTTCCACATGGATATTCAAAGTTCCACGATTTTGAGAATAGATAAGTTTTAGATGCAAATGGTCGGAAAACTTGAAAGTAAGGTGTTTAACTTACTTGGTTGCATTTTGATTAAGAGATTACCTATTTTCTGAGACACTCGTCTGACACGCAATTTCGAATATGTGGCATATGATTTCAATGTTGAAGCCTTTATTCAAAAAGTTTTGGAATCGAAAGCTATCAACAAGCTTTTCTAAAGATAATAATTTTCATATAAAACTTATTTTAAAGAAGATGCTGGAGGTATCAAGCACTCCAGATGAAATAAAGAAACGCGGATTCAAATAAAAAAGCATTTTTAAACTATTTGTTATGGTTTAGTCAAATGATTATATAAATAATTTTCTTTTAATTAATTGTGCATATTGCGAAAACGAATTTTCAGAACTTAAAAAACTGTTTGATATACACTCAAGTTTTTTTACGCGGTTTTTTTACGCGGATTTTGAAATTTACGCGGTATCCATCAACGAGGTTCCCTTTAACGCGGATTCTTAAATTTAAATTTACGCGGATTTTGAAATTTACGCGGTTTTCATTTACGCGGCATGTATCCCCCGCGTAAAAAAACCTGAGTGTATACTGATTTCGTTATGAATTTTGAAGATCTTCGAGGATCTTCAGTCCGATTTCTCCAATTTATGCGGGTTTTTATAAACAACCGAAACTTGTCCAGTTTGTGGGTATCTGATTTTGTGCGTTCTCCGAATAATCGAAGTATTGTATTTTTTTATTTAAACCCCCGCATAAAAATAGTTTAGTTTGAGATTGTTATATCTATTCATTCCACCTAAGACAGTTTGACATTTACAATGAACTGACAATTACTTTGAATCAGTCTCTACGCATCACTCGATCGAGATAGAAGTGTTTTGTTTTCGGTCTGTCGAAAAAAAAACAGTGCAGTAATCCGCGTTCAAGGTTATTTTGCCATTCTCTGCCTCTTCGAGGTTTGGACTTTTATTTTCTTTTGTGCGTGTGTTAACCGTTAGGCCATATTCCTCAACCTTTTGTTCGTGAAGCGAGGATTGAACAATAACCAGCTATTTAAGCTAGACTAGTGCGTCGTGGGAAACGAGTATACAGATAAGTGAAATCCATCTTTTTGATACATTTATGGCTTTTTCCCGTCTGCGCGGGTGCTGACCCCGTGCGTTGACGGTGTCGATGGCTTCCTCCCCGGATGGCCAAATGGAGATCGAGTCGACTCCTAAGGCTCTCCCCCGACCCAAACAATATCCAGAGCTCTCGACCGGTCCCTTTGTGGTCTTCTTTCGGCCCAAAACAAAATCGCTGAATCTATTACAGATTTCAAAAGACCTGACGGAACGGTTCTCGGCTGTGACCGAAATAAAAAAGGTCCGCTCAGACAGGCTGAGGGTCGTGCTGACTAACTCAAAGCAGGCAAACGATATTGCTTGCTGCGAGCACTTTACGAAGGACTATCACGTGTATATTCCAGCTGTAAAAGTACAGTCTGAAGGCGTTGTCACCGATGACAGTTTGACATGCGAGGATCTGCTGCAGTACGGGGTTGGCCGTTTTAGAGACCGCATACTTCAGCCAGTGAAAATACTCGAGTGCAAGCGTTTGCACTCAGTAGTAGTTGCGGGGGATGGTTCAAAAACGTACCGCCAATCAAACTCTTATCGGTTGACCTTCGCTGGTACCGCTTTGCCAAATTACGTCCTCTTGCACAAGGTTCGTCTGCCTGTGCGTCTGTTTGTGCCGCGGGTCATGAATTGCACAAAGTGTAAACAATTGGGTCACACAGCCACCCATTGTAGCAATAAGGCCCGCTGTGGAAAATGCGGGGAGAATCATCTAGATGATTCGTGCAGTGAGAATGCTGAGAAGTGTCCTTACTGTGCAGAGAATCTGCATGATATCTCGGCATGTCCCGCGTACAAACTACGCGGGGATAAACTAAAACGTTCCCTTGCGGGACGATCCGAACGTTCTTTCGCAGAAATGCTAAAGAAAGCTACACCACCAACCTCAACAAACATCTATGCTCACTTGCCTCCTAACGAGGGCGAGGCTGATGACCCACAAGAGGGAACATCTACTAGGGCGCCTAGAAGTTATAGGAAGAGGAGGAACATTTCCTCTCCTAAAGTTCGTTGTAAAGGCCAGAAGGTATCCCTTGACGGGACTCCGAAAGTCACATCTATTGGAAGTGTTGCAACCAAACCGAAGCAATTAGCCCCTGGTCTCGGAGGATTAAACTCAGAGAAGGAGTTCCCAGCACTTCCCGGAACATCAAAAATCCCAAGTGTTCCTCTGTTTCAGTTCGAGAATGATCGCGGCACTGGAATTATCAAACTCTCGGACATTGTGGACTGGATAATAAAAACTTTCTATATAACTGATCCTATTAAAAGTCTTATGTTAGCTTTTCTCCCTACAGTAAGAACATTTTTGAAGCAGTTGACTGCTAAAAGGCCCCTCCTTTCAGCGATTGTATCCTTCGATGGCTAACTCATCGAACGAGGTCACGGATTTGATCACTGTTCTACAGTGGAATTGCAGAAGTATCATCCCGAAAATCGATTCCTTCAAAATTTTAATAAATAATTTGAGTTGCGATGCATTTGCATTATGTGAAACTTGGTTAACTTCCGACATAGATCTCAACTTCCACGACTTTAATATTATTCGCCTGGATCGAGACACCCCCTATGGAGGAGTGCTTTTGGGGATCAAAAAGCGCTATTCCTTCTACAGAATTAACCTTCCCTCGATAACAGGTATTGAAGTTGTCGCTTGTCAAGTAACAACCAAAGGCAAAGATCTTTGCATAGCTTCCATATATATTCCCCCCAACACCGCGATTGGGCATCACCGGCTACATGACATCATAGAATCCCTGCCTGCACCGCGACTAGTTTTAGGCGACTTTAACTCTCACGGTACGGAATGGGGTTGCCTTTATGATGATAACCGTTCCTCTTTAATTCACAATATTTGCGACAACTTCAACATGACAATTCTAAACACGGGTGAAATGACACGGATTCCTCCCCCACCAGCGCGCCCAAGCGCATTAGATTTATCCCTTTGCTCGACCTCGCTAAAGTTAGAATGCGCGTGGAAGGTAATCCCTGATCCCCACGGTAGCGACCATCTGCCGATCGTAGTCTCAATCAATAACGGCTCAAGGCCATTGGAAACAATCAATATTTCGTATGACCTCACACGAAATATCGATTGGAAGAGCTATGCTGCCGCGATATCCGACAACATCGAATCTACTCAAGAACTTCCTCCGGAGGAAGAGTACAGCTTTTTGGCTGGCTTGATTCTCGACAGCGCGAATCAAGCTCAGACTAAGCCAGTACCCGGCGCGAACATACAAAAACGTTCTCCCAATCCCTGGTGGGATAAAGAGTGCTCAGACGTGTACGCAGAGAAGGCCGCCGCGTTTAAGACCTTCCGGAACGACGGGTTACCCGCTAGTTTTCGACAGTACGCGACGTTAGACAAGCGAATGAAGAGTTTGATGAAAGCCAAAAAACGCGGTTATTGGCGCCGGTTCGTCGACGGATTAACGAGAGAAACATCGATGAGCACTCTTTGGGGAACAGCCCGACGTATGCGAAATCGAAACAGTACTAATGAGAGCGTGGAATATTCAAACCGTTGGATATTCGATTTCGCCAAGAAGGTTTGTCCGGATTCCGCCCCGGCACAGAAGATCTACCGCGCCGCGTCCCGTCACGATAACGCGAACGAAACACCTTTTTCGATGGTGGAGTTCTCACTTGCTCTCTTGTCGTGTAACAATAAAGCTCCAGGGCCAGACAGAATCAAATTCAACTTGTTGAAGAATCTGCCAGACTCTGCCAAGAGACGCTTGTTGAACTTATTTAATAAGTTTCTTGAGGCTAACATTGTCCCACAGGATTGGAGGCAAGTGAAGGTCATCGCCATCCAAAAACCAGGAAAACCATCCTCCGACCACAATTCGTATCGACCGATCGCAATACTATCTTGTATCCGGAAGTTGTTCGAGAAAATGATCCTATCCCGCCTCGACAATTGGGTCGAAGCAAATGGCTTACTGTCAGATACACAATTTGGCTTTCGCAAAGGCAAAGGGACGAACGATTGTCTTGAGTTGCTCTCAACCGAAATTCAAATGGCCTATGCTAGTAAAGAGCAGATGGCATCAGTGTTCCTAGATATAAAGGGGGCTTTTGATTCAGTTTCTATCAACATTCTTTCAGAGAAGCTGCACCAGCATGGTCTTTCAGCGACTTTAAACAACTTTTTACTAAACTTGTTGTCGGAAAAGCACATGCATTTTTCGCATGGTGACTTATCGACATCACGATTTAGCTACATGGGCCTTCCCCAGGGCTCATGTCTAAGCCCCCTGTTATACAATTTCTACGTCAACGACATTGATGAATGTCTTGACAATTCCTGCACGTTAAGACAACTTGCAGACGATGGCGTGGTGTCTGTTACGGGACCCAAAGCTGTCGATCTACAAGGACCATTACAGAATACCTTGGACAATTTGTCTGCATGGGCTATTAAGCTGGGTATCGAATTCTCCACGGAGAAAACTGAGCTAGTTGTATTTTCTAGGAAGCGTGAACCAGCACAACTACAGCTTCTATTAATGGGTCAAACTATAGCTCAGGTCTTCACAGTAAAATATCTAGGGGTCTGGTTCGACTCGAAAGGTACTTGGGGATGCCATATTCGGTATCTGAAACAGAAATGCCAACAAAGGATCAACTTTCTTCGTACAATAACCGGAACGTGGTGGGGTGCCCACCCAGGAGACCTAATTAGGTTGTATCAAACAACGATACTGTCGGTACTGGAATACGGATGCTTCTGCTTTCGATCCGCCGCGAACATACATTTCATCAAACTCGAAAGAATTCAGTATCATTGTTTGCGTATCGCCTTAGGGTGCATGCAGTCGACCCATACGATGAGTCTCGAAGTCCTGTCGGGCGTTCTCCCGCTGAAAAATCGATTTTGGGAACTCTCATATCGATTGCTCATTCGATGCGATATCTTGAACCCGTTGGTGATTGAAAATTTCGAAAGGCTTGTTGAGCTCAATTCTCAGACCCGTTTTATGTCCCTGTACTTTGACTACATGGCGCAAAATATCAATCCTTCTTCTTACAATCCCAACCGTGTGCATTTCATTAATACTTCTGAATCTACTGTTTTCTTCGACACATCCATGAAAGATGAGATTATTGGAATTCCGCACCACATACGCCCACAAGTGGTTCCAAATATTTTTTATAATAAATTCCGAGAAGTCGACTGTTCTAAGATGTTTTATACTGACGGATCAAACCTCGAAGGGTCCACTGGCTTCGGTATTTTCAATCAAAAGTTCACCGCCTCCTACAAACTCAATGACCCTGCTTCAGTTTACGCCGCAGAACTAGCTGCTATTCAGTATACCCTTGGAGTCATTGACACATTACCCGCAGACCATTACTTCATCGTCTCGGATAGTCTGAGTTCTATTGACGCTATTCGCTCGATGAAACATGGAAAGCATTCCTCGTATTTTTTGGGGAAAATACGGGAGCTACTGAGTGCTTTATCTGATAAATCTTTCCAGATTACCTTGGTGTGGGTCCCTTCTCATTGCTCCATTCCGGGCAATGAGAAGGCGGACTCCTTAGCTAAGGTGGGTGCCATTGAAGGTGACGTTTACGAAAGACCAATTTGCTTCCACGAATTTTTCAGTATTACTCATCAGAGAACCCTCGAAAGTTGGCAAACCTCGTGGAGCAATGGGGAGCTAGGAAGGTGGCTACATTCGATAGTCCCTAAGGTATCGACGAAACCTTGGTTCAAGGGGATGGATGTGGGTCGTGACTTCATTCGTGTGATGTCCCGACTCATGGCGAACCATTACACGCTGGATGCACATCTCCGACGTATTGGGCTCGTGGAGAGTGGTATCTGCGCTTGTGGCGACGGTTATCACGATATAGAGCACATAGTCTGGGCGTGCACCGAGTACAGTTCCGCCAGGTCTCGGCTTATGGACACCCTCCGGGCCTGAGGAAGACCACCCAACGTCCCGGTTCGAGATGTGTTGGCAAGCCGCGATGTCCTCTATATGTCCCTTATATACACCTTCATAAAAACCATCAATATCCAACTTTAACTGCCCCTTTTCCTTATCATTCTCAGAAACGCTCTCTTCCACCTGTACCATACATCCACGATGGTTTGATGCGACTCCAAGGCGACACAAAACATCCCTGTCGAATGAGCCAACAAACACGGGACCTAAAGCACGAACATCACATGCACAACTCGAAATGTAGCCGATCAACATCTGAGCCGCACTACGAAATCGTCTGGAGAAACCCCTGCCATCTTGAGAACGACCACCCGGCGTCCCAGTACATGATTCTTCCTGATGAAGGCCACCCTGATTCTGTAATCCATCCGTTGATCTCCCGAAAGTCTGAAACTGAAATAATGTTCTCCCCCTGCCATGTTTGTCCACCCTACTTCCCCTGACTCTTATACACAGAAGTAACACCCCTTCCCCCCCCTCCCCCCGAATATCTTCATGAAGCATTTAGCTCTTCTTGCCTTTTCTAGTTTTAACTATTATATTATATGATCTCGTTGAAAATGCCCAACTCTACTACCACATAAAATAACTCTAATTAATGTCTCCGAATCTTTACAAAATTTAATCACGCCCTCTAATTATTTCTACTTTTAAGATAGTCGTAAAAATTTTCCCCCTTAGTTAAACATTATTTGCTCTAATAATCTCATTGCTAAAAAAGTCAAACCATATTGCCATAAAAACTAAATGACCCCCTAATCTTACGAATTTCAAAAATCAATATGTAATCCCCTAGTTTTAAGGAATTTAAAATGTAAAACAAAACAAAATTGGCACCTTTAAGCTAACGCAAACCTGCCTTATCAAATAAACGAATTGAAAAAAAAAAATACTTTGAATGCGCCTATGTACTAATGTTTCCGTTGTATTCGATGGTGCGAAGCGAACGAAGCGTTTAAAAAAACATCGAACTAACAAATTTTCGTAATAATCAAGCTACTTTATTCCATTTGTAGAAATTTAAAAATGGGAATAATACGACCTGATAAATATTGTTGAAAGATTAATAGTTGTGAGTATGCTGCCTACAGCTATCAATATTTCAAAATGGCTTAGAAAGCTCTGAATATATGCATATCCCAGCTGGTATTATTGTTTGCTGTTACAATTTAAATACACTGAAACCTCCATTTGACTTATACTAAAATATATAGGCTGATATTTGAGGTGGGATTTTTTTGTGGCGTGATTAACATTAACAGTAGATACCAAAGCATAATAAATATCAGGAATTTTGTATCTTTCTTCAGCTTATTGCTACTTGGCCAAGTCTCCCCATAAAATCTTGGTCAAGTCTCCCCAACATTAGTTAGTGCGCTCAATGTTGTGCAAATTTTAGTATCAACTATTCCAATGTTCCGATATATGTAAAATCATTTCACTGCTTCATAAGAAATAAGATGATATAAGAGTATTTTAATAGTAATTAGTAGTCGAGTAGATATGTCCATACAAAATTTGATAAAAAATTACATCATTTCATGCAAATTTATTATTTACGAAATATTTTCTATAATGAAAAGATTTTTCGTTAATGGGCCCAAACCCAAAATAAACAATACAATACAATTTTTCGTTCCAAATTTTTAAAATTACCTTAAGGGATCGAAACAAGTATAAAAATATTTTTGAAATAATTTTAAGAACCGAATAGAAAACGTCATAGTCAAAAATAGAATTTTGCGCTTGGTGAAGTCTCCCCATGTTCCCCTACATAAAGTCGTTTGAACAAGAAAAAGTCAAAAAATCGCGGCTTTGACTTTTTTTACAAAAAATACTATAACTTTGCGAATTTTCAAACGATTTGAAAAAAATCAAACGATTCTAAAAGTTGAAAAAATGACCTAGAAGCGTTATAAAATGGAATTTCGATATTTTTGAAAAATGCAATTATTTGGAAGAGTGAATGTTTAAAATAGGGTTTTGGAAATTACCACGAAATGGGGTGGAAATTCAAATGTAAAAACCTGTTTTAATCCACCTAGTGGTGCAATTGTGCCTTTCTCATTTGTCCAAAATACGATTCCACGGCTGGTTATGTTCAATACAACGGTGGAAATGTATATTTGGTCGGTGTTAGGTCAGACCGGATTAAGTGACAGTGCATTGATTTCGAGAAAAACTCGTTTAAAGTTTGAATCGCAGCATCCTTTACATTATAATTGGAAAATAATTTTTACCATAATTCTTGTTTTTTGTTTCATATTTCAAATCTGGTAAAAGTAGAATGTAGATGAAGAAATTCTTTATCCAGTGCTATCATTAACTCATTTTTTGATGTTTTGCGACTTGGTCCGGTCTGACTTAACACCGAACATTTCATATTCAGTACGTTTTGCACATACATACAAATGATCGACAGCCACGATCTTGAGATGCTATGTGTCGCCACTGAAACATCGCTTAAAACCAGCAGCGGATCAAGGAAGAGGATCCGGGGGTCCGGACCCTGCCGAAAATTTTCAACTTGTTAAGAAATTTTAAACTAGTTTCAATTTTGAAGTAGCAACCCCTCACTGGATAACCTACCTACGCCGAAAAAAGTCAGACCTGGATTAAATTGACGATTTTTAGAGTGATTGCATAACCTTTCTATATGAGAAAGGCAAAAAGACCAGTAATACATTGGTAACACGCAATGTTACTGTTACAGTAGTTACGGTGCGAAAATTATACTTGCGCGCCCATTGCTTTGAAAAACTATAAAAATTAGCAAAAATGTGAACAATTTTTTCTACTTCAAAATTAAATTAAATTAATTGAATAAATGATTAAAAACGATTATATAATACTAATTGTTACTTACGTAGTAGTTTTACCAGCATTTAAACTGGTATTGTGACTAGTCACATTTCCACTGACAGCACGCTAACGGAAACCGTACACTGGGGTACAAATGTACCCCACGCCAACTTTGACACCTGCTTCCACGAAGGCTATTAGCAGTGGCGGATCCAGGGGGAGGGTCCTGGGGGTCCGGAGCCTTTCCGAAAATTTTCAACTTGCAGCGAAATTTTTAATTTGTTTGAATTTTATATTAGTTTCAAACTCAAAATCTTATTAAAACAAATTTGACCACCATTACGTATTGTGCAATGTTCATTTTAAATGTGGAAATTTCGAACCCCACCCGAATTTTTTTTATGGCTCCGCCACTGGCTATAAGCAAATAGGCTATACCACCTTTTCCTACTCTTACAAGGAACTCTAAATTGAATGATGGTTAGGGTCCCAGGTCGTTAGTTGCCGAATTCTTGCCATCACACGGCTTCAAAGAAGGCGTGGGTACATTTGTAGCCTTTGCAACTTTCTAGGGTTAATAGCAATTTCCGACAAAAACCGTTACAATCACCAATTGCAACGATTAGCTCTCTTTATAGTTTATAAGTTGGTTTATAAGATTTGTTTAGCTCCTTATGCACGTGACAAATAGGCTTTAAACTCCTTACTGCAAACATTACTTAACTTCGAAAGCATATTATATCTTAATACTAATTAAGCGAATCATGTAAACTCACTACTTGTAGCTGAACATCCAATAAATTGAAATAGAAATGGAATGTAAACTAAACAATATAATCAAATACAAAATAATAATTCACGTGCTTGAACATTTTCAGGCAATGTCAAACCTTCTTCTTTGTGGGCACTGGTTGCCAGTTTACCTGTGTGTCTTGACCAGAATCTACCTAGAGAGCTCTAATTAGAGCATGTGTCGCGTAACCGTGGAACATCGCTCAATTCCTGTATAATATTTTTATTATCTGATTTTCCAAATCTACCCACAAAATCGCCATTCTATAATAATACTGATATGTGAAAATGTTTTCGTGTCATTTGCAGTAAAATGATTACCTAAATGAATGGAAAATTTCTCCCAATGCAATACGTCAAAACAATATTAATATATTAGTAATAACTTCTTTTCGCAAAACAACCGATGGTCTGGCTTAATTATTGGGTATGAATGACGACAAAAAACTCACTTTCGAGTATCATATTGAAGTAAAAAAAATATCAAGCGTATTTATATTTGCATTCGTACATTTCACATTCTCTTATTTTGTATAATATATAGTATAACACACGAATCAGTGTTTGTCTTTAACTATTCTTTATTAAACTATATACAAACTTCAATCACATACATGGTGTTTTTCGACTCCAAGGGTCGTTGCACGAAGAAGGTTGTTACGGCTCAAGATGCTTCAGAATCCAATCACCGAAACGATTTACCTTCGTGTACACACCCGGTACCCCCTCCTTTCCGCACTGTTTGCCAAAGCTGACCACTCCGGCCAAGTAGTGAATGACCTCATTTCCCGCCACTATCACATCCATCAGTGGCCCACCGGAATCTCCTTTGCAAGAATCCTTGCCAGCGACTTCACCAGCACAAATCTGCCTATCGTTGATATTCGCGGTCAGATACTGCCTCCGGCATCGTTGTTCCGCAATTCCATTCACTCCTACAACCAGTTTGTAGCGACTGTTACCTCCGAACTCAGTTTGACCCCAGCCGGCGACGAACATTTTCAACCCGTCGTACCGCCGCTTAGCAAAACTTTCACCCAGCGGTAGACAAATCGGAACTACAGTTTGCGACATCTGTGCCTCTCTAGCTAATCGCAACAACGCAATGTCGTTGTGCACCTGCAATCTGGTGTTGATAAATTTTTCATGAACAATCGCTTTTTCCACCTCAATATCCTGCACCGGATCGTAGCAATCATTATCACCATCCTTGCATTCCGGATCCGTAAGAACATCCCATTCACCCAGACGAACAGCACTAATTGACCAACTAGCTGGAATCCCGGAAATACAATGAGCTGCTGTTAGCACGTATCTCTCATTGATCAAGGATCCTCCACAGTGAAATGCATAATCGTTATGACGATGATCGTAGTGCTGAATGCGAGCCGTCCATGGGAAATCAGTGATACCGGTCTGTTCGCCGCCTACTATCCGGTCGCTGTACTGAACTCCGCAAGCAGGTGCTACCGGAAGAAGCGTCTTTGTGCCCATCTTGACGGATAGAGCACTAGTAGCTGGTCCGGTTTTAGATTTGGCGCAACAAACTAAAACATCATTCTGGTAGTTTCCGCATTGAGCCCCTTGAATATATTTGACATCATTATTGAACAAGACAGATTTGCTAAGAATCTGTTGAATGAAACTACACTCAGACATTGGAATGCAGGATCCTGGTTCGTTGTTAGGAGTTTTGCAGCGCTGAGGCTGTGCTTCACTATCACTGAACACGTTCAACAATACGAAAAGCGACCACAATATTAAAGCGTTCATCACTACACTGCGCTGATGTCGATCGTACTTAATGAATATCGAACTATGTATAAACTTCTGATGATGGATGCGTCTAGAACATTGCTTATATAGGCACATTCTAGGTACCTAGATATAATATATTATTGACCTACCTACACACATTTTGTTATTCTTTCTCGTTATCCGTTGTAGTTGATGTACGGAGTGAAACCGTCACTATTAAGGTATTCTATGAAAACATCGGCCGACCACAAAATATGACCATTGCACAGTGGTCCAGAATGCAAATTTAGCAGGAATTTTGCGATTTTACTAAAACTAAACAACTTAGCCTTATTAAGTCTTTGGAGAAGTTTTCGTAGTTTATGAGCCCCCTCTTTTTGTTAAAACAACAGTTAGGGTGGTTCAAATTTTACCAAGATCAAAAAATTAACTTTTTAATAATTCTAGCTAGAGCCAAACGACCTTCAGCGAAGTTGTAGAACGACAAATTTTGGAAAAGTTTGCTGAAGACATGTAAGCTCTATCATGATAGATAGAGCTTACATGTCTTCAGCAAACTTTTCCAAAATTTGTCGTTCTACGACTTCGCTTTATTTTACAACAAATTTAAAGTCGAAGTTTAGGGTGTTTCTTCGATATACAGTTTTATTCCAATAACTTTTGCTGTATTAATTTAAAACTGAAGTAGTCTTCAGACAACTTTAAGATTGTTTCAAGGCTAATAAGGCATATATCTAGCTATTTCCGTTGAAAAGTTATGAGCACTTTTTCGCCAAAAATGGGGTTGTGGGAGTGGCCTTGCAAAGTACAACAACTTTTCCAAACATGTTGTAAGGCTAAGTCATTTAATTTTAGCAAAAAGTTAAAATTCCTGCTAAATTCGTATTCTGGACCACTGTGCATTGCCGATTCAAACGAAACTTTGCAGTTTCGTTGTTCGGTCCATAATTTTTTGTGACATTTGCAATATGTTGATACAAGAGCAATTGGACGTTTCTGGAGGCTTTGGCAACACTGCCGAATCGATTGTGCGTGGTTTTGAGTTCGTCCGTATGTTTTTTAAATTTTTCAGTGAAATATAGTGACGATTGATTGGAATACAAGACAAATCGTTTGCCGTGTAAACGATTTGTTTTCCTCCCAATTCAAACGTCAATACGGCACGCAGCTGGATAAGTCTATGTGTTTTGACAGCTTGCAGTTTTCAGTAGCAGTTTGATTTCTCGCACTTTGAAAGTGTACGTTTTGTGTCTTCTATGATTCGTATGAGATTTGCAAGAGTGGACTATATTGTTATTTATGATATTTGGTAATAGTATAACCCTAGCAATTTTACATTCCAACGGGAAACAATGGAGGTCCAGACACCTGTTTAGGATGTTTGCTATGTGAGTGTACGTATTAGCGTATTTGCCCAAACTTCCACGTGGCCTTTCCCGATCGAAAGGAACGGCCGCGCTTCATGAAACACCGCGCTTGGAGGTCGCAAATTTTCATAACGAAGGGCTGAGTGTAAGCACAAGTTGTTCCAAAAATCAGCCCTGCGTTATGCAACGTTTTGTGCAGGTTGAGTATACCAGATGCAAGTGGTGCTAAATTCACGACGTTCAGTTAAATTCAACAAATCTTTTCAGATTACAGAATTGATCAAATTGCTTTAATGAGCTATATTTAACAATCAAATTCTGTTTTACAAGTACTAGTTACACCAAAAACTTACTGGCAACCTTAGAGCGGCCTTTAGTAAGCAGTTGGTACGGCGTGTACGTTTCGGTGAATGTCTCAATATTGATGCTGAGTTTTTTCAAAACGATGTTGAAGATTGAGTCGAATCTAGGGGCCTTCATGTTTTTCGAATAGCGATTTGTTCTGGTTTTATCTTCTGATTCTCGGGTACGTAGCAGTAAGTGTCATGCAGGTCTCTCGTACGGCTGTTTCCAGCGGACTGATGATAGTGTTCCCCAGGTTGTGTGAACAATCCAATTGCGTTCGCCTGTTCAGTGGGGGTGACCAGTTGGATATCATTTCGCACTAGTGGAGGAATATTTTGCGGTTTCAATTGAAGGACCTTTGACACCTTCCAGAAGGGACGAGACAAGGGACCTAATCGGTTCACCATGCTTGCAAAGTTTTCACTTTTTTAGCTGATTCACCCTGTCACTGATCAACTCGGACAATTTTTTCGTTACATACTTTTTGGAGAGGTCTCCAGTACGCTGAAATTGACGCCTGGTTTCGTTCCTCTGTCTAATGATCACTTTCGTCATCGTGTCGAGTTTGAGCAGTTTACCACGAATCAGAATGTTTCGCACGCATTGGCTCTCTGTGTCTCGATCAGAGCCGCCTTCAGTTCATCAATCGCCTAATCAAACTCCTCGATTGATCCTAGAGTTTGGGCCACATTAATACGTTGGTCCACTCTACGAGCAAACTCTACCCAGTTGACATTGTGGTAGTCATTTCTCGTCTGTTGCTCCCAACGCACAATACTGCCTCCGATTTGAAGGGAAACGGGATAACGATCAGAGCTAAGATCATTAATCGTGATAGGCTGATCGATCGCATCGCTTTTGTTTCTAGCCGTTCTAGTAACTCTCCTAGCTCCATTTTCTTCCGCAGCAAACTATGGGCATTCCAGAGCATACACTTTATCGGTTTAACAAGCATACTAGATAATGAACTGCCCTAACATCGAAATTTGATCTTGCCTAGTTTGACAATGTTTTGCAGTTTATCGCACATTTCCGCACAATTAGGCAGGAGTTGTGAGGCGGTATACTTGGGCGGAATTTGTTGGTCCTCCGGAGGGGCACTAGATGCCACACCTGTGGTGTGGCTCTTTCAGCGAAGCCCGACGACGAAGCACCGATACCGGCTGGTACCGGTGGCCAAGGTTGCGAAGCACTAGTTGATTGCTGACTCGAACCCATCAACGGCTGATGCTGCGATGCTGGAGCGCCGAAGTCTGGACGGTGATCTGATGGCAACAATGAAAAATCACCTTCATTGAAAACCGGTCCTTTATGTGGCTTCCTGTTCGGTTGATGGCGTTGCGCTTCTCCGCAGTGAATTCATTTCAAGGCGATTTTTCCTTTAACGGGACAATCTGATGTTAGATGGGCTTGGGTACAATTGTTGCATCTTGGCTTGGCATGACAATTGCGTATAGCGTACCCAAAATTCAGACAACGCGTGCACTGCGTTACGTCACGGTTTGTTCCTCAATAGTGGACTATATTGTTGAACGACCATACTACATATTGTTCGTAGTCCTCTCAATGCATTCAAGTTCACTGTGCCTTTCTTGAAGTGAACTAGATATAGACGGTCATAGTACGCTTTGGTGATATCCTTCCGATTCATTGGAAATACGGCCAACGGTTGCAGTTTGTATCAATCTTTCAGTTTCATTTCCATGTCTTTGCCATGCATGATTGGCAAACCTCGTACGACAGCCTTGAACGGCTTTTACGAAGCAACGTCGTGCCAAAAATTTTCCGCTCCAACCCGATTGGGCTCGCTGGTATTCTTCTTTGGTACCCACATGATGTCCATAACTTTGATGCCAGTACCACTCAGTTTATACTTACCTTGGTTCCTAGCTGCAAAAAAACTCTTTCCTCGGAGAGGAGAGAGGAAACTATTTGACCACCAGCGGTGGAAGTTTGGTCGTGATTGCTTCTGCTGGTGCGTCCTCCAGTGGACCACCGAAGCCGTTCACGTCGCTGGCGTTCATTGCAGTCCGTGCATGACTGTTAATGATGCTGCCCATTGCCCATCGTGCTGAACGTACTAACGAAACATCGTCGTCCGGTTGCTTGTTCACGTTGATGTACACATTGGGGCTGCCCACAACTTTTTTGTTACGTTTCGAGCTTAGATTCGGGCTCGCCTTCGAGCCACCCGATCGTCGTTTACGCTTCGACATTTCGAAAACACGCGAGACTTTTACAAGCGCGAAAATACGTCCTAACGATGTCAACGTAAGATGCCAACTACAGGTATACCTCGATTTAACATACTCACGATTTAACATACCCTCGATTTAACATATTTCGATTTAACGTAATTTTTACCTCGATTAAACATACATGCAAAAAATTTTAATGTGACTGTTACTAAAACGAAATGTTAAGAATCAATATCATTTTTTTCTATGATCCACTTCCAATGCTTAAAGAAACATAATTTATTTTCGTTTTTTCGCTAGATTATGTTTAAGATTCTGAGATACAAAAACATTCTTATTTTGATACCGCACAGGAAAATGGATACACGAATTTGTGGTTCAAGTTATTTCCTGATAATAGTTTTATGGGTTGTTATGTGTAAGCTAAAATAGGTAACTGGAAAGATATGGTTGATGGAAGGTATAGGGCGGTGACGAGATATTGGCGGACGGTGAGTCCCACTAATAGGCATTGGGGCTGTAGCAATTATTACGAAACTGTTGGAAATTTGTAATGAAGTCATGACAGTTCCTCGATGTTAACGCACCCAACTAGAGCTTGAAAGAACGTAAGCTCGACAACTTCATTATGGATCGCAAAAAATGCAATATACGATAATGATGGAAGATACGTCTTCCGTCAATGTACGACTCCTGGTAAGCTCACGGTGTTTATTTATCAATACCGGTGCCAGTCATTACTTAATCTAAACAGAGGAAGCACACAAAAGCAATGTTAGTACGACACCGATTGTGATTATATTCTTCATATATTACTGCGTATTCTGTATATCTGTATATATTACTCTCAACAACTGCAACGGATAAAGAATGGTCGTTAGTAGAGATTGGGATTCGAATAAACTGTACTGGCATTTGCGTACGATTTAAGATGATCGAAGGCTCTGGATACTTGGCCCCGGGAGTATCATAATAAATGTTCACGTTTAAATAGAAATCTAGGAGATAGATCCAATAAATAATAAGCTAATAAAATGTGTAAAAAAGGAGATAGATCCTCCTCGTCGTACATAAGGATTAAACTTTCTTTTTTTTAAATATTTTTGTATTGTAATTCAAATGTCTTATTCATTCTGATGAGTTCGACTTTTAAACTGAGGTATTGTATCTGTCGTGTACAAAATGATTTAATCCAACTATTTCCTTAAGGAGAACTATAGCGCTACAATCGCTCGATTTGGTTAATTTTTTTTTCTGCAAGTAGAACTCCTGTGCTTACAAAACTTCGTGACTAGTCGTTTGGTCGTGAACTCAAGTAGTGTTCTGTTCAATTCTGCGATTATCTGACGGATAGGTTGGTCTACCAATATAAAGATGAGACAAAATAGAAACACAAATTTTCTTACTTACTAAATTTAGGCATTGTGCTCTTCATGCACACAATGGTTAATCCAACTTTGTTGACTATTCTTATAAGTTATCCTGAATTCTGAGAAAAGTTTGCGACAAATTTTATGAAATGAATATCTGTTAGAATTGGCGAATACTTGGCAAGGTTAAGATAAATATGTTGTTTATGTTCAGAAGAGCAATCTAATTGTTTAGTTGAGAATATGTGGTTTCTATGTCACTGTTAGGGGGATACAATCAGTAATATTCTCGTAAATATTTCGTGTGATGAATAAAAAAAATAATTCTATTCGAAAACAAATATTTCTTTTGTGTTTCGATTTTACATAAAATTCGATTTAACGTACATGATTGAATCGGAAAATGTATGTTAAATCGAGGTATACCTGTATTTTTTTTATTTCGATTATAGAGGTTTTAACCTAAAAGCCTCTTCGGGTTAGAAAAATCTCGTATGAAAAAAATCTAACCCTATGCGCGTGGTCGAGACTCGAAGCAAGGTGCGCTACGTACAAGGCAATCGATTTATCAATCACCTCTAAGACGCCAGCTGTTGATGATGTTGTTATTTTGTTTTACGATTGTGAAGGCAAGGCAACACTTGATCTTTTGTTTAATGTTAAGATTTATTTATACATTTATTGTGTAAGCGGTAAAAAATGGAAACTAAAAACACCGCCAACTAGCCCTGGTCTCCCCTACTGTAAATTCGCTCACTTTTCTACAAAATAATAGGATGAAAAAAAAAACAGTTTTCTGTGTTTCATTGATAGGCCACATATATTGCGCATTCGCATATAAAATCAAGTCAGTTCGTTGATTAGTTTTTGAGTTATCGTGTTCGTCAATTTCAAAAACCTGGTTTCGAGATAAACGCTATTAAAGTTGCCGATAGATTGAAATCTGCATGTGTTACAGCAAATACGCGCGAGGAATGCATGGCTGTTTAAATCAAAGAAAGTTCGGAGGGCCTACCGAGATTGCAAGAGACTATTCTAGAGGTTCAATACTAACAATTAAGTGTATTAAAAAGAAGTCGAGTTTTTTGCCCACTACATCAGACGCCCCCTTAACAGTTATGTGCCCAACAAAAAAAACACCTTTAACAGGCCAACGTGGGTACCCGGGTACCCACAATTTGAAATGCTCATAACTATGGCTTCCTTTAACCGAATTGGACACTTTTAGATGTTTTGGATTCAGAAACTCGTCCACTTTTTGATTCTGTAAAGTTGAACCGGATGAATGGATCTCGTGCTTGGTAATCCGGATTTTTCGGAGTAATGTTCCAGTACTAGGGTATGATTTGTAAATTTTAATAACGTCCTTGCAATATGAGTATCAAAACTCTACAAATTGTCTCGGAAGTTGTTGTTATTTGTTGTTACGGGACCCTATGGCAGTTTAAAAAATGGAATTGGAATGGAATGGCCACTTACGACCCCACGGGAACCTGCTCCAGAATGTCCGTTCCGGGGTTAAACAACCAAATGGTTAAAAAACCACGAGATATAGCCTACTGATGCAATTCCAAGAATTTTGATACCCATATTGCTAGTATTCCATTAAAAGTCACAAATAGTATCCCAGCACTGGAACATGTTTCCGGAAATCCGGATTTCCGGGAACCGAATGAAGTAACCCGATTCATTTTTACCAAGTCTAAAAGTGGATGAGTTCCTGAATCCAAAACACCAAAAAGTATCAAAATCGGTTGGAAATTACTGTAGTTATTAATATTTCACTTTTGTGGGTACCCGGGTACCCACGTCGGCTTGTTACGTAGTAAAATAATCAGGAGCCCCTCCTCACTCCCCCCTTACTATATCAATAATATTATTAACCCAAAAGCTTGACTTAGTGAAGTTCTAAGATGCCGCAAAGTTTCGATTTCCAGCTATGGATAAAACATGGGAATTTCATTAATTGAAACCTAAAAAGGTACCCAGGCACCGCGTCGGATACACAACGGTTAATTTTCCTAGTTCGGCTTGATATTTACCTGCAAGTTTCAGAGAAATTTTTGTTTGCAGTCAGAATCGGTCGAATTTTTTTTACTTTATGCTCATTACACAAACTATTTTGGTAGGTACGCTTATGAGATTTCACCTCGTCTCTAAGGAAGACGGTAAGCAAACACATACTTGAATGTTCAGGTAAACTTCGATTCTGGGTATATTTTTTACTATAAAATGTGTAGGATAAATTGTTTTGAGAGCTAGAAGCGAGGAAGTGATAGTTTAAAGCGTACCATCAAAATAACTTTGAAATGTGTTTGAAATTTCTACAAAATCTAACGGTTTTCCTAGTCGTACTAGTTTTACTTAAATTCACCCGTTGCGAAAAGATTGAGCTACAAAGTGGCCACCAAGTCGAACATGTACTCAAAATTAGTTCCTGCGTTTCTAATTGTATGGTAAGGCAGACGGATTCCTTTAAATTATGTTACGATATGTGCAAAAAAGAAGCAGTGCAAGAACAACCGCTACCAACGCAAATTACGGAATCTAGCATAAAAATAAAATTGATTTGCCGCGATAGTTCGAGTTTGGTGATAAAAGCGCACCAGATTGCAAGAAGTGATATTACACAGAACAGCATCGGGCAGTTAAGGAAGTCACGGAGAACCGTTGATTCTGTTTTCACTGAAAACACTGAAAGCACCGAACATATTTCTTTGGAAGGAAAAAATCTAACAAATTCATCTATTTTCCAAATCTACCTAGTGATGGTGCAGCAAAGTGATCGAATTCAAAGTGAATCAATTTCTTATTTAACAAATAAATCACTAATGGAAATCGAGGATTTAACCCCCAATACAAAATATAATTTAAGTGTAACGGTAGTGACGGCAAATCATTTCAGTACTACAAAAAATCAGTTCACAACGCTCCCAACGGACTACAGCCCGGGAATGATCACCAGCATAGACGTAATCAAATATCGACCAAATCGAGAAAACCAATCTCTGATCGATGGTGTAATTTCGTGGAAACCGGCCGTTGATAAGACGTGTTACTACGAAATCCTGCACTACTCCAGCCACTCATCAAATGGTCAGCTCAAACCAATCGCCGTCCAACAACCGGAAGAGCTATACCACTATAGTCTGACTTCACTGGAACTGAACTCGGAATATGAAATAGCGATTCGTGCTAAGAATACGCACATACCCAGCTTAGAAAGCGAGCTGCATTGGCATACCTTTCACACACCAAACTGCAGGGAATGGCACAATACCACCCAGTTCTGTGCACCCGAAATCGTGGAAAATTTACAAGTGACTTCCACGTACCTGAGCGGGAAAAACTACACCTTCAATATTACTTGGGACGAGCCCCGTTATACACCAGACTACTACGTGATTGAGTTGTACGATTTAAATCCGACAATTACAGATGAAATGGCCAACTCAGTTTCAAGAAATGTTAGCGGGAATGTAACAACAGTCACGATCGAATCATTTCCGATGGTTGGGCCTCAGTATGAGGTGTTTATTGCAACACATGCCAACAACCGCACCGCTAGGCAAAGTTTAGTCCGACCTCTTTACACTGGCCGGTTCCCTCCAGGCACCTACGGTCGGGGAAGGGTAATTGCTATCATTATTATGCCGATCCTGACGATCACGTTTGCCCTTCTCTTATACTTTCTTACGTACATCAGAATGGCGAAGGTGAGAAAATACGAACAACGCATCGAATACTGTAAGGAAACACAGTTGAAAGAACCCGTGGATCCTGGAAACGACGTGCGGGAAGTCCTGCAATCCGTTGCACCTATCAACGACGAAATGGAAATTAACTTCGAACAGATTCAACTTCTCGATGTGCTAGGAGAAGGTGCTTTCGGATTGGTGCGGAAAGGAATTTTGTTTCGTTCGGCTGGTACTCCCAACGATGTTGCCGTGAAGATGTTAAAGGAATTTCCCAGTTTGGGAGATATCAAGGAATTCCGACGAGAGATAGAAGTGATGAAATCAGTTGGAACGCATCCCAATGTGGTTTGTATTTTGGGTCATTATACTCAAAGTGTGGAAGATATGATGCTGCTAACCGAATACTGTAGTGAAGGAAATCTGCTGAACTTTCTACGCTGTGAGTGGGACAAGCTATTGAAAATGAAAATCTCGAAAGAGGAATGCCAAACGCCGGCTCTGGAGACCAACAAGAAACCGGAAAACATTTTTAATTTTAACACATCTTTCGTCAACGAGAAGAAATTATCTTCACACAAAACTTTAAACACCGAACATTCACTTCTTCCTAATTACGAAAACAACGACGATGATGCCAACATAACTGGTCGTCGGCATTCTTCGGTACAATGTTTGAAAGTTTCGAACTTCAATACCCAACCTTCACCCCAGAATGATCTACAACAGAGTGTGGTCGAAAACCTGTGCTACTACATCGAAGAACCGGAAGAATCAACTGTCACTAACGAACTGTTGCTCGAATTTGCCAGGCAAATTGCCGTTGGTATGGAATTCCTAGCTCTCAACAAAGTTGTTCATCGTGATCTGGCCGCCCGCAACGTGCTGGTCTGCGGCGACAAAACAGTAAAAATATCCGATTTCGGTCTGAGCAGAGACATCTACCAGGAGAATCTGTACCGAAAAACAGGAAGTGGTAAACTGCCCGTCAAGTGGCTTGCCCTGGAATCGTTAACCCATCAGGTCTACACTTCGCAGAGTGACGTTTGGTCTTTCGGTGTTTTACTGTACGAAATTTGCACCCTGGGAGCTAATCCTTATCCGTTGATATTGCCGAACAATCTTATTGCGGAGCTCAGAAGGGGCTACCGGATGGAGAAACCGGCGAGTTGCAGCGGGGAGCTGTACGATCTTATGCTGGCTTGCTGGAGTGCTCTTCCCATCGATAGGCCTTCATTTTCCATCATTCAAAGCCGATTGGAAAAATTGAAGGAGCCGGGTAACAACAGCCCAGCAATCGATTTGGAAGCCGTTGTAGATTTACCCAGCATTGCTGTTCAGTTGTGAGCTAGAAAGGCTTTGTTTGCAATTGTTAGAATGCATATATAAATGAATTTGAATAAATAGAAGATTTTTTAAATGCTTGTTTTTTTTTTCTTCTATAAGGCGAGAAAGAAACATCACCAGATTCTTGTGTTATCCCAATATACAATCTCATATAAAAACAATTCAAATGCTAAATTTTTTATTAATGTTTTATGGTAGTTCTATCAGAACCGAACTAAGAATAATTTGTTTTACCATCGATTTACCCCGTTTTACCATTGATTTTTTACCATTTGAAGTAAACTCCTCCTTTAGACCTTCTGAATACCGTAATGAACCGATTGCGTTGACCATATGGTGTATTTTGAGCTGACAATATCTGAATATGGACGAAATCAAGAAAACAATATTGCTTTCATTATCAAACCGGTCTTATAAATTTATCGATTACGTCAATTCGTGTTTTCGCATTGCTTTTTTGGAGTCGAAGCATCAGATAGTGTTATACAGTCGTGATTCGCTGGTTGGGCCCCAACCTCTGTTCGACTAACGAATTTGATTCGCTAGTAGGACTGACGGACACATGTCAAATTATGTGAATTTTTTAATTACTTATCAGTTATAAACAAAACTCGAAAATCTCGATTTGGCCTTTCTCATATAGAAAGGTTATGCACTCTAAAAATCGTCAACCTAATCCCGGCCCGGAAGGCCGTGTGTCATATACCTTTCGACTCAGTTCGTCGAGATCGAAAAATGTCTGTGTGTATGTGTGTATGTGGAAAAAATGTCACCTCTGTTTCTCAGAGATGGTTGGACCGATTTGTAGTCTCAAATGAAAGGTACAACCTTCCCATCGGCTGCTATTGAATTTTTTATTGATTGGACTTCCGGTTCCGGAGTTACTGGTTTCAAAATCGAATTTGCATTTTTGATGCCAAATGACTTTAAAATGCATAAAACGTTAAGATTTGATGAAATCTCAAAAAAAAATTTGACGAAGATTGACATTTTTTTACTTTGGCATATTTTTGCCTTTCTCATATAGAAAGGTTACGCACTCTAAAAATCTTAAACCTAATCCCGGCCTATTTTTTTACCTATATAGGCTCAGGTAGGGTATGCAATGAGGGGTTGCTACTTTAAAATTAAAACTAAATTAAAACTTCTTAACAAGTTGAAAACTTTCGACAGGGTCCGGACCCCCGAATCTTCCTCCTTGATACGCCGCTAGTTTCAAGCCATGTTTCAGTGTCGACACATAGTATCTCAAGCGGAGTTAAAAATATTCAAATTCATTGAATAAAAATTGATCATATTCAGCCTCATTCATTTTCAATATTCAATGACGCAGCTGAAAACGTCAAACGAACAAACCGCCCATTCATCCAGGCAGATTTCCATTCATCTCAGATTATTAAACGAAGCGACCGACCAGCAATGAATCAAGCGCAGCAAAGTAGGCGCTGGCACAATGTAAACGATGAACGAACGATTGTTGTTTCATATGCTTCACAGGCATTAAAAAAAAATTCCTTGATAATTAATGAAATGAATATATTGTACGATATTTAACTGAATGAATAACATAGATATTTGAATGAATATTTTTCTATTCACCGCGAGTCGCATCAGGTTCATTTTCAGCCGTCAAAAAAGAGCTTCGATTATTTTTATCTCTGATCTCAAGATCTTGGCTGTCGATCCATTGTATGTATGTGTAAATCGTACTGAATATGCAATATATATTTCCATCATTGTATTGAACATAAGCAGCCATGGAATTGTAGTTTGGACAAATGAGAAAGGCACAATTGCATCACTACCTGGATTAAAACAAGTTTTTTAGAATAAATTCGGCTGTGCCTGTACTAAAAGTCCTAGAGATCTAAAAAAATTGCTTCAAACATTGAACTAAATAATATATTTTTTGCAGACTTTTCGAAGGTCAGTTTTAAAACCCCCTTGTAAGATGTTTTGAGCCAATACGAAAAAGCATGACATTTAGCCAAGCGCAGTCGTCATATTGGATCCACCATTTTGAATTTTACAAACGAATTGAGTAATATGGATAAATTTAATAAAATCAATAAAATGAAAAGAATTAATGAAACAAAATGAATAGTGAGGCCAAGAATGTGAAATATACAGATCGGAAAACTAGACGTGACAGGGTCATTAGAAACAGAATTTATAGAACTAGTCTGCCCATCTCTAATGAGTCATGCCGTGTTAGTGCTCACGATCAAATGTTTTTCGTTACCTCTTGCACTTACAGGTGACAAAACCCGCATTGAAGGCTCTGGCTGTTGATGTTGTGGTGCTTGATGCTTTTCAGTTGAACAGTTGCCACAAAATTGACAACCTTATGTGGTTCAGGTGATGGTAGTTGGATTAATTTGCTGTAGATGTGTTGGCAACCGGTTCTGAGGTATTCTCCTGACCATCTTCCGCGCAAGGTTATCCAGTATGTTCCATTGAATTACAGTACTTGCACATAGAAATCTGCCCATCATATATGCATATCGTGGTTTGTTCAATTATAGTTCCGTTCTGTTTGAATTGTATAGGGTAGACGTGCCCTTATTCATCTCATTAGTCACGATGTTATACTATTTCGCTGACAACTCGACTTACACTGATTGGATTGCGGTATCGACATCTTTACTTCGTTCTAAAGAAGCAGATCAAGATAAAATCTGGCTTGGAAAATGTAAAATACTCGCGTTAAAGCGAAGCGAAAAGTCGCACCCTTATTCACCCTACTATTTAAGCTAATACGTTGAATAGTGATAGCAGACACTGCTCTAACTAATTTGTTCAAATGGGTGGGATGAATAGAGGTGCTAAGATGATCGCAATACCTGGGATTGTGGTTTGTCGAAAAAACTATACGACGAGGTACTGACTCGATGGATGTGTCTTCATCGATGATGAAGTCTATGGGAATTTCAAGCAAATCGGGGTTTAAACTCTACAAAGCTCCTGCTCACGGAAAGGTTCCTAAAAAATGCAAGTTTATTTTCGTGGTTCACGGAAAAAATGACTTGGCGAGGAATCTGTTCCTTCAGCAAGAAAACCGGCCTTTGTGACGGATTAGGCTAAGAATTTGGAAGTATTTAAAAGGGAGTGCTTAAATAAACGGATTTTACGCTTCATTAATTCTCAAGTTACGTGCTATCAGGCCCGTGCGCAGAAAAGCCACAAGGGAAGGCAGGGTTTTTATACGTTTCTTGTAAAAGAAAGGTACGGAAATTCTTAAACTGTGAAGTTTATTTCCGAGCCGTGGAGGGCCGAGTCTTGCGTACCAATCGATACAGATCAACAAATTGAGTCAATGTCTGTTATCGAGAAGGATTCTTCAACAAACATCGCTGCCTGCTAGCTTGTGGTAGTATCGTGTTCTTACTGCAGTGGTTTGTAATAGTTAAGCTTACCGACTAAACCTAAACCTGTTGTTTACCCTAATCCTCATCCCCCGGTTTCATCGTTAGGTATCACTTCAGGATGGATTGTGCTCATGCTCTTTTTATTTTGTGACAATCGTTAATGTTTTCTAAATTGCTACTTTTCTAATCCTTCTTAGTGCGACTCGTTCCTCAGCTGGTGCTGAGAATCCCTCGGCGGCGGTATTTCTCTCGATATCGATGCCTGTTTTCGCGTACCATATAGCTGTCAACCACTCCGACGGAGATATCATCAGCAGTGAAATTTCGCTGACCGACCTTTTCTGTGTCTACTCACAACTATTGCTAGTATCGCAACTTGTCGAAACAAGAACAGATCCGGAGATATCGACCAGTTTGACTTACATCCCTTTCCAGCAACTCTTTAAATATTTCTTATCGATTTCTTCAATGGCTTGTTTCTAGGTTGTCTGAACTCAAATGACGTTTTATGTTTCAAACGGCTCGCAGTATTATTTCCTGTTAAGACAAAACAAAAATGGATCGGAATTCCACGGATTTTTATTGTCGGTGGTGTCACAATCCTAACAGAAACAGTATTTTCTTATTGTTTGCAAAAATTCGATAATGCTTTTATTGCCAAATTAAATTAATTAGCTTTCACTTAGTTAAATCAAATTTTACAACAAAAAAAACCGATTTAATCCACCTAGCAGTGAGATGAGACATTTCTTACACATTTCACTATTGGATTAGTTTGCAGAACTCACGAGAAGTAGGCACCCAACTAGAGGTGGGATGAAAACAGGGGCGACAATATGGAACCATTTCGAATCGACTTTTTCATACAAGCTTGCATACAATAAACCTTTCGTTTCGAGATGCGCAATGCCACCCCAGTTTCTAGTCTTGCACGAATAAAATCTCGAATAAACTGAATAAATTATAGAAATCAACAAAACGACCGAAATAAAAAAGTAAAGCAAATAATGAAACAATAGATTTTTAAATTCATAAAATGAGTAGAAAAATTAATGGAAATCAAAATTATAATATACACGAATCAAATTAGATTAGGTTATTACATAAAAATTAAGATTATGTTTAGAAATAGTTATAAGATTAATAGAATAAATTGACTCATACTAACAAATTGAATGAAATAAAACGAATGACTGAACATGAAATGCATAAAATTAAAGATATGAATAAAATGAATCAGATAAATCAAATGAATCAAATGAATCAAATGAATCAAATGAATCAAATGAATCAAATGAATCAAATGAATCAAATGAATCAAATGAATCAAATGAATCAAATGAATCAAATGAATCAAATGAACTAAATGAATCAAATTAATCAAATGAATCAAACGGATCAGATGAATCAAATGAATTAAATGAATCTAATGAATCAAATGAATCAAATGAATCAAATGAATCAAATGAATCAAATGAATCAAATGAATCAAATGAATCAAATGAATCAAAATAATCAAATGAATCAAATGAATCAAATGAACCACACGAATCCAATGAATCAAATGAATCAAATGAATCAAATGAATCAAATGAATCAAATGAATCAAATGAATCAAATGAATCAAATGAATCAAATGAATCAAATGAATCAAATGAATCAAATGAATCAAATGAATCAAATGAATCCAATGAATCTAATGAATCAAATGAATCAAATGAATCAAATGAATCAAATGAATCAAATGAATCAAATGAATCAAATGAATCAAATGAATCAAATGAATCAAATGAATCAAATGAATCAAATGAATCAAATGAATCAAATGAATCAAATGAATCAAATTGATCAAATGAATCAAATTAATCAAATTAATCAAATTAATCAAATTAATCAAATTAATCAAATTAATCAAATTAATCAAATTAATCAAATTAATCAAATTAATCAAATTAATCAAATTAATCAAATTAATCAAATGAATCAAATGAATCAAATGAATCAAATGAATCAAATGAATCAAATGAATCAAATGAATCAAATGAATCAAATGAATCAAATGAATCAAATGAATCAAATAAATCAAATAAATCAAATGAATCAAATAAATCAAATAAATCAAATGAATCAAATGAATCAAATGAATCACATGAATCAAATTAAATGAATCAAATGGATTAAATGAATCAAATTGATTTAATTCATCCAGTGAATACAATGAATCAAATTAATGAAATGGATCAAATGAATAAAAAAATTGGATGAACAAAATGAATAAAGTAAAAAATAAATGAAATGCATAAATAAAACAAACGAATCAAATAAACAAAATGAGCTGATGTGATAAAATGAATAAAAAGAAGAAAATGAACAGAATTAAATGCTTTGATTAAAATGAAAAATTGAACAACAGTAAAAGGTTATAAATTAATATAAAGAAATAAATTGAATCAAATAAATTATTTGGATGAAAAAATTAAAACTGAAAAAGTAGTCAAATTATTAAAATGGAGAAACTGAACAAAATGAATAAACTGGAAAAAATTAATAAAATGCATACAATGAAAACAATGAATGATATGAGTAAAATGCACAAAAAGAATAAACTGATCAGAGTGAATCCAAAGAATGAAACGAATAAAATAAGTAAAATGAACGCAGATGAACAAAACGAATAAAAAGATGCGGAATGAAATAATTAATTAAAATGAAATGGTTATATATTTGAAGCCAAACACATTTTTGAATAAAGAAAATGAATAAACCGGATTGTACGAATTTGAAAACCATTGCATCAGAAAGTTTTGAAATGTTTTTGAAAATCCCATCTTCTTAAAAAAGACTAATAAATATGCAATGGACTTTCTAGGGCTTCCATCTTTTTTTGGTTTTATTCTTTTTGTTTTCATGCTTCTTTACTTGACGAATTCGAAGTTTACTTTTTGGTCACATATTCCCGAAAAAAGATTTATGTGCAGAACAGAATTTACTGGTCCAGTATTTTAACGCGCAATTGAATATAGTAAAGTGAGACACAAGGTCACATGTGCTTTCAAACCCCTTGAACAGAGAACGACAGAGGGAGAATGCGATTCGTGAATGAGACAGGTAGATATTTCAAAGTTTTTATTTGAAGTAAATAGTGTGAAATGTCTAGGCTATGTCGATTGCATAAAAGCCGTGTTTGTATTGTTTCGTTCGGAATTCTCGTGCAGGAAATATGGATAAATAAGTCCTATACAGACCAATATTGTGAAAAAGAAATGGTTCAAACTACTCAGTATATCCAAATATGGACGACAATAAGTTAGAAGACACATTGTAGTTGCATCCCCCATCGAGAGTGGGTACTTTGGGGACTTCTTTTCCTGGATCTAATTTGTGAATATTTTTGGTCTTTGATCCGTTATTTTTCATGAAAGTTCGTACCAATACAACGAATGTGCAGCTGATACAACTCATGGTTCATTCGCCTGCGCAACGTTCCGTCTTCCATCTGCACGCCACCATAGATGGTACGCAACACTTTTCGTTCGAAAACTCCAAGGGGGCGTTGGTCCTCCACGAGCATAGTCCAGGTCTCGTGGCCGTAGAGGACCACCGATCTAATCAGCGTCTTGAAGATAATCAACTTCGTGCGGCGGCGAATTTTGTTCAACCGGAGCGTCCTCTGGAGTCCAAAGTAGGCACGATTTCCCGCTATGATCCGTCTCTGAATTTCTCTGCTGTTATCATTGTCGTCGGTTACCAGTGAGCCCAAATACATGAATTCGTCGACCATCTCGATTTTGTCACCGTCAATCCGAACTCAGGTGGGAGGTTCACATTGTCGTCTCTAGAACCTCTTCCTCTCATGCATTTTGTCTTCGAAACGTTGATGACAAGTTCAATCCTGCTGGCTTCAGCTTTCAGTCTTTGAGCATATGTTTCATTCAAAATTCAATAGAGATACGAATAGTGTAAATATCGCACGTGGAATGTCTCTTTTGAAAATTTTCATCGTCAAACTTTCATATTACCCAGTTAAGCCAAATATTTTTCTGATATAGCCATGAATTTCCTTAATTATAGTGTAGATACAGGCTTTGAATACAATTGAATTAAAGTTGAGTTGATGTAGCAGCAGACAAAAATAGTTTTGTTTTCTCAAACCTTCGCAATTACAATTAATAAATATTTCAGATTGGCAGAAGATCTTATCACACAACTTAGAAATGGATACAGAAATAGCTAGATAGATGCGATAGAAGAGAGACAGAGAGAGAGAAAGAGAGAGAGATAGAGAGAGAGAGAGAGAGAGAGAGAGAGAGAGAGAGAGAGAGAGAGATAGAGAGAGATAGAGAGAGATGAGGGGGGGGGGGGCGTGTGAGGAATGGCAAATGATGGTTAATGCAGTGACATTTTTTTATAGGTATATTATTATGATATATTGATTTTTACATTCTTATCATAAATAATGTAAGTAGTAATTTTTGCGCCATAACCAGTATAACCTAAATCTTGCAAAAGAGATAAATTTTCGCTAGATTTTTGGGCTTCAAACATACAGTTGCTTTCGGTGTCGCCACAAGTATAATTATATTAGAAATCTTTTATCTCACTACTAGGTGAATTACTTGTTGATCTGTGTATTGATATATCATCCAACATTTACCTCATGATTGAACGCAATGCCTAATCCAAGGAATAAATACTAGAACTCAAAGTTTCTTTATCAACACATTATTTTGTCTTTGAAGTGAACTTATATATTGATTTTTGAGAAATAGTTCATTTATTATAAAGGTAATTCACAAAATGTTCTCAACATCGAATTCCTTGAATCACGTAGATGTGTTTTCATACCCCGATATTGAAAATGGGTTTAGTTTTGCCCCTAAAACACCAGTAAAGCAATACTCTGTATGAAACAATCTCATTTTTAATTAGTGGAAATTGGTAAGCGAGGACTAAACATACAAAATGGTTAATATCTCCGCCGCTCGTGCACAGATTTAGACAATCTATAGCTTGTTAGAAAGGTATTTTTACAAGCTTTCTATTTATGCACAGTTCGTGGGACAATAATGTATTGTTCGAAAGTTATTTGCAAAAAACTTGCTGTGTTTTGACAAAATCGCCCATATCTCAGAAAGTAAACAACATATCGAAAATCAAAAATAATAGTGTCAAATGGCAACGTTGGACCTTTCATTTGAAACTAATTTCATTAAGATCGGTTCAGCCATTGCTGAGATAATTACATGACATTTCGTACATACATACATACACACATACACACACACATACAGACATTGTCTCAATTTGTCGAGCTGAGTCGATTGGTATATGAGACTCGGCCCTCCGGGCCTCGGAAAAAGTTTTCAAAATTTGAGCGAATTCTATACATTTCTTTTGTAAGAAATCAATATCAATTCTTCAAAAGGGCTAATGAGATTTTTATAAACAAACTTATTTTGCTCATTACATCGCTGTCGAGTCGAATTTCATGAAAGATACACATGAATCAACATCTTTACCCTTGGTAGAATCAATTTCAAATGTCTTTTGGGTTGAAAATACAACAAATTAAGAGAAATCAGCAAAACCAAAGTTTGTTTACAAATCTTATTAGCCCTATTCTAATGTTGATATGGAAATGTAAAAACAAATTGATCACCTTGTTCATCACTTCTAGAATATTAACATATTGAAGTAGTGAAATGCAAATCTTTTCACCAAAACAGCTTCTGGTCGAATAGGGGGGCACGTGCTCCTGCGTGCCCCTCCCTGGAGCCGCCAGTGACGGTGAACAAAACTAATAAAAATAATAGGAAAAAGTGGGCCAATTCGGACCGCTGGCTAATTCGGACCCCCAGCTGTTTCTCAGCTATAGTAATACATATTATGAAAAGTCTATATTTAGAGCTTTTATACAAAACGCATATTTACAATGGGTGGCTCTCTTTGTTTACTTTCTCTTTCGATTTTTACGGCGTCCTATTTACCTGCGCAATGCCCTATAATCACAGAGAACAGACATATAAGCTAGAAAAAACTTTCCCGAAAAACCTGTGTAAACATTTAAATGAAAATACGTTGAAAATCACCATCGCATACAGGTTCGCATGCGTGAGTCACCATTGTATTCTAGTTTGCATACAAGTCCCGTATAGCGATTGCTGGCCGATCGAAGCGCCGACCAGTGGCAAGTTGCTACTTGCTGTTGTCATTTCAAAGCGACAGTTTAATTTCTTACACAAGTTGAAAACTTTACTTGTATGTCAGTTCTCAGTGCTATAATATAATAACACAAATGAATTGAAGCAAGTTTGCTGAATAAACAAGGCTCTCTATAATGGTTAATTTGTTATGATTTTTTTTTAAAGATTTGAGGTAGAGTGGCTCTAGCAAAATAGGGTTGCTTATATTACCTTTTGATGTGTTAATTTCTCGCGAATGCATTGCTCTAGAGGTTTTGGAACCTTTATAGGAACACATTTTCACCGTAGCACTGATTTTGTTTGGACAGTTGCAAATGATTTTAACAACAAAAACCTGTTTTCATCCACCTAGTGGTGTAATTGTTCCTTTCTCATTTATCCAATAGCAAGTTATATTCAATATATTTCTGAAAATGTCTAATTTTTTTTAATAACATTTTGCACATATTTACAAGGGCACGACGGCCAAGAACCTGATGAGAAACATGTTGACGATGACGTATAATATTTAAGTGGATAAAGCAGCATGAGTTAAATGTTGTCTTCGTGTTAACATATTCTGGAATGCTGTCGGAGGGAAAAGGGATTATAACTGTAAAAGAGGATGTGAGAGAGGCCTAGTTGGGGAAAATGGATTCAGTCGTCATCGAATCCGATGTGACTTTAATTCTGGAATATGCCCGGTACCTTGTTTCGGGTTAAATTCCTATATAACCGTAGTAACACCGGAATCAAGAGTCAGATCTCAATGAAATTCAATAGCAGTCAATAGGTGTATTGTATTTATCATTTGATACCAAGTTTGTAAAAATCAGTCAAGAATTTGCTGAAAAATAGGTGTAACATTATGGTAGTTTGATGGGCTCTAGCAGACGAACCAAGTTGAATTCGAGTAATTTTTTTCTTGAACATATTTTTCTTATCGTAGAGATCCTAAATATGAAAAATCCAAATTTTAATATTATTTTAAATTTTGCGCTGCCTGACCCTATTAAGCGGAATTTAAATTAAATAATCAGAAGGGTTATGAAGCTATATCTAGGGACTAAAGAAGAATATTTTAAGAGCTTCGGTTTGTTAATAAGATAGAAAAATATATGTCCCGATTTTGTCAACAGCCTAAAATTCATCAAAGGGCTGTTAAAGCGGATCTTCACTCTATTAAAATTGTCTAAAGTTGAAGTTAAATGTTGATGAAGTACTATCTCTGATAGTCGATCGCAAACACAGCTAAGAAATCAACCGAATTGAGGCTAGCCATAACACACAATTAATAAAATTGTCGATCAAAACTAACAAACGATATCGAGTTGATAGCTAAAGGTCATAGAAAGAATGTCGATAGATTCTTTAATCTAATGCAAAATTTGTAGTAAAAACGCTATTAATCCCAATATATACGCGAACGGAGGTCTTAGTGGAATGTACGTAATGTTTCAAAGATTTTCTTCCATTTAATTCCACTATGTTTTTATAGTTACTTACTACTTGTAATCGTCTTCAGTGTTTGTATCAAACACTGAAGAAGATTACAAGTAGTAATCGAAATACCGGTATCTGTTAAATAGTGAAGTGCAAGTGCATCTAACTATAAAAACATAGTGGAATTAAATGGAAGAAAATCTTTGAAGCTTTTAATCCACCAAACAGTGTGATGAGACATTTCTTATAACTCTTATCACTCTCTTCGGATATTATATCGTTTGAGAACATTTAGAACTTGATGCTTCGCGATGTTTTGACGTAGGACTACGTCTTTGTTTTCGATATGAGGGTGCACTCTGCAAATTCTACAAAAATGGTATGTAACGAAAAGTGGTCCAATTTTAAACGCATATAATTCAACCATCTCACGATAAATTTTCAAATTTTTTGCACAAATCGCCCCAAAATACAAATAGCTCACTGCGCTGTGTTTTTTATAGCCAGGGTAGCTGAGCTAGAAGTCCGTTACACTGGCTGTGGAGGGACGCTACCCTGTGTCGTCCAACAGGCGACCGCTCCAACTGCTTCCTAAATGCCGCTGTAATGTTGCCAGTAAATTTTTGGTTTACCTAGCACATGTATTTGCTATTTGCGCTTGAAATTAAGTAATGTAGTGGTAGTAATAAGCTTCCCATTTTAGTTTAAACGCAAGGACAGTTTTTAAAACAGGATTTGATTAATAAGTTTAGCTCATCTAAGCAATTTTATCAATTCTGTAATTTAAAAGGAATTTTACGGAACTTGGTGAATTTGGCCCCACTTGCAACTGGTATAATCAACCTGCACAAAGTGTTGCATAACGCAGGGCTGTTTTTTGGAACAAAATGTGTTATCATTCAGCCCTTCGCTATGCAAAATCACGATATTATGACAGATGGGCTAAGCGCGGCCGTTCCTTTCAATCGGAAAAGGCCGCGTGGAATTTTGTGGAAATGCGCTAATAGTGTCGTGGTGGCAAAGTTAAAAATAATCGAAGCTCTTTTTTGACGGCTGAAAATCAACCTGATGCGACTCGCGGTGAACAGAAAAAATATTCATTCAAATATCAATGTTATTCATTCAGTTGAATATTGTACAATATATTCATTTCACTAATTATCTAGGAAAATGTTTTCAAATGCCGGTAAAGCATATGAAACAACAATCATCATCGCTTACATTGTGCCAGGACCTACTTTGATGCGTTTGAATCGTTGCTGCATGGTCGCTTCGTGTAATAATCGGAGACGAATGAAAATCTGCATGGATGAATGGGCGGTTTGTTCGTTTGACGTTTTCAGCTGCATCACTGAATATTGAAAATAAATGCGGCTGAATATGATCAATTTTCATTCAATGAATTTGAATATTTATAACACTGCGTGGTGGTACTAGTTGTCTCTTTCGCTCTACCCATCATCATCAGCGTTGACTCATTTTGCATTGTACGCTTGGGTTCAATGTTTGTGGCGAATGTGTTGGTAGGTAGGGGAACTGGCGGTAAAATGAACAGCAAAGTCATTATTTTCTAACTAATAAGTGACTGAGATATTACAATCACCTTATGTTTCTTGTTAGACATGTTTTGTACATATCTGGTAAACATACTTCGTCATAAACACATTTTTTCAAACATGATTCTTGATTTCTAAACATGTCCAAAAATGAGACATGTTTATAGCGAGTGGGTAAAATGAACATCTGGCGGTGGTAAAATGAACAGCTTCTGGTGACCTGCAAAATGTCCTGTATGTATGCAATGCGCAGCGTTGGAAAGCATTTTCCGATCAATGCTAATATCCCAACAAATCATGAGCTTTGCATACACACAGGGCATTTTGCAGGCAAAAAAAATTGCCACGGAAGAATTGTATTTTCATGACGTAATATTAACCATTTTACAATCCTGTGGCATCGAAACGCATCTACAAACTTGGGGTTATCCATGGGTGTTCGAACTTTTAGGATCTGTTTGAGAGCCACTAGAAAGCTTGTTCTATACATGAGATGTGATTATATTGTCTAAAATTTTATTTTTCTTCGCTGATCCGGGTGTTTTTTCCCACACTAAGTACTAAGAAAATAAATATTTTACATTAAGTAGTATAGTCCTACGTCTACAGCTCGTGCAACCCCAGAGGGCTGCCCCTTATAGTTTTTTGATAATAGTCCGATTTCAACAATCTACAATTGTTTGAAAGGTATTCGTATAAGCTGGCTAAAAATATATAAAGTGTTAATCTATGTTGTCAATTTCGGCAGATAATTAAAAAAAAATGTAAAAAAATGCCATTTTTACACATACTAAACATCAGAATCAAAAACAACATACACACACAGACATTGTCCCAAATCGTCAAGCTGAGTCGATTGGTATATAAGACTCGGCCCTTCGGGCCTCGGAAAAAATCTTGAAAGTTTGAGCGAATTCGATACATATCTTTTATAAGAAATGTAGAACTGTCCTTGCATGTAAACCAAAAAGGGGGTACGCTACATTGTTTAATTTCAAGCGCAAATAGCAAATACAAGTGCTAGTTACACCAAAAACTAACTGGCAACCTTATAGCGGCATTTAGGAAGCAGTTGGTGCGGCGTTTACGCTTCAGTGAATCTCTCAATATGTGTTTCGAAATGGGGGAGAATGTCCGAAATGATGTGTACATTGCATATCCGTAGGCAATTTCATGGCCCGATATTGTGTCGTCTCGTAAGAAAACAAAATTGTCTAGAAGGATACAGCCGACTTTTATCGAACTTTTTCAGGAAAATAGTCCGAATTAAATAGTTAACATCAAAAATCTCAGATGAATTATTGGACAAAAATATTTACGGTTTCTGAAAAAGTGATCATTGTAGATAAAATTGATTCCAAATTTCCAAAATTATATTTGGTTTATCGAATTCCGAAAAAAAAATTTCAGTTGGCATAAGATTGAATAGGTTTGTGTAGGGTCCTAACCATTTTAATTATTTCAGGAAACATGATATTGAAGGGGATTTTTTCATTCTTTTGCCGACTTTGATTGTTTTTAAAAACAATAAAAGAATTATGGTTCAAAAATGAAAAACCTGTTTCGAGCTTTTCTCATTGATGTAAGGTAGGATTTTATGGATGGTCATTAGACTGTCCAGAAAAATAATGAATTTTTGAAAACTCAATCGGCCCACCCCTGAGTCGATTCCTAGTCCCACCAGGAGTATTTGCTTCAAATTTGAAGCAAATCGGACAAGTCTAGCTACCGGACCAACGCACAGGGGCATCTGTCCATACAAAGTTGTGAGAAAATTATAAAAATTGGTTTTTGTTGCTAAAAATAGGGAATTTAAATAATTTTGGGTCGCTGAATCCATTTATGCTATCAGTTTTGAAATTCCATAATTCTTTTTTTCGACTACTTTTATGTAACCTATTTGAAGACGTTAGTCGTTAAAGGGTTAATATACACGTTGATTATAGTAGCCAAGCACATCGGATAGCAGAAATGGTTGACAAAACTAGTAAAATTCACTAATTTTTCAGTAATATGAAGTTGTTTAGGCAACCAATTTGTAAAAAGATTTATGGGCCACAGGGCGTCTCCAATAACCTAGATATAGCAATTTCGGCGTAAAAATGCGCATGTATATCTTGAAACATTACTAAATTTTGAGTCAGATTCATGTTAAGTGACCCATGGGAGACATCTCAAAAATTGAAAACGAAAAATTACTGATATTGCATTGAATTTCTCGATTGCGTTTTCTTGATGCAGAACAAACGTAAATGATTGAAATGAAACCTCACATCTATAGTTTAGCAAATTCATTCCTCTTTCCTCAAAATTACTCCAATCGGCCGTGTAGTTCTTGAGATATCGCCATTTGAATTTCGAAAGTACGAACAATTCTAATGAATTGAATTAAACAGAAATCCTCGACATCACTTGCTTCAACGACATGTTAAAAATTCATTTTTCATCCGATTGTCATTAAATTTTGAGATTAAATTTATCACAGCGAGGAAAAAATTAAATAAATGTTCACAAAAGAATTACAAGACATTGATTTTTGGGGTTTTGTCCCTCGTCGGGCCACTGTGCAACGTGCTTGAAGTTTGCATAGGATTTTTCGACAATTTGCATGGAGAAAACCCACTAACTCGTATTTTCGCTGCTATGTGGTACTATATGCACCGTATTATCACTGTAAGTGAAAATAAGAAAGATAATTTGAATGCCTACAACTTTGTCGAAGACTGCTAGTCAATCTGGCTCTGTTGAAAAGTTATTAAACTTTTAACAACGTGATGTCTGAGCCAGTTTTGCATGGGGCTTAGCAGTGCATGATTATGTATTAGTACTCGATTTCCACGAACTATACATTTGAAAATAATTGTTAGATTTAGCTGAATAGTATGCTCAGAAGAATTGTAGTACATGATACGAGTTATCCGATTTGCTTCAAATTTGGAGCAGATACTCCTGGTGGGACTAGGAATCGACTCAAGGGTGGGCCGATAGGGGTCGTTTTTTTCTTGTCACTCTAATGGTCATGTACAATAAAAATTTGAAAATGTCTATAGCATTGTAATTATACAAGGCATTTACACGTAAGAATTTAAATCATTGGTTAGGGAAAAGAAACTTCTCACTTTTGGGGAAGTTAATCATTTACTGTAATTTGATTTTAAGACCTCTTCTAATTGCTAAAAAAGTGGTTATGGTTTTCCCGATTTTGACGTTTTATTCAAACGACTAGACTATATATTATATAGACGACAATAGACAGTTGATGAGTTTGTGGCAGCATTAATTGTGATTTTTATTTTAAGTTAACAGTAAAAATCAATTTCAATTTAAAAAAAATGCCGTATAAAACAAACAGAACGTATCTAGTTCTCTCTCTTATCAAGTTAGGACGAGAGGGACGAACGCATCTCACCAGCTTAAAAGGTTTGGAGATATAATTATTGAATATTGTAATGATTAAAATTCGTCCAAATTTTTCGTTCCGATCAGATATTTCTACTGATGATAAATTTCGGTATTCTCCAGTCTAACCTGCCATCCTGGAAACATCGAATGCATATACAGACAGGCATACTAATTTTACGTCAGTAGAGGAGTAAGCAAACCTTCACGATTTTGTACATAATCAACAAACGATTATCGATTTTTGTTAGCTATTTTCGACAAGTTGAAAATTCAGATAAACGAAAGATATTAACATTGCAAGACGGGTACGTATTCTAGAACGAATCTAATTTAAACTAATTATTTAATGTGCAGAACCTTTTGCCCTCTGCAAGTGGTAGTCGGACGTTCCAGCCGCGTCTAACACATGGTCGATGAGCATAACTAATCGTCATATTTTGCCACCGACGTCGGCAAAAAGATTCTTCATAAATCATCGCACAGAAACGATTCCACTACTAGTAGCATCAAGTTGTGTGCGTATGCGTTCATTAGACACCAACCCATTATTGCCGGGCAGATTCTATTCTAATTAAATTACCGTACAGAGCCCACTCGTCAGTAACCTTGCTGTCAATTAAACTATATATCCAAACTAACACCAAACTGGCACCAGTTAGACACTATGTCCAAACAGTTCACACAACATATTTGAACACCTAAAGCAAACGAGTGATGTCACGGTTAGTCAAGCACAGAAGCTCTGGGTCGCCGACTAGTATAGGGAAACGAACACTGTCTTTTGGCATGAGAATCAAACGCCTGTAGGTATGCAAACTGTATTTTGTTCCACAAATCTAACGCAAGAAAAAAAATTCGAATGCATTAAAATTTGGGTTGCAAATCCTTAAACATTGAACGAACTCAATGTAGCTAACTTTCACGCACAGTATTGACAACCTTTTAAAACTAGTAAAGCTGTGCGCCTATTGGTGTTCAGAAGCACTTTCCCAGTAACACAACCACATTAAATTTGGTCATCTTAGATAGCGCAAGATTTAATAATTAAAAGTAATATCCGAGCTAAAGCTCTTCCACTACCTATATAAATCAGGACTTGATTAACCTGAAGGTAAGTTGTTATCAACTCCAATTCGATCATAAATTTTTCCGGCACTTGTGTGTAAATTCGTACATCTACTGGCCTCTACTGGCGCTGTGTGAGCCAAGCAACCAGATTTACGATCATGAACGGCAGCCGTAGCAGGCCAACAACGCGATTCAACGCTGCTGCTCGGACCGGTTTACGACAAACAAAATTCATTCAGGTGTTGCTGTGGGATCCATAATTTCTTTTTATGTGAGACAATCTATCGCTAGCCCGAGTGGGAATAGTTTATGGTGAAAATATTACTGAAATTGCTGCTATAAAACTCGGGACAACAGAAATTGAACTCGTGTGTGCTTTTATCATTATGAAAGCGAAATTGATCGTTTACGGGGTGAAGGTATTGCTAAGTGGGAAATAACATGAAAAATAAACACAATTTTATCAGCTTTAGTTCAATTTTGGTTCATTGGGGGGAACCTTTATTAGGTCTGGTTTCACATGTCATACCATAATATAAACGGTATTTGTACAATTAAAAGCTAAAATTGGAATAAAATGTGATAAAATATGTGAAAGTTTTTAGTTACAAACCTAACTTTCAAAACAGTCACGCGTAGCACCAAGCTTCAAAATTATTTAGTCGTAACGCTAATTTGAATTACTATACTGTTCTCCAACAGATCTAAAAAATATAACGCTCATGGAAAACCCCAAGTTTGTGACAAGTTTTTTTACCATCTACATTGCATTTTTCCAGCATTGCTATAGTCCAAGAGAAACATGAGCATTGCATGCATACATTACATTTTTTGCGTTAAAAACTTGTCACAGTAATATTCATTTTCCTGTAATAATATTGACCTATTTTCAATCTTGTGGCATCTAAACACATATATAAACTTAGGGGTATCCACGACTCACAGAAACCAGGCTTGCTGTTCCGCGAATGTCAGTTTTCTGTGACGTTAGAGAAATCGTAGAAATAAACAAACGGTTTTCCCAAAAGTTGTGAATTCAGCCTAGTATATGTAAGCCGTGGGGTTACCCATATGTATGAAAAAATTTCGAATCTTTCGGAGAACAGATGAAATATAACTCAAAACAGCATTTTGAGGCTTGGGATTGGGAGTGTTGATCCTTCGAAAGTCGCATCATGCATTGAGTGCACAACGTTGTGAAATTTAGGCGAAATCATCTTAGAGCTCTAGCTGGCACCCTAAATAATAGTGCAGCTGCCGGAGGGTTAGCTATACAGCTACACACTATAGTTGCACCGTAAGTTTTGTTAAGTAGGGTGAGGAACGAAAAACGAAAAACGATTCATTGACAAGATCGTTAGCTCTGCACCATTAATAGTTATGGACAAGATTTAGATATAATGATCAATATATGCAATTGACTCCATCAGAACCTGTACATTTGTTTATCTTAGTTTTCTCCCATTTCCTCTTTTGGGAAGTTCTTCTACCTTTTACGTTTTTAATCCAAATCGGTTTTAGCCCACTGAACAAGCTTGGCAAAACTTCAAGTTTTTTTGGTCAATTCCCACGTCGAAATATTCGAACTGCTCTTCAAATAAGCAATCAGCGATCTCTCGTTTTTTGCGCGTTCTTCCCTGTTTTTGTCCTGTCACTAAGTCAGTGTTGGATTCTGTTGAGAAAAACTTGAATCGCCTCTCCAACTACTAATTTACTAACCTATTTAGTTTTAGCAAAGAAAATACCATTTTCTGCTAAATTCCTATTCTGGACCATTGTGCAATGTCCGTGCGAGCCGTACGTTTTGTTTAACTTAACGCGTCTAGTTCTAATTTTAATAAATCCCAACTGCTCCTGTCAAAGCATTCGCGTAAGTTACTCCATTATTTTTATCAAACAGCTCGTCAATATTTTTATCAACGTCAATTTCAATTAACATCGGCTCATCAATACAATTCTTTTTTTGTTCATTCCAAATATTTCAATTTCACGCATAACATCTTCATTTAAACAACTTTTCAAATCTTTCAACTTTTTCAGATGCCTTTTTATTGCAAATGACACATCAGCTATTCTCAGCAAAGGAAACGCCTAATCCTACCTATCTTATATACGCTAGAAATAGTAAAGTCTCGTTGCCCCCGCACGATGAGCAAAATGAGTGAATCACATAACAAAATGCAATGGGAAATATAATCGCGATTTACACACACTCGATTAAGACTAACAGTTCGCGAGGAGGAACAGTTGGTAAAGGTGAAAAGGGGACTTGAGCTTAATGAAGTGTCCCACATTCAACTGCACCATATTCGCAAAGAGGTACTGATGGCGTTTGATAGTTTAGCCGCGGTAGAAAGTTTCGTGAAGAAAAATAACATTCAACACGGTGTCGAATATGACAAAGTTAAAACCAAGATTCCCGTGTATATTTGAGAACGAGATGACATAAAATCGCCTACACGATTTGGCTCCGCGCACTAGCTCAGATTCATGTCGAAATACGCAGAAGTGTAATCCGTTACGAATAGGCTTGGAGAAAGTTTTTACCTGGTATCCTCAACGGTGTTCGGGTGGTGAGAATGCAACTGAGCCGAACTATTCCTTCTTACTTAAATTTCGCAGCCAAATCATCTCAAGGATTTATTCATAGACTAAGAACGCTATGCACCTGCCCTGGGAACTTTTTTTTTTATCCAGACAGCACACTACAGAAAGCGATGAGAGAGTTCATCTGCTACAATTAATCACCAGACCATCGACCATACACCTAGCGAAATAGTTAACCAGAAAAAAGACGGCTATACCAGAGTCACTCAAAAACACAATAAGCACCGAACATCCAACAGCGAAAACCTAAACTGCTCTAGCGAAGACGACATGGGCGTAGACGAGAACGAGGGACACGGCAGACTTAATGATCTAAAACCAGCAAATGATGGACCACCAAGAAAGAAGATTCACACGCGCAGCGGAAAGCAGTGCGTCCGATATAGAAGGCAGTAATAATTTTTCAGAAATTTTTTTTTCATTTGAATTATTCTCTTTTATTTTTTTCTAAAACCAGAAAGACTCACGGCTCCATTATGCGTTCGTATTTTTGACAACACTAAAACGTCAATGTGCAATGCTAATATGAAACGCAACGCGAATTTTAAAACGCAAATTTGAAACGGAGAATTTAAAATGCATATATGAAACGCGGGTATGAAAGCCAAATGATAGACTGAAATTTAAAAAGCAACGTCAAAACGAAAGTTTGAAACACCAATTTTATATGCAAAATTTAAAACTCAAATTTAAAATATGCAGTCAAAACGAAAAACCAAAACACAAATTCGACACGCTAATCTAAAACACAAAATTGAAACGCTGACAAAGAACGCAAATGTGAGATACCAATTAAATGCGCTATTTTAACACGCAACTATACATATTTAAAACATTGATTCGAAACGCAAATTTGAAACGAAAATACAAAATGCGAATTTGAAACACAAATTTCAAACTCGTACCCGAAACGCAAATTTAAAACAAAAATATGAAACGCAAATGCATAGCGTGAATTTTGAACGCCCGCCTAGAACCAAAGTTTGACATGGAAAATGTAGTTAAAAGTAGTTTGACATTATGCTATTTTAGAATTACATTTTTATCTGTCACATGAAAAATGAAAAATAGTAGGGGAACTGTGGGTAAGACGGACAGGTTGGGTAAGACGGACACATGGTTACTTTAGGCATATAGCATATAAAGTTCAATTGCATTATATGAGTACTCTCTCTTTATGGATATCCTTGAATTATGAAGCACTCAGTAGGCCTTGAATATTGTTAAAAGCGAAAAATTTAAGTTAACATTGATAATCAGTAGTGAATCTTCGTACGGATGTAATTTTTACGTCTCTGATTTTAAGATTTATCGAGGACAAAATCAATTTTTTCGCGGATTTTTTCGTGTATTTCGATAATGTAACTCTTAAATGACATCTTTGTGGAAAATAACAGGTAAGTTCTTATACGAGTAAATAAGTGCGAGCGTTTAAAAAATATGTGTACTGGTGGGGCAAAACGGCCAGTCTTGATTAATTCTATTGATTCATCCTTATATGAATGTCTCGCGTGTAGAAACGAAATTCTAGCAGTCAAACGTGGAGAAACATCCAGTTAGCTGAAGTCTCACATGTAGTAGACTGCAAGATGTACGTTAATGTGACCGAGGCTGAATACGGAATTCTTAGGACCTGGAAAAGGTAGAAGACTTTGTGCAGGTCCCATATTCTGGCTATGTGTAATCGAGGAACTGATGTTACCAATTGCGTATTCAATATGTAACTTTCCAGTTTTGTATAATGATTTGACTGATCATTGGAACTGATTATATAGCCTCTTTATGACAACGAAAAAAAACGATATTAGAAAATACATCATTTGCTTCAAATTTAAATTGAACCCCAAAACGTTGTTTTTCACCTCGAATTGAACATATATATTAAGAAGAACCAAAAACTATCCAAAACATCCATTAGAAACAGTAAATTTTAATATTTTGTGTTGTGATCATCCTTCCGGCGACATGTCCGTCTTACCCCCACCATATGTCCGTTTCACCCGCAGTCTGGAAAAAGTGCAGATATTTCTTTGTTTTCTATTTCTTTCAAAAAAGATACTTGTTGATTTTTGTAACATAATCCCTCTGGGCACTCGAAAGCCAACATATGGAGCTACAACATAGAGTATTTCATGTTGACAAAAACATGCTTTTACTATGTTTTATTTGAGTATAACCTTAACATGTCCGTCTTACCCCCAGTTCCCCTATGAAATTTCTAATTTCACTGAAATTAAATTTGAAAATATTTCTTTTCTCTTTAAGCTTTCGCTTACAAAAGAAATTGAATTTCTTTTAAAGCCTTTGCATTTTTTCACAAAGATGAATTAATCACTTACAACTCGTTCTCAGATAGTTTAGCTGTGCTAATGTTAGTTCGTGAACAATATTTTGATTCTTATGTAATGCATGAAAGGCTCATTCGCCTTTCTAAAAAATGCTCTTGAATCAAAATGATCTTATTATCTGTCTGAAATGCTTCGTCTCCCCAGGCAGGGAAAGTTTCATCTGAATCGAACACGATCGTTAACTATTTTTAACATAATTGGAGTAATCATGATAAAATAACTCATCAAAATTATTCATGACATGACACAAATTATCATTTGGCGCACCATATTTTCAATTCCTGAGAAAACTAGATGAACAATAGAAAATTGTTGATTTTCGCATTTGAAATATTACAGCATTTCCGATTATATATTTTGTTCTAAAAACGGTTGAATTCCAACACTCCCCAGGTAAGCATACATTTTACAGCAAGCACATGCGCTGTTGGATTGTAAGATCAAACTAAATACGTTATAAAACTTCACTGCAAATATAATGGCTCTCAGGAGACGAAATTACTCAACAATGTAAAAGTGACTTCCTTTTTCATTTTTCTTTGCAATCTATCTTTAGAAACAAAGAAGTTCAGGGAGTTTGTGGAAGTTTCAATCGTTAAACATACGCCATTCGTATAAAAAGATTCACTCGCCGCCAAAAAACCAATCAATTGTAAAGGGTGTATGGAATCAAATTGCATCACAGTGTTGCCACATTTAATTCTGTGCCTGGAATGAAAAAATCTTTTCCATCTTTACTATTTGTTGAGAAAATTTGCGCCAAAATCTGTAAATTCGTTTAACTAGATGGATTGGCCCCCGCCAAGGCGCTAACCTTAGGGGACACTGAAATCCCGATCTGCTCTATATAGTAAGTGAGGATAGATATTAAAGTAAGACAAAATAATTTTTTTTTTCGAAAATCGAGCTGAAAATGAAAGTCAATGTAAACATCAAAGAAGCACATAACTGAGACTCAGTCTTATCGAGATTCTTTCATAACTAGCTAATACCCATCGCGTGTTGCTGCGACTTTCAACAAAATAGGAGGAAAACACAATTTATTTATTTATTCTTTATTTATTCCTATTTTTCATCTGACCTATGTTGGTCTACATGAAATTTTTGTTTGTTCCGAAGTGCCATCTGGCGGCCAGAGAATCTTCAACCAATACCACACGAACACGCTCCATAACAAATGTCTACTACGCATAATTTTTTACGGCAATCGGTTAAGCCGTTTGAGTTTGAGTCCATAAATCACATACATACAAACATTAACTTATGATGTTGGTCGTGAAAGAAAGGTGCATAAAAGAATAAACAACGAACGTGCTCGAGTTGCACAACACTAAAATATCAACTGCGAAGACTTCAAATTAAAAAATAGCGAAAATATTGCAAACTTTATCACTTGTTCACTCAGCTTCACATAGGAATAGATTTGTGGTCATGGGCAATCATGGGCAATGAAGCAGCACCTCTCCTTAAAGTTGTAGCAAAGATCGTGGAGTAAGCTAGATCAATTGTAATCGAGAAGACAACTCTACGGCGTTCCGTGTGAATTGAAGCCTACCCGATGCCGGCATATCACAAAATTGTCAGTCATCAACGAGCTCTGCAATAAGTTGAATCTCTGATTGAAATGTCACATAAGATTTTTGCTGTTCCTGGAAGCACCGAAAACTTCTTGACTTATCTCAAATTTCTAAGATCAAGAACTGTTTACTTTGGCTTTGTATCAGAGATTGCTCGAGCTAGAATGTTTGGTGACCTCCCAAGAGAACAATTTAAGCTTTTGTAAGGAATCTCATCTTCCTATAATTTAAAGATTGAAAAAATGTCCCCGCATGGAGATCATCGCACTGCTTAGCCAAAAGAGCAAAATGATTTGTCGTGGTGAGTGGCGTAGCTCTTTTTAATATTACTCCAAGAGTATTCAGAGCGTCTTTGAAAAAAACACTTCAGATTCCTCGGACGCTATTTGTACACGTGACATGGTTATGTGTAATCTCCTGCTAAAGGTTACTTAACACGAGTTTGAAAGGATACACCATTTTGTCCCGTCCAGTGCAATTACCATTCAAAATCTTGGTTCGTTAGAGTCAATGCTCCTTGAAAAATACAAGTATGAGCTTTAATATATCCACGCATGACAAACACGCATCGGTGACTGCACCGTCGATCTCAATGTTGTGTGCGGGCATGTAGACACGGCAGTCCTTCATAAAAGGCTTGCCGCCAGTAACGTAATTTGCTGGCTTTAGTCAGTATAACACAATTCTGAGCTTATCTGGACGCACTTTCGAGAAAACTGTCACAATGGGTATTTTTGCGTCAGTTATTTCGAAATCTTTTGAATATTTGTCTATTGTCTAAGATCCAAAAGGATCAGAGTTCAATGTGTATGATTTAAACGGGAAGTCAGTGTCTAATACTAGAGACAAATCACTCTAGAAATGTACATCAAACGTGTATCTAGTTTGCAAAAAAATCATTATATTTATAATTATGTCTGATTCAGCTGACATTTTGCATTCAACGTGCTAATGATTTCGAAGTTTGTCTAGTTATTCGATGGTTATTTTTCTTCCATACAATCTATTGGCATCCTAATATACAGTCTCTTGAATAGATGCTCCCTCCGTTGCCTCCAAATACCTAGCGTCAACTGATTTCATGAATATACCGATTTGTGGCTGGAATTTACATAAAATGAGCGACTGTCAAACACGAACGAACGTCGGTCTGATCTTTTGGAAATCAGGTTTTCCTGTATTCTCACCAGTTTTCAATCATCGGAAGTAAATCAGCCTTATTCTACATTACGACAGATCGCTGTTTCTCACGAATGTGATTTTTATTCTAAATAACGACAGCAAAAGTAAACGGGAATCACAGTCGATCGAACCACATTCGCCCGAAAAATTCCGTCGTAATGCAGAATAACGCTGAATATACCGAAACGTTGGTGAAAGAACAAGTATTCAAATAAAGTCTTCGAATTGTTGTGCGATAGAAGCTGGTTGAATTCCCTAATAAATCGTCAGCTCAATAAACTGATCTACACATCTAGTCTTGCCGAACGATCCGTCGCCTTCAAGTACCTAGCATCAAAGTCTTCCGAAAAAATGATCCGTCCGTAACCTTTAAACACCTGACTTTGAATGATAATAAAGACTTCAAATCGATGGCATTAAATTCCAGTTAGATTGGTTTTACAAATGCCGCAAAGGGCGCAAGACTGAAACTCTGCCAAGGGCACCCGAAGGGCACACTACGGCTCTAGGTGTGAGCCTAACGATTTAAACCAACAAAAACCGGCAAACAAAACAAGCGTTTGCAACATTTGATGCTTTCTCCTCGGTCTCCCCTACTGGTTACTTTTGCAGAGATAGCTTTTCCTTCAAAGGAACATAATCAAATACATTTCGAATATTCCGCAAACAACAAAATATCCATTCCGGGAGGATACTTGATGAAATCTGGAATTGAATCCAATGTCCTCCATTTCCGATAATACTCTGTAAGACTCCTCCCGCCTGACCAAGATGTCGGTACTACCGCCTACAACGTAGGTAGTGACGAGCCTGGCGGCCGTGCAGAACCCAACCGGGTTATATCATCCACATCAGACCCCTTCATTGAAAGTTTGTACCACTCCAGAACATCTTTCGAGTAATGGCACAAGGCTAAAGTTGGAAGTAGACACTCTCGGAGGTATTATTCTAAGTACACCTGCTCATTGGCCGTTCCGGTTGTCACGAACGGAGTACTCCGCTTTCCACACTAACAAATCGTGTACTTTTGACAAACTTAGTCATCTTCTGTTACTATGTTTTAATTGCCGCAAGGTTCTACTGTATCGATTTTGTTGGCTATTTTCGGCAAATTTGAGACTAAGAGAACCGAAAGCAATGAAATTGAAAGACGGATAGGTATTCTAGAGCGAATCAGTTATAAACTTAGAACGGAAAACTAGAACTAGGCAGGCTCATATGGGCATGATCGAAAGGAAATGTGAAGAATTCTTTGCCGTCGGCGGTAAAACATGATGATGAGTTATGTTATACCATAGACCATGCGGTAGACTTGGGTGCAACGCCCAACTCCTACGCTGCAAATCTGGTAATCTGGTAAATCTGGTCATCCATTACGAGACAACATTGCTGTTATGTCAACAGCTGAGTGTAGAGGTTCAGCGCACGTGATTTCCCCACTGTATTGGGCCATTCATCGCGATTCGGTACGTTTTGGACTTTGTAGGTGTGTAGCCCGTCAAACTTTTTTACAGCTTGCACAAAAGTTTTGCTTAAATGCAGTCTTTTCGCCACGTTCGTGAAAGCTTCGACTATCCGTTTGCTATCCTTCACTTTTCTCGGAGATCCATTTCGGCCACTTTTTTCCTTGCAATTGACGATCAAACTTTTGTTGTACCATTTTAAAACATGACTTATCATAGATTGGACTATTGCCAGCTTCTTACTAGTGGAGCGGTAAAAGAGATCCGAATTCGCCAGGTGCGTGCGCAAAATTTGTTCACGCCACTGATGTTCTTCCGACTCCATTTTCGCCATGGTTGCTAGTGAAATTCACACAACCTAAACAATACACACTGCACTAATTTCAATAGAAAATATCTAATAGAAAAAAGTAGCAGCAATTTTATAAGTGATGCAATTTGATTCCGTACACCGGTTACCCAGTACAGTACTCAACTTCACGAGTCCATGTCGAAATTCAGAGCGATTGTATACTTTAGCCATTTATATGGGATAGAAAAACAAAAGATTGGGAACCGAGTGATACTAAACCGGAAGAAGGGCATTTCCTGAACATGTAAATCCCACCACGTTTATTTTTTCTGCATGCCCGCTTACCTTCGGGCTGTCGATGCTACGGCAAGGGTGCAAAACTAACGAGACCGAAAAACTTATGCATTGCAACTCGGTATGCGAGAGAAGGAACAAAAAACCCAAGGATTATAGATCTAAGCTTTCAACATGGTGAGTGTAGTCGAGTGGGGTTTTTTTCGTGAGTCAGCGAAAGTTTTCCGGCTACGGAAAAAGGATGCGCTTAAGGATTCCACAAATACGCGATTCCACCGTAAAACTTTACATTTTCACGATAACAGCTTCATCATAATCGCATCACACGTTTTACTAACATGTTCGAATTGTACGTTCTAAAACAGACTACTAATATACCACGGGTCGTGTTTGTAAAACGAAAGTAGCAAAATAACCTCGAGACAAAGTTTTATATATTGCACAAATTATTTATGATTCATTCCATACGAACCTTCTACGTTGAGAAACTCACAAATAGTTTTTGCCATAAAGTAATCCGATGGAATCAGATCCATATCTCTATGAGATGATGATAACAATCTCGCCCATTATTCAAACACTGTGCAAGACCACATTACTAACACTGGTGGAACATTTACGATTCACCATAGAAGTGCCTGAAGGTAGGTACTTTTACTCGAGGCATCAGTGTTCTGTAGGTTTAGCTCGTGCTAGGTTCGATCTACTCGGAAACAACATCACACCACTACGTCTTATTTCCGTTTATGTCCCAGTGGGAATGTGCGCCCAAACAAGAAGGAGTTTACGACAAAGAAATCTGTAGCAACTCGTTTTCGAACCGGAGCATCCTCATCAGCATATTTTCTTCACTCGCGGAAGCGCACCGATATGCTTTTCCTTCCAGTCAGCAGGCAATGGGAAATTGGAAATTCCAGATAAGAAACACAAGCAGCTGGGGCACGATTCGGCGGAAATTTTAAACTTCTGCTTTTGCTTTGGCAACGTGATTTTGGTACTGTTTGGCGATAGGACAAAATTTGCTGATTGAAATTTGGCCGCAGTCAGTGCAGACAAAATCGGGAATTGACTTCAAACTGCTAAGTACTGCAAAAAGACCGGATCGTATTAGCCGGTAGCGCTTTTTTTAAGTTTTTGTCGATTGAGATTGTTTTGTCATTCAGAGGATTTCTGATTGATGTAGCTTTCTGAATGACAAACTCGTATTAGTTTCCTGCATAAGCTTTACACTGATTTGTTAAGAGATTTTTTTTCGACTGACTTTGATTGTGTGATTGTAAAAATTAGCACCGTGCGGTGTAGTTGATTCAAGCATACATTTGAATTGTTGTGAGTCAGAGCTTAAAATTTTCAACAGGTTATTTTGAACTTGAAGGAGGAGCAAATCTCAAATCGTGCCCTACTATGTTCAATTCGCAGTTGTTGCATCATTCATTCAAACAGCCGAGCTGCTCAATAATTTTCCATTCATTTTCAATTTCATTGACCCTGTGAATATCTCTCTACTGAGGATTGACTAGGTTTTCCAAGCAAAGCTACTCTGAACGTACTTCTTACTGTTTATGTAAGCTTGAAAACGCAAAACATGTCAACATTTAACCTAAACTGGCCTCTACAGAGCAGATGACAGCTTTGGTTGGTGAATGAAAAAGCATCAATTTGAAATGAAGACTTACGATTCAGTCATGAAAATCCCGCCAACTTGAAAGTGAATGATTGAGGGAGGCTTTGAATTTGAATCATGGTTGGGTTTTATTGAACTGAAAGTTGGCATTTGAAAATGAAAATTTGCACCACTCTGGTTGTGACCTGATGTGCGTAGTTTAAAATCGTTGTCTGCGCGTTGAATCGGATTTCAATCGGATATACAGGTTGGACTCGACTATTTAGGGATTGGATTATCCGTGATTCGGGTATCCGGGTGTTTCGAAAAAATAATTAAAATATCAACTAAAATTATTAATGGGTCCATATTGATTATTGAATTTTTTCCATGTTAGGAAGAAGGTAGTGGCGGCTCACACGCATTATTGACTTTTCGCAAAAACAAATTTACATATGAATGCAAATGATTTCTAACATCATTTATAGGGAAGGTATTCTGAATGCGTATCAGTGGCGTAGCCAGAAATTTGGTTTCGGGAGTTTTTTGATGAAAACCGTGGATTTTTTCGAAAATGCGTAAATTTAATGTAAGTTGGATATACTAGTGAAAGTTCACAAACAGCATTAGTCCAACAGATGCCCTTTATAATTTCTTTTAGAATATGCCAAAGAAGTCAAAGAATGCAAATATGTACAAAGTGCACTTTAAACCCTCAAAAATGCAAGCTGAAATTGTGACTTCAAGAAGCATCTTTCTTAAGACCCATTGAAATCGAAGGCTTCTTTTTTATCGTTTTATCAGTGAGAGAATCGAAAGCCTAAAAACACTCGATCATTTGTCTCTCAAATTACAAGTTCATTGAAACTAGAGAACTGTAACTAGCCGGGCCTATGAGACTCCTTTCCTTTTTGAGGGTTAAAGTAGAATTAATGTTCAAAAACGTTTCAAACGGTCAACATCAGATTATTTCGAAACTATCAACTTTGAAGGTTTAACAACCTCGAAGAAGCTTTCCAGCACAAAAAAGATGGGTGAATAATGTCTGCGACATAACAGGAGTATCGTGATTACACTTCAAGACGTTAATTCAAATCAAATGATATGCAACGAAATCAGGTTTGAATGGGAAATTTTCAAATAATTCTTTAAGATAATTTTGGTTAAAAATTGAAACTACTTCGCCAACTATTTTCATTCTTTTCAAATCTGCTACATTCTTTCAAAATATTGTGAGATTGTTATTGATGAAAAGTTGAAAATGCGTTTGGCAACACTTGCCACTAAGTGGATGGTGGGGGAAAGCCGCATATTCATTTTGGTTATGCTAGCATTACTAGCAAAGCATTTTCGAAATTTTCAGATTCCTAGATTAAAAATACGAATAGATACTATCTGGGAAATAATCGGAGTGTCGTAACTACACTTCAGAGCGTTAAATCAAATCTAATGATGTTCAACGGAATCCCAGAGAAGTGGGAAATATTTAAATAATTCATATTAAATCAATATATTTATTTTTTTTTTTTAAACTTTTCCTTTACCAACTATTTTTCTTCTTTTCCAATCTGAAACAATATTTGAAAATATTGTTGGGATGTTATTGAGGAAAAGCTGAAAATGCGTGTGGCAATTCTGGCCACTAAATGGATGGTGGGAAAAAGACGCATATTTGTTTCGGTTATGCTAGCATTAGTAACAGAAAGGAATGAAAAGGCACATGGCAAGAAAACGAACGAGAGAGTGATAGTAGTGCGTATTCCCACGAATCGGTTCTCACCATTCATTTGATTATCGTATAACCCAGTTAAACTCATTCCGGAACCGGTTCGGATTTCTGAATGGAGTCATTATGGATTCCAAATCAAATGCAACAACCGATTCCGACTCAGAATCGGTTGTTGCATTTGATTTGGAATCCATAATGACTCCATTCAGGATTCCGAATCAAATTCCGAATGGTTTGACCGGGAAGCAGCCAGCATCAGCAGCAGTAGCGAAGAAGTATTCGCGCGGCGTGGCCCGTAGTGAAAACAATTTAATACTTGTTGTGAAGAAAATAATTACCCTGAAAAGTTCATTTTTTCGTTGTTTCGGAAAGAAAGTTTTCTTTTTAAGTTGTGCAGGCCTTCTTTTGAACAATTCGTTACCACGGGCAGCATTTCCTGCCAGTTCCAATACGATGGCAAGATGTTCACTGCTGTCAGGTACAAGAGTGCTCCGGCCCGACACGCTCGGTGTAGTGACCCTTTCTCAGCAAACGATGGACAGGAAATTGGAGACCGGCACGAACTAAGCGGGATTTTTGCCTTTCCTTCACCATTCCTCCTATACCCAGACTCCTACCAGACGAGAGCATATGTTGCCAGTACGAGTGTAACACACGAATGATGCCGCACTCTCACACAAACCCCCGGTTTAGTATTTGGTTCAGTTTGCGTTTGAAGCCAAATGGGAAGGCCATCGAATGAAATTAGCTCGCCTCCATCGAGAAAGAGGAGAAGCTTCGAACAAAAACTGTTCAAGATTTGAGGCTCTATGCATGTAATTACCTGGATCTAATAAGGAATGATCTTCAATCAGATGATTAAAAATCGGGTTTTTCATGTATGTATGCTAATTTCGACCCGCCGGAAATAAAAATAATAGTTGTCGAAGGAAATGATGTTCAAATTTAATTTTTGGTTGACTGTTTGATAGCGCCGATAAGAGATAATTAGTTTTCTATAGAAAATGTTCTATGGGTGGGAGATTTTTGTTCCTAGCACACACCAATTGTTACAGTCAGTTCACGGAGCCGGCTGAATTTTAATAATCACCTTCTCTCCCGATTTTGAAATGTTCTCGATCCAACAAGGTTCACTAATAGAAACCGACCATTCAGATCAATACTTCCTGAAGATTAGCGGTTCGGTACATGAAATTAGCGAGAACCAATCAGAAGCTTCGGTCGGATGTTTTAGAATGGGGTATGCATCTTTTCACCCATAAGAAACAAAAATAATAGTTGACGAAGGAAAACATTTTCAAATTGGATTTAATCTGACCGAGCTTCTTTCTCCGAACAGCCTAGATAAGCCGCGTAGTGTCGGTAGTGGTTGTTTCAACCGGCTAAGAATTACACTACGGACTACCTGTTCCAGTAGTAAAAACCCACCAAACAGCGAAACCAAAATCCATAGTGTCATGCGACCCGTGCTATGGGTAAAACTGTTGAGGGGGTTTAAAATATTCTCAATGGCGAACGGATCCTGGGAAGAGTTGGGCGAACTCCCCTGTATGCTGCATTACGCAGCGAAACGTTCACTCTACGCACCGAAGTTTTTTCACCGATGATTCGCTTAATTTTGCCGATTTTTTGTTGGCTAGGGGTTTGCTGAGACTCTCAGCTGATGGTAGTTCGGTGAAGTTTTGCTGAGTTTCGATTATCAAATTTCGATGTGTACAGACGAACCTGTCCAGAGGCCTTGTGGTATCCGGCCAAGAATTGAGCCACTGGGGTCCTGCTCCCATGTCGTAGGAGGCGACTGAAAGTAGGAAACCCTAAGTTAAGGTGTAGTTCCGTACCGAGGACTTGATGACTGGAGGGTCCAAAATATGCCAGTCGCGCACGGAGCATTTTGGGTTTTGCCCTTACTGTGTTATGCGAATCTCTGACACAAATTCGCAAATCGTGGGAATCAAATGATCGTGTCCCATTTAAACCTGATATGGCTCGCTATATGCATTAACATTCCAACTCGCTTGGTGTCCTCTAGTTGTTGCGCAATTTATGTTGGAAATGATATGTACAGTTCTCTAATCCAGAATGTTGCTGTATCGATTTTGTTGGCTATTTTCGGCAAATTTGAGACTAAGAGAAACGAAAGCAATGAAAATGAAAGACGGATAGGTATTCTAGAGCAAATCAGTTATAAACTTAGAACGGAAAACTAGGACTAGGCAGGCTCATATGGACATGATGGAAAGGAAATGTGAAGAATTCTTTGCCTTCTTGGAGTGGGGCGTTGCACCCAAGTCTACCGCATGGTCTACGGTAGAACATAACTCATCATGTTTTACCGCCGACGATCATGGGATACCTGCATGTATCTCGGGTTGGATAAACGCAATGCTCAGTAACCGCATACTTTACTCGTCACCGCGACAGGCTGTGATACGGAAATTGAGTATTTGCGGTTGTCCTCAGGGCGGCGTTTTGTCACCTTTGTTATGGAACTGTGCAGCCGACGGCTTATTGAAAAAACTCAATGAGGTTGGATTTCCAACCTACGGGTTTGATGACGATTAGCAAATACTAATTACTGGATTTTGCATCGAAACAATCTTTGACTTAATGCAACAGGCATTAAGAGCTGTTACCACACCTGGACTACGACAATCAAAGAAATTTATCTCACCCAACGAGAACGACTAAACAAAAAAAGAGCTAAGCATCATGACAGGACTACCTACTGGGCACAGTTCGAGTAAATATCATCTTAAAAAAATTGGTAAGCTTACAAACGATACATGCCGCGTCTGCGGATTTGAAAGTGAAACATCAGAGCATCTGCTCTGCGAATGCAGTGCATTGATACAAAGCAGACTAACAATCCTCAGTAAAGGAACATTGGAGCCTTTTGATATTTGAACTGCAAATCCCAAGAAGGTAATAAACTTCATACGAAGTGGAGTGCCTAACTGGAAAGAGCTTGTATCTCAATAACGACAATCACTCATCAATAGTTATATGTCATAGTAGATAGTACACTTAAATTAAGGAAGGGGCATACCACAATAGATCTAAATACTGGTCGCAGTGGTTCGTCTCCAACAAAAAAGAGCTGTCGAACAGTGGTGTCGACATGTTAAATCAACAGTTAACCGAAGCAAAACTTCAATGGTTCTTTTCACGAAGAAGCGAATAACAACCGGGGTTCGTCCCTTGCAGTTGGAGTTATATTGGTTTCCAAATTCAATTGGTCAGCTCACATTGAGTTCAGAGTCAAGAAAGCGTGCATGGCCTTCGGGCAGTGCAGACGAACTTTTGGAAAGACCTGGGGTCTCAAACCAAAATACATCTATTGGATTTACACGACAATTGTACGTCGAATACTGTCATACGGATGCCTTGTGTTGTGACAGAGGGGAGATGTGGTGACAGTCCAGTCAAAACTAAACCATCTGCAAAGAATGGCGCTCATGGAGTTAACTGGTGCTTTCACCACAACTCCGACTGCTGCTCTTGAGGCACTTCTAAATATCAAACCATCACACATACACATCAAACAAGAAGCACTATTATGCGCATACAAACTTCAAGCTACTGGGCTTTAACCATGTTGATCTTGCTACCAGCCATACACGATTGTGGTCACAAATTGTTACATGAGGTGAAGATATTCTTGCTCCCAGCGATAGTACACTCACATGTAGTTTTCCTTACAGGATATTCCATGTGAGATTCCACTGGAGAGGAATGGTTGTCTGGCTATATGGAAAGACAACAACAAACGCAAATGGTCTGTTACACTGACGGTTCTCTAATGGATGGACGTGCTGGTGTCTACTGTCGCGAAATGAGATTGGAACTGTACTGTATTCTACTCCAAGCAGAAATCTTTGCTATGATGTGCAGGGTACAATCGGCCCTTCAACTGAGTTAGTCCGGCAGAGTTATAAACTTCTGCTCCGAAAGTCAGGCTGCAATCAAAGCCCTTAGCTCAGACAAATCCCGGTCCAAGCTAGTGATCGCGTGCCGAACCCAAATCGAAGAACTAAGCATTGTCAACACTATCTACCTTGTCTGGGTACCCGGACATTCCGGTATTACTGGAAATGAATGGGCTGACGAATTGGCCAGGGCAGGTTCAGCGATTGACTTCGTTGGTCCTTTTTTTCGAAGCTCCACTGTGGAATGCTGACCAGGGCTTTAGCCGGCCACTGCAAACTCAATTATCACATGGCAACTATTCAGCGCGCTGAGTCTTTTTCATGTGATCTTTGTGAATCCGACTACGGAACCTTATACCATCTGATATGCAACTGTCCAGCGGTAGCGCAATTGCGATTTCGAGTTTTCGGCCGTCCTTATATAGACGAAACCATGTTTTTGAACGACTGAAACTCAGAGACACACTAAAGTTTATCCAATGTGGTAGTTGAATTACTTGTGAGTTTCACTTACCTGTTGTTTATTTTTGTTTTTGTGCCGTTATCCCACTCTTCCAATTCTACTTCCCCGCACCTCCTTGTCATTTCCTTCCACTCAGGAAATGATGAAAACACACGGCAAGGTACAAATCCCCTTTTCAGCCAATATATTCTGATTCCCGATTCCTGAATAAAACCTCCCCGCGACCCTCTCCCAAATAGGGCTAAAATAGGCTCATTACCCTACATTCACAGTTCGATCGAACCTTTAAACGCGATGCAGAAAGTCAAGGAGCAACCGACCGTGATGAGCTTGCAAGTTTGGATCATTTTTAATTTTTCACATGCAACCACGAGCCATTCCTTGTATCACCATTCCGCACCTCCGCTAAAATAACTTAATTATTACTCTGGGAGATGTAAGTCAAGTTGAGCTGTATGGTTGGAACTTCCCAACCAGAAATCTAACTCAACCCTCGAGCTGTCGCGACGACATTGATGATAACGTGATCAAATGGTTGGAATCTAATTTGATTTCGCACGGACGGATGAACCTTTCTGTTGCCCATCGACGGCGATGACTGACTGACAGACAGAGGAAAGGCAATCAATTGTACGGACCGATTCACGCCAACCAACGAGATATAATGTTGCGGATCAGAAATCAAATCGAATGTCAAAAAATCAATCCCTCTCTTCCAAAACGCGTTGCCGAAATTTTAATAGTGTTTTACATCTAGAAGTTGGCCACAGGGAACAAAAGTGTGGGTGAGATTGATGATGGTTCTACACGGTGCAGCACCATTTCCCAACACTATTTTCAGCAGAACCGACAGTACGACGTGGGACTGATTTAGTACTTGGGACCTGTTCTAACTCCCTACTGCCCTGGGGCAACCTTCACCGTGAAGCCGAGTGCAGATTTATGTGTTCTGCATGAATGCTTCCTTATCACGCTTTCCCACGATTCGTTCGCTTCATGTTCTCTGCGGGAAAGTGTAGTTTAAAAAGGAGCAGGCGACTTCGAGTATAAAATATATAGATAAATATATGTTTCTAGTCGGAAAAATTCGCGTGAAAATTTCCCACGTCCTGAGTATCAACGAAGCAGAGTGACGCTATTTTTCTTCATTCTACACCGAGGGACTGCCGTCCGGATGCTGATCAAATTTGACTGTAAAACATGCACTGAATAAACATACCGGTGGGAACAAATACCGCTTGGGGGCATTAAGAATCAATATGAACAGCGATAAATATGTTACTTAAAATTGTGTTGTACGTCGAGGAAGTTTAATCAAATATATTGGTTAGATAAACAAGCGCTTTCCCATTGTCTCTGGAACACTATAGCGAAACCAATTTATTCAATGAAATATCATTGAGCAGAATCGTTGTTGGTTTGCCTCGAAACAATTTCACAGTGAATCGAACCATCGTAACTATGTCGTTACGGTCAATTTAATGTAAATTACACGGACATTAGCTATGTTTAGTTGAATGGACGGCGGGAAAGCAAACCGTTATCGTATCTACATACAGCAGTGCCAGTGAGTGTGTTCGCCAGACATGCTTCACAGTCTATGCGGTGTCCTTACGGTTGTACGGGAGCAACACTTGGGGCACGTATTTCAACGCCCGATTGTATTGTTGAATGGTGTTCAAATATGAATAAAACAACAATTTACATATACCTGTGCGTTGAATCACTTGTTAAGGAGAGAATTGTGTGATATGGACACGCTTGGTACCTTGTAAATGATTTGATTTGACTTGGTGCTTAGATGTTTAAATACATTTTGCTATAAACTACTTTTAGGTTTAAAGTAAACTTTAAATTAAATTGGTATTACGTCTTCTGTTTCGAAATAGTAAAGTTACACTACAATAGTAAAGTTGCAGTTATAATTCTAAGTCCAGAACAATCCAAGAATAGTTTACCTTCAAGCGTCAAATTCATCCTCCTAAAAATAAGATACTATCTGGCTACCAAACTTCAAAAAGAAACTTTTAAAACGGAATGAAATATATCAAAAATATACACAAAAAGTGAACGCGTCACGGTCTGTTGCAAATAAATTGCATTTCCATGATGGTAGACAACAGCAGGACAAGAGAAAAATGTTTCTTGTTACCTTCAGTTAATAAGTAGTATCATTTCCTTCTGCTCGTTGTTACCGGCGAATACTTTTAATGGAAAAACTTTCCGACTTCCGATGGCAGTTATATCGGAAGTTGGAGCCTTTTAACTGTTTGTTCAGTTTTAGATGCTTAGTTAGATATGCTGCGCTTTCAGTTTGGATTGTACTATTAGCATAGAGAAGATATGATATCTCTTGTTATTTTTCGTAATGTCCTTAATATCCCCGTTTCGAAACCTTTCTGCATATCTAATCAAAAGAAAACTTCGAAACTTTGAACTCAAAAACTGTTTTAACGCGCAGTGTGTATTAAAAGACTAAATTTTATTTTCTATTTCATGCTTTACAACAATTATCTCATGGATCTCAATTAACTCATGGAACAATTTAAAAAATTAAGTTAGTTAAGGTTGAAAGTTCAGGGCTCTCGAAAATGATTTTGATTTGTATTTTACTAAATAATTCTTTAATGTGGCGGTTTCAAAAAAAAACATTGTTTTTTTTAAATGATTAGTCCAATTGCGATTTTTTTTTATTTTTTCAGGACGATATGTGACTTCTATTTCTACTTATTTGAATCCGTCGTGGCTGCTAAATGAATCACAAAAGAATCTATTAGACAGAAGAAAAACTCAGCAACCTTCTTTTAGAATGCTCGACTAGTTGAATACGATTTGAGAAACTAACTCTGAATAACTCTATAAATCAAGAAAAAACATGAAAATCCAGGAAATAGATTCACAGTAAATTTTCGTATTCACTTAATTATTTTTATTTAAGTGCGAGAACCCGAAAGTTTTTGTAATCTTTAAACTTTCTCAATTTAAATGAATTTCTTCATCTTTTCTCTTGTTTCATATTTGCTTTTTTGTTTCTTTTTCTATTCCATCCAGGTTTTCTATTCTTTCTATTTTCTTCATTTAATCTTATTTTACTGTTTTGTATGATTTGCCACATTTTTTCTTTTTCTATTTTTACCATTTTTTTGCCTTTTTTAAAATTTATTCCAGTTTTTGTATTTGTCTCAGTTTTTCAATTCGTTTCATCTTTTCATGTTTTTTTTCCATTTTTTTCATTTTGTCTACCGTTTTATTCGTTTCATTTGTATTTATTTGTTTGATTGATTTCATTAGATTTATTTAATTTATTTATTAAACTTTTATTTTCTATTTTTTTGTATTTTTCCATATCTTCCGATAAACTTATTTTAGTATTTCTGTATCCTCCTATTCCCATATTTTTCATGCTATGTTTCTCTCATTTACTTCAATTTTCAATTTCTTTCGTTTTAATTTTTTTCGTGTTGTAAAATTTTCTGTTCTCCATTAATCAGTTTTGAAATTTATGCTTTTCCATTTCTTCTAGGATTTTCATTTTTACCCATTTAAACTATTTTAATTTTTCTTGTTTTCTGTAATTTCACAATTGTCTGTTTTTGGACGATTTCCACTTGCTCTTGTTCTCTATTTTTTCTTCAATCAATTCAATTCAATGGAAATATATGTTTATTTTTAACACTTCTTTTAAAAAAATTCTTGATTTTTCATAGTATGTTATTTAATTTTTTTTTCTTTTCAATCTATTCTTGTACTTTATCATTTCTTCTGCTTTGAAACATTTTCATTTTTTCAATGCGGTGCTAATTTTTATATTTCAAACATTTTATATAATTTTTATTTTTATGTCTATCTCAGTGGATCCATTTCGTTCATTTCAATATTTGTTTAGTTTTTATATTTTTGCTGTATTCATTTTTCTTTCTTTTGCCATTTTGACCGTTTTCCATGTTGGTGGCTTTTAGTTTTAATTTTGTTATTTACCCGTTTTTTACTACTCTACCCATTTCGCAATATTTTTCTATTTCTACAATGTTTGTCTAATTTTGTTTTTCATTTCCTTCGTTTAATTTTATTGTTTTAATCATGCAATCACTTCTATTTTGCTATTTCTTCAAATTGTTTTCGCGCATGCATTTTTTTTTTAATTTTTCCATTGTCTTAATTCTATCCTTTTTCTGTTGTTTCTCAGTTTCTTATCTTTTTTTTCTTTTTTTGATATTGGCAGGTTTCAACTATTTGCATATTTTTTATCTTTTTCCATTATTTTAATGTCATTTTGTAACTTTCCATTTGTTTCATTCTATTTCCTATTTATTGGTTTTTCCTCGTTCGTTCCTTTTATATTTTTCTCTCTTTACATTCTATCTCCATTGAATGTTGTTTTTGTTTTTATTTAAATTTATAACATTTCCATTTTTCTACCATTTTCGCAATTTGTGCAAAGTTTAAATTATGAGTTCTGAAATAATATTGAACAAAATATATAAATGAAGAACTCGCGAAAATTCTCTGAATCCGTTTTCCCTGAAAGTCAGCAACACTACCGAATAAAAGAGAAGTTGTACTTTCAGAGACTGGTAATGTTGTAGCGCACTGGCCGAATGTGTTTTTCTTTAACGGATTCTAGGTGAAACCAGACAAAGATTCGAAAAAATCCATGCAATACCGACTTCTGAATAAATATGAAAATATTGATAAAACGGCTACTTTCAAAGCCACTAAAAATTTCGTAAATTTGGTCGATTTAAAATTGACGCTTTTTTTGCACGATATTCGACAAATTCGCAAAACCCTCATTTGCCTTCGTGTCAAAGTTGGAGAAGAAACACAGGGAAATTTTGCTCGCGTATTGCCTGAATTCCAATTACTTGCACGCCAAGTTAGTGAAACCGTTGAAAGTGACCAAACCAGCTATCACCAGCGTAATGGCAACCGGGAGGAACAGTGCCCGATATTTTCCAGCATATGAAGCTGTCGAAGTTCACACAGAAATATCTGGTTCGCCAGGCTTTGTGTACCTGTGGTTTGAAATGCGATATTTTCATTGCGACCGAGCCCGTCAACAAGGAAATTTATGCATGAAAAATATGTCTGCTACCTTTCATGAAGCAGCACGATTGTTCCACACTATATTGGCCGGCTTTAGAATACTGCCATTCCGGAAAAAGAACATGTAGTGGTATAACACCTAGGGGAACTGTGGGTAAGACGGACAGGTGGGGTATGACGGACACATGGTTATTTTAGGCATATAACTTATAAAGTTCAATTGCATTATATGAGTACCCTCTTTTTATGGTTACCCGACCAGGAGGAAATAACACAATTATAACTCATGCTGATATTTTGTTACGAAAAATTTCCTATCAAATTTTGTTATAAAGCAGAAACCGTTAGGTGTTAAAATAACAAAGATTCTAACAAAAAATTCTCTACGAATATCACATTTATAACAAACGTTGATAGCAATATAACACGATCATAACAACATGAGATAGCATAATTGACCCCAACATAGCTTGTATTACTTATTGTATAATATCAACGATTTTAGCGTGCACGTCTAAAAATAGAATACGAGAAAAATAAAGCATACATTAAGGCGCTTTTTGCTTTGGGAGCAAAAAGCTTCCATGCATCAAAAGCTTTTATAGCATTGCCAAATGATTGCATACCTGCTGGCTGATTATTTATTGTGAATATATGACACGCTGATTATTATTTGTCGATTTGCCGCTTTGAACCTGGGCATTCTGAGTTTGATGGGGAAGTTTCCTGCATGAACCAACGACGTTGTTTTCGACTGATGTTTAATGTTAGCATGATATTCCACGCTTCCGTCAAGGGTAAAACGATTATAGATGCAGAAGACGTTTTCAGAACGCACACATTGAACTTTGCCCAAGCCTAATTGCTCTTTGTTTTCCTGGTGTCATACGCTTTGTTTTTATTCAGATTTACTCACCAATACAGCTGTCTATATGACGATAGACTGAATAGCTTTATAATTATCTTTTCAGATTAGGAAAGAGGGACTATTTTTAGATTCTGAATAGTGCGCTTTGGCGCTTCTCTTGTACGTTAACGTGTTTTACGTGGTTTTTAGAAATAATGTCGTTGCGACAAGGTAACATTGAGCGGGTATTTTACGTACATTATTTTAGGGAGAATACGACAAATCTTAATTAGAATTCCGCATAGATTCAAAGCAACGAATGTGTTTTGAGGTTTCAAAATAAGTCTCTTTTGGGGATTTGTTATTGGCATTTTTGATATGGGGAAGACTAAACAAACCAGTACAATTATCTCGCACCTAATAAATTGCTAGAAATGCAAATCTTCTACAGAAGTTATGTCTATCAACTGCGAATATAACAGATTTATGAAAAAATCGAGAAATTGTTGATGTTTCTTCGATGGGACGGATTCTTGAATATTTCATGTTTTTTCTGTAACACTTTTTTTTTTCAAATTTGATTAAATTTTAAGGAGGAAATTAACAATATTTTTGCATTAAAGTTTTTAGATATTTCAAGGATTATCTAAAACGCATTCAAATCACTTGTCAGTTCAACAATTCAAAATATACTTAAGTAAACTCAAACACTTTTTATGCGGAGGATAAAATAAAAAAGTCGCGATAGTTTAGAAATTCAAAAAACGCTCAAACTGGATAAGGTTTAAGTGTCCATAAAAACCTGCATAAATTGGAGAAATCGCAATGAAAGTCTTCTCAAGATCCTCAAAATACATTACGAAAATTTTGGAGATCAGTATAATATATCAGATAGTTTTTTGTGACCTGAAAATTCGTTTTCGCAATATGCAGCATAGATTAGAGAAAAATTAATTTTATACTCATTAGCCTAAGCCATAAAAACTAGTTTTAAATGCTTTTTGATTTCAATTCACGTTTCTTTATTTCATCTGGACTGCTTGATACTTCCAGCATATTCTTCGAAATAAGTTTTATAGGAAAATTATAATCTTTAGAAAAGTTCTTTGATAACTTCACGATTCGAAAGCTTTTAATGATAATGGCTTTAACATTTAAATCATACGCCTCCTACTCGAAGTTATGTGTCAGACGAGTGTCTCAGAAAATAGGCAATGTCATCTCTTAAACCAATTGCAAACCAAGTAAGTCAATCAAACACCTCACTGACAAGTTCTCCAACCAATTGCATCTAAAACTATACTCAAAACGCGTAATTTTGAAAATCTAAATCAAAATAAATCAAAAATTTCGAAAATTCGCTTTAAAAAGTTGAATTACGACGCATAAAAAGAGACTTCAGTGTATAAGCAAATATACTGTTGTTTGTGTAACCGTTAGCGTTCAAAGATAATTGTGAAAGAATACATAACTTACTGTAACATCATCGTGGTATGCGTACATTAATATCATATTATTAATCCAATGATAGTACCAGAAGATATAATCGTGACATAAGCTTTCTTGCATTCCTGATCGGTATATCATAAACATAACACAGAGAGTAATTTATATCAACATGAGATATAAATTTGATAGCTTTCTGTTATGATGTTCTGATCGGGTATCCTTGAATTATGAAGCACTCAGTAGGCCTTAAATATTGTTAAACGCGAAAAATTTAGGCAAACATTGATAATCAGTAGCGCATCTACGAGCGGATGTAATTTTTACGTCTCTGATTTTAAGGCTTATCGAGGAAAAAATCAATTTTTTCGCGGATTTTTTCTTTTATTTCGATAATGTAACTCTTAAATGATATTTTCGTGGAAAATAACAGGGATGTTTATATACGAGTAAATAAGTGCAAGCGTTTTAAAAATATGTGTACTGGTGGGGCAAGACGGCCAGTCTTTTTACTAATTCTATTGATTCATCCTTATATGAATGTCTCGCGTGTAGAAACGAAATTCTAGCAGCCAAACGTGGAGAACCAACCTGTCAAACCTGTTAGCTGAAGTCTCACATGTAGTAGACCGCAGGATGTACGTTAATGTGACCGAGGCTGAATACGGAATTCCTAGGACCTGGAAAAGGTAGACGACTTTGTGCAGGTCCCGTATTCTGGTTGTGTGTACTCGAGGAACGGATGTTACCAATTGCGTATTTAATATGTAACTTTCCAGTTTTATATAAATTATTGTGACTGATCATTGGAACTGATTGTATAGCTCTCTTTATGACAACGAAAAAAAACGATATTAGGAAATACATCATTTGCTTCAACTTTAAATCGAACACCAAAACGTTGTTTTTCACCTCGAATTGAACATATATATTAAGAAGAACCACAAACTATCCAAAACATGCGTTAGAAACAGTATATTTTAATGTTTTGTATTGTGATCATTCTTTCGGCGACATATCCGTCTTACCCCCACCATATGTCCGTTTCACTCGCAGTCTGGAAAAAAGTGCAGATATTTTTCTGTTTTCTAATTCTTTCAAAAAAGATATTTGTTGATTTTTGTAACATAATCCCTCTGGGCACTCGAAAGCCAACATATGGAGCTACAACATAGAGTATTACATGTTGACAGAAACATGCTTTGACTATGTTTTATTTGAGTATATCCTTAACATGTCCGTCTTACCCCCAGTTCCCCTACAAGGCTCTGATGGCGCCCAAGGACAAGAAACCTTCCAACACACTAGAACTCAGCCCTGACGAGGAATATTGGTCCATCGTCAAGCGGAACCTGAAGAAGACTCAAAACTGTCGAAGTAAACTGTCTGTGGCGAACAAAGTGGACGAGGCGGCTGTACAGAGTTTGATGGCACTAATTAAAAGATGCTCAACCGAAAGCTTAGCTGAATATTTTCTGTATTGTATGCTATTTTAACTTATGAAAAAAAATAATCATTGTTGTTTGACAAAATTTTGATCATAGACGACACCGGTGGTTGTGTGGTAAGCGTGACCGTCACTCAGTCCAGTGGGTCTGACTTCAATCTCAACCGAGATCGTTGAGATGTTCTGAGGTGAAAACTCAGTGTCACGTCTTTATTCACAAGGGGAGTCGATACGTTGGTACCGGTGTAGATTAACCGAAATCTGATTTTGGAGTCACCTCTCTGGTGTCGGAGATAGGCACACAGCGCTGACAGAGACCGACGGAAAATAAACGAAAAAAATGACCGTAACACCCTATGAAATGAAAAAAAGACATTGAAATTAACAGCACTAAGTGCATTCTCCTATAGTTCTCCATGAAATATATAATAGCTGATAATTATTTTTTTCCAACAGATTTTGAGCTTAACAGTTTCTGTGATGATGGAGTGGGGCCCTTATGTTGGACCCCCCGGGCCCGTAATTTCTGTCTACAGCCCTGTGTATATCTCAAAAACATGGCGAAAAATAACTGCTAGATTTATTCTCAAAGCTATGAAGCAACCAAGAGTTTTAAGCCTATTAGCTTTCCTTCATTTCTTCTAAAAACTTGGCAATGTTTCCATTCAGTCTATTCTGGAAGCGACGCGCGGGCATGGGGTATCTACATGTATCTCGGGTTGGATAAACGCAATGCTTAGTAATCGTATTCTTTGTTCGTCACTGAGACAGACAGAGATAATGAAATTAAGTATTTGCGATCGCCCTCAGTGTGCCACCTTTGTTATGGAATCTGGTTGCCGATGGCTTATTGAGGTAAGTCAATGAGCTTGAATTTCCAACCTACGAGTTTGCTGATACCAAATACTAATAACTGGAAATTGCGTCGGAACAATCTTTGACATACTCCAACAAGCATTAAGAGCCGTCGACAAGTTAGGTTATCAGTTAATCCAAACAAAACTTCAATGGTTCTTTTCACGATGAACCGTATAACAATAGATGTTCGTCTGTTGCAGTTCTTTGATCCTGAGCTACTCTGTACAGATCAAGTCAAATACGTTGGAGTTATAGTGGATTCTAAACTGAATTGTTCTACTCACTTTGAGTTTAGAGTCAAAAAAGCGTGAAGAGACAGCACCAATCGCAAGTGGGCTGTGACACATTTACGGCTCTCGGATGAAGAAACATACTGGTGCTGGTGTACACTGTCGTGAAATGAAATTGGAACAATCTCACTCACTAGATACATGCTGTACTCTATTCCAAGCAGAACTCTTCGCGATGATATGTGGTGTATAATCGGCCCTTGAAAAGAGCTTGTCCGGCAAAGTTATAAACTTCTGCTCCGATAGTCAGGCTGTAATCAAGGCCCCTAGCTCAGACAAATCACGGTCTAAGCTAGTGATCGCACGCCGAACCCAAATCGACGGAATCCAAACAGCAGAACAATATTCTAGTGTTGAGCGAACCAGCGTGGTTTAAGTGGTTTAAGACAGTATAGGTCCCTGAAGTTTTTCGCTGTTCGGAGGATGAACCCAAGTTACCTTGATGCCTTATCAACGATGTATGAAGTATGTGGTTTGAACGTTAGTGCCGAATCCATGATGACTACGATCCCTGGCGTAAGAGTGTCTGTGAATGCTCGAGTCGAAGATGTAGTAGATAATCTGAGTCGGATGGCGTTTCCTTGTGAACGTAACGATTGAGCATTTACTCGAGTTTAAAACCATTGTGTTCAGATCACTCCACGTACTAAAGCTCTCCAGTTCACTCTAAAGACACTCGGCATCGGTTTTATCCCGCATTTCTCAAAAAAAATGTATGTCTTCGGTGAAAAATTGGCGGGCCCTTGTAATTTGATATTGGCATCATTAAAGTAAGGGAGGAATAATGCTGGACCGAGATAGCTTCCTTGTGGGATGCCAGATGTAGCGAAGAATGGTGCAAATAGACAGTCCTTAATGTTGAATTGAAGTTGCTTTCCAGTGTGATGGGACCGAAACCAACGCAGTAGTTGTCCATGAAGACCAAATTTGTCCAGCTTCGCTACTGCGATATCATGGTTGATTTTATCGAAGGCCGCAGATAGATCCAGGTAAATGGCCTCGGTTTGCAATACGTCAGCGAATCCATCGAGTACATATGTTGAGAACGAGAGCATTGTCGATCGTTTAGGCATAAAACCGTGTTGGTCGAGAATTGTCGATCGTTTAGGCATAAAGCCGTGTTGGTCGTCTGCAATGTAGTGTTTTCAGTGAAATAAATAGGGTCCAAAACAACCAGCTCCAATAGTTTTGATACGGTACTTAAACACGAGATTGCCCGATAATTATCAATGTTCGATTTGTTTACTTTTTTATGAACTGGAAACATGTGTGCTGCTATCAAGTAGGAAAGAAATGTTCCAGTAGTGAGTGATGTCACGAAGACTCACCGAAATGGTTCATAAAGCCCGCTAATGCACTTTTCGACAAAAATCGATCGAGGGAACGCCATATGGGCCCGGGGAGCTGGAAATAGCTGCGGGAATGGCAGCATTATCGACGCAAATTCGGATGATTGTTCGTCCTAGAGAAGGAGTGAGAATGGCGGTGGCAGCGACTTGTTGTGGTGGAAGGCTTTCGTCGGAAAAAAAAAATAGTTGGCAAATTTTCGGAGAATAGTTGGCAGATTTTCGAGGCGCGTGGTTTGTATTCGTGGTATAAATCCATTGGCACCACGTCAAGCCTGATATCTTAAGGAAGTTAAGAGCGTCGCGGTCACAGCGGTAGACATCGAATGTTGAACCAAGCGAGACAAAGTACGGTTGTCTGGCCACGTCTTGGTCAAGGCTATGACGTCATAACTGTCGCAAGAAAATAGCTGTCCGTTGGTGAACTTAAGCCACTAACATTCTGGTAGTAAACCTCGATGTAGTTGGATGAGATTCAGCAGAGAGCGAAGCCATGTTGCCCGTTTGAGCGTGTAGCAAGATCCTTTCGTCAATTCCACGAACAGCATCGGAACGGCTCACGGTCGCTTGGTTGACTGAGGTGGAGGATTCGTGGCATCCCGAATCAACTGCGACGATTGTCGTCGGCGAGAGAAATGGTTGACATCTTGTCACAAGATGTCGGAGCAAAAGGCAAATTACTGGAAGCGAATTATACAACAGCGCATGAAGTGTTCGGATCAGATATATACTTGCCATTTGTGGCTGGTTGGAAGACCCTTTCACCCATCCCACACACGGGATTGGAACGACTTGTGACCGCTGGCTACAACTGTTCGACTGTAGCGGGAGGATCAAGGGCTTCCATAGTGCCCAGTATGCGTTAAACTCCGATGGCGCGATGCGGAGAACAGGAACGGGACGGTAGTAGCTTACGGCGAGAGTCAAACGAGCTAGAAGTGTGAATCGGTTCAACCGTTGTATAGTAACAATTTGTATAATACTTGCCGGAAAAGGAGGCTTGGAAGACCCCTTCTCCACCCACACATACAGGACCGAGATGACTGCTGAACGCTGGCGGCTAGGGCTCGACTGTAGTGGGGTGATCGAGGGCTTCCATAGTACCAACTGCGTTGCGTCCCTGTATGCGATCAGCATCGACATTCCTTCACAATGGCGGTGTAGCTTGGTATAGTGGCATTGCCAATCGTTGCGGAGTCCTTTGCAAGGTCGTTGATGAGCCTGGTTGCATTGTATTGTACAATGTTCATTCCAAAATCAAAATTTCGAACCCCTCCCGAATTTTTTTTGGATCTGACCCTGCTTCAATCATACCTTGTTTACCGTGAAGCCGTTGTTCAAATTGGCGACATTATTTCTGAATCCTTTTCCAACCATTTTGAGTTCTTTGAGGTAGTACGTTTGGTCCGCTACTGTTTCCACTATACATGAATGATATTTGTCTTAATGCGTGGAGGGAAAATGCTCTTCACCGACGACTTGAAAATATTTCTTGTTATGAGGAAGGAATCCGATTGCCGTACCGTGATCTACAGTACCTCTTTGATACCTTCTACAGTTCTTGTTAGTGAAATGTGATTGTTCTTAGTGTTACGAAATACTTTGTTATCAGCTTGCATCGTACGAGGAGCATGTTTACGTTCAACTACAACACGGCTGGAGCTCAGATGCAACGCGTTGACCACGTAAAAAATTTAGGCGTCATCCTAGATCAAAAGCTAACGTACACCAATCAATTCTTAACGATTATTGGCATAGGAAATCGTCTACTGGGATTTATGCTCAAAATACCCTATGAATTCCGGATTCCTTTATGTTTTAAAACGCTACAACGTCCACTAGTACGCTCTCAGTTGGAATTCGCAAATGTCGTCTGGTACCGCTACCATGCACCTACCGCTACCCCAACATACGAAGACCATTGTCGATTATAAGGACTACCCACGTGTCGCAAGATGCCTTCGTGTCTAAACTTCTTCTGGCTGAATATGATGTTCCCTCCGTCCTCGAACAATGCTGCAAATTGAAATGCGCAACACTAACTACGCTGCCAACATCCTGATATTAGCAATGATCAGTAGCTTCAATGATTTTACCGACAACTTCAACTTCGTCACAGTTTCGTAATTGTTTTTTTTTGCAATTTAGGTTGTGTTTAGCTCAGTTCATTAATACTCAGTATCAGCTGAACTTCAATTATTTAAATACCAATACAAAATGTTTGAACAAAAAAACAATTGATCTACCCCCACTAAAAGACAAAGGGTTTAGTCGTCGAGAAAAATTTGAAATTTGTTATATGAAACTTTCCTACGCGAATCTTTCATATCTTTCTCTAGCAATTCCTAGTGTGTCTTCTAACCTCACCCAAGAAGGATTGTCGTCAGTGTCATCTGCACCAGTCCTGCATGCTGACAATCAGCAGCGAAGTCTGTTGCAAATGAAGGCGAAAAATCGAAAGAGGGATTGTAGTTCCAACCTTTGATTTTGGTCCATTGGTGTCAATATTCGTCACACCAATCCACGCCTATGCTCTGCCTCTAATTCACTAGATTTAGGCTTCCAGGTGAAATATGGGACCAACAAATTAAGCCTACCACGGCACTGCCGACAACAGAACGCGGGCACTAAGCATTTATCAGGGCACCAAAACCGTGCGTTGTTTTTATCAACTAGATTGCTTCCACCTGTCATCAGAGGCTCAACGCTATTATTTGGAGAAATTTTTATCAAAGAGCACAGCGAGAGGGCCCGCTGAGCCTAGAGCCGCTTCGCTCCCTGCTTCGTATGTTCAACAAGAGAACTGGCCCCGTGGCAACATATTAGGTCATACTTTTTTGCCCGGTTGAAATTCGGAAACCTTTCCGTAAAGTGATCAATTTGTCTGCCTTTTTGTTCGGTTTCCTATCAGTAGGAGCCCGGTGCCGGTCAGGATATTGATGACTACCTAGCCAGCAGCTGACTATAGGAGGACAAAAAACGATGTGCTATAGTGTAGTTAGTAAGGTACTCATCTGACACACGCCGTCCTGAGTTCGACTCTCAACCCTTGATTTTACGATTAAAGGTTTCTAATCTAATAAAAAAGCGCGAATGAACATAACATAATTGTTTTATAATCGGAATGAAAAAGAACAAAATCAACATAAATATGCATTGCGCTGTGCATTGTGCACAAATCAAATTTCATTCATGAGAATCCAAATAAAGCCCAAAGCTTCTTCCCATCAACCGCGTGAAAGTGCTGGTGTGGAATGATGCAGAGTGGGGTGGTGTTTTTGGGGCGGAAAAGTTTGCTGCTGTCACCTAGTGGAAAAATTTATTGACTTTCGGTTCGTTACGTTCTACCTTTGGCCGTTTGTTTTTGTTTCAGCTCTTTGTAACTTCCAACTGTGCTTTTGTAATCAAAATTTCATTTGGATTACAGAGATTATCCTGAACCAGAATGAAGTGCACCACCACCTATGCTGTTGGGAACGATGTTTGGTTCGGAAAATATAGTCCAGCACCAGTGAATAATAATTCAATTTTTCGTTGGAGATTTTTTTCTACCCACAGAAAAGTTAGCAGTTTGACAAACCGAAAAAAATTGTGCAACTATCAGTATAGTACTGCAAACAGAAACTATATCAATGAAAATACGAACATGTTACATATAGGAATCCAAATTTGCTATAATTTAATTTTTAAACCTAAAATATAATTATCAGGTGAAAACTAATTATCAGTAGCGTAATATAAACTGCTTTGCTCTCCGACAAAATAGTAAAGTACCGCTAACCTGAATTTAGAATGTAATTTTCTGAAACCCAACAAAGGAGAAAGTTTTAATTAGAGCTCAGATCATGCCAGCAGAAAACAGTTACTGCTGGATGCCTCTCTGTTTCCATTTGTGCGGTTGTCTTACACGCATAGCAAAAGCTCCTGTCTTGTAATTCAACATGAATCCCGCAAATGCTTTCAAAGCACTTTTTTGGTTAACGTGCTCGTTTAAATTATACTGTGGTTGAGAAAATGTCATCGAGTACCGCACATACTTAACTAAATATCATCATTTAAAGTGCAAAAAATGTATATTAAAAGAGAGGTTAACCAGAAAAATATATTCAAATTGTTGAACTGCTTATAGATTTGAAACCAACTCACAGTGGTTTAAATCAGCGTGGACTTCACTTGCTATCGCGCTGCCGTGCGGCCAAGCCTCCTTTTAAAAAGACTAACACCAGTTCAAAAACAATCCTAAACTTCCACTATTTACTTCGTACGGCATTGCGTCAGAGGACGTTTTAAATTAAATAACGCTTTGGGTCCCCCATAATATCCTGATGCAGTTTGCATCCAAACCCATTTATTGCATCGACCCATCCACATTGCCACATCAACGGCATTAACGATTGATTGGATAAATTTAAACTAGTGCCTACAATAATAGCACAAATTAATGAACGGTTCAATTACCCAAATTCAATCGAAAATATAAACGAGATGCGAGTTAGTAAATTACGATCACACGTATAATTATCGAGCATTGGTGAATTACTGACAACAATAATTGTTTGTGTATTTGAACAAAAAAGTCAACCACAGAAACCATCAGGATGTTATCATAAATTCCGGTATTTGTGTTTTGTACTTCTCTGATCATCGTTGAGTCAGATAAAATATAATAGGTGGCCACCTCACGCCTGTTACACTCCTCCTGGCAGCAGAAAACTAGCAACAAACTTCTTTATTAATTACGACATTAGGGCAATATGTTTCCTACTACGTATCTACATAAGTAATGGGCTGTGCTTTACTTTCTCCGGTTTCAATTATCTCTTTGCTTGAATAGTAATACCCAAACAATGGTACAATGGGTTTCAGACTCTTAGCAGCTTGATCTTGTTGTACATGACTTTCTCTATATTTGTTTTTCGGTTCGATATTTAATATCAAAATGTTTAACTTCAACCCTACACTATGAAAGAGCATCGCATCATTAAAGTATATTGATCACACTGAAAGCGTAGTTTCAATAAATATGCAATTGTTGACATGAAACTTAATGAATGGTTACATTAATCAAAACACCATGCCTGACCCTCGTTTGTACACACGTGTTCGCGTGAGATGAATAAATGTACGTAACCAGGTGATAAACAACAGCAAAGGCTAGTTTTGCCAAAAATTTTGAAAAGTTATGCTGAGCTGCAAGTAAAATACTCTCTTTGTTTACTATTTGTTTAAATGATTAGCAGAACAAAGCAAAGCCTTGATACTACGTTTCGGACGCGATTTTCCCTAACTATACACGGCTCAAAAATATAAGGGAAGAACCAAAATTCGACAGCGGCTTTATCACACAAAGAAATACGAGGTTTAATATTCCCATTGGAGCAACAATAAAGTTTTAAGATGGTGAAATATGCATTAAACGATGGATGGTTTTGCATATTAGATTTCATACGCTTACGACAAACCAGTAATTTAAGCATAAGCATAAGCATAAGAGATCGCCCGTAGTTGCTACTCCGTTATTGACCAGAACCAAATTAGGTTGCAAAATGTTCATTGAAACAACAAGCTTGGGAATAACATGATGAGCCACATTGTACAATCTATTCTGATCCCTGCATGCTGATCAATACCTACGCCGCACAGTGGGACCAATCCAAAAAAGGTAAGACAACACCTATTTGAGGCCTTAGATGTCATTTTAGAGCCAGCATTTCTTTAAAGGATATGTTCACAGTATTATCCTGCAACTTTGTAAATAGAATATTTTTTGGTTGGACTAAAGTAGAGTACCCGAGCAAAAAAAAATTTTCAAGATTTTTTTAGAGGGTCGATGTCTTCGACAAAGTTGTAGCATATTTTATTTTGAATAACTTCTTCTAAGATACCACAGACTTCTTTTTGTTGAAGCAAGTAATAACGTAAAATCAATATTTTGGCTTCTAAAACTATTTTTCATATAAATTTTCTCTATTTTCATCAAAGATTTCTGTTGTTTGTGCACTTTTGTGCAGCCAAACTTTGGCTAATCCGATACTCCATTATTCCTAGAATAGATGTAATATTACATAAAAACAGGATATAGTTGGGCGCATTGTTTGTGTGACCATTCATGTACGACGGTTTATAACATAAAATGTTTTTATATTATTTTTGATTTATATACATTATAAGCTATAAACAAAATCTTTTATTTCACACGCACCTACCAGCATGTAGAACATATTGAGTTAATTAATTACGATTACAATATGTAAAAATGAAAAAAAAATGAAGTTAAACTGCCAAAGAACAACGATTTCGTCTCAAAAAATAAATCTACAGTATGTTTCAACGAAATTGTTCCAAACACAATATTTGACAACTTTGCTGAAAATCTGAACCATTTAAACAAAATTTGGTTAATAATAAGGTTAGTTCTAAAAATTCATAAAAGTTGAACAATACCTATTTCGTCGCTGTTGTGCTATCTTATGACAAACGCCATTTTGGGGTAAACTGAGTTAAATATGCCACATTACTTGTCAAAAAAATCTCTACAAAGTGGCGTTTTCAGAATGTTGACATTCTGCTTGGTTACTGAGATATAGCGAGAAACGTGCTGAGAAATTTTTAATTTTTTGTTTCAAATGACTGTGTCTGGGGATTGGCTCAAGTTATCTTGATGTATAAGGTGTTTTTATGTGTAAAACTATCTGTGAAACACAATGGCATAATCATTTTCAAAAGAAAAATACGCAAATTGTGAGAAAAATACAGTTTAAGTTTTCAACTGGAAATATAACATATTTGGTAACACTGAAACCAAAAATAACTATCTTTTCTAGATTCCCTGACTCATTTCCTTCAAAATGCACCTCACCGGTTGTTTATAGACCAAATGAAGCCAAAGATATGAATAAAAGTTAATAATTGATGATTTTTTTCTATGAAAAATTTTCCATGCACGATTATGACACGTCATACAAATTTTGTCATCAATACACGCTTATGACACGTATGAGTGCGACTTTTGTTTACATTTATAGTAAAAACTCGCAACATAGACAACCGATCTTCGTAATATTTGAGAGATTAATACAGAATAGATAGAAGCATTAATTGTCTTCTTTGAATTGTTTGTACCATTTATAGGTTTCAAGATATTCAATCTCAAACTTTAAAAATCGTTTTTCTCGAAATGTGCAAAATGGCGCTTGTCATAAGATAGCACAACAGCGACGATTTGAGGCCTTTGATATTATAGAACCTAGGCGTCTTCGGAAAAACATTCACAATACAATTCAATCATTTCTATTTTTTTAGATGGTTGAGGACTTCAGCAAAGTTGTATAATATGCAATTTCGAACATTTTTGTTGAAAATACCTTACACATACTGTAGATTTATTTTTTAAGCCGGAAATCGTTGTTCTTTGGCAGTTTAATTACAAAATTTGTATTTTTCTTAACTATTCCATGTTGTAACCGTAATTGATCAACTCAATATGTTCTACATGCTGGTAGGTGCGTGTAAAATAAAAGATTTTGTTTATAGCTAATAATGTATATAAATTAAAAATAATATAAACACATTTTATGTTATAAACCGTCGTACATGAATGGTCACCCAAACAATGCGTCCAACTATATCCTGTTTTTATGTAATATTAAATCTATTCTAGGAATAATAAAGTATCGGATTAGCCAAAGTTTGGCTGCACAAAAGTGCACAAAAAACAGAAATCTTTTATGAAAATAGAGCAAATTTATATGAAAAATAATTTTAGAAACCAAAATATTGTTTTTACGTTATTAGTTCCTTCAACAAAAAGTTTTTTAAATTATAGAAAATAAGCTGATTATGCAACGAAATGCATGAATTGAAAATTGACAACAAGTTAGCATGCAAATTGTAGTACCTAAAGAATAAATATGACAAAAATACGAAGACAAGTGAAATTCACTAAGATTCATAGCTTTATTTAAATTATTAGACCGAGGATTTGTCCAAAGTCCATTTTTACGATGAAGCGTCTATTTAAATGCATGCGTTATACTTGGTTAGAACATACTTGTACTGCTTCCTGGTATAGTTTTGAGCAACCACGTTTTGTTGTCATGCTTGCTGACATAATACGACTGACAACCTTCTCACAAACAAATTCGCTAAGCTGGAGTGTACGTTAAAGTGAGATTTTTAGCCAAATCACGGCCGGAGATCCCAGTATTCTTCGCTCGTAAAATCCAGTCATATATTCCACTCCTAGATTTGTTTTGCATTGCATGATCAAACGTCATAGTTTCCCGGAAACGTTTAACCATGACATTCGTAATCGATTTTTGAAATTTGGGACCTTTGGCGCTTATTTCTTTTGACCTCGTTGGTTTTCAATATGAACGACCAAAATTATTTACGTTTCTTGCGTTCCACTTTTGATAACTTTTGAAAATGTTTTTGAATATCGATGAAATTTTCACCACCAAATACACAATTCTTCCTGTTCACAATGCAGTTATGTGCGACTCGCTATGACAACCGGAGGTGTAGCAGTAATTAAAAGTACGAGCCTAAATTTTAAACTGAAAATCTTATAATCCGTCTCCACTAAATCAAAGATTACTTAAAAACGGGCAAATTCGGGCCAGAGTTCTATATATTTCCAAATAGAGAATCGTTCAAGGAACACAAATTGCCTTGAAACATAGTGGACATACGTAATCAAAAAAGTATTTCAATAATTTAACAAAAATGTGTGCTGAAACCGTCTACTACAAAATCGTGAAAGTTATTGGCATTTTCTATAAACAAACAAAATAATATCTTTTGACATCAATACATATAAAAAAAGCACATTCCTTCAGCATAATTTTCCATCATTCCATATTCGAAACCGGTAGTTTTATCAAAATCCAGCTACATTTCAATAATGCTGATATTTCGAGCGCTCGATAAAAAAATAAGAGCAAAACGCGATGGTTTAAACTGTTTGGATATGCCAACATCTCAAATATGGAAATTCTTTAGCGTTTCACTTAAAATAGCATGCGGCAGCACCATCTGAAGGACAATATATGTATTAGAATCCAAAGTACTACCATGCAATTTTCGACTTTTGGCCAGGTTTTTAGGCAAATCCGCCACTGTGCGCCGGTCACGTCCAAATGGAGATCTTCTGGAAAAGGAAGAAATGTTAGTCCGATACATGTTGCTACTAGAGACCTTGGAATCCTTTGCAAAATGAATAAAATGAGGAATCTTATACAGGATAGGTGTCGCGAAGGTGGTGTTCTAGGTTTCGCTCCATACAAGCAATGCGACCTGTACATAGTTTATTAGGTAGTAGTTTTTTAACTCTGAGTAGCCGGCTACCGAGAGTATCCTACGTTTTCTAAACACAAGCAATTTCAACTCCACACAGCCGATCGTGGGAGTATTGCCTAGAAAAGATAATCTCATCTGCGTAATGGGCCGAATCACTATTTATTGCTACATTATTTAGACTAACTTCGCTATACCTTCTCCACGATATATTTTTTGGGTTGCAAACTACCGAGTTATAACACGTTATATAGACAAAGAGAGCTCGAGATGTTATAAATCAACGAAAGTATTTCCTATTTCTAATATCGGATTGTTTGTGAAATACACGTATACGAGCGATTATATCGAACATTGAAGGGAAATACAGAGGACCGTTAACCTGTTGCACGGGCTTGTTACCAATAACGGAACATAAAATTAGACAGAAACAGACGCGGCGAATTTTCAGTAAGGATTGACCCGCGATCATCGATACCAGTCAAATCAAAGTCCCAGTGGAGCCGACCTCCGAACAACTATTCATTTTTACGTTATTGTCTTCACGGCTAGATCAGTTCGCACCCTCTCGTTCTGCAACTATCGGCAGAAGGCCGATAGCACCCAGTCGTCGCCGGTCTAAGGACCAAATGTCGTCAATAAACCTAGACTCGCGTGGAGGCATGAGATAGAATTGAAAGCTAACCAATGAACATGACAGCAAAACACTTATTCTTCGTGCTGAAATAACTGAAGGTAATTGCCAACCGGTCCCCGATCCCTTTCGCGAATTGTCAATTCTCAAACCTTATACATGATTGAAGTCATCATTCCACTCAAATAAGGCCATGTGTTTTCCCTAAGCAATTCCCCCGTTGGTAAAACAAACCCTAAAGAAACATAGAAATTAGTTTGCTCAGTCCAAAGAAAAGTTGGCCGACCAGCAGATACGTGTTCCCCTACAGTGCCATCACATCAACGAACACCCAAAATTTACATGCGACAAAATATCTGCAATCCCGAATATTAAAGAATCAAAACCTCTATTCATTTGCAATAAAATAAGAAAGTAAAAAAACAGTTTAATGTCCAAGGCGGCTCATTTCCGAAGATAGCACCGCCTATGAAACACCCAATAAAAATAGGTGACAAGGAAAGCGGACGAAATCAGCTGAGCACCGACCGGCTGGTTTGCCACCTATTTTTGGACGAAGAATTTTGAGGCGACACCTGGTAGTCGCTGGTGAAACGCCAATTATTTGAATATGCCAATTTTTCTTATTGCGGAATTTTTTTCACGAATTTTTTTTCTCTGAAAAAACATTTTTAACTATTTTTAGAATTTACACTGTGTTTCTAGATGTTTTCTGTGCACTTTTATTGTCCTTGCATCGGGAATCGACGGTCCGTAATGTGAGGAAAAGATATTTTTCATTTGCCGGAATTCGATACCGGGATTTGTCTGAGCTAAGGGCCTTGATTGCAGCCTGACTATCGGAGCAGAAGTTTATAACTCTGCCGGACAAACTCAGTTGAAGGGCCGATTGCACCCCGCACATAATCGCAAAGATTTCTGCTTGGAATACAGTACAGTATCTACCTAGTGAGTGAGATTGTTCCAATCTCATTTCACGACAGTAGACACCAGCACCGGCACGTCCCTCCATCAGAGAACCGTCAGTGTAACAGACTACTTGCGTTTGTTGTTGTCTTTCCATAAAGCCAGACAACCACTCCTAAGGCTTTTCATAGAAGTACTAGTCCGATTTCAATAATTTACTCCAATTGTTCAGAAAACATCCCGCTATGTTTTCTCTATAGGGATTCGCAAAATGTCAATTTGTTCCATTTTTATGGCCCCTAATAGGCCAAAAAATAACTAGAATATTGGAGATTTTCACAAATCGTTAAATAACTTTTACAAGTTATAAAATAAAAGAAATTCCTCTTGTTTAAACATAGCCAACGTGACTATGATCATAAAAAATACGAGTTTTCTGATTACAGCTTACCCAGTTTGCCACAACTTTATTTATCCATGCAGTTTCAACGTCAATGTCATCAATTAAGTTTCAAGGTCGCGAGAGATTTTTCTTTTCGTCTTCAAAAGTAAAATTGAAAAGTCAAAACATCAAAATAAAAAAAGCTTCAAAATCCATTGAGCAGATGCTTTACAATTTATTCCCAACAAAGTGCTCAATTTTAGGCCTCGCGAGTAAAAGACCACCTTAATAATTGTGCACAAAAGCTCTTGTTGTTATGTATCTGGGGAATTATATAAAGAGAACTGTGCAAAATTATAAAACGATTGGTGCAGTGGATGTTCAGTTACGCGGCATTTTTTCGAAGTGCCTCCGGAGATTCACTGTAACGCTTTCAATTTTCAATGGTGAGCGATGAAATACTTTTCAAAAGTTGGACGAAAATTGACTGTATAGACATTTTGAAGGGTTGAAGATTGGTGTTGGCAGTACACACCGCAAATCGTGTTTTTCCAGAAAATTCGTCACCGAGTCGCTTGTCGATGCTTTTGCATGAAAAAATTACAGAATATTATTGAAATGATGCATTATAATACACAAAAGTTTTAGTCTTTAGTCAATTCGCTTCACCCAAAGTTCTAAAAAAATAGCGCTAAAAAGTTTTTTTCTTACTGCTACCCTTAAACCACCCCCCCCCCCTTAATCAGTTGGCATTCAATGTTTCTCTCACGGAGAGTTCCAGTACTGCCGAGGATATTTGTTGTGGCGCACAATGGTTGTTACTCCAGGTAACAAAAATCTAAGAGCGGTAATTCCGAAATTGTAGTAGCGGCGTTATTTGTTCGTTCGAAGCATTGAAGGGAGGATCCACTCGTTTCACGCCAAACTTTAATTTCCTGATAATAATAAATATAATTATAAATTCATTTACATTTTAGATTAGATTTGTTATTGCTTACGTTTAGTGCCGTTTGTCGTTACGTGTACAGGCAAGATTTTGACCACTATATCTTAGATCTAACCACTTTCGGTCTCTAAATGAGCAACTGGTAAATTAGCGTTGATATCAATATGCAATATAAATATAAATTTCAGCTTTAATTTTAAGATAGCAATAGTTCACTCTAATCGTAGTTTTAGGTTAACAATAGTTGTAAGTTTATCTTTAAGTTAATTTTAGTTAATATTAAGTATAAATTGCATGTAATAGTTACAAACCAGATTTAAGCACACTAATAATATTAATTTATATAATAAATACAATATAAATTTTAATCCATAAAGAGGAGCAGAAAAGCGTGCTTCCATAACTAAAGGGTATACCTCACTCGCTATTGTTCCGGCTGAGCTGGCAGCGTTATCACTTATCAGTGACGAGGGGCTCGGTACCACGACCATTGTTAGACATATTAATTTCAGACCTGTTTATCGCTAGCACTTAGTCACATGGACTTTGCTGTAATATTTCTTTTGTTATTTCTCATAAACTTTTTACTTACAGTTTAGAAATGATGTCATTTTAAAACTGAAAAGAAGGCCTCGATAAGCAGGCGTGGATATTTTAAGATCAGGTGTGTAAATAGCGTAGATTTTTCTAACTCGAAAAATAAAGCCAATAACGCTATGTTTAAATCAATAAAGGGATGGCCGTAAAAACTTAGTATCAGAAATAAATGCAACTATTGTACATGGATGATAGAAACTAAATAATAAAAAACTTATTGTAGTGTTCAAAATAACTCATCTACAAATCACTTTTTTGTTTTGAATTAAAACGAAACTTTTTCCCGTGCAGTGATTATTGCTACTAAAAAGTTTTCTCCAGTGCAATCTAATCCTTGCAACTTGTATGTCCTGACCGAATGAACAGCGAAGAACCTGTCATGGTACGAATATGTGTGCAAATTGAATTTTCCCATCAATCCCGTCCACCTTATGTCCCTTGTGGGTGCAGTTAACAATGTTACGATAGTTTCGCTTAGCTTGGCAAACAAGATAAGCTAACGGAAGAGAGCTGCTTGGTCGATCGGTCGGTCGCTCTGTTGGTATCTTTATGCAAATTCCCTGGCATGAGCTTTCGTCATACGGAGGGCCAGCATACTGGAGTATCTTTCATCCATGTCCGAGAAGTAGAAGGCAATCTGAGAAAGAAGGCGCAAAAACGGACTCTCCAGTAGGATAGCGTTCCCTGGAGGATCATTGTGGTTTTACCATTTTCATTCCGTTAGACGTTGCAGGTTGTATAATGGAAGGGGCAAATAGTTTTCTTTTGCCACTTTCGGTAGATTAGTTTTGGGGTGTGAAGTGTTTCCTTTCCACTTGTGGGGGCTATTGGTAAACTGAAGTAGGATCAGGACTTACAGGACACGTGTCTTTTGGCTCGATTTATTATGCATGAGTTACATGCAAATGGTTTTGGAAAAAGGTCCTACACTTTTCTTTCAGTGTACGTGGTCAATAGGTCATCATGCCTCTGGGTCTACTTTTGGATTATAAAATAGATTACCTGCACGAATTTGGACAAAACATGCGTCGAAGATGACGAACGTTTTTATCTTCAGTTGTGCTGAGTGGAAATAATAGATTTTTGAGATATTAAGTTGGAAAACGGTCAAATTTCAAAGTATATGACTTGTAAATAGCAAAAAATCAGATTGCCATAAAAAATTTAGAAAAGGTTGATGTGTTTATCAGCTAGAGCTAGAGGAGTGCTATGCTATATTTTATTTCTGATGAGGCGAAGCCGAAACGCAACTGTGTAAGAAACAAGAGTGGATGTAAAAAAATCTCTGGTACAGTAGTCTGAAAAGCGTGAAAAAATTCTCTTTCAAAAATTTGCGTGTTATTTTGGTAGCTGAATTGAAAAAACGTTCCAGTGGATTGTTGCTCGTGGACGTGCACTGAGTGGTATTCCAAACCCATAGCAAGTGGACGTTTTCTTAGCTTCCACTCATACCAGCAAAAAATCAACGTAGCAAAAAACTTTTTCAGCAGAGTGGAAAAACTATCTACCAATCTCAACAGACCGGAGCAAATCCAAATCATGGATAAATATCTAAAACAAAACGACTACCCAAAGTCGCTGCGAAACAGATTGATTCACAATAACAAAACACGCACAATACCTACCACAGAGCATTCCAATCCTGATGAAAACCTGATACATACTTACCGGTCACTTCCAAACATACCGTCATTGACGCATAAAATAGCCAAAAAAAGCCTAAAAAGGCACTACCCGGATGCCTCACTGGCTTTTCGCAACATTAAAACAGTTAAAATCTTTTCAGCAAGGTCAAAGATAGCATACTGCAGGATAATTTGAGCAATGTGATATACAGCACACCATGCCAAAACTGCCCACACCGACTGGTCAAACGTGCTGTCCCATCCGTCATCCGAGCAGAAGTTCTATTTATGCCGATAAGACACAATGTCGTACCTATATACAGGTCAGGAGAAGATGGCACTTTGGTATTCGTAAGATGAATCTTACATGAGTGGTGTGAGTGATCACAGTATAAATCGACTTGCTTTCGTCATACCGGTCGTTCCGCTCCCATTTAATCGTGTGACCGCTATGACGTCGACCCGTTGTGCTTCTGGATTGTTTACATATTTTTGGTTGCCAACACTAGCAAACGGTGTGTTCCAGGTATCTGCTACGCCGCCATGATTTCTATGCCAACATCTAAAACGAATCAATTTCATTCGACGCAATTTTGTCATAGTCGAGTTCGTTTAATTTGTTGCACCACCATGGTGTAAAGTTTTTGTTATTCACCGACATGCCCAAAACAACACATTTTTTTCAATTAGCTATCCAATATTTTCGCTGTTAAACAAATGTTTAAAAATTGAGTCATGCCGTACGGTATCTGTCTAGTGAAAATCTAGCTTCGAGCAAAACAAGCCGAACAATTTGAACTGTCAGTGGGGCCCATAATTTGTGTGTCCGCTGAGATGTTGACTTATGTCAGTTCAATACAGATGGGATAGGGGTGCCATATACGTGGTGTGTTCTGCCACACCTATATATATCTCATTGGATAAGACACACTCAGCTTCACTGTGTCTGATTGTTATATTTATTCTGTTTTGAAAAGTAAAAGGTTTGAAAAATGGATATCAATCCGGCAGAATATTACGTTGTACACATGGACGATGGGGCGTTGGTGGAGATGAACAGATACGTCCATCTCTGCAACAAAGAATGTAAGTACGCACATTAATTAATTTAATATTCCTATAATTATATGATTATGTTTTCTAGCTCATCAAATGGTCGAGATTAGGTACGAAGATGCTGCTAGATTCTATGGGTTACCTCCGCTGGTTGAAGAATCGCCCGTTGCTGAAAAATAAGCCAAATCATGGACCGTCGGACAGACGAAGTTGATGCTCTCGCTCTACCGCGACAAAATGGAGGAGGTGGGTCCACTGAAAAAATATAAGTCCAAAAACAATTATGGAGAAGCATTCAGCAAGGCATGGAAGAAAAATTGGTCCGATGTTCAACGAGAGCCAGATTGAAAATAGATACAAAACTCTGAACCGGCGGCATTGAGCAACTGTCACACATAATAAAGTGTCAGGAAACACACTCGAGAAGGCGGCCTAATTCGGCGAGTTATCCTACATAGCGGCCTTAGATGACTCGTTGGAGCCGGAAATCCTTATGGACACAAACTCTATCAGGCAGAAGACAACAAACGACACCAGGTCCAAAACGATCACGATAGCAACAACAGCAGGAGGCAGCACTCGCTCGACGTCTCACGGTAATGTTTCCGCGGGTAGTAGTGGCAGAAAACGAAGCCAGCGTAACATCGTCCAGTGGCAGCTACTAGAGGCATATAAAGAGACACAGGAAGCCAAAAAACAACGCCATCTCGAGCGAATGGTGAAAATAGACAAACTGACTGCTATACTCGAAGCAATGGCGCAAAGGAACGATTCACCTTTTTGACGTAGGACTACGTCCTTGTTTTCGATATGGGGGTGCACTTTGCAAATTCTAATAAAATAGTATTTAACGAAAAGTGGTCCAAATTTACTGAATTATATCAGCCATCTCACGATAAATTTTCAAATTTTTTTGTGCATATCACCCCGAAATACTTTTAAGAATAGATTCCAATAGATAAAGCCAAAAAAATTTGATATTAAAAATTTAAATAATGTACAACCTAGGCAACATATCGCGCATTTATACACAGAAGATAGCGCTTCCCAAGTCCAGCACGACAGATTTGTGTACCTAGCGCGCTACACTTATATGAATGACGTCATCATCGACTATTTAAAGTACGGATTTGACCGGACAAGCTCAGTTGCCTGTTTAACGGCAGGCGGAGCAGATCAATGCGCTGTGTGTTTTCACAGCCACTGTAGCTGAGTTAGAAGTCCGTTACACTGGCTGTGGAGGTACGCTACCCAGGGCCGGCCGTCCAACACGCGACTGAGCTTGTCCGTTCAAACACTATGCTTTCTTTTGTGTTGTGCTCGTTTTCAGCACACTTTTGTGTACAATATCGAACACAATTATTTTTTTTTTTTTTATTGAAATAGATTACGTACATTGGTGTCACACATACATTCCAGTTATACCCCTGGAGGTTGGGTACATTGTGTACCAGAGCAAGCACTCTGGCCACAACCACGACAAACGACACCGAGACATGTTCAGCATCCCCAGTGAGCCTCTGACTCTTTGAAGGGGATGAGCGATGTACATTTACGCTTGCGAGGGGTAGCTACTACACGTAAAATTTACAATAAATATCTATGAACATTTGATTTCTGATGTAAGTTAAGCTTAGATTTAAATAGTGGCGTGTTCGAAATACGCTTTATATCTTCTGGTATCCGGTTGTAAAGAAAGGGTCCAAGGTATGCTAGATTCCTCTTCCCGTAGTCAGTCCTTGGTTTCAGAACAGGTATATGATGAGCTTGTCTCGTGTGATGACTATGGTTGATTACGTGGAAGTTCACATTGGATATAATATTACGTCCGCTCTTGATGGCATGAGTATATGCTATAATCTGCTGGTGGTACAATCCAATAACTGGTAGAACAGAGACACGACTATCTGAAAATAGCAAAACAGATGAATGCATTCGAGGTAGCTTGTAAGTCGTCTTTAGCGACCGATTTTGCAGAACTTGTATTCTTTTGAGACGTTGCTTGTTGGCAGAGCCCCAAATTAAGACGAGATATTGCAGACGGGCGTGGAAAAAAGAAAAATACAGCTTCTCTAATGCTTTAGTTGGAAGAAATTCGCCAACTTTTCTTATTAAACCGCAGATACTCGAGAGCTTGCCTTCAAGTGAGTCTAAATGATAATTCCAGGACAGTGTGGGATCCATTATCAGACCGAGGTACTTGAATCTATCAACACAGGGTATTACTTCTCCATTCACAGTGAGACCAGCAGGTTGAATTATCTTTTTATGCTTAGAATGGAAGAGCATAAATCTGGTTTTTGACACATTAAGTGATAATAAGTTTGCACCGAAGTATTTGCGGAACTTCTCGAAGTCTTGTTTCGCGAGCGCGGCTACCTCCTCTTCTGTGTCCCCCTCGTAGAACGCGGCCGTATCGTCAGCAAATAAGCGTAGCACTCCCTTAAGACCTATTTTAGGAAGGTCATTTATGTATACTAAAAACAGCAGTGGCCCTAGATTGCTTCCCTGTGGGACACCTACTGTCATAGCTCGCGAAGAACTCACAGCACCGTTGGCAGCAACATATTGTGAGCGATTTGTTAGGTAGCTTCGTAGAATATCATTTGCAGTCCCGCGAATCCCATAAGCCGCCAACTTCCGTAATAAGAGCTCGTGATCCAATGTGTCGAACGCTTTTTTCAGGTCCAGGAATACTGCTCCTACTATTTTCTTTCGCTCGAATGCAGAGTATAGTGAATCGACCAAATCACTAAGGGCATTGGTGGTGCTTGAACCAGATCGAAATCCGTATTGCATATTATACAGTATATTATGTCGTTCGAGAAACGCTGTAAGCCGATTTGCAAGCAGCTTCTCTAGTATCTTGTTGAATGCAGATAACATTGCAATCGGTCGGTAATTATCAACTGACGTTTTATCTCCGGATTTATACACCGGAATGATCTTTGAAACCTTCAGAAAATCTGGGTAAACTCCGTTTACTACCGCTTCGTTGAAAACATCTGCCAACATCTTGGCGAATACAACATTATAATGTTTCAAGACATCTACAGGAATTTCATCAGGTCCACAAGACTTTTTTGAATCTAGTTTGCTTATCAATATAATCACTTCTTCTTTGTATGCTGGAGCAATGAAAATCGTTGACGGGTTATAATCGAGTGAATTGAACCTCATTATATCGCGATCACTGTCAATTTTAGATGCAAGCTTAGGCCCCACGTGACTAAAATGATCATTAAATATCTCACTGATTGCACCACTATCTGAAACCATATCATCATCGCGCTTTAGCGTAAGTGAATCGTTTTTACCTTTCCCACGTCCTATTACTTCATTAAGTAGTTTCCATTGATGTTTCTGATTTGAGGTGTTCAGTAAACTGTTGAAATACTGATTTTTTGCCCTACGTTTCGAATCTATCAATTTTTTTGACACTTGGTCAAGCAAGGATTTTAGCTGCGAATCGTCAGGACGGCGCTTATATCTCTTAATCAGGCTGTTTTTATGTCGAATTAGATTCCATATGTCAACATTGATCCAAGGGCAGAGAGGCGATTTAAGTGTTGCATTTATAGTAATTTTCCTGGAGTTGCGATGCTTTATTGATCGGTATTCTTCAGTAATCAATGATAGTTTTGCGAAAGGAGGCATATCGGACGGAATATTACTCAAGAAGGAAGCAAACTCGGTGTTCAGACGGTGGTTGTCTACAATATATTTTTCTAGAACGGTTGGAGTTGATTTGTATACGCATTTTAAAGTTGTGACGATAAAAATGTGGTCGCTGATATCTGTAAATATGGTATCGTTGTGAACAGCTGTCTGCAGGGTCGAACAACAGATCGAATGGTCTAGTATAGCCTGAGATGCTGGTCTACTTGGAACAGAGTTAGTCACCGCAAAATTGAATGACCGCAGAAGAGAAAGGTATTCCTTCACCACACTGTTTTCAATTTTATTGATAGATATATTTATATCTCCCACTATCAAGCAATCACTATTCGAGTTACAAAATATGCTCTCCAAAACGTCAAAAAATGGTTTATGGCTTTGCGATGGAGGACGATAGAACGAATGTAGTTGCAATTTACGACTCATACTGTTGATTTCGATGTGAATGTGATGGAACTCAGCAACGTTTTGAACTAGTTTAACCTTAGCTTGGTGCTCTTCCCGTACATACACAGCTAAGCCTCCTCCAGTTGTTTCGGTTCTACAAGCAAATATCGAGGAGTAACCTTTGATATGATACAACGATGTGCGTTCATCCTTTAACCACGTTTCTGAGAGAACAATGACATCAAATTTCCCTCTATATGCATCAATACATTCGAGTAGGTAATCAAATTTAGTCGTATTATTTAATCCTCTTACATTAATTTGAATGACTTTAAAATCATTTTCTATTATCTTCGATTTACAGAAATCATCATATGAAGTATAATATTTATTTGAAAAATCCATTATTACAAACAATGAATTACTGATAAACGGAAATGCTTGATGATCACGGACGGGTGCGCTTGGGAGACGGCTCCAAGATCGAGGACATGTTGTTAGGAGACGATGACGACAATGCTCTCTTAAAGTGTGCTTGCGCAACACGCTGAACGTCCTCTCGATTCCTTATTACTTCAACGTTTGCACCCTCTTGACGTCTAAGCAAGATATTGCTATGCCGCCCAGGCCATACATATTTAATGCCAAGTATGTCTTGTAGTTCTCTCAGCTCATTCAGAAGTGACAGGCTTAAAGGCGACAGTTCATCCCGAATAATCACGTTTAGTGATTTCCCATTGATAGTGAGCATACTGTTGATCGAACCCGAGGAAAGCTTGCCATACTGTTTTTTCTTAGCTAATAACTGCTCCTTTGTCTCCACATCTGCAAAGACAACCTTAATGGGTGGTGCAGGTTGCTTGTTACCCTTGGACAACATTCTTTTTGCCGATATGATTGCGCCTTCTGGAAGTACACACGACACTGAGTTACACAGATCTTTCATGACTTCAGCTGTGTTTTCCTCATCACGAACTGGCACTCCAAGCACTACTGCGTTAGTTTGCAACGATCCGCGAGTGTTTTTATCGACCTCTGTCTCGAGTGTGTACACTAGCTTTACCAATGAGTTGTATTTATCAGTAAGGGTGTCCAGACTCCGCTTCAGCTCAATGTTTTCGTTCTTTAAATCCTCAAAGTCGTGTTTGAAAGACTTGAACTCTTCCATCAAAGTACGTTGAGACGCGTCGATTTTTGCATTCACTGAGTCCATTTCGGCCCTGATTGTAGCGCGAATTGATTCATTAAGATCGGATACTAGCATATCGATTCCTGACTTTTCACTCAGCCGCTGGTGTATATCGGCACAATTTGTGGAACAGACTCCGTTACCGTAGATTCTCTTGCACCTAAAGTGCACACTGTTGAAACAAGAGGTACATTCTATCACTTTGTTTGCGTCCTGCTCATTTTTTTTGCAAATTGAGCAGATGATTTGATCTTCGGCATCTCCGTTTTCAGACATTGTTTTGCTTTTGTTATCGCATGTTACAATGACTGTGCCATTTTGCTTTAGTACAATGCTCTGTCGACACCGAGTAACCCTTCAGAGAGTAGCGTTAGCGGTTGTCAAAGAACTACTCGAAAACTGCTCGTGTATGAAATTTGTGGAGGGAGGATGGATGCACTCCACCAACAAGAATCAGCTATTTAATTTTATGACCGAATCCAATCTGGTTGTCACAATCGCACCGTCTTCACTCCACCGACACTGCATCTACATCAACAACTCCACAGAAACGCGGAAAGCCCGACTTTTAAAACACGGTAGTAACACAAAATTATTAAAAAGGATTATTCGTACACAATATCGCTTGAACAATCGAGCTCCATTTGCAAACACGGTTAACATAGTGTCGTGGTACTAGTTGTCTCTTTCACTCAACCCATCATCATCAACGTTGACTCATTTTGCTTTGTGAGCTTGGTTTTAATGTTTGAGGCAAATGTGTAGGTAGGTATATCTGTAAGCGGTTGTGTGCGTAACTTACATGATAGCTATCTGTGCTTTTGTTGCGCAAAGACGACAACTTTTTCAGCAACAAATTTACGCGGATCGATGGAAAGCACAACGAAAGTTTATTATTTACTTTCGATCAATTCATTGATTTGTTTTTACTTCACGTGATTTTTTTTTTACTCAGCCTAATCGAAAGTTGAACGACAAACAATAAAATCGAAAATTAAATTCAATTTATTTAAAAAGTGGACCTTGTGACAGTAAATTTAAATATAAAACAAACGAAAAAAGTTATCCGATATGGAGCCCAGCTTGAGTTCTTCTAGCCGTCGAAGCGCTTCATTCTGCATTCTGCATCGCGTCATTGATGCTACATCGGCAGAAACGTCTCCGTATACTGCTTCTTCATCAGAAGCATCTAATACATCGTTGCGCAAAATGCAAATATTGTGCAACACACAACATACCATTATGAATTTCGATTGCCTCAGGGTTGTGTGAAAATCCAAGCGAGTTAGCTGCCGAAACCTCTGCTTTAACAGGCCAAAGCTGTTTTCTATTATAACACGAGTTTGGCAATGATGTAGAACATATATTTTCTTTTTTATTGTCACATGGTCATTATCCCTGAACGGCATCAGCAGTAATTCCCTAATCGAGTATGCGGAAACCCCTAAGAGGTGAAATCTTTGTCGGTAAATTTCTGGGATCTTCTGGCTAATGTTTGACATTGAGAATATTCTTACATCATGAATTTTACTGGGAGGGCCAACAAAAACGTCTAAAACCTTTTATCGGGACCGCAGATACCCTGCAATGTCAAGGATAACATATCGTGCCTGTTCGAGTACGTTGATCGAATCTTGTGTTTAGGCTTGCGAATTAGAATATAACTTCCGTCTGTACACCCAATTACGTTCTTGAATTTTGATGGCTGTAGAATAAAAATTAAATAATCAAATAATAGATTACGTGGAAATTGTTGCTCAAATACTTTTTCAAAATGGTTCGCGATGTTTTCTTTTTCCGTTTCGTTTTTGGGGAATTTTATAGATTTGCTTGAAATGTCGTGGAAAAAAAAGTGGACTCTGTCATGTTGATAAGATTTCCAACCTCTCTGTACGAATCTTTGTTCGCTGAAAACCTAAAAGTTAAGAAAAGTATGTCTATTTCATTGAAGAACTTCCAGAATATTGTGATGGTTTATAGTTCGTATCGGAAAATCCCGAACACTCTTTCATTGCTTTTTTCGTTAATCTAATTATAAAATTTCATTTGTATGTTTCTACTTTTGGTTTAATTATCTTGACAGTGCAGTAAAATTTTAATCGACCCAATAAAATTAAAAAAAGACTACATCTATAGAAGCTACGTATAATTTCTTGCCATAGAAAAGCAAGAGCTTGGCGATCTGCAAACACCTCTCGTCTTCCTCGGCCAGAATTGCTTTTAAAAAACTTTGTTGTTTCGTATCGATTAATTATAAACTGTGCAGTGCCTCTGGTAAGTCGGAAATTAGCCCGACTCTACAAATTAAAAAAAATGATAGCAGAATGCAAGTAGAGTAAGTCTGTATGCTCACTTGTTCTTCGGAATAGCTTTGAACTACTTCCATTAAGAAATCGTTGACGTTTTTCTTCTTCTGTCGCTTCTGCTGCTGCAGAAAACACAATATCAGATCATCAGAATCTGTACTTGAACTCTCGAATAAATTCAACAGGTCATCCATTTTCGTAATAACAGTACAATATTGACAACGGGACACAAATAAACAGTAGCCCATGGCAACCAAAGCAATTGGCGATTTACGGCAAAACCAAAATTAGTCATGCGACACCTATGATTCAGTTCATGAACTGGGAAAGTGATACAGTTTGCTTTTTTTCACCCACAATTGAGTCGTAGCTTACAACAAAAACTTCATTTTCTTCTCGGAAAAAACTTACCACTGCCAAAATATCAATGAAACGAGTAAGAAATTTAGTTTTATTTGCAATTATTCAGAAATTACACCCATTTGCAACTATTTGGCTCATACATTTCTTCGAAATGTAATCGGGGGTATTATTGTGGTTATAAAAAATCGTTCCATAAATAAAGTTCCAACTAGAGCTTCCATCCCGGGAATTTATTACCCGGGAATCCCGGGATTTTTGGATTTCCCGGGATTCCCGATTCCCGGGAAATTGTGTTTTCTCATTCCCGGGATTCGGGAATCCCGGGAAAAAAGATTTTTAATTTATTCCATAAGACTTAGATTCTCCAAATGAAATTCTGTAGGAAATAACTTTATCGGCAAACATTTGGAGTGAGTAGTGAATGCAGATTGTGCTTTTCCAACTGATTTGCAGATCAATGGACTATATATCTTTAGGCTCACTGATATGTTTTCGTGATTTTTTTAGGTATATAGTCCACGCCATACTCAAAACACTGCTAAAGAATGTTGCATTCATTCAAAAAATGGATTAATTTGCCGGCCTTTATACCGAACCATTTCCTTACAGTAGCGTTAGTGATGCGCACGATATCTCTGCCACCGATGAACCGATTGATCAGATTTTTAACAATTCTTTTAATAGTTTATTTTAATAGTTAGATCTTGAATGAAAGGGCTTGCAATCAAATTAGTAATGTTACATTGTTTTAATTGCCGCAAGGTTCTACTGTATCGATTTTGTTGGCTATTTTCGGCAAATTTGAGACTAAGAGAAACGAAAGCAATGAAATTGAAAGACGGATAGGTATTCTAGAGCGAATCAGTTATAAACTTAGAACGGAAAACTAGAACTAGGCAGGCTCATATGGGCATGATCGAAAGGAAATGTGAAGAATTTTTTGCCTTCTGCATAGTAGGGGTTGGGCGTTCCACCCAAGTCTACCGCATGGTCTATGGTAGAACATAACTCATCATCATGTTTTACCGCCGACGCCGTAATGGAAATTGCGTTACTTTCTTAAAAAATCGATGTGTGTTTGTTTCAAAACTTGGGATGGTTTGTAGTGATATCATGCTTAACGCAAACGCTATTTAAAATAAGGAATGTTTCTAGAACGTCTGCAGAAATATTTGGTCGGTTCCTCGAATGCATATTTCGTCTTTTTTGTTATACTGTAACTGTTATATCTGTAAATTTTTGGATGTATGAAAAGAAATACATAACGTTGTATCTGTCCAATATCATGCGCATCCAAACTCTTTGAAAGCTTTCAAGGATGCAGGCAGGATTTTTGAAGGGATACGGCATCAAGCAATTCAGATACTTGCCCGTAACAGGCGATATATAATAGGCTTCATCCATCGCTGCACAGTTCGTCCATTATCTGCTTGATTTTGATTCACACTTAATTCGAAATGATGCTGATCCTACTGTGACGGAAATAGATTCCATGTATAAACTTTCCTCTTTTGATCAGGAAGTAACTGCACACTACCCTTAAGCAGCTCAATCTTTTCATTTAAAATTACCAAAGAAGGTGCTTTGCAGAACAACGAATTCCAATTTTGGACAGTAACTCCAGCAGCTGCGTATAGTATATCGTCCCAATCGTAATCGCAATTACCAAAATTTAGGCTATACATATACACCCAAAACGTACCCGGTAAGATTCGCTTACATTATTGCAATAAATGCGTGCGAAAATTGCAAGCGTTCTGGTAATGTGCAAAAATTGCAAGAAGCTTCCTTGCATGTAATGCAAGAAACAGAAAAAACGAGTTTTGCTATGTATTAGCGATGTATGTGTATTGGTGACCAATATGCGTTAGATAAAAAAGACAGCTGGTATTGAAAAACGAACACTGCACGAACAGATCACTAATCAATACCTTATCCATCCAACTATGCTATCAGATAATTATAAGTGGATAAAAGTCATACACCCAAAACAAAAACCTCTTGCAATAATTGTAAGCGACAATCACTTGCAAATAATGTTCGCATCGCTTGCAATTTTGCAGTTAAAGCCGCTTGCAATGTTTGCAAGCATATAAAACACTTCATCTCTTGCTATATTTACATACGTTTCTTCAACACACTGTCACAGGATTGCAACCACATTCACGTGCCAATGCCGGTTTGTATGGCAACGCACGCCGAGTTTTTATTTACCGTCTGCTTTTTATTCTTTTCTCACCAACATCCTCAAACGCAATATTGTGGCTTATTCATTACACACGAGGCAGCATCGAATTCCGGATGTGCTGATTGTACGAGTATTTACGCTCAACTTTTATGTGTAAGAATAGATCAGTGCCTATAGTCTGTGCTATGATACTCAATGGCCTGAGTTCAAATCTGGGTGCGTGCATTACTTTTTTCATTAATCGTGAATTCATCCAAATGTTTATATATATATAAACATTTGGATGAATTCACGATTAATGAAAAAAGTAATGCACGCACCCAGATTTGAACTCAGGCCATTGAGTATCATAGCACAGACTATAGGCACTGATCTATTCTTACACATAAAAGTTGAGCGTAAATACTCGTACAATCAGCACATCCGGAATTCGATGCTGCCTCGTGTGTAATGAATAAGCCACAATATTGCGTTTGAGGATGTTGGTGAGAAAAGAATAAAAAGCAGACGGTAAATAAAAACTCGGCGTGCGTTGCCATACAAACCGGCATTGGCACGTGAATGTGGTTGCAATCCTGTGACAGTGTGTTGAAGAAACGTATGTAAATATAGCAAGAGATGAAGTGTTTTATATGCTTGCAAACATTGCAAGCGGCTTTAACTGCAAAATTGCAAGCGATGCGAACATTATTTGCAAGTGATTGTCGCTTACAATTATTGCAAGAGGTTTTTGTTTTGGGTGTAGCCAAGTAAAAGTTTTGCGTAAATTTTTTGACGAGTTATCAAATGATTGAATGATGTATAGGCCACCAAATCGCCATCTTCTGACAACTGCTTTAGGGTAGATATACATGCAATCTAACGGTTTTGAAAACTTTTCAATTTATTCTTTTGTTTTCAAGAGAAACATTCACCTTTTTATTTTTCTTCTGTATTCCCGGGATCCCGGGATTTTCCGGGAAATTTATTTATTTCCCGAATCCCGGGAAGCTGAAAACCGTCGGGAAATGGAAGCTCTTCCAACTCGAAACCGAGACCCAATGTCAAACTCCTTCATATTTTGGACTACGTAGGAGATTCAGTGATCAGAGAGAAGGATCGGCTGTGTATGATACAAAGCTGACACTTTCCTATTAACCGGATATATTCTTTCCTGGCGTGATCTGGAGAGTTTCATGAATTTACGCCATCTCATGAAGGTTTAGCTTAACTTAGGAGGAACGGGAAATGATGTTGCGGCGGCTACGGTGCTCAACAAATTACATTTCGGAACAGCACAAATATAGTTCTGCGAATAATAGTAGAAACCACTATGTTTACACCCTTTTCGCAAGATGTTTACTCATCATCTTATAAAATGATGGTTTTCCTTCATTTTCATAAACAATTATCAGCAAATTGATCGGTGATTTGGTGGTTAAAAGTTGTTTTTTACCAATGTTTACAGAAAATATATGCACTATGACAAAACAGAATCAAATCAGCAACACTTTGCTTCCAGCGCTATCTGTGAGCGGTTTCAACGTAGAATCGCCAATGCAGTAGTGCTACACTCTACTTTTTATACACCATCGGTAACGGTGTAGAAAAAGTGTACCACCGGTCTAATGAAATTTGCAAAAACCTAGGATAGGATCCGCCAGCTCTGTCCCCTGTTTTTGAACCAATTCTGAACCAGCTCGTGATTGGACGAAAGTGACATTGGCAAACGTTCGGCTTGGAAACTAAAAGTACTAAAGGGCTGCTTGGAAGTGTTGTCGTATTGTGACATTAAATGTAAAACGACGATTGTTTACTGTGTTGTTTTTTTTTGTTTTCCCGAGATACCGCTTTCTTTCCATAACGTCCGTCTGTAATTATGAAGTGCAAGGCATTTTCTGGCAGACGAATTCAAACATATTATCCAGAACTGAAGTTCTACAGGTTTCCGAGAGATCCGGTAGCGCGGTGTGTGGATTAATGCGGAAATGTCTTTTCGAAGTCTAACCGAGTAACTGACTATTTAGCGTTTAGCCTAAGTATGAAAATATTTTCAACTTCATATAAAAATTGTCTTTGTTCCAGCGCCGAGTAAATTGGGAGTATTGTCTATCGCGAGATAATATAGCATTTCGTCGAGTTGTTGCTATATGGGATACACACGAGTGCGGTCGAAACAAAAACAAACGTCAAAATGTTTTCTCACTCGCACTGATGCAGACTAGATGGGCGCGTAATTCAACGCACGGCCCGGTGGCGCATGGCTGAATAGTCGCAATGTGAATTTAAGAAAAGATTCGCAATACTTTGGAGCAAACCGTGAGAAAGCTATTTCGGAAATCGCTTCTTGTTCTTCTTTTAGTATTATCGATACAGTTGAATTTTACAGTTTTCAACTGCATCAATCATCGGTGTAAATAGGAGCGTGTTATTTTCTACTGCTGTTTTCTCCGAAAAAATCACATGAAGTACTGGAACAAACCTATATACCTATACAAACTAAATAAAAATTAAGCCTTGCAAAAAAGTAGTTTTAGAATATTTAAACTAAATGCGAACAGAGAAGATTGATCTTGTGAATGAGGGTGCTCGACTCAGAAAGCAACTTACAAAAATGAAGAGCATGGAAATATTTTATAGAAATATTTTCACGTAATGGCCAACAACAAATATATATTATTTTGCTTTGCTGTATTCCGATGGAAAACCTGTAATGATGATCATTTAAATGCGGATATAAAGACTAAATCATTGATTTTTCCCGGAGCGTGAAATTGATACATAATATAGAATATTTTAATCAGAAGTTTTGGACACGATTGTAACAAAACAAATATTTTGGCAACATTTGTCGAGTGGGGGTATGTCGTTTTCAGCAGGGATTAGCAAAATATAAGAAGAAGTCAGCTGGCGGATCCTATCCTAGGCAAAAACGAACGGTTTCAGTGCAAACACCGCTACACCGGTGTAGTGCAATTTAAAAACGAAAACGCCATTAGTTTAGGGATTCAGCATCAAGCCGGCGCTAATCTATTCCGACAAAAAGTTAGTGCCGGTTTCTGAAGAGACGAAGTCGAAACGCACCCATGACTAATAAGTTAGGATTTGTGCCTTTATACACAAAAACTTATTTTACCAAAAAAATCGCCCTGATGAGAAATTTTGGTGTTTACCCAATTTTTCTACTTAGGGTGAAATATAGCATAGTACCAAAATTAGAACTAGTTAGACGCTTAATCCTAAATCCAAAAAATCCAAAGCAACTGGCATATTCCAAGTGATGTCCCGGAAGACTAATTGGCACCAAAATGGTGCTAGTTACTGATGAGGAGAATCCGAAACGCTTAAAACTTAAAGTTAGGCATTATGAATTAACCGATTAACAGAAATTCAGTAATTAGATAGTTTTACAATCCGTTCGGAATTTTTTTTACGCTACGTGTTGTACTTTTGGTAATAGAAATTGATAAAAAAAGATAATATATAACAGATTGTACTGATTCACGTCTTGCCCTTTGGATGGCAAAGGTATCAGATGGTCCAAACTCCTGTCGAATTACAGTGCCGAGAAAGATTTAGCAGAGACGATGCCGGATCGATCTATTTCAATGGCTCCGTGTAAAAAGCTGCGGAGACTACTGAAAGTACTGAAAATTTCAATTATTTGAACGCATTGTTGCCCCATAAAAAGCTTAGTTCTGAAGTCTAAAGTCTCTTCGATTCTTGAAACCGATTTAAGTAAAGTTCAATATTATATTTTGAGGCATGTCGCAAAAGAATCTGATTTACAATTCCTATACAAATTGGGCTTTGATGGAAGTGGTGGTCACTCGACATACAAGCAAAAAAATTATGAAAAAATAAGCAGTGCGCAAACATTTTGATTACCGCATTAGTTCCATTGGAGCTTTAAGTTATAGATACTACTGGTAAGTTGATAACCCTTTGGACGAATCCATCTCCGTCGTGAACGCGGTTTTGCCAACTCTTGAAAATACAGATGTTCAAGGAATCCAAAGAATCATTGCAAACTGAAGAAGCACATTCCTTGAAGCAAATAATGGCTTTGAAACCGTCGGAAGTTTTGCTACAAAGTGATGAAACCATAAAAATTAGGTATTTATTGACCATGACTATGGTTGAAGAAAAAATGAGAAACATTTTAACTGATACTTCATCAATGGCGACTTGTTCCACTTGTGGAGTGACGGCGTCAAAAATGGCCAAAAGCATATCCATACGAAAGTCAGTGAATGTTTCGAGTTTCAAGTACGGATTATCCGTACTCCACACACGTATACGTATGCTTGAGTGCGTTTTGCATGTATCCTATAAATTGAAAATTAAAACATGAAGTTGCAAGGAGGTACTTTACAAAGAGAGAAAAGTGAAAATTCAAAAAATTTTACGGCTGGAGTTGCGAATTCTCGTCGATGTAGTTGAGCACGGAATGGGTACAACTAACGACGGTAACACAATTAGAACATTTTTTGAACACCCAATTGAAGTTTCACAATGTAGCGATGATAAAAAATAACCTAAGAGTATGAAAATTGACGGCATTCTACTTCGTATTCGTGTTAAAAATATGTCCATCTTCCCCTACCTTAGCGTGTCTGTCATACCCAACATGATACCTATTTTTAAAATTGTGTTTATAATTAGAGTGATTAGGTATAGTTTCCGACTTTTTGCCAATCAACTGGTATATTTCCAGCACCTCATGCCAACTTTAAAATGTTGCCCGAGATCATCGATTGTCAGGTTTTAATCGTTAATTTTTAAACTAAAAATAAGCCGGTACGTTATCGGAATCTATAAAAAAGGTCCCTAATTTTTGAAGAATTCAATAATTGTTTTCTGAGTAATTTTCGTCTAGAATAAAAATTAGGGGAACGTCGGCTAATACGGACACTGAGGGTAAGACGGACACCTTGCGTTTCTCATAAACTGCAAAATTAAATAAAAATGTAATAATATTGTAACATTTCTAAATGATTTCAAATGCTTCTGAAATATACTGAAATAATGAAGTATGGGAAATATCAGATATACGAGCAAAACAATTTGTTTTTTCGACAGCATGGTAATGGATACCATATTTTGATAGTAGAAAATAACGATTAAAACCTGAAAATCGTTGATCTCGGGAAATATTTCTAAGTGGGCAAGAGGCACTGGGTATTTAACAGTTGATTGGCGAAAAATACATAAATTTTACATAATCCTTCTAAATATAGAGTTTTTAAAATTTATATCATGTTGGGTACGATGGAAACATTGGGGCAAGGAAAGATGGACATATTCCTTACGTCAATACAAAGCAGAATGCCGTCAAATTGCATACCCTTGGGCTAATTTTTGTTATCGCTACATTGTGATGTACTGACAGGAATCAAAATTTATTAGCCAAGAAGCATCTCTCTCTGCCCTTATCCTATGTCCATCTTTACCAAATCTGCATGTTCATCTTACCCACCCCAAGTATCTATCTTTCCCATACCACTGACGATTTTGGGCCTCTTTTTCATAATCATTTTATACATTTTCTGCTTGAAATTTTATTAGTGTAAGTTCTTATATTGATGCAACATGATCTCAAATCACGGTTTACGTGCAATTTACGAGCAATGCATCCATGAATGAGTCGAATTTGCTATTTAACCTTAAGGTTAAATCTTAGACACCGTTCCCCCACCCTTCAAATTATTTTTTTAAATATTCCTACATAACCGGAGATTTTAAATATTCCTACAAGAACCGGAGTGTGTGCAAATTATTCGAAAGAAACCATTCAAGTGTATGTGTATTAACCATCCTATCTCCCACAGCTGGTAGTGATTTACAGAAAAAAGATATTTGCAAGTATTTAAATATATTCGTGCAAATAACTTGGTTCATGGATTTAGGAAGGTGTTAGCTCAATTGACTTTCCGATGACTCATTTCGTGTACAGTGCCAGACATGTTCCGAGGTCATCGTTCCATCAACTACCGCCGCCTTAATGTAATGTTTGTATCAATTGGATTTTAACGTTACAGTAAAACTTTCGGTTCCTTTCCGGAAGGAAGAATCGACGCGTATTTAGTGTATTTAAATATATATAAATATGTATGTATCATTAATGATACAATTCAATTACTCAGAAGATCTCCCATACTTAACCTTCCGGTGAATGCGCTGAATTGTATGACATTAGTAGAACACATTTAGAAACTTATTTCTCAACTCGAATATCAACTACCCGAAGCAAAAATAATATATAATATAATTAATTTTATAAAAAAAAACCCCTAATTCTATAATCAACTGACTGTCTGACGATTCTAGTGCAGAAGCTAATGATGTGACCATCAAGAATACGTCAGACAACCTTAATTGACCCCCCTCGACACCAGTTTAGCCTTACAAAGCCGTAACGTGGGTGGCGTTGTGAGAGCTGTCGAAAAGGAGTTGAGAACAGTTTGAAACAACATCTGATGTTGTTCCAAATGTATATTATCGAGACACTATGTCTTGGATCTGCCATCGAGCCTAGTTTGCATACAGTACATAACTAGACTCACTGTTCTCCGTTCACCCACCTGGTAAGAAACCATTCAAGTGTTTTTTACAACTGCTTTTTCTATTTTGAATGTCTTACATGAGATACCGCAAGTTACCGCAGCCCAATATGTTTAGTTAGTTACTAACTAACCGAAAGATGCTAATCCCAACAAAAATTGGGCGGGATGGAGCTGGAGTAAAGAAAATGGGTTTTTTATTTTTTTTATCCAGAAAATGGGGTTTTCACTCACTTTTTCTGCATTTTAGTAGTGTTATGAAGGATAAATTGAGGAAAAATGTAAAATAAAGCTATAGTGGTGAACTGAAGCAGGGTTGTTAACGTTCCACTTAGCCGCCGATAACGATGAATTCAGTGTCATTACCGGTGTTAAATTTCACGTTTATTCACGCGGATTTTCGCGCAAAATTTCGCGCGGGATTTCGGGTAGAAATTTCACGAGGAGCGTATAATTTCACGCGGATTTTTACCTGAAATTTCACGCGGAAATTAACGTGACATTTTACGCAGGAATTCAAGCGAAATTCCATGCGGAATTTCACGTGGAATTTTAAGCGAAATTTCACACGGAATTTTCCGCAGAATTTCGCGTAGAGTTTTGCACGTGGTTTCGCACGGAATCTCACGCGGAATTTCGCGCGGGAATTTTTCATCTTCACTGCTGGCGTAAGTACAAATGAGGCTCTTCGATCAATTAAAGTCGATAAACCCCCGTATTTCTTGGGGAAACTTCAAGTACTTTGGCAGGTAATTCATTTCTTCAATTCCGAGAAACGAACTTTTTCAATGAATGACATGGAACAATGGGAACCTGGGGCAGTTGCTACATTCCATCATCCTTAAGGTATCGACGAATCCTTGGTTTAAGGGGATGGATTTGGTTAGGGATTTCATTCGTGTTATATACCGGATCATGTCAAATCTTCGACGTATTCACCTGTGGAAAGCTGTCTCTGCACTTGTAGGAATGGTTATCACAATATCGAGCATATTGTCTGGACGGTCGCTGAGTATTGTGGCGCCAGGTCTGAGTCACTGGACTCCCTTCGAGCCCGAGGAAGATCACCCAACGTTCCGGTTTGGGATATAAAGAAGAAGCCGCGATCTTCTCTATATGCCTCTGTATCTCTTTCTGAAAAAATACAAATATAGCCCCTCTTTTTTCCTTTTTCTCGTTATGGCTTTGTGATACAGACTCGCACAAGAGCGAAACAAAGTAATCGTCTTCTTTCTCACTACTGTGGTGTCACTCGAAATTGAACCCGAAAATGTCCTGAAAAACCGACCCATCATGAAGGATTTACTGCGTGTCCGAGGAGAACCACTCGATGCGACGCTGCGTGGTAACGTGGCAGTCTAAAGCTAACAATAACGTCGTCGATTTTCTGCTGGTCATAAACCAAGCAGGCTTACTGTATTTTTCTCCGTCAGCCTTGTCGACCCTGCCTGCCCCGTACCTGATATTGCTCTCAGTCCGATGCTGAGCTCAAACCTGCTAAAATGTCTCTCAAACTAATAGGCCTGTCTTGTAAAAAAACTAATTTGAATCTGTTTCCCTCGCATCTGTTTTTTTCAATTCCATTAAATTTATTCAAAAGTCAACAAAAAACTTAGCTACATTTCTAGTAATTATATCAAACTCATTGTAACAAATATAAATCGTTGGTGTGCCTACGACAACCACATGTTATAGGTTGTTCAGCTACAAGATGCTTGAGCTAACGTGTTAAATGATATCTGTACAAAATGACGCAGTTAGTGAAACTGAATAAAAACCACTTTCGTGAGTCTAAGCTCCATGTCAACCCTTAGAACATAATACGCCCGCACAAAATTGGAAGTCGACGATACGATGGCAAGAAAAAAAACTATATTCCCTTTATTATTGAGACAATGTACACTAGATCGAAAGGATGCTAGTTCTCGTCTTCGAATCTTTATTGGCCTTCAAAAACTTTTCCCCCTCAGCCTGTTTTAGACTGTTGAAACTTCTTCTAGTATTTTAATAACTTTTCGACTTTTTTTTGGTTTTTTTACCTACTTTAGCTTTTCTAAGCGTGATTTCTGTGTATAAAGCAACTTCTATTCGGTGCATACACATTTTAATTATTCATTAATTACTACTAACAACATTTTATGCAGATATTCTTTGGGTTCGTTGCCATATCATTGACGGGAAACAAAAGCAACAATTACCGTCTGTGAATATAACAAATCCGGATCGCTAGACGCATCCAGTTGTTACTGATTTTTATGCTACCCGATCTTAAAAAAATGCCAAAAAATGAGCACATATCCTTTCGTAAAGTCCCGTCAATAAGAGTACCCTTTTGTGGGGGTAAACCCGTACACGCAATTCTAATTAACTTTCGAAACCTTGTCTCCTTCCTAGCTGTTTCTTCCTCTCACATGGCCACAGCATAGAACCCAGAAACGGAGACAGATGTTCAGCGAAGAATTATGTTGATGAAGGACATCGGTTCACCGTAAAACCCAACCCCGCATGCTGAAATAGCAACGGTATGGGCCATCCAGCATGGTAAGGCGAAGTCGGGTCCCGTAGTGGGAGAATGCGCCAAATGGTCTAACAAGCTCTTGCTGCGGTTCCTGTGCTGCGGCGAATGACCCACGGTTCGGTGGGGGGCGGGATCGAAAATGTTTTCTTCGTTTAGGAATTTCCACCATTTTAATTAGATTGAAATTAAAATTAGGTTCAACCAATTTGTTGCGACCAAATGGAACGGGGTACTTTGTTTACCGTACTCGTTTGGGTTGCATTTATCTGCGGTGAAGTTTGACTGTGGAGATGGGAGCTGTGGAGGTTACTAACGTTCTAAATTAAAAAAAAATACCAGAGTACAACTTTGCTGTGAGCACTTCATGGTATGAAATAGAAATTAATTGGATTAATGTGCTCGACAAATTGCTGACTATTGCTGAGTTTCTAAAACAAAACATATTCGTCTACACTAGGTAAAATTGTCCGTATGAACAATAATGACATTGGCTACAGTCGTAAGGCAGTGGGCCCTATTTGAAGCTCGGTTCAAGTTTCATTTTGATTTGTGTCTAATTCCAAGGATTATGAGTATATATATATATATATATATATATATATATATATATATATATATATATATATATATATATATATATATATATATATATATATATATATATATATATATATATATATATATATATATATATATATATATATATATATATATATATATATATATATATATATATATATATATATATATATATATATATATATATATATATATATATTCCGTTTTCGCTTCAGATAGTTGGTATTTGCGACTGGTATAAGCCTGTATCAGTGGTCCAATAACTCTCAACGCGCTAATGTCATAGATACCCTGCTTTTTAAAGAGTTGCCACAATGATTTTAAGTTAGCGAAGGTAAGTTACCTGACTAGTGGATACGGAAGCTTAAGTTTTCTGACTATAATGTATGCATTGTTTGTTGTAGTTTGGAATTTCAACCAAATGTAATATTTTTTATTATTAGTTCGAATAGCAAAATTTTGCATGAATTCATTAAATTTAATGTTTCTGGTACATAAGCACATATTAATGGATTGTTTTACATTTTCTTTTCTTATGAATCGTTTTGTAAATATACATGAACCATAATTTAACGTTCGATATATGAATCAATACATAGAATTTCTAATGTTCATTTTTACATCTTCTATGGACCAAGAAAAACTGTTTAGCAAACATTTTCATCAAATTTATGAAACTTTTTCTAACATTTTATTGCTCCATTTTGTAATACCGTGGAACATTTTTGTCGATATTATGGAACATATCGACGTGTTTTATTGTACATTGTTAATATTCTATGGATCAATGTCAGCTAATTTATGGCGCATAATGTAACATTTTTGGAACATTTCCAATATTTTTATGGGGCATTGGTTGATTTTAATTGCTCTTTTATCACTATTTTAGTGCTCTGTTGCGACCATTTTATGGTTCAATTTTACGTAATTTATGGATCAAATCACCCTTTTTTATGGATCATTCACACTGTTTTAGGAATTTTCAGTTTTGTTTTATGGAACATAAACATCTTTTTAATGGATCGTTTTTCAAGTTTTTTGGATCATTTTTGTTGTTTTAGTGGCGCAAACTTAGGGCTGCCATTTGTAACTCATTTAATTTATTTTTGCATCATTTATACATATATTGATTACCGGTTTATATGGAAATTTCGCTTGCGCCCGAATGCTTCAACCCGTAACACAGGAACCAGAACTCCGATTCAAAGGAAATTAAATAGCATTCAATAGGAATATTTTAGCTTTAATTTGAGACTGATTTTGTGAAAATCGAGTCAGATATTTCTGAGAAGCAGACGCGAATTCAACTCAGCAACATAACCACTTTCCCGAAGATTCCGGTTCCGCCGAAGTTGTCCAATGTGATCAACGTGGATTTGACTGGGCCTCAGTGAGCTGAAACTATAAATCCAAACATTTTCGAACACATTTTATGAAGTTTTGCATCTTTAAGATACCATGTTGATTTTGATTTATATGGGAATTCCATGCGTGACCCCACTCATCAACCTGTAACTCCGGAACCGGAAGTCGGAATCGAATGAAATTCAATAGAAGCTTATGGAAACGTTGTACCTTTCAAGGTTAAGGTTAAAAAAATCGGTTCAGCCATTCCTGAGTAACCGATATGCTTATTTGGTCACATACATACACACGCACACACACACATACGCACACACACAGACATTTGCCTAACTCGACGAACTGAGTCGAATGGTATAAGAGACTCAGCCCTCCGGGCCTCGATTAAAAAGTTGGTTTTCAGAGTGATTGCATAGCCTATCTATAGGAGAAAGGCAAAACTGGGGAATACAGCCTCCAGCCTGTTACTAGCATTTCACTGTAGATAGACGTGAATTGGTTTAGTGGAACAATTCGGAAGTTCAAACATTACATGCTCGCGTGAAAGGAAAGATACTTTGCATAAGTTAGCAATATAATATTTAAGATGTTGTAGAAGTACATAATCAAAAAACGTGATCAAAAACAGAAGGAAAAGCAATCCAAAAAATGTACCTAAGCGCAAACGTGATGCTTGCACAGCTAAGAAACCACGTGAACCGGAATGCACAACTTCAACTCCACACTCTGGTGACGATGAGGACGTCGAAGAAATCGTTCGCAAGTACAAAACCAGACGCAACTGCTGAAAAAAAAACATATTTTTTCAACATTTCCTTCGGTTTCATGCTTTTTGCCTTTCTCAATAGAAAGGTATTGCAATTGCTCTGAAAACCGACTTTTTAACGCAGGCCCGGAGGGCCGAGTCACATATAACATTCGGTTCAGTTCGTCGAGTTCGGCAAATGTCTGTGTGTGTATGTATGTGTGTATGTATGTATGTGTGTATGTGCGTATGTGTGTGTATGTGACCAAAAATGTCACTCGTTTTTCTCAGAGATGGCTGAACCGATTTTGACAAACTTAGTCTCAAATGAAAGGTGCAATGTTCCCATAGGCTGCTATTGAATTTCTAATGGATCCAACTTCCGGTTCCGGAATTACAGGGTGATGAGTACGAACACGCAGAAAATGTCGATTTTAATAAATTCTGCAATGAATGTATAAAGGTGAATTTTTTACCAAAATATGACCACAACTGCTTCGATTTGTAGTATTAGATCACTAACATCCATTCAAAGTCTATTTGGCCACATTGGCCACCATCATCGGTTCCGGAAGCCCCGGCGGAAGTATCTAAATTCAGAATAACAGTCACATCGGTTTCTCGGAGATGGCTAGACCGATTCGACTAAGCTTGGCCTCAAATGAAAGGTATTGCGTCCCCGTAAATGGCTATTTAATATCATCCCGATTCGACTTGCGGTTCCGGAGTTACAGGTTGTGGCGTGCGATCACATAGCAAATTGTGATTCAAACCGATACTCCGATGAAAGCAAAAAAGGTACAAATTTCGCTAAAATGTCTCTCAAACAACTTAAATTTGCTGTTCTAGGTCACCGACGGCCAACCAAACTTTCGTTGACTACATTGACCACCATAGACGGTTCCGGAAGTGCCCGGGAAAAGCGGCCATCTTTCAAAATTTACGAACTCACATCAGTTTCCCGAAATGGTTGGGCCGATTTTCACAAACTTAGTCCCAAATGATAGCTATAATATCCCCATAGATGTCAATAAAATTTCGCACGGATCGCTTATATGGGTCCGGAAATATAGACTAAATCGTCCGGTCACATATGAAATTCCCATATAAGCCGGAACTCAATTTTTTTTTTCAAAGGGGGGACCTCATGAAATTTCAGAAATCGAATTCGTATTTTTGATGCCAAACATCTTTAAAATGCATGAAACGTCGAGATTTTATGTTATCTCGAAAAAAAATTTTTTTCTAAAAATCGACTTTTTGGGACTTCGCCGATTTCGCACCTTTTTGCCTTTCTCATATAAAGAAAGGCTATGCAATCACAGTAAAAATCGACTTTTTAACCGAGGCCCGGAGGGCCGAGTGTCATACACCATTCGATTCAGTTCGTCGAGATCGGCAAGTGTCTGTGTGTGTATGTATGTGTGTGTATGTGTGTGTGTATGTGTGTGTGTCATTTAAACTCACACAATTTTCTCAGAGATGGCTGAACCGATTTTCGCAAACTTAGTTTCATCTGAAAGGTATAACGCTCCCATAAGCTGCTATTGAATTTTTAGTTGATCCGACTTCCGGTTCCGGAGTTACGGGTTGAAGAGTGCGGTCACACAGCAAATTCCCATATAAACTGGTACCACCATGATGTTCAAATGATGTAAAACATATTAAAATTGATGTAACATTACTCTAGTTTGCGGGTCTGGATCACTAATGATCAATCAAATTAGCTTTGACCACATTGGCCACCTATGACGGTTCATGACGCTTCCGGGAAACCCGCCAAGTTCCTACGCTAATATCACACCCATTCCCCAACGAATTCTCTACCGATTTTTACAAACTTGATTTCAAATGAAAGATACAGTAATACCATTGACTGCTGCTGAATTTCATTCGGTTCTGACTTTTGCTTCCGGAGTTACAGGGGTGTTAGTAAGAATACACTGGAATTTCCCATATAAATCGGTACAATCGTAATACCTCAGAGGCTAAAAACTATTGAAATGGTCACCAAATTACTTCTAATCGCAGATCTAGATAACTGATTGCCAATCAAACATTCTTTGAATATATTGTCCACTATCGACGATTCCGGAATTCCGGGCATATTCTACAATTATAGTCACATCGGTTCTTCGGTGATGACTGAACCGATTTTCTCAAACCAAGTCTCAAATGGAAGGCAAAATATGCAGTTGAGTATTGCGTCGCCGCCCCTCCCACCTCCCCCCGCCTTGCCCGGGCACCTCCCTCCTTCATCACTCCCCTCCCCTTGGACCACCCTCACGCCCGCCTTTCCTTCATCCACCCTGTATACCGAAATAAGATGAAGGATTTCTGACGCATCCTCCACTCCCACTCTACCCATTCCCTCCACTTTCAAACCCATTCCACCAACATTTCAAAATATAATCACATGAAGATAACATTGAGCTTATGCTGATTAAGCTAATTTAATATTATTCTTTTGCCTTTCTCATATAACTTTCTAACCGAGGCTCAGAGGGCCGAGTCTCATATAACATTCGACTCAGTTCGCCGAGATCGCAAAATATCTGTGTGTATATATGTGTGTATGTATGTGTGTATGTATGCATGTATGCATGTATGTGTGTATGTGCAGATTTGTTAACAAAATGTCCACATCGGTTTCTCGGAAATGGCTGAACGGATTTTTACAAACTAAGATTCAGATGAAAGGTATAATATTCCTATAGGTTGCTATTGAATTTCATTTTCAACCGACATCTTGTTCCGGATTACGAGTTGAAGAGAATGGTTACAAAACAAAATTTGTTGATTTGTCCACATCGGTTTCTCGGAATTTTCTGAACCGATTTGGCAAACTTGATTTTAAATGAAAGGTCCATCAGCTGCTGTTGAATTTTGTGTGGATCCGAGTTCTGGTTCCTGAATTACAGGGTGATACGTACGATCACGCAGCAAATCCCGATTCTAACAAATTCTGCGATGAATGTAAAAAGGTGAATTTTTTTCCAAAATGTAAACACAACTGTTGAATTTGTAGATCTAGGTCACCAACAGTCATTCAAAGTCTCTTTGGCCACACTGGCCACCATCGACGCATCCGGAAGCATCCAAATTCAGAATAACGGTTATATTGGTTTCTCGAAAATGGCTAGACCGATTTGATCAACTTATTCTCAAATGAAAGGTGTTGCGTCCCCGGAAACTGATATTAAATTCCATCTTCATCCGACTTCCGGCTCCGGAGTTACGGGTTGTGGAGTGCGATCACATAGAAAACTCCGATTCAAACCGATACCGCGATGAATGCAAAAAGGTGCTCTTATATATACTTACCAAGTGTAATAAGAATGAAAGACATTTCCATAATGTTATATTAATATATTAATATTAATAATTTTTCAAAAATCCGCAGTATTCATACTCTTTAAATAAAAGTTTTATTTAATCCCGAATATCATAACTCCAGATTTCTAAAAGCCAAACATTAAATCATTATTGCCAAAACGTTTCCAGATGTATAACCGTTCCATCGAGTGCTTGTTTGTCAAAATCAGTTCAAAAATGCCATCGTAAACTGACCTACTTGACCCCACTCTACCTATTAGATATTATATTATGGGTTAATAACCGTTCAAAACCAGTATTTTCAACGCTTATTCTGCTCATTTTTCCCGTAAGGAAAAAATGAGTTAATCATGAAACTGTGAAGCTGGACAGCATCCGGTGATATAAACCACATATATAACATTATGATCGATCTTACAGTGATGTACATAATTAAAGAGAAACAATGTATTCGGATTCCGTGTCACAATATACCAACAAGTCATTGAAACATGTAGAAAGCAACATTATGTTTTTCTCGGTACGGAGTTGGTCTGATATTAAATCTATTACGGAACCCATATCTTTATCCAGAGATCTTGCGAGATTTCATTGTTGGGAAATGCCTTTGAAGTGATAGTTTATGTATGACAATGTTCGGAAGCATATCACAACATTAGTATAATGAAGTATTCAGCTTAATCTCAATCTTCCCATGAATAAACGTGAACTTTTTCGTAACCCCTTCCCTCACCAAAATTGTCCACATCCTGCTTCGACGATCTTTGGGTGGTCTTTCAAAAAACTCATAGCTCATGTTGTTTGCTCGAAATTAAACAAACATGGCAGTGGCGCATCCAGGAGGAGGGTCCTGGAGGTCTGTTTTAACTTCTTGAGAAATTTTAAAATAGTTTCTATTTTAAATTCGTTCTAAATTCAAAATCATTCCAAACCAGATTCGACCGTCAAAACTGATTTTAATTAAATAAGGGTATTACATATTACGTATTGTACAATGAACATTTCGGACCCCCTCCGAAATTTGTTTCTGGATCCGCTCAAGGGTTTAATTAGATTTCGTTGCCAACTCAATTTACATCCGGCATCGTTTTTGTTTTCAGTTCTATACATCATAGGATCTGGCCAATCTTTACCGCAAAGAACGGTTGTTACATTAGCCAACCAATCCCGACATAATTTTACTCACACCCTTATATGTCCGAATGGATCTGTATTTTAAAAAGTATCCAGTAGAAAATTCAACCTTATATCGTTTGAAACCATTGATCCTTTTGATTTGAACTTGATTTACAAATCACGATGAATCCAAATGATATTTTTTTCTAAATCGTGCATCGTTCATGTGAAAACTGATCACATCGCGCAATCAGGATCTAGCCCAAAAGAGAAACCGTACCTTTGCTCGTCTGGAGATGGTTTTTCAGCAACCTCGCAGTGACGGAAAGCAAGTTGAAAGTTGTCTGTATCTGTGTGTAATGACGCACGGGTAGTGAGGATGAAAAAAAGCTGGCGGGCGAAGGAAATTTACGGCGACAATATTTGTTTCATTCTTCTGGCTGGAGATTCATTTTCAGCTTCTTGGCGCCATGTGCGAATATGTAACGTCCATGGTGTGTCACGGTGGCATATTCGTGCACTGTGAAAGCAAAGAAGGCAACTGACTGCCTAAGGAACAGGACGAAAAACCAACAAGCATCATTTTCGTTGCTACTATTTCTTTCCACTCGTGTCATTTCTGTTGAATGTCTCATTTGTTGTCTGCTGGCATTTTTGACATAATGAGAGCACCAGACATTAGAGCATATATAACTAGCAATGAATTTTGTATGGGCGCTCCCAGGGTTCATGTACGATGGGTATACAAAGCGGCAGTTTCAAGATCATTCACGGTTTAACGCTCTTGCGATATTTTTGGAACGAGTAAATTGCAATTATTCTAATGATTTAATTACGGTTTCAATTCATCACTTTTTTCAATAGACGGACTTTTATCCAATTATATAATAATTTTCCAACAATGTGCTTGCCACGTAACAGAACTCGATAATTAAAATTATTAATAATTACCAGCTCAAACTCAAACATGAAATTACCGCTCCTCCGCGCAAGCCGTTCAAACCGATAATCATCGAAAGCAATCATAAATATAATGCGAAAGCATCGGAATTTGTATTCACCAAGTTTCCATCACGCGACTAAATTGAATGTGGTTATGCGAAAATCAACAAAATGCAAAACAGTAGAAAACCATCATCGGAACCACACACACACACCACGGTTTGAAATTGATTCTGCAGCTCAGATTTCTTTTTTTTTCGTCTGTTTGTCCCAATCCATCCGTGGATAGTAACCACCTCTTGTCACCGCTTTTGAAAACGGTTTCAATAAATGAAAAATGAATCCGATAATATTGTTGAAAATGGGAAAGCCACGTAGTTTGTCAGTGTGTACGATTTTTTTGTGCCGTTCGGAATGGTGCTTCGTGGAGCCACCAGGATCAAAAATAATGACATGCATTAATTTTGAAACGTCGAAAGCAACCTTCTGCCGAATGATGGTATCGTTGCGGATGGTAAAGTGATCCAGCGGTAGATGATTTGGTGGGAAAAAGAGCAATGATATTTTTTCCACCAAGATTTAGGCGATAGCTGAATATCTGTTTACGTCTCAACTTTCAAAAAATATTTGTCACTGTTTTTACGTTTTCATATTTTAGTGATATAGCTGGCTTTATTTTAGTTAGTGTTTGTTGCTGCCCAATCCGCTATCGAGGCTGTATGAGGCTTACTTGTGTGCTCGCTCTGTCACACCCTGATTCACTCTCTAACACTTCACACGAGGCTTACTTTTGTGCTCACCTCTATCACGTCATGCGAGGCTTACTTGTGTGCTCACCTTTTTCGTACCTTGTGAGGCTTACTTTTGTGCTCACCTCTAACATACCATGTGAGGCTGACTTGGATGTTCACCCTATCACCTGATTCACTCTCGATCATACCACTCTATTACACCCCTGTCGCTCCTCCTGGCATTTGGGACATTTTCCTTAGGCCCCACTTCTGACATGCCATGCGAGGTCACTTGTGTGCTCACCTTTTTCGTACCTTGCGAGGCTTACTTTTGTGCTCACCTCTAACGTACCATGTGAGGCTGACTTTTGTGCTCACCCCTAACATACCGTGTGAGGCTGACTTGGATGCTCACCCTTCACTCCTCTGCCACGCCACGAGGCATCAATAGCTAAGTCCCAACATACTACGCTACGACCCTCCCATCTTGACATGAGGCAGTCCACATATACGCCTATACACTCGCTTTTCTGCCTTGCTTAGGGGTGGCTGGGTTTACCCCTTACGCGGTTGCCAGTCGCTGCGCCAAACCATTCACTCACTTTTTTTGCGCTCGGCCTTTTCCGCTCCAACTAACCAATCACTAGTTAGTCGTGCCCGTCGTTTGTTGCTCGGTGCGCCAGATTCCCTGTAGCCTGCAGGCAATCTGGGTGGTTGCAGTCGAGACTGCGTTCCACTTCTCCACCGCTTGACACATCCGCTGAATAAGGGTATCAGGGGTTGTGTCCCAGCCACAGATCCCAGGAGGGAGTCTCAGAACCCCATCATACATGAGGTTCCATAACACCGGACCTAGGATCGAGCCCTGCGGGACTCCGACGGTAATAGGAACCCTTTTCTGACCGGCATCATTCTCGTACAGCAGTACGCGGTTCTGGGAGTAACTTTCCAGGATCCGGTACAGACCCACCGGTAGGCTAAGCCGGCGTAACGAGAGCGCGATGGCATCCCAGCTTGCGCTGTTGAATGCGTTCTTCACATCAAGTGTCACTAACGCACAGTATCGAATGCCTCGCCTTTTCCGTTCCATCTCGGTAGTTTTAATCACTGAGTTGCTAGCCTCCACCGTGGACCCTTTCGAAAGCCAAACTGGTTGCTTGACAGGCCGTCCGTATCTTCTGAGTGCGGGATTAGCCTGTTGCGGATAATCCTCTCAAGCAATTTGCCAGTCGTGTCGATCAAACAGATTGGTCTGTACGCCGATGGGTCGCCTGGCGGCTTCTCGGGCTTCGGCAACAGCACCAATTTCTGCCTTTTCCATCTATCGGGGAAACGGCACTCGTCAAGGCATCTCTGCATAGCTAGCCTGAACATGTTCGGGTTCGCTATGATCGCCGCCTTGAGAGCGTTGTTTGGAACTCCATCCGGCCCTGGAGCTTTGTTCATTGCTAGGGATTTAGCCACTGCGAGTAGTTCTTCATTCGTCACCGGAGCCACCGTTTCGGCCGTGCCCGCACTGTCTCGTTGTGCAGGTGGCCAGGGGCTTGTGGCTCGAGACGGGAAGAGTACTTCGATAATCGTCGCCAACCGGTCCGGAGACCGTTCTGGGGGTGGAGAGCCCCCTTTGGTCTTGGCCAGGGCCGCGGATTGCTAAATGATCGCTATGGGTGTAGCCTTCGTCTACCCTCCATTCCATGCCTGGAACCAGACTCGGGCTGGCAAATGTTACGTCAATCCACACCTCCACCCCGTTTCTACGGAATGTACTAGCGGAGCCATTATTAGCTAGCACAGTATCGAGTTTCGCAAGCGCCTCCATTAGCGCTTGGCCCCTGCTACTTGTACAGCGGCTGCCCCATCCACTGCCCAAGCGTTAAAGTCCCCTGCTATGACTACCGGTTTCCGGCCCACCAGGTCTGACGAGAGCCTGTCGATCATCTGGTTGAACTGTTCTATGGGCCACCTTGGTGGAGCGTAGCAGCTGCAATAGAACACACCCTTGATCTTGGCAATCGCAACACCCTCGGCGAAGGAGTGTATTACCTCTTGAACCGGGAACCGTCCCGTTGTACAGATTTCCACCATTCCAGACCCGTCCGACACCCAATTGTCGTTGCCGGAAGGGATGTTGTACGGGTCTGACAGGAGGGCGACATCTGTCCTCGACTCCAAGACCGACTGCCACAGCAGCTGTTGGGCTGCTGCACAATGGTTAAGATTTAGCTGTGTAACGTTCACGGCTTCTTCTTATTTGCCTCACCGAAGGGACACGAAGGTCCGCCCATAGCATGATTACGGGCTTGCTTCTTAGCGGTGCAGATAAGGCACTTGTGCGCCTTAGTGCAACCCCGCTCCTTATGCCCCTCCTCGCCGCAGCGACGACACAGTTTGCTCCTGTCTATGCCCTTACACTCGTAGGATTTATGGCCGGACTCAAGGCACCGATAGCTCCTATCCACTGAAGGCGGCTGGGGTGTGCTAATTGAGCATACCGACCAGCCAATCTTCAGTTTACCTTTCACAATAACCTTTTTGCCATCCGCCTTCAGTAGCCTGAGGTAGGCTACTTGGGTGCCGGAGCGTCCCCCTCTAAAACGCACAGAGGCCCGCTCAATTGTCACGTCGCATTGCTCCTTGACGGCTGCGACGACATCGTCTGCGGTCGTGAACTCGTCCAGATGCTTGCACTGGAGAGTCATTTCCGCCCCTAACGACCTGACCTGGGCGCCTTCACCCAGGACCTCTTGGGCCAAGGCCTTATACACCGCACTAGATTGTGCGCCTCGCTTCAGCACCAGAAGCATTTCTCCTGTGTTGGTGCGCTTCACGCTGCGCACGTCTTGCCCGAGGGCCGAGAGGCTTTTGGCCGCCCTCATCGACTTTAGGACGTCGCACAGTGGCGGCTCTTCAAACAAAAGTCGGACAAAACCTCAAATGTTACCTAATTTGGCTGAAAATCACAATTTAAGCTAATTTTGAGGTGCTGAGCTCATTTTTGATGTCAAAAGTCGTAAAATATTAAATGCATTGAATTGAACCTTTCTTATAACTATGATCCCGTTTTCATGATAGATTTTCCGTTACTGTTCACCAATGTCAGCAATCTCATAAAAAATGAATAACACTACTTTAAATCCATTGTATAATGTGTTGGTTTACTGTAGATTGTCTAACTTTTTTACACAAAACACCATGCGTCTCCATATCAGCAACAACGCTTCAAAATCGCCTTAAACCTTTTTGCGCACCTAGGCGCAGAACAAGACCATGATATTCGAAAAGTAGAGGTAATTTCACATAGAATGTATACTATGTGACCGTTCCGAAATGATTCCGAAATTTGTACAGAATACATTAGTGAAAAAAGTATTTTGGATCTGACCACCTTAAACATATTTAAACTAAAAAGTCATAGTTCCAAACAAATTTTCCAAATGTATTTTACTCATTAACAAAGTTCTTCCGTTCCTCTACACAATGAAACTAGTTGTGCTAAAATCGGACCAAAATCAAAAGAGCAACATGCATTTGAAGTGAACAGAGCAATTGTGGTTTCGGAAATGAAAATCATTAAAAAATCCGGACTTTGGTACGTTTAAACTCGTGTTAAAAATCGTATTCTTATCCAATGATCATACAATTCTGAATATATATCATTCAATACATGAAAAATTTAGGAAAAATATAAAATATCAATATTTCAAAAATAAATTTTTGAGGTTTTGGCCAGCCTCCGGCCACTGTGCGTCGGCGTATTTGTCCTAGTCTGTTTTTAACCACAAGGCCTCGCCTCTGTCCTTGGCCTTCTTCGCGGGCCGCGGTACATTTGGTGTCGGTGCCGGCTTCTTCTTGGTAACCAGCGTCCAGGGGTTTACACCCCCCTGCCCCGGTTGCACCGAGTTGCTGGTACCTTCTCTCTGCCCAGCGGGGGTATTCTCGCCCCGGTTTACCTCGACCAAACGGCGTTTGCCGTGACGGTTACACGCCGTGTGGTGTTGGTTTTTTCACCCTCGCCTGGTGACCTCCTAGGGCGCTTAGCGTTCGACGCCGTCTTGCGCTTGCCCTTGCCTTTGTCCTTCGAGGGGAACTCAGCCGCCGCTTCGAGCGACATGGCTGCTCCATAGAAAGGGAAGGGAGGGCCCCTGTCTGATTACCTATTACCTCCACCACCTTGCGCATCGCGGATAGTGGCCCGTCCAGCGCGTTGGTAGGGCTATTTTCTACCACTGCTGGGGGGTCACTGATGCTATCGGATCCATCACTCGTCGCTCCACTACTCTCCCCACGGGGGGAGACCTCGCCAAACCACCTCTAGCAAAGGGGTTCGGCACCTCCGTTTGTTTATTGTTTTTATTCACTTCGTTCATGTTGATACCCACGAATTGCGCGAGAAAGAAAGGTCCGCCACGCCAGAGCTCCGCAGCAACGCATCTTTTTCACCCCCTCGATCACTCATCCCTCGGCACGGGTCGCTTCACGTCTTGGAATTGGGGTTGCTTTACGTGGTGACCGCGGCCCAGATCATCACAAACATCCTCCTTTACCAGGGCTTTGGACCTGTAGGTCTGGTTCTCAATAGTTCCAGGTACGTTTGTTATTACAGACATGCTACTATTGAGATCCGTCATTCGCTAGCGGAGTTCTACGTCTAGCTCTGAGACAGGCTGATCGTATAGCTGCAATCTCGGCACTCCACCAGTATACCGGGCGTCTTCCGTTTCTTGGCCGGGTTTTCCTCGGCATAGTGGCGCGCACGCGCGTGATGGGACGGCTTCCAGGGCATCCCCGCTTAGACTGTCGGTGTTGGCCTCCAGTCCCAGGGCCGCGGCGAAAGCTTTGATGTCGAAGTGATTGGACTTCAACCCGCGCACCTGACAGGGATCTCTCACTCTCGGAAACCGGTTGTGGTTTAGCATACGACAACTGTGTACCTGTTTATTCGTAACAGATTGAGTATTTTTCTAAAAGTAGTTTTGTTTTCCGGAGTGCAAAGGCTTTTCCAACAGAAACGAGAGGGGTAGTTATATTTAATGGTCAGATCAGTTCATCCATCTTTTGTGACTTATTCATTTTCAATATACTGAGGAGCTTTTTGTTTAGTAAGGTTTTAACCATAAGGTTATTTGCATACACTGCAGAACTATTCCCCTCTGTAATTCCACAACAAATTGCTTCAATACACATAGTTTAAATACTTCTAGAAACGATAACGTTTTTATATGTTTGCTCCATTGCAACTACACTAGTCAACTTGCAAATTATCGATTACTGTTATTTTTCAAAACAGTCAAACTAGTTCGCTAATAAAAATCTACTTTGAATTAGAATCAAATCACACAATAAGAGTAAATTTTAGATCAAATATACAGATTGCGTACTTTAGACTTAAGTAAATCTTGGCATAAAGTAGCCCCAATTCTAGATAAAATGGACATATGGTTACCAATTACCAAGCAATCGATAATACGGACAAAAAGTACAAACACAAATAATTGCATTACACTGCCAGGTTAACTTCACGTAATCTATATTCTCTTATCTAATAATTTGATTAGTATATTACACTTTCCCAAGAGAATTTATGTCACAATGTTTTTTGCGTATATTTTATGTTTCAGTTTCATCGCCTGCTACGATTACTTGCAAGCATTTTCATAAATTTTTATCCAAATTTTATATTCGTGTTGAACCAGCGAATAATTGAATATTGTACAGTGACGTCACAAATGAACTGAGTGTTCATTTTTGACAGTTCGCTTGTACTGTTTACATGGACTTAGAAAAGTCCTTTACGATTTGCTTCGAGCGAATCTAGTCGGCCACAAATTTTTCTAAGTCCATGTAAACAGTACAATCGAACTGTCAAGAAAAGTGAGGTTAACTGTTTCAGTAAAGAACCTAATACTATGTTTTGTTTTTGTCAAAATATAACGTTAAATTTGAACTAGCTCAAGTATCATTCTTTAATTTTGAAGTAGCCCCCGTGGCGTAAAGTAACCCCCGATGACGGTAATACAAAATATTAGCAAATTCAGCTAAACTACAGATAGCTGCCATGGTTTCCTATAGAGATTGCCTATTTTGTTTTCTGTTTGAATAATTGATTTTAGGGTAATATCAGGAGAGAGGTCGCGTCAGAAGAGATTCCGCACTTCCTATATCTCGTATATGGGGTCACTTTTATACGGTAATGTGACATTGTGAGTTTGTCTTTCGAAGAATTACAACACTGGAGGTGTCAAATAATCCTTTTTATTAACTCATGAAAATTTTATTATTGATTATGTGCGTCCAGTTACATCACGGAGTGTCGAAAATTTTTCAGCACGGCATTAAATTTTTTTTAAATTATTCGATTTTTTTTTGGTAAATTACGTATCGGTTGAATAGCTGGGACCTTTTAGAAGGCATTCTGATCATAAGTACGGTCATTCATAATTTCAGAGGAAAATGTCGTCGTGCGGCATCTCTCCCATACAATTGGGAGAGATGCCGCATCAAAATTGCGGGTGAGATGCCGCACTCGATGGTGGAGGATATGTAGCTAAAATGTATTTTTTCACTTCGGAATGTCATTAGATGATCATTTGCATCAGGTATAGGTTCTTAACAAGGTATATCCACAAACTAACCGACCTAACACAGTGACATATAGAATTATGAGTCAATTTATCTATATATTTAAACGGACAATATGTATCTGAGTATTAGTTACTTCGGTTTATTCTTTAAAGTTTCAGACACTAATATTCGTGAACGCATTGATTTGTAGTTATGTCAATATTGGGATAGAAACGAAAATTTCAACGAAATAATGCTTTTTCAAAATAAATCTTTCAAGAACCTATGTTAAATAAATTTATTGTTGGGAGAAACAACCAAAAACTGCTTTCAAAGAACCCCTACCAACACATAGATATATACAGCTCATACAAACATATAAGTAAATAGTACCCTTAATTAAGTTTCTCTAACTTAATCGTTACACAAGGTTGCAAAAGACAAATATTTTTAAAATGATTAATAAAAAAATGTTTATGGAAATGGTAGATTTATAGGTGTAATAAACCTTCATGATACTCAGCTGAAGACACCTGCACTAAAACATCAAGGAGAGCTAAAAAAAACTGTTGTTCACTATTTTTCAGTTTGTGACCACCGTGCGGCGTCTCACCCGCACATGCCGCATATCTCCCGCAATGACCTTTTTTTAAAATATATTCATGGAAATTTGATGATTTTTTCCATGACAAAAACCATTTCACAGTATTTTAGAAAGTTGTCGCAATTGATAAAAAATGATTTCTTCAAATATTTAATGGTTTACTTTGATGCAGGATCGATTTTTAGAAATGTTCGGCATCTCTCCCCAAATTACCCTATGAACTTCTGTATCTATTAGTCAAGGCTAGATCTACGTTAATAGACCTAGGGTCCTAGCCTTAGTTTGCAGGGGATCATGTAACAACAAGTAGTTACAGAAACGTTTTCAGCGTGATTTCAGATACTGTTTCTATCCCTGTCAAGACAAGCTACTTAAATATCCATATTATTACCATAGTCACTACATTGTAAATCGATTGCTAAAATACGAAATTAGGAAGCAAATGTTTTGTTTGATACTTAAATTATTAGCAAACAAGGGAAAGAAAGTGTACTTCGCTCCTCTATAATGCATGAGAGAGATATACCATTTAATATACCTCTTCATAACACGTTCAACTCGACTAGTTCGAGGAATTCAGGTCTAAAATTTTGCAAAAATGTTCGTTGTTTAAAGTTTCGAAATAAATAATGTTTTGTATGAAAACTATTTTGAAAATTCACAATACACAAACCATCTCGTTATACATTTCCACATAACTGTACCCTGCTAGAGACAACAAAACCACAAAATGCTGCAGTAAATCCCACAAAGTTTCACTTACCCATGGTTTCCACGCAAAATTGTTTATCTACGTACCTACAAGAAAAAGAGAAATCACGACACGGCTATGGACGAGATGAAGCGCTCACCAAGTGCCAACTCACCCTGACTTCAATTTTCTTAACACTAACAGCTAATTTGCTCATTTTCTGGTTTCCCACCAACATCACTTGAAGAAAATAACCTTGTGCCCAGAGTGCCACACCCAAGCGCTGCTGGTGGAAGAACCTTTGCCGCGGGTTTCCCTACTACCTGCCAGCATCACTGGATATGATAATTACCTTCTCGACAGGGCGCGGCGTAGCAACGAAAAATGACTTGGTTTCGTTATACATCCACTTCCGTTTTCCCTCCTTTGGACCGCAGACGAACGATGAGGAAGTGCCGGTTGGAAACTTTTCGTTTATCTTGACGTGACGTCTCACCAGCAAACGTAGTTTTAGATACATTAGCATATCGGAGCCCAAACGTGATGTGGTTCCGAAATGTGTAAAGAATAGAAAGCGTGTTTGTTGGTGGACCCGTTAGCGATTCCCCTGTGCAGCTTAACGGCAAGTGATGTTTCACTGTTCCAAGACTCTCCGTGCGAAACTTTAAAGCGGAATCGCGTCGAAGCGTTCGGTTGATATTTTAGATAGGGTGATGAGCCCATTATCGCTTTGTTTCTATTATCACGCTACCCATTTGAAGCCGCTGGTTAGAACAGTGTCTGCCATCTTTGTTTAACGCATTGAGTCAAATGGTAGCGCAACAATAGGGGCATTCGATTCGTGTTTTCGTTGCGCTCAAACACGAGAATTTCACTGTTTTCAGCGCATGTATGTTATTATCTTGGTACTTAACAACGAAGCAAAGCTGTTGATACCAATTTGTACGCATTCCATTGTTTGTAGGCCGAGTAATTAATGAATCAGTAAGGCGCCCTCCTTAGTATGGTGAAAATGGGCACTTCACCCTACTTCCACCAAAAGCGTAGACGCATAATGGTTCCAAACCGCAACAAGATGGCCAGAGTGTGTTCAAATTATTTTATTCCATCTCTTTTTTCAGTTTACATTAAATTTCTAATACATTATATTGGGTGGCCAGCAGTAATTTTTCATCATAACTGTTTACAAGTAGTAAATTATTTACCATAAACTATAATTTGTTTCGCAGATTTAACATGACCGAATGCACTATGGTAAATTTATCCCTAAGGAGAAACATTTGGGCGAACCACTAAAACTAGAACCATTTTTGCGCGTAAATTCCATAACTAACCTAGTTATAGGTTTTATGCCCTTAACGCATAAAAGTTGTTATAACAAATTTTCTTTTCAGTGTAGAAAAATTGGACATCACGCTTGACTAGGGCTTTGCTCAGGAACACAATTTTTGTCTCCGATTTTAGAGTTAGCGTCAATCCGGTTCTAGATTGGTCTCGGCTCTAAGTTAATGTTGGAGTCTGATGAGACGAAGTCGAAACACAAATTCCATAACAATTCGGTCATATGTTAGTTATGGAATTTGTGTTTCGACTTCGTCTCATCAGACTCCAACATTAACTTAGAGCCGAGACGAATCTAGCACCGGATTGACGCTAGCTCCAAAATCGGAGACAAAAATTGTGTTCCTGAGCAAACCCCTAGTCAAGCGTGATGTCCAATTTTTCTACACTAAAAAGAAAATTTGCAGAATTTCAGGCTGAAATGGAATGGGAGAAGATTTTGCGCCAGAAGCGGCTTGAGATGAGATGGAGTTGTTTGAAATGCGCCAGTATCCGGAATGGGAAAAGCGAACGATGGAGTTCGAGCACGAGAAGACGTAAATGGAGAAGAAGCTTGCGGAATAAAAGGACCACCAGGAGAAACTCGACGAGAGCGGACGTAAATGGAGGATAATCTGCTACAGTTGAAGCGGAAGCGGAGCAAGGATACTGGTGGCAGTAGAATGCAGGAAGTCGATGCTCAAGCTGTGGATAAGGAATAAGTAAAGAAGACGAAGTCGGAAAGAATACAACCAGGAAAACAGAGCCCGAGAAGAAAAAGTCGAGAAAAGGAAAGCCTGGAGAAGCAGATCTGGCGGTCGTGACTCTTACTGATATTTGAGGAGTGTCAAAAATAAAACGCCTTTTGGTCACCCAAGAAAGAATGGCAGTAGTAGCAGTAGAAAATTGAAGCAACTGGAATAAGTTTCGGAGTCTGAGAGTGGAATTAGTTCTGAAGAAAATAGTTCGGAAGAGAACGACAGCGGCGAAACAGAAAAGAGTTGCAGAGAGGAAGTAAATAGTGCCGAGGAGGAGTAAGATAGTTCCGAAGCCAAGGAAGAGAGTTCCGACGAAGAGGAGAACCGAAGAGAGTCTCAATGAAGATGCGAAGTGATCCAGAGACGAAGAAGCTATCAAAATCTAATTTCAAAAACATTGCGCGGCTTCAACAATGCCTGAGAGGAGAGGCATTGGAAACGGTCAGAAGCCGGCATCTGGTACCTAAAGCGGTTCCGAAGAAATTTCTCAACAAACTGCTAAAAAGGTCCGAAATATAGCACCACAGTAAGCAGACCGTCTATCGAGCTTCATTAGCTTCGGTATGGTAGTACAACAATTAACCCATCATCTCGAAGCTAGAAGTCTAACCGCTCATTTAGTGAACTCGATGCTGATACACAAGCTGACAGAGAAACTGCCAGCAGGTACTCAGCTGGAGTGGGAGCAAGGTCGATGAAAGAGTAAAATCGTATCGTTGCATACTCTATCAAACTTCCTGTCAAACAGCGGAAAGGACGCAAGCGAGAGGGCGTCGGACGGAGAAGCAACCTGGTTCATCGAACAAGGTGTGCAAAAGGAAAACTCGAAGCGAAAGCACGAAGGATTTCTGTACGCTCATAACGTAGCACAGAATAGAAGTCAAAGTCCACCGGCGAAGGAAAGAAAACCGAGCCGGATTTGTGCAGAATCGACAACAGAATAAGAAAAGGATCATCGCACACGCTGGTGGAAAAATCGCTAATGTTCATTCTGAGAGTTCAGGATGTAACTCAATTGGACTGTCTACGGGCCGACGGGCATACAGGGATCCGCGCCCTGATTCCTGAATTGGAAGAAGATAGGAGAGTGAACGAGATCTTGAAGAGTACAACTGTGAGGATAGCAGATCGTTTCGAAACGGGTCCGCTGTGGAAGGAATATGACCCAACCTTTCTTGATAGATTCCCTGTGGCGATGAAACGTTTACAGTGTTTGGAGAAGCGCTTAAGTATGAACCCCGAACTGTAGGATAAAGTTCGTGGTATAATTGCAGAGTTTTTAGGGAAGGGATACGCACATAACGCTACGTCGGTGGAATTGCACGCGTTTTACAAGGAACTCAGATTATTATTCTTGGATTATTCGCTCTGCTTTTTGGTTTTGAAATTTCTATGTGAGCTATTGTGTACAACTGCTAGCAACCAGTCTCATAGGCACGAGCATTAGATACAAAGACATTACTAGGACCTGTAACCCTGTTATTCCTTTGTTAAAATTCAGAGAAATGTTCGGAATTAAATGAAACTGCTCTGAGCAAAATACATTACCTAGCCACAATTCATGTCCGTGAAATAATTTAGAAAACCATAAGACACGTGACTCTGTGTAAAAAATCCAACGGTAAGCTCAAGACTAAAATATCACGATAATACAACGAGAATTTACGAAAATCGTTGCACGTCGTTCAATTCTTGACTCTTTTAGTCAATAAAGTTAATACAAATCAATGTTTCATCGAGTTATGAATTAGAATCATAAAAATATTAAACATATTCAGACACAGCCACCTACTAAACATTTCAGTATAATGTCATCTTTTTTGCGTGAACTAGTTTTGTGAAAACACAAAAATTATTTTCAATCCGAGGTTTATTTATAATTGATTGAATCGTGACCTATTTTAAAAAAAATCTCGATTTCTCAGCAAAGTGATCTTGACTTTTCGCGACGCTGGTGCACAGATGTGGCGATGCAGAGGGTAAGATTTCTAGTCTCATAAATTATTCATCGTGTGATCTAGCCGCACTCAAGAAAGATTTTCAGTGTCAGTTGCACCAGCCCGGTATCACAGACAAATAAGACGTAACACGAGATGAATTTTCATCACTCGTAGAAAAAAAATGGTCGATTTCAATTACAAATCGGTGGCGTTAGTGAAGAGATTTTGATACAGAGCTAAATGCGTTACTTAGTTTCCGCACCCACACGAAAACGTAACGGTCTTTTTAATCTCATGCAAACCAAAACAAACAATATGGGCCGGAAATGTGAAATTCATTCTTGTGGAAGTGACCAAGGTGGGAGTTGTTCATAACCATTTCTTAAGTTACAACACGATGCCGATCGGTGAGTAAGCACATAACAGGATGTTAGTAATTTAATTGATTCGGTGTATCGAATGTATGCAATGGATTAGAATTTGTTGGTCCCCGGAACTGCCGGAGAAATTGGCGGGGTACAGGTGCAACGAAAACTAGAGATACGCTCAGACCATTTTCAGACAGACTTGTTTAGTGATCAGTTTCAACCTAACAGTAGCTAACACGTCAAGTCGTGGAATGATTATGATTGATAGTAACTGTATATTTAGGTTTCGTCAGCGTGTAGATTTGTATGATTCCAGCACATCGAGCATACTTTGCACTCAAGATAGAAGCAGACCGTACGTTGCAAGAAAATGTAGTGCCAGGGAATCGTATTCCTTATCATCGTGACGATTTTGTACTTACAAGAAGTAAAAGTAAACACCAGCCTGGAAAATGAAGTAATGCCTTGAAAGGTCCTGCCACGATCATTAAAAGTGAAATATCTGCGCAGTAATGCCAATAATAACGCCTTGTGTTAGGGTTCCTGATATCTGCGGGATTCTAAAAGAGCGACGGTAAACAACCCAGGGACAACTTGACAGATAGTGCTTGTTTCATATATGCACCACCGATTTGATGGTGGCGCTAGTATGCCTTCTCTGTATGAGTACCACGAACAACGAAACGAAAAAGTTTCAAGAGAAAAGCGTGTTTCGTTACGTGTGGTCTGAACGCCGTCAATGCGGCCAGAACAACATTTAGAAAAAGCTTATTCCAAAATGTGAATAAAGAAAACTATTATTAGTGAATAAATTTATCCCAAACTGAAAACCGTCAGCAAAGTTACATAAATCTTATTATATATTTAGCTAAAAGTCGTTGTTTTTAACAACCGGCTCTCTTCCTTCCTAAACATGTTTTGGTTTTCTTGTTGTGTGAAGTTTGAAATCGTTAAATCATTGGTGCTTTTTATCTCGAGAAATGTAAATGAAAAACATTTTGCCAATGAAAGTACATCACCACCAAGCTTAATAATTCGTTTTGAATAGAATTTGTGTTTTTATCAAAATTCTAGCAGCAAAAAGAAATGGTAGAAATGGTAAAAATGCTTAAATCGATTATTTTTCACAGATATGGAAAATAATAAATGGGATGCGCCTTTTTCAAATTTTGCTCCATTCGAGCCGCCATGACATCACCAAATCACCCCAAAGTTTGCTTATGAATTCAATATATGGGAGCTGTCAATTGTCCACGGGCTTACGGTAAAGATGACTAAATAGAAACAAAAAACAATGAAACGACAACAACAATTTCCTCAAACAAAACAAAAACTGTTTTACCGCTGCTTAATTTCCCAAATATAGAACAATAAATAATTATTATGGGTCATTGAAATACAGTCGTTACCCTGCTTTCTTCAAATTTGTCAATTGCAATCATTGTTTCATGCGAAGTCGTAGTATGCGACATCGACAATTTTTCTATTTCGTTCTTCAAATTTTACAACTGTAAAAATAGTTCCACGTTTCATTTATTATCTTGCATTTGGCAAGCAGGGTGGGCACTATTGGAAAAAATTGATATGGTTGCGAGAATTACATTTTGTGCAATGTGTTCAACAGATGTCGCTAGTACATCGTGGGCGATGATTTTTTTAGATTTTCTTTAAGCTGTAACGTTTGTTTGTATGTGCTGTGAAGTCTGTTACAATAGAAACCGAAAATTTGGGAAAGGAATTGTACTGTTAAGAATTTTTTTTAGTTACCTAGGCGTCAATATTCGGTACGCCGACACACGCCGGCGCGCCGCCGCCGATAGGGTCCAACGGCGTGACACCGCCAACACCGCCGCCGCCGGCCAAAAATGTCGCTTACACCGCCGCCGATCAAAAATGCATCGGCGCACACCTCTAATTTATATCTCAGCTCCATCGGGGGCAAAATGCCCTCTTCTCCAATTTTGTGGATTTTGTAATCGAATGCAGAAAAATCGTTCTGAATACCTACCAATCGCATAACCTAAGGCTACTTAATGGCACACTTTTGTGAAATATCGTCAGAAAACAAAATTACTTGCTTGTTCGCCGAGCATTCTACCCCGTTGTTGTAGTGCATTATGCCCCGTTGTTGTGGTGCATTTTGCCCCCGCACAGGTGCGTATTGCCCAGTTTATTTTTCAAAAGGTGATTTTTAATGATTTTGAAGAATTGAATTATTTTCATGTTTTTGAATATTTTGCAAAGCATTATGATTTTGATTACAGAGGAAAATGTTGGTTAAATGATATCATTAATTAAATTCTCCCAATTGATGTTCTATAGCTTAGTTATGATCATATATCCTTAGGGGGCGCGTTTTACCCCATCTTCCCCTACTAGCCTACTTATGTTTATAGATGATTCAGCGATGGACCCGCCACTAGCTGGCAATTTAATCGCATGTCTTATAAAAAAGGGTAAACGATTAAGAACCCGAGAAGTATCGGAAGTCAGTTTCGCATATGTTTTTTATGAAATGGCAAACCTTATTGTAGGTAGGTTTACAAAATTTGCAAATTTTGATAAATTTATTTTGGAAAAGGAGTATTTTTATAAATTTTTTATTGTGTTCAGGAAAATTGAGTATTTTGCTAGTGTCTAGTTTTCCAAATGCAAACCTAATTGAAATAAATTTATCGTATGTAGAAAATGCAAAGACTAATTTCATGGTACATCCGCTAACCCCTAGATATATTTCGCAAGGTTTGCTATATAGATAAACAACATTTTCAGCTCATTTACTCAGATTTACCTAATTTACAAAGTTACAAACAAAGCCATGATTGTTGAATGCAAAAAGATTTCCAAAAAATTGATGTTTAAAAACAATGATGGGGACCCAATTCGAAGTGTTATTAAATCGTTCGACCTTTCGCTGAATACACCCAAGCTCGAGCCAACACTCAGCAAAATCATCAGTAAGCAGAAAATCCTTTTAACCGTCCTTTTCGGACTTGGAACCACTGTGCGACGTGTTGAAGGATCCCGCTTGCTCCCGTTACTACTAGATTCGAGGAATCAACGCAACGTATGGTGCATGCATTCGACAAGAGGACGACGTTATATGAGCAGATGAGTATACAAAGTGGCAAAGATATCCCACATATTGTTCCACAAAATAAACATCACGTACTGCTTATTTACGCATAGATTAAATTTAGAAATTGAATCTGGAGAAATTAATAATTTCTTGGCAATTTGCATTAATCAAATTAGGTATCGGATCCAACTCTGTTCAAAAAGTTAGCCTGCCATTATCATAGGCTTTGAATTAGGTAATTTCCTCACAATCCCGACAACACCCAAAAATGCAAATTAGTTATAATTATGCCAGTTGGTTTCCATTATTTAACACGTAAGCAAACGAAACATAGTCAACTCCAAAATTTAGAGTACGCCTCTGATAAAATTATATTTATCCATTATTTGAGGTAGGCATCGTTTTCAGTTTTGAAATTTTATTATAATTTATTCATTCGTCGTTCATAGCTATGAGCAAGGATTGTTTTTTTAAACCATGTTGCTATTGCCCGTATCTCATATTCTTGAATCGAAATCGCGAGTTGTGAAATATAGTCACAATAGGTTCTATTACAATGGTAGGGCACAATACCGTCTGTTCCATCTAATTTACTTACTCCGGGGAAAACTTACACTTGCTAGTTTGTTTTGATTTCGTAATGTGCTCATCAGTGAAAATTGAAAATTCTATGCCAACGGTACATCAGTTCCTACCAGTTGTTTTAACCGTTCACAAAACTTGTGCGTCTTTTTCGGATTTATTGACGTGGACAGTAGATGTCGAAACATAAAAATGCAACTTCATTAAACAAATGTGTTTACCAATAACTCTATGAGGTGCTAAGGCAGTGTAACGGGAAACACATCCAACAAATGGAATCGCGTGAATGAAACCCATGGGAAAAAGTGGTAATGTTAACAAAATTGATCAATGTTTAAATAGACATTTAAATTTGGATATGAAATGAAAACCATTTTTATGTTACCGTGAAAGCACCATATTCTGTAATCATAAAACTGCATTCAATCAACGTTTTCATAATTGATTAATCTGTTCAGTTTGTTTTCTAGACCAAGCATTTCCCATTAAAGGCACTGAATGCTCGTAATTTTCTGTTTGACTGACAAGTCTATACTTGGTAATCAAACAGTCCATATATCCGACTAATACGGCTAAATATTCGGCTGGACTTTACAAGGATACTCCGCACCTTTATTCAACCCAGGTTCATTACCTAAAAGCATTTGAATGCTATTATATAGGCAACTAACAATCACATGAATATCAGATAAATCCACTTCACGTAACATGATTGCTATTATACATTTAGTTAACAATCATCTGAATATCAGATAAAAGGTATATAGGTTTCGAATAGAAAATATGTGGCATTCCGATAGAAAGTAACTGAACATCACGTAACATATATCTGTAGTCAATACTGGTTTTCATAGGACGGAAGAAAGAAAATATTAGGTGTGAAAATAATAACATTCATGTGAAAAGTATTATGGAAAATATTTACATGTTTTTGCATATGAAAGGTTATTAGGCGTTAAGGCGAGATGGGTACGGTGGTGCGTTTTTCAGCGTGAAAAAAACTTGCGTTTTTTTAGAAATGTGGGTGAAGCGAATGGATCAAAACTTTGGTACATTATATTGTATCATTTCAATAACATAAATATAGACAAGCGGCTCGGTGACGAAACTTTTTGTAGAATGTCTCTGGAAAAACACGATTTGCGGTATCACTGTCATTCAAAAACTACTTAACCGATTTATTTCAAACTTTGCATACATATTCTTTGTACAAGATACTTCACCCCTATGTTGAATTTTTGAGATAATTTTTCAATTTAGACAATTTTATACTCATTTGCTATTTTCACAAAAAATCTTCCATTTTCAAGATTGATTTCTCCCTTGAAATTACAACTATTATTTTTAAATTTAAATTAGTTATGAGTTGATATTTTATTCCGTGTACGACAAACAGAGCTCATGTCTTCATCGTGTTCGTTTATTTTAGAGTGATTCATAATCATGGCAAACTCATTCGGTTCTTTTTGGTTCTCGTTGAGTTTATAATAAATTGTCACTCCTTCAGTGAATCGCAGTTCTTTAAAAAAGAATCGCGGTTCATTCACTCTTTTTGAAGAGTCGATTCTTTTGATCGATTCGCGATTCACTCGCCCATCTCTAATCTCATTAGAATTATATACATGTAGATACCCTCATTTTGTTTAAGTGATTCCGCAATGGCTTCCCAGCTTGCGCTATTAAACGCGTTTTATAGCGGCACACTATCGATTTCCTGTTTGTACGCCATATCGACTCTCTCGACCACGGTCCGAATGGCATCCACCATAGACTGGCCCTTCCAAAATCCGGACTGGTTTTTCGACAACCCATTATTGCTTTCCTTAAATAATGTCAGCCTGTTAAGGACAATCCTCTCCAGGAGTTTCCTGAGTGTATCCAGTAGGCATATTGGTCTATACGACGAAGGTTCCTGGGGGGCTTACCTGGTTTAGACAGTAGCACTAACTTCTGTATCTTTCATTTGTCAGGGAAAGTGACCCTCATGTAGAAGCTTTTGAAACACTTCTGAACATATCCGGAAGTGTCTGGAATGCCGCTCTCAATGCGATGTTGAGGATTCTATTCGGTCCGGGCGCTTTAATCACCTTTAAATCCTTTGCCAATGCGACGAGTTCCTCTATAGAGACTTGTATCACCTCGGCATTGTATCGCTCTACCTCGCCGTACAGTATAATCGGTCATATCATTGGATCGTGCTCCAGAAAGAGCACTTCTACGATAACCTTAAGTCTATCAGGGCACAATTCCCGAGGCGTCATGGGCTCTCAGATCTTTGCCATCGTCACACAGTATGCGTCGCCCGACGGGTTGGCGTCAGGAGCCTAGCACAACTCTTGGAAGCAAATCGATTTGCTGCGCTTTATCTCACGTTTCAATGCGGCCGTTGCGGCGCGGAGCACTATATTACGCTTCTCTCTTTCCACTTCGGAGTTAGCTCTCTGGGCGTATCTTCTGGCTCTAAGGCAACTTATGCGGAGGGCTCCGAGTTCCTCACTCCAACAGTACGGTGGACGCCATCTGTTTCTTCGCTCTAGTTTTCATGGCATTATTATGTCACATGATCTTGCTAGCGTTTCCATTAACTCTTCCGCATTAATGTCATAGGGGTCATTCGCTGCCTGAAGTGCTTCCATAAAAGATCATTACTAAATGACTTCACATTCCACTTTCACTCGTGAGCTCTGTATTGGCGTTTGGTATCGTTATTCAAAACTGTGCCGGATTACCAGGTGGTCATTATGCGTGTAGTCTTCGCAAACTCTCCAGTTCATGGTTGCCACTAACGACGGGTTACAAAAGGTAACTTCGATTATGGATTTCCTTCCATTTCTGCGGGAAGTTGTGCTGGTGCTGTCATTGCATAGCATTGGTGAACCTTTTATATCATATTGTTCCTTCAGCGCACTTCTCAGCTCATCTCCTCTTCTTATCTCGTCCAGGTTTTTGCACCCAATCACTGCAGTGCACTGTCTCGAGGGCCCTTACGGATGCTTCCTCGACTAGCGAGTATTCAATTAGTGTCTTGAAGGCTACGCTCTTGATCGTCGGGTCTTTCTTCAGTTCGACGGGAATCTCACCTTTCTGAATGCGACGAGCTTTCACTACATTCTGCTTCAACTCCGAATTATGTATGTGCATCACACAATCAAACACTTTTTCAGTATGTGTCAACCTCGGCTCTGTTCGCTGATAATCTCAAACAAATTCCTTTGCATCAGCAAAGTAAATGATGAAGGGAGACATACTGACATGAGTGCAGCACGGTAGGACACTTGCTAGTGTTGCGACATTTTCAGTATTCTGCGAAATCGATTTATTCAACCGTTTTTGAAATCCATTTGATAGATGAAGAATTTATGGTGTTTTTTTGGAATCTCAATAGATTTTAGGGAATATTCTAGTGCTTCAGCAGATTTTTTTTGATCGAGACTTCATAACAGATGGCAAAAAGCTTTTGTTTTTGTGACGTTTTCGAAGAGCTCGAACATATTGAATACTTTATTTATTGCAAGATAGGTGTATTTGTGTTTTGGAAACCCTAGTAGCGGTCTTTCAGTGTGCTCTTTCTTCATCAGAGAAAAATTATTGATGGGAGCTCGTAGAGTCGTTTGCACACAAGTAAACGCAGTCATGAGTGACGCGCACTTGCTCTCTTTCGCTCGAGTTGAATAGAACATTGCATGATATTATACAACACCACTTTTGACAGTTCAAGACTCTTGTGCACGGACGAGCAAATTCTCGTTTCTAGTACGAGAGGCTGATTCCGGGACGGTTTGGGTTTCCAATTCCGGAAAGAGGTTTTGCAAGGCGCGAAATGGATGGACGGTCGGAGGTCGTGACTGCATGTGCATTATTTGAATGATCTTGTTTGGGATTTGATTTTTATTCTTGCGTTCGGATTTGACTTGCCGCTCGATGCAGGAACGGAGAGACGTTCACTCACACGGATGTACTGGGTTCGTTTCGCAGACTCTGATCGACTGTGGAGGTGGGCATTGTTTGGTTTGGAGAGCTGAATACAGATGCAGCGCGAGTTAGGTTTTACACCAGTCGACATAGCCTCACAGGATGAGCCGGATGGCCTCCGTTTGACGGCTCTCGGTGGTTTGTTTGCATGGGAGTTGCGTGGTTTTGAGTATGACAGATAAGCGCCCGTTGCACTCAAGCTCGCGCAGCTGACATGGTCGACGAGCCGCCGAAAGTTGTCAGGCATGAATCTCGTTCATCATGAGTTCATTCGTGTCGTCGTCTTGTGGAGCTCGGTTGCTTGGATGTGCTACGTGTGTGAGTGGCCGCGTGTCGGTGGGGGGTGGTGAATGAATGAACAGTTGAAGCCGTGCTGGGTGTGAAGGCTGATTTATCTACCAACCTACATGATTTGTTTTTTCTTGGTGCTTAGGGAAAACACATTGCCTTGTTTGAGTTGAATGATGACTTCAATCATGTATAAGGTTTGAGAATTGACAATTCGCGAGAGGGATCGGGGACCGGTTGGCAATTACCTTCAGTTATGTCAGCACGAAAAATAAGTGTTTTTCTGTCATCTTCTTTGGTTAGCTTTCAGGTAGCAGAATGAGAGGGTGCGAACAGATCTAGTCGAGAAAACATTTCCGTAAAAATGAATAGTTGATCGGAAATTAGCCCCAATACGACTGATCTGACTAGTATCGATGATCACGGCTCAATACGTAATGAAAATTGCCGCGTCTGTTTTTATGAATCTAATTTCAAGCTCCGTTATTGCTAACAAGCCCGTGCATCAGGTTAACAATCCTTTATATTTCTCTTCAGTGTTCGTTATTATCGCTCGTATACTTGTATTCCAAAAACAATCCGATATGGAAAATAAGAAATACTTTCCATGATTTATAACATCTCGCGCTATCTAATGTGTTATCACTCGGTAGTTTTCAAACCAATAAATATATGATAGAGAAGAAGTAACAAATTCCGTCTAAATACTGTTTCAATAAATAGTGCTCCGGTCCATTACGCAGATAAGATTAGCTTACCTAGGCAATACTCCCACGGTCGGGTGTGTGGAGTTCAAATTGCTTTTGTTTAAGGAACATAGTATACTCTCGGTAGCCGGCTGCCCCGAGTTTAAAAAGAACCAAAAACTAAACAAGATCTTTTCTTGAGTCATCGTGCACTCGAAGACTAACTAAACAACTACCTAATAAAATATACTTTATAGGTCGCATCGCTTGCTTGGAGCGAATCCTAGACCTGATACCTTTCCAAACTACCAACTCCGCGACACCTATGGAAGAGTCTGATGAATCGTCGTCCTTCCGTTAAGTAGGTGGAGCTTCAACACTTCCTGTCTACCTTATCCTTTATCCTTCCCCGTGAACGATGGAGATGGGGCCGGCCGGCAATGATGGCTATCATGCTGTTGAGGTTTTAATGTGGGTCGGATTGGTATGAATTCCTACTTACCATTTCCTAAGCAACTTAGATAATCAGCAGTCGAACATGATGAAGTCAGTGTGCAATCCGCCAAAATCATCGTCACAACGCAACGCAACGCATGTGTCAACCTCGGCTCTGTTCGCATGTAGAATAATTCGGTCGATTTCTATGATAGTATTTGTACCGAGTCAAACTAACCGGAATCCTGGCGGATATCAAATTCAGGCTGGAATCTGGATTTTTACTGGGTAGGTTGGATAGCGAAAAATTTTTTTTAAGCAGTTTCCGGATCCGGCCTAGTTGCCAGATCCGACATAGTTCCCGATCCGGACCAGTTCTCGGATCTGGACCCGTAACCGGATCTGGACCAGTACCTGGATCTAGCCCATCCTCTTTTCCTCTTTCCAAGTCCGGACCTGAACCAGGCCCAGACTTGGTGCTTAGATCCAGGCAAGTGTCTGGATCCGGACCCTCGGTTTGGACACATGGATCCAAACCATAGGTCTTGTTTCCAGTAAATGACGGGAAGGACTGTTCATGTTTTGTGCAGTCACTATCTTGCTGTTAAGTACCCCACCACTATTCCGAGTCGTTTTTTTTCTGACTGTGCTTTGAAGCTAGCCGAGTGTGAGCTGATCTTCAAATACGGAATGTGTCGTGTAGAAAAATCGAACCTCCCCATTGTGTTTACTCCCCATTGTGTTTACTCCGCTTGAAGCGCAATACAATGACAAACGAAGTGCTACACACTTCCAGACAATTCGACGCGTTAACCCTTAAAGGCGCAAACCAATTTTTTTCAAATTTCCTGAAAATTATCTCACAACTTTAATACGTTACTATGATAATTTTGAGATGGTTTTCGCAATGTTGTTTTAAAACAACATTGCGCATTTAAGGGTTAATATTTATTGTGTAAGAATTGATGAAACATGAGTTTCATGTCCGACGACGACGCAGAGAAGATTTGAATGATTTGAATGACGTTTGGGGAATTTTTTGTTGGGACCGTTTTTGCATGAAACGTCTTGCTATTAGAGATTTTTTTCTTATTACCGTATTCCAGCAGAAGACAAACGATAAGTCGTAAGATTTAAAGGCTTTTTCTAATGATCTAATGATATCTTTCTCATCCAATTATCGTCTAACTGGCACCAAGTTGAAACCAGTTACTGATGAGAAATAAATTCGAAACAACAAAATCCAAATGTATCTAAAATAATATATCCAACAACAAACCTTTTGGAAATCACGTAAATAGTTCACTGAATAAGCAGCCGCGGGTGCTAAAAGACGATTTCGCTAGACTACCAAAAGATTGACTACAACGGAGAGACTATGATCTCACTTAAAAGTATCATCCATTCTATCCAGATCCTATCGACACATGGATCGGGACCAACGGATTTACTTGCCTTCCGAAGGAAGATGACGCCACAGATTTTTCACCTCAGAATAACTCAACGACCTCGGTTGGAATTGAACCGAGGCCCACTAGGCTTAGCAGTGTTCACGCATACTACCCAACCTTCGGCGCCATCCTTACCAATTTATGTCGCCATATTAATCCCATGCAATGTCATTTGAACGTTCATCATCTTGTTACTTTGTTTCTTCGTTTCCTCGTAATTTCCTTCCAATTCATGAGCGAAATTGAACCACCAAATTGCTATTCAACGTATCGTAACAACAAACCGAATCATTACACAGCAATCAAGAAACTAGTGATTCATATTATCGTATACCCGGATGCTATGCCGAAATTGGTTCCCATATGTCACCTATCCGGTTCGATCGCCACTCTGTGCAATCTCTCCATCCATTTTCCCGGGGTAATATCTTCGAGATGGGGCCATTCCAATATTGATGTTTGTTTAAGAAGGACACGGCACGGGAAGAATGAGCGAAGCGAATGATGAAAAAATGTGACAAATTTATGTGTCAAAATAAATCTAAGCTATCGTTTTCCGGAATGGAGCATTTTTTTCGAATTGACATGGTTGGTAGGAGCAAGCAAATTGGAATGGGAAATGTAATGCTGGAAAGCAATAAATCACACTGTACGTACAATACACAACACAATCTATTAATTTTCCTAAATGCTCTGTGGGCTGTTGCATTAAATACTTTCCAAGAATTTTTCATGCGTTCAATTGAATACCTATTCATATCACTCAAGTTCCTCTGCGTGGATTATCGAGAAAAATCAATATTCCAACTGCTGTTTATAGAAATATGTAAATAATAGCACCAGAGGGATGCGCTAGTGCAGGGGCGCTCGGAGCTAGTTGGTGGTCAAGAGCCGTAGCAAGCAACCTAATGGGCAAAGGGTGTTTTAAATAAAATAATAATGACTAATTTCACGATATGCTTGGAATGACGAAATCTTCAATTCTAAACCACCAGGATTGCTTTGGGCACACCCAGTTCTTCAAAGTACAGTTAATTCTCATCCTCTTTGATAATACATAATCACGATTAGAAAAACAAACCATGGCAAATCCGCTGGCTTTCAAAATGCAATTAAACTTGAATGACTTTCCAGGACAGTTCGAGCGGAAAATTAAAGGAAAAGATTTTTACCACCGCCCCAATTGCGACATGATGCTACTCTACGTTCACGTACCATATATGCAGACGAAGGCGATCAAATTAAACTTTCACTTCCGTGTAGTACCGAAACATCATCCATCGCAACCCGGACGAACTATGCGGTTGGCCGTGTAAGTTAATTCCAGTTAGTTTTGATTTGATCTTTGCAATTTGCAGCAACTGCCACCGCCGATGCCCTTTTAATTAAACCGCACACAATTTCACGGCATGCGCTGGGGACGCGCAGCTCTGGAAACGATGGCATCTCCATAATCTTAGCCAACCATGCGGAAAATGTACCTAGTCCTTTCGTGGAAATGTGCGTGTCCGATTACGGTGTCCGATCCGGTAGTTATGCATTATAATATATGTAGCAAGTTGTAACCTAGCAACGGTGGAAACGTTAGTAGGACCGAGCTGTATTTCTCCAGCCGAGAAATTGAAGAATGATCGCTCGTAGTAGCCCGCAAAGTAATAAATTCATCACCAGTGTCGTTTCTTAGCCGGAGTGGTTTGACCTGGCACCGGATGATATCTCGGGTTAATCAACTGCAAAGATGATTTACTGCTACTAGTGGCTTGTGTCTAGCCGAGAAGCTAGCTACAGTAGCGAAACGTGTAATCCTACCATATTTAATTCATGAGCTCGACGGGGATGCTGAGTGCCAGCCAATCACATAATTTTGGCATTGTAATAATTATTGTTGAAAGTATATTTGAGGGATGTTAACGTGTCCAAAGCTGCCAGCTTAGCATTTTGCTATTGATTAAACTATTTCATAGTTTTTCTCTGGACTATTATACGACAGTGGCGTAGCCAGAAATTTGGTTTGGAGGGGGTTTTGATGAGAACCGCAAATTTTTTGAAAAATGCTAAAATTTAATATGAGTTTGATAAATTATTGAAAACTCAAAAACATAAGTAGTCTAACAGATGTCATTCCAGTCTACAATCAAGAAGGATCAACATGGAACAGTTTTCAAACCTCTATAGATTATTTTCTTGTATAAAATGTCAATGAAGTCAAAAATTGCGATCTTTTAAAGTGGGATAAATGATCTAAAAATTTTTCAACGTTCAAGATCACCTAATATAATAATCCTAGACTTTGAAGGTTTGGCAACTTCGGGAAGTTATCAATAAAAACAGCGCCTGCTTTGATATAGAAATTTTAGTGATTGATTCTCATAGAGGTAATTATGGTGAATTAATTTTTCAAAAATATTAAGAGACATGGTGCCTTCAGCAAAGTTTTTGATAATGTCATTTCAAACAATTTTGTTGAAAATATGAAGGCTACATGAATTCAACATATAGGGATTTAAATGGACTGGGCCTACTATATTTCTCCTTAGTGAAGAAAAATTTAGGTGAAAACTATTTTTTCTGCGCTACAGATAAAATTGTTTGAAACAATCATTGCGAGTTGAGAACACAAAACCTATAACTAAATTATGGATGGATGGAACTGAAACTTGCGTTTCGACTTCATCTCATCAGAATCCGACACTAACTTGGTGGGCGGACTACGCCAGCGCCGAATTGATGCTAGCTCCTGAAAATGGAATCACTCTTTGTGTTTTTGAGTCCTTTTAATCCCTGGGAATTATTTGTTTTAAATCCAGTTCCCTTTTTTTGTAAGCTTCAAAGGCACCTTGAACGCAATGTGAATTTATTATTTAATTACTGCAGAAGTGATTTATCAAATACAGTAATTTCAGAATAGCTTGTTGTACTATATTTCGATACTCTGAATATGTGGGACATTTATGTCTTTGACAAAGTTGTTTGAAATAGCACTTTCGAAAACTTTGCTGGAGACATTAAGTCTCCACTCAAATTTGCTTGAAGAGTAATTCTTCTCTATAATAACTTCTAGGAGGATTAACCGTCAAAATTATTCTATCAGCAGATGAACAGTTTTACGTTTTGAAATTCTTCAATGTTACTTAACATCGAAATTTGGCAGTTTCGAATGAATGTGATCGTGACCGTTAAAAATTAATCGAGCATTAATTTTACTTTTCTTCATTAGTCAACCTCACAACTTGCAGTACTAGTACGTAGCACACAAAATTTTAGTACGCCATTCATTGCATCCTGCTAAGAGGCTATTCATATAGTTGATAATACAACAAAAATCCAATGCTCATAAAACCGATCCTGACCTGCTAGAGACAAAATTACATCAGATTTCTACTAGTTTCTGAAATGTTATTCTTGTTGTTAACTATATTGAATTGTTGTCTAAACTCTACACAATCTAAAAAAATACATTTTCAGCAAATGTTGAAATGTATGCAAGTTTTCGGTAAACAAGCTTATGTTTTATATGCAATCAACCTATTCAAATTTAGATTTCCATTCGAAAAATTGTCTAATCCATATTTTGAAGCATCTTTCCAAAAATGAGCTCATAATAATTCAGACAGTTATTTTATTTTACATTGAAGTAATTTGACAACTATGGGATTTTGGCTAAGAGATAAGTTACAAGATCCCCTTCCCACAATTTTCCAAAAGTTCTCATGACGCTTTAAACACAGTTCTCAATGTAGTGATCAGAGAATATTTTTCCAAAAATATTTTGTGGAATATTAAATTAAATTCGTCAGTATCAATTATTTTTTTTTCAATCCAATTAATTTTGGTTTGGGGGGGGGGTTTAACCCCCAAACCCCCCCCCCCCCCCCTGGCTACGTCACTGATACGATATAAAGAATATGTTCGAATTATTTGATTTTTGATTTGACTTGAAAGTGAAATCCTGCTGGGTTCTGAGATATAATGAAACACGATGATACAAAGTGTTAGTATGTTAATACAATAGGTCTAAAAATTTCTTTAAATTTTTAGTTGTGCAATCGCGATTTCTTTTATTTATTTTATCTCCATTTCTAGTTGATCCGTTGTAGAAGTACATTGATATTTCGTGACTTCAATCAGGATAATATCTGGTGGCGGTAGTAATGTTCTGTGGAACAGTTTTGTTTTGTTTGTGCTATTTTTAGTTAACGTTATCAATTCGCACCACGTCACGCTCAATGAACTCGTCTTTTGGTGGTTAAACCCTAAGACAAGACGTGACAATCGGCTTCTTATTTTTCTTTCGACATTCTTCTTTTCGCACATTTTCACCCTGCCAAAATCTTCCGAACAGTGTTGCTATTTTTATTAATGAAAATGGAGTCTTGTTAATTTATTTTATGCCTGCAATATTTTGTATCTTGAATTCACTATATTGATGAAGGGCACTGCTCACCTGGGTTCGATTCCCAACCCCGCACATAGGGTTAGAGATTTTTCCAAAAGAGATTTCTCTAACCCGAAAAGAGGCGAATGACCCTAAACCTCTATAATCATAATTAAAAAGGGCACCGTTTTTCCATGCCATGGCTGTTTAGTAAGGCTTGATGAAGCCATTTTCTGAAAATTTTTAGATTATAGTGTGGTTTCTGTCTTATTTTTGTTAAAGTTAATCAACCACGTATACGGTAAATACATGCAGACCCGTGCGCAGAAAATGCTCATGGGGAGGGTTTTGATTTTTCTACGTTTCTTATAAAAGAAAAGGTAAACTTTGACGACTTTTTATGAGACCTGGAAGGCCGAGTATTGTGTACCAATCGACTCAGCTCAACAAATTGGGTAAATGTCTATTATCGAGAAGGAATGAAATTGGTTAGCAGTAGTGTCTGATTGGTTTGAAGTAGTTAATCCTACCGACTAAACAACCTCCTGTATCTTGCCATCCTCATCCATCCGGCGCCACCGTTAAACCGTATAAACATTGTACCTAAAATCGTGAATTAAGTACCATGAATTCTGTAATATTCACGTTTTTACGCTACGAAAACAAAACAACGAACAAAAATCATGTATTTTATAATTATGTTCAATTTCGCTTTAGTGACGCCCTCATAACGCGGAAATAGTGTAAATATTAGTTTTTGTTTTGTGAAATTCAGTCACGGTTTCCTTGTCATTATCAAATCGATTTTCTGTACGTGAACTAGTTCACAACTTTATGATCACTAAACTCCGTTGACTCATGATGTTATTCATAGATTTAGGCTCATTAGTTCGCAAAATCAAAACATTGTGGATATTTTCTCGTGATCTATTTCACGAAACTCAGAATTTTATTCATGAATCCATTCAATCCTCGTGAACTAATTCGTGATGCCTAATATATTAGTCAAGACTTACCATTCGTGCTCCTGAAACAGTTCACAATATCATGAAATATTATTCATGTATTCGAGAACTCGTTCATGATTCTTGGTATAATAGTCACGACTGACCATGCGTACTCGTGAAATAAATCACAAAATTATAAAATGTTATTCCTGTCGTGAACTAGTTGATTTTATCTAGTATAATAGTCACAAGTTACCATTCGTGCTTGTGAAATAGTTCACAAATCCATCGAATATTATTCATATAATCGTAAACAGGTACATGTTTCGTAATTGAGTTTTACAAGATGACGACACGAATGAACTCATGGTGAATGAAGTTCATGTTTGACATGACATGACTCGGTAGTTTAATTACTTTGTCAGTTGCGTGAGTGCGAATGCAACGGGTGCTCATCTGTTACATTAGAACTCACGTAACTTCCATGTAAACAAACCACCGAGAATTGTCAAACGAAGTTCATCCGGCTCATTTTGTGGGGTTATGTCGATTGGTGTAAAACCTAGTATATTGCTCACGGTCCAATATCCGTGCTCGTCAAATGGTTCCCAAGTTCATTACATATTACTCATGTATTCGTGAACTGGTTCATGATTTCTAGTATAATGAAATTTTTACGTGAACTAATTTCACAAAATTTGGAGTATTAGTCGTGGAATCATTCTTGCTCCGTGCACTTTTCATGAAAATATTAGGACCTCGAACATCGTTATTCATTTTATACGGTTCAGTGTGATGTCTGGATAGAAAACGAGAACTGCGCTGAGCGCCACAAATTGTGTTCGTGATATAGTTTACAGAACAAGATACCGCGAACCAGTCACACTTTTATCGCGACAAGGCGAAAAGAAATTACGAATACCACGATGAAACTGCTGATATCATGTCACATTACTCCACGTATCAAATTTGAAAGTAAGCTCTAGAATAAAATATCACGATGAGATAAACAGAAATTACAAAAATCGTGACTAAGGTCCTGAAATTATAATCATAAATCATACAACTCGTGACAAAAATAGCAAAAATTGTCACTAAGATCCTGAAATCATGAACATAAATAAAAATGAATCCCTACTCGTGACTAAAATATTACGACAACATGAACAGAAATTATGAAAACCATGACAAAGTTCCTGCAGTCATACGAATTCACAAAAATCGGGAATTAGCTCCGGAAATCATCAAAATCGCTTGACTGTCGGATGTGTATTCCCAAATTATGAACAAGACTCATAACAAAGTCTGAACATGTCCAGCGAACAACAGTAACCCAACCAAACATTTGAATGTAACGCCATGTATATAGTCGGGACGATCTAGTTTTGTGGAAACACAAATTGTTTCATGGATACGAGGTTTATTACTCATAATTTCAGGAACTTGGTCACGGTTTTCGTAAATCGTTCAGTTCACGAAATAGCGATTATTTTTTCATGGATTTATGATCGGATTTTTTCCGTGTATGCACTACTTCAGTGAGGATTGTACTCATGCTCTTTTTATTTTGTGTTAATCGTTCATGTTTTTTTCATTGATGTTTTTTCTTGTTTGCTGTCCAACCTTCTCGGTATATCTGACCTGCTCAGATCTGCTGCAAATGTCGTCATCTGTTGAGACATGAGCCGATCCAGAGATGTCGACCATAATGATTTACATGTCTTTACAACCACCTTCGCAGGGTTTCTTATCCTTCTTTGCGTTAGTCGTTCCTATTTATTTGCTAGCTGCTGCTGAGAATTTTTCGGTGGCGGTATTCCTCCCGATACCGATGACCATTTTCGCGGGCCATTTAACTGTCAGTCACTCCGATGGAGAGATCATCAGCAATAAATAATAACGATATCTTGATTTTCTCTGACATCATGCTTTTTCCTTAGATCACTTTGCTAGTCCGCTGTCCGACCTTTGCTGTGAAGCTGATCTACTCAAAACTAGTGCTAATATCGAAACATGCCGAAACATAAACCGATCCAGAGATGCCGACCAACATAACGTACACCCCTTAACAGCCACCTTCGCGAGGTTTCTTCCTTGGTTTTTTTCAACGACTTGTTTCTAGAGTGACCGAACTCGAATGACACGGCTCGCTGTATAATTTCATCCCTGAACAGGAAGTTTATAATATTTTGAAAGTAATTCAAAACCCCCATGGGAGGGGTTTGAACCCCTAAAACCCTCCCCTTGCGCACGGACCTGAATGGATGATAAATACTTGTTTTACTTTGCCGCACAATTTCAGTTCAAATTAGTCATTTTTACTTTTCTAAACTATAATAATTTTATTTGTCAAAAGTAATAACAATCTTTTCCTATAAATATAGCAACACTGACAAACATCATTTCGCTATCTCTGCAGTAACATTGCGTACGGTGCAAAAAATCAGAATCAACCAATCTGGAGCTGGACCATTCTGACGTAAAATTGGAACAAAAACGTCACCCACCCTATTGTCACGTCTTGTCTTAGGTTAAACCAAAATGAACCAGTACACGATGCGTTATATAGTGGTACTTTCCGAGCCCCTATTCAACTTTGCTGATCAGCTGTTCACAGGTTTTCTAATGAACAGCTAGTTAGCCAAGTACACAAAGAGCGCACCAAATATCATTCCGGTCGAGCTGGGACTCGGAAAGTAACGCTTGTAACACAGCGTAATTTGGTTGATACACTGCGTTACAAGCGTTACTTTTCGAGCCTCAGCTCGTCCCGAATGACTTTTGTTACACTCTTGTTTTCTGTTACCGATCAGCTGTTTGTAGATTTTCGAAGAAGACAACATTTTTTTCAGGGAAGTGATTTTTTTCACCGAAGTGATTGCAGTTAATCGTTTCGCACGAATTAGTGAAAAATGCCAGAATGTCGAGCTACATCTTTAACAAACGGTGCTCGCTTTTTTCGTTTCCCCTACGTAAAAAAATGAGCTGGCAATTACGGCTGTTTGTAACTCGCATTTCGTTGAAGGTACGTACGACATTCTCATATGAATACTACTACTTAAAACTAAAATGCTTTGCAGGAGCTGCAGCTGCTTTGGATATTTCGAACGTTGATCGGGTACCGTCAAAGAATCTTTCGCCGGTCATCAGAATAGTTTAATCCAGATGTTAGGAAATATGGTCAGATACAGATACCTAATCTCATGAAGCTGGTAGCGCCTTTACAAAATGTATCCGACATTTGTATCACAGTACCATTCAAAATTGAATTTGAGCGGATACGAATCATTTGTTAATCGTTTTATGTAGAATGACATAAGAACATTCAGTTTGATCGCAGGAACGGATATAAATTTTATTGAGTCGAATGCAAATGCATTTGAAGGTTCGAGTGCGGCTACTTCAGTAGCAGTTGGATCTGTGAATAGCCATAAAACGTTTGTTGATCGTCTTCTAGGCTCTTGAAAACGCATTAGGCCATTCGGATTTACATAGGATATGCCGAGTTTGGATTTTATCTCAACTGCAAATGTCCCGTAACATTCGCACCTTCCCAAAGCATCAGAAGATCCTGCCAAAAATAAGTTCGAAGTTAACGAAACGATTAATAGTTTTTCAAGTTGCTTCAGTGCAGTATCTTCATGGCGTCATCTATATACTGTTGCGAACGAAATAAATTTTATAAGGTAAAAATGGCATATTTTGATTATTGTTCTTTTTGGTGGCAGAAAAAGTTCGACGACCGAACCACTTCCTTCAAAACCGACCCAGTTTTCCTACCAACTTCTAACCTGTGCCACAATTCAAAGTTATGCTGCTTGCGTGTTCGTCGCTCTATTTCTTCCGCATCTTTCTCCGAGAGGTCCATTCTCCTCAAATCTTCCAGTCTGGCTTCGTATCTGATGTCGAAATTTCCTTGAAGAAAAATGCACGTGTTATATAAAAACGATTTTGAACTTCTGCTTCTTCGCATTTCTGGCAGATAAAATTAACACCAACACGAAATTTATGTAATAAAATTGGTTCAGGGTGGTGTTCTGCTATAGCTTTTACAAATTATTAAATTCATTTGGATTTCGTATTCTCGGCATATTATAATTCCACGTCGTGCGTGGGTCTCGAACCATTTTGTATATATCTTCCCGTACACGCTTCGATGGTTGCTGCCAGTATGCAGACTGATCGGTAACAGTGATCTTTGAACGGAAAAGCTCATTCAGTTGTATGCAACAAGTATAATTTTAAAAACCTATTTTAATCCACCTAGCGGTGCAATTGTGCCTTTCTCAATCATGAATCACGAGAATGTGTGCGTTGTTTATATTCATTAAAAACTTTTAAATGCATATATTACATTTTATTATTATACATCACATGACAACTATATACAGGAAAATAAATCATTATTCGAGTTCTAAAATTTTGAAAAAGAAAAAACAGCCATGGTAATATTGAACTGAAAAACCTATTTTAATCCACCTAGCGGTGCAAATGTGCCTTTCTCAATCATGAATCACGAGAATGTGTGCGTTGTTTATATTCATTAAAAACTTTATATTACATTTTATTATTATACATCACATGACAACTATATACAGGAAAATAAATCATTATTCGAGTTCTAAAATTTTGAAAAAGAAAAAACAGCCATGGTAATATTGAACTGAAAAAAAGGTGCGAAATCGGCAAAGTCCCAAAAAGTCGATCTTTATAAAAAAAAATTTTTCGAGATAACATAAAATCTCGACGTTTCATGCATTTTTAAGATGTTTGGCATCAAAAATACGAATTCGATTTCTGAAATTTCATGGGGTCCCCCTTTGAAAAAAAAATTGAGTTCCGGCTTATATGGGAATTTCATATGTGACCGGACGATTTAGTCTATATTTCCGGACCCATATAAACGATCCGTACGAAATTTTATAGACATCTGTGGGGATATTATAGCTATCATTTGGGACTAAGTTTATGAAAATCGGCCCAACCATTTCCGGGAAACTGATGTGAGTTCGTAAATTTTGAAAGGTGGCCGCTTTTCCCGGGCACTTCCGGAACCATCTATGGTGGTCAATGTAGTCAACGAAAGTTTGGTTGGCCGTCGGTGACCGAGAACAGCAAATTTAAGTTGTTTGAGAGACATTTTAGCGAAATTTTTACCTTTTTTGCTTTCATCGGAGTATCGGTTTGAATCACAATTTGCTATGTGATCGCACGCCCAGGCCTGTAACTCCGGAACCGGAAGTCGGATCGGGATGAAATTAAATAGCCATTTACGGGGACGCAATACCTTTCATTTGAGACCAAGTTTAGCCGAATCGGTCTAGCCATCTCCGAGAAACCGATGTGACTGTTATTCTGAATTTAGATACTTCCGCCGGGGTTTCCGGAACCGATGATGGTGGCCAATGTGACCAAAGAGACTTTGAATGGCTGTTAATGACCTAGTACTACAAATCGAAGCAGTTGTGGTCACATTTTGGAAAAATTTTCACCATTATACATTCATTGCAGAATTTCTTAAAATCGACATTTTCTGCGTGATCGTACTCATCACCCTGTAATTCCGGAACCGGAAGTCGGATCCATTAGAAATTCAATAGCAGCCTATGGGAACGTTGCACCTTTCATTTGAGACCAAGTTTGTCAAAATCGGTTCATCCATCTCTGAGAAAAATGAGTGACATTTTTGGTCACATACACACACATACACACACATACATACATACATACATACATACATACATACATACATACATACACACATACACACATACATACACACAGATATTTTGCGATCTCGGCGAACTGAGCCGAATGTTATATGAGACTCGGCCATCCGGGCCTCGGTTAGAAAGTCGGTTTTTGGAGCAATTGCGTAACCTTTCTATATGAGAAAGGCAAAAGAATAATATTTAATTAGCTTTATCAGCATGAGTTCAATGTTATCTTCATGTGATTATATTTTGAAATATTGGTGGAATGGGTTTAAAAGTGGAGGGAATGGGGGGGGGTTAGTAGAGTGGGAGTGGAGGATGCGTCAGAAATCCTTCATCTTATTTTGGTATACCGGGTGGATGAAGGAAATGCGGGCGTGAGGGTGGTCCAAGGGGACGGTAGTGATGAAGGAGGGAGATGTAAAGGCAAGGCGGGGGGGGGGGGCGGAGGGGCTCTGATGCAATACTCAGCTGCATATTTTGCCTTCCATTTGAGACTTGGTTTGAGAAAATCGGTTCAGTCATCACCGAAGAACCAATGTGACTTTATTTGTGGAATATGCCCGGAATTCCGGACTTCCGGAATCGTCGATAGTGGACAATATATTCAAAGAATGTTTGATTGGCAATCAGTGATCTAGATCTGCGATTAGAAGTAATTTGGTGACCATTACAATAGTTTTTAGCCTCTGAGGTATTACGATTGTACCGATTTATATGGGAAATTCCAGTGTATCCTTACTAACACCCCTGTAACTTCGGAAGCAAGAGTCAGAACAGAATGAAATTCAGCAGCAGTCAATGGTATTACTGTAACTTTCATTTGAAATCAAGTTTGTAAAAATCGGTAGAGAATTCGTTGGGGAATGGGTGTGATATTAGCCTAGGAACTTGGCGGGTTCCCCGGGGGCGTCATGAACTGTCATAGGTGGCCAATGTGGTCAAAGCTGCTTTGATTGATCATTAGTGATCCAGACCCGCAAACTAGAGTAATGTTACATCAATTTTAATATGTTTTACATCATTTGAACATCATGGTGGTACCAGTTTCTATGGGAATTTGCTGGGTGACCGCACTCTTCAACCCGTAACTCCGGAACCGGAAGTCGGATCAACTAAAAATTCAATAGCAGCTTATGGGAGCGTTATACCTTTCATATGAAACTAAGTTTGCGAAAATCGGTTCAGCCATCTCTGAGAAAATTGTGTGAGTTTAAATGACACACACACATACACACACACATACATACACACACACAGACATTTGCCGATCTCGACGAACTGAATCGAATGGTGTATGACACTCGGCCCTCCGGGCCTCCGTTAAAAAGTCGATTTTTACAGTGATTGCATAGCCTTTCTTTATATGAGAAAGGCAAAAAGGTGCGAAATCGGCAGTCCCAAAAAGTCGATCTTTATAAAAAAAATTTTCGAGATAACATAAAATCTCGACGTTTCATGCATTTTAAAGATGTTTGGCATCGAAAATACGAATTCGATTTCTGAAATTTCATGGGGTCCACCCTTTGAAAAAAAAAAATTTGAGTTCCGATTTATATGGGAATTTCATATGTGACCGGACGATTTAGTCTATATTTCCGGACCCATATAAGCGATCCGTACGAAATTTTATAGACATCTGTGGGAATATTATAGCTATCATTTGGGACTAAGTTTGTGAAAATCGGCCCAACCATTTCGGGAAACTGATTTGAGTTCGTAAATTTTGAAAGATGGCCGCTTTTCCCGGGCACTTCCGGAACCATCTATGGTGGTCAATGTAGTCAACGAAAGTTTGGTTGGCCGTCGGTGACCTAGAACAGCAAATTTAAGTTGTTTGAGAGACATTTTAGCGAAATTTTTTCCTTTTTTGCTTTCATCGGAGTATCGGTTTGAATCACAATTTGCTATGTGATCGCACGCCACAGCCTGTAACTCCGGAACCGGAAATCGGATCGGGATGAAATTAAATAGCCATTTATGGGGACGCAATACCTTTCATTTGAGACCAAGTTTAGCCGAATCGGTCTAACCATCTCCGAGAAACCGATGTGACTGTTATTCTGAATTTAGATACATCCGCCGGGGCTTCCGGAACCGATGATGGTGGCCAATGTGGCCAAATAGACTTTGAATGGATGTTAGTGACCTAATACTACAAATCGAAGCAGTTGTGGTCATATTTTGGAAAAATTTTCACCTTTATACATTCATTGCAGAATTTATTAAAATCGACATTTTCTGCGTGTTCGTGCTCATCACCCTGTAATTCCGGAACCGGAAGTCGGATCCATTAGAAATTAAATAGCAGCCTATGGGAACGTTGCACCTTTCATTTAAGACTAAGTTTGTCAAAATCGGTTCAGCCATCTCTGAGAAAAATGAGTGACATTTTTGGTCACATACACACACACATACGCACATACGCACATACACACACATACATACATACACACATACATACACACACAGACATTTGCCGAACTCGACGAACTGAATCGAATGGTATATGTCACTCGGCCCTCCGGGCCTCCGTTAAAAAGTCGGTTTTCAGAGCAATTGCAATACCTTTCTATTGAGAAAGGCAAAACATACCCTTCAATTGGGTATGCTTTTCAAATCGTATGGTTTGCTAAAAAATATAATATTGCACTGACATGCGAGCAGATTTCGCTGTATCCGGCAATGCAATCGCAATGGGCAGATTCTACATTGCCGTCTTTTTGGATGTTCACACGCGGTTGCAACATCGCTTCATTAGGTCGCATCGAATGAAATACCTGCAGGGTTCGCCACGATTATGAATTATAATAAAAACTACAAGGGGCAGCCCTATGGGGTTGCACGAACTGTAGACGTAGGACTATACTACTTAATGTAAAAAAATTATTTTCTTAGTACGTAGTGTGTGGGAAAAAAAACACCCGAACCGGTGAAGAAAAATCAAATTTTAGACAATATAATCACATCTCATGTATAGAACAAGCTTTCTAGTTGCTCTCAAACAGATCCTAAAAGTTTAAACACCCATGGATAACCCCAAGTTTGTAAATGTGTTTCGATGCCACAGGATTGTGAAATGGTTAATATTACGTCATGAAAATTCAATTCTTCCGTGAAAATTTTTTTTGCCTGCAAAATGCCCTGTGTGTATGCAAAGCTCATAATTTGTTGGGATATTAGCATTGATCGGAAAATGCTTTCGAACGCTGCGCATTGCATACATACAGGACATTTTGCAGGTCACCAGAATCTGTTCATTTAACCCACTCGCTTTACTGTCGTGATATGCATAACAGTCCCACCTGCATAGGAAATCCATAGTAAATGGGACTGTTATGCGTATCACGGCAGTATAAACATGTCTCATTTTTGGACATGTTTAGAAATCAAGAATCATGTTTGAAAAAATGTGTTTATGACGAAGTATTTTTACCAGATATGAACAAAACATGTCTAACAAGAAACATAAGGTGATTGTAATATCTCAGTCACTTATTAGTTAGAAAATAATGACTTTGCTGTTCATTTTACCGCCAGTTCCCCTACCTACCAACACATTCGCCCCAAACATTGAACCCAAGCGTACAATGCAAAATGAGTCAACGCTGATGATGATGGGTAGAGCGAAAGAGACAACTAGTACCACCACGACACTATTAGCGCGTTTCACCAAAATTCCACGCGGCCTTTCTCGATTGAAAGGAACGGCCACGCTTAGCCCATCTGCCATAATATCGTGATTTTGCATAGCGAAGGGCTGAATGATTTTGTTCCAAAAATAGCCCTGCGTTATGCAACACTTTGTGCAGGTTGATTATACCAGTTGCAAGTGGGGCCAAATTCACCAAGTTCCGTAAAATTGCTTTTAAATTACAGAATTGATAAAATTACTTAGATGAGCTAAACTAATTAATCAAATCCTGTTTTAAAAACTGTCCTTGCGTTTAAATCAAAATGGGAAGCTTATTACTACCACTACATTACTTAATTTCAAGCGAAAATAGCAAATACATGTGCTAGTTAAACCAAAAATTTACTGGCAACATTACAGCGGCATTTAGGAAGCAGTTGGAGCGATCGCCTGTTGGACGACACAGGGTAGCGTCCCTCCACAGCCAGTCATGGTTGCCACATTAAAATCTGTATCTTTTCGCGAAAAAATCTGGAAATCTGCATCGCGGTAGAAAAATTCTGAATCGAAAATCTGTATTCAAAAAATAACTAGAAGCTACCCAAAAAACGATATTTTTGCAATCAAAAATTATCAAATCACAAATATACCAATCAAATTGTTTTTATTCTTTATCTGTAGAACAAATTATATCTAAATTTGACATTTTTGTTCCACGCATTACCGGTTGCTTAAGATCTGAACTGCGTATGATGCGTTTCAAGTGTTATTCGAAATTCTGATAGGCAAACATACGCTGAAAATCTGTAAAATCTGTATTTTAGCAAAAAACTGTAATCTGTATATACAGAATCTTGGTCGTAAATTATCTTGAAAAATCTGTAAAATACAGATTAATCTGTATATGTGGTAACCCTGAGTGTAACGGACTTCTAGCTCAGCTACACTGGCTGTAAAAAACACAGCGCAGTGATCTACTTCGCCAGCCGTCCAACAGGGAACTGAGCGTGTCTGGCCAAATCCGTTCTTTAAATAGTCGATGATGACGTCATTCATAGAAGCGTTGCGCGCTAGGTACACCAATCCGTCGTAAAGGGCTTGAGAAGCGCTATCTTCTGGGTAAATGCGCGATATTTTGACAAGATTGTATATTATTTAATTTTTTAATGCTATGATATCAAAAATCCTTGGGTTTATCTATTGGAATCTATTCTTAGAAGTATTTCGGGGCGATTTGCGCAAAAAATTTGAAAATTTATCGTGAGATGGCTGAATTATATGCGTTTAAAATTGGACCACTTTTCGTTATATACCATTGTTGTAGAACTTGCAGAGTGCACCCCCATATTGAAAACAAAGACGTAGTCCTACGTCAAAACAAACTCTTGTTTCCAGAGTAGAGCGAGCGGAAGTTTAATAAGTAATCCCCAGCCCGGGGACAACTTGACAGCTCCCATATATTGAACTCATAAGCAAATTTTGTGGTGATTTGGTGATGTCATGCAAAGAGAATAGTGAAAGAGACGCAGAGTGAAAATCGGTCAAAACGGCAACACTCCCTTTACGATGATTTCAACACTAGAATTTGGCAACCGTTTCCAAAGGCAGCACTTTAAATGACTCCTATTATATTTTGAAAACAAACCTTTTGTCGATCGTTGGATTTGTTTATCAAACGATGTGCATTTCGAAACAAAGAGATGAAATAATTCTAAAACTTGTTTTTACTCATACATAGACTCTAGAATGCACCTTACAATCACGATTGCACTAAATTCTGACGAAAATTCAAATTTTTTTTTTGATAGATTTACAATACTTATCTCCTCCAACTCAGGCATGAGTAATGTTTATTTACATTGCACGATTGGTTTGCTCAATAAGGTATTTTTGGCTTCACACTATTCGTCTCTTTTCCTATTCTCTTTGATGTCATGGCGGCTCGAATGGAGCAAAATTTGAAAAAGGCGCATCCCATTTACTATTTTCCCTATCTAAAAAATATCCAGTTTAAGCATTTCTATCATCAAATTTATTTCGCTGTTTACATTAGAAACTGTCCTCATTCCCCCATACTACCATTTGGAATTTAAAAAATCCGAAAGAAAATAAATCGATCTTCGGAAATACAAGAAGATGGCTTTCAAAATCAAGCCACTACCACTTATATTGGAATTTCCGAAAATCTTTCGAAACTAATCAACATCTCCTAAAGCATGAAATCCTCCGGTAGAGCCAAGGAAAATGCCAGAACAATTCTGAAGGGATCCATACCAAAACCATCGCAATATCTTCCGGACAGAATTATTGCAAAATTCGAACAAAACTCTGGCCGAAGTCGAACAAAATTGTACATTCCTGGCAGCATTCTTGCTGAAACCGAGCACTACTGGTTTGCTGCCAGAATTCTGATAAAAGCACAAAAATTTTATTCAAAACCAATTTTGCTAAATGTATAGAAAATCCTACATATATTGTTTATTCTGTCGATCAAAATACTAAAATTCTTGACGTTCTTAATGAACTTGAAACAATATGTCGCAGATTCACGAATTGTTAAGCTTGGTGATTTACTTTCATTGGCCAAAATGTTTTTCATTTATATTTCAGTTATAACACCAATGATTTACCGATTACAAACTTCACACAAAAAGAAAACCAAACCATTTTTAGGAAGGAAGAGAGCCGTTTGCTAAAAAGAACACCTTCCAGCTAAACCTATAATAAGATTTATGTAACTTTGCTGACGGTTTCCAATCAGGGATAAATTTATTCTCTAATAATATTTTTCTTTATTCACATTTTGGAATACGCTTTTTCTAAATGTTGTTCTAGCCGAATTGACGGCGTTCATAACACACGTAACGAAACACGCTTTTCTCTTGAAACTTTTTCGTGTCGTTGTTCGTGGTAGTCGTACAGAGAAGGCATACTAGCGCCACCATCAAATCGGTGGTACATATATGAAACAAGCACTATCTGTCATGTTGTCCCCGGGTTGGTAATCCCCAACATTCTATGTGTTCACTATCGCTAGTAACTCACAATTGCGGATAGTCAAGTTGCATGGATCCAAAAAATGTATTAACTTGATTTTCTGGAGATAACAACGATGGATATTTGGGTCATTTCTCTGCAGTTCATAAAGCGACAGTTTTTCAACTAAAATTCAAGGTAACTCCAAAGAAAAAACACGACAATCAGCTGAATAAACAACGAGCATAAACCAGTACATGCTGCGTTACATAGCGGTACTTTCCGAGCCCCAGTTCGACCGGAATGACTTTCGGTGCGCTCTTTGTTTACTTGGCTGATCAGCTGTTCTTTAGAAAACTTCTGAACAGCTGATCAGCCAAGTAAACAAAGAGCGCACCAAATGTCATTCCGGTCGAATAGGAGCTCGGAAAGTACCGCTATGTAACGCAGCGTGTACTGATTCATAGAAAAGTAACGGTTGTAACACAGCGAATTTTGGTTTATAGCTGAGTTATCAAGTGTTACGTGCAAGTTCCCTTCTATCGACACATGTTATCATACCCGTTGGGGTTATTTAATTTCCTGCGCGTATTGCATACCCACTAGGCGTGATTTCTTCGCTCAAAAACATGGTTTGTACCAACTGCTCGAAAGTCGTTAATGGCTCTGAGCGAATCACTTACCGTGGGTACTGCGGAAATTCATTTGATATGATATGTGTTAAGATGGATTATTCGATACTGGGAACTCACAAACGGAATTTATTCTGAATGTGTAACGCCTGTGCTTACTTGTTTGAAATCTATAAAGGATGACATAGACGGTTTAAAAAATGTCATGTTGGAAAAGGATTGATGCATATAATCCTGTTCCCAATACTCCTAAGTGCAAGAGTGAAAATGTTCCACTCAAAACAAAAATCACTAATATTCGTCTCCACGTTTGCAGCGTTTTTCTGCTGAGAAATTTCCGTCTGGTAGTGGACTGTAGCGTCAAGCTATCCTGGATAAACTAGTCCAACTTCATGTTCCTCGAAGTGCCACCTCGGACCACCTGGCGACTTCTACGTCAAGTAAAGCAAGAAGAATGGTAAAATGAACATGTTAAACAAAGTCATTGTTTTCTAACTAACAAGTGATTGAGATACTACAACCGCTTTATATTTTTCTTGTTAGGCATGTTTTGTACACATTTGGTGAAAATACTTCGGCATAAACGCATTTTTTTCAAACAATATTTTCGATTTCAAAACATGTCCAAAAATGAAACATGTTTATATCGTGTGGCTAAAATGAACACCTTCTAGTGACCTGCAAAATGTCCTGTATGTATGCAATACGTAGCGTTGGAAAGTATTTTCAGATCAATACTGATGTCTCAGCGGATCATCAGCATTGCATACACACATGGCATTTTGTGGGAAAAAAACGTCACGGAATAATAACCTTTTTATGACGTAATATTAACCAATCCTATGAAATCGAAAAACTTCTACAAACTTGGGGTTATCCATGAGTTTTTAAACTTATAGGATCTGTTGGAACACAGTGAAGATATACCAACTTGAAGTTAGCGTTCCGACTAATTTCGAGGCTTGGTACTTTCAAACAGTCGTTCCGATTGAGCCATTTTGCCCTGATCCCTACTTATTACGGTGAAATATCTCCAGGAGGTTCAATTACTATGATGTAACGCCATTTTCAGAATAAAATTAAAATTCACCTCAAAAAATTCACCTCAAAAGAACTTATTGTCTACATGCCGAATTTAATATCAGCGATAAATATGAACGCCGATTTTGGTTATTGACATTATTGACATTAAGAAGTGTTAAGCATAAGCATAAGAGATCGCCCGTAGTTACAACTCCGTTATTGACCAGAACCAAATTAGGTCGCAAAATGTTCATTGGAACAACATACTTGGGAATAACATGATGAGCCACATTGTACAAGCTATTCTGATCCCTGCATGCTGATCAATACTGACGCCGGCCACGTTCGAATGCAGATCTTCTGGGAAAGGAACGAATGTTAGTCCGATACATGTTGCTACTAGAGACCGAGGAATCCTCTGCCTCACCACATGTATCACCGGAAGGGGAGAGTTGTTAGTAAGTGTCTTTGTTAGTGAAACTATTATACCTGTATGTTCCGTCAATGAAGCATCCAGCGTGATTGTTCCACTTGACAACTTTCATCCCGCGCTTGAAATCTCAATTGGCACTATTCGATCAGTTCAGTATGTAGAAACTCTTTCTGTCGACCGTCTCAACTTTCGCAAAACTGATTTTGTAAAGCTGCGCAGTTCTCTGTCGCAAATTAATTGGAGTGTACTGCATGCCCAAGTGAGTGTTAATGCTGCAGTTGCCATCTACAAGCGACTACTACTGAACTGTGTTGAGACCTCAGTGCCTAAATTTCAGCCTCCTAGCAAGCCGCCCTGGTCAAACAGCACTCTTCGAAAGCTAAAACGTACTCGAGCAAAAACCCTACGTGCGTATACAAATCGACGGTGTCCTCTTTCTAAGCGCATGTTCACTTTAGCCAGTAATGAGTATCGTTGTTACAACAAGCTTCTGTACAAACGCTATGTAAACCGCATCCAGAATAATCTACGCCAAAACCCGAAGGGCTTTTGGTCATTTGTCAACACGAAGCGAAAAGAAACTGGACTTCCATCAAGGATGCTTTACGACGGCGAAGAAGCTACGACAACTGTGGCGAAATGTACGCTGTTTGCCAGATTCTTCTCGAGTGTTTTTTCAACTGACTCGCCAACCGCAAACGAACTCGAAAATGCCTCTCGCGACGTTCCTGCTTGTGCTGTTGATTTGGATGTGTTTACTGTCTCTGAACAAATGGTTATATCTGCAATTCGGAAAACCAAGTCATCTTATGCATGCACCCGGCCTCAGTGCTATACCTTCAACTGTATTGAAAAAATGTTCGGACTTACTTGTAACACCACTTGCATATATTTTTAACCTATCGCTTCAGCAGCAAACGTTTCCTGAGGATTGGAAATGCTCAGTTATGTTCCCGGTATTCAAGAAAGGTGACAAACACAACATAGCGAACTATCGCGGAATCACTTCGCTAGAAGTCGAATCTAAAGTTTTTGAATCAATTATCAACGAGGCGTTATTTTCTGCTTGTCGAAACTACATTAGTACATCTCAGCACGGATTTTTCCCAGGACGTTCAGTCGAGACGAATCTCGTCTGCTTTACGTCATTTTGCACGGAACAATTATCTAAGAAATTGCAGGTGGATACTATTTACACTGATCTAAAAGCAGCTTTTGATAGAGTTAATCATGAGATACTGATAACAAAGCTTGATAAGCTAGGGTGTTCTACTAGATTCTGCCATTGGCTTCGATCCTACCTTGTGCACCGTGAAATCGTTGTTCAAATTGGCGATATTGTTTCAGAATCCTTTTTCAACACTTCCGTAGTTCCTCAAGGTAGTACGCTAGGTCCACTACTTTTTTCACAGTTCGTGAACGATGCAGTTTTCGTTCTAAGGCGTGGAGGAAAGCTGTTTTTTGCCGACGACTTAAAATGTTTTTCTTGTTATACGAAATGAAGCCGATTGCCGTGAGCTACAGCATCTTATTGACACCTTTTATAGCTGGTGTGTAAGAAACATGATGGTCCTTAGCGTTGCAAAATGTTTTGTCATCAGCTATTATCGAACGAGAAATATGGTTACCTTCAACTATAACATCGCAGGAACTCTACTACAACGCGTTGACCACGTGAAGGATCTAGGAGTCATTCTTGATGATAAGCTAACGTATACTCATCACGTCTCAGCGACCATCGACAGAGCCAATCGTTTGCTGGGATTTATTTTCAAAATATCCAACGAATTTCGGGATCCTCTATGCCTCAAGGCTCTTTATTGCTCATTGGTGCGCCCGCAGTTGGAATTTGCAAACGTCGTTTGGTTCCCGTATCAAGCTACGTGGAGCCTTAGGATCGAAGCAATCCAGCGTAAATTCATACGATATGCGTTACGTGAATTGCCGTGGAACGATCCATTAAACCTGCCACCGTACGAGGACCGTTGTCGTCTTTTAGGACTTAATACTTTAACACGCCGGAGACATGCAGCGCAAGCTACCTTCGTGTCAAAGATTCTGCTGGCTGAATATGATGATCCGGAGCTACTAGCGCAAATCAACCTCTACGCGCCTACCCGTTCTCTTCGCCCTCGAGCCCTGCTGCATTCTGAAATGCGCAGCACTAACTACGCTACCAATAGTCCAATTTTAGCAATGAGTCGTCGCTTCAACGAGTTTGCTGAAATTTTTGACTTCGTCATGAACTCTTCGCAGTTTCGTCGTCGTGTATTGTCACTATTTTAATTATGTTTAGTTTACCTTAGTTTAGTATAGTTCATTAAGACAAATTGTCAGTTGGACTTTTTTTATACAAATACAAATACAAATATCGTTATCATATAATAATTGCTCTGGGCAGCCGGCTGCCGATTTTACCCTGCGATCGTTTGAATAAAATGAGGAATCTTAAACAGAAGGTTCATCATACTCTTCCATAGGTGTCGCGGAGTAGGTGGTTTGGAAGGGAATAGGGTCTAGGATTCGCTCCAAGCAAGGTAGTAGTTTAGTAAGTTTTCGAGAACACGATCGCTCGAAAAAGAAGATCTTGTATAGTTTTTGGTTCTTTTTACTCTGGGTAGCCTGCTACCGAGAGTATCCTATGTTTACTAAACAAAAGCAATTTCAGCTCCACACAGCCGATCATGGGAGTAATCTTATCTGCGTAATGGGCCTGATCACTATTTATTGCGACATTATTTAGAATAATTTCGCTATTCCTTCTCTACGATATATTTTTGGGTTGCAAACTACCGTGTGATAACACATTATATAGACAAAGAGTTATGATAGTTCGAGATGTTATAAATCAACGAAAGTATTTCCTGTTTTCCTTATCGGATTGTTTGTGAAATACACGTATACGAACGATTATATCGAACATTGATGGGAAATACAGAGGATCGTTAACCTGATGCACGGGCTTGTTACCAACAACGAAACTTGAAATTAGATTCATTAAAACAGACGCGGCGAATTTTCAGTACGGATTGACCCGCGATCATCGATACCAGTCAAATCAAAGTCCCAGTGGAGCCGACCTCCGAACAACTATTCATTTTTACGTTATTGTCTTCACGGCTAGATCCGTTCGCACCCTCTCGTTCTGCAACTATCGGCAGAAGGCCGGTAGCACCCAGTCTTCGCCGGTCTAAGGACCAAATGTCGTCAATAGACCTAGACACGCGCGGAGGCATGAGATAGAATTGAAAGCTAACCAATGTACATGACAGCAAAACACTTATTCTTTTTTGCTGAAATAACTGAAGGTAATTGCCAACCGGTCTCCGATCCCTCTGGGGCCGTACACAAATGACGTAGCTTTTTTCTGGCGATTTTCGACCCCTCCCTCCCCCCTCGTAGCATTTGGTCACAAAATTCTAACCTCCCCCTTGTAGATGACGTAGCATATCTCTAACCCCCCCCCCCCCCTCCCGCAACGTGACCGGAAGATGAAAAAGTTACATATGTTTTTCAATTCTTTTAAATATATGTCCTTACAAAATGTTTGACGACTTTTATCAACATTTTCATTATAACAGCAAATTGCCTACAAAAGAAGCCTATTTCATGACAAATATAGTGTGGATAGTTTTGTTTAGAATTTTACATGTCATAAAGCATGAAGAAAAGTTCACAATCCTGCAGCTGCCAACGATTTTAGGAAGCATAAGCTCAACTAAATTACTAAATTTTCTTTGATTGAATCCGAAAGAAAATTTAATTCAGCTACCAAAATAAGTCTACTAGTTAGCAATATTAGCTAACTAATGTGGAAATTTAAAACCGCATGAAAAATCTATCCTTTTCTTTGCGAGCCTGCCATTCCGCGAACAGTAAAATTTACAAAATGAAAAACCGTGTGAAAATCAACTTAGGAATGGAGGAACATTAAATTTTCTCTAATTAATGGGTTTTGATGCCCGCCAAAAAATTTAAACTTAATGCTACGTCGCACAACTTCTGACCCTACCCTCCCCCTCGTCACACTTCGTCACAAATTTGGTGTACCCCCCCTACCCCCTAAAATGCTACGTCATTTATGCATGACCCCTCTCGCGAATTGTCAATTCTCAAACGTTATACTTGATTGAAGTCATCATTCCACTCAAATAAGGCCATGTGTTTTCCCTAAGCACATTGAATGCTATTTGGATCAGTTCCCCCTTTGGTAAAACAAACCCTAAACAAACATAGAAATTAGTTTGCTCAGTCCAAAGAAAACGTGCTCCCTTACAGTGCCATCAGATCAACGAAATATCTGCAATCTCAAATATAAAAGAATCAAGTCTCTACTCATTTGCAATAAAATAAGAAAGTAAAAAAAAAACAGTTGAATATCCAAGGCACCGCCGATAAAACACCCAATAAAAAATAGGTGACAAGGGACGCGGAAATTGGCTTCACACCGACTGGCTGGTTTGCCACCAATTTTGCGGGCGAAGAATTTTGGGGCGACACCTGGTAGTCGCTAGTCGCTGGTGAAACGCCAATTGTACGGATATGCCAGTTTTTGTTATTGCCGTATTTTTTCACGTTTAGGAACGATTTTTTTCTTTAAAAAATCATTTTTCACTATTTTTAGAATGTACACTGTGTTTCTAGATGTTTTCTGTGCACTTTTATTGTCCTTGCATCAGGAATCGACTGCCCGTAATGCGAGGAAAAGATTTTTTTTCATTTGCCGGTATTCGATTTTCACAAACTGTTACGCGTCAGTCGAAAATATACCGAAAAATGCTTTTATAAGCCACTTCACTTTGTATAATCGTTAAATTGCATCATTATTCACACTTTCGATAACCGGGAGGCAGCAAACTGTGCCGAAAATGATGAAAATTAACCGACTCAAAAGGAGCTCTACGAGAGTAAACCGCTCGCGACGAAGATACAGACTCGAATCCCATTAACGGCCAATTTCTTCACTGGATGAAAACTGGTTTTTGCTGAAAACCAGTTTTCAGATTGCTAGTGACCAATTTGCCGAAAACCGGTTTTCAACGAAAACCGGTTTTCATCCAAGTGAAGAAATTGGCCGTAAGAAGCGTTGGGCAGTTTAACAGATTGGTTGCGGGCACATTCCGATGAACAGTGCTGCTGGATGTATTTTTCCCAAATTTTGATTCCATAAGCAAGAAATAGATCACTGGTGCATACTGTGTTGGTACGAAAATTCGAAACTTGCCCAAGTAGCAAATCGCAGTTTTATTTGTCTAAGTCCGAACTATGTTGCAACGAAAGAACAATAAGATTATTTTTGTTGCACTGGTTGAACATAGATAACATCAAGGTTATTTCAAAACATCTTTTGTCACCAAATAGTCATTTATGTTGGCAGCTAGAACATGTTCATTAATGTTCCGAACTGGTTGCTGATGTTGCAGTGTTTGTTGAAAATTAGTTGCGATTTTGATTTTGTGATATGTATTATGACAATTGCACAGTTGTCAAACACCAAAATTCTTACTAAAAACGTTTCAGTTTACAAAGTCGTATTCATGTTATACGTATGTATCCGTCACATATCATCATTACGCCTTTCAGTACAAACTCACACGTATCAACAAAATGCTTTCACAACACTGAATCAACAAGCTCACAACAAATGCTTAGCAAAACGAAAAATTAGTTGTATTTTTATTGCCATTACATTGCGAAGATTAACCGATGACACTTCATGCGCTCCACTTGATATTATAGAGGCACTGAACTATACGGTGACGCCAACTATAATATTTGAAAATAATTTCGGAACTAAGAACAAGAAGGATGGTAGATAGATCGGAACGAGTAGTATGAATTTGAGACAAATCGTTTAGTTAAAGTACCTTCCGAAAACAATAGCAGCCTATTTAGCAAATTTCCTGTTTAATCTGTGAAGCGTCTTGTAGATTTTGTTATAAATAACTTATGCTAACTGACATTTGGTCTAAGAATGCAAGAATTTCCCAAGAACGCCAATTGAAAAGATACCGTTTACAAACCTCGTAGAAAAAAATCCGGCATTTTTAGACCCAAATTAATGATCAGATGCGAACTCAGTTTGTCAAATCATCCAATTGGAAAAAATGTTGAAAGTAGCAGCATTACAGCAATCAAATACTATCAGTTCCTCTTTATTGGAAAACATTAAAGTTGCGAGTAAATTTATTTTTCATATAGTAATCGCGTCCAATTTCAGTTCCTATAATCATTGAGTTCTTATTCCTATCCATTGATTTTTATATGAAACGCAAGTATAAATACATTTGATTTACCGTTGGTTTCAAATAGCTCCAATTTTAGTGGATATAATCATTATTGTTTCTTGTAATAAAATTTCCCTGTGCTTCTTTTAGGAGTGTGATCCAATAGTTGAACTATTGGTATTAATGCTACCTTGGCGGTAAAAGAATAATTTCCTTTTAAAATTTCTCGTTAAAGTCATACATGTCACATGTTTACATTATTACCGATACACCGAACATGTTATAGTTGGCGCCACCGTACAGTTCGACGCCTGTATAATATGAAGTGTAGCGCATGAAGTGGCACCAGGGTATTTTCTCACCGTAATGGAAACAAAAATACAACTTAATTTTTGTTTTGCTGAACTTTAGTTATGAATTGGTCAATTCAGTGTTGCGAATGCCTTTCATCAATACATATGAGTTTGTGATTCAAGGTATAATGATATGTGCCTAATACGTATGCATGACAAGAATACGACTTTGTGACTAGAACGTTCCAGCAAGAATAGTATAGTACAGGGTCATATTAAGGAAAGGTATATTTTGATGCAAACTGAAAATTACTCAATGGAGACAAACCGTATGCTGGAAAATGGTTGTTCACAAATTAAAAGCTTTGCTCATTAATATAAATAAGTTCGGAAAGCATATTGTTTCGCATTCACCAAAATCACATCCTTAATTTGACCCTGGATGGGTTGAAAGCCATACTGCTTATATGCTCCATTTTCTAATATATTGGAAATAAAACCTCAACCGGCTCGCGAACCTTAATAAATGTTTACCTTTAAAGCAATTTGTGTCCCTGATTTATGTTTAATGTGTGTTTTCTTTGAATTATATTGGATTTTAGAATGTTTCCGTTTTCCTAATGAAAAATGGCTTTTAAATACTATTGCGGATTTGGTTTCACCAAGAGCGCTTGAAATAATTAGAAGTAGAATAAAAAATCAGTCGATAGACTCTGCTGCGCAGTGCAATTTGATGCTTCATTGGCAATTTTTGATATGAAAAATGACACTACTGTTCATATTTAAATTATCAACATATATTTGGACTTGGTCTTCATTTTGATTTCCACTGGTGACATAATCTTAACATATTTATAAGAAAATAGGTTACTTTTCAGTTGCGATTGACAGTCCAAGTGAACGGCAAAAAGGTATGATTAAGTAATCTTGTTGCGACCTACAATCAACATGTTGAAAACAATATGATTTCATTTAGTTATGCTCGCATCGTTAGTGCAACGAACCGGCAACAAGTTTTTACTGTTTTGCTCAATCAATATTATGTTGAAATTCGGCCTAAAACTGCGCTTTTTGGGTCGCGCAGAAAGTTAGATGTCAGTCGCAACAGCACATATTTTTTGTTGCCAAGTAGTTATGAAATAGTTACTGAAACAAAAATTGCTACTTGGGTGTCATACATCCAAATTTTATGATGTTGTGGTAACAGGTATACATAGAAACATACATTCATAAATACAATCATTGATTGATTCCTGGGAAAAAATGTCAGCTATCTACTTAAGTGTGAAATTATAAAAATTCGTTCCATTTTACAACGAAGTCAAAACTACACTAATGTGTTGTTCTGAAAATATTAATATTTAAATATTGAAGCTTTTCAATCATATTGAACTGAACAGAAAATGTCGACTTTGCATGCTTTAAGACCATGTCAAAAATCAAGCTTTTATACGATTTTCATAAAATTGAGAAAAAATTACCCACCCAAGAAAGATAAAGAAACTAATCAAGTGTAAATCAAATCACTGTGCGTTTGTATGGGATAGTTGTGTAGCACTGATTGAAACTCATATCTATCTCATATTTTGATCAAATAATTCTTTTTTCTTTGGAGAAGTCATCAGTAGAATAAAATCGAGGACGCAATTTAGTAAAACAAAAACTAAAAGTTAATTTTGCTCCATCAACAATATATATATATATATATATATATATATATATATATATATATATATATATATATATATATATATATATATATATATATATATATATATATATATATATATATATATATATATATATATATATATATATATATATATATATATATATATATATATATATATATATATATATATATATATATATATATATATATATATATATATATATATATATATATATATATATATATATATATATATATATATATATATATATATATATATATATATATATATATATATATATATATATATATATATATATATATATATATATATATATATATATATATATATATATATATATATATATATATATATATATATATATATATATATATATATATATATATATGGTTGGAACCAGAAATTAGAGTGATGCTTTCTACTGGATTAATAAAAAGCTATTACTTTCTAAATATGCATGCGAGAATCCAGCATGCCAAAAAAATAAGAAAATATATTGAGTTTTAGGCACCATAGCATAAGTCAGCAGAAAATTTCATCGCTTCTGTCAAATGGCAATATTTTATTGGAATGCACGAAACAGAAAGCTTGATATACAGCGTGTGATATGAAACGCTTGAATCCTGGAGAGCTTGCGAAATATTACGATCGTTGAAGTTACTGATTGCGGTGATTCTACGTCAGTGCAGAAAATTATTCGAAGTATAAAACTTTATTTCGAGCGAGTGGCACAACCCGTTTGCTAGAAAAATAAAATTTAATTTATAGGAAATAATAAATTCAACTAGAATGGTCGTGCCAAAACATTCACTGATGACACCGTGAACGAGCTACTCAATTGATTCAGTCTTTTCAACAAGTTCAGAGAGTATTGATTTCAGGCATACCTGCTAAAAATGTGTTTCGTGTGAAAAAGTATCCAATTATTTATTCTCTTGTAAAATAAAGGCGAGCATATCGTTGGCAAGGCGAATTTCATCGAACACAGTGACGCAGTGTTTGTCACAATCGACCATGACGGAAGTCTTAAGTTTTACAAAGTTCGAACACTTCATCGAGGAACTCGCTGAAGGCTATGGGTGCTGATGCTTGATAATAAGTGTCTTTTATGTTTCATCTCATAGGCAGTGGATCCACAAGAAATACATCGATTATACTTCTAGTATACACTTTGGAGGTTTGTTTAATCAATTGATGAAATGAGAAATCAAAGTCACCGTACATTAAATAGAAATTAAATGCATTTTTAACAAAGCAAAAGGGGCTTTTGGAAGTTTTTTTTATAAATATCTAACGGGACGAGTCATTCAAATATAAAACTGTATTAAAGGGTGTACCGAATCAAATTGCATCACAAGAAAGGGTTCGTATAATTTCACCCATTCAACTGGTCGGTTTCACACTTAGCGATTACAAGAAAACATACGACTGCATACTATACTTGTTCCTTATCGGTACGCAATGGAACGGTGCACGACAACACTGCAGCTTAGAAGCGGAAAGGAAGTGTTCCGGTTTAGAACGCTTATGAGATTCCAAAGTGATTCCGGACGGAGTTTTGGTTTTGTACAACGATGAATCACCTCACTAGGACACTTCAGATTTTTCCAGATCACAGCATTCGTGGAAGTGTTTCAGCCAATCTGAAACATGAATGGAAAACATCACATATATTATTCGTACCGGAGACCTACAACCATCACTTCGTACTAGGGATGCGCAACCTTCTGTAACGCATGGTATTTTGACTATAGATCTATGTTTCAAATTATTCAAATTTCCAATGCATAATATACAATCTGTAGTTTCATTCACAGTAATCCTTTCGTAGAAGCGTTTCTGAGCTAAATGTGCAAAAAATTACCGCGTAATAACTGAATCAAAAAATAATCAACACATAAGCGTATTTCGTGAAACATTCAATTTTGTTGAATTTCCAAGGCATGAGATGCACACCGAAAACAACAACTTATATAGGGTGTTTGTTTTATAGTTCAGAACCTCTCGAGGGGTGATAGAGAATCATATTTGGGGAAAATATACCATCAAATCTCGACCATTACTGAGTTATTGAACTTTTTCTGTAAGTAACTTGAATGTTTTTAAATACATCTAACACAAAAAATATACTTCGTTTTTCAAATCTATTAGTTCCATTGGAAAGATTAGAATATTTACTATTGGACGGTGTCCTAATATCTTTAAATTAAATAGCCTAAGTAACTTTAGTTTTTCAAATCTATTCAGCAGATGCTTTACCATTTTTCCCCCAAAAACAACTGCATTTCGAGCCTCAAAAGCGGAGGACCTCCTGAAACTGAAATCCAGACGGGAATCCTTCAGAGTTCCATTCCGAATTAAAATTCGATTGATTTGTCCTGGTTGATAAGTCAGCGCAATTAAATACAAAAGAGTACTTCGTAACTACTGTGCAATTAGCTTTCCGAACTATAATAGACAAACAGTGATGACCTACCAGATCATTGCAAGCTTTGGTAAGTGATTTTCCTTGTTCTGCTTAGATCACGAACATGGAAAGTTGCGATGCATCCCGAGCAAGCAGAATTTTAACAACTTTTAATCAGACGGGCGACGGAAAGGATAAAACGTTGCACACTTTCCTCACGCGGGGAGGAAAAAAGAATGCTTTTAGACTACTCTCGGGCTGAACGATAAAAGCTTTTAGCGTGTTTCTATCGGTAACTCAATTTTATTTCTTCACGCTGATCCAATTTGCGCATTACCTGGGTAGCTACATCAGCAGTGCAGCCAGAGCAAATCCGAATGAGTGCGAAACGAACAGTAGCTCCCGATGTGCAGCGGGAAAACGTTTTCTTCTGATCAAAGCACAGCCTAAAAACTTTCTGAAAAGTGCCATTTTCAAACGATAAATTCAATCAATAATAACTAAATTGCTTTCATCTCGACGAGGCCTTATATGGTACGGGCGATGGTTCAGTTTTTTCAGGTCATTTGCAATGCACGCAGGGAGTTTTTGTGTGCAGCTGTGGGTCAGTCCTAACCTAACCAAGTTTTGACAGGCACATTTGCAACTTTGAGCCGAACGTTCCACTAAATTCGAACCCTGGAAATGCATTGTACCTAGCAGCTCAAGGCTGGTAGCTAGATAAAACAAATAGGTCCACATGGTGCATAATCAGAAAATTCTGTACGCAACCTTTATTTTTTTACAAAAGAAAAAAAAATGGATGTAACAATGTGCGCTTAAGCGCACAAAACCTAACTGGGTGCATACAGAGTGGCCGCGAGAAGCTGAGCTGGGACTGGTACTGACATTAGAGTGCGAGAAACCTGCTTATCAAATGGAGCATGTCAGAGTAAAAGCAGGCAGTCGGCGCAGATCCGCTCAGCTTTCACTCTGACAGGCTCCATTTGATAAGCTGCAAGCAGGTTTCTCGCATTCTAATGACAGCGCCAGCCCCAGCTCAGCTGATCGCAGCCACTCTGTAAGCACCCTTACTTGGATTTGAATGATTCGTGTCCCACTCATCAGTAACTAATACCATCTTGCTGTCAATTTGACGATATATTCAAACTAACACCAACAGGCGCCAACCTATTGGACATTAAATCCAAACAGTTCACACAACATGTGTGAACGCCTAAAGTAACTCGCAGATACCGAGTGATGTCTCGATTAACCTAGCACAGAAGCTCTAGATCGCTTTAGGGAAAAATGAAGGTTGCATACTCACAGGCGGTGGGCTCTAATGCCAAAAGACAAAAGTTCCGTTCCCTATACTCGTCAGCGACGTAGAGCTTCTGTGCTTAGCTAACCGAGGTATCACTCGGTATCAGCCAGTTGCTTTAGGCGTTCACACATGTTGTGTGAACTGTTTGAATTCAATGTCTAACTGACACCAATTTGGTTTTAGTTTGGATATACCGTTTAACTGGCAGCAAGTTAGTGTCAGTTACTGACGAGTGGAACACGAAGCATTCAAATCCATCTTCTCTAGAAAATGTTTCTGTTCAGTCACACATACACTTATCAACGCAAGGCTTAATAAGCACTTCTTTGTTTTTATCTGTAAGTATTGTAAAAATAAGAAAGACCTGCGACACGATGATGCTAATGCACTAAAACGTATTAAATAAACCAATTTAAAATGAATTCAAACCTAAACGAATCTTGATCATGGCTCAGCACATGTTTCATGTTTCACATTTCTTATGAAAATATGTATAGAATTCGCTCAAATATTGTTTCTTCCATCAAGATTTTTTCTGAGGTCCGGAAGGCCAAGCCTTATATACCAATCGACTCAGCTCGACGATTTAGGACACGACTTTTTGGAGCGCAGAATTAATGTTCAAAAACATTCTTCTTTCGTTTCCACTATATTTCTATCGGGCCAATCGGTCGGATGCCGTGGTCGGTCCGGCGATTCCGGATGGCACGTGACGTTCGGTTCGTTGGCGCCCCAACGACCCATACCCGGTGCTCTGTCGCAGTCTACTCGAATAATCCCCTGCGGTGGATCTAACCTACTCCGGCTGATAGTTTCCCGTCGGTGATTACTCTTCCGAAACCGTTGCTCGCTGTTCATTACACCATTCCCCCTGTAAGGCGTCACTACTCTGTTGACCTCGTTTCACGTGTTTACGTCGCGTGTCATTCTCTAGACGACATTATATGAGCTGATGTCCGGTCCTTCCGTTTCAAGTATCTCTCTACGTTTCTGACGTTTCTCTAATAATCTCATTCGATGTTCTCCGCCAGGGTGATGCAGATGGGGATCATCCCGACGACAACGCATACTGCCTCCGACAATATTGTTCTGTACGCACTCATCAGCCGCAGTGTCAAGACATCCCATAGATAGATAGTAAGGGACCCATTCTGTGCAGTGCTTTGGTGTTGGCTCCCCAACTGTCACTGTTAGATGCATTCTTCACATTTATCATGACTACAGCGCCGTATTGATCTCTTCTTCGCCTCCATTCAGATGCTTTCTTAGCACTTTCGAGCACTGTCCGAATTGTATCCACTATCGATTCTCCTGTGTGGAATCCGAATTGCATCTCGGCCAGTTCGCGCTCGCCCTCCGCGCATTTCATCAACCTGTTGAGAATGATTCCAGGAGTTATCCAAGTGCAACCACAATAGATCTAAGTACTTCGCTCGGTGGCTTCCCTGGCTTCTGCAGCTACACCAGCTTCTGTACCTTCCACATTTCGGGGAATTTGCCTTCATCTAGTCACTTCTGCAGCACCCTCCTGGACGTGTCCGGGAATACCGGGATCGCAGCTTCCTGCTTCTTCGCCGTACGGTTTTGATGGCCAGATAGTCGGATCGTGCGTCGGAAAAAGACACTCGACGATTATGATACTACCATGATATCTGGATAGTGCAAAACTTATTAAAATGGGTTTTAAATTATTTATACTTGTAGGCTCGTAGTCGCTTTGATCACATTGGCCACTTAGAACGGTCTTGATGCCCCGGAGAACTTGCCAATGTACAGAGTTAATTTTACATCCATTCTTCAGAAAATTCTTGACCGATTTCCACCATCTTCCAAATTTGAAATAATTGATACAATGCTTCAACTTGCTGCTATTGAATTTCATTCAGATATCTGACTTTCGGTTCCGGAGTTACAGGTTAGTTACTGAGGTCGCATATACCTGTACCATCATAATACTTACTTTTTGTCCCTAATACAGAAAGGTTTTGCCATTACTCTGAAGATCGTCCCATTTGTTTTTACTTAAATAGGTATTCTGGATTTTAACTGGGGTGTGTGTCGGGGGTATCCCTCTCCATCATACCCCCTCAGACCAGCCCATCCAGACGCATAACTCTCTCATTCTCACTGCCTTCACCTACCAAGCATACCAAATTGAGCTGAGGAGTAGTAGCTTTTTCACTCTCCTCACATACCCACCTCCGCATGGCGGAATAAGTTAGCAAAAAGACATCATTGAACTAATGCTGATTAAGCCAATTAAGTATGATATTTTTTATTGTTTCAAGTGTTTCTACGTCGACACGTAGCTCATCAAGTTCGTAGCTAGAGAGTCACCGTATATAGGTGCAAGGTGTTCTGAGAATGTAATAGACATTTTCACAATTATATTGAATATGGAATCATATTTTGAAGAAATGAGAAAGACACAATTATACCACTAGCTGCATTAAAACAGGTTTTTTGAAGAATTAATTCTCCATAATTATTTCTAGGAGAATTAATGACTAAAGTTATTATATAAAAGATGCATTTATATGAAAATTCATAACTCCTTTCAGTGAAATTTTTAAACTTGGTAGAGTTCGAGCACACAATGAATGATTTCAAAAAAATTACAAGGAAGAAACAATTTGTGTTCAAAGAAAACCCCAAAATCTGTGCGTTTTCGTAATACAAAAGGGTGTGTGCTCCTATAGTTGAGGTGTAGAGTAGAATGGGGTCAAATAGTTATGGGGGTCATGATCTTTGCTATGTTATTGCAGAGGTCGCTCATCTTGTGTGAATTAGATACACGGTAAACTAAGTCGTTGACGACTGTCATTTCGGCTGATGCCGTGAATCAACTGTATTAGTTACGGCGTCGTTTATGTTTTAGCGTGCTATTCTACGAAAACACGTTGTCTTTCGTCCTATGTACATTACTTCAATCAATGTAAAAAGTGTCAAGTGAGTTTTTTTCTTACGTCAAAATTAATGCTGAACATGAATTTTGTGCTGGTTTTACGACATCTTTGTTTTTGCAAAAAATGGACATCAACATGAAACACAAAGCTTCAAAATTTTTGGATCGCTTTGAAAAAAGTTATGAATTATTGTATAAAAAGAATGAAAAATTACATGTGCTTTATGGCACGTGTTAATATGGTTACCTAATATGGTAACCTTTATTCAGTGTTTGACCGACGATACACAATATTCCAACATCGCAAAAATAACTGCCGTAAAGCCAATCTCTTAGACGCTAAAGATCATTGTCGGAGATGGAGAATCACGACTAGCTTAGGAAAAGAAATCGATAATCGTTTTAAGCGAATTTGTTTTCAAAACATCTCGAAAATTACTATTGATCGAACTATTGATATCCTCGACGAACTTAAGGCGCTTTCATCAAACATAACGGCAAGTCAAAACGCTACATCATCGCTTGATTCATGCCCCAGTTTGGAAGCCGAATTAAATAACGACAAAAATATCGATAACTCAGGTTGGCGCTTTTTGGGTACAAGGAAAGTATGGAAAGCAGACTGGAGCGATTACGATGCACGCAAATTAAGAAACCTGAACCAGCAAAAACAGGCCGAAAAGGCTAGAAGACGTAGAAAAAGATCGAGGCGAAATAATAATAATAACGTTAATGAAAAAAACAAAAGCACCACAAATTTTCCTCGACCTGATCAAGAGCAAGCAGCGCGCCACTCACGACAGCCAGTTAATAGTAACCATCCGAGTAATACCAATCGCAAAATCACATTTAGGGCCGGCAACACCCACTATAACAAAAACCATATGAGTAGTCACTACAACAATAGTTTCCTGCCACCGGATAGAGTGCTTCTTGCGGCTGCAAAAGATCATTTCTCAGGACCCCCCACGAACTATAGGCCAACAATTCAGTTTCAAAGAGGACCGACATTGAATCCCTATCCAGTGGATGATTTACCACGATCGACGATGCAAATGCACCCAACATCGGAGCGCTTGTCAACAGTTTTGTGTAAGGCGTGCCATTCTCAACATTCGTGTTTTCGACGACATTGACGCATTCCTTAGAAGAAGGAAATGACGAGGACACCGCAGTTTGCCAAGATTCGACGCCATTTGAACGACAACAAAAAGAGGTAATCTCGATTCCTCAAGTAGAGTCGTCAGTAGAAATTTTAATTTACTGTCAAAATTTTAATAGAATGAAAAGTGCATCGAAAATGAATGAAATTCACAAGAATATTTTAAGTAGCTCCTATACAATTATTTTGGCTACAGAAACTAGTTGGGACGAAAGTGTTAGAAGTGAAGAAGTTTTCGGGAACAGCTACAATGTGTTTAGAGCTGACCGAGACATTCATATGTCTGAAAAGAAGTCAGGAGGGGGAGTTTTAATAGCAATTACATCAAAATTTAATGCAGAAATCATTACTACAAGGAAATTTAAAGAATTTGAGCATGTGTGGGTTAAAACCCATCTGGCAGGTGAAACACATATATTTGCCTCTGTGTACTTCCCCCCAAATAATGCCCGCAAAGATACATTTGAAAAGTTTTTTCTTATTGCCGATGACATTATAACCAAGCTCCCCCCAGAGGTAAAAGTTCATATTTATGGTGACTTCAATCAACGAAGCATTGACTTCTTTCCAGACACTGAAAATGAAAGCATTCTACTTCCAGTCGTTGGGGATAACGAAACTCTGCAGGCCATATTTGACAAAACTGCAAGTTTAGGACTTAACCAAATCAATCATGTTAGAAATCAGCAAAACTGTTATTTAGATTTATTATTCACAAACATTCTTGAAGACTTCTGTGTCATCGAATCATTAACTCCACTATGGAAAAATGAAGCGTTCCATACAGCAATAGAGTTTTCTGTATTTGTACATGATAACAAAAGACCCGATGACTGCGAGTACGAAGAGGCCTTTCAATTTCAATTGGCAAATTTTGACAACATAAAACAAAGACTAAGCAGTATAGATTGGCAAACGTTGTTTAGAAATGAAACAAGTATCGAAAATTCAGTAGACGTCTTTTACACAAAATTGTTTGATATAATAGTTGAACAAGTACCATTGAAAAAAATTAGGCGACAAGGCAACACAAAATATCCAGTTTGGTATAACGAGCAAATTAAAAATTTAAAAAATCGTAAACAAAAGGCCCACAAAAAGTATAAAAAAATCAGAAATGAAAGGAACTTATTTAACTATTTGGATATTGCGATCAACTAAACCTATCCATTAAAATAGCATTTGAAGAGTATAACTCAAAAACCGAACTTCAAATAAAATCTTGCCCAAAAAATTTCTTTAATCATGTTAAAAATAATTTAAAATCGGAAAACTTCCCTTCAAAAATGAAACTTAAAGAAAATGTCGGTGTCAACGCGGAACAAATCTGCAATCTTTGCGCAACCTTCTTTCAAGACATCTATACCACATTTTCTGAAGAAGATCGTGATCGCGAATATTTCGGTTTCTTCCCAGAATTCACCACAGACATTGGCGTCAATCATGTCAGTGTGCAAGATATTATGGAGGCTCTAAACAAACTAGATGCATCCAAAGGTTCTGGACCTGACGGGATCCCACCCGTATTTATGAAGAACTTAGCGTTGGAACTCACAGCTCCTCTGTTTTGGCTTTTTAACATGTCGCTTGAATCTGGCATTTTCCCCAATTTATGGAAAAGCTCGTACCTGGTACCCATTTTTAAAAGTGGCAAAAAATCTGACATATGTAACTACCGTGAAATTGCCATTATGTCATGTATGCCTAAACTCTTTGAAGCAATCGTTAACGAAAAACTATTCAATCAAATCAAAAACAGAATTACTAACATGCAGCATGGGTTCTTCAAAGGACGTTCAACTAATACAAATTTACTAGAATTCGTTAACTACTCATTGATTGCAATGGAGAATGGAAACTACACTGAAGCTCTTTACACGGACTTTAGCAAGGCATTTGATCGTATCGACATACCCTTGCTATTATTCAAACTGAAAAAATTAGGAATTGAATCAGGTCTTCTAAAATGGCTCGAATCATATTTAACTAACCGTCAACAAATAGTTAGATTTAAAGGGAAGAAATCGAATCCCATTCAAGTCACATCAGGAGTTCCTCAAGGCTCCCATCTAGGCCCTCTTTTGTTCATTTTATTCGTAAACGACATATCATACATTCTCAAAAACATAAAAGTTCTTATCTATGCCGACGACATGAAGCTCTTTTTAGAAATTAGGAACAAACAAGACATAAAGATATTACAGGAAGAAATACATATGTTTTACCTCTGGTGTAACAAAAGCCTTCTGCAACTAAACGTAAAAAAATGTAATGCAATAACTTTTAGTAGGAAACGAAATACACCTGACATTTCAATCACTCTAGGAAATCAAGTGGTACAAAAGTGCGAAAGAGTTAAAGATTTGGGAGTCATTCTAGATTCAAAATTAACATTCATTGACCATTACAACACAATCATCAATAGAGCAAATAACATGCTTGGATTTATAAAGCGTTTTAGTTACAATTTTAATGATCCATATACAATTAAAACATTATACATCTCGTATGTAAGGTCAATACTGGAATATTGTAGCATAGTTTGGTCACCTTTCTCAATCACACATGAAGAAAGAATAGAATCAGTACAAAGGCAATTTTTATTGTTTGCACTTCGCAAAATAGGTTGGACACGATTTCCTCTCCCATCTTATAAAGCTCGCTGTATGCTCATTAACATCCAAACACTAAAAGAGCGCCGAGAATATGCAATGGTTTCATTTCTAAACGATATAATTTCGTGTCGTATTGATTCAGTCGAACTTCTATCTAAACTTAATTTTTATATACCTTCCCGGCAGTTACGAATCCGAAATACATTTATAACAAACAATTATCGTACAAATTATGCCAAGTTTGGACCATTAAATCAGATGATGGCAACTTACAACAAGCACTGCGAAGCTATTGACTTAACAATGACAAAAAGCAAATTAAAAAAATATCTCAATTCTATTCGCTTATAAAGAACATCCTAAAGTAGTGCTATGTAAACCAGATAGTGTTTAGTTTAGTTATTAGTATTTTATGTTTTAAGTGTATACTATATTTTATCGTTGTAACAAAACGGTCTACTCTTGTTTGACGACAATAAATAAACTAAAAACAGCTGCGACTAAAAACCGTGAGCATCCTGACTGTAAATAACTCATCATAATTTATTATGTAAATTCCTAGTTACAGGAAATCACAACATTTCGAATATATATATATATATATATATATATATATATATATATATATATATATATATATATATATATATATATATATATATATATATATATATATATATATATATATATATATATATATATATATATATATATATATATATATATATATATATATATATATATATATATATATATATATATATATATATATATATATATATATATATATGAAAAGTTCCTCTCCAGGAAGTGTTTTTAATCAATCTTACTCCAGATTTTTTCGAGCCATCATTTCTGTAGCAATTTTTTTCAGTGTGTATTTTCATAAACTTTCATCATTTCTGTACAGCTTCTTCTCAGACATGACTTCAATACAACCAACTTCAAGTTACAATTTAAACAAAATGTGTAAAAATGCATACGCCCTTTTAAAAGATTGGACTTGGGTCAAGAGGGGACTGTCGAAAAATACATAATCTTTCTTATCGAAGAAATGTGCCAATTTTCATCAAAATCAAATAGGGTTGTGCCTAGCCGTGAGCAGATTGGAAATGCTGAGCATATGCCAACGAATAGTCTTGCACCATATTCGCTGTTATGATTCTTCTATTGCCATCCCCAGTCGATTCCGACACTTTGTTGCAATTTATTTCAACAATTTGTCATTATTTAAATAATTCAACCAAGCCAAATTCCGTTTCGTAGAGAATATTTTATCACACGAATAGACGAAAGTAGAATTTCAATGGCACCACTAAATTTTTAATGACCGGAGACCGAAGTTCTTCCAGACGTAACGTAGAACGCTTCCAAGTGGATTGGTTAGCGAACCATAACAAATATCGCTCTCCCTCGTTTGAATTAGGTCCTCTGTACAATTTTTCCGTGTTCAACTGTAATAATGACTTTTCCGTTATTGTGCAGACCTGCTTTAGAAAAAAAATTCAAAAGCCTTTCTGTTGCGGAACTGTGGAAAACCGTCTCAGTATTTGCTCGGTTTGGTGAAAAGAAAAAACAGCTGAAACGAAAATCGTGACGTACAATTGTGGAACCCGACTACAATGGCATCAGCAGACCAGGGCATCCGGCGCACAAAGCGATAGGTGAGTCGCAAATCGCGTCCAAAATGTAAGTAAATGCAATAAAGGTATCTAAAAATTAATGTTGGTTATTGGTGTTTTCATCCCTTTTACAGAAATAGTTCCATATCACAGATAACGGTTTTTTCATATATGTGATAAGGCTATAAAAGCATTAAAATGTGTTAGCCAAAGTTTTGGAGAACCATTACACTGTGTGGGTGGCGGATGAATGTAGAGACTCCATTCTATGATACCCACTTTTCCATTCAGTCAGTTTTGAAAGACGACACAATTCATCGTAACAGGGCGTACAAAGCGGTAGCAAAAAAAATCAGAAATCTTGCCAAAATTGACAGCACTGACGAAAAGAAAATCGTCATCAATCTCTGCATAGGCTATAGAAATTTTGAAGCCTTACTTCATCACTTCCGGCGAACACTTCATCCACTATCAGCGCATATATAGCTATGGGTACCCGAAAAATGTTTCGGCAAAATCAACCCATATTCCGCTATTCATCCCTACCCGAGCAGAAGAAAATAACTCCAGCATACTAAATTCAGGTATTCCAAGTCAACAAGTGAATAACACATTATAATAAGCTCTACATAATTATTGTTGTTGATGTAAATAAGCTCTAATAAAAATTCAAACATGTTCTATGAATAACTAGTCAGTAATGTGGCACCCAGTTCTAAAACCCGAATAATAATAAACCATTTTTCGAACTTACAATAACAAGATTTACTGTATGGAGGTATTCAATAATAATTAAGTATTCATGTATTCATGCCAGGAAACATACAACAGTAGGGTATTGATTTGACATTTATAAAAATCACTGAAATGCATATGTAATACTAAACTAAACTACCTCATTAAGCACGTGTTGAAGAAACATAAGAAATAAACAATTAATGTCAAGTTACGGTACGTATGCTCGGGCTATTGACCAGCTATTTCCTCCTGGTCGGGTATCGGACCGCATAGCAGCGATGGGCGCGAGACGGCTGCAATCTCGCAGGACTAACTAATTTTCCGCCCATTATCATCGGCAAAGAGTAGCAGCAACCGTGGCGTATAGTTGTTCCGACAGAAGCGAGGAAATAATCCAGAGTAAATCTAGCGGAAGGTATTTCCGGCAACGGCATGCTGGTACAATTCGATATCCGGTGTATTGATTGATTCGATATAGGACTTCGATGAGGGAGACCTTTACCCACCGATTGTAGGCCTTTCTGGTGAAGAAGGGTGTTTCGATGGACGGAATATTTATTAGCCGATAAATACGGGATGAGTTGTTAATTGAAACAGGTCGATAATAAGGTATCAATTTCAGACAATCATTTTGCGCTGATGAGCGAGAGCAATATATTGCTTACATATGTGCAAATTTATTGCTAATGAGCAATTCTTGGAAAAATCGGTAATCAGTTCACTTCGTCCGCCTCACTTTTCCACCTGATTACGATGTGGTGATTTGTGGTGATTTGTCAGCAAAGCTATCTTTACAAATGAATCGGTAAGATAATAAAATTAGGTTAGCACCGTTCATATTTTATTGCAAAATTTGGTGTAATCGTAAATTCACTATTTTTACTGTACGCATTATGTCGCATGTAGTTATAAATGACGTCAATCAGGCTGATATAGCTCTGAACTGTTCAGTGTTTATTTCGCCCACTATCAATAAGGCATTGACTACGTGGGAGAATATGCGTTGATTAGTCGAAAACGGAGCGTGTTTAGTTAGCAAGGCAAGGTGGCAATACTTTGCCTCTTTTTAAAGAGTAAAATAGGGTACAAAAAGAGCATAATACCTAAAATTTAACAAAACATCACTAAACTCTAAACCAATGACACTATCATTCAGTGCTCTGAAAAAACTACCAAGGACCAGACAACAACGCCATAATATCCAATCAATGCATTGTATTCGTTACGTGGGTTAAAGTGAAGATTCGATTTTACCAACTCCCGATTTTGTCAGCTTTTTGTCCCGATTTTGGCAGTCTCATATGAAAATATTTTTCATCCAAAATATCCATATTTTTCTATTCCAAAGGTCCAAAACATGCAAAAAATTTAAAAAATATATATTTTTAAAAGTTTTCTTCAAAACATCGATTCATTCAATAAACGATTTTTCAAAAATCGATTCTCTAAATAATTCAATCTTCAAATAATCGATCCTTTGAATAATCGATTCTTCGTATAATCGCTTCTCCAAATAATAAATTCTCCAGATAATCGATTCTTCAAAAAACAATCTTTCAAATAATCGATTCTTAAATAATCGACTCTTCAAAAAATCGATTCACGCGATAAACGATTTTTCAAATAATCGATTCTCCAAATAATTGAGTCTCTAAATAGTCGATCCCTTGAATAATCGATTCTCCAAATAATCGATTCTTCAAATAATCAGTTCTTCGTATAATCGATTTTTCAATAATTAATTATTCCAATCATTTATTCTTGCAATTATCTATTCTTCAAAGAATCGATTCTTTCAATTCTTCGAACAATCGATTACTTGAACAGTCCGTTCTTCAAAAATCGATTTTTCAAATAATTTCTTCAACTAATTCATTCTTTCCATTCTCAAATTCTTCAATTATCAATTGTTTAAATAGTCGATTCGTTTAATAATCGATTTTTCGGCTAACCAATTCTTAAAAAAGATTATTCCAACGGTCGGTTCTTCAAATAATCGATTCTCTTAATAATGGATTCTTTCAATAATGGATTATGCAAATAATCGATTCTTTAAATAGTAAAGCAAATTTTTTCATGGATGTAGCTTATTCAAATAATCGATTTTTCTTGATCAATTGTTCTAAAATCGGTTTTTTAATTAATCGATTCTTCAAATAAACAATTATCCAAAGAATTAATTCTCAAAAAATCGATTCATCGAACAAACGAGTCTTCAAATATTCGATTCTTAAAATAATCATTTTTTCAAATATTAGATTCTTTAACTAATCGATTCCACAATTAATAGATTCTTCAAATAATCAATTCTTTAATTAATCAATTCTTCAAAAATCAACTTTTCAACAAATTGCTTCTTCAAATAATTGAATCTTCCAATATCCGATTGTTTCTTCAAATAATCGATTCTTCAAACAGCCCATTCTTTCAATGATCGATTCTTCAAACAATCTATTCTTCAAATATACGATTCTTCAAATAATCATTTCTTCAAATAATCGATTCTTCAAATAATCGATTCTTCAAATAATCGTTCCTTCAAATAATCGATTCTACAATCAATCGATTCTTCAAATAATTGAATACTATAACGTCCGATTGTTCAACGATCGATTCTTCAAATAATCGATTCTTCAAATAGTAAAGCAAATTTTTTCATGGATATAGCTTATTCAAATAATCGATTTTTTCTTGATCAATTATTCAAAAAAACAATTCTTTCAATAATCGATTCTTCAAATAAGCAATTCTCCAAAGAATCAATTGTCAATAAATAGATTCTTCAAACAAATCAAATATTCGATTCTTAAAATAATCATTTCTTCAAATAATCGATTCTTTAAATAATCGATTCCTCAAATTATCGATTCTTTAAAAAACCAATTCTTCAAAAAATTAACTTCTCAAAGAATCGCTTCATCAAATAATCTATTCTTCAAATAATAGATTCTTCAAATAGTCATCTCTTAAAATAATCGATTGTTCGAATAATCGATTCTACAATTAATCGATTCTTCAAACAATCGATTCTTTAAATTATCAATTCCTTAAAAAATAAATTTTTCGAATAATCGGTTCTTTAAATAATCGATTCTTCAAAAAATTGAATCCTCCAACATCCAATTGTTTCAACAATCGATTTTTCAAATAGCTTATTCTTACAATAATCGATTCATTAAAAACCTATTTTTCAAGCAATAGATTCTTCAAACAATCGATTCTTGAAATAACCCATTTCTTCAATAATCGATTATTCCAATAATCGAGACTGCCAACAACAGATTCTTCAAAAAATCAAATTCTCAAATGTTCAGTCCTTCAAATAATCGCTTCTTCTAATAAGCGATTCTTCGAATAGTCAATTCTTCAAAGAATCGATTCTTCAAATAATTAGAGAATTAAGAAAAAAGAAGTAAGAAATAAGAAATAAGAAGTAAGAAGTAAGAAGCAAGAAGCAAGAAGCAAGAAGCAAGAAGCAAGAAGCAAGAAGCAAGAAGCAAGAAGCAAGAAGCAAGAAGCAAGAAGCAAGAAGCAAGAAGCAAGAAGCAAGAAGCAAGAAGCAAGAAGCAAGAAGCAAGAAGCAAGAAGCAAGAAGCAAGAAGCAAGAAGCAAGAAGCAAGAAGCAAGAAGCAAGAAGCAAGAAGCAAGAAGCAAGAAGCAAGAAGCAAGAAGCAAGAAGCAAGAAGCAAGAAGCAAGAAGCAAGAAGCAAGAAGCAAGAAGCAAGAAGCAAGAAGCAAGAAGCAAGAAGCAAGAAGCAAGAAGCAAGAAGCAAGAAGCAAGAAGCAAGAAGCAAGAAGCAAGAAGCAAGAAGCAAGAAGCAAGAAGCAAGAAGCAAGAAGCAAGAAGCAAGAAACAAGAAGCAAGAAGCAAGAAGCAAGAAACAAGAAGCAAGAAGCGAGAAGCAAGAAGCAAGAAGCAAGAAGTAAGAAATAAGAAGTAAGAAGTAAGAAATAAAATGTGAAAAGTAAAAATTGAAAAGTAAAATGTAAAAAGTAAGAAATTAGAAACAAGAAACAAGGAATAAAAAAAGAATAGAGCAAATTAAAAAGTAAAACGCAAAAAGTAAAATGTAAAAAGTAAGAAATAAAAAGTAAAATTTTAAAAGATTTTACTTAGTAAAAAAGTAAGAAATAAGAAATAATACGTAACAATTTAAAAGACGGTGGAAGTATCATTTCGCAGCGCATACACAGGAAAACAAATATTTTACCACATTGGAAACATAGCCAACGTTTCCAAACCAACAGGATGTACATTTAGTATTCCAATTTCTACTATTCCGCCTGGTTGAAAATTGTGTTTACATTTCACATTCGTCTTTGCTACTTTTTGTTGGTACGACGCTGCTTTCAGAAAAATAGGGTCCTGTTAGCTTTTTTTTCTATGTCGAAGCAAGGACTTCGAGATAGGTAGATAGGATACAAGCCAAGTCATATTTAACCAAATTGGGTTTGTTTTTGCTTATCCACCCCACTCTCGGAGTCTAGCCACGATGTTTTAGTTTTGTGCTGCTACTGCTGTTGCCCTTTTTGCCGGGATGAAACGATTCACCATTCATCTCATAAATTTAAGCTGCAAAGCTTTTTTTTTCGCCCGGTGGAATAATTTATGTCGGCGCCCAGTCAAAACGAATGGAAATAATTTGCGTACACAATAATACTTTATCGCATTTACTGCGTGGTATTATGCCACACCATTCAAAAGTGAATCCGTTTTTTTATATTCTCGCAATCGATTTCCATTCCAAATAACTCGGGAGAGTGGCAGGTAGGCACATAATAACGTTAATTTACGGTCGTTGTCGATGTAATAGTCATATGAATCCTTTTTTTATCGCAGCAAGCCAGGGCAATTATCCGTGCGAGGTGCTCACGCGTTTCCGAAGATAATACAATTTGTTTCATAATAGACGAAAATTCAGCAAACGATTATTGAATTAAAATCCAACAATAATAATCACAGAACAGTCGAAACGATATTACGTTTTCCATTACGTCAACCAATCGTTTGTCAATTTGACTGAAACCTCGAAAACAGACGTTAATTCATGTGGAATGCATCATTGTTCGATGCATAATTTTTGTTACTATTATCTCGCAACGATGGACAATACTGCCGAATGGTTCATTTTTTTTTATTTTTGACACTGGGTAAGAGTCAGGTCTGCATTGCCTTTTAGGCTGTGAACCATTTGGTGAAATTTTTAACTTTTAGTTATAATCTGACACTTCGAAAGTTATTTGCAAAATAACCCTACTCTGGAGCATGGTTAAATTTGACAGATCGATGGTTAAAATTTTGCAAATGATGCAGAATAAAAAGGTGGAAACATGTTCTGTACCTAATTGAGGTTGTAAATATTGTTCAATACAAAATTAAGGGATAAACATGGAAGCGATAACGTGTTGTGTTAAGATTTGTTTGGGTTATTTCATGATGTGGATGTTTACTTGTCGAGGCTATGACTGTCATACTTAATGTAATAAGAAAAAAACTAATTTTAAAATATCGACAAATGTTCACACCTATACCAACTTGTGGTCATCACTGCTGTCCATCCTAAATAACTATCCATATGTCAACTTTTGAAATGGTTCGCTCTCTCGGTTAAATTTTTCCATTCAAGAGAAAATAACTTTCGAACTGTAAAATTTTAACTAAAGGTTAAAAAAAATCGCCAAATGGTTCACAACCTTAATATCTTAATTAAGAGGGATTATAACGCCATTTTGGCGGTAAATTCATTCACATGGTTGTTTAAATATAAAATATAAATTTCCTCAAAACTTCTGTATAAACTAAATAATTTCTTCACGACAAAGCTGATGAATATACTGTTTTTTTTTTTACAATGGAGAAGACCTTTATGTCCTAGCCCAGTACACGTGCTAACGGTAGGGTCCAATCTACCACGCGGGGTGCACTGGGGGCGTGTCGGACTCGAATGGTGACCAGCCATTAATACCGACTAAACTCCATTGGGCTCCGCCATCATTCCTCCCAGGAACTACCTCTCGGTATTACTTCTGGGGGGATGGCTGTACTAAGTGTACTCATTCACTCTCACTCACGCGATCATACATCCTGTATGAGGCTTACTTGGGTGCTCTCCCAATCACACTTTGATTCACTCTCAAACACTCCCACATGAGGCTGACTTTTGTGCTCACCTTTTACGTTCCATGCGAGGCTGACTTGTGTGCTCACCTTACTCATTCCTTGCTAGGCTTACTTTTGTGCTCGCCCTACCCATCCATGTGAGGCTGACTTGGGTGCTCACCCTATCACCTGATTCACTCTCAAACGTGCCACTCTATTGTACCTTTGTCACTCCCTCTGGCATCCCATGTGGGACATTTTTCTTAGGCCCCACTTCTGACATACCATGCGAGGCTGACTTTTGTGCTCACCTTTTTCATTCCTTGCTAGGCTGACTTTTGTGCTAGCCTCTACCAACCTGTGAGGCTGACTTTTATGCTCACCCCTTTTGATGAATATACTGTGGCTTAAGAAATATGAGACCCACACCACAACTACAACTGGCTAACGTGGTTGATTAGTTTCGATTTTTCACGTGCACGCCTGTGGTCGCGGCTGTACACGAATGATAACGAACTTCTCATCCTCGAGTAAACATATGTTAGAGAAATTACCATACAGAGGGAAATTCTTCAAACAATGTCGACTGCACGTTTCATAAATTAGCTCCCTATAGACTCAGCAAATCAGTTCTTTGCGCTTCAAGGCGAATAATTTTCACACATTCAACCAAAGGAAGTGTTTATTCTGGGAAAGCTGACAAACGGCTTGGGAAGAGATTCATGTACCAGAGATAGCTTTGCGAATGTCGGCATTAGGACGTTCCACAGATAATCTGTGGACGTACTTTTTGCTCCGGCACGAACCAGACCAGCAGCTCTGAGGGAAGTTTATTTTATGTAGATGGACTTTGCTAATTTTGTTCCGCAGAATTTACTTTATTTGCTATGCAGTACGTTCATACTATTTTCCAATGTTGCAAATATTCTTCACCGAACTAGTTCATTCGTTCATCATCGATGCGATATTCGTCGTGTCATTCACCCATGCCTCGAATAACGCTGCGCCGTTCGTCACACGAAAGCACAGAATCAGCGAAAATGAATAATACAAACATACAAAAAATCCGAATCTGATGACTGCTGTTCGCTGCTTGTTCGCATCGTTGTTTGTTGAATTTAGCCATTCATGCAATGTTCATCTTCACGCATCGTTCGGATCGGCACACGAATGGCTTAGGTGATAATCGCCACTAGCCATTCTTCGCTAAGGATTCTTCGTTCTTCATTCCTCCTGCATTGCGACCAAGAAAAACAAATTTCTTGTTCATTGATTGAAGGGTCAGAGCTTCATGACTGAAGTGGTGCAGAAATGCTTGCTATGTTCGGAATAGGATGACTTTTGCTATAAACAATTAGTAGTACATAATGATTATTTGCTGATGTTTTTTATCAGATTTGAAACGGAAAGCTGCGTAAGCAAAGCAAAACAAATCAATTACATTTGTAAATCTGCGGATGTCTCGCGGGCGAAAACCGAATCAACACAATTATGAATCTACATACTAGACTATTGGTACTTCAAATAACTTTTTTTCTAATGATGAATTAACACTGGGTGATAGTTTCCTTGAATCTACGTTTAATGACAACAAATAGCAACCTTAAGACGATATACTCTTATATAATATAATTTCTATATCTATAGAAGTATAATCAAGCCACAAGTTTTTGACAAATCGATGCATTCCAATTTCAACCAAACATAGCAAATATTAAACTTTTGCCAAAACTGAACCGGTTAGTCTTATACCCTAGTATCAATTGAGGTTTTATCGTACTTTTATAGCCACTCATAACATTTAAATTGCACTTGTAGCGTGCTATAAAACTTCAATTGTTGCTTGTAAACATAAGTTTTTGTACCATGAAAGACTATTCTTTAGCTTAAATAGCAGCTAATATGGTTTTAATTTCAGCAAAATCTAGCATGTTTTCAATAAAGTTGTACAACAAAGCATTACAGAAAAAAAGCTGAATATGTATATTTCACTTGACATGACATCAAGAAATAAAATTTGGATATATTCTATTAAGGGGCTACACCACTGTAGAGCACGCCAAACATGTCATAAAAATCGACACAAAATTAATTAAAAAAGCTAAGCAATAAAAAAATCCTACGTACGTCGCTGGAGAAATCAATTTTGAATATACTGTGAAAATTTCCAAGCGTTCAAAAATCATTTGTTCGAGTTACATTTGCGGCCAGCTCAAAAAAAGTGGCTTCGAGAAAAACGCGGTTAAAATTTTCAGTACACACGAGATATACATAAGAGGAATTGCGGTAGAATTGAAAATCTCAATATTTATGTATTGTTTTCGTCTTCCATGTTTTGGTATATGATTTTTAACATTCTAAAGCCATTTTTGATTAATATGGGTCATTCCACCCGAAGTGATCAAAAAAAGATGCAAACTTGAAATCGACCTTCACGGATTTGAACAAAATTTAGAGGAATTTTTCATCTAGGGCCAATTTATAAAAACCCAAATTTTTGTGTCAATTGAACCACCCCTCGGGTCATGGGAGCACCCCCCGTTTTGGCAAATTGCCAAAACCCTTGATTTTCTTTTGATCATATCTCCGGTTCTATTTACTCTAGAATCAAACCACAAGATGGCTTTTGAAGAAAATTGTTCAAGGAGTCTATAAAAAATATTATTTTTTTGCCGACAGTGTTGCCAACTATGCAATTTTTTCAGTTAAATATTAAAAGTTAATTTTTCTCTCAATACGTATATTTTAATTTTGAAAATTTTAATGCCATCGCGTTCCTCAGACATTTTTACATAAAAAACGCTTATCGTCCCAATATAATATGAGCGCACCCTGAGATATACCGTTTTGAAGGGAAAAGCTCCGATTTTCTCATATAAAGATCCATTTTTATTGGCCAAAATTGAGAAAATCTTCAAACTGTCATAAAAATCGACCCTGATCTGCTAGAAGCAAACCAAATACGTAGTTTTTCATCATTTCTCGTCTACTTCACGAAAAATTATGTTTGAACTCAGAATACTCAAGTTGGTTTTTTAGTGTTGTGCGCTTGCGATATTATTTGGGAAATTGCGGTTTTTTCTCTTCAAAACGGTGTATCTCAGGATGCGCTCATATTATATTGAGATGATAAGTGTTTTTTATGTAAAAATATCAGAGGAACGCGATGGCATTAAAATTTTCAAAATTAAAATATACGTATTGAGAGAAAAATTAACTTTTAATATTTAACTGAAAAAATTGCATAGTTGGCAACACTATCGGCAAAAAATAATATTTTTTATAGACTCCTTGAACAATTTTCTTCAAAAGCCATCTTGTGGTTTGATTCTAGAGTAAATAGAACCGGAGATATGATCAAAAGAAAATCAAGGGTTTTGGCAATTTGCCAAAACGGGGGGTGCTCCCATGACCCGAGGGGTGGTTCAATTGTCACAAAAATTTGGGTTTTTATATATTGACCCTAGATGAACAATTCCTCTAAATTTTGTTCAAATCCGTGGAGTCCGATTAGGGGCCATGCATAAATGACGTAGCATTTTGGGGGGTAGGGAGGGTATACCAAATTTGTGACGAAGTGTGACGAGGGGGAGGGTAGGGTCAGAAGTTGTGCGACGTAGCATTAAGTTTAAATTTTTTTGACGGGCACCCGTTAATTCTGGGGGCAGATCACTTGTGATGCATGTTTAAAAATCAGCTAAATTAAATGCATTTCTTTCCATCAAAATAAAAATTCAAAATGTATTTTGCGTTGCGTACAGTGTATTTTGCGTTGCGTGTAAGACGTCAAAACCCTACAAAAAATCAGTCCTACATTCAATAAAACGTCGAACAAAGTGAATCAGCGTAGGACATTTGTTAAACAAAATTTTCGGCGAGGGAGTGCAAAGTTGATGCAAAAATGGAAATTAAATGCATTTTTTCTAATTTGATGCAAATTTGTTATATATTTCTAGAGTGATCTGCCCCTAGTATTAATTAGATTAATTAGAGAAAACAATTTAATGTTCCTCCATTCCCAAGTTGCTTTTCATGCGGTTTTTCATTTTGTAAATTTTACTGTTCGAGGAATGGCAGGCTCGCAAAGAAATTGAAAGATTTTTCATGCGGATTTAAATTTCCACATTAGTTAGCTAATATTGCTAACTAGTAGACTTATTTTGGTAGCTGAATTAAATTTTCTTTCGGATTCAATCAAAGAAAATTTAGTTATTTAGTTGAGGTTATACCACAGACTAACAGACATAACACTATGAGGGAATTCCCTAAAAAACATCGATCCGACAATTTTCGCAGAACACTAGCTCCACCTTTTATTCACGGTCCCAAACACTCAATTACTGGTGGGTTTCCCCTCAGGTTTGGGAATAATTTTCACTAATGGTCTATCCCCCATATGCTTGTTCATATGTCAGTGGCGCCATAATTTCAAATGTGGCCACAGTCCCAACTGTAAATATATTTAAAATGACCGTTAAAGCGGGCGAAGCTTTGTTTTTGAGTGTTATGTCTGTTAGTCTGTGCGTATACTTCCTAAAATCGTTGACCGCTGCAGGATTGTGAACTTCTTTTCATGCTATATGACATGTAAAATGCTAAACAAAACTATCCACATTATATTTGTCATAAAATGGGCTTGTTTAGTAGGCAATTTGCTGTTATAATGAAAATGTTGATAAAAGTCGTCAAACATTTTGAAAGGACATATATTTAAAAGAATTGAAAAACATATGTAATTTTTTCATCTCCCTGTCGCGTTGTATGGGGGGGGATTAGTAAGATGCTACGTCATTTACAAGGGGGAGGTTAGAATTTTGTGACCAAATGCTACGAGGGGGGAGGGAGGGGTCGAAAATCGCCAGAAAAAAGCTACGTCATTTGTGTACGGCCCCTAAAAAGGATTATCTTGATTGGATAAATCATAAAGTTTTACTGTATTCATTATATTTAATAGAATAAAACTATTTCTAAAAATTTCAAAAAATGTGCTTCATGCACTAAAATAACTTTTTATTTATAAAAAATAAGCTAACTAAGCTTTTAGGTTCATACCCTAATTATAAAGGTTATAATCCTTTTTTTAATCAATAAAATTTCAAATAATCTTTTTTATTATATTTTATATCGATATATATATAAAACAAAGTTGGCGTACGTAAGACCGCGCATAACTTAAGAACGGCATGATGGATTTGCGCAATTTGTTCTTCATTTTGTTGAAAATTTTATGTAGAACAATGTTAGATAGAAATAAAATCTGTAAATCTTTGATAATCCTCCTATTAGTGCAATTATGCTTTCCTCATATATGAGCACATCTATCTCTACATATAAAAAAGAAATGGTTTCCGTGTGTCATCGCATAACTCAAGAACGAGATATCGGATTTCTTTGATTTTTGCATTATTTTGTTTTTTATTTTCTGTGGAAGTTTCTTTGACATAAAAATCAAATATTGAAATTTTCCCAATCCACCTATTAGTGCAATTGTGTTTTTCTCATATATGCACCTTTTGCTGGATATCTCTATATATAAAAATGAAATGGTTTCCGTGTGTCATCGTATAACTCAAGAACGAGATGGCGGATTTCTTTGATTTTTGCATTATTTTTTTGTTTATCTTCTGTGTAAGGTTCTTTGACATAAAAATCAAATATTGAAATTTTCCTAATCCTTCTATTAGTGCAATTGTGTTTCTTATACATGCAGCTTTTGCTGGATATCTCTATATATAAAAATGAAATGGTTTCCGTGTGTCATCGCATAACTCAAGAATGAGATGGCGGATTTCTTTGATTTTTGCATTATTTTGTTGGTTATTTTCTGTAGAAGGTTCTTTAACATATGAATAAAATATTGAAATTTTCCTAATCCACCCATTAGTGCAATTGTGTTTTTCTTATACATGCAGCTTTTGCTGGATATCTCTATATATAAAAATGAAATGGATTCCATGTGTCATCGCATAACTCAAGAACGAGATATCGGATTTCTTTGATTTTTGCATTATTTTGTTGGTTATTTTACTGTGGAAAATTCTTTGACATAAAAATCAAATATTAAAATTTTCCTAATCCACCTATTAGTGCAGTTGTGTTTTTCTCATATATGCACCTTTTGCTAAATATATATATATATATATATATATATATATATATATATATATATATATATATATATATATATATATATATATATATATATATATATATATATATATATATATATATATATATATATATATATATATATATATATATATATATATATATATATATATATATATATAAATGAAATGGTTTCCGTGTGCGCTCAACTTCCGAGCTGAGTAGTTCAATTATTTACGCTCCGGGAGTAGTTCACAGACTATTTTACACAGTCAATAGCTGTTTTTTATTAGTACCGTCGGGCCAAAGCGTGGTTACGACATGAATCGCCGCGAAAATACGTTTCGCATTGACTATGCAAACGTACCAAAAAACCATCGTTTGAAGAAATTCATCACTTCGTTCAGGAATCAGGAATCAGAATATATTGGCTCAAATGGCTATCGCTGAATTTCTGAGTGACTTCGGAGATGTATACTCAATCCACCAACAAATGTGGGACAACACATATGCCTTTGGAGAAATCCCGACTGGTGTTCGGATCGTAAAGATGGTAGTGAAGAAAAATATACCCTCTTACGTCACCGTTGATGGAGAAACGACGGCTCTGTCCTATTATGGACAACGTCAAACATGCAGACATTGTGAAGAGTTTGTGCACATAGGTATTCCATGTGTACAAAATAAAAAACTTTTGATTCAGAAGCTCGACGCCGATCAGAAGACCTATGCAAATGTTGCGAAGCAATCCATCATCACCTCGAAGCAACTGGGACCGAAACCAGCCAACACGAAACCGAAGTTTCAACTTAAGCAGTCGAAGAAACAACCAGCTTTAAATTTCACGATATTGAAACCGAAAGGAAATACACAACAACAAACTTCCAAAATGTTACCACCACCAGCTCCTCGTAATATGGAACAAAATACTCTTCCACTGGTTGAAGATAATCTGATACTACTTCAACAGCAAGCTGACCTTAAGGCACAGTGGACGAGAAAATCTACAGCAAGCGGGAGGAAAGAAGGTAATGAGACAGATGAATCTTCTACGTCCTCGATCAGCAAACGACTGCGCGAACGACCACCGGACAAAAAGCAACGGCATGATACCGAAGAAGGGAGAATGAGCAACTAAATATTTGATGGAATATAACAGCTACAACCTTGCAACTATAAATATTAACAATATTACTAACACAACAAAAATTAACGCACTTCGTTCCTTCATACGCATGGCTGATCTTGATATTGTATTTCTCCAAGAAGTGGAAAATGAACAGCTATCTCTTCCTGGTTTCATATTATCTTTAACATCGACATTGCAGGAAGAGGTACCGCGATTGCGCTTAAAGAATATATACGGTACTCACATGTTGAAAAAAGCCTAGATGGTAGATTGATCGCTCTCCGAATACAGAACACCACACTATGTAACATCTATGCACCATCTGGAACAGCACTGAGAGCCGAAAGAGAACGTTTTTTCAACACTACGTTAGCGTACTATCTGCGAATACCGACTGAACATATCATTTTAGCTGGGGACTTTAACTGTGTGCTACGTGACTGTGATGCTACAGGGTCTAACAAGAGCCCATCTTTGCGAACTACCGTGCAACAACTGCAACTTCAGGATGTATGGCAGAAATTACACCCAAGGGAACCCGGGCACACATACATAACACAAAATTCGACTTCACGACTGGATCGAGTATATACTAGCAGCGGCCTCAGTAATCAGCTACGCGAAACCAACACACACGTTTGTTCATTTACGAACCATAAGGCACTCACCGTAAGACTCTGCCTTCCCCGCCTTGGAAGGGATCACGGTCGTGGGTTTTGGTCACTTCGTCCCCATTTACTCACAACAGAGAACCTGGAAGAATTTCAGCTCAGATGGCAACACTGGACCCGACAACGTCGGAATTTTTCCTCATGGATACTTTGGTGGATACACTTTGCGAAACCAAAAATCAAAACCTTTTTTCGATGGAAATCCAAGGCTGCTTTCGATGACTTTCATCGCGAGTACCAACGCCTTTATACCCAGTTGAGAGTAGCTTATGACGAGTATTTTCAAAATCCCCAAATCCTGGCAACAATAAATCTGATCAAGGGAAATTCTCTCTACAAAGGAAATTCTCTCAGATGTTCATCCAAATCAATGAAACCTACGTTGGAGGAGAGCCTCTATCTGTGTTTCAACTCGGCGAGAGACGGCGGAAAAAAACAACAATCACACATATACAGGATGAGCATGATCGTGTTATTGAAGCCGAAGCCATCGAAGAACATATGTTTACGTACTATCGAACGCTGTATGAAAGTGTGGCTGCTGATGAAAATGCAGAAGACAGATTCGACAGTGAGAGGGTAATTCCTGAAAATGACGTGCTAAATGAATCATACATGAACGATATAACCACATCCGAGATATGGACGGCAATTAAGACCAGCGCGTCCAGGAAATCCCCGGGAGCTGATGGTATTCCAAGAGAACTTTATCTCTAAACTTTTAACACAATACACCGTGAGCTTAACTTGATACTCAACGAAGCACTGGCAGGCAACTTCCCAAATGAGTTCATGGATGGCGTGATTGTGTTAGTAAATAAGAAGGGCACATGCAATACTGCACGATCGTATAGACCAATATCTCTATTAAACTTCGACTACAAACTATTCTCTCGAATTCTAAAAGCTCGTTTGGAAGCAATTCTACGCGAGCACAGAATTATCAGTAACTCACAAAAATGCTCGAACCATGGGAGAAATATCTTCCAAGCAACACTGGCGATAAAGGACCGAATTGCACAACTGACTGCTCACAAACAGAGAGGAAAACTGATCTCATTTGATCTGGAACACGCATTTGATCGAATAAATAGAGAATTTCTCTACAAAACGATGCGAGAGATTGGACTAAACACTGAACTCGTGAATCTTCTCTCTCGCTTTGCTAACCAGTCCACGTCTCGCTTGACTGTGAACGGCCATCTATCACCAGCCTTTCCAATAAGGAGAGGGGTGGCAAAAGTTGGCATCTTCTACATTTTCGAGCATAAGTGAACTGCATAATCTATATCTGATGCACTTTTGCTCAATAATCCCTCACAGAGCCAGCATAAAAACGAAATTCACTTTACTACTGAAACCGAACACGTCCGAACCTGATTGCGCTGCGTCTGGTAAACGAATGACGAGGGAAACGAACCAAACATTTCATTCATCGCAGCGGGCATGAATTGAATTTCGTTTTGTTTCAAGTTCACGCAGAAATGTCAATTTTTTTAGGCTCTGCTGATAAGTAACGTGTATGAAGGCACTATTCACAAAGGAGAGTATGAATGCAGCGATGCTTCGTGGAAACAAACGAATTTCCATGATTCAAACGGATTCAAATCCGATTCGACTTTGAAAATGAAAATAACTCATTGAAAAGCACCGGAATGAATTCGAAGTACCGTCGACAGCATTGTTACTGTTTATAGAGATAGGCACAAAAAAGCATTGTTGATCATAACGTATATTATAGGACATAGGTTTTACAATTGGAATCACCTCACTGGAATTGAAATGAATAGAAATTTGATCCGCAAGAATTGCTATTTTTGCTTTTGTTGTATTTATTAGTGAATAATTATAGGCAGGACAACGTCTGTCGGGTCAGCTAGTTATATTTTATTAGCTTGAATAGGATTAAAAATCAATTTACTTTAATTTATTCTCTAATAAATGAAGGTAAAACAAATATTCTCACTTCAGAAGGTAGATTAAAACATTTTCTTATTCAAGCTTTTGCTTCTTCTATTTTATTATTTTCTATTATTTATAGAATGTTAATTTTTAGTACAAATTGAATAACAATTAATAATTTTAATGAATGAATAATTTTATCTACCCTATTACTAAAAAGTGGAGCTGCCCCATTCCATTTTTGATTGCCTGGTGTAATAGAAGGACTAAATTGAATCAATGCTTTAATTTTAATAACTTGACAAAAAATAGAACATTAAATTGTTTTCTCTAATTAATCTAATTAATACTAGGGGCAGATCACTCTAGAAATATATAACAAATTTGCATCAAATTAGAAAAAATGCATTTAATTTCCATTTTTGCATCAACTTTGCACTCCCTCGCCGAAAATTTTGTTTAACAAATGTCCTACGCTGATTCACTTTGTTCGACGTTTTATTGAATGTAGGACTGATTTTTTGTAGGGTTTTGACGTCTTACACGCAACGCAAAATACACTGTACGCAACGCAAAATACATTTTGAATTTTTATTTTGATGGAAAGAAATGCATTTAATTTAGCTGATTTTTAAACATGCATCACAAGTGATCTGCGCCCAGAATTAACGGGTGCCCGTCAAAAAAATTTAAACTTAATGCTACGTCGCACAACTTCTGACCCTACCCTCCCCCTCGTCACACTTCGTCACAAATTTGGTATACCCTCCCTACCCCCCAAAATGCTACGTCATTTATGCATGGCCCCTAAGAAGTAGTTTCTTTTTTTACGGGAAGAATATTTTTCTTATCGATTTCATTTTTCATGCATGTTTTATGATATGGTGAGAATTGGTAAGATATTTTAAAACACCCACTCCCCCCATATGTCCTTACGTAATTAGTGTATGACCCCTAATGAATAAATTTGCGTTAAATGATTTTTTTTATTAAGCTGTGGTACCTACTGTTAATGTTAACAACGTCACAAAAAATCTCACCTTAAACATCAATCTATCTTTATAGCACTAGTTAACAAAGTTAGCAGTCATTGTTGAATTCGTGAATGTAATCATTATAGCTAATCCCTAAAAGGGAATGCATTAAAAATCGAAATTCAACCATTTTATATTTTTGTTGGTATCTAAGGATCTCGACAATATGGAGTAAAATAATTACAGCACGTTTTTTATGCCAAGTCTTTCCCGATGGAGGAACAAGAAGTAATATTTGTATTGTCCATATTACACTCACAACACACTGTTCATTCTACAGCTAATTTATTTTTAAACAACCGTGCTGATTAAGCGATTTCGTCGTGATACTAGCAAAACATGCGCAATAGGTTAAATTATTGTGATATAACACCATGTGCAGATTAAAATCAAAACTTCATCCAAAAGAATTTTGTTTTGCGAGTTTTATCACCAAACATGGGTTCAATCTCCTTTGAATACTTGACACACAAGGCTTCTATTAAGATTGTACTATATTTAACAAATATTGCATTGATTCGGCTGGTAATTTAACCCATAGCTTTGTACTGAAGAACCAGTAGCGCATTGGCTTGTTCCGAACAGTACAACGCATCAGAATACAAATATAGTTCTTCGCGAGCCATCATTCTGCGAAGATAAAATTGAAGTCATCTTCGCCAATAGTTGTAAGCGATCATCGCTATGGTGAAGAATGGTTTGCTGAAGATTTATTCGTCATTCACTTCCTAGCTTCCTCGTGCAGTTCATTCGGTCGCTCGATGAGTAGCAAGGCACGAGTGTATGGATAAGGCATTCGGATGAACACGGATTGGCAGTTGGCTTCATTCGTGGGTGAATATCAACAGCAAGTTGAATATAACAGCGAAGAACGATGTGAGACGAATGCAGGTGATTCATATTCACCGTGCTTCGTCGCGATGAAGATTCTGAAGCAACATTGCTATTTTCAGTGTTTTAGAAGATGAATTTCACTCGGTTTTTCAAAAGAATAGGGAATCCATCCATTACATGTAGGTATTGTTTTTAGGTTGCAAGTATTCTGAAAATAACATGCACATGTTGCTTCAGGAAGGGGTACCTAGGGCACGATATTAATTTCGACAAATCGATAAGACATTATGCGCCCACACTTTACTCAGGCCTCTAAGCGGACCAAATCGTTTTTGAGCAACAACTAAATATCATCGGATGAAGTAGCGCTCTTGGTTAGTAAAAATTACCTTTTATAAATAATGGTACTACATCACCAAAATAGTTTAGTCGTTGTGTTTGACATCATTGGTTTTCTATGAAAAGTCCATTTACTGTCATAAAATGAATGAAATGATTGAATGTGCAGTCGAACATCATACTTTGAACACAAAAGTGATTTAAACTTTCATGGCACTTCCCAAACCCTAAAAAGTCCGCCCAACGCCCATTATCCTCGCCACATGAACAATTGCAAACATGTAAACCACAGCGTACCATTTCCCTCCCACTTCTCGATGACATGACGCCACTAAATGAGACATTTTATTCATAGCGACAACATTGTTGAAAAACGTACCTTCATCTCTCTAGTAGTGTAATTAATTCTTTCTCATATCGGCGAATGACGTGGGTAGTATGGGTAATACTACCCACTCGAACATATCCAAGTGGGTAATTACCCATTCGAAATTTTGAACAAGCTTATAATTTGAAAACTGTCAGGTCACGCATGTACCTCGTGTACATAAAAATCGTACGGAATCAAATTGCATTACTTTCACTAATTTGGGTACTAGTTTAGATACATCATCTAACTAAACACCCAGTTAGTACTAGTTACTGACGAGATGATTTCGTAAAACAAAAAACAAACCTAATTGAAGTTATGTTTTGTCTTGCCTGATTTTCCCTTTTGGGAATTTAATATTGCATAATGCCAGGTGTTTGGTTCCCTAACCAAAGGACAAGAGTTCCTTTTCGCTTTCTCGCCAGCAAACCATAGCTTCCGTATTTACTTCCAGGGACATTACTCGGGACCAGCCAGTTGCTTTCGGCGTTCACATGGGCCGTGTGAACTGTTTGGATGTTTTGTGTCTAACTAGTGCTAATTTGGGTACTAGTTTAGATACATTATCTAACTAGACACCCCGTTGGTGCTAGTTACTGACGAGATGAATTCGAAAAACAAAAAGCAAATTTAATCACTTTCAAATTGCTAAAACTGTATTTTCTACAAAAATTTTCGATGAAATTAGTTCAATGTCGAACTCTTAGTGCTTCGTATCCTGCGCTGCTGCTTCCTAAGTCGCTATCGAAGAAGATTCCTCCATCAAAGGAAGTACCGTATTTACGAATGGACACACAGTGCTAGGGATCTAGCGGACACCACACTCAGGATGGACAAAAAGTCATTGAAAGCGGATTACTTTGCAAGGTGCAACACAATATCATAGCGAAGTGAAATGTATATTGAGAAACTAAACGTGACTAGAAGTCAATATTTTTCTCCAAGACAATTTCTCTCAGGACTCCCTATAAATGGGTGGCATGGTTCTTTTCGCTCGGGTGCTATCAGTTCAATCGAAGATGGCGTCGAAACAGCAAGCACTCCGCGAAAGTATTGCACGGTTTTACAAAACGCATGGTCATCGTGAAAAAAAGTTTACGATAGACCACTTTCGAGACAAAAACGTGCCCGTACAGTTTTTCGGATCCTGGCATCCCCGAGCGTGGAGGTAGCGGCCGTCCAGCGAAGGTAATGACGAAGAAGAAGAAGGAAGTATTGAAAAAGCTGTTCGACAACAAGGATGCAACGAGTTAGCGTGACGCCGACCGAAAATATCACTGCTCCCATACCTTGATTCACCGAGCCCTCAAGATGGAGGACATCATCTGTTGGAAGAAGACTCGGTCCCCCGAGTACACGGGAGAGCAGATAGCGATCGTGAAATCGCAGTGCCGATAGATGACAAAGAACTACCGTAGGACGCCGTTCGTGCTGGACGACGAAAGTTACTTTCCGCTATTGAAGACCCATATTCCAGAAAATGACAGCTACTATTCCAGCGACAAGTCGGCCACACCCCCCGAAATAAAATATGATATAAGTATAAATTTGAACACAGAAGCTATGGCCTACATCGCCATATCGGACAACAGTATTTCAAAACCGTGGTTCAAGCCGAGCGGTTTGACCATCAATCAACAATAGGGCATTGCAAAAAAAATTTTTTTTTGAATTCTCAAAGCCCCCCCCCCCCTCTCATATTGTGACAAATGTCAAAGTAAGCTCAGGTGCCAAATTTCACATCATTTGAACAATTCTAGACCCCCGCCCACTTCGCTTGAAATTTTTGAAATTGATACTATGGGAAAATGTGGAGGAAAAATATATTAAATGCTATAACTTTTGAAATAGCGATCAGAAAATTACAATTTATACCTCTTTTTAAAGGAAATAACCTTAGTATTGGAATGAAGATATTCCTGTTCCTAGAAAAATACGAGATTGTGGGGTATTTGGTCATATTGGCCCCAACATCCCCTATTTTTTGAATTTTTCTGCTCCGTGGTGCAAACCATACATATTTTGCAGTTTTTCTAATGTGAAAAAATTCTCAGAAATCGAACGGAACCTTTTAGACCTTTGTCCGAATACGAGAACTTGGGGTTATAGGGTCTTTTGTCATTTATGTTAAATTTTATCATTTTCTCGTGCATATATCTCTATTATTCTTTATTCAATTGTACCTTGTTGAACGTGGAAAATTCTTAGAAATACAACAAAAATAGACTCGTTTGCGTTAAAATTCAATTTCTCATGTGAGTCTTAAGCGCATTTTTCACTATAAATAGTAAATTAAATAAGAATTTTGCTGTTAAATGGAGTTAATGTGTGCGATTTTATGATAAAAAAGTGAAATAGAGACTATATGTCAGATAATTTGATGTTTATGAATTTTACCGGTAACGAATCTGTTTTTATTTTGGTCCTAAGGATTTTCCACGTTGAACAAGGTACAATTTATGAAAATTGAATGAACAATAATAGAGATATATGCACGAGAAAATGATAAAATTTAATATAAATGACAAAAGGCGTACGATTTCTGAGATTTTGTCACATTAGAAAAACTGCAAAATATGTATGGTTTGCACAACGGAGCAGAAAAATTCAAAAAATAGGGGATTTTGGGGTCAAAATGACCCAGTACCCCACTTTCCCGTATTTTTATAGAAAAAGAAATGTCTCCATTCCAGTACTAATGTTAGTTCCTTTAAAAAGAGGTATAAATTGTAATTTTCTGATTGCTACTTCAAAAGTTATAGCATTTAATATATTTTTCCTCCACTTTTTCCCATAGCACCAAGTACAAAAATTTCAAGCGAAGTGGGCGGGGGTCTAGAGTTGTCCAAATGATGTGAAATTTGGCATCTGAGCTTACTTTGACATTTGTCACAATATGAGAAGGGGAGCCTTTGAGAATCCAATAAAAAAAAATTTTTCCAATGCCCTAATCAACAAGTGTACCAAGAGGAGTGTCTTGAGAAAAATCTTCTGCTGACTATTAAAGGAGCTACATGCGGATGGGTAGTACACATTCTGGCCGGACGAGGCGTCTTCCCATTGCGCCAAGAAGACGCTGAAGTATCTTGAGCAGAAAAAAGATACCGTACGTGCTGAAAGAAAGGAAACCGACCAACTTGCCCCAGTGTCATCCCATTGAGCATTTGTTCGGCTCCCTCAGTGCCCTAGTCTACACAAATAATTGGCGGGCCAAGGATACGAAGCAGTTGACCATCAGGATCCGGAATTGTATCCGGAAGGTGGACGTCTGTACAGCCCAGCGCTCTTGTGAGAGCATCGCGACTAAATTGCGACGTACGGCTGACCAGGGTCCCTTCTCCAATATTAATTGACCTATTTTTGGAGGTTAAGTATTATGTTTTTAATAAAAAATACTGAATTGGTTGAATTTTTTTTTTATTTTTTAACTACATGACTAAAAAAAATCTCATTTTTTTATTGAACACCCGTTAGAAGTAAATTTTTTCTTAGTTTTTTCACATCAATCACGTTGTACTGCTCGCGTTCATATTCAAAATAACACTGTTGTATGTCCGGTTGGCTGCCGTTGCATAAAACGGTGAACAGAAAGGTAAAGCAGACCTAGGGAAGGTCATCCGATGTGAGGTTGAGCTGGCATAGGTGTTTATTTCGTTAGCTGTGACTGATCTTAAATACAATCGTTTACAGTCTTCACTGGCTGAAGTATGGAGTCTGCAAAACAGCCAACCTCGTGCTTCGGCAGATTCGCGCAAAGCAAACTCGTCTCGGTGACCACGCCGTCAATCGCAACTTCTTGTGTAGGTACTTACATGCGGTACACCTTCGAAAAAGGGTTGTCACCAGTAAAGCCATTTTTTGCTATAGACTGGTTACCAAGATAAGCTTATTAGGGCGAATCTTCGATATTTCGGTGACAGTAGAATACCTAGTAGAATTTGCTTTGATGGATCAGAGGATCAGGTGCGTTGCTCTCATAATTCACACGCCAGGCAGGATTTTCAGTGGTCGGAAGGATTCTAGCATCTTGCCGCATGCGAAGTCAATTGAAAGAAAAGGTTCCGTAACGCACTGTAGTATCGAGGCTTTGCTTGGATTATCGCTTTATGGGTGTATGTTTGTCAGTTCCCTGATGTGAAAATTAAATATATTTTGTATAAAGTTAATTAAACTCGATATTTTGTCTGTGGTTAGTTGTGCACTATACAGTCGCACTGAGTGCCAAACACTTACACCAGAGAAATGACTCCACAATCTGAACCAAAAACTTCAACCCTGTGTTGTTGTGACTTTGGTTTGTTTTTGGTCGCGTCGATATACATTTATTGTTTTTTCTAAGTTATCCGATATTTACCCGTTCAAAAGTTCTTGTACTCAACATCTACCTACACGACCTACATGCTCGAATATTTAACTGAAGCGCCAGCTGGAAGCAAACTGTTGAAGCTGTCACCGTAAAACTTGGCATCAACGCTAATACTGTTGCCTACTGATTGGCGTAATGGATTCAATTTGCTTACAGTGCTCTGAGCCATGAGCGACACTTAGCCAATTGAAATGCCAAAGCTTTTGCAGCAGGATTATGCACCTTGCTTGCTCGTCTCTAACTCGTTCAACTCTGAATTCGATCAATGATACAGTCAATATCTTTTGGCTCTGCGACAACTGCGTCATTCTAATGAAATCTTCTGCAGTAAATACTGCCTTCGCAGCAATGAGTGGCGCATTTCGTTCGCTGAGCGATACTCATAAGAACTGGCTGAATTAAAAATTGAAATGGAGACAACAAGAGAACTGGTAAAAAGTCGCTTCGAGCTCAACCTGCAACTCCCACAATCTGGCCGGTTCAGAAACAACCCGCAGCCAAACGTGCCCGAGAACCAGAAGAGACTAGTTCACCATTTAAGCGTGCTATTCCCGATTTAACCTGTGGCAGACGGAAGGACGACACAGAGAAGGTACTAATTACTGTTCAGCCCGTGATCAAACAAAAAATTTGATTTATATTTCACGCATTGCCACTAGCGTTTCTGAGGATGATATCTGTGCACTAGACAAAGAGTGCCTTTCGTCAAGTGATCCGATAGAAGTGAAGAAGTTAAAATGCATCTCCTTCAAAATTGGGATTGACTCCAAGCATCGAGAATTAGCTCTGAACGCTGAAACGTGGCCCGATGGAATGTATTTCCGCGAGTTCGTCGATTTACAACGAGAACGATCTTCCGAAGACAATTTGGGGTTTTGGAAAACGCCTACGCTATACGCATCTCTACACACCAGTCAAAAGATGATTGCCAAACACCGAGACGCACCGTAGAAAGCAAGCCGGAAGCCCCCAATCCCTCCAGCACAGTCGCGCCACTTACAGCCAGCGTCATTAGTCGCCCCGGCCCTGTGTCTGGAAATGGAGAGGGGGTCTTCCAGCCTGTACACTCAGGCAAGTATTCGACAATTAAAGAGTAAGTCAGCCTTCCTCATAGTATACCTTCCAAACACTGGTTCGATGGCGAATGTAAGCAGTTAATAGAGGAGAAGAATGCAGCACGGGCGAGGATGCTGCAGCACGGAATGAGACAGAATGTGGAACGATACAAACAAGCACGGAACAGGCAAACCTCGGTCCTCCGTAGAAAGAAGCGCCAACAGGAGGAACGAGATCGCGATGCGATGGAGCTACTGTACCGCGTAAACGACACACGGAAGTTCTACGAGAAGCTGAACAGTTCGTGCAAAGGCTACGTTCCACAAGCCGATATGTGCAGGGACTTAGACGACAACCTTCTTACAAACGAGTGTGAGTTGATTGAGAGGTGGAAGCAGTACTATGACGAGCACCTCAACGGTGAAGCAACAGAGGACGAAGGCGGTATGGCAACGGATCTTGGAGCACGCGCAGAAGACGATAGGCTGTCGGCCCCTGATCTCCAAGAAGTCAAGGAACAGATCGGTCGGCTGAAAAACAACAAAGCTGCCGATGTAGATCAACTACCCAATAAGTTATTTAAATACGGTGGTGAAACACTGGCAAGAGCGCTGTACTGGGTAATCGCCAAAATTTGGCAGGAAGAGACTCTTCCGGAGGAGTGGATGGAGGGTGTCGTTTGCCCAATCTACAAAAAGGGTGACAAGTTGGATTGCTGCAACTACCGCGCGATCATACTACTTAGTGCCACCTACAAATTCTTTGCCGTCGATTGATACCATTTGCAAGGGAGCTCGTGGGGCACTACCAAGCGGGATTCATGGGTTCCTGCGCCACCACGGACCAAATATTCGCGATTCGGCATGTTCTGCAGAAGTGCTACGAATACAATGTGCCCACATATCATTTGTTCATCGATTTCAAATCGTCATATGACAAAATCGATCGAGATCAGCTATGGCAGATAATGCACGAGTATGGTTTTCAGGATAAGCTAACACGATTAGTCAACGCGACGATGGATCGAGTGATGTGCGTTGTTCGAGTATCAGGGACACTCTCAAGTCTCATTGAATCTCGAGGAGGGTTGCGACAAGGTGATGGTCTATCGTGCCTGCTGTTCAACGTTGCGTTAGAAGGTGTAATAAGAAGAGCGGAGATAGACACGAATGGCACAATCTTCAGGAAGTCCGTACAGCTTCTTGGCTTCGCCAACGACATTGACATAATGGCACGGAACTTTGAGGCGATGTCGGAAACGTACATCAGACTGAAGGCTGAAGCCAGCAGGATTGGACTTGCCATTAGCGTTTCAAAGACAAAATACATGAGAGAAAGAGGTTCCAGAGACGACAATGTGGACCTCCCATCCCGAGTTCGGATTGACAGTGACAAAATCGAAATAATCGACGAATTCGTGTATTTGAGCTTACTAGTAACCGCCGACAATGATACCAGCAGAGAAATTCAAAGACGGATCTTGGCAGGAAATCGTGCCTACTTTGGACTCCGGAGGCGCTTCGGTCGAACAAAGTTCGCCGCCGCACAAAGTTGATTATCTACAAGACGCTGATTAGACCGGTGGTCCTCTACAGCTACGAGACCTGGACTATGCTCGATGAGGACCAACGCGCCCTTGGAGTTTTCGAACAAAAGGTGTTGCGTACCATCTATGGCAGCGTGCCGATGGAAGACGGAACGTGGTGCAGGCGAATGAACCATGAGTTGCATCAGCTACTGGAAGAACCATCCATCGCGCATACCGCAAAAATAGGACGTTTGCGGAGGGCTGGACACGTCGTATGAATGTCAGACGACGACCCGGTGAAGATGGTTCTTGAGGACAACCCTACAGGAACAAGAAGACGGGGCGCACAGCGAGCACGATGGATCGACCAGATAGCCCTGTGGACCCTTCGAAGACTGCGAGGCTCGCGACAAGCAGCAATGGACCAAGTGGAGTGGACACGGCTTCTGCATACAGGTCTCTTGCAAGGCTCTAGCCTCAACGGTAAGGTAAGTATACCTTCCAGCCAACGCAATGCAGTAGTAGCGCCGCAGGTGCAAATTTACTACCAGAATGTTGGTGGAATGAGTTCCTGCACAAATGCTTACCATCTAGCTTGCTACGACATAATCGCACTCACCGAGACTTGGCTGAACGATAGAACTGCGTTAAATCAGGTAATCGGCTCATGGTATGAAGTCGTCAGATGCGATCGATGCCGTCTCAACGGCCGCAAAATATCAGATGGAAAAGAGAAAAACAGAGAGAAACATGGATCTTCACACAAAATCAAGTTGGCCTAAACGTTGTACAAGACCTTATGACCAGTGTTAAGAGGAATGTACGTGCATTTGGTCAAACTAATCCCGATTTTTTTTTTACTTATTTGGGCATAGATAGGAGTATGCAATGAGGGGTTGCTACTTTAAAATTGAAACTAGTTTAAAATTTCTTAACAAGTTGAAAATTTTCGGCAGGGTCCGGACCCCCCGGATCCTCTTCCTTGATCCGCCGCTGGTTTCAAGTGATGTTTCAGTGTCGACACGTAGCATCTCAAGATCGTGGCTGTCGATCCATTGTATGTATGTGCAAATCGTACTGAATATGTAATATTCTTTTCCACCGTTGTATTGAACATAACCAGCCATGGAATCGTTGTTTGGACAAATGAGAAAGGCAAAATTGCACCACTAGGAGGATTAAAACAGGTTTTATATATGCATTTTGTTTGTAAAATTCGATTCTATCATCTCCCAGAACCCGATATGATCTTTCGCTATCTACCAAACTCAACGACCTGAATCGAATGGTACTTAGACAAAATGTCAGCATTTAGAGTGATTTCAAGCCTTTCACATAAGAAAAAGGCAAAAAACATTTTCAATAACATCCGACTAAACTTCCGCAGGCTCGGGGGGATCGGATGTTGCAATCATCAGCGATGCAGCAGGTGGTCTGATGTGTGAGGAGTTTGGAGAAATACATAGTTTCGAGTCCCACAAGCCCTGGAGCACTTTTTTGCGTTTCGTTCGCCTGGTTGCTTCAATTGCAGCATACAGATGAGTACAAACAATGAGCAAAGTGATATTCTGTTCGCTGTAGATTCATATTTTGCCAACTTTTATTGCAATGTGAATGCGTTACTTTCCCCGAGGTGTGATAAAAAAAATTTTCCGGAAACAATCGATTTCAATTTGAAGGACAATGCATTCATTGTTCGTTGGAATTCATTGTTTCATTCCTTCTTCTAATGAGCAGGAGATTATCCGGAGTTTTTGGGGCTTCATTTGGGGCTGAGGCTAGAGGCGATTTCGCTTTGTGAGCATGTGGGACTCTTTGCTCAAACACATACAACCGTGGATACATTGCAGCGATGAAATTGATAAATAAAACATTACATCGCGGGGGTATCTCGTAATATTTGTAATAAACGATACGTAAATGTAACTATATTTGCAAGCTGACTCTTATTAAAGGCTAAGTCCTATTTTTTTTCAATACGGTGTTCTTCTGGAAAATATCTCAGTTGAGATATCATTGCTGCGTAAAATACATCGTTTGCTACCATAGATCGATCACGGAAGTTGCATAATACACTATAACGACACCTACGTCAAGACTTTAAACACCTTCAGAAGTCAAAGAAGCATCTCGTATGGCAGGCCATCTGTTTCTGTGGCTTGAAGAGGGACATTTACATCGCAACTGGGGCCGGAGAGTGGTATGCCGTGAACAACATCCAGGTGGTGCCCTAAGACATTTACCCCTGACCCCCCCCCCCCCCCCCGTTAAGCGAAACCTCAATAAGACGCGAAAAAAAGTTGTAAGCGAGAGGCAGTTCAAGGCAAACTGACGTTCTGCGGCAAGGAAAGTGACTAAGGAGGCTGTGCAAAACTTAATGGAATGAGTCAAACGAAAGGCCCAGCAATTCGGATTAATATTGGGAAAAAAAATTGGGCAACGGTTTAGTGGAACCACAAGAAAAATCAGAACATAATGAAAATGAAAAATAAACAAAAACGTCATGAAAATGAATCATTTTATTCGGGGCATTGGTTGAATACTACAAATCGATTTTCATTAAGATGTTTCCAATGGTGTGAGAAAAAGCTGCTGTTTTCCAAGATGGCCGCTTTTCCAAGCTTTCTCAGTCGAACTTTAAGAGAAACAGCGTTTCAAAACAGCGTATGATCGCGCCTAAGAAACTTTCAAAGTACTCTCAAAACGCTGAAAGTTGCCAAATCGACAGTGACAAACGTTATTAGTGTCCGGAGAACGTCTGACTAATGCTGGGAAAAAACCTGAATCGGGAGGAAAATGACAACAAACTCCAAAGTCACAAATTTCACATGGCTGCCGCCAAAGGAAACTTTCAAGGCAATTTCAAGCTGACGTTCTTTCCAAAAATACTAGATTTAGCTGGCGATTTGCACATGTGGGCAAAAAATCCCGTAGCCGTGGTTCGAATGATTTTGAAATCATCTGCTTATAATAATCTCCAGACTTGACACGACGCGACTCTAGTGATTGACCGATATCGTTGATTAATTAAAAATAAGCGGGCCAAGATGACTGCTTTGCAGGACGCTGCGCTGGTGGCTACATAAGGATAAGGTAGACAGGGAGTGATACGTTTAGATATATTTTACAGTCTGTAGAATTCTCGACAAACATATGATTACGGCTTAAAAATCAACTGTCAAAAGTCCCTTTGAAATGAAATTCCGGACAAACCGTTACTGGCCAAAAACAGCTCACAGCAGTCAATGAAAGAGAAAACTTTTCTCTTTTGTTTTCTACCAACATATGTGATTGGTGAGTAACAGTTTATCTGGAATTTCCTTTCAAAGAGAATTTTGACAGTTGGCTTTTAATCCGTAATCACATGTTGGCCGAGAATTTTACTTTTTTACACAAATTTTTGCCAATCTCCTCGATGTCCTAAAACCAATCGTTTTTAATGTGGTTATAATTATATAATTCACGACAATAATAAAGGCAGAGTAACATTTTGAACAATTACAAACTTTGAATAACTTGTATCAGCGATTTCATTGCAGCCTAGTACATGTAAGCCGTGGACAATTATTCATAATATATTATCTTTCAAATTATAGCATAATCAAATAAGAATACCAAAAGAAAAATGTACCGTAAAACGGCGCTACTTTGATTATCTTAATAAATTCACCGAAACAATAAAACTATGTTTTCTAAAAGTTTTAAACATTTACATCTTGTGATCCCGAACATTTTGTCATATAAAAATATTTTTTTCAATTCATGCACCAAAATATTACAATTACGAAACAACAACAATTTCATCATAACTCGAGACTTAGGATTCGATCCCTATATGACTATTCATGTCTAAATTGTTGTGCAAAATGTTCATAATTCCTTCGTTTTACGGTTCCAACTTTCTTTCAGATGCGATTATAGCGAAACGAAATAGTTATACGCCTGAATGTATGCTATCGTTCCCATAATTTTGATCTGCGCGTCGGCGCATTCGTTTGCTAGAAAACTGAATCGACTGTTGAATAGTACCCCTCGATGAGAGCTGCCAGATGGTTTTATTGGAAATTATATGCACATTGTACAATGATCGACATTCCAGGGATCGAAAAATAATTTCATATTTATTGTTCGTAAAAATCTTGGGCATATGTTTCTTTACGTGTGTTGCTCCACATATGTATTGTGGGAATAGGTATGAATACATATAATCTCAAAAATGGGTTTATTGCCTCTTCTCCTTGAAAATTAATATACTCTAACAAGCACCTAAACAATTTTTCGAAATGTTTATAATTCCACTCAAGAGCAGATGACTCCTAAATATGCATTTTGAATGCCTCATTCGCTTCATCGGGCGATTCTCTCCCGTTCTGTACTTAAACGTAAATCTAGTTCATAGTATAAGAGTATACCATGTTTGTTTTGTTAGCGTATGTTACCTGTAGAATATTTGTTAGTTTAAGTTCAATATGTTGGTATGTGTATCATTAAGATTCGATGTAATCTGTTGATGTGAAAAGATGAGAAGGTTTTATGCCTATTCAAGAGAGAATTTGTTATGTTCTGCTTGAACGGGCTTTGCCCTGCTCCAAATAAACGAAAAGATTGCTGTTTACTTTTGGCCCAATATGTATAGACCCACGATTCGTTACCTGTGTACTTTGACATATCACTTTCATACACCAATGGAAGCGAGGCTTTTTTGAGTGGCCCTCGAATTTTCGATAAACAAATGATAAGCCAACTGTCAAAATTGCCTTTTGAGTAGAAATTCCGAACAAACCCTTAATCGCCAATTGCAGATGTTGACAGTAAGTAAAAGAGAAAAGTTTTCTCTTTCATTACCTGCCGTAAACTGTGCTCGTCCAATAACGGTTTGTCCGGAAATTCTCTTCGAAGAGAATTTTAACAGTTGACTCATAAATACGCCCTAATCATATGTTTATCGAGAGTTATGTGAGATCCTACACAAGTATATTTGTTCCCATCCAAGTTCTCCTTTAAAATCTTCCTGCTGCTAATCAAAGTAGTGCCTATCGATGTCTCCAAGTCACGGTGTGCCACATGACGATGTTTCATTATCAGATTACGTACAGCATTTTTGTAGAAAGATTTTTCTAGACAGCATTGGGAAGATACAATCATCGTATTTATACTACAAATTATGTTTTTTTTAAATAAACAGAATGCTAAATGTAGCCAAAAATGCACTCAAACTCATATTCGTACTGTACAAACATTGTTTTTAAAAATCAATTGAAATTTCTATAATAAATATTCATTATGGTTACTTTTGCTTGCAATTGCAGTTTTCAACCATTTTGGAATGCTGTCCACTGAATTTTTCTCCCATTAATCTAAAATGTAATTTCTAAGGCCATTATCGATAAAAACCGCATGGGTTCGCACTTTTTATCCAAATACTCCCCAAAAAACTTCTAAAAGGATAATAAACGGAGACTGCATTGGATTATTATAATTATAAATTTATCATAAACTTTTCTCTACGTTTTGGGTTATTTACGGACAGATAACATATAACATTTCCAAATAAAAGTATAATCATTCCAATATTCCGATGGAGTTTTTCGATGCTGTTTAGTAAATTAATAATTAATTCTTTGTTCTGCGCATTCTTGCTCAGAACACAAGCAGTATAATTATCCGATCATACATTACGAACCGTATCAGCACAGACTTATATTTTAACGCTGGGATGCAGTTTCATTATTTCACAAATATGTTTGGTTCATGAGAATCGAGTACTGATACACACCCATGAACTGCTAGGCCCCATGCAAAACTGACTCAGACATTACTTCGTTAAAAGTTTAATAACTTCTTCTAACAACGCCGGATTGGCTAGCAGTTTTCGACAAAGTTGTAGACAATTAAATTATCCTCCTTATTTTCACTAACAGTTATGATACAACACATACAGTGTCACCTAGCGACGAAATTGCGAGCTAGTGGGCTTTCTCCATGTAAATTGTCGAAAAATCCCATACAATCTTCCGGCACGTTGCCGTTGGTCTGGTAGCTAGACTTGTCCGGTTTGGAGCATATACTTCTGGTGGGACTAGGAATCGACTCAGGGGTGGGCCGACAGGGGCCATTCACTTGTCACTCGAAGGTACACGCTACAGCAGGAGTTTTAGATGCAATTATAGTAATTCTGCTAATATTGTTTGAAAATCTACCTCAGAATGTTTAATTTTCCGAGGATAATTTGCAAGTGTGCTAAAAAAACTACCAGGCATTTAGTGAAAGAAACTCTTAAGAAAACCGAAACAAATAGACTTCAAGAAACAGAGCCGGCTCAAATTCATGCAGATATGCAGAGACAAGATAGAAGTATGAAAATCAATTCGAGTGGACTCGACTGTTTCAGTTTACTATCGCGCAATAGCTTCGATTTGTTTGATAACCATCAGAATGAACCATAGAATACATTTGGAGCTACTAGAAGATGATTTGAGTAGTTACTACAAAAGCTACGGTGATGACGAATAGTCTTTGTACAATACAACGCATCGATCCATTTTTCTAAGTAATCGCCTTAGTATTTCGAGTCACAAGTTCAATTTTCAACGCTAACGGTTTGTCCGGAATTTCCTTTCAAAGAGAATTTTGACAGTTGGCTTTTAAGCCCTAATCATATGTTTGCCGAGAATTGGAGTGAAAAACTATTTCTCGACAAACAGATGATTACGGCTTAAAAGTCAAATGTCAAAATTCTCTTTGAAAGGAAATTCCAGACAAACCGTTAATGGCTAAACACAGTTCAATCACTGAGAACTGACATACAAGTAAAGTTTTCAACTTGTGTAAGAAATTAAACTGTCACTTTGAAATGACAACAGCAAGTAGCAACTTGTCACTGGTCGGCGCTTCGATCGGCCAGCAATCGCTATACAGGACTTGTATGCAAACTTGGATACAATGGTGACTCACGCATGCAAACCTGTATGCGATGGTGATTTTCAACGTATTTTCATTTAAATGTTTACACAGATTTTCCCGGGAAGTTTGTTCTTGTATTCTCTGTGGTTCAATGAAAGAGAATACTTCTCGACAAACATAAGATTACAGCCTAAAAGCCAACTGTCAAAATTCTCTTTGAAAGAAAATTTCGGACAAACCCTAACTGGTTAAATACAGTTCACAGCAATTAATGAAAGAGAAAACATTTCTCTTTCGTTTACTACCAACATCTGTGATTGGAGAGTAACGGTTTTTCAGGAATTTCCTTTCAAAGAGAATTTCGACAGTTGGCTGTTAAGCCGTAATCATATGTTTGTCGAGATTTGTTAATATATTTACCTTTTCTTATTTCATACAGGGTGTCATATTTGGAGAAAAAAATTGTTCTACACATACCATCAAATCTCAACCGTTATTGAACTTTTCCTGTAAAAAACTTATTTGTCTTAAATATCTCTAACTTTAAAAGTATACTTTGTATTTTAAATCTTTTAGTTCCATTCGAAAAGTGAGAAAATTTCCTATTGAATGGTTTTCTCATACCTTTTAGTTAATTAGTTTTAATTACCGTTTAGCTGTAAAGTAGTTAAAAGTTAGTGTTTTTGAGAAGGTTTTTGCTAATTTTTTCGAAATAATGAAGTATGATTACAGCAATATCTACTATTAAAAAGTTGGGTTTCATGACGATTCATAATTTGTTCTTGGACGTCATATTCCTATCTCTTCTCATTTCTTTATAATTTCATTACTATACTTTTCCTGTAACCGACTTGCAAGTGCTTAAAAGACTCTAATCTAAAAAATATGCTTTATATCGTTATTTATAAGATTTCATTGGAAAGCTGAGAAAATGTCCTATCAGTGTATGTAGAAATATTTTTTAGTTAAGTGTACTAAATGATTTTTTACTATCGAAATAACTCGAAACTTGTGCTTTTTGGAGAGTTTTTTAATTATTCTAATTATTAATCAACAAAATTTATCGTTACTATTGTTCATATGATGCCCCTTAATGTTTTCTATAACTTTTTATTTGACACTTTGTTTACCTCTCTCTTCATTTTGCTGCTATTTAATAGTTAACACAGCATGACCTCGCCACAAATGTAGTGGGTTCGAAATCGTTCTTTTTGCATATGAAACGATGTGATAAAACGATTTTGCGTCGAAACCAAAAGAGATAATTGAATGGAGTCAAAGAAAGAACTGTAGAACTTGCTGAGATGCATTATTTCCATGATAATTATGGTGATGTTTATTATTTACTATTTTAAGAAAATTAACGAAAATGCTAATAATAGCACTAACTTTAAACTAATTTACTTCTAAAAGAATACTAAATTCACTTAACTGAAAGGTATTAATACATTTTTTTCTGTAAAATTTTCCTGGCTTTCGAATAAAAAGAAAAAAAAAGTACAATAAGTGCCATACTTTTTCAATTAGAGCTGGTATTAGTGAAAATGAGATAAAAATATCCAAGTTGAATAACCTAAACTCATGAAAATAAGAAATTTTAAGTGTATCATGTCAAAGAATGAATTATGCAGCTCTTCAAGACTAACAATCTGGATTATTAAAATTATGAGGTTAACTATTAGGATTTTCAAGAAATGAACGAAAAATCGATTAAAATTGTTTAATTTTCAATAAATTACTTTGTAAAGGCTATTTAAACTCTTAAGCTGAAACATGTGAGGGCACTCAATGCGAAATTTTCTCACCTTCCCAGTGGACCTAAAATATTTGAAATACAAAGTATACTTTTTGAGTTAGAGGTATTTTAAAACAAATAAGTTTTTAACACAAAAAGTTCAATAACTTTGTAATGGTTGAGATTTGATGGTATGTGTAGAACGATTTTTTCTCCAAATATGACAGTCAATCACCCCTCGAGAGGTTCTTAACCATGAACCAAACACCCTGTATATTGCTTACAAAAATCAACAAGTTAAAAAAACACGATGAATGCATATTTTTATTGATTCACCGAGCCTCTGTACCATTGAACTAGAAAAACTCTAGAAAGAGGACAGCGGAGACTCCATTTTGGATCGATTGGATTCGCGTTTAGCTGTCAAAAAACGAATCCAATCGAACATTGCCTATCCTTATAACATTGGACGTGTTGCCATACAATGCCGGGGCACACGTTGCCAAAAATTCTGTTTTTCTCTCCGCAGTTCTCTTACTATAGTTTTTCTACATTGAACGACTATTACACGCAGAAAAAAAATTAGTAAAGATAAACAAATTTTGGTTTCAAATAACAATTTTCCCGTTTGATATAGTGATAAACTAGTTTCAGGCTTGATTCAATCGATACTGTTGCTTGAAATTACGAACAAATCATTTGTTGGCTTTTCAATTGTTTCAACAAATATTTCGTTTGAAACAACAAAATCATGATAGGTTTAACCGAACAAACAAGTTCGAAAAACAAATCTTTTGTATTAACAAACGGAGAGAACAATTCAAATTTAGTTGAAATTAAACAAATATTATGTTGGTTTTTAACAAAGCGATCGTTTAGATCTAACAAATTTTATTTTGATTCAACAATGTTTCTATTTCAAATGTAAACAAAAGTATTTGTTGAACTAAGCCAAATACATATTCTTTCGAATAATGCCCATTTCAGTTTGAAACAGTCATTCGCCACGTTTTAGATTCAACCAAACGTTTTGTTGATTCAAAAAGGCCTGATTCTTCTGTGTGTAGGCTTATTATATTTCTCTTTTTTTAAATTCGCAAACGAAATATGTCACGCTCGATTATCTTATTGCGAAGATTATGACATTCTTCTTCACAGATATTAAATATTATTATATTAGTTTCATCAAAGCTGGCAACATTCAGGAATCACTTACTATAAATCTTATACACAGTTTATAGAGAACAGTTGCGCAAGGAGTAAAGTCAAAAAAAGTCTACCTATCGATCACAATTGGAACCCATCTCTGATTTATCTGCAGCAAAGCTGGATTCTAATTCTGCGCGATAGGTGGACTTTTTTGGCTTCACTCTCTGCACACTCTTTGCGTACCTTTATACCAAGGCCTTTGATTTTGTAGTAAGTGATTTCATGAGTGTTGCCAGCTTTGATGAAACGTTTTCATTACAAGTGACAAGACTGGTGACGTTGTCTAGAAATATTCCCTCCAGCGCGATAAAAAACAAATAAACAACTTCTGTTACATACAATAGTGCTTCCCCACTAAAATCTTGAAGTATAGTATACTTTGTAAATTGTTTTAAAAATGGAGTCATACTAATACATGGTGTAAAGCATGCCTCACAAACAGTATAGTTTTTCGTGACACTCTTAAGAATGAATCCTGCAATATAGTACACTAGATTACGTTCTGAGTCATCGAAAACGCTATCGTCAGAAACCTGTTCAGAATACTCCAGCTCCACAAGGTACATCTGGAAAAAGGGAGACATTTTAGACTTAGACTATATTTGGTGTTATCCATCTGTTTTTTTTCTTCCATCGGTTCATTATACACTTTTTGATCTGTTGATGTTGAATTCAATTTACGAATGTCTTCGGTTAAATTCATTAACAATTTTCTATCGTCCGATTTATAAGATGATAAAGCAATTTCAGACATTAACTATGATACAGAAAGCAACTTCAAGTTATCTTTAACCCATTCATGCCCATGTTGTTTGTGGACAACAACTTTTGATTGAGACAAGATTTGCTCACAAAAACAAGTAAGGCTCATTAATGTGATTATTGCCTTTATTTTGAGTATTAACAGTTACAAGGATCAGCTCTAGACCTGAAGTTATTGCAATTAGTCTGATTAGATTCCGATGGACCAGTGCTGCCAGGGACAGTTTACGTTGACGACGGAAGAAAAATTTTTAATATACCTTCATTATGGTGCAATATTATTGAAAACTGTTGAAACTTATCAATTTAGACTGTCGTTGGCTACGTTTCCCACGTAATTGGACTATTGTAATTATTCTAGGAGAATTGCATTGAGCATTAGAAAGTAAAAATTGACCAGCTTCTAGCACTACCGTGGAAGCACCTATATTTATGAAAATAGGCTTTTCGTGTTTCTTGACCCAACCGTTTTCAAGGAATAAAAGTTTTGAAACCCTACATGCAAAAGTTGGGCATGAAAGGGTTAAATTGAAGAGCGGTTGAACGTTATTCAAAGCAGTGTTCTTGCAATAATTTTACACTAAAATTTCAAGTAACAATTAATTTCATTTTTCAACAAACAATCATACAATAAATTAGCATTAAATGTTACTGTTTCTGCAAAAAATGCGAAATTAAATGTATTTTTTCTAATTTGATGCTATTTTTTATACATTCTTTTATACTCTAGTTTTACTTATATGTATTAGCCATGTGTTACAGGTAATCAAGCAATAAAATACTTATATTTAACATCAGTTGCATCGGAAACCCAAAAACAGCATATAGCTTAAAGCGAACTCTACACGAGCAGATATATTGACAATAAATCAATTATTGCTTGTGGCACAAAAACTGGATTCTAATCGCACTGCACATTTACCATTCTCCTTTTAAATTCTTGTCATAGACTTGTTAGTTCGACTGGTGTCTCCATGAAAGTACCATATCTATCACTTGAAATACATGTGTTTTGTCAGCTCCAAGTTTTTAGATCACTTTGAAAGTGCGGAGTCCGGGTTGGTGGGTAGTGCGCAATATTAATCAATACATTGATGGTGTAAAGCGGACCCTACACGAGACAGAATGCTGTCAATAAAAGTATTGTTAAGACCGAGCTTAAGACAACATCAATGCATCATTTCCCATTTTAATTCTACAGAATCAGTATTTTCAAAATGGCTTTACACCGTTTACTTATTGATCAATAATCAATCATCTTGAACATACTGATGCTGTAGAATTCAAATGGGATTGACATATTGAAACAGTTTTGTCTATATTATTATTGACAATATTCCTATCTCATGTAGGGTCCGTTTAAAGACCCATTTAACGACACGATCACAATATGTATTGTATTCAATTGCTGCTTTAAAATTTTGAAATTATAACCAATAGTTTTCTTTATTATAAGTTACAATCTAGGGACAGATCACTCTAGGAATGTATAACAAATTTGCATCAAATTAGAAAAAATACATTTAATTTCCATTTTTGCATCAACTTTGCACTCCCTCGCACAAAAGTTTGTTTAACAATAGTCCTACGCTGATCCACTTTGTTCGACGTTGTGTTGAATATAGGGCTAGTTTTTTGTAGGGTTTTGACGTCTTACACGCAACGCAAAATACATTGCACGCAACGCGAAATACATTTTGAATTTCTATTTTGATGGAAAGAAATGCATTTAATTTCGCTGATTTTTCAAAATGTATCACAAGTGATCTGCCTCTAGGTTACAATGCAGATATTCATTATATCATCTGGCAGCTCTGTCAGCCAACACGATAAAATACACAGCTGATATGATAAATTGCTTGTATCAACGTGTCCGGTACTCCGGTATCCTCTACACAACCTTGAAAGAATAAAATTAAATATTAAATAAATTCCGCTTTCTATTTTAAGGTTCAACTGAGAACGCCTCAAAAAGCGGCCATCTTGGAAAACGAAAAAAGCAGTTTTTTCGCAAACCTTTGGAAATATCTTTATGAAAATGAATCAATCTATTCGGAGCATTGGCATAGTAGTATTGATTGATTTTCTTGAAGATTTTTGCAAAGTTGAGAGAAAAAACTTTTTTCGTTTTCCAAGATGGCTGCTTTTCCAAGCCTTCTCAGTTGAACCTGAAGCTCTATCGTTTTATTTCATATGTTACGGCTTTAGTGCTACATCCCTTTTCAAAATTTCGAAAATGACGGTCGTTTACTGTCAATTGACAACTATCTATTCGAAAATCACCGTAGTTGGGAACACTCCCAAAATCATCGCAAGTACGAAAAGGCAACAGAAGAACATGCCAAGGGCGAAAGAGAGACCGCACCACACAGGCACGCACACAACGATCCCATCGTCGTTACAGCGAAACTTATCGTGGGTCGGGACGGAACAGCAAAAATCGAATATGGCTGCCGTGGTATTGAAAATTTTTGCAGCATTCGTGGTTTTCGGTTTTATTTGTGCGCAAAACGTAGCAAAACAACAAGTTTAACACCGTGGTTTTGTTCAGAACAAAACGGTACGTTCGGTGGTGCATAAATTGCTGTCCGAGAAACGTTGACAAACGGTGAAAAGTTGAAAATAATCTGTTACTTTTCGTGGTCAATCGTGATCCTCGCTCACTGCGAATCATCCGTCAGTTCATCGGTCGGAAGACAGCAACACGGAACGAAGGAGAAAGATTCGCGTGGCCGCATCCGGAATAGCGAAAAGCATCGGTCGACTGGTTAATAGATTATCACTCCAACCTATCGGAACTGACTAACCACAAATGGTTCTTTCGAAGAGTCCCTTGCCGTAAAAGGGTTTGTGTTTGAAGCGAAAAAAAAGGTGAATCGCGGAAAGGAGCAAGTTAAAACGTCAACGAGTCGACAAAAGAGTAGCAGTCTGCAGTTCCAAGTGTTTTGCTCGATTTCTCCAGCGGAATCGCCGCAGATTGTATATATTGACAAGGGGAATAGGCTGATCATTCGTCGGGGGAGTTTGCTAATTGCGTGCAAATATTGAGTTGCAGCTACATCGCACTGCCGTGGAGAAGCAAGAAGCACAAGGAAAGCAGGCCAAATCTGCTGCCGTGCTGTCGAAAAAGCAAGGAAATATGCGCGATGAACGGAAGAAAATTCCGCTGAAAAGTGTGTGAGAAAAAGAACCACAGTTCAAAGGAAGGAAGGAAGCAAGCAAGACGAGAGATACCAAAAAAAAAGATCGCCTCGAGCAAAAGTGTGGAAGAGCGAAAGGGAGCGAACAAAATTTTGACAGTTCTCAAAGTGTGACTGTGTGCGTGTTGGAGGGCAGCGTGCGATAACAACAAAAACAAAACGTAGGAAGAGAGCCGGAGCGGATTGTGTGTTTCGATTTTTCCGTTGTTTTTTTTTCCTCTGCGGTGCCGTTTCGGATGTTCTCTGCGGTGAATCGGTGTGATTTTTCTAGCGATAAGTGATTTCTGGCCGAAATCTGCAATCTGTAAATAATATAAAAAGCTAGTCGTATTGTTCGCGAGTGGTCAGAGGCAGTTTCGGTGTTGCAAAAGGTAAATAGGCGTTTTTTGCAGGTTTGAAGTATTGAAGTTGTCTTTGTTGTACGATACATGAAAAGAATCGAACGACCAGCAACTGTTCGATTTTTATTTGTGTTATTATATTTAAGTTTTATTGCTAGTGTAAGCATTCAAAGACAATGTAATTCTTGAGAGAGCTTCCACATTACATATTGGAAGAGTTGGGCTATTAAGCTTTTCTTTTGCTGAAAGCTGTAAACGGCATCAACATAACTATTACTTTAATTGTTTCCTCCTATCTAGTAGAACTTATGGTCTTCACATTATCTTGAGCTTAAGATGTTTAAGAAAACTACTCTAACACCTTTTCCAAAGAGGGACTTTTTAAACCGGATTCATAATGCATTCTTAAACTGTGGACCATTGGTATCAATCGACGTTAAGTGGATGCTTGTTTTTTGCGTAAAATTGTTTTATGCTAAACATGTTTCGTCACTAATTTTTGGAGGTTACCCAAGATTTCGTACAATGCACGACCTAGTTTACTCAATTTCTAGACCACCCTTGCCACTGCGAAGGTTGCTAAATTTTCAAGGTTGCTTGTGTTCATGCATGATTTTTTAATTTGGTTACTCTTTTCACATAGTAGGAAACTATCGTTTTAGGGACATCCCCAAAGTTTTGTCCATAAAAATCAATTTACCTCGTCCTTGGACTGTAACGTAATAATAGTTGATTCTTGGTTCGGGTCGCAAGACAAATCTCGGATGAATGGCAATTACAATTTATGCTTCCCCAAAACCTACCAAGAGGGAGTTCTATGCGAAGCTACTAGACTACTTGGACGCTTCAATTAAGGAGAAACGTTCTGGTTTGACGAAGTGGAAAATACTGTTCCATCACAACAACGCCCTTGTTCATACATGCGAGCTGCTGGCATTAAAGGTTAAATTGAACGAACTACGGTATGAAATCATTGCCAACCCGCTAAATCCACCTGCCCTTGTCCGGTATGATTCATTTTCCCAAATTAAAATCTCACCTCAGTGGAGAGAATTTTTCTTCAAATTAACATGTCAACAAAAAAATCCGAGATGAAAAGGCAGTGGCTAGAATGTTTGCTATGAAACAGCACAAGTTTTGCTATCAGAACTAGGTTAGCGAGAGCTTCAAGAAGATTACTGATAACTGTTTTGATATTCTTTTTCTATGAAGTTATACTCCTTCAGATCATGATCTACGTTCCTGGTAGGACAACAGTCTAATTTTGTTGTGTAATCTGATCATATGGGGTGCCATGTTCCAGAACATGTCACGAAGTAAGTAATGGGGCTGTCTAGACGCTTCATCACCACCAGGACATTGCTGCGAATGTTGGGAATCAAATTCCATCAGGAAGCAAATTGTCAGAAAGATTTATTTTTTGGCGATGGCGCTGGGCCTGCGGCCTTCGACTGGCATGGTCGATTCTCATTGGTTCTGATGTCTTCACGGCTGGTTAGTAGACGTGTGCTCCTACTTACACCCGATTCGCTTGGGTGGAAGATGTGTGGATCTTTCTAGTTGTTCCGGAGAACAAGAAGACGGGGCGCGTGAAGATCCGAAATTTGTTTAGCAGATCGCAAACAACAAATCACAATTTGTGATTTCGATTCAGCTTTTAGCTGCAATTATATTTGTTTAGATAAAAGTTATGCAGTTATACAATAAAGACTTACATAAATCGGTATTCGTTCAATTGCATACGCTATCTCCCGCTTTTAGTGCAAACTAACTCTATCGTACGCGAATCTAGGTTAGGATAAATTTCCAATTAGCTTATATTTTAATTATTGCAATTGAATCAAATTTACTTACAGTAGTTTTTCGCAGTAGTTCTAAGATAGGTTAAGTTTTACACTAGATATTAAGTTTTAACTAGTTAATAAGTTTTACACTAGCCAATAAATTTTAGGGTTTAGGTTTAGAAATAGAAATTCTTCCGCACGCTGTTAATCTTTTCCTTTTTCTGATTCTGACACTTCTTCCTCTCTACACTCTAAATCTTTCCTCTCTCTAAGTGTGTAAATCCTACTCGTGTATGTCCGTGCTCCCAGTTCCGACCATGTCCGTGCTGCCAGTTCCAACAATGTACGTGCTGCCAGTTCCAACATTGCCCGTGCTGCCAGTTCCAACATCCTCCCCCCCGTAACACTGGCCACCAGGTTCAGTTTTACGATCCACCTCCAAGACAGCCAACCTCGAGACTGGTCTACGCACAACCCCCCTCGCAGTTTGTACAATCGCTTGACGAATCTTCCCATCCGCTCCTTTGATGACTAACTGCACGCGACCTCGTTCCCAGCCGTTTCTTCTGTCTCCGTCCACGATGTACACCAAGTCTCCTTCGGCGACAGGCTTTACATCCCCGAACCACTTCGTGCGCTTCGTGAGGGTCGGAAGATATTCCCGAGTCCACCTTTTCCAGAAGACGTCTAGTTGAAACTGAATCTGATTCCAGGAGGTCCGCAAGGCTGCCGATGAATCCGTTGGTTCAACCGTTGGCTGACGAACACCGCTTGAGCTCCCCAACAGAAAGTGGTTCGGAGTAATGGCTTCACTTTCTTCGGAAGTCAATGGCAAATACGTCAAGGGACGAGTGTTTACGATCGCCTCCGCTTCTACGACTAACGTCTCCAAAGCTTCGTCGTCCAGCTTACGACAGTTGTTGTAGGCCGTCTCCATCGCGGTTTTGATAGAGCGCACCATTCTTTCCCACGATCCACCCATGTGAGGGGTCGCGGGTGGTATGAATAACCATTTTGTGCTCGTATTGGTGAAGGTTGCTGCAAGCTCTCCTTGTATTTCTTGCATTTGTTCCCTCAACAGTCGGCTAGCACCCTGGAAGTTGGTGCCGTTGTCGCTGTGTATCTCTGCCGGCGAACCCCGTCGACAAACGAAACGCCGTACGCACTTCACGCACGAGTCGGTGCTGAGGCTATGCGCTACTTCTACATGAACGGCTCTAATGGTCAGGCATGTAAACACAGCGATCCAACGCTTTGCGTTGCTTCTCCCGATCTTCACGAGTAGCGGTCCGAAGAAATCGAGGCCCACATAAGTGAACGGTTTAGTGAATGCGGCCATGCGTGCTGCCGGTAATGGAGCCATCTGCGGAGTTTGCGGCTTGACCTTATTTATTTTGCACCATTGACAAGCTGTTGCTTGCTGCTTCACTGCTACTCTCAATCTCGGTACATAATACTTTTGGCGTATTTCATTTGTCACGGTTTCGTGGTTACCATGACGAAACTTACGGTGGTAGTCGTCCACCAATAGTGTGGTAAACCTATGATTTTGTGGGAGTATGACCGGAAACTTCGCATCTAGGTCGATATTAGGGGCTTTCCCAATGCGTCCGCCGATCCGGAGCACCCCATAATCATCCACGATCGGAGACAACTGGTAAATTCTGCTGCTCTTGTCCAGAGGTTCCCACTGCTCAGCTGATTTCTGTTGATTTCGCGCTGTTATCGCCATTTCATCGGGAAATGCCTGCCATTGCACCATCCGTATCAATGAGCGTTCTGCCGATTTGAGCTCCTCCGAACTGAATCTTCCATTTACCGCATTCTCGCTGAGTCGCTTCCGTTTCAGGTTCCCCAGAAATCTATGCACGTGGCCCATGGTCCTCACCGCCCGAGAAAGCTTTGAAAATCGATCCAAATCGATTATCAGCGTTGGCAGGATAATTCCGCGGTGTGCATGGCAAGGGCGCAACTCTTCTTCCGTGTCCACGGAACGAATTCTTTGAACAGGCCAACTTGTCTCCGGTTCGCATAAGAATTCTGGACTTTTGAACCACATACTGTCCGTTGTCAATTTTGGGCCTTTACCCCACTTGGTTGCGGCATCAGCAGGGTTAAATTTCGAGGGCACCCATCGTCAGTCGCCGACATCCGTTGTGGTAAGTAACTCTCCAATACGACAGGCCACGAACTGCTTATACCTGCGATGATCCGCTCGAAGCCACGACAGCACAGTAGCCGAATCGGTCCACAAGTACCTTCGCGCTATGGTGAGACTATGAGCTTCTTCCACGAATTTCATCAACCGCGATCCCAAAACAGCTGCTTGCAATTCCATCCTAGGCACTGAGAGGGGCTTCAATGGAGCTACTTTCGCCTTCGCAGCGACCAACGCACATTCGCCTACACCGTGAGGATTCACTATTCGAAAATAAGCAGCTGCGGAGTAAGCTACCTCGCTAGCATCCACAAAAACGTGCAGCTGTAGTCCATCATAGTGTTCTAGGGTCGCTTCGTGGAAGTAACACCTGGGTATGCGCACTACGCTAACTTCGCTGAAGAGTCTTGTCCATTTCAGCCAACGCTCAAAGATACTATCGCTGACCACATCATCCCACTCGATTCCCGATCGCCAGACGTCTTGCAGAAGCATCTTACCATGGATATGGAAGAAACTCATAAGTCCCAGTGGGTCAAAGAAACCCATTAGGCATTTCAGCATCTGTCTTTTAGTTGGACGTTGGTTGCCTTCCACCAAGTTCTGGATCTCGTTCGTCATCGTTGTAGAGAAGTGAAGTTCATCTGCTTCCGTACTCCACAGTAGTCCTAGTACGCGCTCGAATCCACCGCCTTGAACGATGGTCTTCGTTTCAGCTGATTTGGTTTCGCCTAAGCCATTTAGCACTTCTGCACTGTTCGAATGCCAGCTTCTCAGTTCGAAGCCTCCTTCATCGTGTATCATGCGCATTTCTCGACTGACGCGCAAGGCTTCTTCAGCGCTCTCAAAACTCTCCAAGCAGTCGTCCACATAATGGTTTTCAATTATGCCCTCCACGGCGCGAGGATATTGTTCCCGAAACTCTTCAGCGTTTTTGTTTTTCACAAATTGCGCTGATGCGGGTGAACACGTTGATCCAAACGTCGCCACATCCATCAAGAAGATCTCTGGACGGTGTGAAGGATCCGAACGCCAGAGGAATCGCTGAGAATGGCGATCTTCTTTGCGTATAGAGATTTGATGGAACATCTCTTTGATGTCTGCGGTAACTCCAACTTTGAACTGGCGGAAACGTAACAGGACCGCTGGTAACGAAGTCAGTTGATCGGGACCTTTCAGAAGCGCCGTATTGAGAGAAATTCCGCTGACCTTCGCCGCTGCATCCCAAATTATTCGCACTTTGCCTGGCTTCCGAGGATTCGTCACCAGTCCTAGTGGCAGATACCAGACTCGTTTCAGGTCCGCATTGAGTAGTTCCTCCTTTGAAGCGAGATGGGCGTAGCCTTTTGTTTGGTATGCAGTCAACTGCTCCTGAACGATCTCCTTAAGCTTCGGTTCTCGTGACAGTTTCTTCTCCAGGCATTCCAGTCGGCTTATAGCCATATTGTAGCTATCAGGGAACTCAATATGGTCATACTTCCATAGCAGCCCCGTTTCGAAGCGTTTGCCAATACGAGTTGTCGTTTGTTCCAGGATACGATGGGCACGCTTCTCTTCCTCTGACACAAGCACGGTAACCGCCTTAGCCGCGACATCTTCTAGCGCGAAATAATCTCTCACTGTGTTATGCAGCTCTTGAGTTACAGTGCAACCGCATGAATGACAGTTCACTGTATGTGTTGTTCCATCACCCGTCTTTCCGCCGTAGACGCACCAGCCCAATCTGGTTTTGACAGCAACGGGTTCGTAACGTAGGCCTTCTTTAGTTCGTAGTGGAACAATCAGATTCAAATTATTTACTCCTATCAACAGTCTGGGTGTTGCATCTTCATAGCTGGCAATCGGAAGTCCTTGGAGATGACGATACTGGTTGACCAAGCGTTCAAATGATACTGTTTGTTTTGGAAGAGACAACTCCTTCACTGTACGTGCATCTTCTACCTCGTACTCCTTATTTCCGTTCACCGCCGAGATCGTCAGAGAAATTTGTTTTGATGCTGATTCCATCCTCGTCACGTTTCCGGTCCACATCAGACACAAAGGCTTCGTAATCCCGTTGGCGCCGAGCTCGTTTGCTAGTTTATCTTCGACAAGCGTCAGTGACGATCCTTCGTCGAGAAAAGCGAACGTGTTAATGGTAGCTTTACTCCCGCGTAACACCACAGGCACAATACGAAACAGGATGATTTGTTCGAGTACTCTATGCGTGAAGTTTCCCGCTGAATGTTGGTGTTGGCCGTTCAAGACTTGATTGTTTCGTGCTGCGTGCAGTAGAGGATGATGACGATACTCGCAACCCTGGATGCCACACGAACCCTTGCTGCGACAGCTACGTTTCCCGTGGGCATTCAAGCAGTTTCGGCAAAGTCCGTTCGTATTCACGTACCTCCAACGTTCTTCCATAGGCAGCGTTTTGAACATTCCACAATCCTGAATGCGGTGACCAGGTTTTCTACACGAATAGCACAACCTATCCGGAACAACGGCGGCTACTGGATTAGCAGCGTGTGTGTTAATCGATCCTCTAGTTCTTTGATTCGTTTTCTCCGGCGGCTTGTTCACTTTTGTCATTGTCACTCTACCCACAGAAGTCATCACACTGGACATGAAACTGGCGAAAGTTTTCAAATTGACTTCTCGGCAGTTTTTCAGATGTGCACCCCATTCCATTTTAACGTGAGCGGGAAGCTTCCCGACAAGCTCCGTCAACAAGGACGGATTCGATAAATGTTCACGTTGACCGGCAGCTTCCAAGTGGTCGCAAAGAGTTCGTACCACCATACCAAAGTCGATAAGGGATTCCAATTTTTCGGATTTCGGTGCAGCGACAGAACGAACCTTTTCAAGAAGTGCGTCGATTAAAAGCTCAGGCCTACCAAAGAGAAAATGCAGGTCCTCCAACACGTGGGGAACACACTCAGGTAGAACCAAACGACTCTGGACAGCTTCGTATGCAGCACCTTTCAAGCAGCGTTGTAAACGTGTTAAATTTTCGGCACTCGAATATCCACAAGCAAGCGTAGTTGTCATAAAGCTGCTTATGAATACGGGCCAGTCGGTTGGGTTGCCCGAAAAGGGGGGTAATTCTTTCGTCATCACCTGTCGGGCTGCTAACTGCGAGGGGGTTGGAACAAATGTAGACATATTCAAAAGCCCTTGAGGAACTGGGACTGTTCCAAACGAAGGGTTCGGTTGTACCTGCTCTATACACACATTCCTCGTTAGATTCTTTGGGAATACAGCATCACTCTTTTGGTTCATTAGTAATGCCGAGGGAATTTGAATGTTCCCGAACTGCTCGGTTAATTGAGCAATATTATCCTCGCAACACAGTTGGGCTTTCACTTTATTTTTACTATGTGGTGGCTTACCTGGTACTACGGGGGGTAAAGGGTTACCTGCGGGGTTGTGGGTAACGCTTACTACGGCTTGCTCAACGTTGGTTCCCTTGGGGATCGCACCGGTATCCACCAGTTGGATTTGCTTATAATTACCGGCACCTGGAACGGAGTAGCCGTATTGGCCAGCTGGATTTACTGCTGACAATGACGTACGCTGAAGTACGTTTGGTAACGAAGGATGCCTCAGCGGACTCTGGACTTGTCCTACCTGTGGCATCACTGTCCTACCGGGGTAGCAACTGTCTTTCGTGTTCCCCTCGAACTGGGATGTTTGCTGCGGCATTGACAGCGAGGCTGTTTCTAGATTGGTTGAGAATCTAACGGCACCTTCTGCTTGTTCAGCGCATTCTTCCATCCACTGACGCACCTGGTCGATACTCTGCCGCTTGCTTATCCGGCTGCGGTCCGTGTGTTCTTCCTCACATTCCAGTTGGGTCTTTCTAAGTTGGAACATTTGTGACAGATGTCGTTTTTCCGCTTCCAACATTTGTTTTTCCAAGGCTCGTTTCGCTTCAAGCTCCTCTAGTTGTAGCGCTAATCGAGCGGCTCGAGTGGCTAACGATACCGTACGGATGCTTACGTTATCTGGGGTGCATTTACGACACGACCACGGACGACCTTCAACCGACTCCGATACACCAGCGCACGACATATGCCACCACGTGTCGCATTTGTCACACTGCACAAAATTATCCGCACTATCCGGACGGTCGCAATTCGCACAGCTCGAAGCAACGCCACCAGTTGGCGTCTGTGGGGTCTCGTTATTACCACTTGTTGCCATATTATCGATCCGTTGGTCGATTTATCTAAAAGTTTTGTTCCGGAGAACAAGAAGACGGGGCGCGTGAAGATCCGAAATTTGTTTAGCAGATCGCAAACAACAAATCACAATTTGTGATTTCGATTCAGCTTTTAGCTGCAATTATATTTGTTTAGATAAAAGTTATGCAGTTATACAATAAAGACTTACATAAATCGGTATTCGTTCAATTGCATACGCTATCTCCCGCTTTTAGTGCAAACTAACTCTATCGTACGCGAATCTAGGTTAGGATAAATTTCCAATTAGCTTATATTTTAATTATTGCAATTGAATCAAATTTACTTACAGTAGTTTTTCGCAGTAGTTCTAAGATAGGTTAAGTTTTACACTAGATATTAAGTTTTAACTAGTTAATAAGTTTTACACTAGCCAATAAATTTTAGGGTTTAGGTTTAGAAATAGAAATTCTTCCGCACGCTGTTAATCTTTTCCTTTTTCTGATTCTGACACTTCTTCCTCTCTACACTCTAAATCTTTCCTCTCTCTAAGTGTGTAAATCCTACTCGTGTATGTCCGTGCTCCCAGTTCCGACCATGTCCGTGCTGCCAGTTCCAACAATGTACGTGCTGCCAGTTCCAACATTGCCCGTGCTGCCAGTTCCAACACTAGTTGTCGAATCTTTTGACCTTGGGTATGAGGCTAGTTCAGGAAAGAAACGTAGGACTGGCGCCTAAGAATTAGTTAATTACTCAGAACTTGTTTTGATGATTGTTCATCTCTGTCAAGCACACCGGCTCTTGGAAAATTTGAGCAGCCTTTTCGGATCGGTGTGATTTGTTCGAGTTTACGCGGAATAGAGGAAATATATTTCTAGTCAAACATATTTCTTTTATTTTTTTTATTCACTTTATCTGAGGAGGCTCGGTATTATTGAAGCTTAAAGGTGCTAATTTTTGCATTTACATTTTATGTTTCCTAAAACTAGAGGCTAACTATATGAAATTATATGACAACTGTATTTTCAAACTACGGCGCAATTTTCGTTTATTTTAAATTAGGGAACACCTTTAGGATACTAGTTTAAGATTTAATGGGTTTGTATTGTTGGTAAATGGAGAAGAGTGAGTCTAATTACGTAAAGTATGCAAACTAAACTCGATGGAATTATCCAGGTCGGTCTTGGATTTTACACACGTTTGGAGGAACATCAGATGTTGCTTCAAGCTGTTCTCAACCCCTTTTCGGCAGTTTTCACGCTGCCACCCGCGATACGGCTTGGTAAAGCCAAACTGGTGTCGAAGGGGGCCAATTAAGGTTGTCTGACGTATTCTTGATGGTCACATCATTGGCTTTTCTGCATTAGAATCGACAGACAGTCTTAGTTGATTATAGGATTAGGGAATATTTATAAAATTATATAATGTCTTTTTCGCTTCAGATAGTTGATATTCGAGCTTGTAGATCCCCTTGAGCGTCTCATATATGAGTTCCGACGGATTCGATGAAAGAGATCTGTTCTATGAAACGGTCGACCGACAGCTTCGAAATGCCAGAAGAGATGAACAGCGGTAAACGAGTTTTACAAGAGGGAATGATACAGTTACTACCATTGAAATGACAGCATCTAATTTCAGGAATTGTACGCTATGGCGCTGGGCCTGTGGCCTTCGACTGGCATGGTCCATTCTCAGTGGATCGGTAGTCTTCACAGCTGGTTGATGGATATGTGCTCCTACTTGCAAGTTGTTCAATTCGCTTGGGTGCGCAACATGTGGATCCTGCTAGTTGTCGACTCTTTTGAACTTGGATATGAGGCTGGTTCAGGAAAGGACTGCAGGACTGGCAGTTAAGAGATAATTAACTATTCAGGACTTGATCTTATGATTATTTAACTCGATCAAGCACACCGGCTCTCAGAAATGATAAGCAGCCCTTTCGTGTCGGGGTGTCTGTTCGAGTCGAACCAGGCGGACATTCGGTTCAAGCAAACTTTAGTGGATAAATATTTCTTGTATCCTTTATGGGCAGAGATTCTCTTTGTGAAACCCTAAAATGCCTTCACTCGTCTAACTACTCAACACAATGATAATAGAAAAACTGAGGATTCTGGTAAAGGATAGAGATGAAATAGCACAGTTGTTCTCCACTATATTAAACAAGCAGAGTGGTGTTACAACATGGTAATTCAATCTGATGCCATTTAAATAATTTAAATAATCATTTATGCACACTAGAACAGGAAGAATAATTGGTAGAATAGCTAGAGGGAATTTAGTATTAGTGGACATTGCGGTTGACAGCGCTCGCTGATTTACTTAATAGTTGATTGATCCGCTTCAGATCAAGGGAACCCAAGAGGAGATCAGGAAGAAGACAGAAGCGGAATCAATGCAAAGTTCTAATTGCAACACTGACGACTTAGCACGCGTTGTTACGAGCAAGATACCTTGGATTAGAGAAAATAGAGGACTTGACGTTACACTCTTCGAGTCAAAAATGCGCAAAATAGTCCTTCTAACGAGGACCGGCGTTTACTTGGCAGACAGTTGCTAATTCGTCCGATTTTGCAAATTTCGTCTCGCGGGACGGACCGAGATCCCGTAAGCTATAAGCTGCAGTCCTATCAGCCCGCTAAAATAAGTATGGGTGTAACAGCAATGTCAGCTACAGGGAGGACGGGATGAACAACGAAGACAGAGGAGGAAAGAACATCGAGCGAGCAGTTTTCGACGACGGTTGTGACATTCATGGACTGCCAAGAAGGCACGCCGCGGGACGTCGGGTGGTTCTTCTTGGACCAGTGAGGGATCCACCAAGATTGGTCAGACCTATCTTACAGCAGTCGGTCTCTCGAAATTTATTGTAAAAAAACTTGCAGTTGGGATTGTAAGGAGACGGGTTAATATTCTGTGCCATGTAGTGAAAGTAGAGTCTCTCGAAGTTTTCAATATCCAATGGGTTCAAGATATCACAGTGAATGAGCAATCAATATGAAAGTTTCTGAAACCTTTTTTTTAGCGGGAGAACGCTCGAAAGGATTTCGAAACTCATCGTATTGGTCGAGTGCGTGCTTCGTAAGGCGATACGCAAACAACGACATTGTATTCTTTCGAGTTTGATGAAAGGTATATTCTCTGCGGAGCGAAAGCAGAAGCATCTATATTCCATTACCGACAGTATCGTTGTTTGATACAACCTAATTAGGTCTTCTGGGTAGGCACTCCACTGTTCCGGTTATTATGCAAAAAAATTGATCCTTTGCTAGCATTACTGTTTCAAACCCCTAATATGGCATTCCCAGGTACCTTTCGAGTTGCACCAGACCCCTAGATATCTTACTGTGAAGACCTGAGCGATAGTTTGACCCATTAATAGAAGCTGTAGTTGAGCTGGTTCACGCTTCCTGGAAAATACAACTAGCTTAGTTTTCTCCATGGAGAGTTCGATATCCAGCTTAATAGCCCAAGTCGACAAATTATCCAGGGTATTTTGTAATGGTCCTTGTAGGTCGTCAACTTTGGATCCCGTAACAAAAACCTCACTTGCAGACGACGGCAAGTTGCCTTAATGTGCAGGAATTATCAAGACATTCATCAATGTCCTTGAGATAGAAATTGTATACTAGAGGGCTTAGACATGAGCCCTGGGCAAGACCCATGTAGCTAAGTGGTGATGTCGATAAATCACTTCAGACAACAAGTTTGGCAAGAAGTTGTTTAAGATTGCTGGTGCAGCTTCTCTGAAAGAACGTTAGTAGAAACTGAATCTAAAGTCCCCTTAATATATAAGAACACTGATGCCATCTTCTCTTTGCTAACATAGGCCATTTGAATTTTAGTAGAGATCAACGTAAGGCAATCGTTCATCCCTTTACCTTTGCAGAATCCAAATTTTTTATCTGACGGTAAGCCATTTGCTTCAATTACCTTCCGAATACAGGACAGCATTGCAATCGGTCGATACGAGTTGTGATCAGAGCTTTTTGGATATCGATGGCCTTCACTTGCCTCCAAACATGAGGGACAATGTTACCCTCAAGAAACTTATTAAATAAATTCAACAACCGTCTTTTGGCAGAGTCTGGCTGATTTTTCAACAAGTTGACCAAAAAGGTGTTTCGTTCGTGAAATTGGAAGTTCTTCGATGCCGGGGCGGAATCCAAGCAAACCTTCTTGGCGAAATCGTATATCCAACGGTTTGAATATTCCACGCTCTCGTTAGTACTGTTTCGGTTTCGCATACGTCGCGCTTTGCCCGAAAGTGTGCTCATCGATGTTTTTCTCGTTAATCCATAAACAAACCGGAGCCAGTAACCACACTTCCTGGCTTTCATCAAACTTTTCATTCGCGTTTCTAACGTCACGTACTGTCGGTAGCCAACGATTAACCCGTCACCGCGGTAGGCTTTATTCGCGGCAGCCTTCTCTGCGTATACTCTTTGACTCACTCTTGAGAGAGCGTTGTTGGATGTTCGTGCCAGGTATTCACACTTAATTTTTTCTGCCGAATCTCAGCTTTTTTGTAACTTTTGCCGAAATCACAACAGCTGAGATCTCAGCAAACATCTTTGTTTTTGCTAAGATCTCAGTGAAAGCTTGTTTTGTTTTTGCTAAGATCTCAGTTGATAGCTGAGACTCGAGAAATATTTCACCGAAAATCAGTAAACAAATATCACTTTACTGAGATGTCAGTTTCCAGATTTGCTGACTACACGGATGTTGGGAAATTGCCGAGCTGAATTAAGTGTGTTCGTTTCGTCCAGTCGATATTTCGAGAGAGGTCATGCGAAACACTGATTGATTCCGATGGCCTTGAGCCGTTGGTGATTGAGACTACCATCGAAAGATACTCACCACCGTAGAGTTTCTGTTATTACGATGGGTACAAAAATTAACAGCAGACTTTTAATGGGATCTGTAACATTGAAGGTTTCTATTATCCAGTCCACATTGTCAGAGAATTTAATAAATCTAGCGTAGCGATCATTCTCTAACTGAAACAAAGAAACACTTGGGGTTTTTATGCTCCAGAAAGTGCTGGAAACTCATTGTCTGATCTTAGCCCTCCGAGATCAGGAGCTGTTAGCTTCGATGTTATTGCAACGCTTCCAAGAGTTTTCGGAGCCCCCTCAAAGGACAAGGCTTTTACAAGGAAGTTTAGGGGAGGAAGCGTTCCTATTCTTCCTATAACTCTTAGGAACCACAATAGATGATTCATCTTTTGGGTGATCAACTTCGTCCTCGTTAGGTGGCAAGAGAGGATGGTGACCAGAGTGGCCAGACCTACCGATTTATCGGTAGTCCTACCGATTTTGGTCTTCCCTACCGATTCACAGACGGCCAAGGGTAAACTACCGATATTTTCTTATCCCTACCGACAACCAGAGGTGGGTAAGAAAACCAACCGGTACGTACATTCACTGGTATGGTCGGTTTTGAAAACCAAACCGAGTCACTCAGCACCGTTTACATGTGTGCACGAGTTTCAACTCGTGTTAATGTATTCTAAACAGCGGTATCGGTTCGGTTTTAGAAAACCGAACCTGGTTTTTTCTGTACGCGGTACTACGGTAGAAGAAGGAGGCAGTAAATTCATGTGCAGTGCTGCCGAATAAACAACTGAACAACTGAATTGAATAAGGTTAGTTGTTGAGAGTCGATGGGGCAATATCGAAATGTTAGCTTCTGGGCGATTGTTAAAGTTTCACAATTGATGTTCGTTACCATATTAAAAACCAAGATGACGGACACGAAATTCAAAATGGCTATCTTTCTTGGCGAATAATCGTATGAAACCGAGAAATGTAGATATGTTTGATTCGGGAAAGCCGTTGATGTTAATGTAAAAATGTTGAAATTGAAATTAATGACGTCAAAGATATCAATAAAAAACAATGACATCAATGCAATCAATGCGATCAATCCAATCAATGCAATCAATGTGACCAATCCAATCAATGCAATCAATGTAATCAATCAAATCAATGAAATTAATGCAATCAATGCAATCAAAGAAAATTATGAAATCAATCAAATTGAAAACAATCAATCAAATCAATCAAAAATCAAATCAATCAAATCAATCAAATCAATCAAATCAATCAAACCAATCAAATCAATCAAATCAATAAAACCAATTAAATCAATTAAATCAAAATGGCGGCAATCGTAAGTTTTCGGTGTCTGCTGACCATATCCTTTCAAATGACACCCATATTGGTGGTGGTTCTCACTATTTTGTGGTAACCGGAAGTCGCCATCTTGGATTTCAAAATGGCGGTAATGGTCAATTTTCGGCGTCTGCTGACCATATCCTTTCAAATGACACCCATATTGATTGTGGTTCTCACTATTTTGTGGGAACCGGAAGTCGCCACCTTGGATTTCAAAATGGCGCTAACGATCAATTTTCGGTGTCTGCTGACCATATCCTTTCAAATGACACCCATATTGATGGTGTTTCTCACTATTTTGTTGGAACCGGAAGTCGCCATCTTGGATTTCAAAATGGCGGCATTCGTAAGTTTCGGTGTCTGCTGACCATATCCTTTCAAATGACACCTATATTGATGGTGGTTCTCACTATTTTGTGGTAACTGGAAGTCGCCATCTTGGATTTCAAAATGGCGCTAATGGTCAATTTTCGGTGTCTGCTGACCATATCCTTTCAAATGACACCTATGTTGATGGTGGTTCTCACTATTTTGTGGTAATTGGAAGTCGCCATCTTGGATTTCAAAATGGCGCTAATGGTCAATTTTCGGTGTCTGCTGACAATATCCTTTCAAATGACACCTATGTTGATGGTGGTTCTCACTATTTTGTGGGAACCGGAAGTCGCCATTTTGGATTCCAAAATGGCGGTAATGGTCAATTTTCGGTGTCTGCTGACCAATACGGATCCAAAATCTTACGATTTCTGTTCACAAGTCCAAATAAGAAATATTCTGAACGCCTGTTATGAAACTATGTATTATTTTCGTACCGCAAAAAATGGGTTAATATTCTATACCATTCTTGCTCTGAAAATTTTGTCGAACAATTTTTGCGCCAAATGATATTTGACCCGCTTTTGCCTGAAGTTTTGATAAATATACCATTTCGGATCTAAGAGAATATTTTAACCCACTTTTACCTGATATTATATCTAAAATAAATTTGCGCTAAATTTCTAATAAAAATGCTGGCAGCACTAGCATAGTCGATAAACATCAACCCGAATACACAACCGCAACACAGCCGAAGTTTGGTTTCGCTATTCTCGTGTTTCGTTCCATACTCGTGCACCGGTAAACGAAAATCAAAACCAAACCACGGTGCTGTGTAAACGAAACTCGGTTTGGTTTTCGTGTCTCGTTGAAACACAACCAGCGGTAAGACCGCACACCATGTAAAGGAAACACAAAATCGTGTGGAGATTTGGTTTACCGCACCGGTACTAAACCGGTTTTTTCCCACCTCTGCCGACAACTACCGATTTCTATGGATTTTGGACACATCCTACATCAACATTCATTTTTGAGTTGGATTTGGTCTGAGATCTGTGTTTTCAGTGTTTTATATTTCTATGTCAACATTACGTTTTTGGGACAACAACCCGGCCTACCGATAACTACCGATAAACTTTTAGTGACTTTACCGATATTAAGAAATTCTATCTGGCCACCCTGATGGTGACGAAAGATTCTTTAGCATTTCGGCGAGAGATCGCTTGGAACGGTTCATAAGAGGACGTTCTAATTTGTACGCGGGACATGCCAATATATCGCGCAAGATCTCCGCACAGTAATGACACTTTTCAGCATTTCTACTACAAGAATCATCTACGTGATGTTTGTTGGATTTTCCACAGCGGGACTTATTACTGCAATGGGTGACTGTGTGACTTGTTTGCAATTAAGGCAGTTTATTAACCGCGTAGAAGTAGACGGACATGCCAACGAACCTTGTGCAGAAAGATGTAGTTTAGCAACGCGGACACAGCGAATGTCACCCGATAACAATTTGATTCAGGGTATGATTTCTTACTCATCTTTCACGATTAATACGGAATTCAGACGCTTATAATCTAGTATTTTCGCCGGCTAAAGTGAAGGGTCCCTGAAGAAACCATCTCCGTATTCCAACAGTTGTTCGCATGTCAAACTTTCATCGTGAACGACGCCGTCTACTTCTACTATATTAGCTGGCACATAGACAAAATATTCCTTTGTAAAGAGCTTGAAAGAAGCAATCTCATTTCCCTGCTTTGAGCTGGCTACCACAACTCTGAGTTTATCACGACGGACTTTTTTAATTTCACTCACAGCCAAGAAATGTTTCGTCGGGTGTAGCGAGATGTGTAGTCTGGTAGTTTGGTTTTGTCGTTTGTTCAATGGTTTATTTTTGGTCCGAAAGAAGACTACGCATGGACCATTGGTACTACCAGGATATTTTTTCCATGGTCTGTCGGTGTCTTTTGTAGCGAATCTTGCTCGACATCTCTGCTGTTATCAGGAGGAGGAAAATCTGGTATTGGGGGATCCATCCCAGCGCGGGTTCAACACTATACTTAACGATAGGGGTCAAGGTGCGGAAAACTCGCTCACCGCCATGAGCGTACATGAATTTGTTTCCTTATACATCGTCGGGGGTTTACGCTCTCGTTAAAAAAGATACAGACCCACACAACTCGTTTCGCATCACACCGTATGCGATTACGAAGAGAGAGAGAATCGGAAATCGCAAAAAATTTTAACGCGTTCCGTATTGCCGATGCAGTGAGGTAATGAGTGCCATCGAACATATTCGGCAGCGAACATGTTCGTTCGGAAAAATGATCCAAATCTTCGTGCGCAATCCTGAAACTAAACGATTGAAATATCTGGCTGGCCTGAAAATATCGGTAGGAGTCAGTGTCCGCCTGGACACCGCACGGAGTGGCAGTTTCTGCTGTGTAGGTTCAACTCGCAATCATTTCCTTGCTGCGTGTTAATTCTATCATGCGCATGTTATCGCTCGAGTTGAACTCTACCATTGTATGTACAAATGCCGTACTTACGATGTAGACAAGATGTGTGGTAATGTACATTGGTTTAGATTTGTTTGGATTTAGTTTAATTATCAATGTTCAGGCGCGTTCGGCTCCTTCCATGCGCTGCATTCGAGAGGAAACTTAGATTTGTCTTCTTTTCTATGCCAATAAATAATCTCGAAAGTTGTGCGTTTTATAGCGTATCATTGCGCGAATATAGCTCACTACTTCCGGTGATATGCATTTGCATAAAATTGACAAAATATCGATTGTCGCTGATCAATTTTCTTGTTTTTAACTGTAATGATAATATCTTTTGCTTCAATCATATGATTATCCACGTTTAGGTGGTTTTGGCTTGAGACGAAGCTGGGCCAGGTTATAACTCAAATTGATGTTAAAATAAATTAAGTGATAACAGTTTCGGTTGAAACCTGACTCAGTTTCGAGATCAAACAAAAACACATTCGTGCTAGGGCATACGAGTCCGGTGCATAAAGTTCATACCTTTTTGTGTGCATGAAATTAGGTGTGAATAAACAGATAGAAAGGGAATCATATGTATCAACTAATAACAATATAATAAAATATGATAGATAAATCGAAATTTTAAAAACAGTTTACCAAGCGAAATTTTCACTGAAATGCTGTTAAGTTTATTAAGTTTCTTGGAACTAATAATTGGAATGTGGAATCTGGCGGAGTAACTATTGGTGTTTGTTTCAGGCAAGATTTGTTCACAAAAATAGATAAGGCTAGTAACTAGGACTATAACCATTCATGTATGCGCTTACAGTTGTATTATCTATAGCATTGCAGTTATTGATATTAGTCTGAAAGGATTCCGCTGGAGCAGTGCTGCCAGGGACATTTTCAGTTAGCAGTGAAAATGATATTTGTATAAATATTTTCGTTATATTGCATTATTATTGAAAACTGATAAAAACATCTAAATGTAAACAATCTTTGTCTATCTTTCCTATGCTATGGGCTATTGAACAATTGGGCAGGTCATTGCACTCTGATAGAAGCATCACTCTTGATAATCAGAGGTTTTTGATGTTTCTTGATACAAACAAACCAAAAAAAAGTTTAGCATAAAAGGTTTCGAGTGATCGGTGTGAATGAATTTGTTTATAGACATCATTCAAAAACCGGGGATGGAAAACGTGTGCAACTTTCGTAGCCATATATTTTTCCAATCATGATAACTGGCCAACAACATTTCGATCCGCCTCAAATTGTTTAAAATCACAGTATTTTCAAATCGATTGGAATTTCTGAATCGGACAAGATCAGTTGAGTTTGAATCTAATATTAATAGTAGACCCCATGTTATATAATACTTTCTACTAATACTACTACTTACTTGGTTAAATCTCACGGTATAAAGATACTTTCCTAAGATTCAAATTTGAAAAATGTTACATGGGTAATTTTACGAAGATGCGAATTTTAATCCTGGTCGCAATTCTATGATTGTGAGTATTGTGTGAATTATATTAGAATTTAAACTAAACTGTTCTCATTAGGGTCAGATCCAAAAAAAATGTGAAAAGCCTTCAGACAGCACAGAAAAGCTATTAGGAAAACTTGGAGTCTCAAACCGAATTACATCTTTGAGTTTATATAAAAAATTGTATGTTTAATAATGTTCTTGTGTGGTGTCAGATGGAAGAAGTGATGACAATCCTGTAAAAGCTTAGCTCTCTGCTGAGAATGGTGTTCATTGCGATAACTGGGGCACTTACGATACAGAACTGCGTAGAACTGAAGAACTTATAAATACTATCAATTTGGACAGTCTTCGGCTATATTTTCCAAGCAACTGGATTTTTGCAAAGATTCTAGGGGAATTCTATTGTACTTCGGCAAGTAAACATTGAGTAGTAGCTTATTATTGAAAGAGAAGCACATACCACAGAGAACAGGCGTCCATCTTTAGCGTTGAACTTGTGTAAAAATCACTAACGTTGTCGAAGCTAATTGGGATATCTCCACCCGGTGCGTTACTGTCGTCATGTTTTTGGTGACCGAGTTCGATAGATTGAAAATCGAATTGCAATGCCTGAAGATATTAAGGTTTGAAGAAAACCATTTTTGTTGTAAAAATCACTTTCAACTGTTCAAACAAAAGGTTCTTTTGAAAATTTTCTCAGGAAATAGTCTTATTATCCAGTGCAGCGCATTCCTCTGTATTTGACTCCTAAAGTGCACAGACTCTGGGTCTTACTATAAAAATTGATTCCGTCAGACACTAGTTATACTGTTACCAGTTATATTATACATAAATAATACATTTCTATGCATTGTAATCAATAAATATAACACGTGTAGCATAAAATATAGTTAACCCTTAAATGCATAACGCTGTTTTAAAACAATATTACGCAAAACATCTCAAAATTATCACAGTAATGTATTGAAACTAGGAAACAATTTTCACAAAATTTAAAAAAAAAATATTTGCACCTTAGAGGGTAACATGACTACCATGTTTGGAAATAAAGTAAAATGTGATATCAATTGATACAAAAAATATCTATTGCACATTTTTAAAAGACCTATTATGTACAACGATAATGTTGCCAAAAACGGAGCCCATTTGTTGCCAAAATCTTAGTGTACCGAAAAGGGAGCATGCAAAAATCGGAACGTGCCAAAAACGCAATCTTACTGTACTATCATTGAACAGCCTCCAAGAAACATAAAAAACACATATCGTCAATACTTCCTCCATTCCATTACACGTTGAAAAACCTTGTCAATACGCTTCAGTATTGACAAAACAACTGAACGTGTAAGGACCGCTAATACGGAACACAAACAAGATCAAACATTCTTTACTAGTATATATGATGATTGACAGCAGAAATAACAAAAAGCGCCACAAAAAGCATAAGCAATCAAAACATCGGGAAAACAATATTTAGAACAGATCCATTCTTGACCGCTCATCATGCCGAATTAGATCCACATGACATCACTGTGAACAGCCTAGTGAAAGAAACCGATTTCGCGCACCCCGGCTTGGCCACAAAGTCAACTTACTGTACTATCATACTACAAATTATGCAAAACATCAAACTGTCTTGAAAACAAAAACTCTAAAGTCTGACTCTTAAGCGTTCAATAATCCATTGTGGTATAACAAAGTTGGATTATTGATATGCATCAAAAATATTGAACGCGTAAAGTCCGCTATTCATTTATACCTATGTGGAATATGAATGATATACAAAGGGACAATCTGCTCGCTTAGCAAATTACAAACACGCACATGCACTCGACTGACACTACACCATTCCATCGATACAAAACACCGCGGCAGCGTCAATGCAAACAATCGCAAGCACCGCTCCCGCTCGCATGCGGTGGGAATTGAATCGATTTTCGATTTAGGCGAACATAGATCGCGATCCAAATTTTTGAGGAAGAATCGCATTGCCGAACGGATCCGATCATCATTGTTCGGATACAATTCCGAACATGTATCGAAAAGAACCTAAATCGCAGCGATCCAAGGTGAGCGTAAGAGAGAAGAAATACGAACATGTGAGATACCATATTCACTTGGCTCTGGCCGATCGGGCGCTCAACAGATGCACACTCATAAACAAGAAAAACAGAATAAAGCATCGGAGGTAGGTGAGTGCGCATGAACCTTGAGTGAGCGTAAAACGATGCGATTCTTCCTATCCTTGATCACGACGGACTTTTTTAATTTCACTCACAGCCAAGAAATGTTTCGTCGGGTGTAGCGAGATGTGTAGTCTGGTAGTTTGGTTTTGTCGTTTGTTCAATGGTTTATTTTTGGTCCGAAAGAAGACTACGCATGGACCATTGGTACTACCAGGATATTTTTTCCATGGTCTGCCGGTGTCTTTGGTAGCGAATCTTGCTCGACATCTCTGCTGTTATCAGGAGGAGGAAAATCTGGTATTGGGGGATCCATCCCAGCGCGGGTTCAACACTATACTTAACGATAGGGGTAGATATAGGCAATGAAAGTAATTTAATGGTACACTTATCTTATCTCACAGATGCACGAGTTAGCCTGCTCTATCGGTCACAGCAGGACAAAGAAGCACGCGGGCTTGAATTGATTTGTGCTCTCATTGCCCCACCAAATGCTACAAAATAAAAACGAACCTGAAACACATTCCTGAAGTAAACAGTTGTAGTGAGCTACACTACCCATAATCGCAAGTAAGACCATGTTCTATTCCCTATCTACATGGGACTGACTTGCGATTATAAGCAGTACAGCATCGTACACATTCGCAAAATGTTGCAACATGTTCCAGTTGATCCGCATTAGAGAGCGACGAAGTACGAAGTAATCTGTTTTGCGAAAGTTGGATTTATCGAGAATCGGTTCGTCCTCGTAACGAACACATTTGACAGAACTTCAGCAAAATTTCTAAAGCAGAATGGTGATTGTGAAGGGGTACTAACATATTCCAAACAACCAAACATCCACGTACTGCACTTTTACTTACGTCAACTAAATGGACGGTCAACATTTCCTCCTTGTCATTGATACCAAGAGCTTCCGAAGACAGAACCTCGTCTCTAACCATGATCTGGTGGTGTGTGAGACTCGTTATCCGTTAACGTAACGTTATCCAGCATATCCGAAGTACAGACGAAAGAAAAACGATACCAGAAGCCAAATGACCATTCAATGCAAATCAATCCATGATGTCACATACAGTCTACAAACATTAGTCACGTATCCAGGACAGATTCCTCCTACGAGCCAATTATGTGATCAACCACTACACCACGGAAAACCTTGCGCAGAGGCTGCTAAGAAAATTCCATCTGTTACAAGCAAGACCGATACACAATCGTTGTATGCTAAAGCACAACCGGTTTCTAAATCAGTGACTGTAATTCAGGCAGTAACAAACAGCTAAATCAATAATGATCGTGCCCAGTACCAGTAAATCAACTGCTATAACCAAAAGCGAAGTAACAACGATTACATCAAATATCTCCAAACCAACACCAAACAAATGCCGATGAAGACGGAGTTACAACAGCGTCCTGTAAGAACAAGAAACAACCTAGAACTTGCGGCAATGAACAGCATGAAAGCAGTACCGACGACATGGACGTGAACGACAACGTGAGAGAAGGTAGACGGACTGACCCCCAAGTTGCCGAGAATAACACAGCTAATGCATCACCGCCAAGAAAAAAATCTCAACACGCAGCAGCATGCTGCGTCAACAAGATCCGATGGACAGGGCGTTACTTTCTCCTTTTGTTATTTCTACATCATGTAAAAACACGAAAGATCCACGGCTCAGTTTTGCTAACGCGGTGAGCCGTGTCAAATAAATTAGAAGAAGAAAAAAAAGCATTCGGAGGAAAAGTACCCCGACTTCGGTCATGATTAACGACCGGTACGGGAACCTGTTGACAGATCGTACAGAAAAGGCGCCAGGTGGAAGGAATACCTTGAGTGGTTAATGAATGAATAAACGAATAGAGAAAACACAAACAGAATGAAGATTCAAGATGATGAACAAACAGTGGGTCAAGCCACATTGGACGAAGTGCTAAAGATTCGAGAACTGAAAAACGGTAAAGCCGTTGGGAAGGCCGAAATCCTGGTCTAACATCTAAAAGTTGACAGTGACCGGCTGTACGAAGCAATTCACTGCATGATCAGGGTGGAAGAAGAAATGCATTCGGATTGGTTGGATGGCCTCACATGCGCTATCATCAAGAAGTTATAACTATCGAGGCATAAAGATGCTACCTACAAGGTATTCTTTCTTATGTTTTATTTAGCAAACTGCACCCGTTGACTGGCTCCTTTGTTGGCAAATACCAAAGCGCGTTTCGAGAAGGCTGGATCAGTGACGGACCAAATGTTTAACCTGCGACCATTTCTGGATAAATTTCGGTAATACAACTTACGGACTCATCATCTGTTTGTAGATTTCTAGGCGGCGTGCGACTCAGCGAAACCCAACAAACAAATAATACTTGAATATGGTTTTCCAACAAAACCGATCAAAGTGATTCTTATGGCGCCGGATGGGTCGAAATCAAGCGTTGAAGTAGCCGGAAAGAACATCCGACTCATTTGTGACGTTAGATAGATTACAGCAGCGCTCGAAGGTTTGATACGACGATATGATGTGCAGAGAAACGGAACCATCTTCATGACGACATCGACATCTTTGGCGTTCATCGCGGAGCAGTGGAAGAGGCATTTTTGACTTTTGAAAGGGAGGCTGCGAGAATTGGACTGACCCGAAACTCTGACAAGACAAAGTACATGGTGGTAGTTAACAAGGCAGTCCGAAAAGTGTCGGTTTATAGGCGGAAATCTATACGGTATGGTAGGAGGTTGTCGACGAATTCAAATATCTTGGAACACTAGTGACCTGTAACAATGATAGCCGTTATTTATTTATTTAGTTAAATTTCGTAATCTACAGACGCGCACAAAACTTGCTCTATGCAAATCGCGGTTTCCCCTTATTGCTCTGTATGGGCGATGAAGGAAGCAAAACCAAGTATACCAACATACTGACAATAGAACGTTTATAAAACTCTGCAGACTATAGTACGCTGGACATGTAGTGCGAATGTCGGAAAATTATGCTCAGCAAATCGAGGAAGATACACATGCGGTAGGCGTTCAAGGAGAATAGTTCCACATCTTGGAGGAAATTATTGAACCAAAAATTTGTTTCGAAAATAAGGTTCAGGTCATAAAACGATTACAGAATAAGAACATGGTGGTAGTCCCAGTATAATATGTGTTCATTACAGAAGTAGAAACTATGTGATGATGCAATTTAAAAATATGCGTTTCTGACGCTTTTAGAAAATTTAGTGTAATTTTCTGAAATGGCTCAGAACACAAATAACATTCACCCAAACATTGCGTTGCGTAAGCACGGTATACTTCGTAGATTGCAGACTGATGACTCTCATTTCCAGCCAGACTACTTGACGAACATTCTATGGGAATAACAATTGATCCAGTCCAAGCGAGAATTTCGCCTGAGAACCACCATTGCTGGCCATGACCATCTTTACCGTAACTTGGGATATGAGAAAGGAAGTGTTGATGTGGTACTTACTTAACGGAAGGCCCCGACTCAGTGACACTCCCATAAGTACCACGGATTGGGTAGTGGGTGGGTTGTTAGTCAGGATTCGCCTCAAGCAAGCGATGCGACGGAGAATATATTTTCAAGGAGTTTGAATACTTTATTGACTGTAGGATCCGAGAATCATTGAAAAAATGAGATCGGAGCACTAAATCATGATATCCATTTAAAGCGTAATATCCGCTTTAGATTTGTGAAATCTTATTTTCATACCAGCTCTTTTATTTTATTCTGATCCTTCATAAGATTCCTATATTTTCAAATATGTTTCATCCATCCTTTACCTTGCAATAGACCTTTTCAGCTGTATGAACAGGTGTCCACATTTCATTGTGTGACAAAGTTCTTATAATATTTTACGCTCGAGCAAGATGTGAAGGAGAAAACAAAAACTTCGTTATATATCTTTTTCAGTTCTTTTCGATTGATTTTCGATTATCTCAAAAACTGAAAAGCAACAAACTCAAAAATGACAAATATGGACAACCTCGCCGTTATCTACATACATCTCTTAATTATTACATCCCAGCACACGAGTATTCTTCCAAAACTAATTACAACCTGTTCTCTTCTATTTACAGGAAATTGAGTGCAAAGTGCGCGTCCTTCGTGGTGTGATCGTGAGTGATTGTATTTCTGTCTCGGTGGTGCAGCAGTAGTGCGTGGCTGCCAGTGAGTGTGTGTACGTGTAAGCGCTCACGCGCAAGTGTTTCATTTGTATCCAACGGTTCCAGCAAAAGCAGTAAAAATTCCGAGAAGCAAGAAGAAAGTGATGGCCGAAAATTCGGTTGGCAACAGTTTACCACCGTCACAGCACCATCATAAGACAGCGGGTGGAGGGGCCAGTAGTTTGCTGCATCATAACAAGTCACTAGAAATGACGGCAGGTGGTGGAAGCGGCGCAACGGCAGGTTCCGTTACAGGGAAAGCCGCTAGCACCGGGGGAAAGCATGCTAATGTCATACATCGAACAACGAGCGAAAGTTTACGGTTAGGTGGTCCCGGATCTGCAGGCGGTGGTGGTGGAGGTGGAGGAGGTGGTAGTGAGAATTCTTCCAGTAGCGCCGTTCCGCCGTCAACGCTGATGAATTCGTCTTCTTCGATCAACAGTATCTCGCGGAAAGGTGGCATTGGTGGAGCTGCTGCCGCCGCCGCTGCTGCTGCTGCTGCGGCTGCAGGAAAAACATCATCATTCATGATTACATCTGTCACGGTTGGCGCTCGGACCAGTGCCGATAATGGCGATGACTCAGCCGATGATCTTGACGAGTCCCATACGGACGACAACAGCCGGATAACGGATTTCGAGAACGAAACCCCTTCGTTCTCGGAGGACACATTCAGCAAGGAGGATGTGTTCTTCGCTTCGAACGCCATCGGTAGTGTTCCGGTCATTCCGACTAGCTCTCAGTACGGGCTGGCAATCGTAGCTCCGTCGGATCGTGCCCATGGGGCGGAAGCTCTTGCAGACGCAATGCATGTTAGCGTCACAGACGCCGGTATCAATATAATGGGTCACGGAAAGGATGATGGGAAGGAGCTACACCATAGGAATGAACGTTTCAAGGTGGTAAAAATTGAAAGTACTGAACCGTTTAAACGTGGTCGTTGGGTATGTATGGATTATCTTGATCATACCACACTTCAAGCGTCTCCAAAAGAGGGTGGAGTTGGTCCGGTTGGTTCGGGAGAACCGGAAACATCGACTGTTTCGACGATTGCAGATTCAAATGCTATTCGAACCCAAGACAGCGGCGTAGTGCTCAATGATAACTACGCTGCCACAACGGCACCAACTACGACCACTTCGGATGGCGAGAATCCTGACTATCACACTCATCTAGCTGCCAGTGTCCCGACTAATCCAATCATAGGTCTACTAAATAATGAATCTCCTGGTCAAAGTCTTAATCTGGCCCAACCGAACATCGGAAACGCCAGTGGTGGGGGTGGTGGCGGTGTTCCGGTTGCTCAATCTCTGCCAGCTAGTCATATCCCACCGGTCGGAGTGCCTCATAGTATGCCACAGTCACAGCTTCAAAATGCGCTTGCTGGCAGCGGAGCCATGGCAGGTAGTCAACAAACACAACCAGCTCCAGCGGCGGCTCATCCACAAGGACAAACCCAGTACTATCCTCACACGATGTCCAATATGGCTGACATTACGCAGCAACAGCAGCCACCGCAACAGCAGCAGCAGCAACAACTCCATCAACATGGCGTCACTTTGCCGACAAACATTCAAATGCAACCGCAACCACAACAACAACAGACCAACAATCCTGCTTCCGTGTCTACAAACGTTCTTCCGTCGGTTGGAGCGGTTCCAACCTCATCACAGGAAATGAACATCGTCATTAGTAATGCTCAGCATCATCAGCAGCCAACGAGCTTCCCTTCTCCTCAGCAATTCCATCAACCGCAGCCATCTCAAACAAACTCGCCTGTCGTGGCCAGTATCGGTGAGCAGGTTGCCTCGGAAGCTACCATCCTGTCACCATCATCTTCCATGACTGGCAACGGAACGGCTCCGCCGGTCCCGACAACCTCAAACGCACCACCTCAACCGTCACCGGATACAGTAAGTTCTGTACCCGCTAGCACGACGGAGCCTCTGGTAGCTTCCTCTTCGTCGACCACTTCGTCCCCAGTAACGTCCACTGCTACCGGTGGAAACGGTGACAATGGTTCCACGCCAACATCGGCCACTGCTCCGACCGTTCCGGTCAGCTCTCCCTCGATGTCGACCGCCCCGATCGCGGCAACTACTACCAACAGCAACAGCAGTATCAGCAGCCAGCATGCTTCCATAGCAGCTGCAGCCGCTGCCGCTGCGGCCACCGCCGCCAGTGATCATCTGACGGAATCGAACCTGCTATCGGCCGTCGCCGGTGTCACGGCTGCGGCTGTTGCAGCTGCGGGCGCTGAGGATGCCGAAAAGTCTGGTGAAGATGGCGAAAGGTGAGTTTTTTTTGTTGCTTCTCTGACGCACCTTCTGTTTCTAGCATAGCACGTTTTTTTCTGTTTCTATTCCGTTTGTGTTTGTATGTGTATATGTATTGGGGAACAAAACTTTCGTTCTTACGATGCACATATATTTCCTTTCTTCGTTCCTTGCATTTCTCACAAATTCACATATTCCCGATATTCAGCACCCGCACACACACACTTTTCATCTGCCGCCACATCTATATCACCAATACTTTAAGCTTACGCTTTGTTTAAAATTGTACTATTATCAATAGGTATTTATTTGCGTAGTTTCAATCAAGAGAGAATATATCATGACATTGACTTAAATAAAATATTAACCAAGCTTATCGAACAGTGAAATAAACTTATCCGTAAGGTATGGGAATGTAACTGAAAACGAGAATTCGTTAAGAGTACCGTCCTGTATCTATTTTATGTATTTCATTATTCGCAACTTGTGACCGATCTGGTGGCTTATAGCTGAGCTTCGAAGTGTCTTCTCCTACTCAAGGGTTCCAATACAAAACTCAAGCGGTTGTATTTACAATAAATGGAGCAGAAATAGGTTGCGACTTAAACTGTATTCATCACCGTATGATGGACTGTTAAGCACAACGTCAATTTTGATAAAGAATGTTCACAAGAATCATCCCTATTTGCATAAGAATCATGCATTTGTATTTTGGGTGTAACAAAAAGCAACCTCCTGGTGTTGTTCAAATAAAAATCCGCAACTTAAGCGTCCTGTATAGCATTTGCCACTCCTAGAGCGGCGGTTCATTGCTGGGCATGTCTAATGAAACGTCTAATGCCTTTTTCACCGAAAGGTGTGAAGTTGTAATGGACGGTAGTTTCGTAGCTTTGTTGGCAGTGGCGGCATGTTGGGGCCACCGGTGCGGTACAAACTGAAACTATAACTCTCTCATTTAGTACCTCTTTCAACTTTCTTCTGCGGAAAGAAGAAAATTTGCACACTTGCCGCGGTCGCAGAGGTCGGTTGATCGGGGAGAGAAAAGTTACATCTTAACCGATACAAACAGACAGGAACAGGAAAAATCCAAAACCGAACTGCAACGCAGCACGAAAGAAGGAGCACAAAGCACGAATCACCCGCCACGGACTTATATAATATTGCGTGTGTGTTATGCCCTCTGTCAGTTGGAGTTAAACCTGGCGATGTGGGAGCGCCACACGCCTTTCTCGCATGGCTAATTATCGAAAAAAAATTGTTCAGTTTAATCACTAATGGGTACGGGAAGGTGCTAAATTCAACCAAAGAATTGGTGGAAAACCTTAAGAACTGTTTGTTACATTTCAAGACATTCTCAATTTGTAATTTGGGTACCGAAAGTTAGAATATGAATAACAGAAATAATTTACTACTCATTTACTATTACTCAAGTATTTTATAAATTATTTTTGGATACTTTGAGTGGAAATTACAAACGAACTGTTACTTAAATTCCGATGGCTTCAATAATTAGCAGGTAGTTAGGAGTTCATTCAGAACCGGACCTGATGATATTTCGTCGAGTTAAAAAATCGCTTCAGTAGTCTCCATGTACCTTTATGAAAGCTATTCAATCGCTTTCTTCATTCCTTATCTTCTAATATAGAAACAATCGCGTTATTTTGCTGGATGATTACATTGTAAGTGGTACGATAGAAAGGACTTGAGTGCACATTGAAACATGATTCATAAAACGTAGATTACGGACTGATTTGAACTTCTAATTCCAGGAATTTACAAATTGACATAGTCTACGTTCTCCACAACAATAATGCAATTCGTTAAGCAACTGATCATAGGACGATCCTCTTCAACAACGTGGCAGCTGATTCACTCCCAACTCAACTCACGAGCGAAATCTGTGGTGTAAAAGTGACAAGTTACTGGTATTTTTGCAATACGCTTAAAGTTCAACTGAGAAAGCCTCAAAATGCGGCCATATTTCTAAACGAAGAATGCCACTTTGTTCGCTATTACACAATGTTTATTTAAATCAATCAGTGTACCCGGGCACAAGAAAGATAAACAGCCTGGATTCTTCACTCCACGAAAGAATAATGAACCCTACTGATGAAGCCTATACTGCCCATATAAGCATAAGAGTCCCATATGGATTTTTGTCGTAAATGATATATCTGTTGGATTGTATTCTGTATCACCACTGAATCATAATACACAAATCAGTTTACCTGGTTTGTTCAGAAAATATCGAAAAAAATACCAAAACATGGTTGTCCCATCCATAAGGCTCAATGAAAATGTAAATCTTGAACAGCGTTTTTCTCGGCTTGCTGTTTTTCAATATGGGACTCTTATGCATATATGGGCAGTATAGCTCTTTACCATATTGGGTTAGGAACAATAGCATATTGTTTTGTTTCAGATGCCTTTACATGGGCTCATCTATGTATGGAGAACCAAAAATCCGAATACGTAATTGCATTACTGCGGCGCAGTTACATATCAAATGATATGAAGTTCCGTAATCGATTGCACAAAGATCACACGAATGCTCAGCACGCTGAATAGTAACCATACGATAATTGAGTTTGCAATGTCCAGTCAGCGGCCTGACTAGGAAACTGCAGTTACTTTATCCAACTTATCGACAGTGGTAGAATTGGATCTACCGAAGTCAGTCGCAGCACCTCTGGCCTATTTGTTTGCCCATTCATTTCCAAAAATACCGGATTGACCAGGTACCCATAGAAGGTATGTAGATAGCATTTGAAATGTAAGTTCTTCGGTTTGAATTCGACATGCGATTATTAATTTAGATCTCGAATTTGTCGACCTAGGTGCTTTCACGGCAGCCTGACTGTCAGAGCAAAAATAAATTCTTATTCCCTGTTGACGCCAATTGTACGCCACAAGAATCGCGAAGATTTTGAATTTAACTTGAAATACGGTACGGTATCTATCAAGCGAATGGGATCGGTCTAACCTCATTTCATGACAATATTCGCCAGCACCCTTTATTCTTCCCTCCAACAAAGAATCGTCAGTGTAACAAACTACGTGTTCTATTCCAGTTGTCGATCCATGCAGCCAGGTAGCCATTTCTCGCGAGGAGAAATTCCCACATTGAAAGCTCAACCTTTGAGCCATTCAACTCTCTACTCTCCTCTTGCTTTCCGTCGCCATTTAGCTCCTGTTTCAGTGTGTCATTCAGCTCCTAGTCTGATCCCTATCTACTCGGATGGTCCCTGGCGGTTAACTCACCCTAGTCTCACTGAAAGATCCCTGGCGGCGGAATTTCTCTCGATACCGGTGCCTCGATAACCAATTTGCACCCATTTTTGTCACGATATAGTCGGATAGTCCACGGCGGTGAATTTATCCTTCTGTAGATTCCACTGCGGTAGATTTGTGCCTTTATCGATGTTCGTTTCCGTGAACCATTTAGCACCCCGCTTCGTCCTGATCTACTCGATCTAGTCCCTGGCGGTGGACCTAGCCTACTCAATGGGCCAGACAGCAGGTGCTGAGGGCTGTCCAGCGATTCCGGGTGGGTTCACTGGCACCCAAACGACCCACTGCTAACTATTCGACACGATCTACTTGCTCTAATCTTTGGCGGTGGATTTAGCCTGCTCACGGACTACCCGGTAGGGTGTCGAGGTCAGTCTGGCGATTCCGGTGAATCCTGACGTCCGGTTCGCTAGCACCCCGACGACCCGAACCCGGCGCCAGGTCGCGCACTATTCAACTGGTGTCTGGCGGTAGACCTAATCTACATCGGCGGATGAGTTACTCCAGAGATATGTAGTTTAGCGGCATTCCTGCCAGGTAGCGCTACTTCTTGATCCCTTCGCCACTTTCTCTGCACCTCGGAAAGTATACTCGTAACTACTCTGTTGACAGCATCCTAGATATGCTCTTCGACGGTATTGGCAACTGTCACATCAGGCATACCCCTTCGAACTTCTTCGAACCTAGGGCATTGTAACACCACGTGTTCCGGTGTCTCTTAAACGTTCATACACTTCGAGCAACGGGGTGACGAAGCAGCACTGGTAATTTTTACGGTAACTGATCAGCACTACCTCCGTCTTATGATGAGTCAGCTGCAACTTGGCTTAATCATCCAGGTTTCCAGGATGCCTACTGTCTCTGCTGTCAACATTTCCACTTTCTCACCAGTTATTGTCAGGAACCGTCATCTGCAAAGCCGACGATCTTGATTCTTCTGGGCAGTTCCAGCGTTATCATTCCGTTTTACATTATATTTCTGAGCTTTTGGCCGAGTATGGAGCCCTGAGGTACTCCCGCTGTGACCCTAATCGACCTCTACCCCATGTTCGTCTCGTAAACCAGTACTCGACTCTGAAAGTATGTAACTTTTCAGAACCTCGCACCCATAGTCCGGAACTCGCATTAAGTGCAGTGCTACGGCGATAGCGACCCAGCTGGCGCTGTCGAACGCGTTCTTCACGTCGATCGTCACTACGGCGCAGTAGCGATTAGCCCTTCTCTTTGGCTTCAATGATTTTTCTCCGCGCTCGCTATTGCAGTGCGGATGGCGACCACCGTCGAGATAACTTTCCAGAATCCGAACTGCCTCTGCGATAGTTCTTTCTCACTTTCAGCGTAGTTCTGTGTAGGATGACCAAGTTTACCAAGAGCAGGTATATAGGCCGATACGATGCCTGATCTGCTGGTGACTTCTCTGGTTTCAGCAGTAATATTAGCTTCTGCATCTTTTATCTATCTGGGAAGTAGCCTTCGTCCAAGCATTTCTGTAGAACTATTTTGAACATGTCCGGAAACGCCACGATCGCGATCTTCAGTGCACGTTGGGGATACCGTCTGGACCGGGAGCTTTCTTTGCTTTCAGCCCTTCCGCCACTGTAAGGAGCTCGTCATTGGAGACACGATTGTCGCCAGCATTTCCACCGTCTGCATCAACGTGCAGGGTAGGCCGCTATGCGGTTGGCGTCACTCTGTACTCCTCGGCACAGCTCCTTGTAGCAGGTGGACTTACTAAGCACTATCTCGCGTTTAAAAGTGACCCTATTCGCCCGGAATGTCACCTTACACTCTTCTCTGGCTTCGCCCTTCGTTCCACCGTTATGCCGGATGCTGGTAGTTCCTCAACTCCATTTTGTTCGGCATTGTTAAGTCACACGCCCTCGCTAATGTTTCCGACAACTCTCCGATATTCGGAATTGGAGCGAGGCCCCACAAAAAGTCACTGTCGAAGTCCTTTATTTTCTACTTCCACTCGCTAGCCCTCACTCTCCGCGTTACGATGCAATTCCACCGACACAGGTATACACAGTGCGGACCTGCTAGGGCCCCTGCAGTTCCTCGCCTGATGTCCGAGGTCCAAGCACCTGAAGCATCGCTCCAGCCGCCTGGTAACTCGCGTAGCGACTCCCAGCGTGCACACCGACAGTTCAACTTTTATCTTGCCGGTATCCGCCAGCTTGTTGGCAACGACCACCGGTAGTCGAATTGCCGCCGTTTGAGTGCCTCCATACGATTTCCAATTCCGGATAGTCGCCGGTACATCTAGTTTACATTGCTCGATCAGTGCACCGCTCAATTCTTCTACGATCCTTATCTCGTCTAGACCCTTGCACTCGACTACGGCTTCCTGCCATAGAGCTCTTACGTTAGCTTTGCTTCCCAAAAATTTAACAACGGAAGTGTGCTTCTTCAGCTCGAAGATCATCTCGCCTTTTGAGAGCGCCTCGTTTTAACAACGTTCTCTCCCAACTCCTTCAGCTCTGGGTCCTCTGTCACTGTCTCAAGAAGAGCGGCGTAGAACGTCTTATCGTTCGCTTCGATGATCAGTGCATCACCCTTGTACCTCTTCCGAGGAGGCTTACGTTTCTCGTTCTTCTCTTGTTCCTTCTTCTTTTCTTCCCTTTTTGTTCCTTCCTGGTTTTCCACGATGCACCAGTCACGGTCCCAACAATGACTCTTTGGTGGCACCTCAGTTTCTCCGTCGCGTGTTCTGTGGCTTCCATGAGAGTTTTTTTTGGTTGATTCAGCACTCATCAAGAGCGCCTTTTGCTAGCGTTCAGCAGCTGTTACGGCCGATTTAATACTCCTTCCTAGCTGCTTCACCTTGGTGTGCACATTGTACTTGTCCTTCCCGAAATTCTAGAGCTCGTCGACCATCTTCCTCAACTCAGTGAAATACATCTTCCCAGGATGTGAGTCATTTTGGGTGGTGTCGCTACCTGATCTCGGGGTGAGCACTCTATTCAGTAACCTAATCTCTCGTTGGTTTCCTCGTGGCTCACTCTGTACCAAGCCGCTGCTGGTACTCGCTGTAGCTACCGATGGCGTAGTCAGACATTTCGGCAGCTTACCGCTCGTTTCAAACGCAATCGCATTCTCCTCATTTGCTTTTTTGGATGTCTTCATTCTGGTGGATCCTAACACTAAGCCGCTACCCCCACTAATTGTACGTAGCCGCCTCTTGTGATCCCATGGTTATCTATGCGAGCAAGGAAGTCATGCTAAAGTTGACACTATCCTTCATGGGGAGTAGTGTTCAGAACCGCATCGGCGTAAAATCGGGAATGGTCCATTCGAAACTAGTGTCACCAACTGCATGGTGTCGAGTTTTGAACGTACTCGGAGATCTGCCAAGGTTTTGGCGGGGCGGAGGCAGCTGTGCTGCTAGCCCACTCATCATTTTAGGTAAGTGTTATTCTTCCTTACAGAGGAAGTAGAACAGCATGCTTGTCAGCCCAAAGTAGCTGTCCTATTCGTGATCCGCGTCCTGTCCGTTGACGTTCACCATGGCCAGTATACCGTAATCAGGTTGTTACTGGCATCGATACTAATGTGCCGGTTGGCACTCCGGTTGGGCTAGGGTGCTTTTATTGCTAAGATCTTAGATTACTGAAATCTTAGGATCTTAGCAGAAGCGGTATAGACTCGCTTCGTCGGAGCTGCTTTCGGAGTTATGGTTTTTTTAGAGTTTTAGCAAAGCCCAATCCAAATACCACCATTTCCAAGCAAGATTCCCTAACTCGCAGTAAGACCGGGGGGTTAGTTAGGCCTATGGATTCCTGTCGTTCCTGTTCCTGCTACCCCGAGGGTGGACGGTGTGTGTATGTGTCAAAAGATCAATTAGGTACTTCATGAGTATCTTCATAACTTTTTGAGTCTAGCAATTTCGGCATTTCACCAATGGTCTCGCTAGGAGCACGCAAAACTCAAAGCGAATAAGCCTCTTGTATGCAGCTAATATGAGTGAGTTTTTTTTATCCATGACCGTATTTAAGTCACTTGGAGTTTCAATCGTTGGAAATGCCTGTAAAACCTAGTTGCCAAGCCCTCTTCGAACAGGTCCTCGTTCGTAGATTTTGGATTACGATATGTACCGATTTCTAGGGAGATGCTTAAATGATCAAATAACGAAGGCTCAAACTCTTTCGGATGAGCCAGTTTACCAATTCATGTACAATACTGTAAGAGCAGAAAGTTACATCAGATTTTGTAAATGATGGGCGATTTCCTCTATGCAATATATACAGATTTGTACTACTTATGTATTCTATTAATTCATTGCCTCTCAAATTGATGTCTGTGCTGCCCCAAACAATATGATTGATATTTGCGTTACCCTCGATTACGACTGGAAACCCATTTCTACTACACACAGTGGTTTCATTTCATTTGGCCAAAGTCGTGTAATCATTTAATTCTAACAAAATCGTAAACTTTGGCTCAATTACATCTTCGGAGGAATTTACGGTCGCTATTAGTCCTTTCGGATGGTATTTTTTGACATTATTGATTAATCCCCCTAAAGTCAGATTTATCTACCCACTTTCATTCAAGAAAATTTAATAAGATTGCGTCTCCGGTAATATTGCAGGTTTAGAGCATACTTTCGCCGAAAGCTTTGCTGAATTCGCTAAGTCTTTATATTTAATTATTTTAACATTATTGTTTGTAGTTCATGGATGACTCCTTCAAAACCAATTCTTTGATACAACTTTTTACGAGTAGCATCCTGACTAGTTCAGTCTGCGCCGTAAAAAGGTTTATATTGTTGAGACAGACAACTTTCTGTACTGCAGCATTGGTTTAGTCAGTGTATATTCGCACTAAATGGAAAAAGTAAGACTAAAATAGTGATTAATTGTCCACGTTGAAATGATTGAACCTACGTCAATAATATTTACGGAATACTTATCGAAAATATTGACCGAATTTCATGGTTTTATGTTGTTAATGATTAACCCCGCTAAAAGTGAGTGTTTTTTGCTAAGTTCATTAAGTTACTTCCTTAAATACTCTTTCAACCTATAGCTCGTTATAGATCGCTTATCCCCAATAAATATTTTTTAAGTCTTTTCAAATATAATTCCTATGAGTTTGATACGTTCCAGAATGTTATTCGTACCGTCAAAAACATAAGACCGATGGTATACTTGCGTGGAAAGTGATGCGTTTGCGATAAGCAAAGCGAATGCGTTCAAAATTTCTTTGCAAAGCATGCATGTGGAACGCGCAATCCTGTCATAGTACAAACGTGTCGAAGCATCGACGAACGCAGCAACCCAACATACAAAGTACTCGGTCACGAGGCAGCATTTCAACGGCATTACATGCGTATTTTTAGGTACTTATCTCGTCTTCAAAGTCTTCAAATCATCTATGCGCGGAGATAACGGGAGACAAACGAAATGTATTGAGGAGCGATAGATCTACGATGTTTTCTAGATATACGTCTTAGCAAAACGTTCCTAGAAAATAGTGAAAGTTTATCCACGACATTTAAAAAGTAATTGTGAAAAAACTTTTCAAGAGATCATTTACAATCAACGACCTATAAGTTCGAATTATTAGTTATTACTTAGCCGTTTGTAACTAATGAGCATTGACGAGTGAAAGAAATGATAACACAGTAGCGTTTCAAACTACCCTGTTCACTATACACTAATTTGTCGATATATCTATCTATGACTGTAAGAATACTGATTTCTTATTGCAGATTTTTTTTTTAATCTGAACATAAAATTCTGCTGGGGACAATGCAATGTTTGATGTCAAACTAGTCATTACCAGTTGTTAGCCTTCGCATGATTATTTCCTGCGATTGCAATACTGGGCACTCTTCTTCCAACTGTTGATGAGGTTCTTTCATCTGTCTGTTTACATTTGGTTTAACTGAAAAAAGTAGACTGATTCATTTTACAAATTATATGTTTGTGTCCATGATCTAGATAGCTATCTAGAATCGACGGAAATAGCATATTAGGCATTGCGTTTCAACAAGATTGTTTTTCGATGAGGTGAAATTCGGCACGCCCAGGAGGCGACAATTGGATCGTTGAGGTGAGAATGAATAGAACAAATAATTTGATTTGTTCTAAGAATAGGGACATTTCTGCTAAGTAAGCACTATATACATGTTTAAGAAGCCGTACAGTGATACTTTATTCTGACAAAGGTTATCGATAATCATTGAAAAGTTGTTCGAAAAATAGTGTGGCCCTCCCCCTAATAGTGCCAAAATAGGCTCATTACCATATAAATTAAAGTCGCTGGCGAATGATAGTTTAAAACAATGACAAGTTTAAATAATTAAGGTAGATCAGAAATATTAACGACCCAAGATCGTCGCTGTTGTGCTATCTTATAACAAGCACATTTTTTTTAGCACATTTCGAGAAAAACGATTTTTAAAGTTTGAAATTGAATATCTTCAAACTTATAAATGATAGAAACACTTCAATTGATGCTTCTATTTATTTTGTATTAATCTCTCAAATATTACGAAGATCGGTTGACTATGTTGCGAGTTGTTACTAAAAATTTAAACAAAAGTCGCACTCACACGTGTCGTAGGCGTGTATTGATGACAAAATTTGTATGGCGTGTCATAATTGCGCATGGAAAATTTTCCATAGAAAAAAAAGCATCAATTATTAACTATTATTAATATCTTCGGTTTTATACGGCCTAGAAACAATCGGTGAGATCCATTATGAAGGAAATTGAGCAAGCAATCTAGAAAAAATAGTAATTTTTAATTACAGGGTTGCCAAACATGTAATATTGCCAATTTTAAAGTAAAACAGTATATTTCTCGCAATACATGTATTTTTACTTTGAAAATTATTATGTCATTGTGTTCCTCAGACATTTTTACATATAAAAACATCTAAAAGTTCTACATTACTTAAGCGACTCCCAAGATACAGTGATTTAAAGCAAAAAACTGACAATTTCTCATCACTTTTTTCGCTATATCTCAGTAACCAAGCAAAATTTCAAAATTCCGAAAACGCCATTTTGTAGAGAATTTTTAGATTAGTAATGTTTGCATATCTAACTCAGCTTACCCCAGAATGGCGTTTATCATAAGATAGCGCAACAGCGACGAGATGACAGCATTGAGGAACTCAACAGGTATCATCAAAAAAGATCTGGTGCATTCTCTGATTATTTCAGCCCTTAAACAATCGGTAAGGTATGATTGGTGCCAATCTAGTAAACGCCTACTGTATCACATGATTTCTAATATAAATATATAGTTGACAAAGATCTTAAAAACATACCTTTCAAAGGTGTATAACAAACTACGGTACGCACCCTGGCAGTGAATGAAACTATAAATTCCTCTCGATCGTCCAACTTATAAACAGCTTAGTTATTACTTTTTTATTGTCCGTTGTGCGATTTCACTGACTCGCACGGATTATTTTTTTTTTCTTTCTGGTTGCACTAAAAATGTAGAGCCAATGGAAAAACGGAAGCAAGCCATAGCTTTCAAGGTAATCGACGGATGGCGAAAAAAATAAATTACAACCCCAGGCTTCTTTTGTGTTGCGTCAAAACAGTCAGGAACGGGTTGGGTGTGAAGGTGCTGGATCAGGTAGTTGTAGTGAGAATAAAACAATATACCGAGTGATGGATCTATTTTGATACTATCCTATCTGTTAATTGCTTAGCGTACAATCTTTTAAATGCCTATAAATTGATATCAATCTATTAGCTTCGTTCTTACGAAACACTATTTTATTGGTGTTCTCAAAATTGTGGAATACTCGTGTTCGAACAAAACAAAAGTTCTAATCGGACACTCCAATTTAAAAAAAAACATTTTCTTTGAACATAAAAAGCGGTTACTGTAATATGAGAAGAAGACTAAGGTTTCAATACCCTAGCCCCCCTGTACGACACTGGTACATTACATTTTCTTGCAAATGATGGAAGAGAGTACGACTAGGGGGGGCAAACAAAGCGACGCTACAAGAAATGGCACGATTTCGCGGATAAGATAAGATTTTTTGCTATCGCAAATTGCGCGTTTCTGACACCTTCCTTTCGCGGAATGCGTTCCGGTGATGCTGTTGGTTGGTGTTTTTCCCCGTCGTCCCTGAGCTGGTAGCACGAGCTAGGCGAATCGCGCTAGAGGTTTAGATTAGGTAACGCAGCTTTGTATGGGTATGCATCGCTCAACAGCTTTGAGTCGTTTGGCTACCGGATGCATTTTTTTGGGAATGGTACGTACCGGCGCCTGGTGGAAGGTACGGTTCAATCGTTGTATGCGGTTAACCTCGTGATGGATTAATCGAATATGATACAGTTGATTTGAGGTGCTAGTTCCAAGCGTAATCTTTTTTGAGTATTTTCAAAGGTAACTGTATTAACCATAATAGACAGGACTAGATGGAAAAATCTCGTAGGCCAACATTTTAGTAACTTTCTGATTCATTTGTTTTTTTCTTTCTTTGATGCGTCTTCGTTAAAGAAACGCTATAAATAATGATGGTAAGCTCGTTCATTGATATTTTTTGTTTTTTTTTTACTGAAATGAAAACATCACCAACGTAAAAGGTGTGAATTACTGGTCTGTGAGTAAAGCGAAACCCCCTTTCTTTAGCCTACTATTTAAGCTGCCCGCAAACGAGACAACATGACACAGGCCACAAAAAATATTCACTGCGGATTTTGTTGTAGCTATTCGCACGCTATTTCCGTTGTCGAATAGCTAGAACAGAATCCATCGTTGTGGCGTGTGTCCTGTTGCCTCGTCTGCGGACAGCTTAAAGGCAACGTGTCTAATGTAGAGAGCAATAGAGCATCTGATTAGAAAAACTCTAGTAAGAGAACTGCGGAGAGAAAAACAGCATTTTTGGCAACGTATGACCCAGCATTGTATGGCAGCACGTACAATCTTATAAGGATAGGCAATGTTCGATTGGATTCATTTTTTGACAGCTAAACGCGAATCCAATCGATCCGAAATGGAGTCTCTGCAGTTCTCTTTTTAGAGTTTTTGTACATCTGATGTCATCTATGGATAGAAATAATAGATGGACTAAGATAAATTAGTGAGGAGCAGCGCTATTTTTAGAGATGCAATCAGATCCGAAATGATTTTTACTGCCTAATGGCACCTTTTTGGATACCACCAATGCGTTAAGTGTTCAACCACATTAGAATTACTAGTCAAACCAAATAGTAACCGTCACAATCTCAAATTTTGAAACCTTCAATTGACATACTGAAATACTGAGATTGCATATCTGGACTACCTGATTTGGCCAGTACAGCTAATAAGTTATACATAGTTTAACAAAATAGCTAGAGTGATTTGTCTATTTTGAACCCTAAATTATTTCATTACCTACTTGGCATAAAATTAATAGGCTGCGCATAAACTAGCACCGATATTTTTAGTTCGTAGCATCAGAATAACCAAAATGACTTGAACAATACCAAATACTCGTGGGAAGCGAAAATTATAATCCAGTGTCCATTACAGTAGCGTTGAATCGAGGTATGGTATGAAATTTTTGGCCGGTGTCACGCAAACTCGTTTCGTCCTTGTTGTCGAACAGCTCTTTCAACGCTTCCTTCTTTTTCTTCGTCATTGCCTTCGCCGGACAGCCGCTACCAGCCTTCCGCTCCACGCACGTTTTCGTTTCGAGACCCCTTTCCTTAAACTTTTTTCCACGATGACTATGCGTTTCGACGCTATCTTCGATTGAACTGACAGCACCCGAGCGACCCATGACACCCATTCTAGGGAGTCCAGAGAGCAATTCTCTTGGAGAGTAAATAATAACTCCCTTTACTTTAATTACAGAAAGGTATTGAAATCATTCTCATTTTTTATTGAACACCTGTGTGTTTAACTGAAGGGTTGCAAAACTAATGCAAGGTTCTAACACCAACTGCTGTTTTAACTGACTCATCCCCACATGGGGATCACCAGAGTGATACTCTTCCAAAAGAGCATAATAATTTGTCGTAGTGCTTGGCGTAGCTCTTTTTAGTTTTTCTGCAAGAATACTTAGATCATCTTTAAAGGGAATGTTTTGGATTCCTAGCACTCTTGATCATATGGACTCTCTCATAATAGGCATAATTATTGGTCAGCATTCTCAATGTAAGAGTTATCCTCACGATTCTCGGTACAACAGCCGAGCATGCAGACGATTCTTGTCGAAGAAGACGTAAATAAACACCAAAGTTCACCCGATACGAGTTTGAAGGGATACACAATTTTGTCCCATCCAGTGTGATTTCCATTCAAAAATCTTTACTCAATGAAGCAAAGGGCCCTTGAAACAGCCAACCCCGTGCTTCAGTAGATCCACGCATAATTTCTAATCGGTGACCCCACCGTCGATTTCAACTTTATAGGCGAACATTTAGACGCGATAGTCCTTCATAAAGCCTTGTCGCCACTAACATCATTTGTTTGCTTTAGACAGGATATCACAATTCTGAACTTATCTGGTCGACCTTACGGGATATCTGTCACTGTTGAATATGTCTGTGTTATTTTTTTCAAAATCTTTACAATATTTAGCGAATTATCTTTGCTCCAAAACTAGCTCAAATATGTTCCAACCGAATTCAAGCAATGTTTTTAAACGGGTAGTCGGAATCTGGGTTTTATCAGAAGAGTTGATTTATGACCGGGTCTAAAGCCCCGGGACAAAGTGAAAATTTAAAGAATGCGAAGGCAGAGATAGAAATTACAGAAGATATAATAAATTGAAAGACAAGCAAAACGACAAACCTGCAAACATGTGGTAAGTCTGGGGGTTCGCAAGGGATGACATTCCCAACAGTATTTAACCGAAACTGTTTTGTCACGTCAACAAAACTTTTTATGTGATTGCCTATAAACGACGAAACATCCAACTGCATTGTAACATTACTTTGACCTCCAAATTCCCGAAAGAACTTGGTGTTAACGAACTGAAACACCTGCTCCTCGAATTTGTGTCAGTGGAATGTTATACATATACAACGTATGTTGTAATCACATTTCTATGTGAATTTCTTTAAACCTTTATATCTGAAGTCTTTCTTCGGGGGGATTCATGTTTACCGCGGCATATTCGTTGAAAATACTGCAAATGCCTCTGTAGCCCCCGCGTTAGGAGAGCGGAGCCATTTCTATGCAGGGTTACTACACCCTAATTCATCTTAGCTCCTCTTTTCATCCCACCCATTTGAACACATCAGTTAGAGCAGTATCTGCTATCTTTATTCAACGCATTAGCTCAAAGGATATCCAGTCTCTCTAAGTCGAGTTATTAACGAAGTATTGTGACATCCTGACTAATGAGATGAATAAGGTTTCGTCAACTCTACATACGAAATCATTGTTCGAAAGTCGAACAAAAAAGAATGACAAACTTAACACCAAAGGGATGCAAAACTAAGACTTCGCCAAGGACCCAGAAGGTCACGTTTCGGCTATGAGCTATGATAAACTCGGGTAAAACAGGCAGTGGAACAATGCTTTCCATTTAAAGGTAGCCAGTACTTTGGCAGATATTCAGATCGGATGTAAAAAACCGATTTAATCCACCTATCAGTGAGATGAGACATTTCTTACACATATCACTGTTGTATTATTCATTAGCTTGCCGATCACACGCTAAATTTACAAGCAACTAGATGTGAGATGTGCACGAATAACGCTTCTAATAAACTGAATAAATTAAAGAAAAATAATAAAACAAAACAAAATTTAAAATAAAAAAGTTATTCATAAAATGGATAGAATAATTAACATAAATCAAATTAATAAAATAAATAAATCAAATTAGCTCAAATTAAAATTAGACGATATTAAAACGTAATGAAATTAAGAGAGAAAATTAAATTGTTTCAGGATAACAAGCTATCATACAATAGCATAAAGGACTGGCAAAACCGAATTGATAAAATTAAGAAACTGAATAAAATATGTGAACTGGGAAAAACTAACCATTTAATAAAATGATTGAAATAAATAATATGAATAGAACCATATAAAAATTGGAATAATAAAATAAATAGGGTAAGGTGGGGCAAATCCGACCTAGTAAATGGTTTTGGCAGTAAAATGCTCATTTTACATCGGATCAAGTCATTTTATATACCAAATTAAGGTTAGACTTCTGAACAACGTTCAATGTATAATATTTTATTCCTATCTTGGGAAAACTTTGAGATACCAGTGTTTTACGAAAACGTTCATTCTTGCTGTTTTCAAAAATGGTGTGGTAAACCCGACCGCCTATGTTTTTGGTTGATTTAGTATAGATACTACCCAAATTATATGGATTTATCATTGAAAATAAATCAATGAATGTTATGTTATTGAATTGTAGCATGAATAAAATGGAATTCAATGTCAATCTTGGAATGTCCAAATCACGAGCAGTAGTACGTAAAGATATTCCCATTTTTCTCGGAGCAATTACTAGACGAATACTATATTCATCACGTTTTTGTATCTTTCGTTTGTAATTATGAAGCATTGTGAAAAAATAATAAAAAATAACAATAAAAATATATTCCAATTTTATAAATAATCATTTTCTTAGCAAAAAAGCGGTCGGATTTACCCTACTATTTAGAGATCGGATTTGCCCCACCGCGTCATTTTTCATTACGATGCAATTAAAAAAAATGATGAAAAAGTTGGACTAAATTCATCTATGCACTTTGTAGGCCTTTAATCAAAGAATTTAAATCCACTTACACTTTTTATGCTTTCACTTTAAAAATAAGAAATATCCTGTAGTCAATGATACACAAAAATCAAATCAAAAGTTGTAAAAACAACAATAAGGTTTGAGCATCTCAATGTAGACTAGTAAAATTCTGTCATACCAGCATTATAATTATTTTCGATGCTCCACACGACAACATTGATATTAGTTCGCTTAGTGCTTTCGATTTTCGATAACAGAGGGGGTCGGGTTTACCCAACGGTCGGATTTGCCCCACCTTACCCTAATATGAATAATATGGACTAAATTAACTCTTTCATACCGCATTATTTTGTCGCATATATAGGGCACCAAAGCCGTTTTTCTTAAAAGTGTTAGAGTAAAGAAACACGAAAAACCTGTTTTGATCAAGATAGATGCTTCTCTAGCAGTGTTAGAAGCTGCTGATTTTTTACATACTAATCCTTAATATACATCTCCTGCAAAGTTTTGAATAGTTTGGGCAGAAAAGGTAGCCAAAAGCAGTCCAAATTAATAAGATTTATCAGTTTTCAAAAATATTTGAAGAAAACGAAGATATATCAAAATATAATTTTTCACCGATAACTGAAAATGTCTCTGGCAGCACTGCTCTAGTGAAATCCAATCAAAACAATTGCAATAACTTGAGTTCTACGGATCTTTCTTGCAACTATAAGCGCTCAAATAAACGGTGATTGTCACAATTATTAGTTTTACTTTTTTGTGAAGAAACGTTGTCCAAGCCCAAAGTTATACTGCCCATGAACGCATATTTGTCCCGTTTTATATCTTTATTGGACTGATTTGCGAGCATGGGCAGTAAAGCTATTTGAAAATGTTGTTCATAAATAACAGTATAAACAGAGAATTAATAAAATCAATAAAATGAATGGAATGAATAATATAAACAAAATAAAGAATTTTTATCACAATAAAAATGTTTTCTATCTTTTTATCATTTTGTTTGTTTTTAAGCAGTTAAACTATTTAAATGAAAAAAATCAGCGATATTAAAAGTAATAGAATTAATAGAAGAAATCATATTGTATCTAATTAATGTTCTAGATGAAATGAATAAAGTGAATGACTGAACAAAATTAGTCAGATTATTAAAATGAATAAAAGTGTGAACCGGAAAAATATCAGAAAAAAATATTAGCAAAAATTGAATAAAATAAATTAAATGAATAATTCGAATAAGATACATAAGATAATAAACTGATCGGAATGCATACAAAGAATTAAATGAATACAATAGATAAAATTAGGTCACATAAACAAAATAAATAAAAACAATGCTAAATGAAAAAAATCTTTAAAATGAAATGATCATATATTTATTATTAGTCAAATATTTAAAATGCAAAAAATAAACCAATCGAATATAATACATTAAATGAATGAGCTGGAAAAAAATGAGAATATATAATAATATTTTAAGAAAGCTGTTGAAATAAAGTAAATGAATAAAACGAATTTCACGAATTCCAAAAGCATTGTTTCAGAATATTCTGAAATGTTTGTGAAAATCCCATTGCAAAGAGCACGTTTTCGTTCTTCTTTTCTTGACGGAATTTTTAGGATTATCTGGTGTTTCTACTTTATTGATGGTCCTTAATTAGTCATCAGAAAATCTAGAAATCAGGAATTTGGAATCAGGAATTAAAAGATATCTTTTTGGTTACAGGCATCTGAAAAATGATTTTGTATAGAATGGAATTTTCAGGTCCAGTATTTTAACGCGTAATTAGAAATTGTAAACTGAGAAAAGGCCACCTGTAAATAGTATTCATTCGCATTGAAATATCTAGAAAAGAGTGTCAAGTGTCCAGGCTATGTTGGCAATTATATTATTGTCGATGGCATAAAACTCATACATGCAGTCGATTACAATGCAGTCTTTTTCCACCCATCCTTATTACTTGCGAATTGTTTCGTTCGGAACTCTCGTTCTGGAGATATGGGTTAATGAGTCCTATACAAAGCAATACCATTGCAAAGAAATGGTTCAAACTACCAGAATAAGTACTTAAATTCATCGAAAAGCCAGTTAGTATTGAAAGTGCCCCTGGACTGCTTTGAGACACGAACATTCTTGAAATTACATGTCGTATTTTTTCGCAAATAAATATGCTTTTAGTCACATTGATCATGAAAACTGTATATTGGGGTTTTCAGTACAACTCAGTGTCAGTTGTGAGGAATGGTAAATGATGGTTAGAGCAGTGACATTATTTTTGTTTACAGTGCGAAATTTTGATTCTTTAAATCTTTATTTTCAATAATGCAACTCATAAATTTTCACTACAATTTTGTTATTCCAAAATACAGTTGCTCTTGGTGATGCTACGAGTCTAATATGAATATGAATTATATCAGAAATCTATTTTCTCACTACTAGGAGGATTACTTGATGTATTCATATACCATCCAACGTTTATCTCACGAGTGAACGCATTGCTCAATCCAACGGGTAAAATTCATCAACTCTGGACAATGAGGGTGGATGTAGCGTAGTTGGTAAATCGATTGCCTTGTACGCAGCGCACCTGGGTTCGAGTCCCGACCCCGCACATAGGGTTAGAAATTTTTCATAAGAGATTTTTCTAACCCGAAGAGGCGAATGACCTTAAGGTTAAAACCTGTATAATCGAAATTAAAAAACTTGCATTTGCACATTGAAGTGAATTTACACATTATTTTGTCTTTGAAATGAACTTGCTTATTAATTTTTGAGAAATAGGTAATTGATTATTAAGTAAATTCACTAAATGTTTTCGGAATCAAAATCCTTGAATCACGCAGATGTGTTTGCATACCCGGATATTCAAAATCGGTTTAGTTTTGACCCTAAAAAACCAGCAAAGCAATACTCTGTATGGAACGGTCTTGGCTTTAGTTAGTGGAAATTGGTAAGCGAACAATGAAAATACAAAATGCTTAATATCTCCGCCGCTCGTGAACGGATTTTGACAATCTATAGCTTGTTAGAAAGGTATTTTCATAAGCTTTTTGTTTCTGTTCATTTCACGCGGTATAGTTGCCTTGTTCGAATGTTTTTCGCTTCAAACCAGTCCTGTTTTGACAAAATTACCCATATCTCAGAAAGTAAACAACATATCCAAAAACAAAAATAATAGTGTCAAATGGGAGCGTTAGGCCTTTCATTTTAAACTAGTTTCATTAAGATCGGTTCAGCCATTGCTGAGATAATTACATGACATTTTGTACATACATACATACACACATACACACACACATACAGACATTGTCTCAATTTGTCGAGCTGAGTCGATTGGTATATGAAACTCGGCCCTCCGGGCCTCGGAAAAAATTTTCAAAGTTTGCGCGAATCCTATACATTTCTTTTGTAAGAAATGTAAAACCTGTTTTATTCCACCTAGTGGTGCAATTGTGCCTTTCTCATTTCTCTAAACTATGGCACGGAGGCTGTTTATGTTCAACATAATTATGGAAATGTCCATTACATTCTTAGTACACTTTGCACTTATACTCAATAGCTTGCCAGCCACGAACTTAATGAGCTAGGTGTCGACAGCGAAACACTTGAAACAAAAAAATATCATACTTTATTAACCTAATCGGCATTAGATCAATGTTATCTGCTTGCTAACTCATTTTGTCATGCGGGGGTGGGTGTGTGATAGGGCGAAAGTCCCATGAAAGAACGACTCCCCAGCTTAAATTGGTATGCTTTGTGATTTAGTGGTGGTTTAAAGATGATGGGGTTGAAAGGGAGGGGTATGAGGATTGGATGGGGTGGTGGTCTGAGGGGTGATTTAAGGAGATTTTTAAGGTAGGGGAGTGAACAATAGAAGGGGGGGTGTAACCCCTCTCCGTAAACCATCAACTACGCCCCTGTTAAAATCCAGAAACCTTATGCGAGTCAAAAAAAAATTTGGCCGGCCGTAATTAGGTTGACGATTTTCAGAGTGATTGCTTAACCTTTCTATATGAGAAAGGCAAAAATGGTAGACTTCAAACCGTAGGAACGAATTGCTTGCCATACTAACATTTTTCAACCATTTTTTCCATTTTTGTCTCACTTACATTCGTGCTGTAGTATTGGCATAAGTCTCGGTCTACTAGCAAAAATACTATATCCGATAGCTGCAAAACTAGTGAATGCAATTTCTGTGTCCTTGTTACAGAACGTTGCGCCTTTTTGGCGATATTCTGGTTTATATAGGGCATCATATTGTTCCGTTTGTTGATACGTTATTCCGACAGTCGGTTCTTCTGTATTGGTCAAATCACGTATCAACATTAGTACAGGTATACCTCGATAGTACGTACATTTTGCCTCGATAGTACGTACACCTACCAACAATTTTTTTTTGCTTGATTTTGTAATTTTCAACAAAATGCGACACATTTTATAGAAGTTTCACGAGTTCCATGTTACTTCTGCATACTTTAGAGAGGTTATGTCAAGGGTTCTGTGCTACTCAGAGTAGTTCTGCAAACTCCAGCAAAGTATTCCAAAGTTTAAGTAAACCATAAATGCATCATGAAATTCTACCTAGTATGAAAAGAATCCTACGAGCTTTAGGGACGTACTACAAGTATCTTGAAAGTCTTATAAGTTCTAAGGAAATCCTTAGAACTACAGACAATTTGTACGATATTCCTATCATTCATAGTTTTTTTTGTCAAACATTAGAGAATCTCAATGAGCTTTAAGGATGACAATTCGCCGGTTGTATAAAATTTAGGAAAATACTTCAAACTTCAGAGAATTTTCATGCACTCAAACATTTTACATTTTACAGAGTGTTCACGATATTCTCTCATCTTTTACCAAACTCAGGGTAATTCTGCGAACTTCAAAAAATTTTACGATCTTGATCGAAATCTTTAGAACTGCTGGAAAGTTTACGAAATTTCAAGAGTATTTAAAGGATTTATGGAAAAAATTCAAACATCAAGGGGTGTCTTCAAGCTTTGCAATATTACTTCAAACAAATAAATTACAACGAACCCCAAGTAAATTTCTAAAACTCATAGTTAACTTCACAAAATTATGAAAGTTTGACCAAAAACTTTTGCATGCTTTATGTACGGTATCTCTTTAAATATCCGTTTTGCGACCAAAAAAATAAAGGTATAGAAAAACAATATGTTGTTAATGGCATCGCGCTCGCGGAAATGCTACCAAATTCAAAGAATTTATCAATAACTATCGAATATCCTACGATATTCAGAGGCATCTTATTCCTTTCGGTTTTTTATTACAAATAATAAGTCCGAGGAAATGCTTTTACATGCCATTTTCAACCATTCTGGTTTTAGCAAACCGCTCTTCTAAAACCAAGTACACAGGGATTGAACAGTTTATCACTAATATGGGGATTAATTCAGTGATAAATCTTATTTTTGTAAGTTTTCATGCAATATTAAACATAAAAAGTAATATTTTGAAATTTATTTTTGTGATTCGATAGTACGTACGTTTCGATAGTACGTACACTAAACGAAGCGAAGGTGTACGTACTATCGACCTATACCTGAAAGCCAAAAAAGTAGCCAAGTTTGAAAACGAAAAAAGCAGCTTTTTCGTTGACCTTTACACAATCTTTTTGAAAATTAACCAATGTATTCAAGACATTATTGGATTAATACTGTTTGATTTTCATGATGATTTTGCCAACGGTGTCCAATACACCTTTTTTTTTCTTTTAAAGATATCCACTTTATGAAGTTGTCTCAGTTGAGCCATAACAAAAAGTTGTGCAATCTGGATTTAAGTAAATCTGTCGCCAGTTCGTTTGAATGATTCAGTACAAAATTTTGCAAGTGCTCGAAAATAAACCAATCTCGCGTGCATCTATTTTCAATGTTTTAAATAATTGTCGCGATAGCAAAAGGCCGGAAAATTACAAGAAATGCGGTCGCTTTCCATACTAAGTGCTAAAACATAAAGATATTTGCTATCAAATGCCAAAAATAGGATTGGACAATCAATACGCAAATATGCGCGCAATTTGTCCACTGTATTTTGATGAAAAACTACATATCACAAACGAAGGCGATCACCAAAATATTCAGCGAAAGAACTCGAAAATATACCAATTTGTTTTTGTACACTTCACCGTAAACACTATCAGAGAAAAGTGTGTCAGCTCCGCTCAAAAGAAACTAATGCGGTCGATACAACTGTTAATATCTGCAAAGTTGCCGAAATTAAAGCAATTCATCGAAAAATATGACGCTCGTGAAAAAATTATGTTGCAACCGGATCCATCATGCTGTCATTTTGCGAAAAAGCACATGTCCTATTTTTCCCATATTTCATTTCCAAAATCCTCCGCCAGAGAACAGTCCGTTCCGGAGACCTTGGCAAAGATCCACACCAAATCGAGGCCAATGGGTTTACTGTACTTCAAAGTTCACCTATGCAATTAAACGGCATTATCGATCAAATAAACGCTTCTGTAAACTAGTAAGTACTAGAAACTTAAACAACAGCAAACTCGCTCAGTAGTAGCAACATAATTGATGTAATCTGCTTCGACGAGCAGCAACTAGTCGATACATATCCGCATAGATATTGATGCCGGCTCTCCATTGTATTGTAAACACAGTGCCACGCGGGCAAACGATATCGGTATTTTTCGCGAAGCCTAAGAAAACAAAACTTTGTCTTTGTCGGAGGTTATTGATTCTCCATAACCTCTGCTCGGCACGTTTCGCTCGACCTGCAATGGAGCACGCAGATTATAAACGACCTTTTTCAAGAAATCGACACCAAATCACACTTCGGTGAGGATGATTTTTGTTTGCAACTGTAACGGTTCAATTCATTATTATAATTGGTGGTAAAATTTTCTGGTAAAAGCATTCAAATATTTCTGAGAAAAACATTCAGCGAATTAACCGAAACACATTATCTCAACATTTTTAAAACTATGTTTCATTATTTTGAACAGACCTGGAACTAACCCTTCACATTCAGCGACATGTTCGGAGCATTAAGCAGTGCCCCAAAACCCCACCCCTTATTGGGTTTAGTTTCCATAAGTCGCTTTTCATTACACGTAACGTCGCTACTCGTCTGCTATGAAACAGGAGCGATTCACATTCGTGCGTTAATATTACCCTTGCCTGTTTCAAAAATGAGTCGCTACCACCGGTAGGTACGTACCACTAGTTTGCGAAAAGAACGCTAAACTTTTGCCATTCTAAACACTAACGCTTGTTGATGTATATTCATAGCAGGGCCGGTTAGCAGTTTCGATTTATCCCGCCTGTATTATGCCTGGCTGCAGACGGCCTTGAACTTCACCTGAGTCACGATACTGAGTCGACAGAGGAGGGCCACATCAGAGGGGTTAAACAGCGATCGGGGGGCTTGTGACGTTGTTAGCAATTCTATATTGGTAGACGATTGTGTGCGCTTAGTGTTCATTCCCATACTGTTGTACGAGTTGGGCGTGACTAATTTAATAGGTTGAATGAATCTTTTTACTGATCCCTTCAAGGGGTAGGTACAGAAAAAATCGATTGGGTCGTTTCAGGAATGTATCGTCGTCTTTTTTCATTATTCGATTTTTTTCCTGATTGTTGATTAGGGGAACATTTATTTCTTAGTTTTAAGATGGTCGTTATTAGTAGTTAGTAAGTAAAATTTCATTGTTTCTAGTGAAGATGTCGTTTATAAGTTGTTAAAAATTCGGTCGTAGAAGGCAAAAAAGGATCCGCCCGCGAAATCTTCGCGTTCGACTAATTGTCAGTTAAACATACACATAGAACTGATTAGTAGTACATACGTGAGACTTGAAAGTCGCGTGTAACGTGTAACCTAAACTGGTCTTTGGGTTTATACGCGAGTTTGTAACAATCATTAAACGTTCTTGCTTCTAGCATTATTCGTAGAATCAAATAGAACCTCGCTCGCCGAAGACATAACTGCTGCTTACGTGTACAGTGTAGTCATCCCTACATGACCTAGATTTACGCGCCCGTGACACTCCCAATTTGGGCAATAAATATATATTTTGACACTTTAATAGCATTTCAGCCAGTTCAGCAGTCGCCTTCTCTCAGGTGGTGTCAGTTTTCGCTGTACGTATATAAGAAGCTCTAACTAGATGATCATTTATTTACCTTACTTTATATTGGGATGTTTTCTTAATTCCACCTACACACATTTCAGCAAACCTCGTGTGTGAATTCGCTTGTGCGAAAAAACAGACAGACAGACATACAAACAGACCGACAGACGGATATCATTACATCAGTTCATCGATTTTTCACCATCGCCATATCGTCAGCTGCAAACAGCAGCGGTTCCAGCGTGGCTCGTCTCGCAGACTATGTGTGTCGTCTCGACTTTGGTTCACTGTGTATGGATGTGATCCAAATTACGTACCTACCTACCTACATACATTGCGGGGCGAAAATTGCACAGCACCGAAACGATTTCTTCCTTCATTTCCCCAATTGTCAACGAGATCGAAGTTTCAGCTGGATCAATGAGTGATAAAATTTCCTAAACTTGACAATCATACCGGTATCGTCATATCAATGCTCTACAATGTGCTGTCCAACTATATAGGACTCCTTTCCGTTCCCTGGGAATTGGTCGAATGGGTTTCCATCACGTGTCACACCAACATGCGACCAAATAATGCTGAGGGCTTCGCTTGGGTCAATAAGATGGAGGCACTTTTGATGCGTATTTAATCTACATTCATATAACACGAAAGTTGGTAGCTTTCTACCTAGTCTCGTGTCAGTTGTTTGAGCTTGAAAATTGGGTAATACATATACCAACCGTAGTTATCTTAATTTTTGCATTCTGGATCCTAGTTGATTCTATGGTTTCATAATTATGCATACGCCGAACCCTCTCTTAGGGCGGGTAGACTTCCAAAACAATTTTTCTTTAAAACTGTTAAGTTCGAAAAGGGTGCACGATGTTAGGTATAGGTGCGTTAGGCATAATGGACGATTGGCATAATTTCCTAGAAATAATCATATAACGTCTTTGTATTGTAGAAATTTTAACCTTAGGCTCGCTTGTTACGTTTTCACGTTATGTGTCACTATCCCCTCAAACTGTGGTAACGAGTCTACAAAATGAACAATACCATCTATTGTAATTGTAATCAAATTTGGATCTCTAATGTGCAATAATCAACAAAACAATATTGTTTGTTTTTTATATTAGTCTATTATACGAACAAACATTAATTTTCGGAACCTATGAAAATTTACAGTATTTTGGATATACGAAGTATTACATGGAAAATTCTTTCCTTCGTATCAGTCAGTATTGTGGTATTATGTATTACGGTCATTGACGGCAAAAGAGTATTATCATTGATTATGCGAGGAAATTAGTGTAGAGATAGCAATATGGGTGGGTTCGTTGGATAATAATAATACATATGTATCATTCTTCATATCATGAGCTGTTCTGCAAGACAAATATTTTCTTCTTGAAGAACATTAATTTACATACCTAAATATAAATGAGATTATCCATGTTAAATGCATTCGGTCCGCTTCTTTTATTTCAACAATGATTTCTTCAAGTGTGTACAGTAGAACAAAATGCCGACCGAGGTTGACCAGCTTCCAGCGTAATTCTGCAAGATAGAAAAAAGTGCAACCATTCACGCTCTTACCGACGATTCAAGTGATACATCAACATGATAATTAATGCCTAACCTCCATTATACCTAATGTCTTTATGCCTAACGCACATGTACCCATCGTCCATATGCCTACCGTATTTATGCCTAATGGGTTAAACCTGTTCGAAAACACAATTTTTTATTGGTGCTAGACGTTGTTTAATTTTTTTACACTCCGATGTTCATTACTATTTATTACTATATAGATAGTCGAAGCCAGTGTAAACTCTTCCCGACTCATTCGATCCACAAATTCCTAGCGATTTGAAAATTTTGAAATTTTTACTAATTAGGGGTAGGGGAGAGAGGATAACAGTGGATCAGCAGAAACTATGAAACATTCGCAATATAATCATAATACATGATCAGAATCGTCTTATTTCCTCATATTTCACGATTTATAATTCTTTACACGTGTTGCTATATTTTGGAAGAGATCTGATAACTCTTTCTCTTTTAATGGACATTTGTTTGTTTTGTGATAGCCAGAGTAAATTTGCAATTAAAAACATTATTCCACCTTTATGAGTTACCATTCATTGAATTAATGTTTAATCTATTACTATTTATAGCAAATTTTATGCTCAACATTTGCCGCGAACAAAGTTTTTTGGTAACTTCTCATGGTTCTGTGTAATTTCACAATTTTCATGAATAGACCCATTGGGTAACTGTGGAACGATGGCGTATGAGGAACGGTTTTTTTTGTTTTTGTGGTCTGTTTATAAAGGCGAATGGGTTCCGATTTTCCACAGTAAATACTACTCATATAGTGCAAAATTAGTAAATTTGGGCAAGTTTTGTAGAAATTGCCTCTTATTTCAGGATTGCAGCTAATATGCATATATGGTGGTTCGATGTTACGCGATGATATAATGGATTCTTTCGTAAACAAACGATTTTCGCCTCAATATAACTTTAATTCAAAGCGTTAGGATCATTCTTCGTCAAAACAAAAGAATAACATTTATAAGTAGAATATTTCACTATAGACGACATCATGTTTCATAGTTCCTACCCATGGGGCACACTGATACATTTTACCACCGACTGTTTATTATCCAAAAAATGTTATTTCTTGTGAATTTTACCAGCTGGAAAAAAAATATATGTATTAGTTAAAAACAGAGTGGCACTATGTATCACTTTTGGTAACACAAATAACAAGTATTATCATCAAAATTAAATTGTAGAAAAAATGTGTTTCATTGTTACCCTCTCTCCCCTACACCGAAATGCTGTAAGGCCAAATACTATGTTTGGAAAAATGTATCTCTACGAATGCGTGCAGAGACGTCCCTTCCCCTCTTCCTTTTCCACTGATCATTTGTTTATGCAACTAGAAAACAAATGTATTCACAAAGATACCTCGAGATTACTAGTATTCGAAAGGATATTGAAAATTGACCTCTGCACTGATAGGTGGATGGATTCCAAATTGTCCCAAAAACTAGTTATTGTCAATTTTTTGTTCATATTAAGGCACAATAACAGCAATAGCAGAAGTAAATAATTTTGGCCAGGATTCAATCTCAGTTACTCCTCTGTGCGCTGGAGTATCTTGAACAGAAAAAAGATACATTACGTGCCGAAAGAAACGAACCCGACCAACTTGCCCCAGTGCCGTCCCATTGAGGATTTTTTCGGCTTTTTCGGTTGAATTTTTTTTTTTTGTTTTTTCAACTAGATGACTGAAAAAATTCTCGTTTTTTATTGAATGATAGTGATATCTTATTTTTTGGTTATTATTGAATTGTGTACTCAGAGTAACATGCCAACATGGAATGATTCATGAAATTGTGACTGATTCGCGGTATCTAGTTTTGCGAATTATATCACGAATACGATTTGTGGCTCTATAACGTATTTTTTATGTACAACGCAGTTTTCGTTTTTTATCCGGACATCACCTTGAACCTTTTCAAATGAAAAACGATGGTCGACGACGACGTCCTAATAGTTTATCTATAGCTACTTCCCGTACCTATTACTGCTCGCTAGCAGCTGTACATGACTATATAGTTCATGAAAACGTGTATGGAACAAAAATGATTCTACGAATATCGTTCCAAACTTTGTAAAAAATAAAATTTCATGACCATGGACAGAGTTGCATGGAATTGTTAATGATTAGGGATATCTTCTAAATATCACAAGCACTCAAGATAGATGGTGAACCATATACTAGGAATCGTGAATCAATTCACTAATCCATGAATAATATTCCATGATTTTGCAAACTATTTCTCTAGCACGAATGGTCAGTCGCGACTACTATGCTATGAATATTAGTAATATTTCACGATTTTGCGAATTATATCAAAAACGCAAATGGGTTGTGTCTAATATACTAGGAATCATGAGCCAGTTCACGAAAAGATGAGAAATATTTTGTGATTTTAGGAAGCGTTTGTTCCATGTAATATTATGCATTGTAAAAGTGTCTATTACATTGCTGATGAACATTCTTCTATTCTCAAATGCTCAAATGGTCAAACAGAACTTGATATATACTCAAAAACTATCTGAACACTCCGAAAATCAGTTTTATTCAAAACTTCATACCTCAAAGACACATGTCTAGTCTAGTCTAGTCTAGTCTACACATACACAGCCAATACATTTAGGGATCCTGGAATATTGCAGATGTTAACCTACAATTTTTCTTGTCAATATTAATGTTTGTGGTACATATGGTACGCGACACAAACATTAAAGCGGCCAGGCCAACTGTGCAGCGTACAAAGTGAAGATGATTCAAAATTATACGGCAATTAAATTATTCATTTAATGAAGAATTTAATCAACGAATTATTTCAAACCTTGAATAAGGAAGAAACGAGGACAACCGTACCGACCGTTTCAATTTGATGGGGATTTTATAAATCGTTGGGAGTCACGTGGCTAAGAGGGTTACTGTCACTCCTTTGGTTTCTGGGATGGGACAAAGGTATTTAGCCCTGCCCTGGCTATTGAGGCTAGGTTAAAGCACCTTTACTCGCTTGTCATATTCATGAAATTATTTGTGTTGTCAAAAAACTAGTTCGCATCAAAAATGTACTTGGCGTTACATTTCAATGTTTGGTTGGGTAACCATGATTGTTTCCTGGATATGGTTAGTTTCGTTTGATTCTTGTGCGTAATTAGGGGATACACTGGTTTATATAAACTATATCAACTAAAAGAATCGACAGTTAAGCGATGTTCCTTGATTTTAGGAGTTTAGGTGACTTTCGTGATATCTCATCACGTTATATTTTATTCGAGAGTTTACTGACGGTTTTTTTGGGCAGAGCATTGTGAGATTTCAGGATCTTAGTCACGATTTTCGTAAATTCTATTCACGTTATCGTGATATTTTAGTCACGAGTAGTGATTTATGTTCATGATTTCAGGATCTTAACCAAGATCTTTCATATTTTGGTCACTAATAGTATAATTTATGTTCATGATGTTGTGATCTTAGTCCCGTTTTGCGTAATTTTTATGCACGTCATCGTGACATTTTATTTCCATTTCCACTTTCCTTCGCTACTAACCAAATCTAACGTCCGTAATATCTGTGGAGATTGCGTGGGTTCCCCGCATCTTCTTAAGTAAGTATTCAACTAATATTCCTTTCCCTTTAAGGTTGGATAGAGAATGGGCAAAAATCGAAAACGAAAATTGATTGATTTTTATGAAGATCTAACATACGGTGTGCAAAAAACTGCTTTTTTCGTTTTCGATTTTTGTCCATTCTCTGTTCAACCTTAACGATTGTAAGACCAGGGCCAGGTGTATACTGTTGTATAAAAAGATTTCACTGCATCAGCCACCCGGTCGTGTTTGGTATGCTATGTATTCGTGTGACACATGTCCATGATATCAGCAGTTTTATAATGATTTTCCTAATGTCTCTCCGCTTTGTAACGGGTGTTTAATAAAATATTAGAATGATTTCAATACCTTTCTGTAATTAAAGTATAGAGCGTAATTTTTTTTCTCTTCAAGAGAATTGCTCTCTAGACTCCCTAGAAATGGGTGCCATGTTTCTTTCCGCTCGGGTGTTGTCAGTTCAATCGAAGATGGCGTCGAAACAGCAAGTACTCTGCGAGCGTGTTGAACGGTTTTACGAAACGCATGGTCATCGTGGAAAAAAAATTACGGTAGACCCCTTTCGAGACAAAAACGTGCGTGGAGCGGAAGGCCGGTAGCGCCATTCGGCGAAGATAAAGACGAAGAAGAAGATAAAGAAGGAAGCGTTGCGTTGCGTTGCGTTGTGACGATGATCTTGGCGGATTGCACACTGACTTCATCATGTTTTTCTGCAGATTGCCTAATAAGAATTGCTTAAGAAATGGTACTTGGGAGATAATACCAATTCAACCAGATTAAACCATCAGCAGCATGATAGCCATCATTGCCGGCCGCCCCCATCTTCATCGTTCACGGGGGAGGGAGAAGGAAGGGCTAGAGAGGAAGTGTTGATGCTTCACTTACTTAACGGAAGGACGACGATTCATCAGACTCTTCCATAAGTGTCGCGGAGTTGGATATTTGGGAAGGTGTAAGGTCTAGGATTCGCTTCAAGCCAGCGATGCGACCATAGAGCATATTTTATCGAGTTTTAAGTTAGTCCTTGAGCGTTCGGTTACTCGGATAGGAAAAAGGTCTTATTTAGATTTTTGGGGTATTTAACCTCTGAGCAGCCGGCTGCTCCGAGTGGTCTTTGGTTTCTAAACAATGGCAATTTGAACTCCAACGGCCGGCCGTGGGAGTATTGCCTGATGCAGTTAATCTGTCCTATCTTATCAATCGAGTAGAAAGTAGTGGGATTTTGTTATTTCATCCCCATGGTATTAGATTCATAGATCGGGAACTAATCGGTTATCTAGTATACGTAGAAATAATTAGGAGATCTAGAAACGGCCAACCTTCCCCCCGCCTGCCTCGCAAAAAAATTTAAAAGAAAAACGATGCTAATTAGATGACACGGGTAAGATTGTAGTGACGTTAGGTCAACTGCCATTCCCCTTCAAAAAAGCTACGTAGCAATGACATGACCCCCCACCCCCGGCACACATCATTACAAAATACAAAACTCCCCCTCCCCCCATACAACTCTACGTCATTCATGAATGGATCCCTATAAGTTTATCCTCCTTAACCAGTTACAACATTCCGACAGGTGGAGGAAAATAATTGAAGATAGCACATCGGTGGATCTCTTTCGTGATGCAACCTGCACAACCGGTATTCCGCGACTCGCAACAAGTTTCATAGGGGCACATCACGTCTCAACACATTTATAAACGCTTTATGCGATCTAATCCAACTTGCTCACAGGACAACCTGAGGCGCACAGATCACAAAGTAGTATGTGTGAGATGATCTGCACAGAACTCTATGGATAGTTTTTGGTAGCTTCTTTTTACTTCTGTTTCTGTTTAAAATGGCTGGTGCATTAGGAATGCAAAAGTGTGTCCTTTCCGGATATAATATATGGTATCAAAAAATTCCTGGTGACGGGAATTGTTTGTACGGAAGTTTTGTTCACCAACTGTATGGGACACATCCGGGGAATCACGATCGTTTCTCTTCTGCCACTGCAGATATGAGACGTGATGTAGTGCAATATTTAAAATTGAACAGGGAGGAGTATTATTATTTTTTGCTGCCATTTGCCCAGGATCAAGCGGATGACCATAGTGTAGATGGATATTTGGATTTGTTGTCAAGGGATGGCACATGGGGCGGGGAAGAATCGATTTCAGCCGCAAGTAGAATGTTTCAAGTTGATGTTCACATTTGGGATCGGAGAACCGGTCAAGTGCAATCCTACCGTTATGGTAATACCGAGACGACGAGGAGCATTAAATTGCTATATGATGGGTCACATTACGACAGTGTTGTTTGTGTGGACGTATCTTCATCACCATGTCGACCGCCTCAATCAGCCGGGCAGACATTCTTTTCAGGGAGTCTTGCTTTAGAACGCAAACCTGCCGATCTCAGTCGTGATAGGTCGTCGCAGACCAGTCCATCCATTACCTCCACAGAGAATGTTCGATCTACCAACCACCGTAAGCCGTACCAAGTGACTGCGCATCTTGCATGCTTCCCGGAGGCAACCAACAAGCACACCGCCAAGACACACCGAGGGTAGATCCCGGACAGACTATCACTCGTCTGTCAAAGATCGAAGCGGTAGACGAAAGAGAAAACTTTTCTCTTTCATAAGATGCCAACATCTGTACCCAGCGGGCAACAGGCTATCCGGAATCCTCCCCCAAGGTGACTCTCGGCAGTATGCCCATCGGCCGTCCTCATAGAGCATGCGGGATGCGATGCTCCAAACAGTTTTATCATTAATCTACCAACGTCAACTCACCCCACTCAAGAATTCCCTTTTTCACAGCTCTGAACTTCGCCGACAATAGCAAAAGTTCAAGTCACTACCTCAAAATGGCCACTTGGAATGTATGCGGTTGTCGTAACAGGGAGAAGCGAAAGATGATTGATGAGTACCTTCATGGCAGTGGAATCGCTGTAGCACTCCTACAGGAGGCCAATATCGATGCGTTTCACAGCGAAACGCAGAATTATATTTGGGTCACCGCTAGCGCTTGTAGTACACGTAAACGAAACTTAGCAGTTCTTGTTTCGAAATGGCACAACGTCTCGATTATGAGGGTTAGTATGATGGGCCCTCACATTTTGCACGCTAGCATTCGTTATGTTTCTAATTTGAAGTACCATAACATAACAGTAGTTAACGTGCATGGCCCTAACAAATGCAATGCAACGTATCTCGGTCGCCTTGGTGCATTTTTAACAATCTGTCCGGATAGAAGTTCCGTTATTTTAGCAGGTGATTTTAACAGCCATTTAGCATTTGACGATGCTTCGGATGCGGAAAAATTGCTGCTGGGGCGGATGACATGTCATACCAAAACCAACGAGAATGGTGTGCAACTTCGCTATTTTCTTAGCCGACATCAGTTATCTGTTCGCTCGATGCAGGGCGAAAAGTCGTTGATGTGGACTTGGACAAATGGAACATCTTGTTCACAATTAGATCACGTGATCCTACCTATGCGCTCACAACTGTATATCCGCAGAATCAGGGCGAAGAAACCTGTCGGCATTGGATCCGACCATAAAATAGTTGTCTGGGATTTAGCGCAGCATCGCGGTTAAGCCGCATCAATAGCGATTCGTAGAAAACCTTTCCGAATACGATCAGTATTGCCAATGTCCGAAGCATCATCGTTGCAGAAACCCCTTACCTTGAAAACCTACCACGAACAATTAAAAAAACACAGCTCTGTGCCTTCCTTAGGAACGGTGGATAGTGCCTGGGAGAAATTGGGTCAGAAGACAAAAAAGGCTGCTTCCTCTTCTTTGCGAAAGAATTCATTTCTACCTCGGGATCGCCGTTGTCGTCAAGCAGCTGCATTGGTTTCAAAGTATAGATTTTGGATGTCATGGAAACCATCCCGGAGAATAGCCATCAAGTTGGAAGAATCTACACGGCGCCTTAAGGCCCTACTCAAGAAGAACAAGGAAGAGGAATGTATCCAATTTTTCAAACAATTAGAGCAATATTCACCTGGGGAGCGTATCACACGGACCCATAAGTATTTGAAGAGAGATAGACGAAACAAATGTCCAAAACCCTATCCCACCATATCTATGAGTGCCTGGCAGCGAGACGATGGTCTGGACGTTGACGGTCTGCCGGATCCGATTATAGAGACTGATGGGATATCACTACCACCTGGCCCGTCTTTGGCTCATCTGCAGCAGTTACTGGCGCGCATGAAAAATGGCAAGGCTTCAGGACATGATCGGTTGCCCGCTGAATATTTCAAGTATGCCGATGAGTCTACTTTGTTGGAGCTATTAGGGATTATGAAGAGGGTGTGGTCCTCCAACACAATTCCCAGTGAATGGAAGAAGAACATTATTGTGCCGATTCCTAAGATTCAGAAACCTAAAACTGTTTCGCACTACCGTAGGATTTGTCTATCAAGCACCGGATATAAAATTTACGCCATGTGGGTGCTTGAGATACTTCAGAGATATGTGGGTGATATTGGTCATCATCAGGCTGCGTTTTTAGCTGAACGTTCGACAACTGACCATTTATACATCGCGCAACGAATTCTCCAAGAGCGCTGGAATGAAGGGATTCCCATTTATGTAATGTCTCTAGACATAGAAAAGGCTTTCGACCAAGTAAATTTGAAAGCTTTACCTGCAATTTTGAAAGGTAACAAAATTAACTTAAATGTAGTCACATAAGCTAATACTGCACCATTATTGTAGGTAAAGGGGTTCCTCATTGTGTTATCAACCGCGTGGTTGAGTGTCTGCGGGGAGATATGGAGCAGACTCTTTGGCAGGGAGATATGTCGCATTCCCAGGCTAGGAAGATGGGTATCAAGCAAGGCTGCCCGCTGAGCCCCTTCATATTCAATTTAGTAATGGAGGCGGTTCTCACTAGCGTGGAAGAAGAACTCGGATTTTTCTGCTTGAACCAGGGTGCGGAAATTACCCTGCCGATAATTCTTGCATATGCTGACGATTTATTAATAATTGCTGAGTCTCCTGAGCATCTGGAGAAGATTATAACATGCATTAAGGAGTATCTGCTAAGTGTTGGTTTGAAATTGAATGAGGACAAGTGTCAGCTTTTGGTGCGTAACCCTATGGGTCCCGGCGTTAATGTGTTAAATATTTTGGGCAGAGAGTTCGATGTTAAATCCGCTCTCAAGTATTTGGGAGTGACACTGACACCTCATCTTGATCGCCCACTTACCACTAGGATTCGTTGTCAGAACACAATCAAGACTTCTAAGGCTGTCATGGAGTTTCTTAGAAGACGCGAACCTAGTTGGGAATTAGGGAGATTGATTTATGAAACCGTCCTAGCTCCCGCTATGCTCTATGGAACGCAAACAGCAGTGCTAACAAAATACAGTCGGAAGTCCTTACGAAACTACGAGAGGCAAATTGTACGCGAGATGGCAGCCCTGTGTACGCATGACGGTGACGCAAGAATCAAGAGGACGGTATCCGTCCTTCTTAGAAAGAGGCGGATTACTAAAAGAGTTCGTGCACATCAGATGCGATATTTCGGTCATGTCGTGCGCCGTCCTGCTGGTCATCCTGTAAAAGCTGCGTCGAGATTGTTCGCGTCTAGATTGCGTCCTTGTCGTCCATCCCTCACCTGGTGGGACTCCATTATTGCAACTATGCAGAGGTACAGGAATTATAGTTACCATGAATGGGAAACACTAGCTTTGCATAAGGAAAAATTCCACCAGAAAATTGAAGAAATTTACGGTATCAATGAGTCCGCTACTGAAAGTTCTGAGTCCGAATATCAGGATTAAATGTGGAACATAATTTTTACTTATTTGTTGAATTTTCCTACTAAACCATTATCGATTTACCCTTTAATATCGTCGGCAAATATATATGTAAATTTATCATCAATTTAGAATTTTGAGAAAAAGCATGCGGCCGAACCTCTGGAAGAAAACTTGTTTTATTGTGCTATTTTCAGAGGTCCCGCGGTTAGGAAAAAAAAATGGAAAATTTAGTGTGAATTATTTCGGCGAGTTATGGGACCGTTAGCCACACCTTTCGAAAGCAGAACTATAAAAAACCAGCTGGGCCTTTTGGCAATGCAAACCATTTATCCAATGAGAAAAGGTAGAATTCCTTGCTGCACATATCTATGCTCAGGTGCTCGCTGATATCGTAGACAGTCTCAATAGAGAACTTCCCTTAAATCCGGAAGATCACTAATTCTTCTGTTGGAACGCATCGTAGATATCTAAATTTTTCCGAACGATTCCTCGTTACACATTACCCGCTGACATTAATAGAGACGTCTCCCTCTCCTTTTGACAAAGACATAATTAAATTTCGCCATGCCAAAAACAGATAAAATTCATTGCAGAAATTATTTCCAACTTACTGGCAAGCATCACCATCCGTTGCTATCACTGGTAATCAGAGCTGTCCAGTCACCCGAAAGTGATATTAATCACTAAGTGCAATCTAGAACAGTACAGCGTAAAAATTATGTACTTATCTGTAACATTGCAAACACTGTCTCAGCTTATAATGCCCAATTTCACTTGATATTTAGTTCGATACTCAGAAGAAGAAGATAAAGAAGGAAGCGTTGAAAAAGCTGTTCGACTACAAGGATGGAATGAGTTTGCGTGACGCCGGCCGAAAATATCACTGCTCCCATACCGAACCCTCGAGATAAAGGACATCATCTGTCGGCTCCACGGCTGGATTCGAACTTAGCATCTTTAAGGGCGTCCATTTCACTACCATCCATGCCAAGATTCCCCAAAAGTTCTCTAGTAAAGACTGAAAGCAACCCATATAATAAGAGGGATGTTTTTTCTCGATGAATCAAGTCATGAATTGCTTAGAAATGTGGTGGAATTCGTTGTGTTACGGAAAGACTATTCGTCATTCCCCTAGTTCTCGAATTGAAATTCCCTCGCTCAAATTGTGTCAAATGCTTCAAAATATTTTCTGGAGTTCATTCGGGTGAATAAATATTAAACGCATTGCATGGTAGAAATGTTTCAGACGTTATCAAAATTACAACTCAAAAATTCCGCTTTAATCTCACAACACTCGCTTAGCTCAAATCGTGCTAAATACAACTGTAACATTCTAGTCTATCCGAAGTGATTTTCTCCGTCCGAAAACATAACATTACACAATTACCCTTCCCATGCTATTTATTTCCGGATGATTTGAGCCGGTTTATTGAAGACAGCCTGTTTTACCTGGCCTGCTAGGTGATTTATCCAAGATAATTCGAATATGCTACCTGCGCTCAATGTACACGAAAGAGTGTATCTTTAGAGTCCATAAAATCTCCTGTGGCTTCTCGTCAGTACATATTCCTCAAATCTTCATGTTGATAAGATCATTGAACCAAAATTGATTTTTCCATTAAACCAATGTTTTTGTATTTTTATCTGTATAAGTTGGTAGAATAGAGTAAAACATTATGAAAAAATGGTGCGTTTCTCCAGCTTGATTCTTTGCACGATGAACTCATGTTTACTGAAAACAATAGCAAACATTGAGTAGAAAAATCAGTATCTTTCTTTTATCCCTATTGGAAGCTCTCAAGTTCTTGACAATACACCCTGAAGTATCAATTTACCCCCGATCATCACGTGTAACAATGTCACATACCAACCTATCGTCACAACGGTGGACTTAAATAGCTCTTGTGAAGATACAACTTAGAACTTCTGCCATTTCTTCCATTCCCAACTGTAGCGCCTAACGAGACACGCGAATAATAATGCCACAATTTATAGTCCAAACGATCCATAAAACAAACAACGCCCTTCGACATTCGCTCCGCTAACTTTCTGTGCAAACTGTAGCGACATGTATTTGCTACTACAGAAAGTTATATTTACTGCAAATAAACAAACAGTATAGCGTTATAGTTCCATATCGCGTCTTGTGATCTTTTGTAGCACTACGAAACAAGTGTTCTAGAACTAATTTCTTTTCTTCCGAAAGTCGCAGTCTACTCCGAATTAATGTAGTAGTTCATCGCAGATTTTGTTTACGATGATTTTTTTAATCATTTACTGTCCATTTACTACTTGCCGCGTTCGTCGTGCTTTCACAGCCACCATAATCCATTAATCGCAAGTTCAATGTCAGCGTTCTAATCAATCCGCGCACCGAGAGTGTAATGACTTGAAATACGCCGCACTATTACTACTATCGCGCGACGTCTAGGTGCTTGACGTAAACAATTTTCATTCATGAATCCACACAACTCACTAGTGTTTTATCTCTTTCACTCACCAGTTGGAAAGCGTCGATGATTGAGCCGATAGTGGAGAAGGGAGGGCAAGGGAGAAACATCCCAGCAGCGAAAATAGTCCCTAGTTGAACAAACATCACTCTAACATTGCCGATGATTACGAGTGTACTCAAACAAACTACTACCTAAACATCGGGAAAGTATATCAACAGTCGGTGCCGTACGTGTGCGGTTGATGGCGATGCACTGCCTGTTGCATATATACACATGCACAGATGACCGTGTGGCGCCATCTCTTCGTCAGCCAGTCGATGAATCCCACGCGACACGAATGACGGCGCGCGGCACGAAAATAAAAAAAAAAAAGTGTAACGAGCCGGTGCAGCGAAATGCACTTGATCGCGGATGCTAATTTGATTACCGCACTGCTTCTCCCTCCCTTCCGCTATCTTCCGCAATAGAAACTGATGTGGCGCTCATCGGCTGTTTCGTGGTTTTTGTGCTAGCATGATGATGATGATGGACAAGAATTCATTAATTGCGCTGTTTGACTGCACGCTATGTGAAATTGAGCGTTTCTAATACGGAAATGTTATTGTTTTTTAAGGGATGTAGGTGGATGCTATTTAGATTTAATGGTACTGGTATTTGTTTATTTTGGGAACTGCGTGTTGGTTTATTGCGAAGATTCGGTTATAGCACTAGAAAGTGTCTTACTCAAACACGAGTTTCGTTATTTCCGAGGTGCAAATTAAATTGAAAATTGTAAGTTCAATGACATTAATTTTGTTTGTGCGCCTCAAAAGGGTGGCCGAATATGCAGCTTCTCAAGGTTCTGTAACTTGTGTAACTTTTCGAACTCGGCAGTTGAAAAACAATCATTCCGTTAAACACTCATTTTAAAGATGTAAGGATGTGATAAAACCTTAACCTTCTGTTGTTGGTTTACATTTTTAAACATAACTGAAATGTGCAATCTGTGTTTAGTACCTTTTCTTCGACATTCAATGTAGTACCTTTCAAAAATCCTATGTTCCTTTTTTACCCGAACTAACACGAAGAAGACTTCTTTCTTCTCCGGGCTGTTGCAAATAACAATTGTCGAGTTAACTAACTCATTTCCGTTCGCTTCTGTAATATTCTCTTTCACGAACAGTCGTTACTGATTTAGCAACCGTTCATGATGTTATGAACGTTATCATCACTATTTCAGTATAGAATTCCGTATATGATGAAACTGTATAAAGGTGATGAATGTTCTACTTCGCACATGACACGAACAAATAAAATTTATTTTCTTTAACGCTTTCATGCCCAACTATTTTCTAGTGCATGTAGAGTTTCAAAACTATTTTTCCTTGAAAACGGTGAGATCAAGAAACACGAAAAGTCTATTTTCATAAAGACAGGTGCTTCCCTTGCAGTGCTAGAAGCTGCTCAATTTTTACCTTCCAATGCTCAATACAATTCTCCAAGAATATTTACAATAGTCAAATTGCATGGAAAACGTAGCCAAAGACAGTCTCAATTGATAAGTTTTATCAGTTTGCAATATTATTGCACCACAACGAAGATATTTGAAAAAATCATTTTTCGATGTAAACGCAAACTGTCCCAGGGCAGCACTGCTCCTAAGGAATAAAATTAAACTAATTGCAATAACTTCACTTCTACAGCTGATCCATGTAACTGCTATAACTCAAATGAAAGGCAATAGTCACATTCATTAGCCTTATATGTTTTTGTGAGCAAATCTGGCCTCAATCAAAAGTTATAGCTATTTAAAAACATTGTTGTCCACAAACAACATGGGCATGAATGGGTTAAAAAATGTTATTAGTGGCAAATTGGATTGCAAAAATGATTTTCTATTTACGTGCATTATTGCTGTACGTTGCGTTGTGACGATGATTTTGGCGGACTTCATCGTGTTGCACTGATTATCTAAGAAAAGTTGCTTAGAAAATGTTAAGTAGAAATTAATACCAATCCGACCCATATTGATACTTTAGCATAATCTCGATCGTACACAAGGACGGATGAATAATAGGGTAGACGAGAAGTGGTGAAGCTTCAGCTACTTAACGAAAATACAGTTCATCAGACTCTTCTAAGTAACACGATGTTTGGGACTTAGAAGGAAATAAGTTCACTTCAAGCAAGCAATGTAACCTGAAAGTGTAAATCATAGTTGTTCTCTAGTTGTTTATTAATAGTCTTCCAGTACATGGTTAGTTGAAAGAAATGATTAGTTTTTTGTTTTTTAACTCTGGGCAGCCAGCTTCCAATGGTAACATATTTTCTACATAATTCAATTTAAGCTCCAAACCTAAAACGGTTGTTCTTATCTTGAAATTGACCGGATAGCCATATATCTCAAAATTATCTTTGTTATTTTTAACACTACGATGCATTTTTTAGGCTCAAAAGCTTCCGGTTGATAACAAGCAGGTTAGCGAGCCCTTATTCATCCCATTAGTCAGGATATCACACTATTTCGTTGATAACTCGAATTAGAGTGACTGGATTGCGCCTAAATAGCTATCATCATCTTTGCTTCGTTCCTAAGAAGCAGTACAGTTAAATGTTTACCTGGAAAATGTAAAATACTCACGTTTGAGCGAAGCGAAAAATCGAGCACAACGTAACCTTATTCATCCTGACAATTTCAGCTAATTCGTTGTATAGATATAGCAGATACTGCTCTAATTAATGTGTTCGAATGAGTGGGATGAATAGAGGAGCTAAGATGAATTAGGGAGCAGTAAACCTACCATGGAGAAAAAAGTTACGATTGAACGAAAAGAGCATGGAAAAATAGATTCAAGGTAGCAGACTTCCCATGAACATCGACAATTTTGCACCTGTTTACAAAATTTCATGCACGCGTTCAACCTCAAACATGCTTCGTCTCGATGTACAGGTTCGCCTCGAACATCGAACCCAAGCGAACGGTGTACAAACTCTAGTTCAAACATCCGTGTACGTTAGGGCATTGCAAAAAAAAGTTTTTTTTGAATTCTCAAAGCCCCCCCCTCTCATATTGTGACAAATGTCAAAGTAAGCTCAGATGGCAAATTTCACATCATTTGGACAATTCTAGACACCCGCCCACATCGCTTGAAATTTTTAAAATTGATACTATGGGAAAAATGGAGGAAAAATATAGTAAATGCTATAACTTTTGAAATAGTACTCAGAAAATTACAATTCATACCTTTTTTTAAAGGGAATAACCTTATTATATGAATGAAGATATTTTTGTATCTCGAAAAATACGGTCCTCGGCCATTTTATCCCCAAAATCCACTATTTTCAATAATGTCAGAAATCGAACGGCACCTTTTTGACCTTTGTCCGAATACGGGAAGTTGGGGTTAGGAAAAATAGATTCGTTACCGGTAAAATTCATAAACATCAAATTTTCTGACATTTAGTGCAAACAAACAAACAGTAGTCTCGATTTCACATTTTTATCATTATATCGCTTATATCAACTCCATTTAACAATAAATTAATCTTTAATTTACTACTTTTAGTGTGAAATCTTCTTAGGAATCACATGAAAATAGTTTCATTCCCGGGAAAATAGAGGAAATTGAGGTATTGATGGTAATGATCAAATTTAATATGAATGACAAAAGGCTCTATAACCCCAGCTTCTCGTATTCGGACAAAGGTCAAAAAGGCTCCATTCGATCCCTGAAACTTTTTCACATTAGAAAAACTGCAAAATATGTATGAATTGCATTACGGAGCAGAAAAAATATTAAAAATAGGGGATTTTGGGGGCAAAATGACCCAGTACCCCACTTTCCCGTATTTTTCGATAAACAGAAATATCTCCATTCAAATAATAAGGTTATTTCTTTTAAAAAGAGGTATGAATTGATATTTTCTGAGTGCTACTTCAATAGTTATAGCATTTAATATATTTTTCCTCTATTTTTCCCATAGTATCAATTTCAAAAATTTCAAACGAGGTGGGCAGGGGTCTAAAATTGTCCAAATGATGTGAAATTTGCCATCTGAGCTTTGACATTTATCACAATATGAGAGGGGGGAAGGTCTTTGAGAATTCAAAAAAACATTTTTTGCAATGCCCTAGTGTACGTACACCGGGTGCGCACACAAGAACGATTTGCATAAGACTAAATGAGTCAACGCTAGTGATGAAGAGAGTACGCACACCGTGTACGTGCATGTGGTTCGGTTGTGCAAACGAACATTTGCACGTATTTAGGTACGAAATAGCGTGTTTTAGTTCGTACACGAAGTGTGGGTTTAATATGACGTCAGAACCAGAGCGAACATTGTGTGCGATGTGCATATGGGAAGACTACAAGGTAGTATTTACTATTATTCATGTGCCCATTACTAATTGAAATGCTGTAATAGCGACCACAAAACTCCAACTATACCAATAATAATCGGGGAACAATATGAAGGGCATTACGAAGCATTGAAATCCAAAAAACATGAACATGTTCTTTTTTACAATTCCTTTTTTGACATATACTCACAAGGTCTGACTATTCGTCAGATTTCGCATATTTTGCGCAGAGGCAAAATATTTGCCAACTGCAACTAGAAGTCTCCTTCGCCGTACATGTTCATGTAGTCATCGTTAATGCTAGCGTTCTGCTCGGGATCACTTACGGTTCACGAGTGTTAACCCGTCGTCTCTCGTACTTTTTCGCTGTTGAATCTGAGATACTGGAAATTGTCAGTATTGCCCAAATAGCAGTCACCAATTTGGGTACGGTTTATGGTTCGGGCAATAGTATTAAAGTTTTCTTTAACGACTTGTGACCATGGTTTCCATAACGTGCCGTTTGAGCACCGAAACGGCTCGTATAATTTAATCCTTTATTTGTGTAAAGAGTGGCCTATGATACCGCAGTGTTTTGTTTTGGGTTGTCAGCATCAATTTGTTGAACGTTATCTGGATAGTGTGCCTGATAGGATGAAACTGGATAATGGCGACCTTTGTAAGCCGTGGAACTGGATAGACAAAGCTCCATTTTTCCCCTTCAATAAATACTCTTCGAATACTTGATCTAATACGAAAAGGCCACCGTATTTGGCCGACACACCACGTTTTGCTTCTGAGACTTACTCATCTCCTTAGATTAAATACCTCGGCAGGCATAAAAATAACGGTTTCTTTTGTAATTCAGACAATGCACACACAATAAAAGTAACTGTTTTTATCGTTCGCTTCACACTGACTCGGTCAGAGCAGAAAGTAGAAAGCAGTATTGTGACCGTTGTTGTCTTGGATGACAAACTGTGATTAACGGACTTTCTATCATTTGTGAAGCTTAGAATTCGATTAAGAATTGCAGAGGCAGCGAATTTTCAGTATTGACCCCTATTCATTAATCTGATTGAAGTCGTATTGAAGCTGATTTCCTTTCAATGTCCTTTTTTAAAACTAGTTTTTGATGTCTTGATCCGTTCGAACCCTCTCAACAACTTCTACAGCATAAGCCTGATGGCACCCAGTGTACTCCAGTTTAATGTTCATATGTCACCAGAAGACTAACGCTTCGGAAATCTATCCTTAATTTAACAAGAGAATACAAATTGGCAAACAAAAAATCTTATTTTATACCAATACAAGTGAATGGAGTGATTGGTTACCGCTAATTTCATTCACCAAGCCGCAAATCTTGAACAAATATATTTGTGATTTTAGTCTGTTTCTGTTAGTCAACCATGTTGAATGGCCGGAGACTACACTTCAATATCGGAAGAGAAGGTAATTATAAGGATTCAGTCGGCTCCGTGGACTGACTGTAATAATCAGTTTATATAGCTCCGTGCCAGTAATGGGGACCTATTGGAACAAAAATCCCACCCAGAATACATTTTCTTTGGAAATCAAGTTAGCCCTTATCAGCCTTATGAAACCATCAACCAAAAATTAAATTTGAAATTTTTTTCTTTCATAAACTATTATTTTTATATCCGAAGGGTCGAAAATATCATGCACACAGGAAAAACATATTTTAAAACATCTGATAGAACCTCATTCCTGTTTGGTTGGCTTTGAACAGTTTTTGTTTGAAGCTTCACCTCTTTGACGATGGAAGTAAACTGATTTCAATCGATGACCAACCCATTTGGCTTCGAACCTGCCCTTTTCAGGCGACTTTTGTATTCGCATGAAGAGTTTTGATTTAATATTCCTTTTCTCTCCTTCGTTGGCGTATCATATTTTTTAAAATTAAATTACAACTTCCTTGAAAACAATACACACACATACCCTCAGACTTTTATATTTTCCACGTGTTATTACTTATGAATTTGCAAACCAGTGCCGCCGCCACGCAGTATTAGGATTGAAAATAATCCAAATTGGAAGAAGAGAAAGGCGGGTAGGGATTGGTTTGTAATGCAATGCAAAATGAAAATTTCAGTTAAGTATTCTTACTACAATGTAATTGATTTGTCCTGAAAAGAACCAATGGTTTGTTTTATTGTGGAAAATATTATAGTTCCGCTAACGGCGGATCCGGCGAGCCAATTTAAAGTCTTTCGGCAGGATCTTTGGAGGAATTGTTTGTATGCATATTCCCCCAATCTGATAAAAATTAAAATTTGACATAGTAGTATGATCAAACTAAAATAATTAACCTTTTATACTGACGAGGTAGAAAGTTGGTGTCTTCGACAAAGTTTTAGAAATGCTCATAATGAAGAATTTTGTTGGAGAACTTGAACTTTTGGACATTTATAAAGCGTTTTTTATGGCAACCCCCTCAAATCTAGTTTTTTTATAATTTAACTTTTTCCACTATGACTTTTCGTGCAAATGATATTCCAAACAAATATGGCGGTATTAAATCCATATAATATTGTTGAAACTGTAATGCAAAACAAACTATTTTTTATATAGAAGTCCGAAGATGCCGGCTATAACTAGCTTTTTTCTTGAGGTACTTTTTGAAATAATTAATATTGAATTAATATATTGTCTTCGAATTAATAAATTTTCGTACAGACTGAAATACTATACTAACTTAAACCTATTTTCAATTTGAACATTTCTCTACTTAAGTTAAAGTGAAAATGATGAAAAACGCTATTGAAGAGCTGACAGCAAACATCTACCGGGTTATTCTGGCCGTACTGCGTGCGATGAGTAGAGCGCCGAAAGAAGTCCATTCTCCGCAGAGACCTACCAGGAACGTTGAAGTCCAGCTTAGCGAGAAGCAGAGGGCAGTCAATGTTGTCAGCGAGAAGATCGAACACAAAAAGTCGCTGCAGAAAAACTCCTGTTTCGTAGCGTAGGCAGGTTGATAAGAGCACAACGATGCTCATACGGTGATAGTTCAAATCGATTTTGCCAGGGAAGCCGTCGAAGGGCATACCGGACGAAGCTCTTTTGCACCCGTTCTAGGCGATTAATGTGTACGGTGTGATACGGGGCCCAAACGATAACTCCATACTCTAGAATGCTGCGTACCAGACTGATGTACAGTGCCTTCAGGCAGTAGACGTCGTTGAAATCTTGGGTGTGTCGTTTGATGAGTCCTAGTACTACATAGGCTTTAGCAGTTACTGCATTGAAGTGTTCGATGAAACGTAGCTTACGGCCAAGTATAACACCAAGGTCCTTGATTTATGAAACTCGTTTTACTGGGGCAGCGCTCACTGCATACACAAACGTAATTGGCGAGAGGATTCGTGTGAATGTGATTATGTTGCATTTCTGAATGTTTACAGTCATTCCGTTTCTATCACACCAACTCATGATCCTATCTATGTCCATCTGAAGTGCACAACAATCTACCAGAGTAGTTATGATGCGATAAATTTTCAGATCATCTGCGTACATCACCTTACACGATGTAAATTCGCTGCAAATGTCATTCACAAAGAGCACGAAGAGAAGAGGTCCAAGGTGACTCCCTTGAGGTACACCCGATGTGAAGTCGAATGGGTCTGAAAGTACAGTTCCAAGTTGCACAGATGCACTGCGGTTTGTAAGGTACGAGAAGATCCAATTGGTCAGCCAGTCCGGAAATCCGATACGCCTCAACTTTTCAACAGCAAGCTGATGAGGAAGGCGATCGAAGGCTTTGGAGAAATCTACACACACTGCATCAATGAATTACTGTCTTTCTCATAGAATCGAAAAGTCTTCCACATATTTCCACATCTCTTAATAATTGACGTTCAAAATGGCGGTATTTTTAATACACTTTATTTAATAACTCTTAAGTTTGCAATTAAAAAATGTTGACATCCTCGATAAATGTCTGTAATTTCTGAATTCCGACAACTTCATAGAACATTTGAAGAGTTGCAAAAATGTCAGAAAAAAGTTTTAATGAAAAAATAATTTTTTTGAGTGCCTACCGAAAACAACGGGCTTCATCTCAACACCATTACATTTTGAAGAGTTAACATGTTCTGTAAGTTTTCTCGCAGTATAAATTGCTATAACTTTGTCGCTGACTTCATCTCGAAAGTTAGAGGAAATAAATTTTCTATCTCACTTTTAGTTGTATTAATCACAATTCAGTATGCATCAAAAGAAGAGGGCTTCCATTCTGAAAAGTATTCCAAACACACAAAATCGCAAAAATCACCTCCTAGAGCACCATTAATTAAACGCACCTGTTGGTACCATTGCGACCACTGTGCATTGGCAAACATTCCCGGCAAACAATATCAACAAAAGTTCTCTACGAACGCCACATAACTTAAAGCTTCATTCCAGACACTCCTCTTTTGCAGTGACCTTGCAACAATTTACTTGTAAGGGAGCGGTTAAACCGGTTCGAGTACTGCCCCAGTCACGTGACTTGTAATTCGGTCTTGCATTACACAACCACTAACCAAGCCGGGTAGCTAAACAGATTAGGTGTACTGTTACCGAACCATTTGTTAGCGCCATCGTGTTGTTCATCATTCCGACCGGTATCGTTTTTCGCACCTTCCGGATTCTCACAGATCATCGGCGCATTTTTTCTAATTCCACCCTGCCGAACGGTGTGATATTTAGCACAGGTAGGATTCGATTTTCTGCAAAGTTGACTCATATGAAGCGTAGTCAAAGCGTAGAGTAAAAACAAAAACGTCGTTTATTTGGACGAATTACGTTTTATCGTCACTGTTGTTAGCTGTTTATAAAGGACGCTTGTTATCAATAGCTAGATACGTCCGTTAAATCGAGCGAGACCTGTAACACATTATCACCTGTAACAGCACACAAGGTTCAGCAGCCAAAGATTTCGCCAAAGCACCCTACCAGAGAGACCGGCAGAACAGTGAGTTACTACAACAAAACTAAAACCAACTCGCATATAACCTGCAGGAGATGCCTGCCTGCAACTGCTTTGATTTCCTATACGATACGCTCTTCTCGCTTCGCAAAACAAACAAACAACCCTCGCACAACCGTCAGAATAACCGCACTCGTATATGATGATGTGCGTGAAGGGGGAGGAAATCTAAAATTCCTACACAACCAGCGTTGATTTGTGCGAAAAGTTTATTCCTCATTGCCGAAATGCCATCCGTTGCCGCACACCGGGTCGAACGCGTGCAAAAAAGTGGACCTTGTTGGTTGCGCCCCATGCTTCTTCCCATTTCCACCCCCAACGCTGAGGGGGACCGGTCGCTAAGATCTGTCTATCAGCAAACGACGAGCACCGATCGGTATTGTGGAATATGACAGGTTAGTCTCACTTTGAATTTTGCATCTGCGCGACGCGTCGCTGTTCGTCGGAGTGAGCTTTAGCCACAGAATAAAGAGTCCTCTGGCAAGCCGGTCCCGGTTGGAGAAGGTGATAACGGTTTCGAGCGTCCGTCGTGTTACGTGTTAATTCTTCTTTCGGACAATTGTACGAGCAGCCATCATCCGCTTCGTCATGTACGGTAAACGCAACTCCGATTCAACCTTGCTGCCGCGACGATCACAGAGTGTTTATATCGACCGCAGGAACTCGATGTATTCCACATGGTGAGTCCAAAATTAGCAATGCTACCTCCGTCATTCGGGCGAATCGTTTGATGATCCCGATGTTCCACCGGCTCACATCAAGCGCAGTGCAAATATCGATACACGGGCAGGTAGTTCGATAGACGTTTTCATCTGCAAATCTATGAGTTGTTGTCCGGTGGGCTAAAAATTCGCTTCGAAAACCTTGACCGTGGGTTAGACTTATGGATAATGGAGAGCTTGTTCTGTTGATCGATTCCATTATCGGGAGTAAATACCTCGTCTGCATGTGGCAGATCTAGGGCTGGTAAGTCTGCTATGGTAATAGTCTCAATTATGGCTATACTCATTTCCAATCGGCTATTTGACGAGTACCACATTATTAAGTAGATAAAATTTCCACGATTCAGCACATGATAATTTCTCATCCAATTACGGTGAAATGTTTGATGAATATTGACAGTTATGTACTGTGAAAATAATGTATTAAAATGGTATATTGACATATCCGTTACCAGTTTTACCTACTCCCATAACTGGCTAATCGACCCTACTCACCTTTTTTCGCTCAGTGTGAAATAGAATGTTGCACCTCATCACGCAAATCGCGTCGTTTATTTAACTTTTTTTCGTGGTTAGTAAACAGTAATGGAAAATATCACGAAGATAATCCACGAAAACAATTTTCTAAGCAAAGCAGACCAGGCAAATCTTAACTGCAGTCAGCTCACTGCAAACTGCAAATTATTTGTTAAAATTGACGACTCAATCATTTCAATACTGCCTAGCACTCACATAGATTCAAATTTATCTCGATCCCTTCAACAACTTGTCACTGATGTTTGCGTTGTGCTTACACTCCATGTGTTTTTCTCAGTTGAACATACGGCTCTTAGGTTGTACTGTTCTCGTCCTCTTGCTCTTTGGCACTTCACATTAAAATATCCCTGTTGTTAGTTTCCACGTATGAAACTTACCACATACTTATAACATCTCTGTGGTGAGTGTACAAATAACATACACAACAATTTTTTGTTACTTGATAACTTATGTAGTATTGATTTAAAACAGAAGTAATTTTCTATCAGCTTTAAGATTGTTTCAATTAGCCGCATATCTAAATACGTTTCTTAATGCGCAATTTTAAAAACACAAATTTTGTTGTTTTTTTTTTGATTTCATATTTGTTCTCAGCGACCTCAAAAACCCCCAAGTGAAAAGTTTCAAGAAAAATTGATCAGTAAAAATTATTGTCTCAAAGACTTGATGCAGATGCTACTGACGTCGAAGGTATAAATTTCTTAATTTCAAAAAGCCATAACTGCCCCAAAAAATCTAATGGATCTCTTGAACACTTAAATTAAAGCGTAAGAGTGGTACTACATGATGTAACTGAAAAGACAGACCGCAAAAATTGTTTGAATCCTGAATATAACCTCAAAAGTGGGAAAACATCGTGCTTCGAGTACATAATCTCTACTATCTCAATATGCTCCAATTCTGACCCCGGATTCGCATTCTACAATCAAATTACTTCGGAATTGACCCAACTTTTTAACAATTGACACGACCCCGGTGTTTGTAGACCTTTTCTGTCAAAAGGAACATGTTAACCATTTCATGCCCATGTTGTTAAAAAATAACAATGCTTTTGAACAGCCATAATTTAATCACAAAAACAAATAACTACGAATCACCCGAGTTCACTAACATCTGTCCTGATAAAGGTAGACGTGTCTATCTTTACCGTGACAACCGACAAAAATTAAGCCACGCAAGATCACCACTGAAAACCTGTCGACGATTAGCATCAATCTTAATGTAGGGGGGGGGGGGTTCCCTACCCAGTAAGCTCTAGCTAATTGAATGTCGTTAAAATGTAAAAAAAATGTGACTAACATAGTCGAAATAAAAAAGGAAAAAAGAAAAAGGAACTGATGGGAATCCATCGGCAACGGTGGCTAGCTGTTGCAGACACAGCCATTACCTTACACAATGCAGCAAACCCGCTACGACTGTAAGCACAGTGACAATAGTCTAATAAAAATCTATCCCGGCATTCGAAAGGCAAACAGAGATGAACAGCAGCAATCATCGTTAAGATTGATGCTAATCGTCGACAGGTTTTCAGCGGTGATCTTGCGTGGTTTAATTTTTGTCGGTTGTCACGGTAAAGATAGACACGTCTACCTTTATCAGGACACATGTTAGTGAACTCGGGTGATTCGTAGTTATTCTGCCTAAGCTCGACCCTCATTAACAGAAGACAAAGATTAAGCCCGTACGATATTAAGCCTGTTCTAATGACCCTGCCACTTATAGTTTTCCGATCTGTTTACTTCACATCCTTGCTCTCACTTGAGTACTATGGCTCAAATTTTTATAACTTTACCTACCCAGTAATCTCTAGCTAATTGAATGTCGTTAAAATGTAAAAAAGAAAATGTGACTAACATAGACGAAATAAAAAAGAAAAAACACAAAAACAAATATGGCTAATAACTGAAAATATTCTCTTTTATTCTTGTGCTGCCTTGCCATGGCGTCTCATCATTTCTATGATAGGAAGGGAAAGGGAAGTCAATTGAAAAGATAGAAATAAAAATAACAACACAAGACAATCCAGCATGGATTCTTTACTCTCGAAGGAATAGAGAAACCTACTTATAAAGTCTATAGCTCTCTACCACATTAAGTTTAGAACAATAACAGTTGCAGCAAATCCGGATACGCAATTGCATTACTGCAAGACAGTTACATATCACAAGATATGAAGCTTCGTAACTCAACAAAGATTGCACGAATAATACTCAGCACCCTGAATATTAGCCACAATAGAGTTTGCAATGTCCAGCCAGTGAGCTGACTAAAATGCTGCAATTGTAGTTGGAAAAATGCAACCGACAGAAAAGTTTACAAGCGGATCTTGTGTTTTATCCAACTAATCGACAGAATCAAAACAGGTTATGGATCGACGAAAGCAGTCGCGGCGTGTGCTCTAGCCAGGTCGTCCGGGAATTCAGTTCTAGTAGTACCGGAATGTTTCCGGAACCGCATAAACGCAGATACCATTTGAAATGCTCAGTTTTCAATTTGGTTCAACATGCGATTACTAATTTCGATCTCGAATCCGTCGAACTAAATGGTTTTGGGGGCAGTATGACTGTGAGAGCAAAACTAAATTCGTTTATCACACCCTTTGCAAGTGCCGATTGTCCACCACACAGAATCACGAAAACTTATACTTAGAATACGGTGGATTATATCGTATAGGATGTGTCTTATCTCATTTCACGACAGTAGACACCAGGACCGGATCGTCCCTTCAATAAAAAATCACAACTGTAACAGCTACGTATTCTTCAAGTTGTCGCTGTCGATTTTGAAATTGTACTTATCTTTATCTACGACAATAGTTTCGAAGTCCAACAAATTGCAATGGACAAGCTTCTTTTGTAATCCTTGGTTTTATCTGGATTAACTGATAGTCCAACATAAAGACTCCATTGCTCAATCACACATAACTTACTGCATCAAATCAAAAACTGTGTTCATGTAAATGTTGATCTGTGTTTATGTAAAAACTGTGTTCATGTAAATGCTGATATGATAATATGATGATCATCGAAACCATATGTCGGAAATCCAAGCTCATTTACCCATCACCCGCCTGTAATGCCATATGGCATGACTAGACATGACTTATGCAATTTCATAGTAATAACTTGCTTGAATATATTCAAACTGGTTCTGGTACTTAATGATTATAAAAATGCTGGGAAAAATATATGTTGTCTCTCGCGGGAATGGAATAAGTTCTCTCAACAAGCCATCGGCGACAAGGTTCCATTAAAAAGTGGTGACAGCACACCACCTTGAGGACATCCACAGACACTCAGTTTTCCAATCTCTACTTGTCTTAATGATGCGCTTTCAAAATGGATTGGAAGACACGTTGCCAAAAGTCAATTTCAATAAAAACTCCTAAACTTGCGAAAAAGCTTTTTTAATGTTGTGGACAACATTACCTGACAGTGTGATAGTAACTTCCCCCACTGATACGCATGTTGCATTGCATGAGCGAAGCTAACATCCTGAATGTAGTGGTCGATTAAATGTTGCACTGATTTTGAGAAGGAAGGAGGTGAGACTGATCAGTCTCTTTGCCAGTCCTCATAGGTAAAGCGGCTACATTTGGGAATGAATTTTAAATCATTTCCCGCGTCGCTGATGGAATGTATGCTGTTGCAAGACTACAAGTAAGAATTTCTTTCGAAATATGGTTGGTACTGTAAAGTACACAGGGAGGAGCAATCCATCGCTTCGTCTTCACATAGAACTATTGTGAATACACAACAATGGTTGAACTGGTCATATCCTATTTTAAGAAGATTTGGAATGATTCCATGTTTTCCTGGAGACACACGGAGCAAAACTTTCAGGTGCCCATTACGAGAAAAATACCCAAACAATTCGGGGCGTCGGTTATAGCAAAAGAGATAATAACTACTAGAGGTCGCATGCCGCTGTTAACACTGATGGTTTATTATCTCGCAAATCCCCGACTACATACGGGAAACGTGCCATTTAACCCAATATATTCTGATTGACACATATTGCCCTGGGTACACACAACTAGAATCAGAAGAATATATTGGCTTAAATGACACGTTCCCAGTATGTAGGCGGGGATTTGTGCCTAAATTGGGTATTATGGACATGGCCATCATGACTTGAGTTTCAATTGACTGTTCTGATGTCCTGGGACTTCTAGGAAAATACTCGACTAGTCCTGGTTTTTCTTTTATTATTTATTTATTCGTTAATCAATTGTAGATTACATTACACAAACATTAATTGCTTATATACTATACTGTACACTATTCTTATGTTCTATGATTTCGCAAATAGTTGAAAACTGTTTTAAATTTGTTCGGGGCATACTTTCACAATGCTCGTTATACACAGCCATCTGGTTTAGTGGTCCGAATTTAGCATAATCTGTACGGTGATGACCTATCGCTAACAAATTTCTATTGCGTAATTGACAGTAGGAGCATATAAATTTAATTTTGACAATATGTAAGATGAGTCAGTACGCTGCATAACGATATCGTTTAGAAACGAGATCATGGCATAGTCCCGACGTTCTTTGAATGTTTGAATATCTATCAACATACAACGTGCTTCATAAGATGGAAGAGGGAATGCTGTCCATCTTAACCTGCGTAGTGCATATAATAGAAACTGCTTTTGGATTGACTCAATTCTCACTTCGTATTTTTTATGAATAGTGACCAAACAATACTACAATATTCTAAAATACACCGAACATATACTACTCAAAGAGTTTCAATTGTGTAAAGATCTTGAAAGTGATATCCGAAGCTTTTTATAAAATTAAGCATATTACTAGCTCTATGAACAATTGTGTTGTAATGTTCCACAAATTTTAACTTTTTGTCTAAGATAACTTCTAAATGTCTTATTTTATCGCATTTCCGACCGATTTGATTACCTAATGTAATTGAAACGGAGGTCCTGATTTGTTTTCTGCATAAAGTTATGAGATTACATTTTTTAACATTTTATTTCAGTAATTATTTACAACACCATGTACAAAAGATTTGTGTTTCATTGTTAAAAAACATGATAGTCATTATTATTTCTAATTTCTAAAAATAGCTTCATATCATCCGCCTATATGAGAATTTTAATGTTTTTCAATATAAGAAAGATGTCGTTGACATATAAAATGAAAAGAAGAGGTTCTAAGTGTGAACCTTGAGGAACCTCCGAAGTAACATTAATTATATCAGATTTGCTTTGCTGAAGTCAGTGTAAAGAGCTTCTATATGATTTCCTTTACCCATGGCATTTAACGAGTAATCAACAAATTCTAAAAGGTTTGTACTAGTTGAACGGCCTATAAAAAACCCATGTTGTGAATTTGTTATTTTATGTTTGACTTGGTTGAAAATGTTTTTATTTATGATGGATTCGAAAAGTTTGGGAAAGCAAGATAGAATGGCAATTCCACGATAATTGCGAATATCAGATTTTTACCCGATTTATAAATAGATTAAAAAAATTGTCCTCTAACCCAAAAAATGTTTTTTCGCTGAGATAAGTGAGTCTTTAATAACTATCGTGGAATAACTTCATTGAGCACAGTCTCGAAGTTTTTCGAGCTGCTCATTATGGGGCTTACTGCCAGCATTCTATAATATCATACACAATTGAGAGTATGGAATGTCACAATCAATTTGGTGTTATTTACACCAACCAGTTTGCGCTAAAATGCAGATTTTTTAAATCAATAATAATTGTTGTAGTTGTTTCGATCCTTCCTGGTTGATCGAGAGATAGAGATTTCCAGGTACCCATATTTACTTCAAATTCAACAAATACTCCAAGAATGGCACCTGGTACCGTTGAGGTTTCTGTTGTACTTCAATGATGTACATGTAGTGCTAAAGACTTTGCGACTGTTCTTCGCAGATGATCTCAATCGAAGATTGAAGATTTCTCCAACATTAGCATCCAATTTTTGTTGATTGACATAGAATGAATCACATGTGTGTAAACCTTAAGAAGTCTTTAGTGATCTCATTATATCTGCATAAATTGAACGCGATATTTTTTCACTATCATTCGCGCAGGAAGTACCGTCAAATCGACTTTATATCACCGGAAAGGTGAGGTCCCCTTAGGGCATCCCTGGATTTTTACTCAACTGATATGACCACCCTAATGTTGACCAGGTTCTTCTCTGAGCAGCTTCGGAATGGAATGAAGCAAAAAAAAGTTTCTCGACGTTGAGTAATTTTCCAGCTCGCAAATATATCATTGTAACACAAAAGAAAGATTAATGACTCTAGGTGACTTCCTTGTGGGACACCGTAGCAAAATATTACCGCTAACTTTCTGGCTAAAATGCTCTTGTTTCTCAGTACAAAAGCTATGTTCTTTCGTTTATTTAGTATGGCACGGTGCGTTAGTTTGACGGTGCCAATTTCTCTGTTTTACATGTTAACCGTTATGGGTCCCACGCGGTACCCGGTTACCTTTTGAAGTTTCAATTAATGAAATTCCCATGTTTTATCCATAGCTGGAAATTGAAACTTAACGTAACAGGCCGACGTGGGTACCCAGGTATCCACAAAACTTAAATGCCCATAATTAAGGTAATATCCAACCGATTTCGATACTTTTAGGTGTTTTGGATTCAGGAACTCATCCACTTTTGGACTTCGTTCGGTTCCCGGGAATCCTGGTTTCCGGAAGCAGGTCCCAGTGCTGGGGTACTATTTGCGAACTGCAATGGAATACTAGCAATATGGGTATCAAAATTCTTGGAATTGCATTCGTATGCTGTATCTCGTGGTTTTGGAATCATTTGGTGATTTGATCCCGGAACGGGGCCGTGAGTGGCCATTCCACTCCAATTCCATTTTTCAAATTGCCATGGGGTATCGTAACAATAAAAAACAGACTTCCGAGACAATTTGAAGAGTTTTGATTCTCATATTGCTAGGACATTATTGACATTTACAAATCATACCCTAGTACTGGAACATTACTCCGGAAAATCCGGATTGTCAAAAACCAGATCCATTCTTCCGGTTCTATTTTACAGAAAATGTTCCTAAATCCAAAACATCTAAAAGTGTCCAAATCGGTTAAAGGAAGCCATAGTTAGGAGCATTTCAATTTGTGGGTACCCGGGTACCCTCGTTGGCCTGTTAAAGATGTTTTTTGTTGGACACATAACTGTTAAAAGCTTTTTTTCATATTCCGATTAAATATATTTTAACCTAAAGGTCATTCGTCTCTTTCGTCTCCGTCTCGTAAATGCAATCGATACACCAACTACGCTATGCCCGCCCCGTTAAAAGTTTTAAAACTGATTACAATTTAATATTCTTTTTCGTATTGAAACTGAGAGGAACAATTTCGAGGCCAATTTAAAATCAGGAATACAGTCGGCGTTATACAAGAGAGATTAGGCCATTACAAATATTTTTTAAAAATTATGTCACCCCCCCCTGCAAAATCGCTGAAAAAAATCAGGGGGCAAATAATTTTTTTTAAAATAACCAAAATTCAAAAAATTGTCACGTTTTATAGAATAAAAATAGCTTCCATAGAGTTTTGCTTTTCGTAACTGAAAACTATTATGGTAGTTTTAGAAATTACCATCCCATGATAATTTTTATTTTGACCATTCTCGGGTAAATGTGAAGTTTAAATGAGATCATCGATCCAGTCCAACATCAAATGAAACATTTGCTGGGTGCGGAAGGAAGGACCCATCTGTGTATTATCAAACAAACATCTCATGGAAAGGCTAATACAGACCGACTTCTGAATCGATTCCAAATTAAACTCAACAGTCGATCGAGACATAATCGATCGTTGCATTCGAAAATAATTTCGATAAGGAAACAATCTGAATTCAAATCAGACTCCTGGAGATTTATATGTGGTTCAATATTCTATATACATGAGCTTTACCGAAAGGTTTTTGACATTTAAAGATTTCATATGGGATCGTAGTATTCATACCGTATTTCCGCAGCCATATGTGCGATTCTTATGAACTTGATCAGATCAAAATCTGCTACCAAACCTTCCATTTAAGGCTAAGCTTGTGAAAATCGAATAAGCCGTTTTGCGAGAAGCCGAAGAGACATTAATTCTGAAATATTCCAAGAACCAGAAACATGCGAAATTTTCGAGATAGACGCTGGAATCAAAAGAACTTTGTCTGGCCATCCGCGATCAAGAATGCTCTAGCAAAGCTAAATATAGATCTTACAAATAATGGTATCATCGGCACTTACCGCAGGAAGAACCGGGAATCCATTATCGATGTTAATTTTTGTATCCTTGGAGTAACCGTAAAGATGGACTGAAAAGCGTGCGAGGATATATCCACAGCGACCACCAAGCGATTTGGCACAGCATTGATAACAGGACTATGAACTACACATGAATATGAATATGTAGGAGATATATAAACGAGTGAAGATGGAAAACAGCGATTTTTCACAGGAACGTGTCCGTCGAAGAACTTGAATTTGAGGGTATCCTCTTCAACCTAAATGCGAACGAGTTCACGGCACTACTAACAAAGGCGTGTAATGCGACCATACCAAGGGATGGGAAACTGAGAAACGGTCGCCGGGTGCAATACGACGATTATCGATCTACGTATAAGTTGCCTCCGAGCTTGGAGAAGAAGTCGGAGATCACTTCGGTTTCTCATCTCGCTCAGTTCAGAAGCTAGAAATCGCTCCGCTGCAATAGCAGGGCAAGTAATCAAATTTACTGAACATGTTAAAAAATATTAGTCAAGCAGAATCATTCGCTTCCCAGAACAACACGAAACACGTCATCGAATGTAATGACATTTTATACAGTATTCCAACGTATATAGATGTTGACAGTATCGAAAAAAAGATACATGACCTGGCACCACGTACTAGTTCCTTCGCTATCAATCCTGTCAAAATACGGAGAGGTGAATAGTGTTAAGGAAGATAGTTGGAGGAACTTCTTCCCAAGACTCCACAACGAAGTTCGTGTGGTGAGAATGCGTCCGACAAAACCTATTCCCTCTTACTTGACTTTCACATGCTAATCACCTAATGATGTTGAATATTCTCAACGAACACTAGTCACGCACCCAGGACAGATTCCTACCTGTCAATATTGTGATCATCCGCTACACCACAGGAAACCTTGCGCAGAGACTGCTAAAGAAATTCCACCTGATACGAGCAAAGCCGGTATACAATCATCGTATGTTAAACCACAACCAGTTGGTAAACCAACGACTGCAGACCGGACATTCACAAACACCAGCTCAACAACGATCGGCCCCAGTACCACTAAACCATCTGCCATTACCAACATCGAAGTAACAACGATTACAGCAAATGTTTCCAAACCAACAACCAACACCACCAATAAGGAATCTAATACCGATGAAGAAGGATTTACAATAGCGACCCGTAAGCACAAACAACAAATAAGAACATCCGACGATGAGCAAGATGAATGCAGTACCGATGATGACATGGACGTAAACGAAAACGCGAGAGAAGACGGACCAAATGACCCACAATGTGCGCTCCACGGCTCAGTTGTGCTAACGCATTGAGCTGTGTAAAATATATTTAAAATTAAAAAGAAGTCAGAAAGCTCGAGCGAAGCGAGCTGCAAGAACCGCTCTCAACAAAGCAGTCAAGCTGTACAAGAAAGCCTTGCCACAAAGCCAACGCGAATTTCCTTAGGAAAGACCTACAAAGTTGGCATAACAAAAATAAAAGGCTCAGCTGCACCACCTGAAAGGTGCCCGGAAAAGATGGAGGTCACCATCGAAAGGTTTTCCCCACAACATGAATCTATTCTCGCCGTACAGTGAGGAGGATGATCACAAAGATGAAGATCGATTTACCAACAAACAGATTATCGAGATGGCGAAAGCCATAAAAGTGAAGCGATACATGAGAGCCCGGATAGTTTCAAAACGATCCGATAATTGGAAGCGACAAAAGCTGATGTTGCTTCCGATGCCGGGACAACATGGAAATCTTTCAGCGTAGTCAATATATCCCTTGGTAATGTTAGAGAGAAGGAGTAATCCTGAACAAGCTAACGAAGTACGCGGACCGTGAGAACGGCATCTCATATAATTCGGCTTCGTTATAGGCAGGTCTACAGTGAAATCCACCCGAACGGTTGTGGGAGTTGTGGAGACAGCAGAGATAAGGATATCGTTTTTGCGTGGTGGTTCCCTTAGGCGTGAAGAATGCTTCAATAGTACTAGCTGGGAAGCAATCGCCCACACGCTGTACAGCACGAGTAACTCTGCAGGATATTATAGAGCTACTTTCAGTACCGAACACTGATCTACGAGACAGACAAGGGGGAATCACAACTACAACTGACGTTCCTCGACTCGACGCTGTGGAACGCAGTGTACGATGGAGTATTGAAGCTGAAGCTTCCCAGAGATATATCGATTTTCGGCTTCACGGATGATGTGGTGTTCCAAGTAATCGGACAATCGCTAGAAGAGGAGACACTCGACACGGAGACGATTGCCCATCATAAAACAGAGTTGGTGATGACTAGCAGCCGAAAGACAGCGCGGTCGGAAAATATATCATCGACTTGAACTTTTAAAGTCACGACGATTATGTTAAGGGGAAGGCTGTGAGAGTAACCACAGCTTTGCTTGAGGCGCCAGTGTACTGGGCACCACGAACCAGCGGAAATCGCTGGACCGAAGCATGTGAACAGACTAGTTTCACCGTCAGGGACAAGATCGAGTAGGTCAAGTGAAGCACCAGCGGTGGGTCGTCGAGTTTTCAACGAACTGGAAGCAGCGAACTAGAAGCTACGCTCCATCCAGTATCGCCGAACCGCCCTCGCCAAGTACTGGTTGGCCCTTTGAGTAGGATTTATATACTATGCGAGTAGATTGCGACAAAACTGGGAGCTAAATGACTCGCGCAAAAGCCATCGGTATCAGGAGAACTTCCGACGAGGAATTGAGATGGCTCGCGAAAACAGGAACTAAATGGTTCACAGAAACGAGAGCCAAATGGCTAACGGAAGTTCACCACTGCGATTAGCCGGATATGTGTTCGGAGCTAAACCGCTCTAATGTATCATTTTGTCTTAAGACTGAATCAGCCTCCCCACGATATAACGCTTCGATGCAGTCGACATTTTCAGATATCGACGAACTGAATCTAGTGGTATATGACACTCGACACTCCGGGTGTAGCTTAAAAAGTCGAGTTTCAGAGTGATTGCACAGTCTTCCTTATATGAAAAAGGCAAAAAATGAACTGATGATTGCTATACATTTCATAAATCCGTAAATGAATTTCTCTGATATGGCTACCTACTGCGCAACAAGATGGAGAAAAATGCAAAGATTTCGAAGATGTACACTGAACCGAGCCGAATTACTATCATGTACCAAACAAACAAATCTACAAGTCTTCAAGCACAAGCGATAAACCAAAGCTGATGTTTCCACTAGAGTTCGAAAAAGTATAGTATGCACAGGATGTACGTTTGCCAGGCTACTGTATATGAAATACGCAATAGAAAAAATATCAGAGAAAACCATATCTGAGATAAATAATTCCATTGACGCACACTTTACCTTTGGATTCATTTCAGAATGTTTTCCAAAAGTCCATAAGTGAAATGTTGCAATCCTGTTTCTGTACATTGTTATCAAGCAGGTTCACCTTTGACCGATTTTCATGCCTTGTGTGTACAGTCGGTCCATGTGCCGCCATAACGGAACGAAAACTATTCAAGCAACCAAAAGTTAATACCTTAATGTACTCTTAAATGTTTTTTAAGTTCTTAGAGAACTTTCAAGCTCTTATTGGGAATTTAGAAATGGCACTGTTCGGAAAATTATTTAAAACGAAAACTTTAGCATCCCTTTCCTATGTGAACTTTTGATTGATTCAGTAATGTTTGCTTGAATTTTTCTAGTAAAACAAATAGCTCAACCCCGCTATACGAAATCACCCTGCGGAAATGTCCATGAGAACAATCGAAAGAAAATGCAAAAAGAAAAAAAAATTGTTTTTATTAAAATAAATATTTATTTTTTGTTTGCCCCCCCCTTCAGAAAAAAATTTGTACTTGGACATAATTTTTAAAAAAGATTTGTAATGGCCTTAATGGAATTTTATTAAAGCTAAAGGAGAAGGAGTCAATTAGAAACATTCTAAAGGACGAAGAATACAGTTTGATATTCTTACCAAGTATGAATATTAAATTCAGCAATCACAACTAGGGAAAACACAATCAATTTGACTTTTTGTAAGGAGGAGGACACTCACAAGAGGAATTATTTTCTACAACAGTAGTATTAACCGTATCAGGGATAGCGAAGAGAATACGGACAACGATGACAATCGTTAAAATCGACAACATCAATTACAGCATTGTTGCCAGATTATTGTTTCGATAGCACTGCTTCAACCAATAACGGTCTTCCCAGCTTTTTCTTTCATTTGGATTATAGAGGTTTTTACCTTGGGGTCATTCGCCTGTTTTTCGGGATATAAAAGGCTCTTTTAGGAAAGTCTAAACTTATGTGCGAGGTTGTCAATCGAACCCAGGTTAGCTGCGTACAAGGCAATCGATGTACCGACTACGCTATGATCGGCCTCTATTCCCCAACTTGATCAGTTTTATATGGAATCAGGAATCAGGAATCAGAATATATTGGCTCAAATGGCACGTTCCCCGTACATAGTCGGGGATTTGTGCCTTGCCGTGTGTTTTCATCATTTCCTGAGTGGAAGGAAAGGACAAGGAGGAGTGGGGAAGTAGAATTGGAAGGGTGGGAAAAATAACAGCACAAAACAAAAATAAACAACAGGTAAGTTAAACTCACAAGTAGTTCAACTTGCCTGCGAATAATCCTAAAGCTCTTTACCACATTGGATAAGAAACTTTAGTATGTCTCTGAGTTTCAGTCGACCAAACATGGTTTCGTCTATATAAGGACGGCTGAAGACTCGAAATCGCAATTGCGCTAGCGCTGGACAGTTGCATATCAGATGATATGAGGTTCCGTAGTCGGATTCACAAAGATCACATGAAAAAGACTCAGCGCGCTGAATAGTTGCCATGTGATAATTGAGTTTGCAGTGGCCGGTTAAAGCCCTGGTCAGCATGCCGCAGTGGAGCTTCGAAAAATGTAAGAGATTTTTCGAAACCACTGGGCATGGTTGTTCTAGAAACGCCTTTGTTTGGCGACACGTTTGTAGATTTCTCCAATAATTGCGGTGCTCGGACAAAGCCCAGGACCGTATTTTTTCCCTTATCCAACTTGTCGAAATTGGCAGGGCGGGCTCAGGACCAACGAAGTCAATCGCTGAACCTGCCCTGGCCAATTCGTCAGCCCATTCATTTCCAGTAATACCGCAATGTCCGGGCACCCAGACAAGGTAGATAGTGTTGACAATGCTTAGTTCTTCGATTTGGGTTCGGCACGCGATCACTAGCTTGGACCGGGATTTGTCTGAGCTAAGGGCCTTGATTGCAGCCTGACTATCGGAGCAGAAGTTTATAACTCTGCCGGACAAACTCAGTTGAAGGGCCGATTGCACCCCGCACATAATCGCAAAGATTTCTGCTTGGAATACAGTACAATATCTACCTAGTGAGTGAGATTGTTCCAATCTCATTTCACGACAGTAGACACCAGCACCAGCACGTCCCTCCATCAGAGAACCGTCAGTGTAACAGACTACTTGCGTTTGTTGCTGTCTTTCCATAAAGCCAGACAACCACTCCTCTCGAGAGGGAATCTTCACATGGAATGTCCTGTAAGGAAAACTACAAGTGAGTGTAATATCGCTGGGAGCAAGAATATCTTCACCCCATGTAACCATTTGTGACCACAATCGTATATGACTGGTAGCAAGATCAACATGATTACTGTTCCAAAGCCCAGTAACCTGCAGTCTGTATGCACATGATAGTGCTTCTTGTTTTAAGTTTATGTGTAATGGTTTGATATTTAGAAGTGCCTCAAGAGCAGCAGTCGGAGTCGTGGTGAAAGCACCAGTCAACGCCATGAGCGCCATTCTTTGCAGATGGTTTAGCTTTGACTGGACTGTCACCACCTCTCCCCTCTGCCACCACACAAGGCATCCGTATGACAGTATTGGACGTACAATTGTCGTGTAAATCCAATAGATGTATTTAGGTTTGAGACCCCAGGTCTTTCCAAAAGTTCGTCTGCACTGCCCGAAGGCCATGCACGCTTTCTTGACTCTGAACTCAATGTGAGCAGACCAATTCAGTTTGGAATCCAATATGACTCCAACGTATTTGACTTGATCCGCACACAGTAGCTCAGAATCAAAGAACTGCAAGGGACGAACCCCGGTTGTTATTCGCTTCTTCGTGAAAAGAACCATTGAAGTTTTGCTTGGGTTAACTGATAGTTTAACTTGTCGACACCACTGTTCGACAGCTCTTAATGCCTGTTGCATCAAGTCAAAGATTGTTCCGATGCAAAATCCAGTAATTAGTATTTGGTAATCGTCAGCAAACCCGTAGGTTGGAAATCCAAGCTCATTGAGTTTCTTCAACAAGCCGTCAGCTACTAAGTTCCATAACAAAGGTGACAGAACGCCGCCCTGAGGACAACCGCAAATACTCAACTTCCGTATCTCAGCCTGTCGCAGTGACGAGCAAAGCATGCGGTTATTAAGCATTGCGTTTATCCAACCTGAGATACATGCAGGTATCCCATGACCGCGCGTCGCTTCCAGAATGGACTGGAAGGACACATTGTCAAAAGCACCCTCAATATCTAGGAATACACCCAAGCTAGATTGCTTGAGCGAGAAGGCTTTCTCAATGTTGTAAACAACATCGTGAAGCAGAGTGATCGTGGATTTCCCACACTGATATGCATGTTGCATTTTGTGCAGTGGATATTCAACTAAACTAACGTTCCTGATGTGATGATCGATTATCCGTTCCAAAGCTTTCAGAAGAAAAGAACTTAAGCTGATTGGCCTAAAACTCTTGGCTTCTTCATAGCTTGAGCGCCCCCCTTTGGGAATAAATCTAACAGTTATTTCTCGCCATGCTTTCGGGATATACCCGGTAGCAAGACTGGAAAGCAAAATCTTTTTCAAGACATGTTTAAGAATATCAAATCCCTTTTGCAGTAGCACGGGAAGTATCCCATCTTTTCCGGGTGATTTGTATGGAGCAAAGCTGTCAACTGCCCACTTGACCGATTCAGTGGAAACCAATGTGCGTGCTAACGCCCACGAGTCCGAATCACCAGAATGAGATCTGTGAACGTTGATCAACTCCGGATCGATACAGCCTGGAAAGTGTGTGTCGAAGAGACAATTAAGAACATCTTTTTCGTCCGTCACATAAACACCATCTCTGGTTTTCAAGGAGTTCATCTGAAAATCATTCGATTTGGAGAGAATTTTATTTAATCTGCTAGCCTCGTTCAGACTAGAGACATTAGTGCATAGGCTTTGCCAGCCAGCCCGTTCTGCAGATCTAAGACATTTCTTATATGCACTACGAGCTGACCTGAAAGCCCTGGAGTCATCACGCTGACGCCGATTCCAAGCTCTTCTCATAACTTTCTTCATTCTTTCAAGCTCAGCCCTCCACCAAGGGGTTCCCCTAGTCGATTTAACAGTACGAAGTGGACAAGCTTCTTCGTAGGATGCTAATATGAATGAGTTTGTCGTATCCACGACGTCATCTAAGTCGTCTAGTTGACTAATTGTTGGAAAATATCCATGAAATTTAGTCGCCAAGTTTTCCAAAAAGAGGTCCCAGTTTGTAGATTTAGGATTACGATAGGTCACCACATTGAAGGTGACATCAAAATGCTCGAAAAATATATATTTATGATCGGATAGAGACGGTTCAGTTTCATTTGGAACCTGCCAATTTCCCAGTTCATGCAAAATTCTATCAGAGCAAAGTGTTATGTCTAACACCTGTAATGTAATGAGCATTCGCATCACTGCCGATAATGAGCGGAAGCCCATTTCTGCTCCAATATGATACAACGCTTTTGAAATCATCAGAAGGAGATGATTCGTTATGCGGTAGGTATGCTGAACAATATATATATTTTTGTCTACGTTTTCGACAGTCAATGTAACTGTGACAACACAGATATCGCGAGTTGTGAGCTCCGATATGAGACACGCGTCAATAGCCTTATTTGCAAGAATGCAAGCACGAGGCATTTCACGTGGGTTAGTCATGCCTGTCTTGTTGTAAGCAATGAAGGCAGTGTTAAGTAACTTTCCAAAATAGAAGTTTCCTTTATGGAAATACGGTTCTTGAACCAATGCTATGGAAGCTTTACCTTCCTGCATGAGTCGAGATAAATTCATAGTTGCTGTACGTTTATGTTGGAGATTGACTTGTGCTATTCTAACCATTTTTGATTAGAGAACTGTACATTTCATCTCCAACACAAATTGCACAACAACTAGAGGACACCAAGCGAGTTGGGATGTTAACGCATTTAGCGAGCCATATCAGGTTTAAATGGGACATGATCATTTGATTCCCACGATTTGCGAAGAAAATAATGGTCCACTGTGTCAGAGATTCGCATAACACAGCAAGGGCAAAACCCAAAATGCTCCGTGCGCGACTGGCATATTTTAGACCCTCCAATCATTAAGTCCTCGGCACGGAACTACACCTTGACTTAGGGTCTCCTACTTTCAGTCGCCTCCTACGACATGGCAGCAGGACTCCAGTGGCTCAATTCTAGGCCGGATACCACACGGCCTCTGGGCAGGTTCATCTGTACACATCGAAATTTGATAATCGAAACTCAACAAAACTTCACCGAAGTACCATCAGCCGAGAGTCTCTGCAAACCCCCAGCCAACAAAAATTCGGCAAAATTAAGTGGATCATCGGTGAAAAAAATCGGTGTGTAGAGTGAACGTTCCGCTGCGTAATGCAGCATACTGGGGAGTTCGCCCGACTTTTCCCAGGCTCCGTTCGCCATTGAGAATGTTTTAAACCCCCTCAACAATTTTACCCATAGCACGGGTCGCATGACACTATGGAATTGGGGTTCCCTGTTTGGTAGATTTTTACCACTGAAACAGGTAGTCCGTAGTGTTATTCTTAGCCGGTTGAAACAACCACTACCGACACTACACGGCTTATCTAGGCTGTTCGGTGAAAGAAGCTGACATTGAAGAACAGTTTCCATATTTAGATGGGCGAACAGCCGCAGAAGGAAGGAAGGAAGGAAGGATAATGGGAGGAGAGGGATTTGGGCTAAGCGCTTATTTAAAGGCGGCGCTGACTCGCCTTGTCAGGGCTGCTTTAGGGCATGTGGTATTTAGGCCTAGGACGTATAGGGCCCACTACCTCGTCCTACCACACCCGCAGTCAGCCCCCGCTGCTGGTTCGGGTCGCGAATCACAACTAGTTGCTATCGCGATTAAGCATTATCCACCACCTATGACCCGCCCGGTTGCTTGCAGCTCAGCTTCCCACGTAGCGTTCCTCCACCACCACGGGGCCCGGGGTCATTCGCCTGTTTTTCGGGATATAAAAGGCTCTTTTAGGAATGTCTAAACTTATGTGCGAGGTTGTCAATCGAACCCAGGTTAGCTGCGTACAAGGCAATCGATGTACCGACTACGCTATGATCGGCCTCTATTCCCCAACTTGATCAGTTTTATATGGAACTTTTCTGGTTAATCGAAGAGTTTTGGTTATTTTGGGATTGGAAAGTAGGCCTTGCCTGAATCTGACGTAAAAAATTCTTGTGGTGCAAAATGTTGGTAAAATTTTCCTTCGGATTATTAGTATCTGTAAACTTTTGATTGTACCGTGAACGGCGGTCGGCATTAAAATCCAAATAAATTGGCAGCGGCAATTTGTTTCGTCGCTATTAGTTTCCGCAATTTTTTTGTGTGTGCGTAATAAAGGCGTTTGGAGTGAAGTTTTATGGAGCAAAGTGATACAGAGGTGATATTCCTGTCAACACCTAACTAGCCACATGGTTCCGTTGAAAAATGGATGCTCATATCGATACCCGCTACTAAGTCTATTTCGATCGATTGGGCATCAATTGCTGGAAAATAGGAAGGTTGAACTTTTAAAACGATTACCAGGACCGGTGTGTCGCGGTCCTTCTGTGAGGCAGGATGGCCGTTTGGATTGGATCATGGGAGCAACGATGTAAAAGAGTTGGATATCCCGATACCAGGATCAAGATCAACAGTTTTCCTACAGGATCTAGTGGGATAGCATAGAGGTGTGGTTCGTATTGGTTTTCGGCGTCTAGAGGTTGTTTAGCAATGGAGGACAAAAGATAAGTATTGTTACCCTAATTTTAAAATGTAACTACCTGTATCCGGTGTACTTCGCCACACCCATCGGAACAAAGGAAAAGAAATATTGGTAGTTAAAATATATAAACAATTGTTTGGCGAATCAACCTGCGATAAAGACTGTAATATGTGGTCCTGGTCACATTGGCTACTTTGGACGGTTTAATTTAATTTTACATATTGAACGATCGTGAATTTACTACCAGTACTGAAAAGAACCGTTATACTTACCGAACAAATAACTACTCTGCACAGTAGTTATTTGTTTGGTAACACAACATTCAAAACAATGAGAGCGAGTAAAGGCGCTTTAACCTAGGCTTATTAGCCAGGGCAAGGTTTAAATACCTCTGTCCCATCCCGAAGAACCAATGGAGTGACATTAACCTTCTTAGCCAAGTCACTCCCAACGATTTATTATATCCCCTTTAAACTGAAACGGTCGGTACGGTTGTCCTCGTTTCTTCCTCCTTTAAGATTTAAAACAAATCGTTAATTTGATTATTCATTAAATGAATAATTTAATTGCCGTCTAATTTTGAAACATCTTCAAACCCAACTCTGCACAGTAGGCCTGGCCGCTTTAATATTTGCGATATATGAAAATATGCTTCAAATATTAATATTGACAAGAAAAACACTACAGAATAACTGCAGTGTTTTCCAGGATGCTTTTCAATACTGGCTGTGTAAGGGTTAGAATAGAATAGAATAGAATAATCGAAGAGTTTTGGTTATTTTGAGAAAGTCGACTTTTTTCTTAGAGTCAGGTTCAAAACATCTGTTTTTTCATAAATATAATCGAAACTATGGATTATCACTTAGTTTCAGTGGTATCTAAGTGAAGATTACCAACACAACTATTATTTTTGCGAAGAAACTCAATCAATGCTTGGCTTGGAATCCCACTGTCCATCATACTGCTGCAGAGCTGATAATTACTGGTTTTGTACTGGTACAACACCAAAAGTCTATGACCTCGAAATAAACTGACTTTCATTGGACCGTTTCAAGCTCCAGTGACCACCCATGAGTATTCATCACTACGCGAGAATTAATTTTATAGTTTACTGTTCTATTTATCTTTCCGATTCTACGAAGCACAAAAATAATATTTATTACACTGTGTTTTGTATTATGGGCGTTGGCGTGGTTTGAAAATACAGCTTCCAGTAACGGATTCAATTTTCTCCTTTGTTTTCGCTTAATTTTTATTGTACGTATTTTTACCTAATGATATTCTGTACGATAAGGTAATATTAGTACGAAAATGAAACTTTTCAATGCATATTTGCTGATATCGCATAAATGGAAATTGACAAAATTGATTAACCATATTTTGAAAATATTTTAGAACGGACAAAGTAATAACTACGATCAAGTTCCACCAGCCAATGTATTACTTCAAATAAAGAAAAATACCGAACACATCAAGGTCGCCTCAGCTTGTGTCCATCATTAAAACCATTATTTAGACAACCCGTAGCACGCCTAATAGCGGTGTGTAACCGGCCTCCCTCCCACACATCGCATTATTCGCTCCCTTGAAGACGTAACCTACTGTCCGCGTAAAGTCACAACAATTACTCCACGTATTTATATCTACTACGCAGTGACGGTGACGGAGAACTGGCGTAGATTCGCTTTCATTCTGAAATTTTGGCTCATGTGATGCCGAGCAACGATGAGTATGTAAAATAAACCTCGGCTTTCAGGAAAGAGTACAGGATTTGAAAATTCTTCACCCACTTTAGTCAGGTGCTCATTTCGGGGGAGGGGGTGCCATTCAAAACTAAACCCATCGGATCGACCCTGTGCTCGGTTTACCGCCTTGGAATTTTGCTCGCGTCTGGCATGGGAGAGCGCGTCGATGAGCTGTGGGATAATTGAGTTAAAATGGTTTTCGAATTGGAAGGAAACACTTGAGTTTGTTATTTTCTTCTCCCGAATGATGTTTTTCGCTATTAGCGAGCGCCGGCCGGCCGGCTACTGCGGTGCTCCACTGATAGATTCCGGATATACATTGAACTCTTTTTTTCGGTTGAACGTCGAAAGGTTTTTAGCACGACTACGTAGAAATTTGGGAAAAGGTGTGCTTTTATGGAAAGGTTGGATATTTTTGATTTCCTGAGGAAGTAGGTCAGGGAGATTTGGCTTCCGATTGCAGACTGGTATTCACTGCGCATGCATCGATAGTAGTGAACAGCAAATCCTTGGTACAGCATTCCGTTCTACTGACACATTTCCTGGATCGGTTGCGCACATATGGCGATTGATTTGTGAGATCAGGTCCTTACTTCAATACCACCAGACAAGGTTCTACTCGAACGGTGACGCTGATTTATTGTGTGTCAAAATGTAAACATTCAGTCAGCGGGGGTCTTCAGACAGCTGACTGGGGTTAGTAGGGCTGAGTGGGAAAACAGACCACTTTGCTTTCACTTCTGAGAAGAGCGACGTTGGTCCCGTGAGTGTGATTTAACTTAGTAAAAATAGCTTATAGTAAATACTGAAACAACAATTCTTGTCATACGATACTGGGGCCCACGTGACAAGTGCGTAAATACTTAACGTTTTCAGTCTACCGGTGTATCAATGGTCATATACAGAGAAGGTAGCAACGATTGTTTTGCACTGATGAAGCTTAATGGAATCACACGAATCATTTCTGGAAGACGGAGGGTATCCTTAAACGAAAGAGATTCTACATTTTTTTCTCGATGCAGACATACTTATTTACAACTAAAACAAATAATCTCATCCCACAGTCATGAATTAATAAAATGCGTTTGATCAAGGTTAAGAAGGAAATCTTCCGGCATTCACATCGTACATGTTTTGCCATCCTTTCCGGCTCAAAGTCCAACAAGCGATCAACACCACCTGTTCGTCGCAGATCATTAACCTTCGCTGGTTGCTACCACTAAACATATATAAAACTTTTCCCATCTTTCCAATCCCAAACATATCTGAACATATTTTTAACACTTCTTACTCCACCACCACCCCCACCGGTCCCGCTTTCAACCGTACTTAACCACTGATTCGATATTTTTAACCCTAACTGGCGGGCTATTTTTAGCGCACTCTCAACTAAACTCTCACCAGCTTTTACGGGGCAAATCAGATGACCGTGATTTCGTACGTTGGCGCCGGAATCAAGCTGAATGTGCAAAAAAACGGCATCCATCCACTCACTGCCTTCACTTTCTCGGCACAAAAATAATGACAAACATTGTCACATTTCGTGCACCGCAACGGGGCCTCAGCATCAACAGCAGCAGCAGTAGTAGCAGAAAGAGCGACCGACGCCAAGTTTGAGCATAACAGTGTTTTCAATCATCTTGCCAGCCAAACCGGGTGGACATCTGTCAACGGCACTCAAACGTTCTCGTTCGCAGAATTACCGGCGTTTGCGGTTTGTATCGCGCTGTCTGATATGCGTCCCGTTGCGACGAATCGATACGCGTTTCGTCGATGTGGGGTTGAAACAATGGTCTGATTATTATTTGCGTATGATGGATTGCTGTGAGGGCTTGCCGTTGTGCCGGGATCAGCACGTAATCCTGTTTGGTGTATTAAGCTGGTTACGTTTTGTGAGATTTTGCGTGTTCATGATATATTTTGAGTAACTTTGCAATAAAAGTATTGTTTTCAGATTTGGTCACTGCTCAAATCTGTTTACAGGTTTTTGTTGATGTTGTTCGGTGAAAAAATAAATCTGTACTATATTTGACGGCCCGCGAGGGCTTTAATTTCTGAGGATGAACGAAAAATGAGCAGACTGAAACGTTAACAATATACTTTTTCACCGAACAACATCAACCGAAACCTGTAAACGATAAAAGTATTATGTATACTCAAATTGATAATGAAAAAACAAAGAGATCGCTCGTGTAACAACAATTTCCAAGGGGACTAAATGATCGTAGGGCATTACGAGGTATTGACGAGAATTGACAATACTCGATAATGATCGAAAACCAAATGCGAATTTGCGCTTGTCATATGAGCACGAATAAAAAATATTTATTGCTTTTAGACTAATAAAGCATACTCCTTATATTAAGGGGTTATATACAAAGTTAGAACTTAAAAAAGCGCAAAAAATGTTTATTGAATATTCTGAAAGTACATACTTTTGAAAATTTCTGTGCGAAATTTCATCCAGATCGGAGCACCAGATATCAAACTACAGCCGTTCGCAGCGCGCAGGTTCTCCCACGAGTGAAGTTAACACAAAACTTTAAACGCAATTATCTCGGAACTATGTTTTTTGAAAAGTACCGTTGCGGTGAACGTGATATTTTTTTTAATTGTTTGTATTAATATTCTCGTGTATTTGAACGGTTCCTTTTTCGTCCAATAATTTTCGATTGTTCGCAATGAATTTTTGTTTAAAGTTTTAAACACAAAAAACCTATTTTTTTGGTCCGCATGTTTTTTTATCGCAAATTTTTTTTTATTGGGAAACCGATCCGTTCAAGTACACCACAATCCATTTTTCTTCAATAATCTTTTTACTTTTTTGATTTCTGTTGAGCGGTTCGGCTTGGAGAGCGTTCACCGCAAACCTCTGCCAAAAAACACGTTTCGGAGGATAGGCCATAACTTCACCAACCTTGAATATTTTTTAATTCAATCTGTTTTTTTTTCGAACTTCGATAGTACTACTAACGAACTGTCTTTCGCTTTTTCAAAAAAAAAATTGCATAAAACACTTTTAAAAAATCACGAACTTAGCTCACTTTTTCGCCACAACTTTGTATATAACCCCTTAATGCTGACAATAGTCAGCGTGTGTATAATAATATTATAGATTGATTATTGTCGTATATTTTCTGCGTTTTATAGCCTTCTGCAACAATGGATATTAAAATAATGAAATATAGGGGGACCTGGGGCTATTCGGACCTAGCTAAGTAAATTTCCCTTTTAGGTGGATAGATGTGAAAGAATTGATCGGTCAAAGATCGTAATTATTAGTTTGAAACCTCAGCTACATTTTGGAGCCATAAAAATTCATCTGCCCCACTCCATGGTACGATTTACAAAACTCTACGTTTTTTCATTCTTTTACAATATGTATAGGGGTAATTCGACTTCCACATCAGGCCGTCAATTTTTTTAAAATTAGTTTTACAATGGAATTATGTTTACCTATGAAATCTTTATTGGAGAGACTCCTCAAGAAGCGAAAAAAATTGGACTAAAAAAATAAATCTGGGTAGTCACAGCTGTCGATTGGCGCATCATGTATTTTCTTTGTTTTGGTGTGTGCAGCCGCAAGCCGCTGAACGTTGGTTGGTGGAATAGGGGGTCTGAATATCTTCGTTCGCTCATTTTTGCACAAAAGTGGTGAGCGTCTTGAAAATATCTGCGTTTTCACGCAAACAAAAATCATTCCATATCATAGGAGCCTCAAGCTTTCCCAAACACTTACGTGTTATTTTTTCACATGTATTTGTTATTTTATTCACGGTTTTACAATTATAATTATAATTGATGCCGAAAAAATGAAACACGTTGTATCTCCTTTCTAGGAAAATTGCAGAATGAGATTCATCTGTCAAAATTGATGTTTGAGAATGGCGCTTCCGCAAATATGTACGACAGTCAGAAAGGGAGGGGTCTAAATTACCCCCACGGGCTTGATGGTCCCGGGTTCCCCCATTATTTTATTTCATCTTGTCCTCCAATATTGTCTAAATTTCTAGGCGTGTGTGGCTTCGATTGTCCGATATACAAAGTCGGTCGTGGCAGGTATTCAGGTAGTGTTTATTCTGTATCACCCACAATGCACTCCAGTTAGTACAACAACGCACTCGTGTTCATTTATCAACCATCTTGCAAAGAATAATTGATTAGTGTACAGTAGTTCAAAAGTTTGATGTACAAGCTAAATATTGTTAGCCACCCCACCGATGTATATGAAGAACAATTCGAATGCTCAAATCGCTTAGTCTTGATGCTACCTGTTATCAGATGGTGCTTTACAACGTTTTCTAAAGAAGAAATCATTCACGAAATAGGCAGAAATAAACTACAGAAGTTCTAAATAATTGTGGATATTGTTGAGATATAGAAGGAAAGTAAATGGTCCTAGGTGACTTACCTGTGGTATCCCGACAGTTATGGTAGAAATGATGACATTAAATCATAATTTTTCGCACGCTTCTTATAGTCGATTAGGATTCAATATGAAACGTTTTAGAAACAGCATTTCAGTTGGTTAATTTTTTTCGAAAACAGCGGAAACATCGATGTATATAGCCTCATTTTGATACGTCTATTGCACAACACGATTCGATTTCACTTTGTTTCAGGATTATACGTGAATTGTTTTACATCAATTTAAACCTTAAAAATGACTATGAAAAATCTCTATCATCAGAGCTAATGAGTGAATATCAAAACCGCCAATTTAAATGAATTTTAAATATCCATAACTCAAACACGCAGTTATTTTTAATAACTGTCTCTTTAACTTGACTCATTGTGTTGCGTTAACCAGCACAGTATGTTGATATTGTCATCTTTGTTTGAGTCTGAAATGAAGTCTGTCTAAATGCTGCGCATAAATGCTGCAATTCACCTGATATATCAGCTGAAGAACCTAGGTTCGCAACTGGTTTCACACAAACAGTTTATTCATAATTCAATATAGGTTTCAAAGAGATACGAAGTTGGGCGTTTTCTCTACGTGCACACCATTTTTTTACGTACATTTTACCAGCCATTTACGTATTCTATTCTATTCTATTTTTACTATTCTATTTTTTCGTGCGTTTTACCAGATAGTCAAGAAATTTGAAAGAGACAGTACCCTAGTAATTTCGATCCTTTGCGGGAACCGAATCGACGTGTGCTGATATATATTTTCCTGCAAACATTTTTGTTTGAAAATATACATTTGCGCTTTTCTGAACGAAATAAATGGATACAAACCTTAGCGTAAAAATGACATGGGGAGCAAGCCATTGACTTTCACGTGCTCTGACGCATACCGTCAGTCATTTTCGTGTGCTGGCTGAACTAATTGAGACTAATTTGCACCAATTGACCGCTCGGGCTTCTTTTGATTGCCAAATTTAATTAGAAGCTCGTGACAATAATTGCCACACAAAAAAGAACTGCTCGTCCTAAATTCTTGCGTCTGGCAATGTTTAAAATGTATAATAAATCATACTATTCGTGACAAAAATATCAAAAATCGTGACTAAGCTCCTGAAATCATGAATATAAATCACATTACTCGTGATTAAAATATCAAAAATCGTGACTAAGATCCTGAATTCATAAACATAAATCACTCTATTCGTGACTAAAATATCACGATAACGTGAATAGAAATTATGAAAATCGTGACAATGATTCTGAAATCATAAATAAAAATCACATTACTCACACAAAAATCGTGACTAGTATCCTGAAATCATGAGCATGAATCACTCTACTCTACTAAAATACCACGATATAGAAATTTCGAAAATCGTGGGTAAGATCATGCGATCCTGAACATAAATCACGCTACTCTGAAAGAAAATTCCGATAGCAAACTCATAAAAAAATATCACGGTAACTTGATGAGAAATCACAAAAAATGCGAATAAGCTTCTGCAATCATGAACATCGTTAAACTGTCGACGATGTATCCCCAAATTGCGAACAAGGATCACAACAAAACTTAACACGTTCAGGGAACAACCAAAGTACCCCAACCAAACGTTCGAATGTAACGCCATGTGTATATTCGATGCGAACTAGTTTTTTGTTGGAAACACAAATAGTTTCATGAATACAAGGTTTATTATTCATGGTTTCAGGAACTTGTTTTTTTTCGTGCAAAGTAAACTAAAAGGGAATCATTAAAAAAATTCGGGCTACGCTATTATTCCTCGGCCTGCCGTTTATTTGCTAATTCAATTAATAACCTACTATGCTAACAGTATCGGACACATAAACGAGGTCTTAATAATAACCAATTCGTAAAAAATATTGCGAAATCATTTTTTTACTCGGTGGACATATTGCTATATGGTACTCTTACAAGCAACGAAGAAAGTTTCTGAAGTAAGTCTGCCTCTAACGTCCAATCAGATGCTTTGTATAGAAGCGAGTAACACAAAAGTGACAATGAGAAACGAATTAAGTGAATTAAGTCGAATTAGGGTAGTTTCTACTTATGCTTTACTATGTACCGACGGGCTGACTTGCGTTTGATTCGCGTAATTTCAGATTAAATGAATCATTCAGAAGATTAAATATGTAAATACATATGCTTCCAATTCATCAAACTAAAACATACGTGCGAAACTTGAATATTTCGAATTTGGATGCATCCGCTAATCGATTCCCCTACATCCGTTACGTCACTCCATAATAGTCACCATGGCTACGAACAGCTCACCATTTCACCATTATTGACTAGATGATAGTGAGCTGGGCATTATCCCCCCTATACACTCACCGGTGTCAGTTACTAGTGTTCTTCTCCGAAACTCAAACATTCTCCTCCCCCCTCCCCTCCAACCAGACCCCCAACCTATCCGACCACTATCGCCCTAGTACCGCGCTAGTAGTTGTGAGCGGATTCTCGCTCAGCCAGCGGTCACTACGAGTTAGTTGTTGATTATATTTTTCCCGCAAGTTTAAATTGATTTGATTTATTCTTGGATTGCTCCCGAACGGGCACTTGAAGCTAAAACGAGAAAACACGGTGCCGTACCAGTTCAATTCCTCCGCTCGGAAACAGTAGCCGTCTAGCGATCCTAATCTAACGCGACCCGTGATCCGAACGTGATAAGCTTTCTATACTAGTTGGTGGTGCATCCAAAGTGTCGCGGCGTAGTTCTGGACGTGAATACGAGGATCGATAAGGGCGGGAAAACAATTCACCCACATATTCGTTAGCTGCCGTCGTCGTAACAAGTTATTTCGTGAACAGCGTGTAGTCTGGTTATATCGAAAGCGTCGTGAGTGCGTCTGACAGACAGTGTGACACTAACTAGCAGGGGAAACACATCTGCGAAAACGTAAACAGTTCGAACTTGTGGACAGAAAAAAACGAAAAAAATCGCCCGCTGCTTTGTTATTGTCTTTCCTGTATTGACAGTGCATTACGATGTTTGTTTGATGTTTGCTTCACCCACTGTGTCCGAGCGGAAGCGACAAAGACAATACGCCAGTTGAAATTTACCAAATATTCGCGATCGAAACAGGTGCAAGGTCGGACACCAATTCCACGGTCACAGCGTTGCTGATGTTCGGTGTCCGTCAAGATGAACCCCGGCGGGAGAAGGATCACAATCGGCGGGATACCGCCCAAGTGTGTTGGGATACCGCGTAAAAATGATCATCAGTCGTTCGGCGGGTACGTTTCCGTATGAGTTTGTATGTGCGACTTTGAGTCGGCACGTGTGTGTGTGTGTTTACAGAACTAATGCATTTCTCGGGTCGAGGGTTGGAAAATAGTAACTGTTGACTTACTCGGACAAAACGCGTCATACCTTCTGAAACTGCGACGTTGAATGGGGTTGTAAAATAATAGCTGTACTGCGTTTAGGTGCGATTTGAATGGATGGGAGAACACTGCATTGTTTCGAGGGTATCGCGGATCTGTGCATTTTGTTAGCTGCCTTGTTTTGCATTCTACCGCATTATCTAGAGATTGTTTAGATCCAATGGAATCCAGTGACCGATGTTTCAGTAGCAACGGTACTTAATCGGAAGAATTTTAAGAAAGACATTAACCCTAAGTATTCAGTATGGTACACTTCGTAGATTGCAGAATTCCCGAACTGATTTATTGAAAACACCGTAGATTCCTAGATTTCTCGGGCCTCGGACGCTACATTCTAAATTGTTCCTATAGACAATAGAAACGTGTAACCTGACATGACATGTGCTTGCTTTTGATGTTTTATGTTATTGCTAAACCGTGTGGGTTCAGTCGTAAGCAAACACTTGAGGTACGTGACTGTACGGAGGACTGTCTCCTGAGTACTTCCCGGGTGGCAACTAAGAGAACGAATCGTTTGAAAATGTTTGATTTGCACTTTCCTCTAGCTCTGCCCTTAATAGCCGATGTCATAGTCCTAGGACATGGCCATCGTTTCTACGTAGTGCTGTTACAGGTTTCAGAAAGAATTTGTTCTATGCACACGTTTCTCACGTTATTTATTAGATTTGTGCCTTTGATAGTGCCATTTAGGTCGTTTTATCATTTAAGGAGCTCGGAAAATTGCTCTGAGTCATCTCAAGATTTTGCTTCTCAATTTAAGCAAAGTTTTTATGGAGAACTGGGGATGTTCAATGAAAATGAACATCTGCTATTTTTCCAACGAACCATATGCAAAGTATTAATTTTATCGAAAAAAATTTGAACTTTTTCAGAATCGGGCATCATTAGAGGGTGCTGCGCTGGTCTCAAAACGATAAAGACGTCTCCATTAAGAGTTTTCCAATCGTTTCTAACAATGAGTCGGGCTTTTGTTTTAAAACTTCTCATTAGTAGCTGGCAAATTACCTTAGCCCATTAGCTAGACATGAAATTTAAAAAAATGGCTCACAACTTATGTATACAGTTGAATCGCCTGGTTGGGACTGATGTCCCGTCAGTGCAGAACTTCTGGTTTAACCGATAATACCTTTTATGGATTAAAACGCTTTTGGCTAGCAAGTAATAGTGAGTAAGAAGTATTAGAATACGACTTTACTCCATAACACAGCAGATGTGGTTAGTTTAAATGAGATCTGGTACTAGAACACTTAGCGCACGACCAGACAAGATGTTTAATATCGCGATGACCGCCACCACAAGCGCAGAGACCGCTCTCCACGACCCCAATACGCTGAAGATGGGCTTTCTACGTATAACGATGACCCGAGATATCACCCGAATGAAATCATGACACTCATCCATTCTCTTGGACCAAGGTTTGTTGATACCTTTTGGATTCCTGAACTTCCATCGCTCCACGAAATTTGCCAATTTTCGACCTTCCATCGCTCCACGAAATTTTCATGCGTACTCTTAGAAGAAATATTTAAAAACTCGTTGAAACTACGAGATCTTTCATAAATATCACCTTTCAATGCCTAGATGTCCACCTTCTCATTATCATTCTAATCCAAGTGTCCGCCTTCTCATTACCCGGAATGGAGCACTGCGAAAGATTTCAAACTAAAGTAATCTGCGATTATTTTTCAGATAAAGTACTCAAATTTTTTCTCCAGGAAATATAAAGAGGCTTTCCATGCTCCATCAAACGGAGAGCCTCCCGTAACTGTAACGATGTGGGCAAGGTCGTTGATAGATGAATATAAAACCATCAGTTTTGTGGGAGAATGTTGGCAGCACAGCACAGCACTACTGTCATAATAATTGACATAAAAGCGATGCATAGCTGTCATCATATGACGAACGTTCCGTGTACACCCAGGTTTTTTTACGCGGTTTTTTGCACGGTTTTTTGCGAGGTTTTTTACGCGGATTTTCCAATTAACGCGGTTTTTTTACGTGGATTTTCCAATTAACGCGGTTTTTGCAAAAAAGTCCTTTTGAATGCAAAAGACTTAGACTTTTTTCTGAAAAAATTTTTTCTAAGTCATTTTAAATGCAAAGAACTTAGAAGAATTTTGGCAGTTTTTATTTTGCGCGGATTTCGCCATTAACACGTTTTTGGCAAAAAATAGTCCTTTTGAATGCAAAAGACTTAGAAGATTTTCGGAAAAATGGAAGAGACGGGTCTGGAAGATTCCTTATAGCCCGCACCCCAACAATATGGGTATTTTTGGAATGGTCTTGAAGAGTAGGCGACAGAAGTTGATTTTTGACGCCATTTTGAAATCCAAGGTGGCGACTTCCGGTTTAACGAAATTCGCTATAACCCAATCAATATGAGTATTTTTGGAATGGTCTTGATGAGTAGTAGACAAAAATCGATGTTTGACGCTATTTTGAATTTTAAGATGGCGACTTCTGGGTTAGCCACATTCACTATAACCCAGTCAATATGAGTGTTTTTGGAATGATCTTAACAAGTAGGTTCCAAAAATTGAACTTTGACGCCATTTTAAATCCAAGATGGCGATTTCCGATTTCGCGAAATTCGCTATAACCCAATCAATATTGGTATTTTTGGAAGATCAATTTCTGGCACCTACTCTTCAAGACCATTTCAAAAATACCCATATTGATTGAGTTATAGCGAATTTCGCTAAACCGGAAGTCGCCATCTTTGATTTCAAAATGGCGTCAAAAATCAATTTCTGGCACCTACTCTTGAAGACCATTCCAAAAATACCCATATTGATTGGGTTATAGCGAATTTCGCTAAAACCGGAAGTCGCCATCTATGATTTCAAAAAGGCGTCAAAAATCAATTTCTGGTACCTACTCTTCAAGACCATTCCAAAAATACCCATATTGTTTGGGTGCGGGCCATAAGGAATCTTTCAGATCCGTCTCATCCATCTTTCCGAAAATCTTCTAAGTCTTTTGCATTCAAAAGGACTTAGAATATTTTTTGCAAAAACCGTGTTAATTGCGAAATCCGCGCAAAAAAAAACTTCCACAAATATTCTAAGTCTTTCGCTGAGAGTTTTTTTTTGTGCGGATTTCCGAATTAACGCGTTTTTTACGCGGTTTTTTTACGCGGATTTTCCAATTAAAGTAGTTTTTTACGCGGATTTTCTAATTAACGCGTTTTTACGCGGTACGTATCCCCCGCGTAAAAAAAACCTGGGTGTATTCCAATCACAGGATGAATCGAATACACAACGTAAGTCCTAGCCACCAGACGAAGCATTGTTTCTCTGATGATTCGGCCGTTAACTCGTCGACGGACTGGTACCAATAATCGCGTTTTTCAACTATCAAGTTTTTCATTTGCATTTGTAGCGTCGCGTATATTGGAAAAAAATTCGGGCGATCCGACGTTCAAAAGTCCCTTTCGCGTACAATTTTGGCTAGCAAGCAATAGTGAGTAAAGCAATCTCTACCAACCACGAAGTAGGTAACTGTTAACGGTTGTTTGCGTCGGGTACTCGTTTCGTCTGACCCTTAATCGTAGTGCAAATGCATGGTGTAAAACCTAGGGGGAAATGTCGGGACTGAAACATAGAGACACTTGGGGTTTTTGATGGCCCAAGGAAACGTAGTTAGTCGTTGTCGATGGCGTAGTGCTCTTTTACATTTCTTATCGGAGCGTTCCTTAAAAGAATGTTTCATTTGGCCTCACATTATTTATATGCAGGATATGTCGAAAAATCATGCAGAGTCTTACCACAGTAGGAAAACTTTTCATGATACTCTCCGCATTTTCCACAGCGTGCCTTGTTTCTACAATAAGTCGTTGTAGGTCTAATTGTTTGCAACGACGGCAGTTCATGCCTCGCGGTACAAAAAAGCGAACAGGTAGACTAGCCTCGTCCACAAGATCAAAGTTTGGTAGAGCAGATTCGGCGACAGGTTCGAAATGAGGCTGATAGACAATAAGTTGGTTTCATATACTTTTTTATTTCATCTGAACGCAATTGCTTGCGAACCAGAATTTTCACTGGCCGAAGCAAAGGGTTCTTGAAGGAGCGAACCTCATACTTCACAATTAAGGTCCCTGTTGGAGACTACACCGTCAATCTCTACTTCCCGGGCGGGTACATAGAAAAGCTACTTCTTCGTACACGGCCAAGTGGTATTTAGTTAAATGTCGCATATATCGATGATGTTAATTTGCTTATCTTTGCACTCATTCAGTTTGTTATAAATATGTACCAAATTCGTTACTAATACTTTTTGCATGTAACAGGCAACTAGCAGTTGGGAAATTGAATTCTGAGATGATTATGAATTTCATTGGTATGGTTTTCGATAAAATACACTGAAAAAAGAAATTCAGTTTGGACTAGGAAAAGTTTTTTTCAAATAGCTTTTGTTCCTTGAAAGTGTCCAACTTGAATTTTTGACGTTAGTTAGGAAACAGAATTACCTATCTTGGAACAAAATTTCATCCAAATCAAAGATGGAGTTTTTTTGTAAATCGACCATAAATTTTTAAAATCGATTTTTTTCAGTGTAGAAGTCGATGAAGTATTTTTTTTCAATATTTTTATTAAAAAAATTAACTAATTTTGTGAAAATCACTCCTACAGTATTTTTTTGTAAGATTTGTCATTTTTAGACTATAGCCATTTAAAAAAAAAATTGTAAAAAAAGTTTGACCCCTTTCAAAAGTATGCAAAGTGGCTTCTTGTGACAAAGATCTCATGTACAGAAAGGTTCATTGAATTCTGAGAGGGTGCTGCCAACATTTGTTCGAGTTGGCGCGAAATTCGGTAGTTGTGGAACGTGCTCTAGGTAACTATTTTGTTTGAGGTTTCAAAACATTTGAAAACGTTTGAGCTTTTAAGGCAAAGTCTGTATTGCATATTTCGCTACGTTGTTGTTTATAATTTTGTGTAAATATAACTTAGTACATTATAAATGGAAATTTTTGAAGAACCAACTAATTTGATTAAGCCGGGAACTTTCCAGACGATTTGGCCATGCGATATAGGTTCTTTTAACCCTGGACCCCCAATTCGGGACGTCTAGCCACTACTCAAATTGGTCCGTTAGCTAGATACTAAAACCAAAAAATGACACATGACTTGTCTACAGTTAATAATGGTCCGAAAGTTGTGGTTTTACTGATAAGAACATAACGAATGGAAGTTTGAATAGTATATTATAATTCGACGTATAAAACAATTTTTTTTTTCATTTTTTATTCATTTATTTGTTTCATTAATAGGCCGCAATTGGTCCCAATAGTGCGGTCCTAACCTGAAAATTCTTAAGAAAATTCATAAAACTTGTCCTTATAACATGACAAGTCAAATGAAGGTCAAACAGGTGTGTCAAATATTAAACCTCATTTAATGTAAACTTGGCTAAATTAACAGCTATATTCAAAACGAAACGAATTGTAAACTCAAAAAGGAAAAGGTAGAACTTTCAACTCCTAATTAGTACAAATTATTGTATATCATTGCTTTCTCTTATATCTCAACCGGTTTCAACACCTCCCTAGCAATTGTGTAAGGAGAACAGCTCCTAATATTATTTCATCGAATATATAGTCGTGCGTATCAAACGGATACTCCCAAACCAGCTGATAGGTACCGAAAACTTTTCTATTCTATTTTAAAGACACCCAAAGTGTAAATCTTACCACCCTGTCAACTGCCAATCCAAGATAAACGCCCGCGCAACGATCGATTGCCATTATTTCAAACGTTCATTGTCAATTCTACTCTCTCCGTGAACCGTCGCGCACTACTTTCCCCGCTGCCTGCCACTGCCTGTCTCCTGCTCATCCAGCATTACTGACGTTCGCTGCTTAACCCACGAGTTTCCCACGAGCGACCGCAGAGCGCGCAGTTGTTATCACAAGTGAGTGCGCTAAAAATAGTGCGCACATCGCGCCGCACTAACTGAATAAATAGCGGCGGTAATTCGAAAATATCCGCTCATATCTGTTCACCACGTCCCATCTCCCATCCCTACAATCTATCGCCCTACATTTTTTTCAATGAATTTCTTGTTGTTGACTTTATCATTGGGTCTCTCCTCTCAATTGAACCTGTGTGTTCTGTCTTTAGATAGCCTACTGCTGAGTTCCGCGATATTTGCGTGTATGTTAGCTTTCTACCTAACAACACACCCACACAGTACACTCACCAAAGTGAGTTCCTCGTCGAGCAGCACATTGTTTACAAACACTACTTGATGGTACGCCTTCATTCGGCTGTCGTCTCGTCAAAGATGAGAAACTTTTCGCACCATCGAACGTTATCGCTTTTCCGCCTTTAAAATGTTTAATTTTATTAGCCCTTTACGTAATGATGGTGACAACTATGTCCTGTGGTGCGTGTGTGATTTCCTGAGAAGTGTTCGTTGTGAGGTCGTAAACTCGTTGCTTTCCTCCTAGAGCTAAAAACCCTAACATTTTTATGGATCGTTGATTTGGTGCATTTTCATAATAGCTGTCAGTGATGGTTACAATGAATGCTTTATAGTAAGCCTTCAGCAAATCCTGTTTTAGTTTATTACCACAAATGCAGCATACACAATCACCAGTAATCAATTTTGATTTTCACGTTGTCCGCCGGTGACAGATTCCTTCCGTCGATGTCGTTGCCATTTCGGTGCGCTTGAATGACTGTTTGTGCATTGTATTAGTACCACATCTTTGCTAGCTGTGACGATCTTCATTTTCTTTGTGCAAGTGACTAATTTACGACACAGCCGAGGGAATCTTTTGTGGCAACGTGCTTTCGCTACTTCTTGGTAGTATGGATTATTTATTTGTCCGTTGGGTAGGATTGCCAATTGTTGGCCCTACTACATGCCCCTTCGAGAGTTTCTGCTTGATTGGATGCATGTTGTAAATTGGTTCCAAATTATCGATGCAATTAAAATTCTATTTTGTAATATGAAGTAATTTCTGTATGAAACAATCGACTACAAAAAGAAAGAAATCGCTAATCCGTATTACAACATTACTTTTCGGCCGAACATGTAACTGAACCTAAACTATATCAGTGTTTTCAGTATTTTTGTCCCATGTATCCTTTCTGATCGGGGAAAAAGTCATCAATTGCAAGGAACTTTATAAACAATGTAAAGAATGCGATTTTTTTCAAATATCTTTTTTGCGTTAATCAAGAATTTTCCAGCATTTCATTCTGAATCCAATGACACAAAAGTTTTGAATAATGTTCTCAAAATTGGTTTGAATGCGCTCATTTTTTCTGTCACTTCCCGCAGAGTTATCTAAACAAAAAAGTAAAAAAAATTGTGTTGTATTGAATGATGTAGTTCGATTGAAGAAATATATGAAGTTGAGTATATGAAGCAACTTCTTGTCTTTAGAGGGATTCCATGAGAAACCGGCCGACCGCAAAATATGACCATCGTCGATCCGAACGAAACTTTGCAGGTGTGTTCGCTGTATGAATCTCCATGATATTCTCTGGCAATTGGGATATTTTGATACAAGAGTAATTTTTCAAAAGGGCGTAAACGATTCTACGTGTATGAATTTCAATTTTTTTGTTCGATTACTGTATTTTATACAGCAAAACTATCTGAGAACAAGTTACAGGGAATGAATACTTCTGTCCGAAAAAATATACACTGAAAAAAATGTTGTGTCATTTTTCAAAAAAAAACAAAAATTTATGATAAAAATTTAAATTGCGAAAAAACCCATTTTTTAAATTTTTTATATTTTGTTACCAAAAACCTAAAGAGAAAAGAAACATTTTGATTGTGATTGCATGATGGAAAAAAAATCGGTAAAAAAGTTTTTCTAACAATAACTTCGTACATGTTTTTAAATTTTATACTAATTGACATACAAAATTGTAATTTTATTACAATTATTTATTACAAAATTGTAATTTTATTACAGAATATTCTAAGCACCATTTAAAATCAAAATGCATTTAACAAAAATCTTCCAAAATGCGATAGTTTTCGAGATATTTGAAATTTTGCTACTTTAAAAACAATTAATTCGTGTAATTATGCTCTTTTTAAAAGTTATTCGCGTTACCCCATCAGAAAATGTCAAAAATTTAATGTTTATCGTTTTAAAGACGTGAAAGCAACCATTTTAGTGTATTTGGATCATGGAGAACCTTTCAATAAAAAAGTTTTCCTAACAACTTTTGACATTTTTTTATAATTCTTACTATTTGCAGTCAAAAATACAATTTTCTTTTTGAATATGATTCTAAACGCCATTTTAAATCGAAATGCTCTTAACAAAAATTTTCTAAAATGTAGTAGTTCTCGAAATATTTTAACTTTTGTTTTAACAACACAATTATTTTGTTTTATTACGACCTTTTCATAAGTTAGTCGCGTTTCTCCATCAACGATAATAGGTTTTTCAAAAGGCCCGTAAACTTTCGTGCAACTTTCTCTTTGACATCAAGGCGATATTGTAAACCATATGAAAGTTACATGAAAGCAACCAAAATATATTTCAACCATATGGTCTGTTGATTAAACTATATAGCTGAATCATATGTTGGTTGTTTTCATGTAACTTTAAAATGTTTCACAATATCGCCTTGATGTCAAAGAGAAAGTTGCAGGAAAAAATACACTAAAAAGTTGCTTTTACGTCTTTAAAACGATAAACATTAAATTTTTGACATTTTTTGATAGGGTAACACGAATAACTTTTAAAAAGAGCATAATTACACGAATTAATTGTTTTTGAAGGAGCAAAATTTCAAATATCTCGAAAAATATCGCATTTTGGAATATTTTTGTTAAATGCATTTTGATTTTAAATGGTGCTTAGAATTATATTTTGTAATAGAATTACAATTTTGTATGTCTATTAGTATGAAATTTAAAAACATGTACGAAGTTATTGTTAGGAAAACTTTTTTACCGATTTTTTCTCCATCATGCAATCACATTCAAAATGTTTCTTTTCTCTTTAGGTTTTTGGTAACAAAATATAAAAAATTTAAAAAAATGGGTTTCTTCGCAATTTAAATTTTTATCATAAATTTTTGTTTTTGTGTCATTTTTCAACATTTTTTTCAGTGTATATTTTTTTCAGACAGAAGTATTCATTCCCTGTAACTCGTTCTCAGATAGTTTTGCTGTATAAAATACAGTAATCGAACAAAAAAAATTTGAAATTAATGCACGTAGAAACGTTTACGCCCTTTTGAAAAGTTGCTCTTGAGTCAAAATAATCTTATTACCTGTGGAAAATATTTAGTCTTGCATGACGGTGAAACGTGTAAAGTTTCATTGGAATCTAAGATGGTCGGTCACGCTTTTAAAGATTTTCGGACGGATCTTCGTGAAATTCCTCTTTAACAAAGTTGTTTGACATAACATTCTTTACGAATTTGTCGAAAACTCCGAATTCGTATATTAATTGTGTTAAATAGATGATTTTTGCATATTTTTCAAGCAGGATTGATCACCAAACTTATTATATCTATAGTTGAGGTTTTTATGCTATGAAAGAAGATATCAAATTTTCATATTTTTCTCTTTGTTTTTTTTTCTACCAGGATTCAATTAGCAAACCATTGAAACACTGATAACTGTCATACAAGTCATGTATGTCAGAAATTTAACTGTCGTTTTTAAATGACACCAGCAATTGGAAACTTGGCGGTATACGTACCTTGCATGAAAAGTTGGATACAATGGTTTTCGCGTATGCGAAATTGGGTGCGATGGTGTGTACGTTCTATACATTTGGAAACAATAGAGTAAAGTGGGGCAAAAGTGCGCACCTAACAGTTTTCGTAAAATAACTATTGGTAGAAAAGCACTAGAAAATCGGCATGATTACAAATTATTACTCTCATCACACATCTTCAAAACGTAATACTAGATATCTCTTGGTTTTGCTTGTAATCCGAGAAATAGTTATTTTCTTATGAATACTCAAATGCGTACTTTTGCCCCATGATCGGGGCAAAGGTGCGCATAGCACGCAGCAATAAATAGCCGATTTATTTCCGCCCATAAATTAAACTAATCAATTTTAGGATATCCATCCCCTCTTACTCTTCCTTCATAACTAAAAAGTACCCCTCCCTCTACCTCGGTTGATGTTTTTCAGTTTTCTATTATGTTGAAAAAATTTGGATGTTTCATCTTTTAGACAATGTGGTTCATGATCAAACTGTCACCTCTGGTAACATCATTATTTGTCATAGTTGGGTAGATCACTACAAGAATTCTTGCGAATATGCTATTTATATTGGAAATACATCTTTATTTACATATTCATAGTTTTTTGGTTCTTTTTTAATTACTCTGAGCTTTCGGAACTCTATATTTTTCCTTGGAACCAGTTATGCTGATGCTTTTGCTCCTAAATCGCTCATATCAGTCGTGATTTGACCGGTGAGCTCGCAGTTATTGAAGGTGCTTATCCCTTCTTTAAATCATGGAAGAATTAGTTCAATTTTTATATAAAAAGCTTCACTCGCGTCTTTTAATTTGGGGCGGATATGCTATGCGCACTTTTACCCCACTGTCAGTTTTTTAACTTATTCAATTGTTACGAAAATTACTTAATTTTTTTTTATTAAATCAAATATATCTCGCAACGAACCATATGTTGAAGATTTTTAGGGTACTGTAGTTTTATAGATCCTGATTTATTCAAACAGCTAATTTATGATTCCCAAAATTCAAAAAATATCAAATCAGCGAAAAATGGTCCTTCCCCCTTCATTTCAAGCCACTATATTCAAACCTTTCATGCTTATATGTGCGATTAGTTGACTTAATGGTACACTAAATCCATACAGAGTTGCCAGGTTCTAGCGCTTGTGTGCTTCTAAAAGTCCTATGCGCACTTTTGCCCCACGCGCACTTTTACCCCACCTTACTCTAATTAAATTCAATTTTCATCCGAAACTTGCCCACCTAATCGTGTATCATTGTTTAGTATATTTCTTAACTACAGGGTGCGTCAGCTGGATGTATCATTTTTCAACAATGAACAACTCCACCATTTTTCAGCCGATTTTCACAAATAAACAAGTTTTTTAGGATATTTTATGCCATTTATTATAAACCAGGGTTAGAATACAATACAAGCCAATTAAATGACCCATTTGATACACAAAAAGCAGCTCTTTTGCGGGCATTTTCCAAGACATCGGACATCATTTCGGGCTCATTCGCAGCAATTTCAACTCGTATATTAGCTTTGAGCTCGTCAAGGTTCTTAGGTTTGCTAGAATAACCTTTACTTTTCAAGTAACCCCATAGAAAATGCCTGGTACTGTTAAATCCCGAGAACGAGGAGGCCATTTCAAATCACCATTTTTTTGAGACAACGCGCCCTGGGAATTTGCTCAGCAAAAGCTTGATTGTAGCGGCTGCGGTGTGGCAAAGTGCCTTGTCTTGTTGAAAATAGAAGTTTTTCAGACCTTTTTTCTGCCTTTGTGGGCAGACAAAGTGCGCCAAAATCCGACGGTAGAGTGCGCCGTCGATGGTCTCTCCCTTTTTAACACCGCTACAACAATTTCATTGGAACGTTGATGGCGCTGTCGAATAGGAGTTCGTCGCTGTTGTGCTATCTTATGACAAACGCCATTTTGGGGTAAACTGAGTTATATATGCCACATCACTTGTCTAAAAAATCTGTACAAAGTAGCGTTTTCAGAATTTTAACATTCTGCTCGGTTACTGAGATATAGTAGGAAACGTGCTGAGAAATTTTTAATTTTTTGCTTCAAATGACTTTGTCTGGGGATTGGTTCAAGTTATCTTGATGTATATTTTTATGTGTAAAACTATCTGAGAAACACAATGGCCCTAATCATTTTCAAAACAAAAATACACGAATTATCAGAAAAATGCGGTTTAAGTTTTAAACTGGAAATATAGCATATTTGGCAACACCAAAAATAACTTTTTTCTAGATTCCCTGACTCATTGCCTTCAAAATGCATCTCACCGATTGTTTAGAAGCCAAACGAAGCCAAAGATATGAATCAAAGTTAATAATTGATGTTTTTTTTCTTCTGTAAAAAGATTTCCATGCACGCCATACAAATTTTGTCATCAATACACACCTATGGCACGTGTGAGTGCGACTTTTGTTTCCATTTATAGTAAAAATTCGCAACATAGTCAACCGACCTTCTTAATATTCGAGAGATTAATACAGAATAGATAGAAGCATCAATTGTCTTCTTTGAATTGTTTTTGCCATTCATAAGTATTAAGATATTAAATCTCAAACTTTAAAAATCGTTTTTTTTTTCGAAATATACAAAATGGTGCTTGTCATAAGATAGCACAACAGCGACGAGTTGCTACAGACCCGTACTCAAAGAAATTATTAACCAAATTACGGATTGTCTTATTTGTAGGCACCGAATGCCTGCCATATTTTTTGCGATAAGCACGCACAGTTTTTACTATTGAACAATCGTTTTCAATGTAAAGCGCTACGTTTTCAGCGCGTTCTTTTGGTGTAAATCGACTCATAGCTAAAATTGCACTATATGACGTTTCAGAACTGTCTGTTTATCTGTCAAAATCGGCTGGAAATGGCGGAGTTGTTCCATGTTGCAATAGGATACATCCAGATGGCGCACCCTGTATAAACTCGACACAGATTGGATCTAATATAATTTAAAGCCAAGTGTTTTAAGGTTGCAGATGAAGATTTTTTTCGGAAGACTTTGGGAAATAAGTTGACGCTAGGCGTATTTGAAGGCGACGGATCTTTCTACAAAACTGGATGTGTAGATCAGTTTATTAAGCTGACGATTTATTAGGGAATTCAACCCGCTTTTATCACATAATAATTCGAAGACTTTATTTGAGTATTTGTACCTTCACCAACCGTTCGTTATCTTCTTCTGGTTCGATCAACTCCGACTTAAGTTTACTTTTGCTGTCGTTATTAAGAATACAAATTACATTCGTACGAAAAATCGATCCGTCGCAATTCAGAATAAGGCTGATTTACCTCCGATGCTTGGAAACTGCTACAAATGCAGAAAAACCCGATTTAGAAAAGATTCGACCGACGTTAGTTCGTGTATGATTGTCGCTCATTTCATGTAAATTCCAGCCGCAAATCTGTATGTTCATGAAATCAGTTGACGCTAGGTATTTGTAGGCAGTAGAGGAGCATCTGTTTATGAGACTGTATGTTAGTATACCAATAGTTTGTATGGAAGGAAAATAACCATCGAGTTTTATAACTAGACACACTTCGAAATTATTAGCACCTCTATGCAAAATTTCAGCTCAAACAGATATAATTATAAACATAATGCCTTTTTTCAAATTCGATGCACGTTTGATGTACATTTCTAGAGTGATCTGCCCTTAGTATCAAACACTCATTTCCCGTTTGAATCATACACATTTAACTGTGATTCTTTTGGATCATAGACAATCCGTTAAAGTTTCTAACGATTTAGAATGAACTGCTTCCAGATAGGCTCAGATTTGTGTTATTCTAACTAAAGAAAACAGATCACGTTACTAGCGACAAGCCTTTTATGAAGGACTACCGTGTCTACATGCACGCTCATAATGTTGAGATGGACGGTGCAGTCAACGATTCGAATTTGTCATGCGTGGATCTACTGAAGCACGGAGTTGGCTATTTCAGTAACCCTTTGCTGTATCGAACAAAGATTTTGAATGGCAATCGAACTGGACGGAACAAAATGGTGTATCCTTTCAAACTCGTGTCAAGTAACCTTTGACAGGAAATTCCACGTAACCATGCCACGTGTATAAACAGCGTCCAAGGAATCTGAAGCATTCCCTTAAAAAGCACTCTGAGTACTGTTTTGCAGAACTATTAAAAAGAACTACGCCACTCACCACGACAAATCATTATACTCTCTTGGCTGAGGAGTATGATTCTGATGATCCCCATCTTTTACTACTCCCAAAAATTATACGAAAATGAGATTCCTTACAAAAGCTTCTCTTGAGAGGCCACCAAATATACCAACACAAACAAGCTCTAACACAAAACCGAAGTAAATAGTTCTTGATCTTAGAAACATGAGATAAGTCAAGGAGCTTTTGGCGCTTCCAGGAACACCAAAAATCTCATGTAACATTTCAACCCGAGATTCGACTTAGTGCAAAGCTCTTTGACGATTGACAACTTTGTGATATTGCGAAACTTTTCCCGGCATCGAATAGGCTTCAATTCTTACGGAACGTCTTAGGGTTGTCTTCTCGATTACAATTGATCTAGCTTACTCCACGATCTTTGCTACTGCTTCATTGCCCATGACCACAAATCTATCCCAATGTATGAAGCTCAGTGAACAAGCGATAAAGTTTGCAATATTACGCTACTATTTAATTTGATGTCTTTGCTGTTGAAATTTTCGTGTTGTGTAACCCGAGCACGTTCGTTGTTTATTCTTTTATTCACTTTTCTTTTACGAACAACACCATATATTATGAATAAATCTGGATAAGACTGACAGAGCTGTAGGGTAATCTTTTGGCACCTTTATTGATGTTTCAGTTGTGCACTACTTTGATGTTTACATTGGCTTTCTTTTTCAGCTCAATTTTCGAACAAAAATTTTGCTTGTCTTATTTTTACAATTATTCTCCTTTATTATACAGAGCAGATCGGGATTTCAGTGCCTCCCAAGGTTTGTGCCCTTGGCGGGCGTCAACCCAGCCAACCTCACGGTACTACTCTGACTACAAGTGCAATCTATGTTTTATGAGGGGCTATATAATTATCATAAAATCTCAATTGTTATTAGCGTTATCTATAGCGGCCCTTACACGTTCAATATTTTTGTCAATACACGTATTGTCGATATTGTTACAATAATTCAATTTGAAATCCACATCGTCAATACCACTTTTTTCCATTACACGTACAATACTTTTGTCAGTACTCTCGAGTATTGTCAAAAATATTGAACGTGTAAGGGCCGCTTATTATGTAAAGAAATATTTTTTACATATTGTATTTCCAAAGGCTGTTTGTATTGCAATTTTCATCATTGAGAATTTCGGTTGATAACAAGTAAATTTAGCAGATTTTAGGATTTAATAACCAGGAAAGGCATATTTGATTGCTTTTTGCGTTATCTTGTTTGCCATTCTAGTAAAGTTCGTCTCTCCCAATATGGAAAAATCTTCTTCGGGATATTGTTTCTTAGTTTTGTTACAAGTTACAAATTTCGAAGTGTAATTAATTTCAACGGCTTTTCCCGACACCCTGAAACAACTTTCATGATCTTGGAATCAACTGCATTACCTGCACTACGTTGACCGATGGGAACTGCATTTGATATTCAATATCAAGAACAGCTTTCCTAAGATTGGAAGTTTTTTTTCTATTGATACATGTTCTCGAAAGAGTCAACAGCACAACCAGCGTTCGGTGAAATCTTCTAGCAGGCGAATGAAATAGTTTTCTGAAGACATTTTCTATTTGCAGTTATGAATCAATTTCTTTTCGTGCAAAATTGACCTACATATTGTGCTTCAACTGCGTTTCGAAATTAAACAACTGGTGCTGAAGCACTTTGGAGACCATGATAAGACCATCATTTTGTTTCCCACGTTACTAAATCTGAATCTTGCCTAGAACTATCCAAAAGAAATATCTTTGCAAAAGTATGAACTTCGCACGGACAGTGTAGTAAAACGAGGAAAATGTAAAAAATATCTAATTAATCAAATAGATTACACTTCCGCAATTAAGCGCAAGTTTTTTCTTGCCGATCTAGTAGTCTTTGGATTAAACTTAATCAGGGTATAAGAATTTTCACTGGGTTGAATCGGAAACATAAACTTTTTCAATTTTGAAAAGTGAGAAAACCGCGGATTTGTTTTTCTTTGTATCTAAGTTCTACAAAACAGATAATTTTTAGAATACATGGGTCTATCTACGCCAAAACATGACCCTGACTTCGGTTTATTGAAAACATAGGATATTTGTGTCGGAACAATTCGAATCACCAATGTCTGAAGATTTTGTTTTCAGTCGCGCGTGGAAACAAAATCTTCAGACATTGGTGATTCGAATTGTTAACCAGCCAAGCTGAATTAAAAAACGTTTTTAATCCACCTAACAGTGTGATGAGACATTTCTTATAACTCTTATCACTCTCTTCGGATATTATATCGTTTGAGAACATTTAGAACTTGATGCTTCGCGATGTTTTTGATAACACATACTACATGGGATAGTGGCAGGACTAAGAGAATCACTCAAATCAGCATAGGACAACATCAGTGCTAGAAATCTCAAACCAAATCAATGGGAAGGCGAAAAAATGGCCCATAAAATAGACATACAAACGAATTATTGCTAATGCTCTGTTAATAAAGTATCTAAATTCCTCAATCAATGCATTGTGGTGGGAAAACTGATTTTTCTAAAGGGGTTATGTATATTGTACTGAGCCAAAAAAAATCGATTTGTTTTAATCGATTTAAAGTTTATACTTTACTCAAATTTCCAACGCGACTGAGAATTAACAAATCAACGCTTTTTCTTGAAAAAACCCACCATTCAAAGAAAATCAACAGTGCATATTTTTAGACTTGGTTTTATTTCCTATTTAAGAACTATTGTGTTTTTTACATCCTAGATAGCATGATTCAGTGATCGAAACCCAAAACTTCATGAAGTATTTGAAATTATTAAATTAATATTTGTGTTTGCTATTGAAATTGACAAAATGATTGTATATATAGTATATAGTCCCTTTGGCGATTGTTTACTTTTTTGGTCCCACCTATCAGCATTGAAGTATCGCCCTTACGTTTTTTTACAATACCAATTTTACAATTGGTGGGGGTTTGGTGAAAATCGATCTTAATGTCTAAACGGCATAATTCCGAAACCGTAATTTTTGAAGTTTTAAAATTATGCAGAATTAATTTTTCAGAAAATAGTAACAAGCAAAAAAGTACCAAAGTCCAAAAAAAATCAATTTTTGTCAAACGTAATTTTTTCGAGTTTACATCAAATCTCAATGTTTCATGCATTATAATGTCATTTGGCATCAAAAATACAAATTTGATTTTGAAAATTTTTTTATTTCAGTTTATATTGGAATTTGCTGTGTGATTGCACTCTTCAACTCGTAACTCCGGATCCGGAAGTCCAATCAATAAAAAAAATCAATTACAGCCGATGGGAAGATTGTACCTTTCATTTGAGACTAACTTTGTGCAAATCGATCCAGCCATCTCTGATTAACAGAGGTCATATTTTTTTTCCACATACACACATACTCACACATACATACAGACATGCATACACACACAGACATTTTCCGATCTCGACGAACTGAGTCGATTAGCATATGACACTCGGCCCTCCCGGTCGGGATTAGATCGATGAATTTTAGAGTGAATGAGAAAGGCAAAAACATTTTTAGCAAATGTTGAAATTTATGCATTTTTTGGTGAGCAGTTCTATGTTTCATTGACATTAAATCAATTTTAACTTAAGCTTCCTATTAAATAAAGACCCTTATTACAGTACATCTCTACAAAAACGAGATCAATTTGAAAATAAATCTGAGGATTATGATTGATTACAGAACTCTGGAATTTTCTATTGGAATGTTTTCAGGCAGAAATTTGATATTGATGCTATTAGATAACTGTGAAATCAAGACCAAGAGATCAGTTACATATCAGGACCCCATTCCGACAATTTATCAAAAGTCCTCATGATGTTTACAACAACAGGTTATCAATCTACGGATCAGATAATTGTTATTGTAATTTTGAATTAAATCAGTCTGCATCAATAAATTTTCAACTTCAATCCAATTTTTTTTTGGGTGTGGGGGGGAGGTTGCATGGTGTTAAACCCCAAAACTTTCTCTTGGCTACGCCGTTGCTTGGAGTTATTTATTTCGCTTTTCATTTTCCGATATGTTTCAGATCGATCCGATGGTTATAAGTTGGAAAAATTGCAGTCAGAAGGTTCGCACAAATGAACATTTTTGTACTGATAAGTTATCAAGTTCCTTCCAGACAACTTGGAAGTGTTCGGTGATTATTTCTAGCGGTTGTAGATAGTAAAATGAAATACAAAATTCGTTTTATCGAAATAATGTTTGGCTTATTTCAATGGATTATTACTATATTGAACAATAAATAGGCGACAAAGAGTAATCAACAAACAACAAGCCATAACTTTTAAAGTATTCAAAATAGATATATGAAGTCTTTAGTAAAGTTATTCGCAAAAGTAAGAGCTACAAATTTGCTGAAGGCATCATTTCGATATAATCACTTCCAAGAAAATTTGTGAAAATATCTCACTCATAGGGGGATTAATCAGCAAAAGCACAATGCCAAAAGAAAGGGCATATTGCCTCCATTAAATTCTCCGAAGATACTATTGACCTAAAATAAGCCGTTTTGGCGTTAATAATAGATTACATGTTTTTGGTCATATTTCTGGCTATGGGAAATGATAAAAATCTTTCGTCCGCATTTAATGTTAAATATCTCTTTTGATAATAGTCCGATTTCAACAATCTATAGCTTGTTCAAAAGGTATTCGTTAAAGCTGTCTAAAAACATATAAATTGTTAATCTATAATGTCAATTTCGGCAGATAATTCAAAAATGCAAAAAACGCGCATTCAAACATTCATATCTTGGAAACTAAACATCAGAATTAAAAACAAATTAATAGCTTTCATACTGTTTTTTAGTTCTTTCATTTAAAATTGGTTTGGATAAGATCGGTTCAGCCATTGCTGAGAAACACGAATGAGAATTTGTCCGTTACATACACACACACACACAGACATTGTCCCAAATCGTCGAGCTGAGTCGATTGGTATATAAGACTCGGCCCTCCGGGCCTCGGAAAAAATCTTGAAAGTTTGAGCGAATTCTATACATTTCTTTTATAAGAAATGTAAAACCTCTTCCTTTGGCAGTTAACAGTGTTGCCAAATTTTACCAAATGCAGAAATTACTAGAGAACATATGACATAGTATAATGCCCTTGATAACAGTTTTCAAAAATTTGAATTTTGGCCAACTTTTTTGGTCAAATACTCCTATGTGCGTTGCATGAAAAATTTAAATCTAAAATTGACACATTCTTTCGTGACGTTTACAACGATTTGACGAATCTTCATTCGACAAATATGTTATAACTTTATCAAATGAACGCATACATCAAAACTTATTACAGATTCGGAAAGTAGACAAAATTTCACGAAAGATTCAATCAAATATACTGAATATTCTAAAATTTGATGTTTTGATTTTTATTGAAATATGTTGAACGTTCTAAATTGTCACGCGTTGTAGCGTTACGTTACATTATCGGTCATAAAACAATCCTCTTCCAGTATATTCAGTTAATGTTGATTGAATCTTTCGTGAAATTTTGTCTACTTTCCGAATCTGTAATATGTTTTGATGTAGGCGTTCATTTAATAAAGTTATAACATATTTGTCGAATCAAGATTCGTCAAATCGTTGTAACGTCACGAAAGAATGTGTAAATTATACAGAGTTGGTTTAATGGTTAAAGTAACAATAAGTAAATAGTGATAGCAATCCTAGCTAATTGGTATTAATCTTGGTGGAATTGCTCTATAGAAATAAAGTGGAAATTGGTTCATTACAATTTTTACAAAAAAAATGTGTAAAAATGTAAATATGATGAATGTTTAGAGTTAGATAACAATAAGTAAGTGATGATAATGTGCTCAACACCCTACCTTTTAACTCGATTAGTGCCATTCAACATTGCATGCCATCTGCCACAGACGCAAACCGCTCATTCATTCAGTCGATGTAATCGTACGAAGTTTCCCGAAGCGAAAGACAGAGCACATATCTTTCACTGGTTCCCTCTGTTCAAAGCTAGATGGCACTGTTCGCGTGTACAAGCGATACACTTTCGCGCACACACGCTTCGTCGAGCCATTTTATTAGATGCTAACTGTTTGCTTGAGAAATTGCCCACATCCGACCGAACAACATCGATGACGGATTGGCGTTGTCGTCGTTGGTTCAGTTAGCGGGTGCAAAATTGTTCCCCCGCACAGCTGTTGTTTAGAGCTGTTCAAGGTAAACGTGTGGCATTTTCTGAGGCAATTACAATTATACGGTTTACTGGAAATTGCAATCATTTGTTTGCCAACGGGTCGTGAATGTGCCCGTTTGGAGACGGCTTTAGGTGCACAGGAAAGCCTCGTTCCTCCGGTCGAATTCGTTGCACGCAATAACTCCAATCGAAACGGGGTCGGAATAGCGAGAGCGCAGTGTAGTGTTTTGCAATTTGTCTTTCCATGACTTTCATAAATGGTAGTGATCTCACTCACTAGACAAATTGGCGACGGGGTAGAAGAATTAACGCAATAATAATCACACGCTTGTTTTCCGTTTTGAGAATCTTTTGTTAAGGTGCGGGCTTTGATTATTGGAAATCGTGAGAATTGTTCGAGTCTATGACGCGCACCGTTAGGATAAATGCTTCCGTACATATCAAACTAGTACTTGCTCGGATTTATCAAATTGCCACTTTTGCGGAACACTAGCTTTAACTACCTATTGGTTGAAGGTGACAGTTATTGAAATTAAGCCTAGAACGAGATTTCCTTTTCAGCACATATGTTTTGAATTCTTAGGTTTCTTTCCGTACAATAATTTACTTTCAGTACGTTTAGTCTGACAATTTCCAAATAGCTAATACAATTTTTCAATAGGTCATTGGAGTTGCGATATCAACTATCATGAAAAGGAAACTTTCCATTTATCCAAGCAACGAAATTTCCTGAAATCACGATGAACTTGGGGAAACGTTTCAAAGCTTGGAAAACCCATCGAATACGTAATCATTCCCCAGTCAGAACCTTTTACGGTTTGCATTCATGTCTAGAGTTCCAGTGAAATAAAAAGCTATGGTGACGCAACATACATCAATCGGCACGGTCGGGTTTTCCTCCTTCCTGAGAGCGCTGGGCAATTTAGACATAACATATTCATGGAACAATTTTCCATCTAGCCTCGGACCCGGTCCGCCACCGGTGCAGTAGTACATAGTAGCAGGAAAACAAAAGTGAATCGCAATGCACATAAAATTAAAAGTACATGAACAGCCGTACTACCTTTTCCGGGAATTTAAAGTAGTCCAATGACGTTTTTAATAAGCAACGGTAGCTAAACGAGGACAACGCTGGGTTTGCATGAAAAATTAACGTAAATAGCCCTACGAATCTGTGCCACGATTGAAATATTAAACTGGCGGATCGATTGTGACATGTGTTACAATACAACGAAACTTAAGGCTTTTACACTGTTTTTGGTGAATAGATGTAACTCGCTAGAAAAACCCAAACGTTTATGCAATCATCGCCACCCTCCCGAACCTTGCCTGGGCACAGTTGCAAAGCGGACCGTAGTAACCAAGAACATTTTCGAAAGTGGCGCAATCTTATCACAATGACTCGAGTCACGTTCGAAAGCCCGTATATGTACGAATCGCTGTTCCCTCGTACCCCCCGTGAAAGAAGTACTGAAATTCATTGTAGCAATTAGATTTTATGGCCCACGGCGAACGTTTGCACACAGTTAGGATATGGGCATATTGCATTGGGCACACTTCAACAACAAGAATTTATGCTCAGCTCTGATAGAGATTGAATCGTGTCATACTATGCAACCGAGGAACCGGCTGACGTAATAGTTCTCCTCTATGGGCGCTTTAATGTTACGCTTACCATTCAGTCGTTTATGCTTATTTATGCTCGCATTAAAAAGCCACGATCAACATAATTGCTAACCGATTCGAAATGGGGAGGAAAAAATTGGACCCTCTTGGTAGAGCGTGGGTTTTTCTTCCTATGTTGGAACCTCATAAGCAAACTGCTGTAATTGAGGTTTTGTTAAGGCAAAAATCACCGGTCGTCGTAATAGCTCGGGAGAAAAAATTGTACAAAACAGCAGCCACGTGTTGTCGTTGATTCGACGAATCAAACTGCTGTCATTACTACTTGTGGCCATAAGTTGTATATTTGAGTTGTAGTTTGACAGGCACAATTTTGAAGTGAATGGCTGGCGGAAATTTATTGAATTGTGGAGCATGATACATAACTGGGATCTGTGATTCTTCTGGTTTGCTGCTTGTGCAACGCTAGAAGCACATTTTATGTTATGTTGTAAACAAAATAATACCACTTGAAAATTTATGTTAAAATATTTAGATCATTCTAATTGAAAAATGGGTTGAAAATTAAGGTAATATCAATGTACATAATTGGAGCATCTTTAAAGAATTTCCTATTCCCCAATTGCTCAATGAGGTTGTGTACATGTGTTTTTAGTCAACAGATTCATCGAAACATTTTAAAAAAATAGTGAAACTCCTCGCTGGTGGTCTCAAAAAGAATGTTGATAGACACTGAATCAGAAGCACCCTGAATGCTCAACCAAACAGATGCCATTTACTCCTTACGAGCATAGGCCATTTGAATTTCTGTTAACAACAAGCAAGGCAATCGTACATCCCTTTCTCTTTGTGGAAATTGTGTATCGGGCAGAAAGCCATTTGCTTTGACTCAATTGTCGAGGCGAAATAATGTCATTTTCTTGAACAATTTCCAGATACGGACAGCATCTCAATCGGCCGATACGAATTGTGGTTGGAGGATAAATTTCCTGTTTGTCGCACGTATCACCGCTCGTATCACTTAAATATCCTCAATCGCGTAGGACAATGGTAACCTCAAGAAAATTGTTGATTTAATTCAACAAGTGTCTTTTGGTAAAGTTTGGCAGATCCTTCAACAAATTACAATTTATTTTGTCTGGCCATGGGGTTTTATTGCTATATGATAAGAGAACAAATGAAAACTCCGCCATCGAGGGGATGTTAACTCTTTAGCAGGCATAGCACTTTTTAATCCCCAAAAGTATTATTTAGAGGGTCTCTCGAATTATATTAAAATCGTGGAAATTGAGCTCAATATCGAACCCTATCAAAATTTCACATAATACAAAGCAACACATCTCAAACTATTTATTAAAATTTTGAAATAAAAATCGGTTTTCAAAATGATGCTTCTGCAATTCAACTGCAGAATTGTGAGCAAACCCTTGGCCTCGTTGGATGAAGTAGCCATCTAAGATTACTTTCGCTGAAAGGTAATCAGCACCTGTAAAATGTACTTACTGCAAGTAAGAAGGCTAGCAACGGACTTTTCAGAGGATCAGTGGTATTGAAATTATTTATTATCCAGTCGACAATGCAAGATAATTCCTGCACAGGGGTGGAGATAGCGTAGTTGGTAAATCGATTGCCTTGTACGCAGATCCCCTGGGTTCAATTCCCAACCCCGCACACAGGGCTAGAGATTTTTCTAAAGAGATTTCTCTAACCCGACAAAGAGGCGAATGACCCTAAGGTTAAAACCTCTATAAACAAAAATAAAAAAAAAATCCTGCACAGCGGCCATTCTCGAACTAAAACAAAGCAACTCTTGGGGTTTTTGGTAATCCGAGAAGTACTGTGAACTCCTTGTCTGGCCTTAATCCTCCGAGACCAGGAATTACTTGCTTCGGTTTTTTTAACATTCCCGAAAGATGGTGTTTGATGAGCCCCATCAAGTGGTTTCTACTCGTCTTTACAAGGAAGTTTAGTTAAAGAAGCATCAGAGTAGCTCTCGTTAGGAGACCAAAGAGTGTAGAAGTTCGTTAGAGGTGGTGGCATAGCTTTCTTTAGCGTTTTTACAGTCATTATCCGCATAGATTGTACATTTGGACATGTCGACATATCATGCAGTTTCTCCACACAGAAAGGAACCTTTGCAGTATTATTACTGAAAGTATTATCCTTATAATTGGCCTGTGTTAAACCAAACAGGACCAAGCGCCATTTTGAGGTACTTTATCTAAAATCGCTCCAGCATCCAATGTAGCACCAGGAACTCTAATATCTGTTATGTTTTGGGAACCCAAATAGCAAACGAAAGCAAGCCAGTGTTCTTTAACTTTCTATGTAAATGATAAGTTATCGAAAAATTAATTTTGGTGCGAAAAATACACGAAAAAAATTATGGCGCTCAGCTCGGTTTGGCTTAACGCAGGCCAATTCTCGCTGGACTTTTCAAAGCGGGCCTTATTGGCACATTAGGTGGTTGTGTGACCCAATTGTTTGCAATTATGACTGTTCATGACTTGCGGTACAAACAGACAGATAGGTAGACGAATCTGGTACAAAGGAATGTAGTTTGGCAAAACCCAGCGAAGATCACCCGAAAAGTGTGTGATTGGTGGTAGGGGAGACCGGGGCTAGTTGGCGGTGTTTTCAGTTTTCAATTTTTACTGCTTTGATGTAGGTAGATCTTGAAAAATAGAACATGTGGCATGAAAGAGCAGACTGTTGGCAATATCACTGATTTTTTTAAAGTGTTTGATGCATTGTCTCCGTTCTTACAGACAAAAATATGTGACGTGGAAAATCCGCCAACTTACCCCGGCCCCGGGGTAAGTTGGAGGTATGTGAGGATACGCCAAAAACTAAGCAATCAAATGAAGATTCAATTACTTCAAGGGTCGTTTTGGAACGTGCTGAATGTTTTTTCGAGAAAACTGTATAAATACCAACATTTGCTATTATATTTCAGTTTCAATACCCCGGCACTTTGACGCGTACTCCCTATTCAAAAGCAAATTTTCGAAATTCTTCATGCAATTGACTGGAATAAATGTCGGAAATGGAACTAGCCCCGGGCTCCCCTATGGTTTAATTTTATTCCCCGCGGTTAGTACTGAATGCAAACGCTTGCAATCCAGTATTTTGACTGGATGAAGTAAGGGGTCCAGCTAACCCCGTAGTCCAGGAGATCCTCACACATCAAACTGGTTTCGAAGACAACGACATTGATCTCGACTTCTCCAGTAGGAACATACACACAATAGTCCTTTATGAAGAGCTCGCAGCAATCAGTACCGCTTGCCTGCTTTGAACTTGCCAACTCGACCCTGAGTATACCCGCGTATTTCGGCTACCAGGTCTTTAGAAATCCTCAATAGATTCGAAGATTAATTTATTAGCCGGAAGTGATCAAAAATAGACCGGTTGAGAGTTCCCAGCATTGCACCGTTTGAATCGAGAGGGCAAGGCCAGCTGGAGTTTTGAGAATCAAAACCATTTAGAGCTCCATTTAGCAATCCAAAAGGTGAAATCGGGATAAGCTCCCGTAGTGATGAAAAAATAATAATCACAGTTGTGTTGCCTTGCGAAGCACGGTGCCGTTGCCCATAGGTAGCCTAACTTATCTTGCTTGTAAGATTATCGATGTAGAATAAACATTGTATCTTTCGAGTCAATGAACTAATCAGAAGATTTAAAATCAGAAAGCACAGTCCCGCATCGCATCAGAATATGCGAATGAAAATTCATAAGAACAGGATTTAAAAGATAGGTCGGAAATTATATGCGGCCTTGATGATGGAAGAGAAATATTGAACACATCAGTAGTACACGAAGCTACTATTCCATAAATGCATACTCAGGGTAGCAGCGGTTTTGTTCGCCGAGAAAGTAGCTTCCTTCCTCACTGTGCGTCGCTTGGGGATCAAATAGTCCGCTATCTTTCGGATTATCATTTTTGTTCATGGTATCCTCAATGTTGATGTATAGATTTTCATTATTGGATGGTTTCGATTGGTTGTTAGGCTTACGAATCACGACAGCGTATCGATATTTTTTTATCATTTTTATCTTTGTTAACGGTATTGGCTGTAGTTTTGGAGGTAGCTGGTGCAGCCACGTGGCCTAAAACACAGTGCACAGGTTTCTATTGTTCTCCATCAATCGTTGCTGCCTGTTTGATGGATTTGGTTGCAGTTGTTGTTTTATTGATGGTTTTTATACGGAATTTTCCGTAGTGTGCCGTCCTCATACAAAACTGGCACATACGGGTCTGTTTTTCATATATTCAAAGCGGTCTTTGAAGACTGATAACGCTTCCTATTTTGTATTCTACGTTCGGGTAAGAATCGATACGTTAGATACGGCTCATTCTCACGATACGAACGATGTTGGACATGCCTGCAAGGAAACGCTCTTAATCGCATAGTAGCTAATTTATTAGTTGTATTTCTAAAATAGATTAGTTAATATTCGATACTGCTAAACGATTGTTGATTTCCCAAAGCTAATTTGTATTTGTTACAAAAAAACAGCGGCTGAAAAAGCTAATACGTCCAGTTGAAAATATAACACTGGCAGTTAGCATTAACGTATACCACATGATTCAACTCGTTAAACTATTTGTAGCAAAATTGGTTAATTCAAAAATTAATTTGTGATATAGTAATAAATATAAAAAAATGGAATTTTATTGCTTATGTTTTATAGCATTTTTATTTTTGAAAATACTCGAAAAATGAAAAATTATGAGTTAATAAAAATTGTGAATTTTAATGATTGAAATAACTTCAAATGTATAAAACCCGTAGAAATGATAATTAAAATGTTTTTGGGGGTCATCCAAGTACAGCGAGCTATAACTTCTTAAGCATTTAAACAAGAGACTTCGTGTATTCAGCAATGCTATTTCTGAAAGCAATCTCCAAAACTTTACCCATTTCTTTTACAAAAAAATAGTTCAGAAATCTCACTTATAGGAGAAATAATCACGAAAATCATAGCAGCAATACAGATGACAATCCTGCTATTTTTGAAGAGCAGTCCGTAAACACTATTGACGTAATTTCAATCGTTTCCACATTAACAATCAATCACCATTTGAAGCATTTTATTTTTCAAAAATTGCCATATTACTTTAATACACGGGATAAGCCATTGCTGTAATGTAGAAAGATGTCCATTTTGATAATTAAAATCTGTTTCGGAACATACCAAACTTGTCAGAATGATATTTAAAAAGTTATATTAATAAATTGGCTTCAAAGAGATCATCCACAAAAAACATGCAATAATGTAGAAAATGACTATGTGTCTTCAGTAAAGCTGTTGACAAAAGTTTGCTCTACAACTTTGCCGAACACATAAGTTTAATAAATGGACTTGCAAGAAAGTTGGTTTAATCATTAAAATAACAACACGTTATGAAAGGGCTTGTAATGTCCACAAATTTCTCCGAAGACGTCATTGACCCACATTTAACGATTCAGTCGATATTAATAGATCGCACGATTGTGGCAAAAAAAAACACTGTGCGATGAACTAATCGCGTAGTCGTGCCTCGATATTGTCTTCGTCCATATAAACTAAGATCTCGATGCTAACGTTGTTATACCCAACGACGGGTTGCATGTTGATATTCAGCCGCCGAGTAGGCTACGAGACTTCAACTGACTATGTAAACCATAGAAAGTCCTATTCGCAGTCGCCTCACTCGTTTTACTTTGTCGCTAACATGGCTATCACATGACACTTCTAAAATGTATATAAATTCATCGTCAACTTCATACCGCACTTGATCACTTTCCACCTCGGCATCCGCACCGTTCGGACTGCCTTGCTCTCTACCAGTTACCATGTACGTTGTCTTATCAAAGAGTATAGTCAGCGCGATTTTCGCAGCCCCTCTTTTAAAATGCAAAAATGCCTCTACTCTGCGATCAACGGTACTGTCGTCGATATCTTCCGCGAAGCCAAGAAGCTTGATTTTAACCCATTCGGCGACATGGTTGCCGAAGTTGTCTCATGTACAACATTTATGATCATTGGACGTCTGATACAGAACTACTACCCGAGCAAATTAAAAGCGCATAATACTCCCATGGTCATGGTCCAATTTTATACCCACTGCATGGAGTTTTGATAGTGTTTTGAATGGAATCAACCCATAAAAACACCATCATCATGGTCCGGCGGATCTCATATAAAAACTACATTTTGGTGCCTTAATGGGTTATTAGCACCATTTTACGATGTTTTGATGGGTACACAATTTTGCACGGACCATGATTATGGCCTTTTTAAGGGGTTGTATCGTATCTGAGCCCATGAGCACTAGCTGGGTTAAAAGCATCCTTAGCGAAAATTGGGCAACCATCCCCGGTGGGATCTTTGGTCGTAACGGGAAATGGTAGATCATCTGTGTTCCTTTGTTAGCATCGGCTCTAAACAGCGTCTCTTCCAGAACGGACGGCTGACGAAGAAATGCGTCTCGTCAGCTATATCCAAGATGGCAGCTACATTACGAGACTAAGTGCAGCAGTCCTTGTAAGACGGCATACCGAATAAAAACCGAACAACCCCGAAAAATGTAACATTAGATATAGGACAGACCACTGCTAGTACGATGCGTTACGCTGTGCCGATGATTTCGGCGGAACTGACTTCATTATGTTTCACAGCTGATTATCTAATATGCATTGCTTAAGAATTGATAAGTACGAGTTCATACCAGACCAATTGGATCCTGGATTCGGCGGAAAATCATGCAATATGTGAGAATTTTCTGTAAAAAAACGAAAAGACATATGAAATTCAAAAATCCGCGTGAATTTCAAAATCCGCGTAAATGAAGACCGCGTAAATTTAAGAATCCGCGTTGATGGAAACCTCGTCAATGGAAATCGCATAAATTCAAAAATCCACGTAAATGAAAGCCGCGTAAATTCAAAAATCCGCGTAAAAAACCTGAATGTATTTCCAAATATTCTTTGAATAAAGGAAACCAGATCAATAGAGCAAGACCAACTCTTGACGTTAGCAAAAAAAATATGGTTTCGAGAAAATCGCCATTTGAAGCCGCCATTTTGAATTTTCGAAAAAAAATCATTTTTTTATTAAATAAATAATGTATAAAAGATAAAAAAAGAAGTTCGTATGTCTTTTCAAATACTGCATTGATGTTCCGTTGAATCCAGGAGAAAGACATCAGACTCTGAGATTTAGAAGGGTTAAGGCCCAAGATTCGCTCCAAGCAAACAATGCGACCCATAAAGTATAGTTTCTTATATAGTCGTTTATTTAGTTTTCGAGTGCTTGGTCACTCGCAAAACATAAGATCTTTGTTAGTTTTTACATTTTTAAACTCTAGGCAGTCGGCTTCTGAGAGTAACCTATGTTTTCTAAATAAAGATAATTTGAACTCCAAACAGCTTGAGGTGGGATTATTGCTTATAAAAGCCAATCTTATCTCCGTAATTGATCAGATCACTATTTATTGCAACAGTATTTAGAGAGAGTTTAACTCTACGAAATATTTATAGAGTTAAAGCCACCGAATAATAGCACGTAATATGGACATGTAGTTGATGATGATAGCGTGAAATATTATAGATCATGGAAAGTATTTCCTACTTTTCATATCGGATTGCTTGTAGAATACGCGTGTGCGAGCAATAATAACGACCACCGAAGGTAAATACAAGGTATTGATAAACTAATTGACGGGTTTGTTAGCAACTTGAAATTAGACTAGTAAAGGCAGACGAGGAAAATTTTCAGTGCCTATTGACCCGTGCAGTGTCTGAAAAAGTGCCAAATTTACAAATATTTAGGACCTATGTTCTCATACAAACAAATCGGTTCTCATTTGTTTTCATAGAAATTAGAAATAAACATTCAATAAATATTACTGTTACTATTATCTATCACATACAATAAATCAATCCTTCAGTGTCTCAAAACATGGTACATTTTAATAATTTAGATCTTGACTGCAAATTACTGTAGTACTCCTCTTGGAACATTCACTGACTATTCGTACAAAGCCAATTTAATTATATAAACTTGAAAAGGCTACCAACCGTACAATCTAATCGACATGTCGACCGTGAATTACAATAAATTTTCTCTCGTGCTTGGAAAACAAAAACAGCGTCACAATGGTGCCCTTGGCAATGACATACCAGAAATACTTTCTGCAGGCCCACTAGTACTTCAATCTAGATCGACGCGAACTATGCATCAACCGCCAAAAAATGTGAATTGCCTTTCGATTACATCATTTTGCTTCCATGTGTTCCTCGGTGTAAGTTCAAATACTTTCAACGCGAACGGGTATCAAATTCGTCGCCCCCTATCGCCACATTTAACAGCTTTCGTCCACAGCTGCTATCGCTCTCCAGTCAGCGGACGAGAAAGAATCACGTCAACTTGCATGTCAAATGTTGCATGTTCTGCTCCTCCAGGGCAAACCCCAATGCTCTACGGAATGAGAAACCACCGCAATTACGTCAGTACTTTGGCGATGCATAAAATGACATTGGGAAACATTGTGATTAGAATAATTTGCTTTGTATAACTCAGTTATGGCCTAGCCAAACAAATCCCATGCATGTCGCTAATAGACGCTTGTAGCTTGTAAACTGACTCACTCTTGACAGTAAATATTTGTTTGCCTTGGTACAGATTTTTTTTTATCTGATAATTTTGTGTTTGTTCAAGCTTAGATCTCTCCGTAAACATATGTGGGTTAGGTAGGTCATTTTGGCAATTGAGTTCGTTTCAGAAGTTGTAGGCCTAAACCAGTAGTATCGGTTCAGATTGAGGGCAAGCCGCTCGGATCTGATTGAACGGTGAGTGAATTTCCCGGCCACATCTTATAATGCATATAGAAATAAATACTTTGATCATGAAAACAAACAATTTCCATGCGGTTTAAACTTTTCCGCAACCCGACGACGCCATGCTCATAATTTATCTTTGTCAAGTGAGCCGGATTTGTTGATTTTTGCCGTCCTAGTCCGCCTTGTGTAAATATACAGTCTATATCAACATTCGGTCGGCGGAGAAGGTTGATTGATTGAAAACTGTTTGCGCTCCGCTCGGGTCACCATAGGACCGACCAGCTACCGAGACCAGCTGATTGTCCGGGACACCAACCGGTTGAGGTTTTTGTAAACCGACGCAAACTAACGCCGGTGTCCCAGATCATCGTTGTACAAATATGATGATCGAAAAATAAGAAATCCTGCAAATTGTGGAACATGTGTAAAATGCCGGTTCGCAGATTGGATGGCGGGGCGATGTTGTCATGGCAAGTCAGACGCGTTATTGAACAAATACACGAGCCAAGCCTAGTGGTTGGTGAGTCGCATCTGGTGACGGGTGCGTGGTAAAAATAAAAAGTGACGTCGCCACGTCTCACCATGGCGGCTCAGCTGACGCGGATCAAAGTCCAAAGTGTGCAAATATTTATGGGTTAGGGCCAATAGTAGACGGAGGGCAAATAGGCCGATTGTTTGACTTCCGAGGTTTGAAAAAAAACACGCTAAAGTTGACGTGTCTAGTTTAGGTAGATCTGATTTTCCAGGGTCATTTGAACGTAATCACGTTATATATGGGGTTATACCTCGCAGCAAAAATGTTTAAGATTCTGAAGTTTACTTCAATACTTCAATAAGCCTTGTGCTACTTTGGCTCAAACCGGAATCTGAGCCATTCAATTAAATTGTATATCCGATGAAATGGTTATCTAATCCAAACAACAAATGCAGCAACTGCTTCGTACGTATTTGTCTCGACCATCACCCATCCAATCCAATCGAAAACCTGTCCGTACACAGCTCCGTCTTCGGCCACCAACCTGATCTGCTCCATATCTTACGAGTTGTCACCACGTCGAGCAAATCTGCTCCAGTTAGTAAGTTGTTCACCCTCATTACAAATGCATAACAATCTGGCCGACGCAAAAGTGTGCCTGGATTTCAAACCAAATAAAGCGATGAATTAACCAAAGTGCGATAACATAAATCAAACAACAACGACTAGTCGGTGGTGGCATGGCAAATCACACCCACCTACCTTACCCGTGTCCGGGGGACAGTAATCCAGATGTGGATTGTTCAAGACCAGTAGCGTGAAATGGTCTCTTTATGCACAGACTACACCACCAGCTGTTTGTGAGGTACCTGCAGTTGTCAACATCGTCGTCGGCATGCTCCGTAAGGCGATAAGTTCTGGACGGTGTAATAAGACTACGAAAGTGTTGCAGCAGCAGTAGAAACACCGCCAGAGGTTAAAGAAATAAAGACGCGGCTTTATGTCTTAGATTTATGAGATCTGTTGTAACAAATTTATCGATAGTTTTATGTCGGCCCATGTCGACGAGTCTAACGACCTGGGAAAGGGAACTACGCTTTGTCATGTAATATGCGGTTCACAAGCTGTTGTTTGACAGACAGTGATAGACATATGTAGGCTATTGTGTTGTTTTTCTGCGACAAACTGCTTGGTTTCCTTTGGAGATATGTGCAGTAACCTGGTGGGGTTAAGCTTGCAACCGCATATACAGAGAGTGTTGCAGTCTATCTATAGACAGGAAAACAAAATATTATAATGCATGAATTTTTTGATAATTTTTATTACGAATAATTGTAGCTAAAATATTGGACTGCAAACCAATTGCGACTTGAAATATCCTAAAATTTGTCAACGAAAAAGTCGTAGTTTAGACTCGTGTTGACTATTAATATAAGTGTAATGAAAGCTACGCGTTACGTTGCATAAGCAAGTAATGTTGCACTTCGTACTTCGTAGAATGAAGTAATACGAGAGTGTCCCCGGTTATGGACCGGGTTTTGTTTTTTGTCCATGGGATTTGTTTCAATGATTTGAACGCTAACTTCTATATACCATACGAAAGGTGTAACAAATACCTAAATTTACGTCGAAGAAAGTATATCGATTCAGTTTGAAACACAAAGGCTGCGAGTTATTTTTTCAAAAGATTTTTTTTTGCCAATCAAATTTATGTCCCTGGTTGTGGGCCTCCTAGAAAACACCAGAAAATGAAAAAATATGAAGTAAAACCCACGTAGATTCACCACTTTACATCCAGTTCAAATTCATAATGGACACATGTGCATTAGACTGCCCTGGAAAATGATAAATTTTTGAAAATTTTCGTCCCACCAGGATTATTTATTCCAAATTTGAAGCAAGTTGGACATGTCTAGCTACCGTACCTGAAAGATATATGGGATTTTTCGACAATTTAGATAGAGAAACCAGAGGCGACGCGTGGTTCCACCGTTAACCTGTTCAATATATCACGAGGGCCCTCAAAATGTCACGAAATAAGCAACTGATCAGAAACGTCACTAATTTAATTCCATAAGACGTTTCTGATCACATGATTCTTAATTTACCGTAGAACAAGAGCAAAAAATATATTACATCTTTCAAATGGGATAGCAATTGGAATTTTCCAAATGCAATTAATTAAATCCAGAGAACTTTTTTTCCAATATCATAGAAAAACTGCATTCAATATCTAGCACTCATGATTAGAACATCTCCTGATTTGAGTTTGTCTATTTTACACTTTGAGTATACATATTTTCAGCATGTAAATGCAAACAACAAACAGTTTCTTTCATTTTTATCGTTGAACCAACCAAATACATACGCGCTTACAAGTATGTCCCTCCCAAGGGGAGAAACATTTTGTTAGGCTACCCAAGAGAACAAGCGTATGAACGTATGGCGCAATGTGTTTGAAAATTATAGAGTACTTGACAATCTGTAACTGTATTAGTGTGTTCAACGATTTGTTTTCCTCCACCTGTCATAATTTCTGATAGCTGGAGGAAACAAATCGAAAAAAAGCTTTTCGGTCAGATTATTTGCATGGTGGATCGAACCCAACCAGTATTGAAGTTTCCGGAATAAGTTTCACAATGACACACTGCCCATGATCGCATATGTGTCCCTTTTTCTATGGGATTTCCTATCTTTATGGGACTGACTTGCGATCATAGGTAGCACAGAGCATTTAAACACCATTATAAATACTTTGGGCAAGCGATTTCAAACGTTTAAATTGACGGACAGGTTTACATATGCTGGAGGAAAACAAACTCCCAAGTAGTGTGAGTGAAATCATTTGCATAGAACTCTATAAAGCGCTCTCGTTTTGCACATAGCTCCAACGCCCAGCAATGCACGCTGGTTCAATATTTGATTTGAACCGGTGCAAAAGGGAATAGAAAAAGCAGTCGTCCTTGACACTCACCCTGTTATTCCAGCCATCGCTCATCAAGCTGGCACCATCGATGGCCTTGTACGCAGCCCACCTGGGTTCAAGTCCCAACCCCGCATATAGGTTTAGAAATTTTTTCTTTAGATATTTCGCTAACCCGAAGAGGCGAATGACCTTAAGGTTAAAACATCTATAATCAAAATTAAAAAAAAATTAATTGTCTACAACTTTGTCGAAGTCTGCAAGACAATTCGTAGAAGTTATTAAATTTTATACACAGTGTTATTAAATTTTAAACAATATCTGAGTCAGTTTTACATTGTGTATTCCTATTCGATTCCTACGAACTATACCTTTTTTTGAAATAATGGTTAGTTTTAGCTCAATAGTATGCTTGTACAAAAATTCTTCGACTCATATTTTGGTTAGAAAATTTTAGTTTCGCCTGTGACCGCATAGAGGGCACCAACACCAACTTTTAAATGAACTAATTAAACTGCGATTAAATATACTTAAACGCAACAAATACGAGTGACACAAATATAATGATTTTTCAAGGTGACCCACAAACGGGTACTAGAAAGGTGCCACAACCGGGAATAATGACATTTTGCCAATGATATACAATTTCCTTCCTCTCAATGATCTTACTTTTTTCAACGAAGCACACCTCTAAAATCTTTATTATGCTTTTTTACTTAGTCACAAAAAGCAGGAAAGTCACTTTCCCACTGATTTTTCACTCTGAATCGTTAAGTGACCATGCAAAGCATTGTGATTACTCCTAACGGTTTCGGAAGTCCCGAGGAAGTTTCGTGGCCAAACTTTAGTGTGAACTTATTATATTCGGGGGAGAGTATAGGTAACAAAGTAACATGCTTTGACTTAAAAATGACACTAAACAAAGCAGGAAAAAAACCAAAACAATATTTTGGCCCAACATTTATCGAAATCATGATTCGAAATCTAAATCAGTGGAATAGTTTGAAGTTAATATAACTTTTCCTGTTATTATTTTAGGCAAACCAAACTTCGAAAATTCTAACTTTTTAAATTATCAGACTTTTTACCCCGGCCGCGGGTAAGTTGGCGGTATGTATGGATACGCCAAAAAATAACCAATCAAATGAAAATTCAAATACTCCAGGGGTTCTTTTGGAACGTGCTGAATGTCTTTTCAAGAAAACTGTACATTAACCGGCATTTGATATTATATTTCAGTTGCAATACCCCGGCCTTTTGACTTTGACACGTACTTCATATTCAAAAGCAAATTTTCAAATGAGGGATTCCATGAGAAACCGGCCGACCGCAAAATATGACCATCGTCGATTCGAACGAAACTTTGCAGGTGTGTTCGCTGTATGAATCTCCATGATATTCTCTGGCAATTGGAATATTTTGATACAAGAGTAATTTTTCAAAATGGCGCAAACGTTTCTACGTGTATGAATTTCAATTTTTTTTTGTTCGATTACTGTATTTTATACAGCAAAACTATCTAAGAAAAAGTTACAGGGAATGAATACTTCTGTCCGAAAAAATATACACTGAAAAAAATGTTGTCATTTTTCAAAAAAAAACAAAAATTTATGATAAAAATTTAAATTGCGAAAAACCCATTTTTTAAATTTTTTATATTTTGTTACCAAAAACCTAAAGAGAAAAGAAACATTTTGATTGTGATTGCATGATGGAGAAAAAATCGGTAAAAAAGTTTTTCTAACAATAACTTCGTACATGTTTTTAAATTTCATACTAATTGACATACAAAATTGTAATTTTATTACAGAATATAATTCTAAGCACCATTTAAAATCAAAATGCATTTAACAAGTCTTCCAAAATGCGACAGTTTTCGAGATATTTGAAATTTTGCTACTTCAAAAACAATTAATTCGTGTAATTATGCTCTTTTTAAAAGTTATTCGCGTTACACCATCAAAAAATGTCAAAAATTTAATGTTTATCGTTTTAAAGACGTAAAAGCAACTTTTTTAGTGTATTTGGATCCTGGAGAAGCTTTCAATAACTTTCCTAACAACAACTTTTGACATTTTTTTATAATTCTTATTATTGCAGTCAAAAATACAATTTTCTTTTTAAATATGATTCTAAACGCCATTTTAAATCGAAATGCTCTTAACAAAAAAATTCTAAAATGTGGTAGTTCTCGAGATATTTTAACTTTTGTTTTAACAACACAATTATTTTGTTTTATTACGACCTTTTCATAAGTTAGTCGCGTTTCTCCATCAACAATAATAGGTTTTTCAAAAGGCCCGTAAACTTTCGTGCAACTTTCTCTTTGACATCAAGGCGATATTGTAAACCATTTGAAAGTTACATGAAAGCAACCAAAATATATTTCAACCATAGGGTCTGTTGTTTAAACTATATAGCTGAATCATATGTTGGTTGTTTTCATGTAACTTTAAAATGTTTCACAATATCGCCTTGATGTCAAAAAGAAAGTTGCAGGAAAGTTTACGGGCCTTTTGAAAAACCTATTATTGTTGATGGAGAAATGCGACTAACTTATGAAAAGGTCGTAATAAAACAAAATAATTGTGTTGTTAAAACAAAAGTTAAAATATCTCGAGAACTGCTACATTTTAGAAAATTTTTGTTAAAAGCGTTTCGATTTAGAATGGCGTTTAGAATCATATTCAAAAAGAAAATTGTATTTTTGACTGCAAATAGTAAGAATTATAAAAATATGTCAAAAGTTGTTGTTTGGAAAACTTTTTTATTGAAAGCTTCTCCATGATACAAATACACTAAAAAGTTGCTTTTACGTCTTTAAAACGATAAACATTAAATTTTTGACATTTTTTGATGGTGTAACGCGAATAACTTTTAAAAAGAGCATAATTACACGAATTAACTGTTTTTGAAGGAGCAAAATTTCAAATATCTCGAAAACTATCGCATTTTGGAAGAATTTTGTTAAATGCATATTGATTTTAAATGGTGCTTAGAATTATATTCTGTAATAGAATTACAATTTTGTATGTGTATTAGTGTGAAATTTAAAAACATGTACGAAGTTATTGTTAGGAAAAAAAATTTTACCGATTTTTTCTCCATCATGCAATCACATTCAAAATGTTTCTTTTCTCTTTAGGTTTTTGGTAACAAAATATAAAATTTTTTAAAAAATGGGTTTTTTCGCAATTTAAATTTTTATAATAAATTTTTGTTTTTTTTTTGAAAAATGACACAACATTTTTTTCAGTGTATACTTTTTTCAGACAGAAGTATTCATTCCCTGTAACTCGTTCTCAGATAGTTTTGCTGTATAAAATACAGTAATCTAACAAAAAAAAATTGAAATTCATGCACGTAGAAACGTTTACGCCCTTTTGAAAAGTTGCTTTTGAGTCAAAATAATCTTATTACCTGTGGAAAATATTTAGTCTTGCATGACGGTGAAACGTGTAAAGTTTCATTAGAATCTAAGATGGTCGGTCACGATTTTAAAGATTTTCGGACGGATCGTCGTGGAATTCCTCAAATGTCTTCAGGCGATTGACCGAAGTCAATGTCTCATGCATTGACGAGATACATAAGAAAAAGATTTTCTTACTTTGGAGTGAATTCCAGAAAAGAAATTGATGACTATTTTTTGCGCTGTAATACCGCCAACTTGTCCCGCGTGCATAACCGCCAACTTACCCCAACATATTAAAAAAACTATTTGAAAAATAACGAGTTTATGGATTGGTGTGATATCTATACGGATACTGAAAGCTCTTTTCAAGTACTATCGAAAAATATAAAATATATTTTTAATCAACCTAAATAACACAAAGAGTTAAGAATATAGAAAATTTACTTGGTATGGTCGGAAACACAATATCGCCCACAACTGCTACAAAATAAAATGTTTTGCAACAAAAACACATTGGTTAATAGGTGTCACAGAACTTGAAGTACACAATGGGAGGCAGCGCTATAAGTCTAATAGAAACGAAGAAAAAGGCATTCCGCCAACTTACCTCAACCGCCAACTAGCCCCTACCAAAGTAATTTCTCTACTATTTAAAAACTCTGAAGGTTATATGAAAGATATATTAGCAAAATATAAAAAGTTATAAAAAAATTGGTTTTTGAGAAACTGTCTTTTAGTAATATGTTTAAATTGAATGGATAATGTAAAACATATAGTTTCTAAATTAGTTATTGGAGAGGCGTTTCGAGCTCCTCTTATCAGAATCCAACAGTACTAAGCTAACTCTTTACCACACTGGGTTAGGAGCAATATCCTTGAGTTCCAGGTCTCTGTAGGTAGGTTCATCTATGTATATGGAGAATCAAAAATTTGGATACGGAACTACATTGCTTCAGGGCAGTAACATATCAACTGATATAATGTTCCGTCGTCGGATTCACAAAGATCACACGAATAATACTCAGCACACTGAATAGTAGTCATGTGATAATTGAGTTTGCAATGTCCAGTCAGTGCCATGACTAGAATTCTGTGATTATGCTTGGAAAAATGCAGCAAATTCTTTGACATTTTCGCATTCACATCCGGCAGAATTGTTTTTGCTTGAACGCAAGTTTGCAAGCTACGCCGATGGTTGGCATGTTTTGCTGACAGTGGTAGAACTAATTCTGGACCAACAAAGTCAATCACAGCGTCCGCTCTAACCAATTCGTCTACTCATGCATTTCCAGTAATATCGGAATGACAGGCTATTCATAGAAGGTAGATAGCATTTGAAATGCCAAGCTCTCCAATTTAAGTTCGACATGCGATTGCTAATTTCGATCTCAAATCTATCGAACTATGTGCTTTCAGGGCAGCCTGACTGTCGGAGCAGAAATAGATTCATTTACCGCAAATTCCCTGTTGAAGTGCCGATTGCACGCCACACAGAATTGCGATAATTTCTGCTTGGAATACGGTACAGTATCTATCAAGCGAATGAGATTGGTTTAATCTCATTTCACGACAATAGACTCCAGCACCGGCTCGACCCTCCAAACAAAGACCTGTCAGTATAACAAACTACATATTCTTCAAGTTGTCGCTCCATCCAACCAGACAGCCATTCCTCTCGAGGAGGAATTCTCACAATGAAAGTTTTAAAAGGAAACTACATGTGAGCGTAAGGTCCCTGGGAGCAAGTGTATACTCATTCCAAGTAACCATTTGGTGTCATAGTCTTGTGTGGCTAGTTGCATGACCTTTTGGGTTACTGTTCCAAAGCCCAGTAACTTTAAGACGGAATGCACAAGAAAGTGCTACTTGTTTCAGAGACACATACAGTGGTTTTATATTCAAGAGTGCTTCTAGAGCAGCAGTAGGTGTCATCGCAATCAAGACCATCCTCTGAAGATAGTTTAGCTTTGATTGGATTGTCATAACTTCTCCCTTCTGCCACCAAACGAGGCAACCGTATACCAGTATTGGTCTATCGATTGTTGTATAGATCCACAGTATGTCTACATTGGCCGAAGACCATGAAAGCTTTCTTGATTCTTAAATCGATGTGAGTCGTCGAATTAGTTTTGAGACAATAATAACCCCAATGTACTTAACTTGATCTGCGACAACAATTTCAGAGTCAATGAACTGCAACGGACGAGCTCCGGTTGTGATCCTTCGTTGCGTGAAAAGCACCATTTATGTTTTATTTGGATTAACTGATAGTCCAACTTCAAGACACTATTGGTCAACAATACATGAAGCTTGTTGCATCAAATCAAAAAATGTGTAAGGACCCGAATGACAACAGTTAAAGGGTCTTAAATAAAGACAAAAAAATTGTTAATGCAAATACCATTATTATGTGATAATCATCGGCGAAACTATACGTCGGAAAAACAAGCTCATTATGTTTCCGCGACAAACCGTCGGCGACAAGGTTCCATAAACCACCTTCAGGACATCCGCAGACACTCAGTTTCTTTGTCTCTACTTGTCTTAACAATGAACACAGTTGTCGATTGCTAAGCATTGCGTGCATCAAGTTCGTGATATATGAAGGTACTCCATGATCTCGTGCTGCTTTCAAAATGAATTCGAAAAAGCACCTTCAATATCAAGAAAAACTCCTAGACTTGATTGCGTTTGTAGAAAAGTTTTTTAAGTGTTGTTGACGACATTGTGTAACAGAACGTAGTAGTAGACTTCCCCCGCTGATAAAGGGCGAACACGAAATTATTGCGACACATTCAACAGGGCATAACTTTTTTACCATTGGGTAAAAATCAGCCAAATTTTGCACACTTTCTCATTGATGTGTATTGTTTACATGCTGTCAAACTCGAAGTTGTGTTTTTCGATTCAACGAAAATGGAGGTGAACCAACGCGAGTCGAGAGAACAAATGCTTTCCAAACACCTGGAGTTTCCTGACCTGTCGCACCGGCAGTTGGGAAAAATGTTGAACATTCACCATTCACCAATTCTCCAGAGTGTTGAAGCGGTTCCAGGAGCGGTTGACGTTGGACCACGGCAAAGGAGCTGGAAGAAAACCGGGACCGGAGAACAAAAAGACGGAGGGAAAGGTGAAGCGGATGATTAAAGCAAATCCCAACCTCTCAAGCCGTGACTTGGCTAAAAAGATCGGCATGTCGCAGAGCTACGTCCAGAATGCAAAGAAGAGAGCTGGACTACATACATACAAGGTACAGAACTCCCCAAACCGCGATGAGCGGCAACAATCGACGGCTAAAACTCGGGCACGGAAGCTCTACGAGAAGATACTGACAAAATATGGCTGCTGTGTGATGGACGACGAAACGTATATAAAAGCGGATTTTAAGCAAATTCCGGGGTTGGAGTTTTTCACCGGCAAGAGCAAGTTCTATGTGGACGACAAATTTAAGAAGAAGAAAATGTCAAAGTTCGCCTCCAAATATCTCATTTGGCAGGCGATCTGCTCTTGCGGACTGAGGAGTGAGCCTTTCGTAACAAAGGGCACAGTAAATGGCGAGATCTACAAATCTAAGTGCCTCGAGAAGCGCCTTTTGTTGTTCTTGCAGCAGCACGACGAAGCTCCGCTATTTTCGCTAGATTTGGCATCTTGCCACTATTCTAAAAGTGTCCTGGAGTGGTATGAGGCCAATTCTGTCCATTTTGTTCCAAAGGACATGAATCCCCAAACTGTCCGGAGCTGCGCCCGGTGGAGCAGTACTGGGCAATGATGAAGCGGGAACTTCGGAAGAGCAAGAAGACAGTCAAAGACGAGAAGGACGTATTAAGAAAATGGAAAAAAACTGAGAAACTGGTACCAGATGACACTGTAAAGACTTTGATGGAGGGCATCAAGCGAAAATGCGTTCAATTTTACACTCAAGGCTCCATCGATTAACTCTTCTTTTGATTTTTGAAGTGAATATATGTATAAAACTACCCTAAAATTTTGGTTTGATTTTAAACATTATAAGAAAATTGGCATGACATTTTCGGTGTCGCAATAATTTCGTGTTCGTCCTTTATGCATGTTGCATTGCAGGCAACGGGTGCTCACCCAAGCTAACATCCCGAATGTAGTGGTCAATTAAACGTTCCGCTAATTTAAGAAGGAAGGAGGTCAGACTGATCCGTCTAAAGCTCTTTGCCTCCTCATAAGTGACGCGGACACCTTTGGGAATGAATTTTACAGTAATTTCCCGCCACGCTAATGGAATGTATCCTGTTGAAAGACTACCTCTTTCAAAATATGCTTGATGTGTTCCTCTTTGTAGTAGAACAAAAAGAATCCATCTTTTCCTGGAGACTTATTATATACGAAGCAAAACTTTCAATCGCCCATTTGATCGATTCGGTTGTCGTAATTATGCCCAAGAATCAGAACTACCTGTAAAGAACTCAGGCGCAGTCGTCAGTGATGGCTCCGTACAGCCTGGAAAGTTTGTGTCAAAAAAACAGTTGAGTCCTACATCTTCGTCAGACGAGTGAGTATTCACCATTAGTAGTTCTAGTCGAACTGACATGAAAGTCTTTCGAATTCGAAAGTAACTTATTCGATCTGCTAGTCTCGTCGAGGCTTGAGACATTTGTGCAGAGACTTTTCCAACCACTTCGCTCAGAGTTTCTATATTCTTTGCGAGTCAACTTCAATGCCTCCGACCCGTCCCTGCGTCTGCTATTCCAAACTTTTCTACATAACTTTTTGAGTCGAACAAGTTCGGTATTCCTCCCAGGTGGTCCTCTAGAAGCTAGCATAACTCGAAGCGGGCAGGCCTCTTGGTATGCTGCTACTATGAGTGAGTTTGTTTTAACCACGACCTCATCCAAGTCTCCTGGATATTCAATCGTCGGAAAAAAAACCCTGAAACCTAGTCGCCCAGCCCTCTTCGTAAAGGTCCCCTCACGGCTCAATCGCATTCTCACAACACGAAATCCTATGGGAAAACCGGGAAAAAGTTTATCCAAGTGGATTCCAGTTCTCCGTAAGGTATCCGTATTTGCTATATACACGGGGGTTTTAATCTCTTATTCTCAGTTGTTTTTGAATTCGACGTGGTGAAAATAGACTGAATTTATTTTGTTGCTTGCACTGGTTCTATCGAAGTCGAGGTCGCTTGGAGTTTCTGAACTGAAAGTTTCCTGGTCACATCTTCCTTCGGAAGAGAATTAAGGCCGCTGGTCTTGGTCCACATGTCAATTAGTCAGCGGTAATACTGGTTACAGACAGATATTTTTTTGACTGATTGTAAATAATTACTATATTGTTTATAAAAGCTATTTAAACATGAAGTGATCATTCCACTTAGTCAAAACAATGCGTATTTGGTCTGCATATTAGTTGCTCTATGAATCAGGTTCCTAGATTGGTCAATACACGCAATTATAATTTGTGCATCCCAAAGATATGTCAACTTCATCGGTGTCACGGTGGATGCGTGTTTCCTTACAATGCCATTGCATCAGCGAACAAAATGTGCAATTTTGACATAAAGTAAATTTTAAACAGAGATAAAATCTGAACGGAAACAATCCTATCACACTATGGTGGCTCTTTTTCAAAGGTTACATTGCTGACGAATCACTACGTAAAATGCCTGTTTTAACCCACCTAGCGGTGCAATTGTGCCTTTCTCATTTACTAATTGATTTAATGTCTGGTTACGTTCAAAATTACATTGTGGAAATGTCTATTACATTCTTATTACCCTTGATAATCATATATAAGTGCACGACTATCACGAACCTGATAAGCAACATGTCGACGCTGACACACTTGAAACAAACAAAAATATAATATTTTATTAGCTTAATCAGCGTGAGTTCAATGTTGTGTTCATGTTAACATATTTTGAAATGCGGGGTGATGGAGGTCCAACATCCAACTGCATTTTATATCTTCCATTTGAGATTAGGTTAGTTAAAATTGGTTCATTCATCATCGAAGTGGCTTTAGTTCTGGAATATGCCCGGAACCCGGGACTTCCGAAATTATCGATAGTGAACAATGTATTCCAATAATCTTTGATTCGCCATCAGTGATCTAGGCCTGCGAATCGAAGTAATTTGATGTGCATTTCAATAAATTTTTAACCTATGAGGTATTACGATTGTACTGGTTTATATGAAAAATTCCTATGTCACCGCAATAATCAAACTGTAACTCCGGAACCAGAAGTCAGAACCGATTGGAATTCAATAGCAGTCAATGGGAGTATTATACCTTTCATTTGAAATCAAGTTTGTAGAAATCGGTTAAGAGTTTGAATACGTGTAACATAGTTCGGACATCATAGGGTTACCAGTTTATATGGGAAATTGCTGTGTGACCGCACTCTTCAACCCGTAGCTCCGGAACCGGAAGTCCGATCAACTAAAAATAGCGTCTTATGGGTGCGTTATACCATTCATTTGAAACTAAGTTTGTGCAAATCGGTTCAGCCATCTCTGAGAAAATTGAGTGACTTTATTTGACACACACATACATACGCACACACAGACAATTCGCGATCTCGACGAACTGAATCGAATGGTATATGACGCTTGGCCCTCCAGGCCTTTGTCATATGTCATACGGTCACCAAATTTAATTATTATTTTTAGGGGAAACAACCAAATCGTTAAAAGACGAGTTGTACGATCATTTACAAGTTTCATTTCAGAACGATAAACGACTGACCAGTTGTTTTACTTACGTCAAATCTTCAATGGACTGTTGTAGTAAGACTAATTTAGCAGGGTAGTATAATCCAGATTGGATAAAAATCCTTCCGCAGAGTCTTCTATCGGGTCTTTATTTCGAACATAGCCTATTCCCACAAGTAAACATGGGTACAATAATGAGAAGAGATATAAAATTCCATTGCATAAGTATTCATAAGTTAACATCCATTTCAAATGAAGTTGCTTGCTGTAAAAACTCAACCAGAATACTCTAACACCCAAAACTTCCATAATCCATTACATTCCATCCATGCATCCATTAAACCATTCATTTAATTCACACTGATCCCACCATTCTCTGGCCTTAAAACTGACGGAGCCCAAAAGCGCTTATCCTCACCCTTCTTGCCCCTTCAAAACAAATGCTCAACACTAAGGTTTTCGGTTGTTCGTCGTTTATATGTTGTGTAATTTTCGTTCTGTTCGTTGCGATATGTTTTGCTTCACTATGAAAAGATGTACTGCTGCTTTTTATCTGTTCAACAGGCCAAAGCTATTCACGTTCATTAGGACCCACTTTCCGGTCTTTAGCTAATGCAGCTTATCTCTATGTACCATTACACAAATGTGCCGAACTAGTATATCCAGTGCTTATGTGGTTTTCAAGCGCAGAGATTCGGTAGAATCTCGCAATGTTTAATTTATTTCACTTTTTAAGAGTAGCTACATTTTTTTTCTCTTCGGCAGATATAAGCGATGTTTCGCTTTTAGATCAGATATTGTTGTGAAAGTAGGTTAGCTAAATTGGAGAAAAGATCACAAGTCAGGCGCGGTGAAAGTTTTTGTAAGCCAAAAAGCGCTGTACGCACACTTAAAAGGTTGAGGATATAAAAGTAAACCAGATCTAGGTTTAAGCAAAACACATGTAGCGTCCAGAGGTGAGAGGGCGGAGAAGGCAAATTGGCTTCGTTTCATTCTGTTAACGTTTGACATGTTTTACTTTATGTTATGTTCTTTCCGTTAACCTTCGCTGATAGCTTTAGCAAGTGATAAAACGAGACGCATCCGTTGAGATTCATTGCTCAATTTCTAACCATTTCTATTGTCCAGCTTCAACCCAACACATCCGGTAGCGATGGAACCGGCCGGACTGGACGTCCCCGATGCAGGCCGCAGCTATGAACCGTCGTCGAGAGGCGGCGGCCCGATTTCACTTTCATCATCGACCAGTAGTCTTCAGCAAAACCTACAGCAAAACATACCAGTAGATCGGACTAAAACCCCCAGTAGTAGTGCCAGTAGATTTAATTCCAGAAGTAACATCTATACCGATATCGCTCTTGGTAAATCTATTCAAAATTTGATGCGACCTTCGGCGCCTGAAAGCGTCCGCTACCCCATGAATCCTTTTTCGCCGACGGAACACCAGGGAGACCCTTTTTGCCGTGCGGCTTGCAATTTCATAAACGATAGCAACGGTAGTAACACTATTGCCACGTGCACTGTACAGTATCCCCACAAATGTGTTCAAGATTTGATCAAGGAGGAGCTCGGTGTTGGTTCGCTGCGTGGTCCCGGATTCGGTAGTCTTAGCAATACTGGCAGCCTGGTGAACATTCACATCGAGTCGGAGTTGCAACATCACGGTACCGGGGGCGGCGAATACCAGTCGCACCCGGGCTCGGGACGTTCCAGTCCGGCCCTGCAGATGTTCCATCATGATTCACCCCCGAAGCTGCTGAGCGCAATTGGCCACTCCATTAGTATACCGAGCAGTGCCCGGGTTAGCCGAGCTCCGTCCCCTTCGTTCCTGGCACCGGCCGGCGGAGAGCACTCAAGGTTGGGATTCGAAGATTTCTATTTGTGTTTTGTTTTTGATTTTTCAGATAATTATTCGTGATTTTTCCAATACCACCCCCTTAGCGAAGAGTTCTGTTTTCCGGTTTTGGTTTTTACTTGTTTGTTCTTTTAAATCAATATTGAAAGATTTGAGTGACATTGTTCTGAACCTGAGTGCTAACCAGCGTGAATTTGTGTTTTTTTTCTGATACGTTATCTGTTTTCGAAAACAAACGAATAGCGTTTGTTAATGAACATATGTTAATCAACTTTTAACTTTGAGCATTTTGAAGTTTAGACTCATCAATGCTAGTTGTGTGACAGATAGTACTCCTGTTAATTGTAATAGAATTTTTAAAAGTTCTAATTTTTCTATTAATGTACTAACTGCGTTAGAAATAGGTTAGGTGAACCCGTAGTAAATATCAACCGCAATGTTTCCCGAGTTATACAATGTACAATCTTGACACATTTGAAAGCTACAGACTGATAAAATCAAGAGTAGAAATGAAATGAAAGGCTATTAAAATTAGATTGTCTATAGTCTGTCTATTATCAAAATATGATATGCATGCAAACACAAACGCGTGTTCAAAAGTAGTTTACTAACGTAGAAATGGTTGTACCTATATATGTAAAAATACATCTGACGCAACTCTAGCAACAAAGAGTGATAGCATTGAGAAGGTATGATAGTGTGTTTTGTATCAGAATGACATATTTGGCTTGAATGACCTCGGCATGATACTGTACCTTGATGTAGTCCGGGGGCTTTTCCACCAAAGCAGTATTACAGTGTTTATATCACAGAAGCTTGGGATGCGATTATTTTCAATTTTAGTACTTAACTTGGCGACCTTTATTATCCACTGCCATGGTCAAATAATATACAATGTAAGTTTAGGGCCTAATTCTATCTGGAGGTACCCTTCTTTTATTGCTATATTTCAAATTAGATCCATGCTAGCACTCCCTAATACAAATTACCTATTCTGTCCTATACACTCACAATTTCTCATTCCAAACGTACAAACGTGACCTTCGCGTTAACACAAACCTGGTCACAAATGCGAACGTCCGCGATCTCGCCAACATTAAAACACCCTGGTAATTAAGTGAGCGTTTGCACCTAAAAATTTACTAACTTTAATCATTTAATCATGAATCGGTCACGTTCGGAAGTCTGTGCTCTTGATCCTAGCAGCCCAAATTCATGCCATCAGTTGGACCAATAGAAATAAAAACTAGACAAGACGTCCACGCGCGATCATTGAAGAACACGCGAATATGTGAATGGCCACACACTTATAAAAATAATGTGTCTACGCGAAGTTACATACACACTAGCACATGCGACAAAAACGTCAACGTACAAACGCTCGAGTCCTTCGCGATCATCCACGCACAACCACACCCACGATCACCCGATAACACCCCGGTGACTAAGTAAACGGTTTAGCACTTATAAATTCACAAACGCGGTCTCAAGAGTGAACCTCCAAATGCCCGTGTTCGCGCGCGATCATGAATCGGTTTCGTCCGGTAACCCCTATTATCGGCCCTAGTAGCATAAATCGAATGCTTTCAGGAGGACCAATCAAAAAGATTATGCTCATATCCACTAAACTACATATAGCGACATAAAAATCGAATTTATACACAAGAAGTCACACACACGCGACAAACAAACATACAAATGCTTGAGCCCTTCCCGATCATCTACGCAACCTACACCCGCGCTCTCGTAGACATGATAACATCCGGTGATAATATGAACGTCTCAGCACTTATAAATATTCCAACGTGGTCTCAAGCGTGAACATACAGTCCCCCGTACTCACGTAGTCACGTCCGGAAGTCTCTATCCTCGATGCCAAAAGTCTTGGTCCATGCCTTCAATTGAATCAATTAAAAAGAAAGCTCTCATATCCACTGGACAACACGTTCCATGGCAACATGACTGTGAACTCTACTGATATGGAGTAACGCACTCCCTGTCAGAATGTGATCCGTACACTGAAAACTAAATATCAGAATGACGGTCCGCGTGGCCATCCAAGAACACACGCAAATATGTGAATGGCTACAGGGTTACAAAATCGAATTTATTCACGCGAAGTCACATACACACGAGCACACACGACAAACACATCAACGTACGAAGGCTTACGCTCTTCGCGATCATCTACGCACACCTACGTTTGCGATCACGCCAACTTTATAACACTCCGATAACAATGTGAACGTTTTAGTACTTACGAAGTTACAAACGCGGTCTTAAACGCAAACACGCGATCGTGAATCTGTCACGTCCGGAAATATTTACCCTAGCAACTTAGGTCCATACATTCAGTTATATCAATCAAAAAATAAAGCGCATATCCACTAGACAACACGTTCCAAGGCGACATGACTGGGAACTCTAGTGATATGGAAGAACCCACTTTGTTCTAGAATCTGAGCCGTGCACCAAAAATTAAGTATAAGATTCACGGTCCGCGCGCTTTGCATCTAGAACACACTCGAATATGCGATGGGCAAACGGTTTTAATATACAATTTATACATGCGAAGTTACATACACATTAGCACACGCGACATACAAACGCACACGCGATCGAACACGTTAACGTACAAATGCTCGAGCCCTTCGCAATGATACACGCGATCGCGAAGTCCCTACGCCCGCACATACCTGAACCGTACAATAAACATCACATTCAGAATCACGGCCCGCTACAATTGGCCTAAAGCAGTGTTTTTCGCCATAGAAAAATTAAAAAAAAAATAAATTAATCCACATAGAAACGTCGACGCCCTTTTAAAAAATTGTTCTCTAATCAATTCTTCAACTTAGCGCTGAAAGGTATGATGATCTGATGTGCAAAAGGCATGCTTCTTAGCTTCACGGACGAGATCGACATCATTGACGTTGGTTGCAGAGTAGTGGAAGAGGCATTTGTGCATTTCTAAAAAGGAAGCTGCGATAATCGGACTATCAACTGTAACAAGACGTGGTAGCTGGTAGAGAGTGAGGCAGTCCAAATGGCATTGTTCCAAAGGTGAACATCAATAGGATGCGGCACAAGATAGTCGACGAATTCATAGACCTTGGAATACTAGTCGCGTGGTAGCCGAGGGGTGTTGCTGCTGCGAATAGGACTTTATATGATTTCTTCGGAATACCGCTCGATTAAAAGGTGGTTGGCTCCATAGGCCTTATGCCAAATATGAGCTTGTTCGGTTGCTTCTGGTTTATTTACGAGAATTTTTTGTTTGTAAAAATATGTGAAAAATTGGCAATGAAAACCATAAACTCAGGTAAAATACGCAACTATCATTTTGTGCATTCCAAAAGCCTCAGATATATAGCTTAAGGTGAAAGTATCAAGATTGCCGAAGACTGCAGATTGATCCGATTTTTTAGTAAAGGGATATTCTAATATAAAATAAACTTTCAACTAAGCTGTTCGTAACAAAGTAAGCTAAGCGACCTGCTGTTTTGAGATATGCATAGTAACAGTTGGATTTTTGTTTGTATTTTATGTTTCTATTTCTGATTTTTCATCTATATTACCATCGAATCTAGAAATCACTTGTGAGTGAACTTATAGCTATTGGAAATGGCCCATATTTGACCTATTAGACCTATTGGTGATCTATTAGTACTATTAGAATTAGCAGTGTTTCGAAAAATGAACGCAGACGCATGAACCACGAACTGTACCAAGTATACAAACATTTTGACATTGGGAGGGTGATGAAATACGGCAGACTGCAAAAGGCTGGACAGGTTCACGTAACGCATATCGTATGAATTTACGCTGGACTGCTATGGTTTAAGGAGAATAGTGGCCCAAGATCGAGTGAGACGGCGCCAGTGGTAGAATGGTAAGCGTGACCGCCACTCATTCCAGTTGGTCTGGGTTCAATCCCAGCCGAGGTCGTTGAGATTTTTCTTAGGTGAAAAAATCTGTGATCGCCTCTACCTTCGGAAGAGAAGTAAAGCCGTTGGTCCCCGGTCCATGAGTTGATGGGTCGATATCTAGTCCAGATAGTAGTGTAGTCACCTTTCTGGCGTCGGTAATGAAGAAGTAGAATCAAACTTCTATACATACTAACAAATTTCCTCCTCCCGTGATACTTGTGTAGTGCGCAGCAAAAGCAAGTATCGGACTAACATTCCTTCCCTTTCCTTCCGCGATCTACGTTCAGACCTGGCTGGCGTAAAACAGTTTAGGATTACCAGGAGTTGCACATTGAAAGATGTTTTTTGCTACTCCCAAGCATAATTATCTACTGATTCCCTGTGCAACTTGAGCTTTTCGTCACGACGGTGATGATGTATATCCTTTCAATATCGAGCAAAATGACAACAGTGAGCATTGCTTCGAAAGCAAAGAAACCGATATTCTTATGTTTGTCACCGGAAGTGTAATTCGCAAAAAAGCGTTATTCAACCGAGTCAATACAATGCGCAAAGTGAAAAAAATACTAAAGGTAAAATTTCATTCCGTCGCGTACGCAATTTAGTACTGATAACATTGAACACGTTAGTCCAAGTCAAAAATTTACTTTGCGAAGCAAACTAAAACGTGAGGTTTAAACTGACAGCGTTGTAATTAAGATTCCGGTATGTATGGAAGATGGCAAAATTGAGGAACGACTACATTATATAACGAAATGGAATCCGTTACTCCAAATACTTGAAGAAACTTTGCCGGCCTATAGATCTATGCTTTCCTGCTAGATTCAAATAAGCATAAGCATAAGAGATCGCCCGTAGTTGCTACTCCGTTATTGACCAGAACCAAATTAGTTTGCAAAATGTTCATTAGAACAACATGCTTGGGAATAACATGATGAGCCACATTGTACAATCTATTCTGATCCCTGCATGCTGATCAATACCGACGCCGGCCACGTCCGAATGCAGATCTTCTGGGAAAGGAAGGAATGTTAGTCCGATACATGTTGCTACTAGAGACCGAGGAATCCTCTGCATCTCCACATGTATCACGGGATGGGGAGAGTTGTTAGTAAGTGTGCCAATAGCGTTATCATGTAATAATTGCTCTGGGCAGCCGGCTGCCGAGAATTTGGGAAATTTATCATTTGTTGTGTTAATACGATTAGCAAAATAAGCACCTTGAACTCCGGATAGCCGGATATAAGGAGCACTGCTTATATTTTGTAATAATATTCAATCACACAATGAATTTTTTCGTGGTTTCTATCGTGTCGGTGCTGATTTTACCCGGCGATTGTTTGAATAAAATGAGGAATCTTATACAGAAGGTTCATCAGAATCTTCCACAGGTATCGCGGAGTTGGTGGTTTGGAAGGGAATAGGGTCTAGGATTCGCTCCAAGCAAGCGATGCGACCTGTATAGCATAGTTTATTAGGTAGTAGTTCAGTTAGTTTTCGAGAACACGATCGCTCGAAAAATAAGATCTACCGAGAGTATGCTATGTTTTCTAAACAAAAGCAATTTCACATCCACACAGCCGATCGTGGGAGTATTGCCTAGAAAAGCTAATCTTATCTGTGTAATAGGCCGGATCACTATTTATTGCGACATTATTTAGACTAATTTCGCTATTCCTTCTCTACGATATATTTTTTGGGTTGCAAACTACCGAGTGATAAAACGTTATACAGACAGAGAGTTATGATAGCTCTAGATGTTATAAATCAACGAAAGTATTTCCTATTTCTAATATCGGATTGTTTGTGAAATACACGTATACGAACGATTATATCGAACATTGAAGAGAAATACAGAGGATCGTTAACCTGATGCACGGGCTTGTTACCAATAACGGAACTTGAAATTAGATTCATTAAAACAGACGCGGCGAATTTTCAGTACGTATTGACCCGCGATCATCGATACTAGTCAAATTAAAGTCTTATTGGCGCTGATTTCCGAACAACTTTTACGGTATTGTTTTCTCGGCTATATCGCATACTCTCATTCTGCTACTATCGGCAGAAGGCTGATAGCTCCCAGTCGTGGCCGGTCTAAGGACCAAATGTCATCAATAGACTTAGACTCGCGTGGAGGCATGCGGTAGAATAGAAAACTAAGCAATGAAAATGACAGCAAAACACTTATTCTTCGTGCTGACATTACTGAAGGTAATTGCCAACCGGTCCCCGATCCCTCTCGCGAATTGTCAATGCTCAAACCTTATACATGATTGAAGCCATCATTCCACTCAAATAAGGCCATGTGTTTTCCCAAAGCACATTGAATGCTCTGTGAATCAGTTCCCCCGTTGGTAAAACAAACCCTAAAGAAACATAAAAATTAGTTTGCTCAGTCCAAAGAAAAGTTTGCCGACCGGCAGATACGTGTTCCCTTACAGCGCCATCACATCAACGAACACCCAAAATTTACATGCGACAAAATATCTGCAATCCCGAATATAAAAGACTCAAAACCTCTACTCATTTGCAATAAAATAATACAGTAAAAAAACACAGTTGAATATCCAAGGCAGCTCATTTTTAAAGATAGCACCTGCGATGAAACACTCAATAAAAAAGGTGACAAGGGACGCGGACGAAATTAGCTGAGCCACCTATTTTTCGGGCGAAGAATTTTGGGCGACACCTGGTAGTCGCTAGTCGCTGGTGAAACGCAAATTATTTGAATGTCAATTTTTCTTATCGCCATATTTTTTCACTTTTCGGATCGAATTTTTTTCTCTGAAAAACCATTTTTCACCATTCCCACAATGTACACTGTGTTTCTAGATGTTTTCTGTACACTTTCATTGTCCTTGCATCGGGAATCGACGGCCCGTATTGCGAGGAAAAGATATTTTTTCATTTGCCAGAATTCAATTTTCACAAACTGTCACCACTCGCGTCTGTCGAGAATATGCCGAAAAATGCTTTTATAAACCACTTCACTCTGTATAATTGTTAAATTGCACCGTTATTAACACTTTTGACAACCGGGAGACAGTAAACTGTGCCAAAAATGATGAAAATTAACCGACTCGAAGGGAGCTCTACGAGAGTCGACCGCTCGCGACGAAGATACACACTCCTATATCTATGCTTTCCTGCTAGATTCAAATGTCATGAAACTAAAATTGCACCCATCAAGGACAGATTCATACGTACCACTTCTGTAATTAAACGGCACTGCCGGATTTTTTTCCGGTTTGACCAACATGATATTTTGTTTAGAATTTATGTATTGTAAATATAGAGCTTTCGTGCTCAATTTCTTCTTTTGGCGTATATAAAGCTCCATAAAGATTTTCCTTGAAAGTGTACGGGTCAAAAAACAAGTGTCACTCGCAGTGCCATAAGCTGCTAAGTTTTTACCTTTGTCCAGGCTAAATTGACCCACTAGATTTCTGCTGATATACCGCAGAAAGGCACAAAACAGGAGTCCCTATGCCGTATTAACCTTCTAGTATTCGCTGTAGGTGATTATAAGCCATCGTGTTCGGAATGAAATGTGCGAGATACTGACGATACACACAATGCTCTGCTCGACAGTGGTTAGATACAATACACACACACAATGCTCTGCTCGACAGTGGTTAGAGTAGGACAATTTATTCATATTTATCATAAACGTACAGTTACTATAAATCTAGCTTTGGTTTACGGATAGTATTTCCAAAACGAAAACAGCTATGTTGAAAATTTACTCAAACCCTTGGTACTATCACCGAAAACGGCATGACAAATAATTCCAACTAAATGCGATTGATGTAGGTCGAGCTCACAATTCGCGATATTTGTGTGGTTAAAGTAAAACTGACTCTAAATAACATTGGCTGGGCTAATACGTTTGTTGTTCGGCATATTCGTCATATAACGATCTTCTCTTGTTTCACACTGTGGCAAAATGGGTTTACACTTATAATCCGCAGTAATTCGAACGCCTATTACACAATTCATGGTAGGTCAAATATCAATTTTAGTGGCTTTGAGTTAATTGAATGTCACAGTACAGATAGTCAATAGAAGAAAATCCCCCAATGTTTTACGTTCTGGAAAGAGAGACGGGTTAGATCTAACCCTCTGCTCCGACAATATTCACATCAGTTCCCAATTTGCATGAAGAAAATAAACTTGATCACATCAAGCGAGCATAAATCTTTTTGGTTTAATCCCGCATTGCGTTTGAAATTTCTATACAAATTTGCATGGGAAAACCTACTCTAGGTATTTGTAATATCTTCTGCCGAAGCAAGTATGGAGATTCTAGTCTAGATACAAACTTCCATTCAATATTTATTTATGTATTTATGTAATTATGCAAACAATTTGTGTCCATCTTCTTGAAGTGGCAACAAACGATTTCGAAACTATGCAGAGTTCACGACAAAGTCGAAAATGTCGTTGAAGCGAAGGATCATTGCTGAAATCGTACTGTTGACAGACTAGTGTTAGTGTAGCGCATTTCAGTATTTGAGGGCGTAGAACACCGGTTGATACGTAGATGTTAATATGTGCTGTGATCAGGACTCAGACAGTAGAAGCTTAAACACAAAGTTAGCCTGTGACGCGTTTCTACGATCTACAATAGTATATAGCCCTAATAACTAATGCTCTTCGTATTGTAGCAAGTTCACAGGACATTCCACAGCAATGCAGAATGTCTTCAGAATTGACTAGACACCTTTAGTACCTGATACGATCTAAAACAGAATGGTTTTAAGCTAGAACAAATGTTCAATAGTCGCGTTTGCCTAGAAACTTCATCCGATTCAGTTTAATACTACGTTCACACTACGAGTTGAAACGTGTTTTAACGTTATCTTGATGACATTTTTCTTGTTGCTAATTATTACAACGTGTTTTAACTCTGTAGTGTCAACATAGTATAACTATTTATTTTTTGGAATCATTGGCGAAAAACTGCTTCCCCATGCATTAGAACGAAAATCCTATCACTCATGTGTTGGGGGTGGTCGTAGCGTATTGGTAAATCGATTGCCTTGTACGCAGCGCACCTGGGTTCGAGTCCCGACCCCGCATATAGGGTTAAATTTTTCATAGGAGATTTTTCTAACCCGAAGAGGCGAATGACCTTAAGGTTAAAACCTCTATAATCAAAATTAAAAAAAAACATCACTCATGAACAGTGAAAATAGAAGCAGACGATCTTGAGAAACTCAGGAATTATTAAAACAGGATCCTTTGTCTCTTATTTGAACGACGATATCACAGTGTACATGGTAGAATCGAAGTCAATGGCAGTAACGCGCAGAGCATCCAAGTTTATCAAACTTAGTTAACAATATCTAACGGTTACCTGTATCGGAAGTAGTCTTAAAATTTGTACATATCGTGTCTACCTATATTTTTTGGATATTTGTTTTGTATCCAACGACGTGAAACTGACGAGATTCTTCTTAACCGATCGACCCTGGAAAAATTCATGTTCACACTTGATGTAATGTCGGCAAGCTGAAAACAGTACCTCGTTGATGAGCGGTTCGAACGGTTTTGACACAACTTCCAGTGAATAAATTTTAACTAATTTTGTGAAAATCACTTTTTTGTAGGATTTGTCATTTGAAAAAAATTAGTAAAAAAAGTTTGACCCTTTTCAAAAGACAGTCCAGATCATTTTTGGAAAAATAAGGTGGCTTTTTGTGACAAAGTTCTCATGTACAGATAGTTTCATTAAAATCTCAGAGGGTGCAGCCAACTCTGAATACTATTTAGTGCGAAATTCGTCATATTGCTCAATTAGATGAGATCGAAAACTAACTCCGTAAAATCTGCTTTCGTGTTGCGGCTAGCTCAGGTCTAACACAGCATTCCGTGTTGCAAAAGAGTGTAGTTTGACCCCCATCCCTTTTCCAATAACATACCTTCCTCGTGCCTACTAGGCTCAATTTAATTCTTATTAGTCTTAACGTTACTTTTGTGGTAGTCTTGTGTTCTTCGCATATTTTGTAAAAAATTCATAGCTGACATCTAATTAGTTTAAAGTAAAACTAATCTTATTTTTCGTCTTCTTTTTCTTTTTTCCTCGTTTCAGGTACGTACAAAACATGGTGTTTATCGTAATATTCTTCCTAGTTCAAAGCCAGACAGGGTGACTTGTTGGTTCTTTTTGGGATTCTAAACTGAAGCCGACATCCCGCCGAGAAGTGAACTGGTTCAGACGGGGTTGCAGTCGAGCGTTGCACAGAAGAGTATTTGAGCTAAAAGCTGGCCAAAAGCGAAAACTCCAAACTCGTGCAAAGGCTTCTAATCCATCATGACTGGTTTCCTGGATAGCTACTACACAATTTGTAAGCCTTGTTTGATTTATTTATTTCATTTAGCATGAGCTGTCAGAAATTGAATAAAATAAAGGCGATCAATACTCGTCGAAAAAGTCAAGATATTTAGTTTCATGTATCTAAGAACCAGTATTATATATATCGGCTAGTCGTAAAGTATCTGCTAAATCCATTGGTATGTACATTCGAAAATCGAAATTAACCACCTAGTTCAATGCATATGACAGTTACAATCGAGCTGAATATATTGTGCAATTTTGAGTTATTTATAAACCGCTGTCTCAGTCTTTTAGAGCAAAACGATGGTTGTTTACTGCTCGACGTTTCGGCCTTGTGGTGTTGGCCTTTTTCAAGGGAAATATAAAAGGAAATTTCCCTTGAAAAAAGGCTAACATCACAAGGCCGAAACGTCTGGCAGTAAACAACCATCGTTTTGCTCTAAAAGACTGAGACAGCCGTTTACAAATAACTCAAAATCTCATCATCCCAGTCATTTGAACATAACCTCAAATATATTGTGCAATATTTCCCAAATATTCTGGCATTATAAAGTGATATTTAGTGATATATACCATCGTGAAAAAACATCCTTTCATAGCTCTTCAAGAGATAATCCTCATGTACTAATTTATGAATAGTTATAAAAGATAGCATATCTCAAGGTGTTTTGATAGAATGCCTTAAATTCTTGTTTTATTGGCTTATTTACTTACAGTTATCGCCAAAGCTATTAAAAGATGAGGGGTTTGTTTGATTTTAATGAAGATCTCAACTCATGCCCTACTATGCTCTAGTCACAGTTGCTCATACGTTGCATAATACAGCTAAGCCGCTCAATACTTTTCCATTGATTTTCAATTTCAATGATGATATGAATATCTCTCCTTATGGGTACTGACTTTTTGGTTACTGTTTTTTTTTGCGCAAAAATGTCCTGAGCATACTTTGTACTATTTGTGTATGCTTTGAAATAGAGGCGTGAGCGTTTTTGCATGAAACTCTCAAACAATTTAGAAGTGAATTATTGAGGGAGGTTTTGAATTTAATAGTTGATTGTGATAGATTCAATAGGGAGTTTGCACTTGAAAATGAACGTTGCATCACTGGCCAATAACTAAAAATCGGATAGAAAAGAACACTTCACACACTCACGCATTTAACTTACATCGGTCACCAGTAAAGTTACTGCCAATACCTACCATAGAGATAGGATTCGTGGAAAGGTATAATAATAGATGCAGTTAGTTTGCATCGTAGGATTCTATTTTTTTTTTTTTTAATTTTTCTATGCTGCAAATAACTGTGAAAATATAGAAACACGAGCCATAGTTGCAAGACGGATAAGGCATTCTTATATTTGTAGCGAGGAAATCGCCCCAAACCCTGAATTTACAAGCAGCATTCAGAAAAAAAAACCACCCGTGAATAATAATGCAAAACTTCATGAAATCAAAAAATACCATGCGTCTCCATGAACAAAACTAATTTTATAAATGACCAAATATTAACCTTTGACGCAAAACGGCGCAAAATAGCACTATAATTTTTGAAAACTCGATAACATTCTGCGTCAGTTGTACTAGATGAGATTCTTCAACACGCTTTTACCGATAGAGATGTCCCTCTGAATGTAAATAAGTTCGCGTTAAACAACATAGTTACATTGATTTCATTGGTAACTTTTTAAATACTTTTTTTTTTTTTTTATTCATTTCGTTTATTTGATAGGCACAAATGCGTTAGCTTGGCGGTGCCGAATTCTTTTGTTTTTACATTTTGAATATCTTAAAACTAGGAGGTTACAATGTTGAAATATTTTTTTAAAAAAGAGAAAAAATTTACAGCTATCTTAAGACTAGAAAAAAAAAAATTCTATATATAAAGGAGGGGGCAAAAGATTTTTTTTATGAAAAATTTTAAAACAAGGAATTCAATACTAATAGTTTTTTAGGAAATATTTACAGTTATCTTAAAACTAACAATATAGTTTGGTACACAAAAGGGGGAACAAATATTTATGAAAAATTTCACAGATGTTTTAAAACTAGGGATACAATTCTATTTACAAGATGGGGGACAATAGTTTTAACAAAGAGTAGAAATTACAACTATCTTAAAACTAGGAATACGGAATACAAATTTGATTTTTTATCGGATACTTATGCTTGGTCATTTCCAAAATCGGTGTAGAAGTAGTTGTATCAAGGACAGGGGAGAGAAGGCGTAGATGGTGACCGGTAGAGAAGAGCAAAACTTGCAACTTTCGCTCAAACGGGAGATCAGCGAAACAAATTTGCGCCTCAGTCTAGTAGGTCGGATTGGCGGATGGTATTCTTCGGACCCGCGGGGAATCCTTCAAAGGGAATCCTTCGGACCTCGAGTCGCTCTCGCTTCAGATTCCGTAGCGATAAGGGCGACGGCGGTTACATAGTGGCAGTCTGAAGCTTATCGGTTCCACACGGCAAGAGAAAACTTCTAAAAACGAGAAATAAAAAGAGAGGGGCTAAATTGGGATATTTATCGTTTTTATGAAAGTATAAATAAGGGACATATAGGGGAAATCACGATTTGCCAGCATATCTCGGACTGGGACATTGGGTGGTCTACCTCGGGCCCGAAGGGAATCCTTTAACTGAGACCTGGCGTCCAAATACCCGGCGCATACCCAGACAACGTGCTCGATGTCATGATAACCCTCGTCACAAGCGCACAGACTACTCTCCGCAAGCCCAATACGCCGCAAATGTGCATCTAAGGTGTAGTGGTTGGACATAAGTCGGGACATTACACGAATAAAATCCCGACCCACATCCATCCCCCTGAACCAAGGCTTCGTTGATACCTTTGGGATAATCGAATGTAGCCATCGTCCAAGTTCACCATTGCTCCACGAGGTTTGCCAACTGTTGAGTGTCCTCTGACGACAAATACTAAAAAATTCGTTGAAGCAGATTGGTCTTTCGTATATTTCACCATTTAATGCGCCCACCTTTGCTAATGAGTCGGCCTTTTCATTGCCCGGGATAGAACAATGAGAGGGTACCCAAACAAAGGTAATCTGATAAGATTTTTCAGATAACGTACACAAGGACTCCTGTATCTTCCCCAGAAAATACGGGAATTTTTTTTTTTTTAAATACTCATTATTTCTCAAATCAAAATACACCATTGAATTCCTGATATGATTTTGTAGTACCTATTAAAGCGAGATGAATTAGAAAGAACAAAAACATTTTGTCACTAAAATTCTTGCAGATTTCCAAGACCTTATTCGGTTCAAAAAATGTAGCACTTATATTTTTCAATCGATTAACTCAGAAATTTGGCGAATACAGCTTTAGATATGGTGCATTCAGGAAAAAAATATAAAAGGCTCATACCTTTTACATACAATCGACAATAAATTTTTAGGGTTTTGTCCGGGCCGGCCCCACTGTGCGCTGTCGAATCATTCGGGTACTGTTACAGAAAGTTACAACCGCACTTTAAGATGCATACCGATAGATTCATAACCGTAAATTTTTTCGTGGAACTAATCGTATCAATGCTTTTGGCTAGCTTTTTGATACGAATACTCCTTTGTACGTTGGTTCAACATCTGTAAGTAAATCGTTTAAATTCTTTCAATGAAAGAATTTCGGAAGAAATGTGCATATTGCTCCTACATTGGTTCAACGTGTGATTTACGGGGTTACGCCATTGGAGAGCACGAACATATTTCGGGTATTTTTCTTAACGCAATGAAGAGATGAATCGATATGTCTTAAAATAGGATTTATATTACTAATTGAGAAATTCCACGAAGATTCGTACGAAAACCTTTAAAATTGTAACCGACCATTTTTGGTTCCGATGGAACATCACACGTTTCACCGGTACGGAACACTAAACAAAAAATACACTGAATAAAGTTATAACATATTTCACAAAAATAAATTTATGGTAAAAAATCAAATTACAGAAAAAACCCTTTTTTTAACTTTTTTGAATTCTACAATGCACTGGTACTGGTACACCCATTAGCCATAAAATTATTATTGAAAAAATCACTTTTGTGATTCCATACTAATTATGGTTAGATAGTACGTACGCTAGATGATGCGCAGGTTCACGTACTATCGAAGTATGTTTCGTACACATGTTCTTTAACCCCTTCATGCCCATTTTGTTTGTGGACACCAACGCTTTTAAACAACTATAATTTTAGATTGTGGCAAGATTTGCTCACAAAAAACAAGTAAGGTTAGTAAATGTGACATTTGAAAATTAACACTTTCAAGGATCAGCTATAGACCTGAAGTTATTGCAATTTGTCTGATATGATTCCGATGGAGCAGTGCTGCCAGGGACAGTTTAAGTTGTCAACGGAAAATGAGTTTTTCGTATATCTTCGTTATGTTGCAATATTATTGAAAATTTATAAAACTCGTCAATTTAGACTGTCTTTGGCTACGTTTTCCACGAAATTTAACTATTGTAAAAATTCTAGGAGAATTGTATTGAGCATTGGAAGGTAAAAATTGAGCAGCTTCTAGCACTACGAGGGAAGAATCTATCTTTATCAAAAAAGGCTTTTCATGTTTCTTGACCCCACCGTTTTCAAGGAAAAATAGTTTTGAAACCTTACATGTACTAGAAAAAAGTTGGGCATGAAAGGGTTAAAGTATCAATTAAAAAAAAGAAACAGCTGTCTCTAGATAGTAATTCTCGCTTAACGCTGGATACTAGCAGTAAAAAGAGTACCAATTCTTGCAATCGATATATACAGGGTGTTTGGTTCATGATTAAGAATCTCTCGAGGGGTGATTGACTGTCATATTTGGAGAAAAAAATCGTTCTACACATACCATCAAATCAACCGTTACTGAGTTATTGAACTTTTTGTGTAAAAAACTTATTTATCTTAAAATACCTCTAACTCGAAAAGTATACCTCGTATTTTAAATCTTTTAGTTCCATTGGAAAGGTGAGAAAATTTTCTATTGAATGGTGTTCTCATATCTTTCAGTTAATTAGTTTTAATTCATACTATGTTGCGTTTCGGCTTCGCCTCTTCAGAAACCGACACTAACGTATTGTCGGAATAGATTAGCGCCGGCTTGACGCAAATCCCTTAAAACTAAAACACACTATGTGTTTCAATCAAACGACTGATCAAACGTGATGTCCCGTTCGAGCAGAAGTTCTGTTTATGCCGATGAGACACAAGTGAAGCCGAAACTTGGTTTTTACCAAATTTTCCTCCTTAGGGTGAAATATAGCATAGTAGTTTTAATTACCTTTTAGTTGTAAAGTAGTTCAAAGTTGGCGTTTTTAATGAGGTTTTTGATAATTTTCTCAAAATAATGAATTATGATTATAGCAATATCTATTATCCAAAAGATGGGTTTGAGGACGATTTATAATTTGTTCTTCAACATGATATTCCTATCTCTTCTCGTTTTCTTGTAATTTCACTTCTAAACTTTTCCTGTAATTGACTTGCAAGTTCTTAAAAGACTCTAATCTAAAAAATATGCTTTATATCGCCATTACCAGGGCTTCGTTGGAAAGCTGAGAAAATTTCCTTTCGATGTATGTACAGATATTTTAATTATTAATCAACTAAATTTATCGTCACTATTGTTAATTTTGTGCCCCTTAATATTCTTTACAACTTGTTATTTGACACTTTATCCCTATCGCTTTCCATTTCGCTGCAAATTAATAGTTAACACAGCATGACCTCATCACAAATGTAGTGGGTACGAAATCGTTGTTTTTGCATATGAAACGAGAAGATCAAAATGCTTTTGCTTCGATACTAAAAGAGATAATGAATGGAGTCAAAGGGAGAATTGCATAACTTTCTGAGATGCATTAATTCCATGATAATAATGGTGATGTTTATTATTTAATATCTTAAGAAAATAACGAAAATGCTAATAATAACATTAACTGTAAACTAATTAACTTCTAAAAGAATACTAAATTCACTTAACTGAAAGGTATTAATACATTTTTCTCTGCAAAATTTTCCTGGCTTTCGAATAAAAATAAGAAAAGGTACAATAAGTGCCATACTTTTTCAATGAGAGCTAGTATTAGTGAATATGAGATAAAAATATCCAAGTTCAATAACCCAACCACATGAAAACAAGACAAGATAAGTGTAGGGGAGAGAGGGTAACAGTGGATCAGCAGGAACTATGAAACATTCGCAATAAAATCATAATGCATGATCAGAATCATCTCATTCCCTCATATTTCACGATTTCTAATTCTTTACATGTGTTGCTATATTTTGGAAGAGATCTGATAACTCTATCTCTTTTAATGGATATTTGTTTGTTTTGTGATAGCTAGAGTAAATTTGCAATGAAAAACATTATTCCATCTTTATGAGTTACCATTCATTGAATAAATGTTTAATCTATTGCTATTTATAGCAAATTTTATGCCAACATTTGCCGCGAACAAAGTTTTTTGGTAACCTCTCATGGTTCTGTATAAATTCACAATTTTCATGAATAGAGCCATTGGGTAACTGTGGAACGATGGCGTATGGGGAACAGTGATTTTTTATTGTTTTTGTGGTCTGTCTCAAAATGTGAATGGGTTCCGATTTTCCACAGTAAATACTACCCATATAGTGCAAAATTAGTAAATTTGGGCAAGTTTTGTAGAAATTGTCTCTTATTTCAGAATGGCAGCTAATATGCATATATGGTGGTTCGATGTTACGCGATGATATAGTGGATTCTTTCGTAAACAAGCGATTTTCGCCTCAATATAACTTTAATTCAAAGCGCTAGGATCATTCTTCGTCAAAACAAAAGAATAAAATGTATAAGTAGAATATTTCACTATAGACGACATCGTGTTTCATAGTTCCTACCCATGGGGCACACTGATACATTTTACCACCGAGTGTTTATTATCCAAAAAATGTTATTTCCTGTGAATTTTACCAGCTGGAAAAAATATATGTACTAGTTAACAACAGAGTGGCACTATGTATTACTTTTGGTTGCACAAATAACAAGTATTATCATCAAAATTAAATTGTAGAAAAAATGTGTTTCATTGTTACCCTCTCTCCCCTATCATGTCAAAGAACAAATTATACAACTCTTCAAGACTAAAAATTTGAATTATTAAAACGGTGATGTTAACTATTAGGATTTTCGCGAAATGAACGAAAAATCGATCAAAATTGTTAAATTTTAAATAAATTACTGTGAAAAGGTTACTTAACCTCATTAGTTGAAACATTTGAGGACATTTTTCAATGGAAAATTTTCTCACCTTTCCAATGGATTCAAAAGATTTGAAATACAAAGTATATTTTTTGAGTTAGAGCTATTTTAAGGCAACTAAGTTTTTAACACAAAAAATTCAATAACTTAGTAACGGTTGAGATTTGAAGGTACGTGTAGAATGATTTTTTTCTCCAAATATGACAGTTAATCATCTCTCGAGAGGTTCTTAACCATGAACCAAACACCCTGTATGTGCCATTTTAACTATAGTTGAAGCTGAAAGCTTGAGACTTTCTCACAATACTCACAATACCTTCGAACATATCCATCGTTTAAACATTCAATTTTCATTTTAAAATTTAACCCGAATGTTCACTTCAGTAGAACCAAATCACCAGCCTCTCAACATTTCAGTAATCAGTTAAATAACACTCCACAACTCGTGCAGTTTTATCCAGATTTCAATCGCCCATATTTATCTAGGCGTGATTATCCGGCATCAAGTGATATATTTGCTTCAGGAGGCGTATTTTGTAAAAGGTTTTTCCCGCAACCCGCTGCTGTATTTGCGATTCAATTTGTTTTGAAACACGAAGCGTTAAAATGAGTTGTGAGCCACGCCACTAAAACTCATCATCCGTGAAAACAAAAAGAGCTTCACGTCTACGGGGAATCGTTATAATTCAATTAGTGTTCCGAAGTTGCGAGAGCGGAGATCGCCGGGGTTCACGAGCACCGCGCCGAGTAACACCGGAGTGATAACATTTTATGTATATATAACCAGGGAAGGTATACCCGATTGTTGGATCTACTAAGCTTCAATCGGTAAATAACTGTGAATAACAAACTTCATGACATTGGGATGATTGGTGAATAAAGAGCAAATTATATACATCTAGTCCCCCAATATAAAAGTTTGTCCGTAAGCAGCAGCGCATACCTTACGCAAAACCTGCCGCTATTGAATTAGAAAGCATCGAAAATCACGCGCCCACAGACTGCTTGTCGCCGTGCACGTTGACGTCAGCCGGTGTGACGGCGATTGTTTGTTATATTATTCGGTGTTTTTGTTTTCGCGTGCCGCCAACGCCATCGGCACTCGGTATAGAGGTGAGCTGTACTTATTATGATGATACACACAGACAGCACTGACGGAAGTGGAAGAAACAAAAGCCGATCGGTTTCATGCATATACATACGCATTTCGTATGGATGTGTGAACCGAACCGACGATTGTTTGCGGGCCGGTGGTTATAGACAAGATGCGGTGCCCGGATGGCTGGGTCTACCGAGGTTATAACTATGCATCATATGGCCTGCAATTGTTGCTTGAAACGTTATAATAGTGTTTTTGATTGTTTTCGCCGAAATTATGAGTTGTAACAATTATACGGACGTTTGACTCTCCGGCGATGGAGCGAGGCGGAGTCTGACACAATTGCTTAATCAAATACACTGTTTACAATTTAAGTGTTTTATTTGAAATTGTCCTAAATCCAGTATTCATTTCCAAACACCTTTACTTTCCTTTATTCTATTCATATCGCATAATACTTCCTTACACTGTATATTTTTATGATAAAAGTAAGGATTTTCGAGAATGGTCAGAGTTTTTCGAGTTTTTACATTCTTGTTGGTAATTGACTATGTTAATGGAAGAACTTACCATGAAAATCAAAGCGACCTGAATTAAAACAAACCATTTAATTTTAAACCAAATTTTTCTATGAAAATTAGCTAAACACTTTGTGTTTGCTTCCATTCCACAAGAAGTAATTATATTTAACCTACCCATAATGCGAACTGCCTGCATCTCTCCGCACCCACCGTAGTCATTTCGCATAGACATACAGCAAAAAGTAGGTCGTTCTGTTGTTTTCATTTTCGTTTATCATCTTTTCATTTTCCGTGGCAGCCGATCACGTTGAGACACACCGGCAGTTTTCGCTGTCATCATCTAGGCGATTGTATAAGCTGATTGATTTTTTTTCTTCACATTTCTCGATCGAAATTTCCCTGCCTTCAACCCGAATCTGACACGAACGACCGACGGAACCGCGTGATTGACCGCGAACCGGAAAAATCCAAACTAAGTCGCGAACGAACAACACGTTATCTAAGGCCCACGGCAACAGTCGCAGCCTGGCCGGGGTGGTCCACTTGCTGGCTGCCTTCACACGTGGTTGTCGGATGATCGGTTTCAGTGAGCCACCTTTTAATACCTGCTATAGAGAATGATTTCGCAAATTTTACTATTTATCGCCTGTTTGCTGTACTCCAGGCTGATGAAGAAAGATAGTATTTGTATTGATTACGTAGCTGGAAATATAATGATGGTGTCAAATATTACTTTAATACTGTAGACATTACTATGAAGTCAGAGTTCTAATGGGTTCAAATATTGTCGCTAGTATTTTCAGCACGCAAAATTGATCAATAACTGCAGTTGAAACCCGCTGAGCTTAAGAAAATTTTAGAGGAATGCACTAGTATACAGTACAATCAATAATAAAGACCCGATTTTATTTACCCCCGATTTTATCCGGTTTTTTACCCGATTTTATCAGCTTCATATGAAAATTGATTGTTGGTAATTTGATGGGCTCTAGCAGACGAACCAAGCTGAATTCGAGTAAATCCTTTCTTGGGCATATAATTCTTATTTTAGAGATCCGAAAAATGCAAAAATAAAAATATTAAATTTTTTTTAATTGAGTGCACGCTGCTACGAAAATCTAGCGAAATCGTCTTGGGGCATCAGCGGCTGCTTGTTCATTGGGCCATAAGCGCGACTTCCGGAGGGCTAAGTTGTAGATCTCATCAAATGCATCACAAAATAATGTATGCAAAGTTTTGTATACCGTCAAAATATTGATTTATAGCAAAACAAAACTATTCTTCGGGACTTTTGGCACTAAAAAGTTAGCTACGCAGTCTTTTTAAACCGATTTTAATTTTTTGAGAGTCCTGGAAAATAGAAGGAATTATCTTTCCAAAGATTCAAAACGAATCGTCGGGAGCGTAAATTCATCTGTTTTTTTTCGCTCTCGAACTGTGAGCGAAGAGCTCGCAAGTTATTTGTTAATGTTCAGCCAACCTCATGCTTGTGCAATACAATATCAAACCGCAATGCTACATACCTAGAAAAAATCGTGTAAATTTACGTCTCCTGACCCTGGCATATACGAGCATGAAAATTAACTTAGTTTTACGTTGGATTTTAGTTTTACATGACGTTGGATTTCGTAAATCACGTAATTTTACTTCACATATGGCGTTTATTCTGAATGGCAGTAAGTGTAATTTTATATTATTGCGCATGTAAAGTATATGTTTCATGTAAAATAAAACGAACACGGTTATGTTTCGTCACTTCGTGAATTACGGTTTGTTAAACTGTTTCATGTTTGCAATTACGTCAACGATAAACTTCAGATTTGTTTGGTGTGTGCACGTTGTTGGCTACACAGTTCAGAGATAATTTGAATAACACCACACATAACACATATGTCACATATATATCAACGTCTGCATGCTGTTCCATTTATGTTCGCTTTTACAATGATCAGGACTTTGTATAGCTGGCGTACCTGTTAGACAACACGTCTCATGGCGACATTACCGGGAACCCTATCGATATATGGTATCCCAATCTCTGCTAGAGTTTTAACCGCATACCGAAAATTTGATATCAGACTCACGGTTCGCGCGACAATTCAGGAACACACGCAAATATGTTACAAAATCACGTCAGCGTACAAACGTTAGAGCCCCTCGCGATTTTCCAATCAACCTACGCCCACGAACTCGCAAACACCCCGGTGATAAAGTGAACGTCTCAGTACTCATAAACTTACCAATGCGATCTCAAGCGTCAACCTACAAACTCCCGCTCTCGCGCCATCTTAGGTCCATACATCCAGTTGGACCAATTAAAAAATAAAGCTCTTATCCACTAGATCACACGTTCTACTGTGACATGACTGGGAACTCTAGTGATATGGAAGACTTTCTTCTAGAATCTGAACCGCACACGAACAAAATAAGTATCAGATTCACTGTCCACGCACGATCATCCAAGAAAACACGCGAATGTGCGAAAGGCACACGGTTATAAAATAGAATTTATACACGCGAAGTAACGTACAGTTTAGCACACGAGGCATACAAACACACCCGCGATCGAACACGCTAACTTACAAACGCTCGAGCCTTTCGCAATGATACACGCGATCGCGAAGTCCCTACGCCCGCACATATCTGAACCGTGCAATGAATATCACATCACGGCCCGCTGCAATTGGCCTTAAGCAGTGTTTTAGTGGGCGACGTTGCCTGTCTCGTCTGTAATTGTAGTGTGTGATTCTGACGGGGAGCCCTAGCGCTACAGCTCCAGTAGGACAACACTCGAAAGAAAAGTATTATAAACACTGCCACCAAGTAAACCAAAAAAGAAATAAAACCCTGATATAAATGACGTAATTAAATTTTGTATAGAAGGTAGCATTCTCAAGTTATGCATGTGAAAAATTCTGACACAGTTTTTACAGCCATAACACACAATTTCGAAATCAACACTTTGTAGGTTAAGTATCTACGAAGAAGTATAACATAACCCAGCACATGTTCTACTTAAATTTTGTGGGTCGATGATTAATCCTCTTAGAAGTATTTACGTAGAAATAACATTTGAAACTAATTTACTTAGGGACTAGGTGTCTTCAGTAGAGTTGTTGAGAATGCTATTACAAACAATTTTCTGAAGACATTAATACTATATGTATTATAAATCTAAATCTATTTTTTCAAAAAAAAAGTTTAAACTTGTTATTCGAATATTGCTGTTTACGAAAACTCTTAAATCTGTTGACCTTCTGCTAAGCTGTTTAGATCATAAAATACATATTTTTATCCAAGATATAAGACTAAAAATTCCAAATAACAAGTTATAATCTCGATGTGTTACATACATAGAGCTTTTATGTCTTTAAAAAAGTTTTAGTTTTGGTCGAATTCACCACAATCCAGACTCTAGTTTTTTATTCTAGTTGTTGTTTCATAACTTTGTTTATCACCAAGCCATATTCAGACATGAAAATATATAGGAGTATGAAAATTCGCTGTGATTTTAACGCCGATTAAAAAATCGGAACAGTGCACTTTGAGCTCTCAGTTTTGATGGGCGGGCCGATAATTACGGAAATTTCCCCTCAAATAAGCTATTGTGAGCCAAAATTGAAAAAATGTGTCACATTTTCAACACACACCCAGTTTGATGGACTAATTGAATTTTGAAACTGAATTCCTACAACTGTATCCAAGTGTTCGGCACACGAAAGAATTGTGTCCGCATGTTGTAAGAGATTTAAAATTAAAAAAAGAACAAAAAAATCTTATTCACTTTTTGAAATGATGTATGCTATTTGAATACATTTGAGCCGCACCTCGTGCCAGACCGCACGTCGCCTTAGCCGATTTGACGAAGACCGATGAGAGACGCTAAAACGTTCATTGACGAATGTGATCATCGGTATTAATAAACTGGTTTTTGGGTGAGCGTTGTGTTATTCCCTTTTCCCAAATTTTCGCGCTGGTGTCAGGGTTTTATGTAGTGTACTGGCTCCTATGTTCAATCTGCTCAGTTTTGGCTACCTCATATCGAATTGTCATATAAAAAAAATAAAATATATTTCAGTCATATAAAATATATTTCAGTCTTTCAGTCTGTTTTTTTAATAATTACTTTTAAGTCATAGGAAATTTTCTTCAGTGGTTTACTTTTGTTTGTAGTTCACAACACGTACGTTCCCCCTGACGTGGTTTCTTTTCTCGCGTCTAAATACGACAAAGCGTTTCCGAGAACAAAGCATGCAGCCAAGCAGGCGGCTACTTATTCGAAATTCGCTTTTTGCTGCTCTTGATTTGTTCGGTCGAGTTCAACAGCATCTGCAGCATTGACACACGGTCAGTTAGTTGACACGAGGCGCAGCAATTGAGGTCACACTTGTGGGACAATTAGGAAGGACTTTCCCGTTGAGCTGTTTTCTTAGAAGAGCAAATTTATGTGCCAAAGCAACGGTGTCACAGCTTCGAGCAATATCAGCTACTGGTTTCTGATTACGTGGGTTTAAAACCACGGTGATCAATTGATTACTATTATCAAATGCAATATACCGTTTAAACGATACACAGGTTTGTTCGTTGTACCTTTTTCCATTTCGTGTTGGATTAAAATAACACGTTGAACAATTTTTTGAATTACGCCTTATCCACCTTTTTGACATATATGACCTTTACACGAAATCTACTGTCGTAAATCCTGGTAGGCATATACTAGGAATTCTAAATACGTACTTTACAATACATACAGACACGTTAAAAGAAAAAATATCAAAGATGCTATTCATGAATGCATTGATGACCTAGATTTCAAAAATTACGCAGCTCACCTAAATTCGATTCCCAGTCCTCCAACATAGATCTATCAGGTGTGTCGTACACCATACGTTTAAAAACAGTCATATTCACTAGACAACACGTTTCATGGCGAAATGACCGGGAACTCTGGTGATATGGGGGAACTCTCTTCTAGTAACTGAAATGTACATTAAAAATTAAGCATCATATTCACGGTGCGAGCGATCATTCAAGAACACACGCGAATATGTGAAAGACCACACGGTTATAAAATCTTATTTATACACGCGAAATTACATACACGCTAGCGCAAGCGACAAACACGTTAACATACAAACGCTCGAGCCCTTCGCGATCATCCTTGCAAACATACGCCCGCGATCTCGCAAATAGGATAACACTTCGGTGACTAAGTAAACGTTTTAGCGCCTTTAATTTTATAAACAAGGTCTCAAGCAAGGAGTTTTTATTCTCAGGTGATACAATCCTCAAAAACGCCGATCAGCCATGTTGGTTTTAGAAACGACAGCTAACAACATTGTTTACTATTTTTTCCTCCATATGTTTGCTTAGATTTCAGGCGATAAAAAAAATTTGTTCGCTGTCATTTTTCTTCCCCGCAGTATGCTGCACGCTTACCTCACTCCTCATCTAGTTGCTGCCAAAGACGAATCACCTTATAACTCAAAGCACCTTGGTCTCAAGATTGAACCCTGAAACGCCCGTGTTCGCGCGATCATGAATGGGTTACATCCGGAAGTCTCTGCTAAGCTCTAGCAGCTTAGGTTCAAACCTTCAATGGAACCAATAAGAAAATGACGCTCATATACACTAGACAACACTTTTCATAGTGACATGACCGAGAACTCTAGTGATATGGAAGAACTCACTTTCATACGTCTCCCAACCTTTGAACGGAACGGATCGTTATATTTCACAGTGGTGCTCGGTGTGTAAATTTTAGTGAGTCAAGGTCATCCTTTGTTCGTTCGTTAGCAGCCGTTCTGCTGGTGCCGACAGTAAATCCAGTACATTGTTTTCGCTGGTGCGGAACAATCGACGTTGTTTGCAGATAAGTTTTGCTTTATTTTTTTTCCTCGTTTGCTTTCTTTCCTTTTCCCTACTTTTACTCTACCTTGTAATCAAATAATAAGACACATTCCCGTTTATATAACGCTCTGCCCTCGTGCTTAAATGGCCGAGGGCGAAATACCATCTGATGCAATCATGGAAGTCCCTGATCCCCCTAATACTCGCATTGCTCCCCGTATAAAGCAGTACCCAGAAGGTTCCTCTGGGCCATGGGTGGTATATTTTCGGACCGGAGAGAAACCGGTTAATATATTAAAACTTTCTCGAGATCTGACTGCTAATTACCCGGCCGTAACTCAGATAACACGTGTTCGGGCAAACAAGATACGTGTTCTAGTGAGTGATCTCGGCCAGGCAAACGCGATTGCTTGCTGTGAGCGCTTTACGCGGGAATTTAAAGCGTACGTGCCTTGTGTGGCCTGTGAAATCGATGGGGTAGTGTCCGAACCGGGCCTGAAATGCGAAGAACTGTTGGAGCACGGGGTTGGCTGCTTTAAGGACCCCTCTCTTGAACAGATTAAGATCTTAGAATGCAAACAATTGTATACCGCAAACACCGAGGGAGGTAAGACTACCTACTCTCTATCAGGCTCGCTTCGGGTGACATTCGCCGGGTCCTCTCTTCCCAACTACATCCTCCTTGACAGGGTTCGCCTACCAGTTCGCCTGTTTGTACCGCGGGTCATGAGCTGCAGCAATTGCAAGCAGTTGGGCCACACAGCCACATATTGTGGAAATAAGAAACGATGCGGCAAATGCGAAGGAGAGCATGAGGATGACTCTTGCGACAAAGAAACTGAAAAGTGTATTTGCTGCGGGGGCCCTTCACATGCTCTTAAATCATGCGCTGCGTACAAGCAGCGCGGGGATAAAATTAAGCGCTCCCTTAAGGAACGCTCAAGGCGTTCTTATGCAGAAATGCTAAAGAATGCTTCGCCATCTGTCCTGTCCGAAAATCCCTATGCTGGTTTGGCTAACGTTGAGCAAGAATCTGACGACCCACGAGAGGGAACATCTTTGGTTAACCCAGGGGAATCCAGGAAGAGGAGAAATCCAGCCTCCCCTACATTGCCTCGTAAGGGTGCCAAGGTGTCGTCCACTCAGAGTGCGCCATCTACAACCAATAAACCCAACGGAAGTGATGCACAAAAGCCGAAGCAATTTGCTCCAGGACTTGGAAATATTAATTCTAACAAGGAGTACCCACCACTTCCAGGGACACCAAAAACCCCAAGTGTCCCCTTTTTTCAAACAGATACTCAGTCCAGTAGCGGACTAATGAAATTTTCTGACATAGTGGACTTAATTTTCACAGCTTTCAATGTTACTGATCCTCTTAAAAGCCTTCTGATACGTTTTCTCCCTATAGTGCAAACATTTTTGAAGCAGTTGACTACTAAATGGCCCCTCCTTGCAGCGATCGTATCCTTCGATGGCTAAGTCATCGAACGAGGTCACCGATTCGATCACTGTTCTACAGTGGAACAGCAGAAGTATCCTCCCGAAAATCGATTCCTTTAAATTTTTACTAAATAGTTTAAAATGTGATGCTTTCGCATTATGTGAAACTTGGTTAACTTCCGATATAAATCTCAACTTCCACGACTTTAATATAATTCGTCTGGATCGAGAAAACCCCTATGGAGGAGTACTTTTGGGGATCAAAAAGTGCTATTCTTTCAACCGAATTAACCTCCCTTCGACACCAGGCATTGAAATTGTCGCTTGTCAAGTTTTCATCAAAGGTAAAGACCTTTGCATTGCTTCCATCTACATTCCTCCTAGAGCCTCGGTAGGCCACCGAACGCTTTGTAATATCACGGAATCCTTACCGGCACCGCGGCTAGTTCTGGGAGACTTTAACTCGCACGGTACGGTATGGGGCTGTCTTCATGATGATAATAGATCAACATTAATCCAAGATCTTTGCGATAATTTCAACATGACCATCTTAAACACGGGAGAAATGACGCGGATTCCTACACCACCAGCACGCGCAAGCGCGTTGGATTTATCGCTTTGCTCGACATCGCTACAGTTAGATTGCATGTGGAAGGTGATCCCTGATCCCCACGGTAGCGATCATTTGCCTATCGTGATTTCAATTGCTAACGGTTCAAGACCATCGGAAACAATCAATGTATCGTATGACCTCACACGGAACATTGATTGGAAGAGTTACGCGACCGCGATATCCGTTAAAATCGAATCCACTCAAGAACTTCCTCCGGAGGAAGAGTACAGGTTTTTGGCTGGCTTGATTCTCGACAGTGCGAATCAAGCTCAGACTAAACCAGTACCCAGCGCGAATACCCATAGACGGTCTCCCACCCTGTGGTGGGATAAAGAGTGCTCAGAGCTGTACGCGGAAAAGTCCACTGCATATAAGGCCTTCCGGGAAGACGGGTTACCCGCTAGCTATCAACAGTACGCGTCGTTAGAAAGGCGAATGAAGAGTCTAATGAAAGCCAAAAAACGCAGTTATTGGCGCCGGTTCGTCGACGGGTTAACGAGAGAAACAGCGATGAGCACTCTTTGGGGTACGGCTCGACGTATGCGTAATCATAATAGTACCAACGAGAACGTGGAATATTCAAACCGTTGGATATTCGCTTTCGCCAAGAAGATCTGTCCGGACTCTGTCCCGGTACAGAAAACGTACCGCGCCGCGTCTTCTCACGATACCGCGAACGAAACACCGTTTTCGATGGTGGAGTTCTCACTTGCTCTCTTATCGTGCAACAATAACGCCCCAGGGTTAGACAGAATCAAATTCAACTTGCTGAAGAATCTGCCTGACACTGCAAAAAGGCGCCTGTTGAATTTATTTAACAAGTTTCTTGAGGGTAACATTGTCCCTTATGAATGGAGGCAAGTGAAGGTCATCGCCATCCAAAAACCAGGAAAACCAGCCTCCGACCACAACTCGTATCGGCCGATTGCAATGCTGTCCTGTATTCGGAAGTTGTTCGAGAAAATGATCATGTTTCGCCTCGACAATTGGGTTGAAGCAAATGGCTTACTGTCAGATACACAATTTGGCTTCCGCAAAGGCAAAGGGACGAACGATTGCCTTGCGTTGCTTTCTACAGAAATCCAAATGGCCTATGCTAACAAAGAGCAGATGGCATCAGTCTTCTTGGATATTAAGGGGGCTTTTGACTCAGTTTCTATCAACATTCTGTCAGAGAAGCTGCACCAGCATGGTCTTTCGCCAATTTTAAATAACTTTTTGCTAAACCTGTTGTCTGAAAAGCACATGCACTTTTCGCATGGCGATTTAACAACATCGCGATTTAGCTACATGGGTCTTCCCCAGGGCTCATGTCTAAGTCCCCTGCTCTACAATTTCTACGTGAATGACATTGACGATTGTCTTGCCAATTCATGCACGCTAAGGCAACTTGCAGACGACGGGGTGGTCTCTGTTACAGGGCCCAAAGCTGCCGACTTGCAAGGACCATTACAAAATACCTTGGACAATTTGTCTGCTTGGGCTCTTCAGCTGGGTATTGAGTTCTCCACGGAGAAAACTGAGTTGGTTGTTTTTTCTAGGAAACGTGAGCCGGCGCAACTCCAGCTTTTAATAATGGGTGCAACGATCAACCAGGTTTTCACATTTAAATATCTCGGGGTCTGGTTCGACTCTAAAGGTACCTGGGGATGTCACATTAGGTATCTGAAACAGAAATGCCAACAAAGGATCAATTTTCTCCGAACAATAACTGGAACATGGTGGGGTGCTCACCCAGGAGACCTGATCAGGTTGTACCAAACAACGATATTGTCGGTGATGGAGTACGGGTGTTTCTGTTTCCGCTCCGCTGCGAACATACACTTCATCAAACTGGAGAGAATCCAGTATCGTTGCTTGCGCATTGCCTTGGGTTGCATGCACTCGACCCATACGATGAGTCTCGAAGTGCTGGCGGGCGTTCTTCCGCTAAAAAATCGATTTTGGGAACTTTCATATCGATTGCTCATCCGATGCGACATTCTGAACCCGTTGGTAATTGAAAACTTCGAGAGGCTCGTCGAGCTTAATTCTCAAACCCGATTTATGGCCTTGTACTTCGACTACATGGCACAGAGCATTAATCCTTCTGCATATACTCCCAACCGTGTTCGTTTGCTAGATACTTCTGATTCTACTGTATTCTTCGACACATCCATGAAGGAAGAGATTCGTGGAATCTCGGACCATATACGCCCGCAGGTGATCCCCAATATATTTTATAATAAATTCCGAGAAGTCGACTGCGACAAAATGTTTTACACTGACGGATCAAATCTCGATGGGTCCACTGGCTTCGGTATCTTCAACAATACTATCACCGCTTCATTCAAGCTCAATGATCCCGCTTCAGTTTACGTCGCAGAGTTAGCTGCAATTCAGTACACCCTTGGGATCATCGACACTCTGCCCACAGATCACTACTTCATCGTTTCGGACAGCCTCAGCTCTATCGAGGCTCTTCGTGCGGTGAAGCCTAAAAAGCAATTACCGTATTTTCTGGGGAAGATACAGGAGTCCTTGTGTACGTTATCTGAAAAATCTTATAAGATTACCTTTGTTTGGGTCCCCTCTCATTGTTCTATCCCGGGCAATGAAAAGGCCGACTCATTAGCAAAGGTGGGCGCATTAAATGGTGACATATACGAAAGACCAATCTGCTTCAATGAATTTTTTAGTATTTGTCGTCAGAGGACGCTCAACAGTTGGCAAACCTCGTGGAGCAATGGGGAACTTGGACGATGGCTACATTCGATTATCCCAAAGGTATCAACGAAGCCTTGGTTCGGGGGGATGGATGTGGGTCGGGATTTTATTCGTGTAATGTCCCGACTTATGTCCAATCACTACACCATGGATGCGCATTTGCGGCGTATTGGGCTTGCGGAGAGTAGTCTGTGCGCTTGTGACGAGGGCTATCACGACATCGAACACGTTGTCTGGGTGTGCGCCGGGTATTGTGACGCCAGGTCTCAGTTAAAGGAATCCCTTCGGGCCCGAGGTAGACCACCCAATGTACCAGTCCGAGATATGCTGGCAACTCGTGATTTCCCCTATATGTCCCTTATTTATACCTTCATAAAAACGATAAATATCCCAATTTAGCCCCTCTCTTTTATTTCTCGTTTTTAGAGTTTCTTCCTGCCTTGTGGAACCGATCAGCTCCAAAGTGCCACTATGTAACCGCCGTCGCCCTTACCACTACGCCTGCATAGAAGGAAACTGAAGCGAGAGCGACTCGAGGTCCGATGACTTTTGAAGGATTCCCCGCGGGTCCGAAGAATACCATCCGCCAATCCGGTACTCGACGACTTACTAGACTGAGGCGCAAATTTGATACGCTGATCTATCCCCCCCCCCGCCGTTCGAGCGAAAGTTGCAAGTTTTGCTCTTCTTTCCCTGTCTCTCCCCTGTCTTTGATACAACTGCTGCTACACTGATGCGGAAATAAGCCACCCTTTGAATATCTTGACCAAGCATAAGTTTTAGTTAAAAAATTCAAATTAGTATTCTGTATTCCTAGTTTTAAGATAGGTATAATTTTTACTCTTTATTGAAACTCTTGTCCTCCATCTTGTAAATAGAATTGAATCCCTAGTTTTAAGATTTCTGTGAAATTTCTCATAAATATTTGTTCCCCCTTTTGTGTACTAAACTATATTGTTAGTTTTAAGATAACCGTAAAATATTTCGTAAAATACTATTACTCCCCCTCTTGTATATCAAAGTGAATCCCTTGTTTTAAATTTTTTTCATAAAAAAATCTTTTGGCCCTCTTTTGTATATTGAATCTTATTTCTAGTCTTAAGATAGCTGTAAACTTTCTTTTCCTTTGTAAAAAAAAATATTTCAACATTGTAACCTCCTAGTTTTAAGATATCCAAAATGTAAAAACAAAAGCATTTGGCACCGCCAAGCTAACGCATTTGTGCCTATCAAATAAACGAAATGAATAAAAAAAAAAGAACTCACTTTCTTTTAGCATCTGAACCCTACACTCAAAATTAAGTATCAGATCCACGGTCCACGCGCGATCATCCAAGAATACACGCGAATGTGAGCATACGCTTATAAAATCAAATTTAAACACGCGAAGTTACATGCGCGCTAGCACACGAGACATACAAAACCCACGCGATCGAGCCCGTTAATGTACAAACGCTCGAGCTCTTCGCGATGATACACGTGATCTTGAAGTCTGATCCGTATAATGAATATCGCATTTAGAATCACGGCCCGCTGCAATTGGCCTTAAGCAGTGTTTTATTGGGTGAAATTTCTCATCTCGTCTGCAATTGTACTAGATGTTCTGACGGGGAGACCCTAATTTTACAGCTCCAGTAGGACAATTTTCGAATTTAGTCTAAAAAACTTTTCGAACAGATGTTTATTTGGATATATGGATACTCTTGGAACTTTGGCACACCATGGAATATATTTGACTACATAATAGGTAGTACTACCATCTCCAAATTACTCTGATGTTTAGGTCTTGAGATTCTACCGCTTTAACGAATAGGTTTTGATTGTACCATTATCACTTCATGCAGAATATATGGAATAAATGTCAATTTGTCCAGCTTTAGATCTTGAAATTCTACAGCTCCAACGTTGTATGAAGCTTTGACAAGTTATACAAATCCATTCAGTTTGGGGAAACTTTACACCATGTAGAATGCGCGAGAATAAGAAGTGCTAACATCTCCAAATTACTCTGAACTATAGTTTTTCAGGATATACCCATCCATCTGAGGTTGGTTCGATGTCCTGACTAAATATGTCATATCATTAGGATTCTTGGAGCATCACTAAATTATGCAAAATATTTGGATGTTCGAAAACCAAAGGTTACTTACTCCAAATTGCTCGTTTGTAAAATTTAATGATCTCTTTTTCCCCACTGGCACTCTAGTCTACATAGAAGACGTAAATAGAGACGTGCGCCTACATGTCTTAGCACCAAGTTTATTTAAAATAGATATCGAAATACAGACAAGTGGAATTCGTTTCACCTGATGCTTGAAGATATTCCTTCTCAGATATTATCAATAGTGTTTTTGTGGAGAGTTGCAGGTTGAACGACCCATTTTTCCTAACTGACTCTACAATTCAAAACAAACTGAACTGAAATTAAACAAATAACAGCATACACTCATCAGGGGCAAATTTCTACGCGCCAGTACTGTGTTCGGACGGTACACGATGGAAAATACTACACAGAGATGCTGCTAAGAATTTATCACAACCGGTTGCCCACTCATCTACGATAAAACATCAACCCGAAATGTAGTCTGTAATGATATTACCAATGCCTGAAATGGTTTGAAAATTTATGACAGCTGTATAGGCCAAAATGACAACGGCAAAAGCTGCGTCCAGCACCTCCTAATCAACAGCCAGTTCCAACAGTGCGGAAGCGAATTTCCATTACTATGGGTTAACGCTCGTGACACGTAAGTGCTAGAAGCAATGGAAGAATGTAATGTCGTGCATGGCAACAAGAGAAAAAAGCAGTCTTCCCAAATGAACATCGTACACAATGTTCGTTCTGGTTCCATGCGCATATTAAACCCTCCGTGTACGAACTCAAACACGCTATTTCGTACCAAAGCACGTGCACATGTTCGCCTGCACAATCGAACCCCATGTCCGAGAACACGGTGTGCGTACACATAGGTTAGTGGCATCAGTTATCTCCTTCTCACTCTCATTATCACTAGCGTTGACTCTTTTCGCCTTATGCGAATCGTTCTCGTGTGCGCACCCGGTGTACGTACACGGATGTTTGAATTAGATTTTGCTTATCGTTAGCTTGGGTTCGATGTTCGAGGCGAACCTGTACATCGAGACAAAGCATGTTTGAGGTTGAACACGTGCACGAAATTTTGTACACAGGTACAAACTTGTCGATGTTCATGGGAAGTCTGGAGAAAAGAATAGTCCCCATCATGCTGTATACTGAATGTATGAATGAGTATGTCACCTATGAAGCTAAGGCTCCATCTCACTTAACCGGTTTGGACAGCCTGTAACTAGCCGGGGTTCGACAAAAATATATTTCCACATTCTGTATCCTATATTATGCGTAGAAAATCGTCTAAGCTGAGTAGGTTCATTGAATTAGTCAGAATATAGTGCAAAACTTGATTGAGGTCTATGAAACTTGGAATTTGGAATAAATTTGAGAAAACGGTAGATTTTTAGTAAATTTTCGTTCTCCCAATCCCATTATAATTCCAGGAAGACAGTCTACATTTAGTAACGGAGTTCCATGAAGCGTAGCGAATTCACGCTATTCAGCTGAACATAGTTGAAGTCTTTTTTCACAAATCTATTATTTGACATCGTACGATGATTAAGCTTGATGAAGCCGTTAGTCTTCTATCTACAGAAATAAACAATAAAATTAAAATCTCTACCAATATTGCATGCAGTGACTCATTTCCACGGTGGTGGGACAGTTTCAACATCACCTCGATTTAGTAAGTGATAGATTTCAATTCGACTTCGTCTCAACAGAATCTGGCACTGATTTATCACCAGATTAACTTAAATTAAGTTAGCTTTTTAGTGTTTCGAATTCACCATATTATACGAATTGTATCTAAGTTCTACTTAGTCTACTTGCGCACAGGCTCGGAAGTTGATGGGGACATTGCACAAAACGCTGGCAGAAATTCAAGATTTGAACTACAGGACGTGTTGGAGGATTTCGTTTCGATGACATGTTCGCCCTTTATCTTGACATTGTCCCCATTGTATTGGACACGCAAAAACTTGATTGATATGCAAGATATTTTAACCAGAATGATAAAAGATGATAAAATAAGCCAAACCTAATTAAGCTCAACAAAATTATCAATTTATAAAACCTAAAGACAATACCTTCTCTCGTGACCGAATGATGTTTACCCTGTTTCGAGTTTGTAGTTTTCGAGTTCAAAATCACGTACAATGATGACACATCTGTTTACCGATTACTAACGCTAATCACTGCAGGCAGAGAAACGGAGCGTGTGACTGTTTTCGATCGATAAGCCACGATCGATTCGTAACTGATTAACCGTTATCACTGATAGAGCTTGCAAGCACACACTTCCGCATTGAAACGGTAACCTTCAATTCCCAATAGGAGCACCACTGAAGCGCGAAGATGAGCTCAGCGAGAAGAGGTTCTGGTTACTCGCCAAGCTGAGGATGCAATCAGGATGAGTTGTTGCTGAGGAGGTCACGAAACACGAGCAAAAGTGCATCTTCGTCGGTCGTGTTTGTTTCGTTCTACCCGCTGAGTTTGGCGACATTAAGGATTTACGAGCCGTACCTTTGCTGAAATATTTATATTTTGAATGCAAAGTGTTGGCAACCGTTTGCGCGGTGAATTATTTTGTTTATTTATTGGACTTTCGAGAAAGCGGGTTTCTTGTTTTATGTGGTTTACCTCATTGTCGGCGTGGTCAGGTGAACAGCTTTTAAACTGTTTTGAAATAAATGCATCCCACTTAGCGTATGGCAATATGGCGAACGCATCTTGTTGACACTGTTTATATTGGATCGAGTTCAATAGTCGAATAGAGATGTTTTATTTTTGCCATTTTTATTTCTTAATAGGTGTTTTAAAATAGACAGAAAACAGTCACCGGTGTAGCGGAATAATTCGCTCTAAAATAGCGTGGAACAACTATTGCGCAAACGCATTTGGTACGATTTGACACTATCGCAATCAATAGCGTATTTATTGTAATATAGAGACTATTACATAAATTCACCGTTTAAAGGCATGCATGCGCGAATCCAACTCTGCGGCCGCTAGTCAATTGAAATCAGTCTACGCGAATGACAGACCTCATGGCAGTTTCCATCAAACATCGCAGCTGCTGCCTTCAATCATTACACTAGACCACTGACTGCCCCTTGTCCGGTTGCCGCCCGGAACAATTAGGTTCATTAGGTGATACAAATACCTACTACTTTATAATACATAATGTCATTTGGACCACGGCAAATGTGTTGGATAGCGGCGATCGATGCTTGATGTAAAAAGTTCGCTTTGAAGTAGCGCGATAGTTCATTGAAAGATGCTTTGCGTTGCACTGTCCATATGTACAGGTCTCGAGAACGTATTTCCCGGCTTAATATTTAGAGGCATCGTGAGTGATCAAACAACCACAGAATAACGGTGAAAAACGAAAAATGTTGTTCAAAATTGTTAAAGTCCCATTTTAGTACAGTATATTATAATCGCCATTTTTATTTTTTTTTTATTTCGATACATGTTAACTCAAATAATTCAGCCAATATTGGTTAATTTTGGTTGAATACAACTTATATCTGCCATATTTGATGGGCCATTTTAAATTTCGAAAAACTGAATTCAGATTCGTAATCAGCGATGTCGATTATGGGTTTTAATTTCATGTAGGGGAACATGGGGAGACTTGACCAAGCGCGAGATTCAACAATTATCAATAACGTGTTCTATTTTGTTCTTAAAATTTTGACAACCTCCCATTAGCGGGTCATTTAAGATAGTAACCATAAAACTATCGGAAATTTTTTAAATATCTTTTTTATTTCAATAGATAGGAAGATACTTTCTTCCGCAAAATGCGTGTTTGAATACAGAAAATAACTTAGTGGAAGATACAAAGCACGCAAATGAATGGAGAATAAAATTATCACGAGAAAGCTAATTTTCATGTAAGTTCATCTATATTTAGAGATCTATTAAAGCTTGATATGACCTCCGAAATTTTTTTTTGCAATAAAAGAAGCTATAACTTTACTGAAGACACAATATCTGTATCTAAATTTGGTATTTTGCTTATAGGTGAATTAATCATTGAATCGTATATTCCTATAGAAGCACAATTATAAAAATAATAATTTCTCCTTACAAACTATACTTCTAAAGTGAGCTCGAAAACGACGTTTTAAAGAACTGTGCAATGTAAACAAAAGTCACACTCACACGTGTCATGAGGGTGCATGGATGATAAAATATGTACGGTGTGTCGGTGTTAAGTCAGACAAATGAGATGAGATAATGATAGCACTTGATAAAGAATTTCTTCAGCTATATTCGACTTTTGCCAGATTTCAAGAATGTAACAATTAGCAAGAATGATGGCGACAATTAATTTTCAATTGTAATTTAAAGAGTTCTGCGATTCAAACTTTAAACTTGTTTTTCTCGAAATCAATTAACTGTCACTTAGTCCGGTCTGACCTAACATCGACCAATTGTGCTGAGAATATTTCATATGAAAATATAGCATCAACTGTTTCCGCCAATATCTGGTATAGGAAAATCATCAAGATGATTTTGGAATCTTGAAAATTAGTAATTTGTGTAGCAGTGTTGCCAAATATGCCATTTTTCGATGCGGCGGGTGTTAGTACATTCAGTCAATTTCCATGCAATAATGCAACATTTGAACGACATTTTGCTAAATTTTCATTGCAAAATATTGAAAATTGGGCGAATGACGGTGAATCATTAGGAGACACCTCGAAAAAATGCAGTGTATATCATAGCTCAAAATCTCCTGGATTAATCGATTTTAAATTTTGCACAGTTCTTGCTTCGCATAATTGCCCAATCGGTAACTACTTTTTACAAAATAATTATTATTTTTACTATAACATGTTGACCGATTCTTTTTTAGCAAAAATCTAATTTTTTTGTCAATGCTGCGAAAAATAAAAAAATTGAGAAAAAAATAAAATTTTAAACGATTGGTCCAGTAGATTTTGAGTCATGTTATACACTCGCTTAATTTTCAGTATTTTGTAGTGAACCTTTGAGAAATTATTGTTCAACTGTGGTATTACATGAAAATTTATTTATTTTGTTTTTTTAACTTTCTTTAAGCTTTTGTAGAGTGATATAACAATATTTACTAACATGTTATACATTCTTTCTACAGTAAATTTAAATTTGTTTTGTAGGCATGGTCAATTATCTCAAAATTTTCATTATAATGATTCATTTTTTCACTGCCGGGGCAATTTTCAACATAAGTTTCCCCAAAAGAATATTCTTGAAATAATTTACGAGTTACTAGATGACAACTAGGCACATAAAACTTTATTTGCGACAGTAATGATGCGGGTTGTACACATTCTTTGAGTATCTGTATGTTGATGATCATGCAACGTGCTTTATACGATGGAAGAGGGAATGTCGGCTAGTTTAGTTTACGAAGTGCGTACAAAAGAAATTGTTTCTGGACCAATTAGATGCGTTATTCGGTACAGGACAGTGTATGGATTCCATACTGTGCTGCAATATTCCACAATTGGTCTGACGTATGTATTGTGTAATCATTTTATAGTGAAAATGTCTTCAAAATCATAGCTGCAGCGTTTAACCCTTAAAAAGGCGAGGCGTCTCAGAGGCCCGTCTGGTTACAGTTCTCTAGTTTCAATGGACTTGTAATTTGCAATACAAATGATCGAGCGTATTCGAGTTTTAGATTCCCTCACTGATTAAACTACAAAAAAGAGGCTTTTGGTTTCATTGGGTCTTATGGGCGCAGTTTTTGAAGTCTCAGTTTTAGCTTGCCTTTTTGAGGTTTGATAAAGCCTAGCATACTATTTTTAATGTTCCACAAATTTAAGCTTGGAGTCTAAAATTTCGGCTAAATCTCATATAATTTTACATTTTTGTACAAGTAAGTATATGTCTATGGGGATATTTTAAGTTTTTCTGTTGGTGGTGCTTGAGTTACATTTCCATGTGTGGAATAGATTGATTTCGTTTTGGAATATTTCAGCGTCTTTGACGTTTCTTATTTCCATGAAAAGTTTCATGGCGTCTGCATATATATGCACTTTTAGACGTTTCATGTTTCAACGATAGCCAAGAGGAACCGGTGGAAATGATACATTTTCAAATTGGATTTAAATGTGCAATTATAATATTTTTTATCGATTTAATTAGTTTGTCTGATTTGGTATTATGCATTTTACGTGTTTGAAAAGGTTTCTTCGTAATGTATTATCAAAAAAAAATCTTTAATGAATGGTGTCCACAATATGTCTTAAAAAATTGATATCAACTAATTTTGGACACCCCTCGCTATTTTTTTCTTGACAGCTATTTATTTATCGAGTTAGAATAATCAAAAAGTGAAAAATTTCGTAACGGTAGGTCGCCTGCTCTTTTTGGTCTAATTATTCAAAAATATTCAAACCAATGGATGTCGAAAATCAAACGATTGAGGAACATTTCATTGAAGACCATAATATGACCAAAGAGGAGACTTCTGAAATCCATGTTGAAGAACATTTGTAGTTCGAATTTGTTGAATTCGACTAGCTATATGTTGACCAAAACTAAGAGGCATATCACAGTTAAATAATGATAATCAGAGTGTGCTTGCTGAATTCCTAGAATCGCCTGAAACATTCACACGAACAGGAACATCATGATTCAAGCGACGTAGTCCTGCTGTTTTAACATTGCGCCGAACAGTTGAATAGCACAAGGCGAAAACTGAAGAAAAAAGGAAAGTAAAGGAATGGAAACAAAGAAAAACTGAGCTTAGAAAGAATAACAAGAAACCACCTCGTAAACAAAAGAATTAAAAATTAATATTTAGTACAAGAAGATTTTTGACGAACTTTGAACTTTGATTTATCATCCACTTGAGGATGTTACTCCATAATACTGCTACAGATGAATTGTTACACGAAATATATTATTGTTAACTCTATTGCATAACATTTAATGCTGCTTTGTTAAGTCTGCAGTAACCTAATTGTACCGAAAGTTTTTCTAGTTCTCAAAATGATAGAACTAAAAAAATACTTCATGCAGTCAGCCTTCCATATAAAGATTAATGTACCATTTTTGATTGACAGTCACTGATTTGCTTATGTTCTTCTTTGATGCATTAAATATACTGTAAAGAGAACGAGCCAGTAGGTCAGTTTAGTAGAAAAACTCCACTGTTTCCAAAATATATTCAGTCACATTCAGTGTGTCCAAAATATGCTTGGAACGCTGTCCAAATTAGTGTGGAAGGGTCCGACATGTAAAAAATTCATGCTGTGAAGAAATGTCATTTTCGAGTTTATGTCAATGTATAAAACATTCATTGACAGTTTTCTTTCAAGAACAGAAATTTTGGAGCAGACTCGTGCATGTATTGCATTAAAACACATAGGCAAGCAAATATTTTTTGACGTTCACGTAATTTCACTTCCTCTAGGGGCCCGAAATTGGTTGGTTACCCTAGTTGATCTATTGTAGTTACAATTGTATGTCTCATAAGAAATCAATGGGATTTGCAACAAAAGGAACTGAAAATAGCTATTGCACCACTATTGGTACATGTGTTCCTAAAGTTGTACAAGCCGGAGGAGCTTAAAAAATTGACATCCCTGCGTGAACGTGACAAAGAAACGAAGTTCAATTCATCCCCGCCGCGATGAATGAAATGTTTGTTTCGTTTCCCTCGTCATTCCTTCTCCCGACACAGCGCAGGTTTGGATATGTTCGATTTCAAAAGCTAATCATATGAATAGAAAACATGTTGAATAATTCGCGATCTGTCTTTGCGTTTGTATTTATGAATAGTCCAATTCTCCGGGATACCATTCTAACTGTCATTCTGATTGATCAGCACAAAGCAAAGCGTTGAATTATTTGTCACCAAGTTTTATTTATTATGACGTTATCTAAACTTTATGCAATTGGTTTTGTCAATAAAATGCATGCATATGGAATATTTTTTCAGGTTGAAGAGTAGTAAAGGTTTGCCATTACGGTTGAATGCTTTATTAAAGTATGTGGTTTCCACATGGTTGCCATTGTCCATTGTATTTACAGTAAGAATTTATAATTTCTAAAAGGTAGAACGACCTTTTTAGAAGTCAGGCTGCCTGCTTATTATTTGATTTTTTATTCACTGAAATATTTTTTTTTCATTATTTAGTTTTTCCAATAATTTTGGAATGCATGGGATAATGGTAATCCCATGATAGTTTCGGATAACCGATTGATTGCCCATGATCACAAGTCAGTCCCATAAAGATAGAAAATCCCATATAAAATGGTACAAATATGCGACCATGGGTAGTTTATTGCTTCATTTTAAAACAGGCACTAAAAAGATGATTTCCATTGGGGTATTGCAACAAACCCACTCATTTTTGAAATCTCAAACGTCCTTTGCCAAATCTCACATCATTCGAACAATTTTAGACCCCCGCCCACTTCGCTTGAAATGTTTAACATTCACACTATGGGAAAATATGGGGAAGCAATATATTAAATGCCATAACTTTTGAAGTAGCACTCGGAAAATTACGATTTCTACTTTTTCGTAAAGAAAAAAGCATTTCAATTAAAGTATCTTTGTTTCCCAAAAAGTAGAGGAAACTGGAGCTTTGGAGTATATCGTCGAAAATTTTTCCCAATTTTAATACCGATTCTGCTCTACGCTGTAAAATATGCATTTCTTGCAGTTTCTCTAATGTGAAAAAATCTCAGAAATCGATCGGTACCTTTGCGATTTTTGTCAGGATACGAGAGATTAGGGGTATTTTGTCATATCAAATTTAAACGTTTTTTCGTGCATATATCTGTATTATTTTTCAATCAGTTTTGATTAAAAGTACCTTATTGTACGTGGAAAAGTCTCAGGAACAAAATAGAAATAGACTCGTTGCCAGTAAAATTCAGATACATTGCATTTTTGGACATTTAATCTAGACACCTCCCTTTTTCATCAAATACCCTAATACGCCAACTTCCCAAAGTTTCCCTGAGCTGAAACATTTACCGTGTGATTCCTGAACATTTTTTACACTGAAAATAGTAAATTAAATCATATTTTATTGGATTTGGATGTTTCGTGTTCCACTCGTCAGTAACTAACACCAACTTGCTGTTAGTTAGACGATATACCTAAAATAACGTGGACAACCGTACCGATCGTTTCAATTTGATGAGGATTTGATAAATCGTTGGGAGTGACGTGGCTAAGAGGATTAATGTCACTCCTTTGGTCTCAGGTTCCTGGGATGGGACAGAAGTATTTTGCCCTGTCCTGGTTAATGAGCCTATGTTATAGCGCCTTTACTCGCTCTAAACACAGCTGAATATGTTATGTAAATAATCTATTCCAATCGTTTAAGAACAACACATTTGGAAGTTCAAAATTTGCATCACAAACTTGCCAGGGAGCACCACCTCAGTTTCGACTGAGCTCAGAAATGGGAAATTAATTAACGCGACAAAAGAAAACGTCCTACTGAATCATGACTGAATGATTAAGCAGAAAATCACGATTTATCTTTCCCCAGGGCCATGCCGGTCATCTGCTCCACCAACGGCAATGATTCATGGATCATGCCGAAAAAAGCACACGCGTGAAAATTAAAACAAACAACGCAGGTTAGCAAATAAAAATAATATCACGCCATATCGCGCCACATTTCGGACCAGCGCAACGTTCTCCTGCCGGGGTCGCATTTAATTTGATGGAAGCTACGAAGAAAACATTCGGTCCTTTACCGAAAACAAATTTGTGAAAATCGCTTTAAACGTAATACACGATGGCAGAACAGATTTTAGCTCATATGTAAAATTATGCCACTTCGGTTTGAACTGTTCGCGGATGTAAAAAAGTTGTAGGGTTGTAGTGGGGGAAACACACAGACCGCAGTGGCTCTGCTGGCAGATCGTGTAATTTGATTTGAGGTGTAAGAGGGAAGAAAAGAGGTAGCGCCGTTTCATATTTCGAAAACAAACTAATTAATCAAATAAAATTGCACGCCATTGCGAGTCGGATTTTTCGCTTCCGATGACGACCGTTCATTGGCCCCTCTGCGGCATGGTGCGACACAGTTTCGGTTCCGTGGCGCGATTCCGGTGTACCTTCTTCAAACTGCTTAGGTATGTAGCATTTTGTACCGATTTGTTGGCGTTAAATTTCTGTTTTCCGTCGTCGGCCGTCCCCGGTGTCCCAGCAGAAGGGAACAGTCAGCGCGTCCGGTACCAGGCAAATGCTCGCGGTCGGTGCTCCTTTCACAAGGAGGAATTCACTGACTTGGATTTGTACATTTACAAGGTCACACACACACATACACATGATCCCGCATAGGCTATTCGATTGCTGCAGTGAAAAACATCATTCGGACGAAATTCAATAAACCGATCGCGCGAGAGGTTGGTTGGTCGGACGCCAAACATTCGCGTGATTCATTTGACGCTATTTTGGGGCGGCAGTTTCTCGCTTCGCTGGATTTGCATTTTTGTGCAATTTTGTCACACTCTGAGATATTTACCTCGCCGAATGCAAAACTATGTTCTGTAGGGACGACTTATGGTTATTCAGTTAATTTATTTGACATAATTTGAATTGTGATCGAACTCAATAATACTAGAGCCATCGACGACAAAGTCTTCAAACATGTAGAAAAAATTCCCAGTCTTTTTCAATCCCTACTTCCAGATAGGCGCGTAACTCGCCGAGGATCTCTTGTTTGCTCATCCATTAATAATACGGGATTACGAACTATTGAAAGGTAAATATTAATCTCTGCACTCTCGGCATCGCGTCAACAAAACTGTTTTGGTTATAATGGTGTTGATTTCAAATTGCGATGTCAGCAGCAGGCGGCAGGTTGTTTTATAATTGATGCCAGATGGGGGATATTTTTGCACATCAGAACCCAATCAAAATGTCTTACGGGGGGCTTCCGAAGACTCACACAATCCGTGATCTAGACTGAAATTGGATCTCTCTGATCGGGAAACGTGATGTCAGCCGTAGTACTGTTTGCCTACGAGCAGGTTGCCGATTATTCTGTGCTGTCAAGCTTACAAAAAGAATGATCAAACAGAATTTAGTGGCCAGAACACACGCCCAGATGTTGTAGTACCGAGTCCTGCCAAAGTACAAGGGATGCCTTCCAATGAACGACGACGAAACTTATGATAACGGGGATTCTAATGAAGGTCTGTAAGTTTCTCAGAAAACCAGTGAAGTAATGTTGTATTTTTATGCAAGTACAATAAAATACCTTCATTTTGAATTAATTACATTTTTCTTACATCAATTCCCCTAGCTTTAATGTGTCGGGGTTCTAAGTAGACCAGACTTCAAAATCTAGTGAACATCATTGGCTAACCGTCGGTCAAATTTTGGTCAAATAGATGATCGCAAATGTCACTCCAAACCATCACTGAAGCGGCATGTTCGAATTAATATTGCTTTCACTATTCAGGACAATTTTTGAATTCCGTAATATATCAAAGTTGTGTGATTGCCGTGATACATATTTAGTATACGCGTCGAAGTCATATCACACAAACGAAGTTAAAAAATTTCCTCCATTGCACTTGTTTTGCCAAATCACGAAGTTTGATGTAACTGATGTAACCAAAAACTCTTAAAATGTCCTCCAGTGAACTTATTTGCAAAATCCGCAAGACGGGTTTTATAGCTGGGCGAAATATATCTTCTTTACTGGAGGAACCAGCTTCCCGGAATATCCTAGGTTGTGGCCAATTCGACCAAAAACACTCCCAATGACCTCCAGTGTACTAGTTTTGCAAAATCATGGAATTTGACATGTCGAAAGACGAGCGGTCGAAAAGTGTCCTCTTTTCCGAAGCAACCAGGTTCCCGGAATACCACGGGGTGTGGCTAATTCGACCAAAAACCCTCAAGATATTTTCCAATTCATTTGTTTTACAAAATCAAAGTTTGAAAACCGGTATGAAAGCTTTTCGTTTTTCGGAAAAAAAAGTAACCCCAATCTTCTAACAATATATCCAGAACTAAGGTCATTTCCGGAAACACCGACACCGGTTCCTGAAACCAGATAAACTTTGTGATCGTTTCCAAAAAACTGCATCAAGTTGGTGGGAACTCGGTTGAATGCCATTATCTTGAAATTCTTTTAGGGGTTAAACGGCCGAAATCTAACCCCTTCAAATTAATTATTTCAAAATATGATATTTCAATGAAATGGGGATTGGAGACGTTAATAATAAGGGGAATAAGCTATCTTAAAACTAGGAATACAGATTGATATGCAGAGAATATTATTTGAATTTTATTGAAACTTAGAAAAAATTGGGGACATTTTTTAAAGGCAAGAAATACAATTTCAACGATGACTAAGAAAAGATGAACTCAAACTTGCAGATCTGTGTAAAATGGAAGATTATTGTCAAGACATTATGTGTCCCGGAACGCCGGCTGGCCCTTCTTGGGCCCACAGGGAATCCTATTAGGGCCAGGCTTCCAGACCGCTGTTAGCATTCGATTTCCAGTTTTGCATCATAAGATTTCCTGACAATCTTGTAGTAGAGCGCTGTCAAAATGTCAAATGTCAGAAAAAAGTAAAAAATGTAAAATAGACAACCAAATCGTTTGTAAAAATAGGTAGATGACAAACACAAATAGCACATCACCAACCGGAAGGTAGCGCACTGTTCTAGCCCGAACGGAATTGTTTAGCTGAGATCTGGTACCACAATATGCAACGGACGACCAGACAACATGTTCGATGTCGTGATAGCGAGCTGAATACGTTTGAAATACGCATTCAATGTATAATAATTTCACAGAGGCCGGGACATCACCCGAATGAACTCGATAGGCACTTACCACGCGTCGAACTATCTTTAACGATGAAGTGATGGTCTGTAGGTAAAGTGTCAGTGATGCCAAGGGTATACTTAAGCTGACCAACTCTGACGAAAAAATCCGTGCACCATACCGCAACGAAGCGAAATCGTTCACCACATTCAAGTAAGCAGTCCGCCCAGTGTACGGATTTTTTCGTTAAAGTTGGTCCGCTTGGGTATACTGAATAATGGCTAATTGTGCAACGTAAACTAAAGTGGGATCAATAAGTAAGCGGAGAAATATTGATTGGAGATTCCGAAGCTAGTGGACTCATCGAGTTTTGATACATTATAATTAATGTTAAAAATATTTGGAATAACTTACGGACGTACGTTATCGGGTATAGCACAAACCATTTCCGTTAGGGATGTGTCGAAAAAACAGTCGAATCAAAAGTATCTAACCAACGAAACTGAATTCTTCCCGGTCTGATGATGTGTATGTTCGCGGCGGAGCGAAAGTAACATACACGGTCAAAGACAGTATCATTGTTTGGAGCAGTTTGGTCAGGTCTCCTGGGTGGTATCTCACCATTTCTGTTTCAGATACCTAAGGTGATATCTTCAGGTACCTTTAGATTCAAACACACCTCGAAAGAGTTTGAATGTAAAAGCTTGATCGATAGTTTGACCCATTAGTAGAAGCTGTAGTTGAGCTGATTCACGCTTTCTGGAAAATACGACTAGTTCAGTTTTCTCCGTGGAGAGTTCGATACCCAGCCAATGAACCCAGGTGGAAAAATTGTCCAAAGAACCTTGCAATGGTTCTTACAGATCGACGGCTTAGAGTTTTATAACAGAGAGTCGCAAGTCGCCTTCGTGTGCTAGAATTTTCAAGACATTCATCGACGAAAATTTAGGGCGGAGGGCTTAGACATGAGCCCTGGGAAGGCCTATGTAACTATATCGTGTTGTTGTCAAATCACCATGCGAAAAATGCGTGTAGTTTTCAGACAAGTTTGGGTTGTTTAAAATTGGTGAAAGGCCATGCTTGTGCTACTTCTAAGAAACAACAGTGACGGAAACTGAGTCAAAGGTCCTATGTATCTAAGACAACTTATGTCATAAACCATTTGAATTTCGGTTGAAAGCAAACGGAAGACAATCATTCCTCCCATTGCCTTTGTGAAAGCCAAATTAGCCAATCTTACAAAAATCTATTTGTTCTGATCTACGTATGGAGTCAGAACAATATAATCGAACAGTTTTCGAATACAAGACAGCATTTCAATCGGTTGATATCAGTTGTGATCGGAGGCTGGACCTATCTAATTGTAAGGCTAAGTTACCCTCAAGGAACAACTTGTTGAAGGAATTCAACCCTCAAAACGGCAAGCGATCTCAGAGGGCCGGGCCTAGTTACAGTTTTCTAATTTCAATGAACTTGTAATTTGAAACACAATTAATCGAGCGTTTTTGGGCTTACTGATAAAATTACAAAAAAGAAGTTTTTGATTTCCTTGGGTCTTAGGAACGATGCTTCTTAAAGTCACAATTTTAGCTTGCCTTTTGGGTTAACAACTACTTCTCGCAAAGCCACGAGGATTTTTCAACAAGTTAAATTTAGATCTTTCTCGGCCTGGGATTTTACATTTATATGTCAAGAGAGTAAGTTAGAACTCCATCATCAAAATCAGTCTTTTGTTCGGGGTATCATGGGGAAATTAACGCAGTTGCTCTTCTGTGCCGGAGCGAAATCCGCACAAACCTTCTTGGCGAAATCGAATATCCAGCAGTTCGAAAATTCCACACTTTCGTTGGTATTGTTTCGGTTGCGCACACGTCCAGTTAATCCGTTGACGAATTCGCGCCAGTAACCGCGCTTGTAGCATTTATTGAGCTTTTAATTTGCGTTTCTAACGTCACGTATTTTCACAATTTTCTATTTTTTTCTAAATTTTCAAAAATTTATGCATTTTTCCAAACTATGTTCTCTTATTCCGGAGCGTATTGTTCGTTTGATTCGATGGCTTTGGATATAGTAGATGCGTAGCTCATCCAATCAATGTTTCGTCTGAGCTCTTACGAAACTTTGATCTGTCCTAGAAATTGCAAATGGGGATAAGGGATTGCCTTCCACGTGCAATCTGAATGTAGCGAGATCTAGCACAGAGATAACTCTAACGCGCTTTGGCTTTCTGGTGGTATAGAAATCCATGTCATTTTACTTGCGTTCAAAGTAGTCAGAACTTTGAGACCCTAGGAGAGATAAACATGGCAGCACGGTTTACCTTCGATGTTGGCTTAACAGCGTCTACTTTAATGTCTGGTGTTGAGGGCAGGTTTATTTTTGTTTTGCTTATAGATTTAGGGTTGAAAAAACTTCTAACTCTTCGTACAGGTTTGGGACTCGAACCCAAGTAATTAACCTTTAAACTACGCTATTCTCACCTCCGAGGAAAGACTAATTCGATTGAAATAATACAACTTTTTGATCCCCACAAGTACTCCTCCGTATGGGTCTTCTCGGTCTAAACGAATTTTGTTGAAATCTTGAAAGATAAGGCCAATATCGGAAGTCAACTAAGTTTCGCGTAATGCAAATGCAGATGATTATTAAAATATTGAAAGGACCGATGACACTTCTACAATTCCTCTGTAAAATCGTGATCTAATCTGTGAACTCACTAGATGAATTAGTCATCGAAGAATACGATTACTGCAAAGAGGGGTCAATTAACAGTCAGTTGCTTCAGACATGTTCTTACTGTAAGAACAAAAGCGGACCAGGAGCTAGTTGTTTCGGTTTTGTAACAACACTTTCTTGAGTTTTTATATTCGGCGACCCGTCAAGGGACACCCTTGTGCCTTTGCGTGGAAGCTTTTGAAAATAAAAGATATTCCTCTTCCGAAGACTCCTAGGCACAGTGGAAGATATGTCTGCAATAGCTCTTTACCACACTGGGCTAGCAACAATAACATATCCTAGAACAGCGATTCTCAACCTTTTTCGCACCACGGACCCCTTCGAAATCACCATGGGTTGCTGCGGACCCCCAGAAAAAATACTTGAATTTACAATCCTTCCGAACAAGATATTCTTCGAGGACCCCCAGCAATTACTTCATGTATGGAGAACCAAAAATCCGGATTCACAGTTGCATTGCTGCAGGGCAGTACTGCAGTCAAATGACATGAGGTTCCGTAATCAGATTCACAAAGATCAAATGAATAATATTCAGCACGCTGAATAGTAGCCATATGATATTGAGTTCGCAATGTCCGTCAGTGCCCTGACTAGAATACTGCAATTTGGCTTGCAAAAATGCAGAAAAAACCGTCATTTTCGAACTCACATTCGACAAAAAAAACTTTCCAGCGCCTATTTGATCGATTCGGTTGTCTTAACTATACGATCAAATGTCCAAGAGTTAAAACTACCTGAAACGAGCTCAGGGACACTGTTTAAAATGGCTCCGTACAGCCTGGAAAGTGTGTGTGTGTGTCAAAAGACAGTTACTTCATCTACTTCATACGAGTATCCGCATAGGTTTTTTAATCTAGCAATTTCGACATTTCAATTTCCTCTAAAATCGCGCCTAACTCGAAACGAACAAACCTCTTATATACTGCTACTATGAATGATTTTGTTTTATCCATGATCGCATCCAAATATCTTGGCGTTTCAAACTTTAGAAGTTCGTAGATTTGGAAATAAGAAACGTTTAAATAATCAAAGATGAAGTATCTATGATCAAAAAACTTACGGTTCGAGCCAGTTGACCCACTCATGCACAATACTGTCAGAGCATCGAGTTACATCTAACACCATCTAAACTGTGCCAGATTGTGCCAATGTTGGGCGATTTCCTCTATCGAGTATATGAAGATTTATACTGCTTAAGTATTCCATCAATTCAGGGGCTCTCAAATTGATATTATTTATATTGATTTTGAGCTGCCCGAAATTATGTGATGGACATTTGCATTAGTATGATACAGCCCTTTTGAAATCATCAGAAGGTGATGCATAATTATGCGAAAAAACATGCCGAACAATATACGTATTTCCTGTTTATGTTATCCACCGTCAAATTGATTGTGAAAACACAAATATCACGAGTTGTGAGGTCGGATGTAACACATGCGTCAATAGCACTATTCGTATACAGTATACATGCACGAGGTATTTAACAAAGATTTTGTTGAAAGCTGCGAAGACAGAGATAAGTGGCTTCCTAATATAGGAGATTCCTTTATGGAAATATAGTTCTGGAACCAAAGATATGGAAGCTTTTCGTTCCTGCGCAAAGCGGAATCGATTACTCTAACCATACTCGATGACAGCACTACACAATTTCATCATCAGCACTTATTGTGCAGCTACTATACCAAACACGTTGGACTATAATCGCCTTTAGCGAGCCCCGAAATGGGTATTAAAGACATGACCATCATTTGAATCTCACGATGTGCGAAGAAACAAACGTCCACTGTGTCAGAGATTTGCGTAACACAGCGAGTGTAAGACCCACAACACTCCGTGTGCGTGTTTTAAGGAAACGCTTTAGTTTTTAGCATCATAGTGGAAGAATCATCCTCATGAACATGCCTTAGTGATACGGTGGGTAACCGTATGGCCGAGTTGTTAATAATGAAGGGCGTTTTGGCAAAACTGACTCGGCGATGGTCATCCGAAACGAGACTGAATGAGAATAAGTTATTTTTTATCCTCGCAACAGAATTTTCACTTGCTGATACATGAGGTCTTTGAAACACCGAATCCCATATGTCTGTAGATCATCGCATGTCAGTCCCGGTTTGGGTGATTACTCCATAAACTTCAACTGCCCTTGCGGGTACGTACGGGTACGGTGCTCCTTCGTAAGAAGTTTACAGCTCGCAATCTTGTTCGCCTGGTCAAAATAAAACTCACTCATAGTTACTCTCAGTTAATCTGGCCAAACCCCAGTTATATCGGTTACGGCAATTCTCGCAATATTGTGATGATATTAAATGGTATATTTTTGGTCAAGTAGTACAAAATGTCCGGTCAAACTGTGTATATTCCTTCTACCGGATGGCGTAGGTGTATCTCTATTAGTTTTGCCATCAGGTGGATCAGGGTTTGACTTGATGAATAACTTGGCTAATAGTTTTCTTATATCTGCCGTTCGCATCTTTGGTTGGTCGCCAGCAGCTGGATACAGCTATACTATATTTCATGAATCAGTTCACGGAACTGAAGTGAATCTATGAATGATGTTTCAAATTCTGTTAACTAGACCATTTGCCGAGTTGCATTAAAGTGAATATGATTATGGATATCAATCAAATTTCAAAAGTTTACAATACTGTAAATTAGGTGCCAATTCTCGAATTTATTAATAATATTTTATGATGTTGTGAATTATTTCATGAGCACGAATGCTGCCTAATATACTAGGAATCAAGAAGAAGTTTACGAATAGATGAATAATATTCTGAGTGCTATGGAATTGACTAGGTAAAAATAGAAAAATCATGCACAAAATTGCATATTGGTGAAATAGATCATGAAAGTGGAAACGTATTTTACGATATTGTGGACTATTTCACTAATAATTAATCGTGATTTGTATATTTACTAGGAATCATGAACCAGCTCACGAGGCATGAAGGTATACATGAATAATATTCCGAGTTTCGTCAATTAGCTCACAGGATAATATCATGATTGTTTTCTGTTTGTGAACTAATTCACAATCACGAAAATCAGATCATGTTCAAGATGTAAGATGTACACACCATATAGTCGGACCGTGAACAATGTTCTCTAATTCATGGATAAAACATCAACATTTGGTGTTGTTCAAGGTCCATAAAGTTGTAGTTCACGGACACAAAAATGATTTGATGACATTGTGCAAACCATGACTGAAGTTCACGAAAAAACAAATATCTCCAAAAAAGCTTGATTCAGGAGTTACGGAACGAAAAAAGATATTATAAAATAAACAATTATAAAGCACATTTTTGTCATGTTTTCGTAACGTAAAAACGTGATTGTTTCAGAATTCAAATCAATTTATTATTTTTGGGAAAAAAAAAATCCGTGTACTAACTCAATAAACACATTTCTGTACGTTTTGTTATTTTTCAGTTATATTTGTTGATAACATACCGAGACCTGGCAGGAGGTTTGGGTAATATTTAGTCCTTTTAAAGTCTAAATGAATTTCGAGAAAAAATAAGTATGCGTAATGGCTTAATTAGTTAAGTTATTCCCGCTACTAAGTTTCATTTGACTTTCAAAGGGAACTGCCAATCCCGTGGACGAGTTGGCGCAAAATCAGTCTTTTATTTGATCTATAGTAGAGAAAAACAAATGGGAGACGATTTTTGCATAAGAAATAAGCAGCTCATTTTGTTGTTTGCAAAATACCGCGCGGCACTGTCGTTCACAGTTGTCCCGGATCAGTTTACTCAGAAGAATAGTGAAAGAAGTAGACGCTAGCAAATGCCCTTATGAGCTGTTAAACCACGCTGCTCAAATTTGCTTGCGGATACTCTTCTGTTGAGACTATTAAACATTTCATTATAAATCTCATAAGTTTCACCTGGTGATTGTTTGTGCGGTGTTCAATTTCCTCCATGAGAAGTGTTGGTGCCATTACGGACGGGGTACACGTGCACCGACACATACAACGCGTAGTAAAAGTAAATCCAGTAAAAAAACATTTCTCACCACAATTTTGCATAGTAGGTACAGAGTTGGCGCGAATTGAAGCCACGTTCATAGCCAGGTACTAGCTGTGGAATTGTGTGCGTGTGTGTAGCCCCAACGAAGGTTTCTGAATCGCAGCACTATAGCCGGTGTGGTGTGCTCCGTCTGTTTTACCATCGATAGGGTGGTTCGCAAAACGATTCCTATAATCACGACTTCAAAAATAAAATTTTGTTAGTAGCTCGTAGTTGTAACCTTGATCGGAAATTAAATTTGACGATTCGCTAATTTTTTATCAAAGCAACCATACCTCGATCCACCCCAACTGTGGCACAGCTGTTTGTGGCCTCTTACTCGTTCGTGTTTGATGAGGCCACCCTCGCCGCCCGGCCAGGCATCAAGCCGTGTATTCGCCGGCCAGGTATTTGTGGGTTCGCAAAAAAACTTTTACTTTAAAAACAATCCGTCCGTGTACGCCTGTGGTCCGCGCTCGCGAGATAGAAGTGCGCGCCGCGTGAGTGAGTCCATCACAGAGTGTACGACAAATCAAGCGCGAATGTTTGGCGTGTTTTTGGCTGCTTATGGTCATTGAATATAATCGGGACATTCATTATCTAGCGGCGAAGAACATATGTCGAACCGGGTTCGTTCACTGTAAACAAGTTGAATTGATAAGGTTTTCGAAGCCCTTTCCCCACTAGCACCTAATCTATTGTTTGAACGAAGCAAATTAAAGTGATTAAAATCCACCGAAAGTTCCGTTGGTGCTCTTATCAAATGACCTCATGTCAGCAGGTAGTAGCTGGAATGTCATAATCGATCAGTGAGTGAGAATCGTCCAGTTCAGTGATATGAATGGTTATTCCGCTAGCTTGTTTTGAACACCTTGGTTGGGGCTGCGCGCGAGTCAGCTGGTTTGTGTGAAAGTGTTACTGCCGCTTCCCGATCGTTGGAATGGTCGAGTTCGCGTGCGCCATTGTGTCACTGTTATTTTTATTTATGTGCAAAAGAAGCGCGTGTGGATGCTAATTTAAAATTAAAAAAAAACAATCACCTCGAACGCATCATTCTCAGAGAACGGACCAGAACAAACTGGTTCACCCAGTTGCGATGAAGCGCAGCAGCAACAAGTGCCCCCGGGATGTAAATGTTCGCAAAGTGCAATAACACGAAAAACAAGTCTTTGTTAGTTTGGGTGCATCTGGCAGATAGAACTTACCTACTTACGTGCGCGGCAGTAGCTAAATGTGACGACGGTGAGGGTAGGGGTTAGGCGCGCGCAGTTTGTGGTGTACCTGTACCTACTTACCACCCACAGGCCGAATGTATGAGACCTAATGGTCTAGAAACTCAGTTGGAAGGTAATTTGTTTGAAGCTAATTGAACAAACCACGGTCGGCATGAGGTGTTACAGTGATTAAGAGGGTGAGAAATAAGCCGTTGAAGCTACAACAGGGTTTCGTTTGGTTGAAAATTAGTTATTTATGGGTGCTTGTTCGTCGCGAAAAGTATTGAGATCATGTTTTCGTATGCTGTTACTGGAAAATTGGGGAGTGCCATATTGCTATTTTAAATCCGAAATTTACGTAAAACATTACATAAATTTCAGATACTTTGCATTCGTTTTTTAGTATTTTACGATCATGACAGATCCAATTCTCCGTTTTATTTCCCATTACAATATTTTTGCATTTGCATAGCAAAGTGGCCTCAAATCAAAAAGCTTTGTAAGTGTATTTTGTACAAACAACAGTGAAATCCAACGTTTTTGGTGGCAAACTAGTCAATAAACGGAACAGCCAACTGTCCAAAAATTCACCTAATAGAACAGTATCCCGATCGAAATAAAATAACACGATTAAGGGAATACGATTTTCCTAACAAATTGTATTAAGGGATTACACCACTGTATAGCATTTTTTTGCCTAAATCATGCGATCTAGTGATTACGCCTAAATAATGAAATTTGGGTCGATGACGTTTTCGGAGGAATTTGTGGACATTACAAGCCCTCCCATATGGAAGAATAAGGTGTTGGAAATAGTGATTTGTTGTTATCGTGGAAATGGCTGAGTTTACGTCAAAATGTCTTTTCGGACACCTCATCAAAAATAGTAAAATTTGTCATTTTCTACAATGATTTTCGTGATTAATCCTCCTATAAGTACGAATTTTCAACATTTTTTGTTTGGTAAAAGAAATGAGCTAATGTTTTTAAAAAAGTTGTGGAGATTTCTTTCGCGAATATTTTTGCTGAATATATTAAGCCTCTCCTTTAAATACTTGAGAAGTTATAGACAAATTTCGCTCCAACTCAAACAAATGTTGGCAGCCCCCTCTCAGAATTCAATAAATCTTTCTGTACATGAGAACATTGCCACAAAAAGCCACTTTGCATATTTTGTTTTTTTCCGAAAAGGATCAAGACTGTCATTTGAAAAGGGTCATACTTTCTTACCATTTTTTTCATATCCCTATAGTCTAAAAATGACAAATCCTGCAAAAAATGTTGTAGGAGTGATTTTCACAAAATTAGTCAAATTTTTGAAAAAAAAATAGAAAAAATACTTCGACTCCTACACTGAAAAAAATCGACTTTAAAAAGCCGATTTACAAAAAAACCATTTTAATCCACCTGGTGATGCAATTGTGCCTTTCTCATTTATCCAAACTACGATGCCATGGCTGGGTATGTTTAATATAATGATGGAAATGTCTATTACATATTCAGTGCGATTTACACATACGTACAATGAATCGACAGCTTCGAACTTGAGTTGCTATGTGTCGACGCTGAAACACTTGAAATCAGCGGCGGATCCAGGAGCAGGGTTTGGGAGTTCGGACCCCACCAAAAATTTTCAACTTGTTAACTTGTTTTAAATTAGTTTCTCAACTCAAAATCATTTCAAGCCAAATTTTTCACTGGTTTTTCAGACCCACTAGGAAAATTTATTCTGGAGGAAATAGAAAATTTTATTCGGGTAGGGAGGTACATGATGAGTGAAGGGCGGTATAGAAAAAGGTAGTGAGTGATGTAGGGGAGAGGGGGTACCTCTCACCCTGTTAAAATACAGAAAATCTACAAAAGTCAAAAAAAAATTGGCCGGGATTAAGTTGACGATGTTCAGAGTGATTGCATAGCCTTTCTATAGGAGAAAGGCAAAACATCTTTGATTTGGATTAAATTTTGTTCCAAGATAGGTAATTATGTTCCATACCTACCGTAAAAAATTCAAGTTTGGGCACCTTCAAGGAAAAAAAATATTTGAAAAAAACTTTTCCTTGTACAAAATGAATTTTTTTTCCTTGTATTTTTATCAAAAACTAAACCAATGGAAGCCAAAATCATCTCAGAATCCAATTTCTCAACTGCTAGTTGCCTGATATATGCGAAAAGTATCAGTAACGAATTTAGACTTTAGACTCTGAAGTCTGGACTCTGAACTCTGGAATCTGCACTCGGGACTCTGGATTCTGGTCTGGACACTTGGCTCTCCCCTCGGGACTCTAGATTCTAGGTTCTGGTCGCTGGACTATGGACACTGAACTTTAGATTCTTGACTCATCATTCTCATCGCTGGATGATGGACTCTTGGCGCTGGCCTCGAATTTCTGTACTATGCACTCTGGACTCTGAACCATGTGCTCTTGTATCTGGGGTCCTGACCCTTAACTCTGGAATCTGAACTCTAGATTCTGGACTCTGAACTTTAGGCTCTGCACTCGGGTCTCTGGATTCTGGATTGTGGGCTCTCTCCTCGGGACTCTGGGCTCTGAATTCGGGACACTGGGCTCAGTATTTTGGGTTGAGGACTCTAGTCTCTGGACTCTGAACTCTGGTCTCAGGATTTTCGTCTCTGGACTCTGAGCTCTAGATTCTGGACTTTGATCTCTGGATGCTGCACTCTTCACGCTGTGTTCTAGACTATGGACTCTCGCCTCGAGATTCTGTGACTCTGGATTCTGGCCTTTGGGTTCTGTGCTTTAGAGTCTGAACTCTTGCCTCAGTATTTTGGGTTAAGTAATTCCGGCTCTGGATTCTGGTGTCAGAGCTCTGGACTCTGGCCGTAGTACTTTGGGTTGAGGACTCTGGGCTCTAGACTCTGGACCGATGATTCTCGACTCTGTTCTCTGCACTCTGGACTCTGTATTCTTAACTCAGAATTCTGAGCTCTCGCCTTGATATTCTGTGCTATGGACTCTAGACTGTAGACTGTGGTCTCTGAGCTATGGGCTCTGGGTCTAGGTTCTGGTCGCAGGGCTAGGGAATCTAAACTCTGGATTATCGAATCTGAACTCTGGATTCTGGACTCTGAGCTCTGGAATATGGACTCTAAACTATGGTCTCACTATTTTGGGTTAGGGGCACTGGACTTTGGGCTCTGGGCTCTGGATTATGTGCTGAGGACTCTTGGCTCAGTACTTTGGAATAAGAACTCTAGACTCTGGTTTCTGGTCTCTGGTTTTGGATTTGAACTCTGAACTGTGGGCTCTGAACTCTGCGCTCGGAACTCTGAATTCTGGACTCTGAGCTCTATCTTCGGAACCGTGGGTTTTGATCGCTGCGCTATGTACGCATTGTCGACACTGAACTCTGGATTCTGAGCTCTTGACTCGCCTCAGTATTTTGGGTTAAGGACTCGCTACTCTGGATCCTAGTCTCTGTCTTCGAGACTCTGAAATCTGGGCTATGGAATCCGGAGTTCTCTCTTCGGGATTCTGGGTTCTGGTGTCTAGGCTATGGACCCTGAATAAAAATACACGGAAAAAATTCAGCTTGGTCAAGAAAAGTTTTTTTCAAATAACTTTTTTTCCTTGCCTAAAGTGCCCAACTTGACTTTTGATGGTAGGTAGGGAACATAATTACTTTTTTTTATTTCGAGTAGTTTTTTCCATTCGCCTCTTCGGGTTAGAAAAATCTCTCATGAAAAATTTCTAACCCTATGTGCGGGGTCGAGAATCGAACCCAGATGCGCTGCGTACAAGGCAATCGATTTACCAACTACGCTACGCCCACACCCAACATAATTGCTTATCTTGGAAAAAAATTTCATTGAAAGCAAAGATGTTTTTTTTAAATCGACTTTAAATTTTTGAAATCGATTTTTTCAGTGTATGAGTCGATGAAGAATTTTTTCAATATTTTTATTCAAAAATTTAACTAATTTTGTGAAAATCACTCCTACAGCACTTTTTTTGTAGGATTTGGCATTTTTAGACTTCAGCCACTTAAAAAAAAATTGGTAAAAAAAAGTTTGACAGTCTAGATTATTTTTGGAAAAAACAAATTATTTAGAGTTGGTGTAGGCTTTAACGCTTTCGCGTGAATAATGTTTAGCACGTTTTTAACGAAAGAAAAACTAGTGTGCGTGCAGTGTTCTTAACGCATTCAAGAGAAGAGTCGAGATCCTTTAAAATATGATTTAAAATACTAGTTATGATGCACATAAAGTTATTTTTTCAAGTAATTCCAATATAAGATGCCGGCAGTGCAGTATTTTTTTCGCCGGCGAGGTCCTCGTCCGATCAGAAATCAATCAGCGGGGATCACCTATTTTCGTCCACGTCCCTTATCATCTATTTTTATAAAGTGAACCACCGGTTATGTAAATATTTTTTTTTATTTTAATGCAAATAATTAAGCAGTCTTCATTTTATTATATTCAGAATGGCACATATTTTGTCACATGTAATTTTAAATGTTCTTTGATTTGATAGCATTGTAAAGGAACACGGTTGATGCCAATTGAGCTGACATTTCTTTAGACTGAGCAAACTTGTTCATTTGTTTGTTTAGTGTTTATTTGACCAACTAGGAAACTAATTCATTGGGTATTTAATGCGCGTGCGGAATACGCATGGTCTTGTCTGAGTGAATGATGATTTTTCATAGGGGTTGAGAAATGACAATTCGCAAGAAGAATTCAAATACAATTACTAATTCGCGCCAATCATATCAGCACGAAGAACAAATGTTTTATTGTTATTTTCAATGATTTACTTTTAGTCCATTAAATCGTCAGTCAATTATATTAATTGTTCTTATTGCATCGAGTACTATCATTCGTATTAGAAAGTTATTCTTTTCAGGTATTTCGGTAGTGCTTATTTTATACCGTTTAAAATGTGCCTCAGATAGCATAACAACGTGCGCGAATAATTATAATATAAGAAACAATCGTTCGCGGAAAAAAACAAACCAATACTTAATTGACATTAAAACAGTACCAAAGTTTATACATGTTAAATTATGCTTGTGTTACAAAACCTTATCATAGGTATATCGACGAATGTCTAAAGACACTAAAAGTAAATGCTTTTCATTATATTGTATTGTTTTAGGAATGTAGTGTTTCGCCGTAATGATGAAACAAGGATTAATAACATCGTTTACCTGACGCTTGATTCGATTAAACATAAGCAACACTCCCGACTGACGGTTGTTCGGAGCTTAAGTTGCTTTTTTACAAACCGATCATTTAAAAATCAATTCAACAAATGATAAATCTATCATACATTCTCGGCAGCCGGCTACCCAGAGCATTAAATCATGTGTGTTTTGAGAGTTGCATAAATCGTATCACTTATGAAGGTGTATCCAAATTTGTGTAACTCTTAACCCATCCTATCGACGAAAATTCCTTCCCGTGGCATACGTCGAGATGCAGAGGTATACACGGTCTCCACAACAACGTTTGTTCAACTAACATTCCTTCCCTTCCTCGATGACTGTAAGGACCGCCGACGCCGTTTTTGGCATTTCAAAGTATAGAACTCTCGAAACGTGTACATCGAGAATGGATAGCTACTCCCAAGCATCATTCGTTGATTATCTGTACAATTTCGCTTGTTCTGGTCAATCACGGAGTAGCAACTACGAATTATACGATCATCATGTTCATGCTCAAAGGGTTCACGGCCGGAGATCTACCCTCCGTAATTTTTTACCTACAGCCAAAAAGTTTCTCCGATTCCGATTTGATGGGGTTTTTGAAAACTTTACCAGGTTTTAATCTCTATGTTTAATCTTATTTGGGAAGCGACTTAGTGATAACCAATGATTATTACTATCTACCGGTCAATCATCCCCGATGTGAAAGCGTACAGCTCATCCCTTCAAATCGCAACCGCATACTTTTGTAATTATAATCCGCTTCACTCAAGCGCGCCCTCCGGGTGCGAGTCTATTTATTTATGTTTACCTGAGCTGATCCTGTAAATAGCCACCCGAGTCAAAGAGTATCAACTTTCACCTCCTTAGGACGTTTGGGATTTTGATCGAACCGGTCAGTTGGCACCGCCCTGCAAACGTTCAAACTTAAACCGAACAATCTATCATCTATCAAAATGAGCACTTCAACGAGCGAGATAAATGAGTGTTTCCATTCAGGGTTTTTTTTCTGGCTTCGGCCGACCGGATCAAACATCATTCACTACTAATCCAATGAAATCTTGATTCAAATCCAGTTTCGGTCAAGCATGAAACCGCTTCGAAGCAAATCTGCATTCGCGTAAACTCCGCCGTTGCAGCCGTGTGCTTCACCCGGTGACGGACAAAATATGAACCTCCCCTAGTTTCGCAAATCACTCAAACCTTCAAAGCTGCGCGAAGAGAAAGAGGCGCGGAATGAGAAGAGCAGTTTGGCTCCTGGCGGGCATAAATCGCAGCTGATTTTAGGATCGAAGAAAACCGGAATGAGGCTCGGCTGGGATTGACGGTGGCGGCTACGACGTCAGTCAATGGAGACTGACTTTCGATTGGTTGTGTGCATTTTTTTTCACCTACACCTTTCGTCCGTAGATCGAAGCAAAACGCTGCAGACAGACGATAGCTTGTTTACCGGTTTTTATCCCAGTCGGAAGAAAGAAACGATTTCGACAGCCCGTATGAACTTTGAACACTCTTAACTCACGAAGAGTGTTTTTTTGTTGCGGAGAAGATTGACAAGAGTTCCGGCACAGAGTCATGAATTGACAATAATTTTATGGAAGATAAGGTTAAAATCAGTCATTGTCGAGGCTTTTGTCCGATTTAATTAGAAATCAAGAATTCCTGCGCAGCGACGTGTGATGCCGAATATTTAAGATAACGATACGAGATCTCAGATCGCCAGATGATGACCACACAAGTTGTTGTTCGATTGTCTTCTCAATTTGCTTTAAGGCGGTCTTCTGATTGAGCAGTTGCAATAATTCGATTTTTTTACATATTTGGAATCAAACGTTACTACAACTGTGTCTTAGGAAGGCCATTTCCGTCCTTTCACGCCTCGTATTTTTCGTTAGTGTTGGCAATCTCCTGTCTAAAATATTAGGAATATCTGGCATGAGTTTTCATTTATTCAGAAAAAGTGTCGCTATGGCCTACCGCGAGCTTTTCGGGTATTTTTTTCGTTTTGCAGCCTTTTTCGGTAAAAAAAATCGATTTAATCCACCTACCAGTGAGATGAGACATTTCTTACACATATCACTGTTGGATCATTCATTAATTTGCAGAACTCACATGAAGTTGGCACCCAACTAGAGGTGAAATAAACTCATTTTCAAGTCCTGCAGGAATAAACCCTCGAATAAACGGAATAAATTATAGAAAATCAAAAAAAAAAAACAAATGAAATAATAATGCAAAAAAAAACAAAAATGTTATTTATAAAATGGGCAGGATGCTTAATATTGATTAATATTAAGCATTCTACTCATTTTATAAATACATTTTTACATTTTTTTGCATTTTTATTTTTCTTAATTTAATTTATTTATTTTTATTTTCTATAATTTATTCAGGTTATTCGTTCAGGATTAATAAACTAAACCAAATTAGTTCAGTTCAAAAACAGACAATATTAAATAAAGTTATAAGATATAAAGAATAAATTAAATTGTTTCAAACTAACATATTGGATGCAATAAAACAAAAAAGAAAACGGATGTCGAAACAGAATTAATAAAATAAAGAAACCGATTAAATATATTAACTGGAAAAATAAAATAAAATAATAACATAATTGAACTGAATAATATGAATAAAACAAAAAACAATGATATTATTAAAATTAATAAACCAAGCAAAATGAATAATATGGATAAAATTAACGCATCACTGCCAACTTTATGTAGCGTATATAGTAATATAGCGCCGTTTTTTCTTAACAGTGTTGGGGTAAAGAAAAACAAGAAACCTGTTTTGATCAAGATAGGTGCTTCTATAACAGTGCTAGAAGCTGCTCAATTTTTACCTTCCGATCCTCAAAACATGTCTCATGCAAAGTTTTCAATAGTTCAGTTGGACGAAAAAGGTAGATGAAGACAGTCTAAATTGATAAGATTTATCAGTTCACGAAAATATTTTAAGACAACGAAGGTATATCAAAACCTTCAATGGGTTTCTGCTTAAACGAAAACGTCTCTGATAGTACTGCTCCAGTGAAGTCCAATCGGAACGATTGCAATAACTTCATTTCTACGGATAGTTTTTGTAACTCTTCCCGCTTAAATAAAAGGTAATAGTCACAATTTTTGGCATTATTTGTTTTTGCGAGGAAATGTCTAACCCCAGAGTTAAAGCTGATTGAAATCGTTGTTGTTTCTAAACAACATGGACATGCAGTAGTCAATAAAATGTATAAAACGAAGAAAATAAATAAAATTAACAAAATGAAAAAAAATGATCAAATGAATAAAAAGAAACAAAAAACAATAAAATGATTAATATGAAAACTTAAACGATGTTAAAAAAATTATGAAAATGAATAGAAATAACTAAATTGTGTCTAATTAATATTCAACATAAAATGAATGGCCAAAAAAATTAGCCAGATTATTAAAATGAAGAAAATGAATGAAAGAAATGAATCAAATGCGTAAAATGAAAACAGTGAATAAAATAAGTGAAATGAATGATATGATTAAAATGCATGAAATAAATGAACTGATCAGAATGAATCCAATGAAAGAAACAAATAAAAGGAATGCTGAATGGAAAAATTATTAAAATGAAGTGATCATATTTTTTTAAATTAGCCAAATATTTAAAAAGAATAACATAAAAAGCGAAATTTTGAAAAAAAAAAAAAAGATAAAGGATAAACCGAATTGTTCGATTTTGTGAGGCCTTTTTTAGTGATGAGGACACTGGAATGCTCAAATTGTTATGGAATTCAAAGATGTCTTTTAGTAAATTGTAGACAGACCTGCCCAATGCATAAACTCTGATGATAATACTCACTAAATTACTCACTAATGTCCGGTGCCTCTACTAATTGTGGCATTGAAATTTTAATTGAAACGTTCTCCGAATAAGGTAAATATGGACAACTGAAACATTTGCTATAAGTTAGAAGAATCATTATACTCGCCTCCCCCATCAAGAGTTCAGGGGATCTTTGGGAATCTTTTTTTCCCGGATATAATTGGTGGATATTTTTGACTCTCCATAGTGCAACGTTTCGAGGAAATATGCCTTTAGCTTCAAGGGAAAGCATAAATTAGTTATAGTTTTCTCACAATGCAAATATTTTGTGAATTTTGTCAGGACTACAAATATTTTCTTTTTTAAGCAGAATGTTATTACATTAGCGATGAAATTCAAAGACGGATAGGTATTCCAGAGCGAATATAAACTTATATAAACAATTGACCTTGATCAGTGTTTTAGGGGGCGATATTTCGTGTATGGTCTGAAATTGTAGTGAATGGTTCTGACAGGGAGTCCTTCCGAGAGTCTAGCTCTATAGCTCCAGTTGGAACACTCTCATACAAAACTATTATTTGGAAATTTTACTACTTTTATTATTTTGTAAGCTATATTGATTTTTGTTATTTTTATTTATCTCATTAATGATTTTATTTATTTTATTGATTTACTAAGTAAATACCCGTTTTAATCAGCCCTTTGGTGATTATCAGGCTGATATAACGAGGGCGTTGACAAAATCGGGACATACGTTTTTCTTTCTTTTTAAGAAACCGAAGCTCTTAAAATCTTCTGTGGTCCCTACATATACCCACATACCCCTTTCTGATTATTTAGTTTAAATTTCCCTTAAGTGGCTCTGACAGTACAATATTTAAAAAAAAATTAATATTTTTTGGATATCTCGGATCTCCAAAATAAGAAACATATGCTCAAGAAAGATTTACTCGAATTCAACTTTGTTCGTCTGCTAGAGCCCATCAACTACCAATTTTCATATGAGGATGACAAAAACCTGATAAAACCGGGGGCTGAGAAAATCGGGTCTTCACTGTATTAATATAATTATTTTTTAAAAATTTCATTAATTTTATGTATGCTGTTAATTCTTTTATTGTTAATTTTATTATTTTGCAATTTATTTATTTTATCAATGTCAATAATTTTATTTATATTATTAACTCTTTCAATTTGATTAATTTAATTCTGTTATTGATTCTGTGCTAGTAATCATGTCCAAAATTTTATGAATTATTTAATTTCATTGTTCGCTTAATTTATTTTATTGATTTATTTAATTTCAGCAAATTTGCTCATTTTATCTATTGAATTCACTCATTAACACATTTTTTCATTTCTGTCTTTCTCTTACTTTTATTCCATTCAATATTCAGTTTATTTAATTTATCGCTTTATTTCAGTTGTTGACTACATCCATATTATGAATTTCGTTCATTTTCATTTTACACATTCGTGATTCATTTTGTTTATTACATGCATTACATATATTACATTACATACCATATTTATTTCGTTCGTTTTGATTATCTTATATATTTTATTAATTCACCTTGATCATTTACTTCAAAATACATATTTCATTTTCATGTTTTTATTAATCTTCTTAATTAAACTAATTTTGTTTATAAAATTTGATGATCCGTTTTTTTTCTTTTATTAATTTTCACTTTTTATTCATCATATTTTATTTCGTTGATGCTATTTATTCACTCGTTTCATTCATTTTTTTTAATAATTTGTATTATTAGGATTCGTTTAATTCGTGTATTTTACGTTATTCGTTTTGCCTATTGTATGCATCATTTTATTGATTTTGTTGATTTTTAATAATTTTATCATATTTTAATTATTTTTCTATTTATTTTTTCTAGTTGAATATAGGGTAGTGTGTTCCAATTTCCGTCCCCTCGAATTTATTCTTCGCTTCCCTTCTCCTCTACAATTTCTTCCCCGTTACAACGAGCACAATAATATTACGTCGACACGACATGTTAATTGTATAATTACAGATGATTTCATAGATTCTCTCCCCAAGGTTGAGGGGTTTGACGGTATTGCAAACATCATCAAGCATATTGCGTGCATCAGTGCTACAGATCCTCTAAAAGACAAATGCTTTAAGATGGTTATTTCATTACGCCTCGATAGTGGTGCATCCAGGAGACCGAGAGGGCTTATGCGCCTTTTTATGTTTTTTCATACTCTGCACCTTCGCATACTAACGCTCAACCACTAGTCTGTGCGCAGTGACGTGGCCGACTGGCGGGTCGACGTGGATTGACTTTTGCTGTGTGCAGTGTTTGCAAACAATGTTCCACAGATTGATGACGGTACTCATGGACGGGGCTCGCAGTTGGAGTCATTGCGTGTCCATTTATCGGTCGACTTCGTCATCATGCATAGACTAATTGAATTAATTTAATAATTAAATTAATTTAATAAATACATAAGTAGAAACCTGTTAGTTGTCGTTTTGTAATAATTGTAGTTTTTCTTATTAGTCGTATGTCTATATGTGTATGTGTTCGTCTAGGTATTTCTGACAGTTGGTTCAAGGAATGGATGTGGAACTGGCGTATATGATAGAACAGTGGCTAATACTTCCGGTGTTCAATTTGTGCATTTGGTTCTATTCATTCGGGAAAGTCGGATTGGATAAATTAAGGTACAATGAATTTACCGACGCACGTGAATCATCAATTCCCGGCCAGCACAGCATGATGCAAGTCTAACAGTATGCATTTGTCGTTAATGCTAAATATACAACATTTGCTGCATTTAGACGAGGTCAAATGCATGTTATATGTTTTTTTTTTCTATTCTACTTCATTAGTCTGTTTCTTTTGTATATCTATTAGTTTGCTTTTCCATTATTTATGTATACCAAAATAGTATCGATCAATTGATATACTTCTAAACAAGCTCGTTGAATCTATTTTTCTTTATTCAACATGTTATGATTCCTTTTATTAGTATATCTCTACTATACTCTATCTATATTCAAATAGGTACAAACGCTCGTGTCCTTCGCGGTAACACAAATTTATTTAAAAACACGACCGTGCAATTGCCATAATCCACACATACATACTCCAGCGATTTCTCCAACATCAATTGAACCAATCAAAAAAGTGACGCTCATATTCACAGTGACACTCATATTCACAACATAGTGACATGACCTGGAACTCTAGTGATATGGGAAACGGATTCTCTTCTACCATCTGTACCATGAATTAAAAATTAAGCATCAGATTCACGGTCCGCGCGTTTGTTCAAGAATACACGCTACATGATTATAAAATCGAAGTTATACACGCGAAGTCTCATACACGTGACAAACACGTTAATATACAAATACTTGAGCCCTTCGCGACCATCCACGGCACCTACACCTACGATCTCGTAAACATGGTAACATCCCGGTGATAAGGTGAACGTCTCAGCGCTTAAAAATTTTAAAACGCGGTCTCAATCGTGAACCTAAAAACTCCCAGACCAACTAAAAAAAGGAAGCTCTCATATCCACTGGACAACAAGTTCCATGGCCACATGAACTCTAGTGATATAAGGTAACTTATTCTCTGTCAGAATGTGAATTGTGCACCGAAAACTAAATATTAGAATGATGGTCCGCGTGACCACCCAAGAAAACAAGCGAATTACAAAATACAATGGTTTCAAAATTCAGTTTTTTACACGCGAAGTCACATACACGCGAGCACACGCGACAAACACGTCAACATACGAACGTCAACATACGCTTCGCGATCAACAACGCACACCTTCGCCCGCGATCGCGAAAACTGGATAACACCCTGATAAAAGTAAACGTTTTAGCACTTACGAAGTTTCAAACACAGTATCAAACGCGAACCTACAGACGTCCGTGTTCGCGCGATCATGAATCGGAAACCATTGCCCTCTGTCCTACACAGAAAAAAATATTTTGCAATTTTAAATTTATTTTCATGCACATATTTAGAGCATTAATATAAATGTAAAATTAAGTTCTATCACAAATACACACAACTTGTCGTGCTTTTTTCAGCGATATTTAAAAAATCACATACTTTCGGGTGCTCTCATTGAGTGCATCGAATTCAACTTAATTTTCATTATTTTTTGGTGTGTAGAGGTCCATACATTCAGTAGAACCAATAAAAAATATAAAACTCATATCCACTATACAACACGTTCTATGGCGACATGACCGGCAACTGCTGTGATATGGAAAATCTCATTTTTTTTATGGTATCTGAGCAGTACACCAAAATTAAGCATTAGATTCACGGTCCGCGCGCGATCATCCAAGAACACGCGAATATGCGAAAGGCACATGGTTATAAAATAGAATTTATACACGCGAAGTTACATACACGTTAGAACACGCGAGATACAAACGCACATGCGATTGAACACTTAACGTACAAGCGCTCGAGCCATTCGCGATGATACACGGGATTTAATCAACTTGGAAGATTCACGGACAACTTGTTTAAGATCAGTTTTATAATATTTCAAATGCGTCTTTTTACAATCGTTGGCCGTACTTCTATGTTTTTGTGTTCCGAATCAGACGAAAACATTAACGTCGCACTGTAACACCTCGGTTGGTCCTGCCATAAACTAACACGCACTACATGCTAACTAGACAAATTAAATTTTCAGCTCAACAAACGAACCGCCAGACATCATGACCGAGCTGCTGTGCCTGTACATACTGTGTCCCTGGCTACTGTTCGTGGTGTACATGATTTTGGCCATGAATAAACTTATTTAGGTGACGTGCATTGTGACTGTTGAACACTTGTCTAATTCACCCATCATCAGTGTAGTTTGAGAAGATTCGAGAACAAGGAAAATTGGGATCAGCGTCGTGATACCGTGAAGTATTCCTTCATAGGTGAAATATATTAATTGTGAAGAAAGGATGTGATTCATCCATTGATATGGGTGATTCGTAAAAAGGTATGTATTAAAATAGTTCCAACATATGAAAGATTCGTTTTTGAATTGTGAACAGTGTTATTTTCGATATTGAAAGATGATTTCGCACAATTGGGAAAATTATGTTTCACAGTTCACGAATTCATCGACGCAATTTTTCATGTGCTTTTCCGTTACGTTCGGTTACGATATGAATGGTGCTTGCGGCGTGGCCTTGTTTTGGATATTTTTTCTTTCATGCTTCATTGAATCCGTCTCATCACATTGAACGGTTATCGAAAAACAAATTCACACTCGAATGTATCGCTTCTGGGCGCGCTTTAACCTTAGCTAAAACCTATCAACTCTGCTGGATAGAGTGGTTTTAACCGGACAAGGTCCAGATGCTATGCCTAAATTGGCAACAGCTGATCGGCGCGAAACAAAAACAGTTTTTCAATGACACCGTCCAGACATGCGAAACGACATGGAATAGACAAAAAGAGAAGCCAGACAGAGCAGACAACCTCCGGCCGAACCTGACATTAAATCAACTACTTGATCTAGTGTGTCTATTGAAAATCTGCAAATCCACTCCTGCAGATTCAGCTAGCGGTTACGAAACTCTTTTCTTCACTCCACGATGCCTGCATCGTACAGTCCACGGTGATTGATTTGTCGGGAGGAGATGGAGCAGCGGTTTGTATCAATTTTTTTTTGCGTCGGTCGAAACGTGATGGTCACGAGTGTGATGCCCAGTTATTACCCTCCGCCAGACGGCTGCGTTGATCGAATGACTTGCAAAATAACAACCCAAGTAACATTGTGCGTGCGTTCGGTAATTGGACTTGGGCTCGATTTTTTGGCTCCACGCTAACTTTTTTGTACACTAAATTGCCATCGTTATGTTCGCCATTGAGTTACACTGCCCACAACCCACTTTCACAGCACTTCACTTTGCTCTACGCACTATTTGTCGCACCACGGTTGTAAAGATGTGAAGTGGGCTGTCGACTCGAGTGAAGAGAGGGAGAGAGACGGTCGATGATTTCCCGGATGTGGCGTTTGGATTCCGGCACGTGTGATTTCAACGGTCTGACAAGATGATCATAGACCATATAGTTTGAAGATTGTCGTTATGGTTCTCTAGAAGGACGATTTTCTGAAGTTTTTGGTACAGGAAATGTCAGATAGTGTCACCTGGCGCCCTGATTATTCATACATTACTTACAGTAAGTTTCTTCATTTGGTTCGCCTCATTCCAAATGTGAATCCAAAAACGCTACATTGCTTCTGATTTTCCCACATTAATTAACGGCAACGTACACGAGCTCAACAGCTTCTTGTTTTTTTCATTCCGCAACCAGCGTACTGTTTTCTTTTGCAGTAGAGTAACAACCATTACATAAATATACATGCGCTTTGCGTATGCGTTTGCTTGAATCGCACCGGTTGCAGAAGATTTGCTGCGGTTTAAATCATTGCTGCATGTGATACAATGGACGGTATGCCGGACGCCGTGAAGTTCACGGAACTTTGCCAATCCGAGAAACCGTATCTACTTACGCACTATTACCTACCCACCCATTCTCTTCGGTTGCTGGCGCTGCCAGCCAGTTGAAACAATTTCACCTCAACGATAGTGAGAGTTTGAAGTGTTACTAATATGTGTCGGTAAATGTAGGGTGGTGGAGAGGGGAGGTTATTGGACGGAACCTAACTTCTACCGCGATTGACAAAAATTGTTGAAGTAGAGCATTCATCGATTTTCTACCCGCAGACAGTCTAAACGCTCCCAGTCCTAAACTTTGGTTCGTAATTTACGCGACGCAATTCAACCGAGGTTGACGAACTTTGGTCCCACGTGACGTTGGATCAGTTCAAGGTTCTGGCATTAAACATATATGTATGTATCTTCATCACCTTTGTAAACAATTCACTCATCAATATTGGTCTATTGATTGACAGGAGCCGACCGGCATTTAATCATGTTTGCTTGATGGTCGATCAATAATATAGAGGAGAGTGTTTCACGGAATGTCCTGGCGATTAATGTATTATATGCGAAAATCGCAAGCTCTATAATTAATATCTCGTATCCTGTTTTATTTATTCTTCAAATTCCCGGTACTTACCGTAAAGAAACTTTGTATTTCTCAGTAACGCATGTACGTTAAATATCGAGGATTTAAATAATAGATAATATTGGAAAAGTTAAAGTATATTTTTACTCACCTGGCCTGTGGAAGCAGCTTTTAAAATAATCCTACACCACCTTCCCTTATGTACTATCAATAAAACGTTCCATAAATTTTTTACAACCACGCACAGCGATGGTCGCTCCCGAACCATTCCAGCCATAAGACGGAGAAAGCTTCTGATACTCTCACTTTCGGTGCTGAAACTCTATACCGGTCATTGTACTACTACCGCGCTTCTTTCATTTTCCACATCCGTCCTGCGGCAAAATACAGCAGCCACAGATTTGCATATTTTTCATACCGCACGGGCTAAAAGTTGTTTTTACAGTTCACCGTGCTAACCTGAAGAGGTCTTCGTACATAAAGCTTGTCGCAATCAGAATCCGGACGCAAGAAACCATTTCTTAATTCTAGAAAAATGTTAAAACTTGATAAAGATCGAATAAATGATGTATGGTTTCAAACGTATTGTTTGGATGCTAAAAAATATTGTTTGAAGACACATACCAAAAATATATATCTATATCCAATATAAATCTTCAGTCGCTTTACGCATCGTATTAATATGATCCAATTTCACCTAAATTGTGCACAATTGGTTTATAACTTGATTGATTTTATGGCCGACGCTAAGTGGGACAGGAAACTGCTTTCGACGAGCTGAACCTCTATTGATCCAATTATGCAATCTAGTGGTTAACAGTATTCGATAATGTTTCTGCAGTAAAATTTAGCCATATTTTTACAAGTTTGATTTTGATCTAGATAATTGGATAAATTGATCTAGATCAGCTTTATCTTTTGATAAAAACGTTTTAGGAAAAAAGCACTCATAATACAATTCTGATATTTTTAATAAATGTTCTGGAGATACTTATGTATGTAATATATTGAAATACTGACAGAAAAGGGGATGTGGAGAAGGACAACACGTTACAATCACAACACAAAACAATAAACAAACTGGGTTCTTTACTACCGAAGGAGTAATGAATCCTACTGATAAAGCTGATAGCTCTTTATCATACTGAGGTATTCCATGAGAAACCGGCCGACCGCAAAATATGACCATCGTAGATTCGAACGAAACTTTGCAGGTGTGTTCGGTGTATGAATCTCCATGATATTCTCTGGCAATTGGAATATTTTGATACAAGAGCAATTTTTCAAAAGGGCGTGAATGTTTCTACGTGGTTAAATTTCAAAAAAATTTTGTTCGTTCACTGTATTTTATACAGCAAAACTATCTGAGAACGAGTTACAGGGTATAAATACTTCTATCAAAAAAAAAAATATACACTGAAAAAAAATGTGTCATTTTTCAAATAAACAAAAATTTATGTTAAAAATTTAAATTTTGAAAAAACCCATTTTTTTAAATTTTTTTATTTTGTCTACGAAAACCTAAAGAAAAAAGAAACATTTTGAATGTGATTGCATGATGGAGAACTTATCGGTAAAAAAGTTTTTCTAACAATAACTTCATACATGTTTTAAAATTTCATACTAATTGACATACAAAATTGCAATTTTATCACAAAATATAATTCTAAGAATCATTTAAAATCAAAATGTATTTAACAAAAATCTTCCAAAATCCGATAGTTTTCGAGATATTTGGAATTTTGCTCCATCAAAAACAATTAATTCCTGTAATTATGCTCTTTTCAAAAGTTATTCGCGTTGGAGAAGCTTTCAATAAAAAAGTTTTCTTAAACACAATTTTTGACATATTTTTATAATTCATACTATTTGCAGTCAAAAATACAATTTTCTTTTTGAATATGATTCTAAACGCCTTTTTAAATCGAAATGCTCATAACAAAAATTTTCTGAAATGTAGTATTTCTCGAGATATTTTAACTTTTGTTTCAACAACACAATTATTTTGTTTTATTACGATTTTTTCATAAGTTATTCGCGTTTCTCCATCAACAATAATAGGTTTTTCAAAAGGCCCATAAACTTTCCTACAACTTTTCCTTTGACATCAAGGCGATATTGTAAACCATTTGAAAGCTACATAAAAGCAACCAAAATATGATTCCACTATAGGGTCTGATGATTAAACTATATAGTTGAATCATATTTTGGTTGCTTTCATGTAACTTTCAAAAGATTTACAATATCGCCTTGATGTCAAAGAAAAAGTTGCAGGAAAGTTTATGGCACAGTATTCATTTACTGTAACTCGTTCTCAGATAGTTTTGCTGTATAAAATACGGTAATCGAACAAAAAAAATTTGAAATTCAAACACGTGGGAACGTTTACGCCCTTTTGAAAAGTTGCTCTTGAGTCAAAATAATCTTATTACCTGTGGAAAATGTTTAGTCTTCCATGCCGGTGAAATGTGTAAAGTTTCATCGGAATCTAAGATGGTCGGTCACGATTTTAAAGACTTTCGGACGGATCTTCGTGGAATTCCTACTGGCTTAGGACCTAAAGCATATCCTTTAGTTTTAGCTCCCGGTACAGAGGTTCATCTATGTATGGAGATCCAAAGATCCAGGTACGTGATGATTGAGTTCGTAATGTCCAGTCAATAGCCTGACCAGAATACAAATTCCTTTACATTTTCGCACTTACATCCGGGAGAAAAGTTACTGTTTGATCGCAAGTTCGCAATCTACTCCAATGGTTGGCATGTTTGGATGCAGCCCAAGAGCCAATGTGGTGGTTTATCCAATAAATCAACAGTGTTAAAATTGGTTCTGGATCGACGGAGTTGGTCGCAGCACCCGCTCTAGTCAATTCAGTCGCCCATTCATTATCAGAAATACCGAAATTACTGTGTACCCATAGAAGATACACAGTATTTGAAATGCTAAGTTCTTCGATTTGAGTTCGATATGCGATTACTGATTTTGATCTCGAATCTGCTGAACTAACTGCGTTTAGTTCCGATTTCTTTACCCTCGCTTAACGCTTAAGCCAAGTTTAAACGTACTGGTGAACCTGGTTTAAAAGTTAAGCGAGGGTGAAGAAATCGGCCCTTAAGGCAGCCTGACTGTCGGAGTAAAAATAAATAGTTTTACCGAAAATTCCCTGTTGATATGCCGGTTGTACGCCACATAGAATTGCAAAGATTTCTGCTTGGAATACGGTACAGTATCTACCAAGCGAATGCGAATGGTCTAATCTCGATTCATGGCAATGGACACCAGCTCTCCAACAAAGAAACTACGTATTGTTCAGGTTAACGCCCATACAGCCATTCCTCATGGGGAGGAATTCTCACATTGAAAGTTTTATAAGGTAAACTACGTGTGAGTGTAAGGTCACTGGACGCAAGTGTATACTCATCCCAAGTAACCATTTGAAGCCACAATCTTGTGTGACTAGTTGCACTAGTTTCAATCTAATGGATTACTGTTACAGAGTCCAGTAGCCTTAAGACGTTATGTACAAGAAAGTGACACTAGTTCCAGAAACCTATTTTAATCCACCTAGCGGTGCAATTGTGCCTTTCTCAATCATGAATCACGAGAATGTGTGCGTTGTTTATATTCATTAAAAGCTTTTAAATGCATATATTACATTTTATTATTATACATCACATTACAACTATATACAGGAAAATAAATCATTATTCTAGTTCTAAAATTTTGAAAAAGAAAAAACAGCCTCGGTAATATTGAACTGAAAAAAGGCAAAGTCCCAAAAAGTCGATTTTTATAAAAAAAATTATTTTTCGAGATAACATAAAATCTCGACGTTTCATGCATTTTAAAGATGTTTGGCATTAAAAATACGAATTCGATTTCTGAAATTTCATGAGGTCCCCCCTTTGAAAAAAAAATTTGAGTTCCGGCTTATATGGGAATTTCATGTGTGACCGGACCGTTCAGTCTATATTTCCGGAACCATACAAGCGGTCCGTGCGAAATTTTACAGACATCTGTGGGGATAATATAGCTATCATTTGGGACTAAGTTTGTGAAAATTGGCCCAACCATTTCCGGGAAACTGATGTGAGTTCGTAAATTTTGAAAGATGGCCGCTTTTCCCGGGCACTTCCGGAACCGTCTATGGTGGTCAATGTAGTCAACGAAAGTTTGGTTGGCCGTCGGTGACCTAGAACAGCAAATTTAAGTTGTTTGAGAGACATTTTAGCGAAATTTTTACCTTTTTTGCTTTCATCGGAGTATCGGTTTGAATCACAATTTGCTATGTGATCGCACGCCACAACCCGTAACTCCGGAACCGGAAGTCGGTTGGGGATAAAATTTAATAGCCATTTACGGGGACGCAACATCTTTCATTTTAGACTAAGTTTGGTTGATTCGGTCTAGCCACCTCCGAGAAACCGATGTGACTGTTAGTCTGAATTTGGATACTTCCGCCGGGTCTTCCGGAACCGATGATGGTGGCCAATGTGACCAAAGAGACTTTGAATGGCTGTTAATGACCTAGTACTACAAATCGAAGCAGTTGTGGTCACATTTTGGAAAAATTTTCACCATTATACATTCATTGCAGAATTTCTTAAAATCGACATTTTCTGCGTGATCGTACTCATCACCCTGTAATTCCGGAACCGGCAGTCGGATCCATTAGAAATTCAATAGCAGCCTATGGGAACGTTGCACCTTTCATTTGGGACTAAGTTTGTAAAAATCGGTTCATCCATCTCTGAGAAAAGTGAGTGAGATTGTGTTCGCGTACACACACAGACGCACATACACACACACATACATACACACACATACATACACACACACATACATACACACACAGACATTTGCCGAACTCGACGAACTGAATCGAATGGTATATGTCACTCGGCCCTGCGGGCCTCCGTTGAAAAGTCGGTTTTCAGAGCAATTGCAATACCTTTCTATTGAGAAAGGCAAAAATATGAGTTCAGGCTTATATGGGAATTTCATGTGTGACCGGACCGTTCAGTCTATATTTCCGGAACCATGCAAGCGATCCGTGCGAAATTTTATAGACATCTGTGGGATAATATAGCTATCATTTGGGACTAAGTTTGTGAAAATCGACCCAACCATTTCCGAGAAACTGATATGAGTTTGCTAGTTATGAAAGATGGCCGCTTTTCCCGGGCACTTCCGGAACCGTCTATGGTGGTCAATGTAGTCAACGAAAGTTTGTTTGGCCGTCGGTGACCTAGAACTGCAAAGTTAAGTTATTTGAGAGACATTTTAGCGAAATTTTTACCTTTTTTGCTTCCATCGGGGTATCGGTTTGAATCACAATTTGCTATGTGATCGCACGCCACAACCCGTAACTCCGGAACCGGAAGTCGGTTGGGGATAAAATTTAATAGCCATTTACGGGGACGCAACATCTTTCATTTGAGACTAAGTTTGGTTGACTCGGTCTAGCCACCTCCGAGAAACCGATGTGACTGTTAGTCTGAATTTGGATACTTCCGCCGGGGCTTCCGGAACCGATGATGGTGGCCAATGTGACCAAAGAGACTTTGAATGGCTGTTAATGACCTAGTACTACAAATCGAAGCAGTTGTGGTCACATTTTGGAAAAATTTTCACCATTATACATTCATTGCAGAATTTCTTAAAATCGACGTTTTCTGCGTGATCGTACTCATCACCCTGTAATTCCGGAACCGGAAGTCGGATCCATTAGAAATTCAATAGCAGCCTATGGGAACGTTGCACCTTTCATTTGGGACTAAGTTTGTAAAAATCGGTTCATCCATCTCTGAGAAAAGTGAGTGAGATTGTGTTCGCGTACACACACACAGACGCACATACACACACACATACATACACACACACATACATACACACACACAGACATTTGCCGAACTCGACGAACTGAATCGAATGGTATATGTCACTCGGCCCTCCGGGCCTCCGTTAAAAAGTCGGTTTTCAGAGCAATTGCAATACCTTTCTATTGAGAAAGGCAAAACACATATAGCGGTTCAATGCTTAAGAGTCCCTCTATAGCAACAGTAGGTGTTGTCGAGAACGCCCCGGTTCTCACCATCAAGATCATCCTCTGAAGATGGTTTAACTTGTCGTAAAATCTCCCTTCAGCCACCATTCAAGGTACCCGTATGCCGGTATTGGTGAAACAATTGTTGTGTAGAACCACTGAATATTGGGTTTAACTCCCCTAGATTTGCTGAAAGTTTGTCCACATTTACCGAAGGTCATGCAAACTGTCGTGATTTTGCCGTTATAAGCATATTTGTCCCATGTTCTTTGTGATTTCCTATATACATGGAACAATTATGTGTAGAACGGCAGTTTAGTTTTGAGTCAAAAATTACCCCAACGTTTTAAAACTTGATCTGCGACAACAATTTCACAGTCAAAGAACAGCAACGGACGAGCTCTAATTGTAATCCTTCGTTGCGTGAAAAGCACCATTGATGTTGTATTGCTGCTGCTGCTTCAAATCAAAAAGCGTGTTGGTGCAAATTCCGGAAATCATTATATGATAATCATCGGCAAAACCATATGTCCCCAGCACATTAAATTTCCTCAAAAATCCGTCGGCAACAACGTTCCATAAAATTGGCGACAGCACACCAGCTTGAGGACATCCACTGACACTCAGTTTTCTTATCTATACGTGACTTAACGGTGAACACAGATGTCGGTTGCTAAGCATTGTGTGTATCCAGTTCGTGATTGATTCTAAAGACACGTTGACAAAAGCTCCTTCAATATCAAGAAAAACTCCTAAACTTGATTGTTTTTGCGAAAAAGCTTTTTCAATGTAGTAGATAACTTTGTGTAACAGGGCGGTTGTAGACTTCTCCCGCTGATATGCAAGTTGCATAGCATGCAGCGAATGCTCATTCAAGCTAACATCCCGAATGTAGTGGGTGTTTCACTGATTTGAGTAAGAAGGAGGTCAGATTGATCGGTCAAAAGCTCTTTGCCTCCTCATAAGTAACGCGGCCACCTTTTGGAATTAATTTTACAATTCGCTAATGGAAAACTACAAATATTTTTTTTTCGGAAAAAAAATGATGTAAGATTTTGAACGCTTATATCTGTTGTTGTACTGAATGGATTTAATCAATTTCTCCGGCATTTTGTCGAAAATATTTGTACCAATGCTGTATTAAATTTTGGAATATGCAGGACATTCATTATCAACGGAAAAATAGTGCTTTGAAAAATCTTTCGAAAACGACTCGGAAAAGTGAAAATTTTCAGCCCATCCTGCACAGAGCCGTCAATATGGTGCACCAACCGAACAATAAAATGATGAAAAGTTTTAAATATAGGTCCACTACATGTTTTTTCCTATAATTATTCGTATTGGGTTGCTTGACGAGAGTAGTTGGTGGGGGAAAGCCGGCATATTCGTTTTGGTTATGACATTTGAAGCCGGATGGAAAGGAAAGGCTCATGCATGGCAGGAGAACGAGCGAGAAAGCGATAGTAGTGCATATTAGCGAAAACGTTACGTACATTTTGAACCTTAATAACAGGTTTTTGTAAATCCTTCCAAGAAAATCAGTGAATGTGGCAACTCGATCACTAAGCGAAAGCTACACCAAAACGAATGATGAAAATATTTTCATTTATCGCACAAAAGGGGGGCCTTTCATCTGCACCGAAAAGTTAATAAATAGGAACGCCTTGATGCAAAGCGTGCTCATTCGGTATGAGCTGCGAAAGGGGAATAATCATATGTGTGTACGCAGTAAAAACCATCGTCGGCAAGGTTTGAATCGTTTCAAAAGATTCTTATCTTGTATCACCATAGTTATCTACAAACCGTCATTATTAGGACCAATGTATAATGGAAAAGATGGGTTGGTAATGCATATGACATAACAGGGGTGTCGTGACCGCCCTTCGAAGTTATTTCAAATCTTACAAAGCATAAATTGACATAATTTCAATGATTGTTCCTATTTGAATGAAATGACAAATTTTCAGGTTAACACGGCAACAACTTTGCAATTTATAGAACAATTTTATATTTTTAGTTATCATATAATAACGGTCATCTCTTCCAAACAACTTAACCCTCTGCTGCCAACCCCATGGTTTTGCGGGGTTAAGGAGAATCATTGTAAAATGTCCAATACACGATTTTATGTTGTTACTTCCACTAAAACCACTTCAAAACACTCCCACCTGTCATACAAGTCATACATTGTCTGCTTGTTGAAATCATATGAAATTATTGACCTGTATTCAATGCGGAGAACTCGGTAATGAAATTGTTTTACTAAATAGATTAACGGGCGGGATCCCCAGGAAAATTTCGCCGAGCCCGGTGAATCGAACTTAATGCGTAAAATTTAGCCATTTGAAAGAGATACAAGCAGAATTTTAAGAATATGATCATCGCGGTTTTTCGCAAAGCGTGATTCATTTCTGTACGCTAGGAAAAAGATTCCGATGGTTGTTTCGAGAGATTTTAATTTTAATCAAAGCAAGAAAATATGAAATTTGTTCATTTCATGAATGAATGTCTCAACGAGCTTATAATCCAGCGCATCCCCTTTCAAGGCAGACGCCAACAACAAAGGTTCTTTTCAGAACCACCAGATTTATAATAAAGAATAACTTGGAACATTCCCACATATTTCATTGAGTATCATTCGCATTGAATTACAAGTCAAACGAGTAGTCACGACACTCCGGTTATGTCCTAGACATTACCCACCTATTTTTTTTCAAGATATGCTTGATGTGTTCATATTCTCTCTGAAGTAGAACTGAAATAATTACATCTTTTCCCGGAAACGTATACGAAGAAAGGTTTTCAATCGCCCATTTGATCGATTCGGTTGTCATAATTCCACGAGCAAATGCCCAAGAACCCCAACTACCTGAGCTCAGGTCGTCGGTGATGGAGCCATACAACTTCGCAAATGTGTGCCAAAAAAAAAACGGTTGAGTACTACATCTTCGTCACACAGGTATTCGCCATTAGCAGTTCTAACTGACATGACAGTCTTTGGATTTCAATAGTAACTTATTCAATCTACTAGTCTCATTGAGGCTTGTGACATTTGTGCAGAGGTTTTCCCAATTCTTCGATCAGATGATCGCAGGGAATTTCTGGAGGTTTCGCGAACTAACTTGAATTCCTCTGATCCGTTCCTACGTCTGCGATTCCAAGTTCTTCTACATTACTTTTTGAGTCTAACAAGTTAGTTATTCCACCAAGAGGTTCCCCTAGAAGCACGCGTATCTCTATAAGGTAACTCTCTGGGTACTATTAGTAAATTTGTTTTATCCACGACCTCATCCAAGTCACTTGAAAATTCGATCGTTGCAAAACATCCATGAAACCTAGTCGCCAATCTCTCTTCGTAGTGTCCCTGTTCGAAGATTTAGGGTTACGATGTGAGACTATATCGAAACGTTTAAATGATCAAACACGATGTACTTATGATCAGATAACGACGGTTCAAGCTCGTTGGGTACGAGCCAGTTTGCCAACTCATGCGTAATACTGTCAGAACAAAGAGCTACATCTAACACCTCTTCCCTACCAGATAGTGCAAATGGTGGGTAATTTCCTACATTATGAATGTGCAGATTTGTACCACTTATTTATTTCATCAATTCGGTGCCTTTCAAATTCATATCTGAGCTGCCCCAATTTATGTGATGGGCACTTGCAACACTGCCGATTATGAGTTCGAACCTATTTCTGCTACAGTATGATACAACCCTTTTGAAATCATCAGAAGGTGATCGTTCATTATGTGGCAGATATGCCGTACAATGAGCGTATTTTCTGTATTGACAGCGACAGCACAAATATTGCGATTTGTGAGTTCGGATATAAGACATGCGTCAATAGCAAGTATACATGATACACGTAGATTTGTCATGCTATTTTTGTTGAGAACTACGAAGACCAACATAGAAATTTTCTTTACGGTTCTTCAACCAAAGCTATGGAAACTTTTCCTTCCTGCACAAGGCAGGATAGATTCATAGTTGCTGTACTTTTATGCTGAAGATTGATTTGTGCTACTCTAACCATACTAGAGCACTAGCGCTAGCATACGCGACATACAAAGGGTCGAGTTTTTCGCGATGAGATAAACCCGGTTACAAACGCGAGCTCGCAATTATTAAAACATCCTGACAAATATGTCAACATGTTAGCGCTTACGAATTTATACACGTGGTCTTAAGCGACAAGTCTTAGGACGCCATAGCTAGCGACTCCAGTGAGATGGGAGAGCTCACGCCCGCGAACTCAAACATGAAAACACTCCGGTGATTAAGTGACACTTATAACTTTGTAAATTTGGTATCAAGCGCGAGCATATAAACGCTCGCTCCCACGCGATCATGCAATCTGCATATCGCCACGTGTACGCCTCGCCAGTTTAGTTCTAATGGGTGATATTTCCCATCTCGTCTGCAATTGTAGTGAGTGATGATGATTGAGAGCTCAGCCGAGAACCAAGCTCTACAACTACCACTTTAAAAAATCAGATGTGTGTAATTTTTACAAAATATTCTTTAAAAACTTTTAAATTTTTGGCGATGTCCTATACATTGTTGTACACTGATCAATTTTATTTGTTGTCAGCTTTTTTGTTTTGATTATAGAAGGTTTAACCTTAGGGTCATTTGCCTCTTTTTCAGCTCAGAAATGTCTTTGACCTATATGAGGGTTGAGAATTGAACCCAAGTGAGCTGTGTGCAAAGTAATTGATTTAACAATTGCGCTATGCCCGCTGCCTGATACCACCTTAAATTTCAACGAAGTTTTACATCTATCTATCTATCTATCTATATATATATATATATATATATATATATATATATATATATATATATATATATATATATATATATATATATATATATATATATATATATATATATATATATATATATATATATATATATATATATATATATATATATATATATATATATATATATATATATATATATATATATATATATATATATATATATATATATATATATATATATATATATATATATATATATATATATATATATATATATATATATATATATATATATATATATATATATATATATATATATATATATATATATATATATATATATATATATATATATATATATATATATATATATATATATATATATATATATAAAAGTCAATGTTTGTATGTATATGATTTATAGACTCCCAAACGGCTTAACCGATTGCCGTAAAAATTTATATGTAGTAGACAATTGTTTTGAAGCATGTTTGTGGACTATTAGTTGGGGATTATCCGCCCGACAGATGGCACTTCGGAACAAATTGTGTTTTACTCGTATTTCGTTGAATGTCGCAGCAACGCGCGACGGGTTGACACTAGTTTACTATAAAAATTGATAAAAATCACAAATTACAGAAATTACGCTTATCTGGCAGATAATTTTAAATTCAAAGCTATGACCTAAATATTTGTATACACCAGTCGATTTCAATTGACAGCGACAAGTCGTGGAAGAGCTAATTAAGGGATCAAGGGTTTCAGCTAAAAGAACACTTTTTTGTGATTTTTTAGAAATTATGCATTGTGCTGCATCATTTCAGTAACATTGTGTAATTTTTCCATGCAAAAATATCGACAAGTGACTCGGTGACGAAGCTTTTTGTGGAACATCTCTGGGAAAAAATACGATTTGCGGTGTTAACTGCCATTCAAAAACTAATTAACCGATTTATTTCAAACGTTGCATACACATTCAATGTAAAAAATACCTAATCCCCACGTTGAGTTTTTGGGAAAAATTTACAATGAAGGGGGCTTTCTACTCACAAAATAGCGGATTTTTTTTAAATAGTATTTCCGTCATTTTATGAGTAGAAATTTTCTTAAAAACTTACGTAGGGATTGGGTATTTTTTACATAGAATGTGTGTGTAAAGTTTGCAATAAATCGGTTAAGGAGTCGCTTGTCAATATTTTTGTATATAAAAACACATAATGTTATTAAAATGATGCAGTATATTATACAAAAGTTTCGATCAATTCGCTTCACCCAAATTTCTAAAACAAATCACCAAAAAAGTGTTCACGCTGAAACCCTTATCTCCCCCTTAAACAATTCTTCTTCAGTAGCATCTTTAAAAGCATGTTACGTAACGTTCTAGCTTATTTCCCCGCCCCATATGTTACAACATGTCACATTTTGTCGTATCTCCTCCTCCCTAAAGTTATTACTATTATTAATAATTCCTTGGCGAAAGATATTTAATTAAAATATTTTTTTGATTTTTTTGAAAGAAGACAACTTTTTTCAGGGTATATTTTATTCAAGAAGAACCATTTATTCCCTGCTACGACTCATACTCGAAGAGTTTTGCTGTACAAAACAGTTCTCGAACAATGTCTATTTTATACTTGCGCGTGCAAAAATTCCTAAGCGCTTTTAAAAAATTGCGCTTATAGTGCTGAAAAGTGTAAAGTTTTCTATAAACCAAAGATGATCGGTCACGCCTTTGAGCATTTTAGACGAATTTATTGGAATTGCTCATTGAATTTAATTGTCGATTTTTTTAGTAAATCAGATTCGATGTCTACACGTACAACGTTTGTACATGGGTCTTTTGTTTTATTAATAATTTGTGTAGTTGTAGTTCAAAAGTATACGAAATTTGCTCTAATTTTTTAAGAGCTTCAATCATTTGAAAATTTTCCATAGCTTATTTTGAAACCGTATGTTACGGTATATGTTTTGATGTTTCGATGTTCAACCATAGCCAGAAAAAACTTTGCAGATCACCAAACAACAGCAATTTTCTGGCCATGCTCGCTATTTTTAGCTTCTCGTGTAAACAACAGTAAAGGATTCTTCAAATAATGAGCTTATCACTACGTTCCAGCATTTTTCCGTTGCTTTTCCCTTTCCCCGATCGATCTGTAGTGGCTTCTCTTTGGGTCGTGCTTGGCGCTCCTCCCCGCACAAAGTGCCACTCGATTTTCCACATCTCGCTCGTGTGTGTGTGTGCTCTCTGCCCATTCCCATTCTGCCAACAATTTCCGCGTAGATCGGGCGCGTGTCGACAGATAGCCATTCGAACTGCGCATGTCCACCAGCTAGTAATCGATAGTTCCGATTCCAGTGCGGCCCGCTCTCCCACCGAGAGATTCTCGACTGTTACGACATGGTGGTTATGTTTTCGCTGTTCAGCTCGCAAATATCGTTAGTCCCTCGGAAAAGTTGGCGAATATTCTCCTGTTTTGCTGTCTTCCAGAGCTAAATAGCTGTTGGATAGCATACCCACTAAACATACAGGAACCTGTTCGCTCTCACTACTCGACGCCCTGTTTGAGAGGAAGAGAGCACGGGTATGTGCGTGTGTGTGTGTATTTGCATTCACACGAACGGAAGGATGGACAAACCTATGGATAACCTGAGCCTGCAACTCCACTGATAGCCCATTTGTGTCAAGTGTTCAAGCGAAGAAATCTGCTGTCTTGTGCTGCGACAGTAAAAAATTTCCCTGCCCTCTAGTGCCATTTGGGAAAAAGCCAAAACATAAGCATTTTCAAATCGGTGCCGAACGAGCCCAAGGTGTTCAGTGAATAGCGCGTTGCAAATTCATTCGATCAGAAGCAATTTTAGGAGTAGTTTCATACAGAAATAACGAAAATTCGAACCCTTTTCTGCGCTCAAAGTGTAAGGTTGTGGAAAAAAAAGAAAATGTTTTCTCGTGCAGCAGGAGCTGTTTGAAATTTGGAAAATAAGTGTAGCTATACGCCATCGATTACCACGGGTGCCGAGTGAATTTGAACAGAAATAAGTGATATCAAACCAAGGATGTTGCCCTGTGCAGAAATTCACTGAATGAAAATTTGAAAACCCAGTGCCATCTTGAAACGGGTCTGTACGAAAACACAGAATCGACTAGAGTTTTATTTTTCAATCAAAACCCAGTCCTTCAGTTGGTATGAATCGTTATTTTTGGTTATAAGTCCACATCCGCCCCTTTTTCCGATCCCATCAGTTCCAAACCAAACAGCAATTTCTCGGCCGAGAAAATCATATTCCTCTTGATCCAAAAGAAAAAAAATCAATTCATCATAAAACGAAATTTTATTATTTCCTTTTCCTCAATTTTTTAAGTTTTTTGTGTTCCCTGGCTGGTGCCAATACAGCAGTCAGAACAAAAAGAAAGCCAGGTCAAAGAAACGCAATCGACGATTTCCCTTCGAGGTGCTCCCCCCTCAAATATGGCGTCAGTCAGAATGGGCAAAAATTCACCCATCACTAAACTTGGCTTTTCGTTCGATGGTGTTGCGACAGTGGAGACGCGTGATCGTTTGTGGGAAATGTGAGCTGAAATGAATGGCTGCTGGTGCGAAGTTTTCCCTTTTTATGATTGCTGCTCTTGCAGGCTGGTTGGCTGGCTGGCTGGTTGGCGCTTGTGGAATGCGATAAGAATGTGTTTTGTTTGCAGAGCCGATGAGATTGGTTGGTTGGATGTTTTGTGTGATTCGCTGTGCTGTTGTGTGATTTTTTCACCATTTTTGCGAGCTGAACGCCCGATGGTTTGTGCGGGGTTTTTTGGTCCCAGGCTGGTGTGGTGTATGTGCTCTGGTATGAACGAGCCTTCCTTTTTTGCTAGTTTTATGCCTCGATTGTGTGCTGTGTCCCTATTTGCGTTTTCGTGATGGTGTGGATCGTGCCTGCGAATGCTGTGCCAGGTCAAGGTCCTTGAGGGAAATTTTTAGACGGAATTTTTGCTAACATGGCGGTTCATTGAGAAGCGCACAATGTTCGGTAGCGAGTTCGGAATATGAATGATTTTGCAAAATAAGACCACCATATTGGCTTTCGGCGCCGGGCGGGCGGAAAATGTACTGCGGAATTTAGTAGTTTCCATGGCGTGGAACGCAGCCTGTAAACTATTTCTAAGATGGCAATTTTGTTAACAGTATTGATCGGATTATTTTTGCCACCATGACCAGACTTACAATAACATTTAGGAAAATATAAAATGCATTTTGATTTAATAAAAGAATGAGTTTAAAAAATTAAATGATTGTTACGAAAAATTATTTGATCATAAAATGATGCACTATGCTATATTTCTCCTTAGAGGAGAACAGTTTTGGTAAAAACTATTTTTTCTAAAAAAGCCTTGCGATTATTTTTGTATTTTTGAGAATTTTGTCTTTCGTCCATTATGCCAATCGTCTACTATGCCTAACTAAATTAGTGGCGTATGACCCCAAGGTAGGTTTTAACCTACCTTTTAACCTACAATCAAAAAACAATAAAAATACACGCATCATTTAATTTAAAAAAATGATTGAACCAATTAGCATGTAAGGGCACAACACCTCTCTTATAAAAGTTAGATTTGAATGTTTCGTGTTTCATTCGACAGTAACTGACATCAACTTGCTGTCAGACGATATATCCAAACCAACATCAGATCGGCGCAAGTTAGACAATAAACAGTTCACACAACATATGTAAACGCCCTAAATCAATTGGCTGATACCGAGTGATGTCTCGGTTAGCCAAACACTGAAGCTCTCAGTCACTGAAGAGTATAAGGAAACGACGAACTCTTGTCTTTTGGCGTGACAGTCGAACGTCTGAGAGTATGCAACATTTAATTTGACCAAAGGAAAAAAAATGGTTGAACAGTCAATGTTCCAAATTGCTATATAAAAAAATCTAAAATCGAGTATAATACCCTGCTACTGTGTTATATTCTTCCCCTAACAGGAAAAATTGGGTAAATACCAATCTTTCTCTCTAAGGCGAATTTTTTTTATGAAACCACTATTTGTGCGTAAAGGGCACAAATCCTAACTTAATATAGTCATGGGTGCGTTTCGACTTCGTCTCATCGGAAACCGACACTATCTTATTGTTGGAATAGATTAACGTCGGCTTGACGCTAAATCCCAAAACGTAAACACTTTATGTTTCCAATCAAACGACTGGTCAAACGTGATGTCCCGTTGGACTAAAAGTTCTATTAAGCCTATGAGACACAGCGAAGCCGAAACTTGTCTTGGCTTAGCAGGCCAATGCATACGCACTATCCTATACCATACTCCTGCTTTTACTTTTAAACTAATCAATTATTTCGACGAATCAATTATCGTTTGGCATTAATCGATTACAGTTAGCAACTTCTCAAACTGGATATACCGGGGGAAAATAATTTTGCGCCCAGTAACGCTTAAGACATGGCATGAATTTTAAACAAAAAAGAACACCCGCTCAAGCTGGTACTCCCTTGCAGTTTCACTTTTAAACTCCTATATTAATCACTACTGCTGAATATGCCCTCAGGAATTTGATTAATATAAAATATTAATACTTGCAAACCTATGATAACTATAAACACCAATCAGTCTTTATCTTGGTCAGATGGCATTACTTTTTGGTTGACTATCAAGAATCACTGTAAACTAGCTTCGCAAGTTTTTGGAATAAACTTAAACTGCTGTAGCCCATCAAAATCTCCAGTAGGTGCAAATCAAGTTCGGTCCGCCCATGCTTTCGAAATACTTACGGAAGCATGCTGTTAGATGCCTCAGCTATTGAAAGAACGCATCACTTATATTCGAGATATGATTTACAACTGAAGTAGTCTTCAGACAAGTTTAAGATTGTTTCATGGCTTAGTATACTCGGTTGTATTAATAATTCCAATGACTTTCCTCTAAATGGGACTCTTTTTTGGAAATCTTACGGATTGATGAAATTAACCCTCCGAAAGTCGGGCATATTGTCCACTGAACGAGCAGCCGCTTATGTTCTAAGACGATTTCGCTAGTTTTTATAGCAGCGTGCACTGCCGGAAGGTTAAGGGATCGGAAGACACCATTAGTCTGTTGAAAAGGTCCTGATTCGTGGCTAAACTGTTGAGTACAAAAATGTTTAGATATGTTAATAAAGTATCAAACATACCTTGTTCTTCCAATGACGGGAGAACAATGATGACTCATGAGCATTAGGGCATTGCAAAAAGATTTTTTGTTTTTGAATTCTCGAAGCCCTCTCTCTCATATTGTGAAAAATGTCAAAGTAAGCTCAGATGCCAAATTTCACATCCTTTGGACAGTTCTAGACCCCCGCCCACCTTGCTTGAAATTTTTTGAAATTGGTGCCATGGGAAAATATGGAGGAAAAATATATTAAATGCTATAACTTTTTAAGTAGCAATCAGAAAATTACAAAATTAGTATTTGAATGGAGATAATTTTGCTTCTAGAAAAATACGGGAAAGTAGGGTACTGAGTCATTTTGGCCCCAAAATCCCCTATTTTTAATGATTTTTCTGCTCCGTGATGCAAATCATACATATTTTGTAGTTTCTATAATGTGAAAAAATCTCAGAAATCGATCGGAGCCTTTTTGACCTTTGTCCGATTACGAGAAGTTGGGGTTGTAGGCCCTTTTGTCATTCATATTAAATTTCATCATTTTCTCGTGTATATATCTCTATCATTCTTCACTCAATTTTCATAAAATATACCTTGTTGAACGTGGAAAATCCTTAGGATCATAACAAAACTAGATTCGTTACCGGTAAAATTCAGGAACATTAAATTATCTGACATATAGTGTCGACATTTTTATCATAAAATCGCACATATTAACTACATTTAACAAAAAAGTTCTTATTTAATTTACTACTATTTTATGAGATCTGTAGAGTTAATATCAAAATGTTTGATGTTTCTGAATTTTACCTCTAACGTTTTTATTTTTGTTTTATTCCTCAGAATTTTCCACGTTCAACAAGTTACATTTTATGAAAATTGATTGAAGAATAATAGAGATATATGCACGAGAAACTGATGAAATTTAATATGAATGACAAAAAGCCCCAACTTCTCGTATTCGGACTAAGGTCAAAAGGGTTCCGTTTCATTTCTGAGATTTTTTCACATTAGAAAAACTGCAAAATATGTATGACTGGCCTCACGGAGCAGAAAAATTATGCAAAATAGGGGATTTTGGTGCCAAAATGACCCAGTACCCCACTTTCCCGTATCTTTCTAGAAACAAAAATATCTCCATTCAAATACTAAGATTATTTTCTTTAAAATGAGGTATAAATTGTAATTTTCCGAGTGCCACTTCAAAAGTTATAGAATTTAATAATTTTTCCTCCATATTTTTCCATAGCACCAATTTCAAAAATTTCAAGCGAAGTTGGCGGTAGTCTAGAATTGTCCAAATGATGTGAAATTTGGCATCTGAGCTTACTTTGACATTTGTCAAACTATGAGAGCGGGGCCTTTGAGAATTAAAACAAAATTTGCAATGCCTCAATAAGCATGATAATAACAAAAAAATAACTTTGAATGTTGGAATATATGGAATAGACTATAATATTTCAAATATTTATTAATTTCGCATAATGGTTCATTTTCCATGCTTCATAATACAAATAATTTATTGAAACGCTAGTGTATTTTACCCCACATTATTCCAAGGATACCTTTAAATCGCCCAATGATTTAAAAATGTATCTATAGGGCATTTCTTGCTGAACGCCAAATAAATAAATTCAGTTCCAACTACCTGCTACTCTACAAACCATAGCCCCTTAAAGTTAGCCAAAAACCACCCAAAAACATCCTTAAACGGAGAGATAGCGAGTTAATCTATTCTGCAAAAAGGTGTGTTTTGAAAGCATCTACAATATTGTAGAACATTGATAAACTGTGAAAAAAACAAATAAAATTACAGTAAAAACGTTTTTAAGGGGGTATCTTGATATGTGCTTCAGCAATTTTGCTACTTTAATAAAGTTTCATAAAATCACTACAAACTTTCCATACATGACCATCAATTTTGGCAACAACTTGCAAAGTTAATTTTTCCATCTGCGTATATACCCCCTTGAATCAAAATTTTCCAACATTATTTTAAATAATTCTAAAAATAAAGAAACATTTCCGAAGACATCAAAATGCCGTAACCAAAAGATTCGTCGCAATTATCAATGTCTGGCTTTTTTTTGCGGTGCGTATGAGATGGATTGTGAGGTACACTATGGATTTATTTTCAGAACATTCGCTTTTCTAACTCAGGATATAATCATACAGGAAAACTCTTTTTGTACTGTATAAGTGGCCATCAAAAAATCCATATGTTGGTTACTATTGGTGGTTCGATAGACAGTAGAAGTTATTTCGAGCTGGTATACTCGTAACGGGTTTGGTCAATTCCAGAACGTCATATTTGTATGTTCCTCCCGGCAGTCTTGCTTTCCTCGCAACGTTGTTTGCGCATCCTTATAAAACAATGTGAAACATATAGGGTGTGGGGCCTATTTTCGCCCTATTTCTATTATTGCTCTACCAATTTGAAGCCGTTAGTTAGAGCAGCGTCTGCCATCTTTATTCAACGCATTGACTCAAATGATAAAGCAAAGCTAGGAGCATTCGATTCGAGTTTTCGTGGCGCTCAAACAGAAGTAGTTTATCGTTCTGAGGACATTTTTGTTATTACATTGGTTCTTGGGAACGAAGCAAGAATACTGATGCCAATTTAAGCGCATTTCATCGATTGTAGGCTGCGTAATTAATAGAATAGTGTGGCACCCTCCCTAATGGGGCCAACATTAGGTCTTCGCCCTACTTATGTTTCTTTTATACTTGGCGATACTGCAATCAAATGCCATCCTTCGCGTGATGATTTCTTCGTAGGTCAATCTTCTGACGGTTGAGGTACATTGATACGAACAGTTTTCACATAAGTACAGATTTTTCTAGAAAGCTTCAGAATTTTCGTATTACATTTAATTAATTTTTATTTTGTAATATGTACAGAGTATGTTCCAATAAAATTTAAAAACTCTCTGGTTAAATCTGTCCTTGTACCGTCAGATGGGTTGAGCAACGAAGAATTATCACACGATCCTCGTAAAGATGAATGGAACTTCTTTACAATATCGACCAGGCATTGCATTTATCACTCATATGAGTAAATGAGTCCAGATAATTTAACATTTCTACAAATAGAACTCACATTAATAAATAAATCCTTTGGAGAATGAGCTAACAAGTTTATCAGCGTACCCCTTTCGTGCTCGCTCCTTTGCTGACACTCATCAAATACATTACAAAACATGTCTATCGTACTTCGTTGTTGGGTTTCTTGGTAATGGAACATATACTTTGACACTTATGAATTTTCACTAAAATAAAAAATAACACCTTCTCCAATGAGAAGGAAATGATGAGTTAAAATTTGTCAGGTAAATCACGCTATTTGCGGAGATGGATAATTTTTCGATTCATCTTATCCTGTAAAAATTAGACATTGGATAAACTCATCTCGTTTGAGTGAGAATTACAATGCCTGCTATTGACTATTGTTTCACATTTTTGTGAAGATTCAAAAGCAACGCTACAAGGTCGTTAGGTACTGCCAGAAGAGACGGACAAATAAGTTGTTGCGGAATTGACCGAGGTCGTTACGAAGTACACTATTTCGAAATAGCTTCTGCTATGTGTTGAACCACCAACATACCACCAAATTCGTTTTCCAGGACCACCAATACAGTACATAAAGTCTTCCTATTTGATTATTTTCTGCACTATACAAGTGAAAATTTTGTACATTATTTCAATTATTCATAATAAATTCCGGAATCTATCTTTCACGTACCGTTGATTGATTTCAAAAGAGAATTCAAAGTATTCCTTTTTGAAGATTCCGACTAAGTTCACAAATGATAAGGAAGGGGTCTCTTATCTATTGAAATACTTAGTGTATTCTACCTCATTGTGGTTTTGCCTCTGACGATACAAGGGCAAGGATGAGCTCCTTTTATCACCATAGCATAGCATAGCATATGCGATTGCACAAATCGTGGGTGGCTGTACAGTGATCAGCTAATATTTAACAAAATATCCACCATACCACGTCGCAAGAAAAAAACATTTGGGATTAACGCTTTTTCTTCATAGTGGAACAAGCATCACAGTGTACACCTGGCCACGTCCTTACAATCGCCGAGGAAGGGTAGGAATGTTCGTTGAATATGTACTAGCGAAAGTGCAGGGAACCCATACTACTTTCATAGATGTTTCAGGAATAGGAGTTTGTGTTAGTAAGGCAGGTTAATTATCAGGAACTTATTCAACCACATTACGTAGGAAATACGGTGTAAAATGGATGTAACTTACCTTTTGTCCATTAATTTAAAGGAAACCTAAAATCAATGCATAAAATGGTAGTGAAAATAAAAATATCTAATGCTCAAAATTTCGTGAGCTCAAATGAAAAAACAAATTATACGTTGTTTCGCATATTTCTGCGGATCTTCTGATAGACAACACTTCTTTTACACCTGTGGTAACGTTTAGTCACATATGGAATTATTAGCACTAATTCCATCAATAAAATTCAATTAAATATGTTGCTTTCTTTTAAGCCGCCATTTTCCTCAACTATACACCCTGTAACATAACGTCTCGTGAAATGTATATACAATACGTCGCGATGTTCGTGTACGTCAAATATAATAATCATTTGTTCTACTTCTAGAGTAGAACCTCTAGCAGAACTCAGTCACTTTGAACTCACCCTAATTGAACGCGAGAACGCTTTCCGCTACTCGCCTGCAGATGGCGAACTGAGTACGACGTGTAAAAATTTAGTGGGGAATTGTGCATAAGTTAAAACGCAACTTTTTACTACCGAAAGGCACTTCAGTATCAAACTTTTTTCCGATTTTTGTCACCGGATGACCGAAAATCTACAAGACATGAGACAATTGAGATTCACTATCAACGATGAGTCTGGCAAGAATTTTTAGAATATTTATTTATATTCATAGCATTCCACAACCTGTGCGATTAGGAATTATTAATTTATTTAAATGTACAAACTAGGAATTAAATCTGAAAATAATGACAGAAAGCACCAACTCTTTCAAATTTATTAAGGTGACTTCGGCAAAGTTGTTTGGAATGCGACGCGAGAAACTAATTTACAGCAAAACAAAAATGTCGTGAGTAAATGCGACCGATCCAGTTGGCTTTTACTGTCGTTCTCGCTTTGATTTGCTGTAAAAAAATGGTTTTTTACAAAAACCAGAAAAAAGGCGACGCAGTTTATGTGAATAAATGAGTGTTCCAAATTAATACATACAGTTACAGGAAGTTCAATTTTTGCACAATTTTTTAAATATTTTTTTTCGAGTTGACGGGAAGATAACACTATAACAGAGAAAGTTATTAATAGTTTTCTGTATTATTTGTCGTACATTGATCTCACTATTTCATCGCGCAAAAGTTTTTGAGCTTTTTATGCATGTCCTAAACTGCTTATGATCGCAAATCAGTTCCATCAGGATAGGACTTCGCATAGAAAATGATACAAATATGCGATCATGGGCAGTACAAATATACTTAAAGTGTCAAAAGGCTAGGTCTTATATATATATATATATATATATATATATATATATATATATATATATATATATATATATATATATATATATATATATATATATATATATATATATATATATATATATATATATATATATATATATATATATATATATATATATATATATATATATATATATATATATATATATATATATATATATATAAATCGTGAAAACAGCTTTCTCTTAAGTACTTTTAATTGTACTCTTTTCTGCCGATTTTTTACAAAAAATATTATCTCCTATTTTTTACAAAAAATATAATTCTTCTAGTTTTTACCGGTATTACTTGTACCAATAAGGGCTCCAGTACCATAATACCAGATCTCAGCAGCTTTAAAAATGACAGCAGATGTGTTTCCAGAAACTCGTTTGCGTAAATTTCCTGTTTGGTAGTCCTAGTTGCAATGAAAATTTCGCTTTTCAAGCTACATGTAGAGGTAGCTTGCTAAACCAGAATGCCAAATAAATTCATAAAAACTTCGACAGTTTCATTTGTTAAAATTGTCTACAAATTTCCCCTTTTGGTTGCCATAGAAAAGTCCTGATCAAGTTGTTTGAAGTCTAACTTGACGTTTCATCGCCCACTATCACTCTATCGTCGTCGTGTACAGTTTCCTGGATCGTATTTTGGCCTTCTTGTCATCTTGTTGTGTTTATCGTCGAGATTTGGAATCTCTAACTATAAGTCGAATTTCCGGATCGTATTTACCTCGATGCATTGTTGTATAAGTTGTAGAAGACACGTTTGGGACATCTTGGACAGAGAGGTTAGGGTTCCGTCTGGCACCGCTAGCATCTCTTTTTGTCTTCAACGTTAACCTAACACTTTTATCACATAGCTAACAGTTGATACGGCCACTTTTAACGGTTTCTCCACGTCAGTAGGTAACAGTTTTCTTGACTAGACACTAAATCTAAAAGTGACACAAAACTGATATGAAATGTTGAAATGACTGATCAAAAGTGATGTCCAGGGAGATACAGAAGTTCGGAGTTTTACTGATAAGTACCACACTGAAACGAAACTTTTGTGGAAACGTGGAAAAAAGTATCATATTGGGATAAAATGGGTGCATTAGCTACAAAAGTTTCCAGGCAGTTTGGTCCTCAACAGTAAAAAGCATAACTTCTGTACCAACCGGGTATTTCAGCATCGACTAGTGGTTTCAATTGTACACATAAGTTTTGTGTCATTTTTGGATTTACTGTCGAGGAGAATCCGAAAAACCGAAAATATGACTGACTTGTGTATAGAAATATCGTCAAAATTTTGATTTTATGATATGGTTGAGATAAAGTTGGTGGTATCGTTTGTAGACAATACCTTTATACGCGAAAGATAGAAAATTAATAGTCTAATTGACTCATAACGAAAAAACAATTAACATAATAATATTGAAACAATTTTAAGACCAATGGAACTTCAGAGATGTCCTTTATGAAGTAGTACTTCAATATTCGAGAAGGAATAATCATATCAGGTTTGAGCCACATACTATGTTCTTCTAATCGGAATTATTACGATTCGATATCTATATACAAAAATCGACAATAGCTGATTCCCTAATACATTTGGATCGGTAGCATTGATTCAGCGATGCCCATGTTGACCGAGCTAGGGATGAGCGAACGAGATGACTGAGATTTTGTCATGGCGTGAACGTGTGCCAGTTTGTTTTGTCTGTTGGTCGATGACGGATCGAATGAGCGTGTGAACAGCCATTGAACAAAAAGTCACCTCTAAATTTCAACAATTCTAACCCGTAAAGTGTGCTTCCACAGAGCGCAGGAGATCAGGTAACACGTGCCAGTAAAAAGACATCCAAAATAAAGCTAAAAATCCGTACGGTTTTTCCCACTAAATATTTATTTGGCCATAGTGTGCACGCCTAAGTACCATTCAGAAAAAAAGAGAAAGAAAGAAAATCCGAACGTGACAAGCAGGTTCGAAATTTGCCAAATCAGCCAACAAGTATTAATTCGTCTCTTTCTCGCCTCCCGCACGCGCCCCCTTTCGCGTGCCCTGACTGTGTGCTGGCGTGTATCGTGTATACAAACAGAGCTCTCCATTAGCGAGAGTGTCAAAAGATTGTATATGAGTGATTTAAGGTGCAAGAATCACTACCAGCGAAAGTTAGCGGCGGCCAGCAGCGTTCGGAATCGACGCGGGTCCATTTCGGTGGCGATCGTGACCGGGGAAGAAACAGCAGTAGCAGTCGAATCGGTGGGTTCGGAAACTGGAGCAGCTGATGCGGTTCATGTCAATCGACTAATTTATATCTATTTCGAGAAGTACAAATAACTTGGTGATCGTGCGGTTGTGTACTTGTACCAGTAGAATTAGTTAGGTTGTGTTTTGGAAGGAAAGACTAGAAAAGAAAGAAAAACCGCGCGGTGTGCGAAATTAGTTCTTTACCAGTACGAAATTCTTCAATCACCCCTTTGAAACCATGTAAATCATTCGTAAGCTTAGTTTTCCTGGGAAAAAAAGTGTTTCGGAAGATGTCAGTTCGGTTGAGCAGTGCAACCGAGTGAAGTGGTATGTTCGATGTTCAGTGACCCAGTTTTAGGGTGAACGCGCGGTCGGAAGAATCCGGAACAAAATGAGTGTGGCATACTGAGTGTGAGACCCGAATGTCGGTTACCGTTCTAACTGTAAAATGAACGCAACCGCAACGGCTGCCTCGACCAATCATTACAACACGGCAGCAGCATCCCAAGTTTCACAGGTAGCTGCGGCAGCAACAGCAGCGGCGGCGGCGGCAGCGTCAGCAGCTCAAAATACTACCGCTTCCTCCGGCGCATCATCCAATAATCCTTCCTCGGTCGGGCGCTCGCTGGAACCAATGTCGTCCTCGTTGCCAGTGATTAAGCCGGAAATCTTCCTGAACGATCATTCGCTTGTGGCCGTGTATTGCTTTGTCAAGAACTTCATTGGGTAAGTCAGACGGTATGGCATTGGGATAGGGTTATGGGCTTATTGCTTACGTGTCGTTCTTTAATATCCGTATTACGTAGAAGAGTCCATATTTATTTCAGTCCCTCATCCGGGTTGCTCCATACATTTCAGGAAAAAATAGGAATGCACAATATTATAATATCAAATATGAATTTATTGTCTTTCAAAATATTCTCCTTGAAAATCACTACAAATGGGCGTAAACTGATTTGAGAAATACTTATTCCAACAAGCATTTTTAGCACATCAACTGCATATTCATAGATTAATTATTCGTCACCTGTGTAGAAGGTATACAGCTACTTTGAAACACCACGATTGCGTTTCTTGAGTTTTCCCTTGCACTAATCGATAAAAGCCCTTTGTGAGCGATTGTTAAATTATGTCAGATCCAACGCGAGCTAATATGAAAACAACTCATGCCAAGATAATTAATACATACCTAGGGGAAGGTAATTTTAAATACGTTTTAACATGCGCTTAAATTTTTTTAGAATATGTTGATGATTGGCGCCGGTTTGAAAATCAGTATGATGGATTACCACAAAGCTGTGAAACCCAACATCAATATGGATTTTATTCAAAAAGTTTTGGTCATTAGATGACGAAAATTGATGATTGATGCCGTTTTGAAAACAAAGTCTTCAGTTACCACAAATAAGTAAAAAACCAATATACTTAATATTTGCAAAACCAAAGTAACAACTTTTGGTTACCATACTGTAGAAACCCACATTATCATTTGAAAAGAAGTTGAGTTCTGTTGAACTGTGTCTGTAACTATCACACGTTGCCATTATTTCTTGTGAATGAATCTAGATCTTTGCTGAAGATATACCGGAGTTTTTGTTTTTAAAGTCTATAATGACAGCATGCTGCAGGGAATACACCACTAGTTACTTAGAAATTCAGTCTTGTGGTTGATTGTACTTTAAAAAGTATGGTTTATTTACAATTTATGCAACTGACTCCTGGATATTTACCTAAGCTCTAAGTCGGTGCGAGCTACTCTTATACTTAAAATCTTCATGTTTCGTATCAATATATTGTGAGTACTGATTTTAACATAATCAAAGCGGTTACAATAAATTAATTGCCGAGAACTGTACATTCACGGATAATAACAGGAAGTCATCATCTTGACATTTAAAATTACTGCAAACACCCATTACCTTCATTCCCCATTCAAAGGAACCACTTGTTCGATAAAGCTTTCGAACGTTTTATGGTAAGCGGAAGTCTTCATCTTAAGTTTCAAAATCGCTTCAATTATCAATTTCCGTCATCTTCTGACCACCACCATTCAAATGATACCCATTACACCGGCAACAATTTTGACTTTTTTCGGAACACTGCTAATTCAAATGGTAATTGGATGCACAAATCAAATGCAAAATATGAACTGTTTCCGATAGCTCTAATTCACCCAAGTTTCTATAGTAATATATATTGAAACTCGGAAATAAAGACTTAAAATCAAATGAAAAATTCCACAGAAACTCTTCATACCTGCAAACTTAGCTTATTTTATAACGAACAGCTTTGTTGAAGGTTGCATATCGATTTGAGGTTCCCCGAGAGAGTTATTTAACTTTGACGACCAACCAATTTTTTTTAAATTTTCTATTCTAAACATGTACGAGAAGGAGAGGCAACACATAATTTTATATGAGAATATCTTTTTACTGCAATAACGGATCTATTTGCAGTCTTCAACATTGTTGATCCTTACACCTTAAGCTATATATCTGCAGATTACGAGATGCACAAGATGATACTGGCATTTTTTACTGAATTTATTGTTTCTGGTGCCTATTTTTCATATATTTTCACATGGAAACTTGAAAACTCTTGTGAGTGAACCAGAGTTTTCGGAAAAAGCTCATATTTGACAAATGGTATGTGAAGCCAATTACTTTTGCTTAAACAGTGTTCCGATAAAAATTCAAAATTGTTGCCGGTCTAATCAATATGGATTGATGGTGATGTTGTAGTAACCGGAAGCCGCCATCTTGCATTTCAAAATGGCCTAAATAATCAATTTCCGTCGTTTTCTGACTACATCCTTTTGAATGACATCCATATTAATGATGGGCTTCACTGTTTTGTGGTAACGGGAAGCTGTCATTTTGGATTTCAAAATGGCCTCAATCATCAATATACATCATCTCCTGGTCAGTCCCTCTCAAACGATACCCATATTGACAGTTGTTTTCATTGTTTTAGGGGAAAAAGAACCCAAAATTTTGGTTTGGAAATGGTTTTAATCATCAGTTAGTTTTTTGCGTTTCGATTTCGTCTCATCAGAATTCGATACTAATTTAGTGACAGGATAAAGCTAGCGCCGGAATGACACTAGCTCCAGAAACTAAAACACTATTTGTGTGTTTAAGAAATCTCCTAGTCTTGCATGATGTTCCACACTTGGAAACGCTGACGTTTCCGCTTTACTTCTATGACTTCTAGTCTAGAAGATTCCACGCTTCTTCTACGCAGACGATCTCAAGATATTTCGTGTCATTAGCTCACCTGAAGATTGCAGATTTTGAAACCTTCGCCGATTTGTGTAGCATAAACCGCATGCATGTAAATTCGACGCTCTGCGAGCTTATTCTCACAAAAAGGCCTGGTCTGTTTCTCAGATATAGCTGGATTGATTTGCAAAAACGAAATGAAATTAAATGAAAAGTGCAACCTACCCTTCGGTTGCCATGTAATTTTTTTTCTGATTGGACTTACTGTTCTGGAGTTACAGGTTGAAGAATGCGGTCACACAGAAAATTCTTTTTGTGTTGGTATTTGGATTTTACGGTCTAGAACACCAATGACCCAACAAAGCTACTTTGACAACGAGGGTTCTTAAACATATGCTAGGGTGATTCTAATTTTAGCAATATTTAAAATTGAACTTTTCAACGGTTCGAGATAGAGCAATGTCATTGATGAAGTTGTAGAGCAACACATTTTAGCCAAATTTGCTGAAGACATGCAAGCTCTAGCTTTTATATTTTCAATTGCATAAGATATCCAAATGTAAGCTTTAGGGTGTTTCTTAAAAAACGGTTTTATTTATGTAACTTTTGTGGTTTTTATTTTACACTAAAGTACCCTTCAGACAAATTGAAGATTATTTTAGGGTAAATAATTGGCTTTAAAGCACCAACTACTAAACTTTTTTCGTTTCAAAGTTATGAGAACTTTTATATAAAAAATATAACTTTTTCAAATAGCATTATTTTCGATTAGGGTACTTAACATTAAATACCGTTGATGCCATATGAAATAGCATGCTTTGTAGTATAGATCTCCAAAAAATGGCAAATACGATATTTTTTATATCTTGCAATATTTATTCAATAAATAGTTTATTTTTAGTATAAAGTATATATAACTTTCTAACGAGAGAAGCTAGAGGTTCGGTATATTACGACAAATTGTTTTCCTTCAAAATATCTGAAAGTATTTCTAAAGGGATCTTAATGAAAAATCAAAACTACAAAAGTTATACAAAGAAAACCATTTTTTAAGAAACCACTCTAAATTTTTTTGTTAAATTTCTTGTAAAATGAAAAGTACACGACATAGAGTTTCAGGGTCTTAGACAAAGTTTTTTAAAATTTTATTTTTTTTAAATTTTCTGGAAGGCAGCGAAACTCTATCTCCTACCAAAAGTTAATTTCCTGATTTCAATAAATTTAGAACCATTCTAGCCACTATTTAAAATAATAGAAAAGTATTGTAAAGTGTAATAAATTATCATGCTATATTTTTTATTTTGTCCACCGTGAGAGTAATTTAAACATACTACAAAGAGTCAATTCATGAAAAACCAATTTTTTAATATAACTTTTTTAGTTTTCATTTTTTGTCCTTGTCCATATCCTTCTGATGTTTTCAAAGTTTTTGAAGACGAACATTTTCTTCTAATACATCAAAACTCTAGCTTCTATTGTTCAAAAGATATATGCACTTAAAATAACAAAAATAGATTATTGTAACTCAATTTCATGAAATATGCAAAAATATCGTATTCTCCATTTTTTTTTCGCTCAGTTATAACTCTAATCACCTAATCACAAACCTGGTTACAAATGCGAACGCCCGCGGTCTCGCCAACATTCAAAAACCCCGGTGATTAATGCAAATTAAACATTTACACCTAAAAATTTACTAATGCGGTCTCAAGCATCAACCCTCGCGCAATCATGAATCGGTCACGTCCGGAAGTCTCTGCCCTTGATCCTAGCAGTCCAAATTCTTGCCTTCAGTTGGACCAATAGAAAAAAAACTAGACAAGACGTCCACGCGATCATTGAAGAACACGCGAACATGCGAATGGCCACACGCTTATAAAAATAATGTGTCCACGCAATGTTACATACACACTAGCACACGCGACAAAAACGTCAACATGCAATCGCTCGAGTCCTTTGCGATCATCCACACACAATCACACCCACGATCTCGCAAACATGATAACACCTCGGTGACTAAGTGAATGATTTAGCACTTATAAATTCACAAACGCGATCTCAAGAGTGATCCTCCAAATGCCCGTGCTCGCGCGATCATGAATCCCCATTCTCAGCACTAGTAGCATAAGTCCAATGCCTTCAAGTGAACCAATCAAAAAGATGATGCTCATATCTACTAAACTACGCGTTACAATGTGACATAAAAATCGAATTTATATACACTAAGTCGCATACACGCGACAAACAATCATACAAATGCTTGAGCCCTTCACGAACTCGCAGGCATGATAACATCCCGGTGATAATATGAACGTCTCAGCATTTATAAATATTAAAATGCGGTCTCAATCATGAACCTACAGTGCTCCGCACTCGCGCGAGCATAAATCGGTTACGTCAGGAAGTCTCTATCCTCAATTCGAGAAGTTTAGGTTCATGCCTTCAATTGGATCAATTAACCCTTTCATGCCCAACTTTTTTCTAGTGCATGCAGGGTTTCAAAACTATTTTTCCTTGTGAACGGTGGGGTCAAGAAACACGAAAAGCCTTTTTTCATAAAGATAGGTGCTTCCTTTGCAGTGCTAGAAGCTGCTCAATTTGTATCTTCCAATGCTCAATACAATTCTCCTAGAATATTTACAATAGTCCAATTGCGTGGAAAATGTAGCCAAAGACAGTCTAAATTGATAAGTTTTATCAATTTTCAATAATATTGCAACATAATGATGATATATGAAAAATTCATTTTCCGTCGTCAACGTAAACTGTTCCTGGCAGCACTGCTCCATCGGAATCCAATCAGACTAATTGCAATAACTTCAGTTCTAGAACTGGTCCTTGCAACTATTAATACTCAAATGAAAGGCAATAGTCACATTTATTAGCCTTACTAGTTTTTGTGAGCAAATTTTGCCTTAATCAAAAGTTATAGCTGTTTAAAAACGTTGTTGTCCACAAACAACATGGGCATGAATGGGTTGAAAAGAAAGCTGTCATATCCACTGGACAACACGTTGCATGGCGATATGACCGGAAACTCTAGTGATATGGTGCAACTCACTCTCTCTCAGAATGTGATCCGTACACCGAAAACTAAATATCAGAATGACGGTCCGCGTGGCCATCCAAGAGCACACGTGAATATGTGAATGGCCACAGGGTTACAAAATCGAATTTATTCACGCGTAGTCACATACCCGCTAGCACACGCGACAAACACGTCAACATACGAAGGCTTAAGCTCGTCGCGATCATCTACGCACGTTCGCGAACGTTTTAGTACTTACGAAGTTACAACCGCGGTCTCAATCGCGAACCCGCAAACGCGCGATCGTGAATCGGTCACGTCCGGAAATATTTATTCTCCATTCTAGCAACTTAGGTCCATAAATTCAGTTATACCAATCAAAAAAATAAAGCGCATATCCACTAGACAACAAGTTCCATGGCGACATGACTGGGAACTCTAGTGATATACAAGAACCCACCTTGTTCTAGTATCTGAGCAGCACACGAAAAATTAAGTATCAGATCAGGACCGCGCGCGAATTTTTTAGAACACACTCGAATACGCGAAAGGCAAACGTTTTTAACATACAATTTATACTAGCGAAGTTACATACACGCTAGCATACACTACATACAAACGCACACGCGATCGAACACGTTAACGTGCAAATGATCGATCCCTTCGCGATGATACATGCGATCGCGAAGTTCCTACACCCGCACATATCTGAACCGTACAATGAATATAACATTCAGAATCACGGCCTGCTGCAATTAGCCTAAAGCAGTGTTTTAGCGGGCGCCATTATCTGTCTCGTCTGCAATTGTAGTGACGGGAAGCCCTTCCAAAAAACTAGCTCTACAGCTCTAATAGGGCACCTCTCGAAAAAATGAAATCCTAATACAAATTCGAAAAGGCATTTTTGGCTAAGAAACCAAACACTACGTTTTTTGGCTAAGAAACCAAACACTACGCAATGCTTCCCGGGACTTACCAGTTGCTTTAGGCATCATGTATGTCGCGTGACTGTCTGTTGATAGATATTAAACTAATGCAAATACAAATTGAATTTATTATGTTGCAATAACTTCGAGTTCTGTTTTTATATCAAAAGCTGTCACCATACCGCGTCGCTAAAGTGTCCCAAGTAACAATTGAGGTTTCATGGCACTCTTGGAGCCCCTCTTAAAACTTAGAATGCACTTGTAGTGTGCTATAAAACCAGAATTGTTACTTGGGGTTAGACGCCGATTCAGGACACTTTACCAAGCCGTCCATCCGCTTACGTTCGCATCAGTTGGAATGAGCCAAAATCATGCGGTTCTACGAATAGACCACTACAAAGCTATAGATGCATTATCAAGTTGTATTAAGATAGGTGCTTCGTCATAAAAACTGAGCTAATAAAATAAATTATCAAAAATACAGATCCGTTCCGAGCTCCATTCATCAAAACTTTAACACAGCTGTTTTCAAAGAAGCTTTCGAAATTCTTTAATATCTTATTATCTTATAAATATCCATCTCTACTGCAAATGGAACCATTAGATCACACGCCGCAGACCTGACTTGTTTTCTTGTGCTACTCGGAGCTCCTAAATCTACTTGAGAACCCGATCAGAATGAAATAACAAGATTATAGCAGAACACATTTTTTGTAACATATTGTGTTATTAATTAGGTCTCGTTAGTAGTTAAAATAACAGAAATTTATAACAAGTTACAATGCGAGTTATAGTTTTGAAATATTTCTGTTATGTGTTTCTGATCGGGAAGGCGTGAAGGGAAATGTTTGGGGTAGGAGTGCGAATCACAAATTCGAACCACTGATCGAACGAACTCAAAAGAAAGCAAACACGCTTGAAGGCGAAATCTGCTTAACAAATGTGTTGTCTAAGTACCACTGAGTTTAGGTCTTATGGAATTTGAAGTGATTTGTTCACGCATTGAATTACCGTTTATATTTGCAAATCTAAATTTGCACATCCAAAATTTCAACTTGAACTGAACTTTTTTTTATTTTCTTTTTTATCTTTTCAGGTAAGAATTGTTGTTCCACATGTTGACCTAGTTCCCAAGGCTCCACGAGGCAGCGGTAGGTAGACGATATATGTACTCTAGTTGATTTTACCAACGTGTTCGTGTGCACCACGTTTTCCATCGATCGGACAAAGCAATGTTTAATCTAATATCTCCCAACCACGATACCTAGCATGAGGGGATCTGCCAATCGAAACAAATTTTTAATGCGTGCTAGAAAAAGCAAAACAAACAAAGTCTAGTTGCGGAACCAAAAGAAAAACATAACTATTCCATCGAACGAGCAAATTGTGCTGCCAATCACAGAATCTATTTTTATCGCTTCTGCCTGGCAATTCCATTGATCATAGTGAAAACAGTTCTCTCTTCACAGCGCATAGTTAGGGTGATGAGATTGTTTTTGCGCTGCTAGGAAAAGTGTCGTACTATTTTGCTATTTATTCGGTTTTCAATCGATGGAATGCCTATTAATTGATATCAGTTTCTTTGCATCGTGACTAAGAACAAGCATAATCAAAAAAATGGTCTAGAAAAAGTAAAATACTTGCGATTGAGAGCAACAATTACTCGTATCGAGTGCTTTTATTTTCACCATGCCATTTGAGGCAATGCGTTGAACAAAGATGACAGACGCTGCTCGTGAAAATAGGCTCTTTACGATATATGATTGTGCACCGAGTCCTTGGGATTTGATGAGGGGGGACCTTCTTCTCGGCTGCTAAATAGATAGTACGCGCTATCTTTTTTCTCACATTTAAAGGCAAGTACCACTGTAAAGATTTAAAGAGTGCTAAAATTCTTATTTCAACTACTATGCATTTTAATGTAATTTTTTGATCATTTTCGAAATTGAAAGAAATCAATTTCACAATGTATTTCATCATTTTTATTTTTATTTGAAAAAATCAATGATATCAGCAAAACAAACTCAGGTGAATAATCCCATTGAAATTTGCTTACCACAAATTTAGCAAATATTAACTCCATTCTTGTTTGTACCATTAGTTGTCCCGATCACAACACGCCACTGGAAGTGGTCTTTTTCCCCATCTATTTGCCATACAACAACTTTATACTGACATCGTCAGCGAGTTATTGTGCGCTAGACCCGGCCTGACTTGGTCTGGCCGCTTTTTTTTGTCGATGGTGCTGCGCGGGTGCATTCACTTCTGTTTTGTTGACAAACTCAATATGTAGACTGGCTCGTTGTTGACGGGTTTATGCAATTCCCTGGCGTAGAACCGATGACAGACTTCCGTACTAAAAATACCGGGTGATGAGCTTGAAGATAAAATATATGTATGTCAAATGAAGTGATCAAACGATAAACGGCGACTAGATGAAGTGAGCGATCAATCACGCGGCTTAAACAAAGTGGAAGAGAAATGCGAATCGACTGATCGTAAAAGTTTGACCACACGCCTTAATTCAAGATCCAAGTATGTCGCAGCAAATCGCGCAACACGACACCCTAATCGTGACTCACTGCAATCGAGGTGATGTTTTTCACAAATTGCTGTGGTAAACCATTTAAATGTTTACATCCCTGCTAGCAGATGGTCTACATTCGCTGTCATTAGGGTTGTTTTTTGTTGCGCCCGGTATTATTATCCGCAAAAATGCCTATCAGTGCACAGGCTTCGTTCACAACACCTGCCGGAGCTTGGCCAATTTTTTTTGCGTTTGGCAAGATCCGTAAAGGAAATTAATTCCCCGAAAAGTTGCAAACGTTTATATAGCGGGAAATGTGTTCTCGGAAATTTACCTTGGTGGCATCTAGTTGCACCGCTTGCTTGTAGCAGTTTACCAAATGCCAGAAGCAAGCGGATGTGACAGACACGTCAAAACAATCGAACCAGTTTATTTCTCTGCTCGCGTTCGTAATGATGCGATGCACAGGTAGTGCACTCGCGCTGGCAGATTCTCGAATCATGTGGATTTTATTTCTATTGTATAGGTGGGCGAGTGACGCTGTTTAACATGAGAAATTGAGTCAATAGGATGCGGCATCAGTGGCGTAGATTGCTTGAAATAGTCGCTAACGACTAGGAATCGCTCACGTTGTCAATCTAGCATAGCAATCTATCAACAAACAACAATATGAGATTATGATGCGTCGAAATGGAGGTCATTCTCGGTTTGAGACTGAAAACATCAGAAACCAGTTCAAGTTTTGAAAGAATGTAATCACATATTTTTTACAAATGGGGAACGAGTATGGAAACTTATTCAGCAGTTTGATAGTATGCACAATATCATTCTAAACGTGAGTCCTATTAAAATCGAAGTTATCGGAAATATGAAAACGTTTTACATCAAAAACAGCCTCAAGATGTAGTTTTTGAAAAAAACTGCGATAAGATCAAATCAATCATAAGAAAGTTAATAAATATGAAAATTATAGCTGATAATCCCTCTCCTTGGCTAATTGGATTGATGGTAGGCAGAACAAGTGGGTAGTATGGGTAGTAATACCCACTCGAAAATTGCCGAGGAGGGAATTACCCACTCGAAAATTTAGAACAAACCAAAACCTGAGATTGACCATGCGCCTCGCGTACAAAATGCATGCGTCTGGAATTCTCGATCTACAACATTTTTATATTTTAAATCAGATACAAATTTCTTTTCTTTACAATTTAAGTTTATTGAAAATATTGTTTAAAATTTGAAATTATATTTTATATTTAGGAGTTCAGATCGATCTCCAAAAAAGAAATTGCAATTTTATTCTCACTAAAGGATGCAGTTAAAAATATGTTTAAAGACTAGATACACAATTTGTATTTTTTCACAAGAACAATTATTTGATTGAAAATTGAAACAAGGAGAAACATTAGTAGGTTTTTATAAGGAATACAAAAGGGATTGATTCCAATATAAGTAGAAAAGACCACATTAGGGGAGGTGAGGAGAGGGTGGACAACAATAACAGGAAATTAAACTTGCAGTTTTTTGACAAACAGAAGATCACTGTCCTTACATCATGAACCGAACCGTCGGTTAGCCTCTTTCAATATGCTGGGAATGCTTTTGGATTCAGATTTTCAGGTACCTGTCAGCGTGTCAACCAAAAGAGAAGAAATAACTTAATTTAGATATCTATCGTGTTTAAAATACTTGACTGGAACGAGGCCGAAGCGATTCGTTTAACGAAGATCTGTCGCAAAAACACTAGGTGCGCGACCAGACAACATGTTTAATGTCGCGATAACCGTCGCCACAAGCGCAGAGACCGCTCTCCATGACCCCAATACGCCGGAGATGCGCATTCAACGAATAATGATTGGACATGACCCGAGATATCACCCGAAGGAAGTCACGACCTTCATCCATCCTCCTTAACCTTCCGGAAGTCGCGCTAGTGCACTGAGTGCACGCTGCTCTGAAAATCTAGCGAAATCGTCGTTTGCGCACCAGCGGGTATTTGGAAGAACAGATCCAGCGAAAGGTACCCGGGTACCTTTTTAAGTTTCAAATAACTAAATTCCTATGTTTTATTCATAGCTGGAAATTGAAACTTAGTGACATCTTAGAACTTCACTAAGTCAAGCTTTTGGGTTAATAATATTGTTGATATAGTAAGGGTGGGAGTGAGGAGGGGCTCCTGAATTTTTTTGCTACGTAACAAACTAAAATGCCCGTAACTAAGGTAATAGCTAACCGATTTCGATACTTTTGGCCGTTTTGGATTCAGGAACTCATCCACTTTTGGACTTGGTAAAAGTGAATTGTGTTACTTCATTCGGTTCCCGCGAATCCGGGTTTCCGTAAGCAGGTTCCAGTGCTGGGGTACTATTTGCGAATTTCAATGGAATACTAGCAATATGGGTATCAATATTCTTGGAATTGCATCAGTAGGCTGTATCTCGTGGTTTTGAAACCATTTGGTGATTTGACCCCGGAGCGGACATTCCGGAGCAGGTTCCCGTGGGGCCGTGAGTGGCCATTTCATTCCAATTCCATTTTTCAAGTCGCCATAGGGTCCCGTAACAATAAAAAACAGACTTCCGATACAATTTGAAGAGTTTTGATACTCATATTGCTAGTACATTATTAAAATTTACAAATCATATCCTAGTACTGGAACATTACTCCGGTAAATCGGGATTACCAAAAACCAGATCCATTATTCCGGTTCTATTGTACAGAATCAAAAGGTGGACGAATTCCTGAGTCCTAAATATCCAAAAGTGTCCAAATCGGTTAAAGGAAGCCATAGTTATGAGCATTTCAATTTGTGGGTACCCGGGTACCCACGTTGGCCTGTTAAAGGTGTTTTTTTGTTGGACACATAACTGTTAAGTTGTTTTCTTATACCCCTCGATATTTGCTGGACGTAATTGCTTGGATAGCAGAATTTTCTCTAACTGAAGTGAAGGGTCTTGAAAGGAGCCAACTCTGCATTTCGCAACCAAGGCCTCGGAGACTACACCATCAATCTCTACTTCCCGGGCGGGTACGTAGCCAAAATACTTCTTTGTGCACGCTCGAATGTAGTTTAGTAAGATCACGCGATGTATCGGTTATGTTGAATAGCTTATTTTTGGTCCGAAGGTAGACCATTCAGGGGCCGGTCGTATTAGATGGATATGGTTTGTATTGAAAAGGAGGTTGGCATTATTTTTGCTTTCGGTATTCAAATCGACCTCCATTAAGGGGTTATATACAAAGTTCGAACTAAAAAAAAATGTTATTGAATATTCTGAAAGTACATATTTTTGAAAATATCTGTGCGAAATTTCATCCAGATCGGAGCACCAGATTTCAAACTACAGCCGTTCGCAGCGCGCAGGTTCTTCCACGAGTGAAGTTAACACAAAACTTTAAACGTAATTATCTCGGAACTATATTTTTTGAAAGGTACCGTTGCGGTGAACGTGATATCTCAAAAATTATTCATCCGATCTTCATTTTTTTTAATTGTTTGTATTAATATTCTCGTGTACTTGAACGGTTCCTTTTTCATCCAATAATTTAATAACATATTTTTTTATCGGATTTTTTTTGTGAAACCGATTCGTTCTAGTACACCACAATCCATTTTTCTTCATTTTTTTTTACTTTTTTGATTTCTGTTGAGCGGTTCGGCTTGGAGAACGTTCATCGCAAACCTCTGCCAAAAACACGTTTCAGGGGATAGGCCATAACTTAAACAACCTTGAATATTTATTTAATTCAATCTGTTTTTTTTCGAACTTTGATAGTACTACTAATGAACTGTCTTTCACTTTTTCAAATAAAATTTGCATAAAACACTTTTAAAAAATCACGAACTTAGCTCACTTTTCGCCACAATTTGTATATAACCATTTAAGCCTGAAAGGATGTCGATCGTCGGATATTCCTTCCCATTAGTCAACACTGTCATGCCGGCTTCAGTACCCACCAAAGAAGGTTCTATCGCATGGAATGGAAAATTAATGCAACGCATATATCAGTAATCAACAAACAACAACAAGGGGCGAGTGAGGACACTTGATCATTGGGGATATATTTGATTCCCTGACCATATCTCATAATCTATAAAAAAAAAGTTTTCGCAATATAAAAAATGAAATAGTTGATCATTTGTGATGTTTAAAAAACAAATCTAATGTATTACATTTAGTTTGAAAAAGTTATATAATGTTTTAGAAAAATATATTTTAGAAAATCCATCTCGAAGATCTTTTAACAAATTTTTTGAACGGTTGTATAAAATCGTCTAACTAATTATATATGAATGCTTTTTAACGATATTTAATTAGCTAGAGATTACTGAGTTATAAAGTTATAAAAATTTGGAGCAAATATGTGAAATATGCTGATCGAAAAAGTAGAATTAGCAGAGTCATCAGAAACAGTCTTACGGGCTAATCTTTTGTCTTCTGCTGGCAGGAGTCGAGCTTAAGCAACATAACTGCGAATCACTCAAGTCTACCAACATGTTTCCTGGCAAAGACAGGCTAGTCCCTCTTTACCGTGAAAACCGACAGAAGAGAAACCACGTAAGATCACCAATAAAAACCTATCGACGATTAGTATCAATGAAATGTTGCTGATGTTCATCTATGTTTGCCTTCCAAAACTCGATTTTTATTAGACTATTGTCTTTGCTCTTGCAGTGGTAGCGGTTTTGTTACTGTGTTTAAGGTGGTGGCTTTTTACAGCGAATATTTTCAAGATTACTTTCTAAGAGCTTTTGTGGAGAAACACGTTTTTCGAATATAAAGTTTCAGAACACATACAAAAAACAAAAATTTAATTTTGTTCAGCTCATACAACAGGTATTTTTGATACCTGTAACACTGGGTATTCTTGATCCCTATCATTAGCTCTCTCAAACACTTTCGAAATGTATAGAAATAGTAAAAACATTATTTCCACAAAATAGTAGTGAAGATTCGAGAAGCCATTTAATCAGCACTGATTTATCTCAAATACTTGTCTTGGCTTTCTACTGTAGTTAAAGTTTGTCGTCTATCTAAAGAGGTATTCTTATTAATAAATTTGTCAGGATAGGTTATTAGCTGAACTTTCGTCTCTACTAGTCGTAGGGTACTTTGCTTCTTTAGCTGTAGTAGTCAGGGGATCAAGTTACCACCCATTTTTACCAAAATTTCATTTTGGCATGATTTTCAAAACTGTTAACCCTCAAAAAGGCAAGCTAAAATTGTGACTTCAAGAACCGTTGCTCCTAAGACCCAATGAAAACCACTTTTTTGTAGTTTTACCAGTGAAAAAATCGAAAGCCCGAAAACGCTCGATTATTTGTATTTCAAATTACGAGTTCATTGAAACTAGTGAACTGTAACTAGCCGGGCTTCTGAGACCCCTTGCCTTTTTGAGGATTAATATTACAGACAGGACACAGTATTCGGATTTACACATTATTTAAAGCTCTTACAATTCGAATCGACTACAAAATGGCGAATATTGCAATTAAATTTTTTATTTCATTGAAAAGTTATGAGAAAAAAACAAAAATAGGATCAAGTGCACCCACTCTCCCCTATAGGTTTTACTAAACTTAGTGCTTCAATTACATTAGTTTACAAGAAAAATAAAGCTTCAAGAAAAAGTATTTTTTAGACTAATTTTGGGTCGCTGAACACGAAAACAATATTCATTTTTTTATTCAAAGAAGCGATTTTGTGATTTTCTCAAAAAACTCGTTTTTGAGCACTTTTTGTAGATTTTAGTCAATATTTCTTGTCAAAATCATTCAATTAATTTAGCCAATATGCAAGTTGAAAGATGGCGAGATGCCCTTTCCAAAAACATATAATATGTGTCGATCATATGTAAAATTTTTAGTGCTGCAAGCGCCAAAGTTTAAAAAAGTGCATTTTTGATCATTTTTAAAAGTTACTCATTTTTAAACGATTTTTTTACCGAGAAACAATTTTTTTCGGACCTTTTAGAATCTAAGATGACAAATAATATGTTTCCGTTAATTTTAAGCCTAATATCACTAACATCGGATGGAAAATGTTGATGCTATGGCACATTGAGCGAAATGGAAATTTTATGATTTCAGCGGACCCTGCCCTGGTGCGGCGGTTTAGAGGGTGTAGCACTGGTCTCATAAGCCAGTCAAATATTCGAGTCCCTATCAGAAAGGAGTCTCAGTGGGATCGTAGCACTAGCCACGTAATATTCTGTGAACTGAGAATCTGCTGTGAAGTCTGTTCCTTTAATTCGTAAAATATGTGCTAAAATTTCTTTACTTCGTAAAATATGTGCTCACCACAGACAAAACAAAACTTTTTTACAATTTTCACTCAGTGCTTTGGTCGATTGTAATCATAATAAATGTACATTTCTTGACAAACATACGATTACGGCTTAAAAGCCAACTGTCAAAATTCTCTTTGAAAGGAAATTCCGGACAAACCGTTACTGGCTAAACGCAGTTCATAGCAGTTAATGCAAGAGAAAACTTTTTTTCTTTTGTGTACTATAATCATCTGTGATTTGCGGGTAACAGTTTGTCTGAAATTTCATTTCAAAGATGATTTTGACAGTTGGCTTTTAAGCCGTAATCATATGTTTGTCGAGATTTGATCAACGCATATTATACATTTTCGGAAAGGGAACATCAATACCTTTCGAACTGTTTCGATCGAATCCTATTTGAACAAGATATTGATAAATAACTAAAATAGTGCATAAAAACACCTTTTTCAAAGAAATCTTGAAAATCCTTTTTTGAAAAAATGGACTTGGTTTTCGTATTCAGCGATCCAAAATTAACTGAGGAAACAACTTTCTTCTTAGCTTATCGCGATTACATTAAAATTGTTAAAATCTGTCACATTAGATTCTGAAAATATGAAAAATTATTTTTCTGTAATAAAAAATAGAGCAAAAACAAAAAAGCGGAAGCAAAAGAAAAACGATTTTTTTAAACTCGAACTTCTTTGAAAGAGAAATAGAGTATTATTTTCGTATTCAGCGACCCAAAATTAATCTAGAAAACACTTTTTCTCGTAACTTCATTTTTCTTGTAAACTAGTGTAATCTTATTTTAGACCAAAAGAGATATGTGAAAAACAGAGCAATTTTCACTCGGTGCCTAATAACATCACCAGTTTTTGTCGGATTTTCGTAATCTTAGGCTTAAAATTCACGTAAGAAGTTTGCCTGTCACATAAGATTTTAAAAGATTTTTTTTGCTGGTTTATTTTTTATGAAAAATCAACCAAAAATTAGTAATTTTGCCAAACACTACTTTTTTTGATTTTGGTTGCTCTTAACCCTAAATTGTTGATATTTTATCCTAACATGTTATACATTTTTGGAATGGGCACATCCATACCTTTCGAATGGTGTCGTTTGTGTTAATCGGAAGATTTGTTCCTGATATATTGGCCAAAAACTGCAAAAAGTGCTCAAAAACACCTTTTTTAAAAAATCACAAAAACGGTTCTTTGAAAAAGAAAATGGATATGATCAGCGTCCCAAAATTGACTTAGAAAACACCTTTTTCATAACTTCATGCAATTAACCTCAAATTTGTAAACTAGTGTTATCAACAATCAATACTTGTTTATTCGTGAATTTCTATTTAAAGTGCCAACTAGGAAAATAGCCTTTCATTTTCTATTGAACATAATTATATCTTTTCATGTCGACCTCCAACAGAAAGTTATTTTAAGAATTGGAAATGGTTGCGATACGCCTCGATAGTGGTGCATCGAGGAGGTCGAGGAGGTGTTCTCAATACTAATGTTATTTTTTCATGTGCTGTATGTTTTTTTCCTTTCTCACCTTTAGTAAATGTTGAAGTAATGTGAAGAATTCTCCTCCACTGGACCCGGTCCTGGGCCAATCTCTTCCAGTCACCCTGGACATTGAGTGCTTTTAGGTCCTCTCCCACTGCAAACAACCATCGTGTACGCGGCCTGCCACTGAGTCGCCGGCCTCTTCCCGGTTCTCTACTGAATGAACGACAGGCGAAGTGTCGTTCTTCCGGCATTCGTGCCACATGACCAGCCCACCGCAGCCTGCCGTTTTTATTAGCTTGACAATATCCACTCCTTCATATACTTGGTATAACTCGTGATTCATGCGACACCGCCAGATGCCATTTTCTTCTTTACCGCCGAGTATTGTTCGCAGCACCTTACGTTCGAAGACACCGAACACTACGATCGACTTCCTTCAACGTCCACGTTTCATGGCCGTACAAGGCAACCGGAACTATCAATGTCCTGTACAACGCGAATTTTGTCTTCGTCTGCAAACAACGGGACTTCAGCTGGCTACGAAGTCGGTAAAAAGCCCTATTTGCAGCTGCAAGACGCCTTTTCACCTCGCGGGTAACATCATTATCGCACGTCACTAGAGTTCCAAGGTACACAAATTCTTCCACTACTTAAAATTTATCACCACCTAACACCACTTCACCACCAACATCACTATTGGACCCACGTATTCTTCCAGCTATCATGTACTTCGTCTTGCTGGTGTTGATTGTGAGGCCAATTGTTGCTGTCTCCCTTTTAAAAGGTACGAATGCCTCTTCCACGGCTCGGCAGTCGATTCCAATAATATCAATATCCTCCGCAAATCCTACGAGCATATACGACCGAGTGACGATGGTACCGTTCCTTTGCACGCCTGCTCTCCTGATGGCACCTTCAAGAGCAATGTTGAACAGCAAGTTTGACAGCGCATCACCCTGCTTCAATCCGTCTAGGGTTACGAAGGACATCGAAATCTCATCCGCAACCCGAACACTTAATTTCGATCCATCCAGCGTTGCACGAATCAGCCTAATCAGTTTCGTCGGAAAACCATGTTCTACCATTATCTGCCATAACTCGTTTCGTTTCACTGAATAGTACGCCGCTTTGAAATCAAGAAACAGATGGTGTGTCTGCAAGTTGTATTCCCGGAATTTATCGCAATTTGATGTACATAGGATTTTATTTTTTCATTGCGAGTGACACCTTGACTGGACGCCATTTTTTTCCGTCGCCTCTGACAACATGGGAGCCAGTGGATAAATTCTTGGTTGAGATGCTTCAACCCGCCGGATGCCACTAGGTCTCTAGGCTGGTTTTGTCCAGAGAACGAAAATAGACTGTTATCAAACTCGTAGTGGATCACAACCGTCGCCTTTCATGACATGTGAACAGAAACCCAGTGGGTCAATTCTTTACTGAAATAGTACGAGAATTTTAGCTACCGAATACCACACAGCCTTACGGATATGTAAGAAAGGACAGACTTCATCTCCCTCTCAAATAAGTTTTTATAAAATAATTTGGGGCTCTTCCCCCCATGTTTCCTGACGTAATTAATGTACGGCCCCTAAGGAAATATTAATTACTATGCGTACTTGCATTGCATATGTTCTATATAAAATGAAATCTTGCTAATTATATGACAGTAATGAATATATTGAAAACATTTTTTTTATATTATTTTCTATTTGATTATATTGTTTTGTTTGCATTACATTTCTAATTTAGTATATTGGGTGTTCAGCCACAAGTGGTGACTTTTCATCCCTATTGTTTACATGATTCAGTTAATTATTATTAAGTTATAATATGCTTTTGCAGTTAAGTATTTTTTCAGTAGGATGTTCTAAACCTACTTGTCTTCTGAATAAGGAGCTAAACAAATCTTATAACCTAACTTATAAACTATAAAGAGAGCTAATCGTTACAATTGAAGATTGCAACGATTTTTGTCGGAAGTTGCTTATAATACTGTTCGTCATAATTTCTAATGTTTCTATGTTTGCAAGTCTGTGCAACTCATTTGTGCTAAGCCAGGAAGGACGCTTCAAAATCATTTTCAGAATTTTATTCTGAATCCTTTCAAGCGTTTTCTTCCTAGTAGCACAACAACTTGCCCAGATTGGCACTGCATATAGCATTGCCGGTCTAAATATTTGTTTATAAATTAATAGTTTGTTCTTTAGGCAGAGCCTAGAATTCCTATTTATAAGTGGGTATAAACATTTTATATATTTGTTGCATTTTGTTTGGATTCCTTCAATGTGATCCTTAAAAGTAAGTTTTTTATCGTAAACCAAACCCAAGTATTTAACTTGATCTGTCCACGTTGAATTCAAACCATTAAATTTAATAATATGGTTATTATTTGGTTTAAGAAAAGAAGCTCTTGGCTTATGCGGAAACACAATCAATTGTGTTTTTGCCGCATTAGTGGAAATTTTCCATTTTGTCAGGTAATCATTGAAAATATTTAAGCTTCGTTGCAGTCGACTGCAGATAATACGAAGACTCTTCCCAGTGGCTGAGATGCTAGTATCATCATAGAAAAGTGACTTTTTACAGCCAGTAGGTAGATTTGGAAGATCAGAGGTAAAAATATTGTAAAGTATTGGTGCGACGCTTGATCCTTGAGGGACGCCTGCTTTAACGGGTAGCTTATTAGATTTACAATTCTGATAAGAAACCTGTAGGGTATGGTTAGTAAGATAATTTTTAATTATCTTTATTATGTAAATTGGAAAATTGAAATCCCACATTTTGGCAATTAAACCTTTGTGCCAAACACGAAAGCTTTTTCGACGTCTAGAAGAGCAACTCCAGTGGAATAGCCCTCTGAGATATTTGCCTTTATCATGTTAGTTACTCTCACAAGTTGATGAGTAATTGAATGTCCAATACGAAATCCAAACTGCTCAGGGAGAAAAATAGAATTCTCATTGATATGTGACATCATTCTAGTTAGGATGATTTTTTTCAAATAATTTACTAATAGAAGAGAGTAAGCTAATTGTTCGATAGCTAGATGCTTCTGTTGGGTTTTTATCTGGCTTCAAAATTCGAATAATCTTGGCATTTTTCCATCTTTCAGGGAAGTATGCTAATTCAAAACATTTGTTGAATATTTTGACCAAGTATCTCATGGTGATTTCGGGAAGGTTTTTAAGAAGAGTGTTGAAAATTCCATCATAACCTGGAGCTTTCATATTTTTTAACTTTTTTATGATGGATTTGATCTCATCATAGTTTATTTCAACAATATCGTCTAGAGACAATACTTGATTTGAAATGTTTTCATATTTTTGTAGGACTTCGGTTTCAATAGGACTCACAACGTTGAGATTAAAATTATGGACGCTTTCAAACTGCTGAGCAAGTTTTTGAGCTTTTTCTTCGTTTGTAAGAAGTATGTGGTCACCTTCCTTCAAAGCTGGAATTGGTTTCTGAGGTTTCTTAAGAACCTTAGAAAGTTTCCAGAAAGGTTTAGAATTTGGCTTGATTTGTTCAACCTCTTTCGCGAAATTTTCGTTTCTTAAGAGTGTGAATCTATGCTTAATTTCTTTTTGTAGATCCTGATAGATACATTTCATAGCAGGATCACGAGAACGTTGATATTGACGTCTTCGAACGTTCTTCAAGCGAATCAGAAGTTGAAGATCGTCGTCAATAATAGGAGTATTAATTTTTTTCTGTGTTGTTGGTACTGATAAATTTCTAGCATCAACTATAGATATACTTAAATTTTGTAATGCCGTATCAATGTCAGCTTTATTTTGTAAATCAAAGTCATGATTATAATTATTCTCAATATAATTTTTTTCCCAATTCGCTTTGTGATAATTGAACACTGAGCTAATGGGATTGGAAACAGCTTCTTGAGAAAGTGAAAAAGTTACTGGAAGATGATCAGAATCAAAGTCAGAATGTGTAATCAATTCGCTACAAAGGTGACTTTGATCTGTCAAAACCAAATCAATTGTTGATGGATTCCTTACAGACGAATAGCATGTAGGATCATTCGGGAACAAAATTGAATAATAACCAGCAGAGCAATCATTAAAAAGTAGTTTACCGTTGGGATTGCTTTGAGCATTATTCCAGGCTCGGTGTTTGGCGTTAAAATCACCGATTATGAAGTATTTCGACCGATTTCTTGTAAGTTTTTGTAAGTCTCCTTTCAAGAAATTCATTTGCTCACCAGTGCACTGAAAAGGCAAATAGGCTGCAGCAATAAAAATGATACCAAGATCAGTTTCAACTTCGATACCCGAACTCTCGATCACCTTGGTGTCAAGAGACGGCGTAGCGGAATGTTTGATCCTGCGATTAACCGCTATTGCGATTCCTCCGCCGAATCCAACAATTCGATCAAATCGATGAATAACAAAATTAGAGTTACTCTTCAATTTAATATTTTATTTTAAAAAAGTTTCGGTCACAACGGCTATATGCACATTATGTATCCTCAAGAAGTTGAAAAATTCGTCTTCGCACGTTTTTAATGAACGAGCATTCCAATTTAATAAATTTAAATGATTATTTAAAGTCATTGTTAAACTTTAATTTCATTACAATTTTGTTAGCAAATTCCCAACCCGCTTGAAAAGCTTCAAAATGGAGGGAGAATTTAACATGCAATCATCATAGGTAACATAGCCTCCTGTTAGTATTTTAATTTTTCTTCCGTTACGCTACCTAGATCCATTGGACTAAAGGAAGCGTTGGGTGCAAACGAGGTTGAGGGCGTGGTAGTTGTAGCCGTTATTTTGGCATTGCTACCTGCCACTGAAGCATAAGATGACACATTGTAGGATGGTGTGACGGAGGTAGAAGAAGTTGTTAATCTATTTTGAATCGGATTAACACATTTGGGCGTGTTTTCTTGAAGTGTACCTAAAGAAGTAGGTACATTTTTTATTTGTTGTTTTTGTTGTCTAGAACGAGAATTTATAATTTTTTCTCGAACAGGACAACCCCAGAAATTCGATTTATGATTTTCGCTACAATTAGTGCATTTGAAACTTTTTGTGGTTTTTTTCACCGGACAAGTATCTTTCGTGTGCGATTTATCACACCTTAATACATTTGGAATCCAAATGACAATTTTTTGTGGCGTGCCCAAAGCCTTGGCATCTACGACACTGGGTCAGATTTTGAATTCTGCCCCCATGTCGTCTATAATGTTCCCACTTTACTCGCACGTGGAACATAAAACGTGCTTTTTCAATTACTTTCAAATTATTAACCTCATTATGGTTAAAATGAATTAAATATAGCTCCTGGATAATTCCAGTGCGTACTGGCGTGTCATCGCCGGTAGCCTTTCTCTTCATAAGAATAACTTGTGAAGAAGAAAAGCCAAGTAAATTTTTCAATTCGTTGGATATTTCATCCAAACTTTGACCTTGAGGTAGCCCTTTCAAGACAGCCTTGAATGGTCTATCTGTCTTGAAATCATATGAATAAAATTTATATAACTTCTCCGTAAGATACTGGAGTAGTCGTTTGTGGCCAATCAATTCCTCCGCTGTAACTCGACATTCTCCTCTTCGGCCAATCTGAAAAGAGACTTTTACGTCCGGAAGGAACGTCGAAAGCTCAGTTCGAAAGGCTTTGAAGTCGGAGATCATCACTGTTATAGGCGGAGGTGATTGCGTTTTCTTCTCATTGGCATTATGCGCAATGCGAGGAAATTTAAAAATTTCATCAGCTTCACATTCGGATAAAACATCGAATGAGTTGCTGCAGTCAATTGAATTTTCGGGTGGAGAAGATACCCTTTTCCGTTTAGCTTTAATTTTTGGCACACGGGCTTTCTGGGAGGACCCAGGCATGTTGGAAGAATTAAATATTTCTTTAGGCTGAATTGTTCTTGAAAAATGTTTTAGTCTTGAAAAAGACTGATTGAGTAGAAAAAGTAGGTAGTCTTGAAAAAGACTAATTGTCGAAAAAATATAGGTAGTCTTGAGAAAGACTGATCGAGCGAAAATATAGGTAGCCTTGAGAAAGACTGTTGCTGTTGAAAAACTCAAGGTAAACCAGGAGCTATCAAGATTTGTGACCGGTTCGAACGAAGGTTTAGGATATTGAAAACTTAATATTACTGAATGATATTGAAAACTTAATATTACTGAATGCATTGCAACATTAGCCATTATTAAAAAAAACACGATTTTGTGCAATTATGGCTGTAGTGAATTGGTAATTAAAGCATGATGTACCAGTTCCCATTCCACACAGACAAACAATGCGTATTTCCCCCGTATATTCAACTCAAGGATTGAATCTCTAGTTAATCAAATGAACACTAAACAAACTAAACCATATTGGATCAGTATGTTAGTTACCGAGATATTCACAGCGTTAGCGTGCATCCAAATTGGGCGTATAAGATTTTAATTCAGATTCACCTTAAGCTATGCAGATAGTTTTAAAGTGGGCCTAAACTGTTCTCATCTACTGGACGAAATGGTTCTTGAAGCCGAACATGTTTTATGGGGTATGCGGTAAGCAGGTGATAGATCGAAAATTCATTTACGAGTCATTGGGCGACTAGTATGCTATAAATACCTTTTCCTTTGTAATCATTGCCCTTTTGTACGACCACAGTAGTTTTGTATACATCAAATAACAGTTGAGATTCCGGTGATCGCACAATAAGTTTTGCATAGCTGAAAGATTGTTCAAAGGTTCACGAAATCAAGGTGGTTAAATGTTTGCATTTTCATAGCTCATACCGGAATTATCCATTAATCCTAAAGCCAGTCGAAAATGATTGTACATATTACCGTTTTTAAAAACGACTGTCCCATATTATATATTTTGTACATCGTGTGCAATATTTGAAGAACACCACCTGATTTCGGATATGCATGCCGGTGAAATGCGTCATATTCATCATTCAGAATTCCTACTTCTGCATGAGCTTCGTTACTGTTTTTAGAAATTGTTTCTTCTCCGCGACCAACAGTCTACCGAAAGCACCAATCTAAATTTGGCATTCCGTCAATTGCGACAGTATCTCTCAGAAAAAAACTGCGATCGACATCTAGCCATCCTGAGTGCAAATCTTTTAGTGCACCATTTACTTCGGAATGCAAATGACGCTACGGCCCCTTGATAGGGCCATTCCAACCAGTCAGTGTCTGTTTTTTCTTCTGCCAGCTGAGGCCGAGCTCTGCATGCCCGAATTCGTGTCCAAAGAAGCGTTTCAAATGTTTACTTGCTCTCTTACTGGCTGCTGCTGACACAGATATCCAAACTTTAGTCGAAACGGGACCGACCGACGAAGCAGACAAACAAAACGAACGAACGAAACAAAAAATAGAAACAAATTGTTGGCCACAGCCCAAAGTCAGCCTAGCAATAGATCATCCAAATCATAGTCACAGTGACGGCGGTGGTCTTTGCCTTGAAGTGCCGATTTCAATGCTAAGGTGTTTTGCTTTTGTGGAATGTGTCTTATACTTAGTGGACGAAATGAAAACAGGTTGAATTTGTTTTCCTTACAAGTCATTAAGTGTCTACGTCTTTTCTGTTAATTGATGTGTTTGCATGGTACATTATCGATAGAAATTTAGCATTCAGTTAAAATTACCATAAAAAACTACCCGTATGCAGTGTTCCATCAATAATGTTCAACAATTCCGTCAAGTCTGCCAGTTCCCCCATATCAACTGCTCGGTTCTTACTGCGCAGAACCCATGCGTATTCGTATGGAGCTGTCGTATCGATTCCTTATTGCAAATACAATTATTTGCTTCGGGTTCCACGTTGCATTCACTTGCATATATTGCACTCCTGGCCGCTCCGCGTCGGGCGAAGGTCAACGTCGAGATCCAGACATCCGATTGGAACGCATTCGAGTGGGTAATCTATTTTTATGCATTCCACACCACTAAACGCGCCAGCCAGCCAGCCAGCGCGGCGAAGAAGGTACTTTCCGTGAGCTACGGCGACCTGGCATGCCACAGACTAGCTGTCTGATTCGTTTGAATAGTGAATAGCTCCACGGCCCGGTAGATACCAGTGCTTGCTATAGTCTCATCGTTGTAGTCATGCTGACAATACAACCCGAAGATGATGAGGGGTAGTTCCTGACGTAACGTGCCGCAAGCTCGAGTTCAACAAGGTCTAGGTGCAATTTGTTTCCATCAAGTGCGCGCTGAATCGTTCACTTAGTGCAGTTCGGAACTTCTTATCGATTGTGGCTCGTCTTTTTTCTCTCTCTCTCTCTCTCTCTCTCTCGAAGTTTCTAGTGCGGTCAGTATCGATAGAACAGGCGGAAATAGTAAATCGCCCTAGCCCTAGTGTTGGACAAGTAAACTGATAGTGACAGTTGGTTGGTGCCAGTGCCCTAACGGAAGAAGTTTGTGCAGTTAGAATTAACTGTATGTCCGATATTTCCTGAATCAATTCAGAAGAAAAACGCGCTGGCTGCCAGTTTGCGGTTAGCAAGCTGGGAAATGTTGGTGAACTGCCAATCAGGATGACTAAATTTGACTCGGTGCAATTTATCGTCACTGTCAGCTGAGTGGTTTCTTGAGCGAATCGCTCAGCTGGTGGCTGATGGTTTGGTAACCCGAGTAAAAGAATTTATTCTGATGTTCGAATGAATCGTAAATTCATTTCAAATTATCGATTTACTGGTGTTATTCTATTATTTATATCTGTGAAATCTTATTGACATTATTATTGTTATTATTGTTAAGTCTTTCCATGAGACATCGAAGTTATCGATACTGTAGAACAGAACCCGCATTTCTCGACTAGTTGCTGTCTAGAAACGTGTAGCGGAAATAAAATTACTTCTGTGAAATAGTATGAGCCGAAACTGAATTTTCCAATCAAAGATAACTGTATTAGTTTTCAGTGTAATAAAGTTTCGTTGTTTTAAACAATTAGCGAAAGTATTGCACATAAATAAGATATCCCAACCGAAATGGTACAACAAAAAATTATATCTCAAATATTTGTATTAGGGTAAAGTGCCTATTTTCACCATACTAAGCAAGGTGCCTCACTAATTCGTTAATTTCTCGCACAACAATCAATGGAATGCGTGAAAATTGACATCAACAGCTTTTCTTCGTTGCTAAGAACCAATATAATAACACAAATGCGCGGCAAACAGTAAAATTCTCTTGTTTGAGCGCAACGAAAACTCGAATCGAGAGCCCCTATTGTTGCGCTACCATTTGACTCAATGCGTCGAATAAAGATGGCAGACACTGCTCTAACCAACGGCTTCAAATGGGTAGAGTGATAATAGAAACATAGCGCAAATGGGCTCATCACCCTATATATTATTTTTGGTGCTTTTTGTCGTACGAAATTCACAATATTTCCTAAGTCTTCTAATCTCGACTAAAAATCGTTCCACTATATTTATCTTTAGAGGAAGCAATCAATTCTAGTTACCACTTTGTTGCTTATCCATTGCACAAATAGTGTTTCACTTGGAATTTGGACAAATTATTTGTTCTGTGGCGGTGTCTCTAATGGTCGGATTGGAATCTTTTGAAAGCGATTTGTTTGGAAAATACACGTGTTCTTGTTATGACGTTTCGAATAGGTGCAGTATAAAAATGTTGGCTAGATAGGATATGAGAAAAAAAAGATATCCTGCACACTAACGTAGAAAACCCGACATGGTCCTTTCGAGATGCGGCAAAAAAGTTCAACGCAAACCTTCTGCTGGCATTTTGAAAACAAACACATAGCGCTCAGATCAGGATGTCGCTAAAAATACGGTTTTCATAGCGTTTTAACCTTCCGGCACTCGCGCCGTTGTATTTTGTGCAACACCTTCAGAAACTCTAGCTAAATCTTCTTTCAGCACCAGCGGCTGCTCATTCGGGGAGCTATTCGCACTAGTGCCGGAGGGTTCAAGGGGATCAACCTACGAAAAAACCATCACCATGGTCCGGTAGATCCCATATACCATCCCCATCATATTTTGAACTATATATGGGTTTTTGAGACCATCTTATAGTGTTCGGACACGGACCATATTCATGGTCTATTTAACCCTTTCATACCCAACTTTTTTTCTAGTGTATGTAAGGTTTCATAATCTTTTTTCTTGAAAACGGTGGGGCCAACAAAACACGAGAAGCCTTATGTAGTGCAATTCTCCTAGAATATTTACAATAGTCCAATTGCGTGGAAAACGTAGCCGAAAACAGTCTAAATTGAAGGATTCAATAGTCAGAACAAGTTTACAACCGGGTTCTGATGAAGTACAGTTCATGTCTTCCTGACCTGATGGTGAATTTTAGGCAGTTTCCCGGACAAAAGTTTTATCTGACCACAGCATGGAGTGACGGCTCCAGCAGATCCAAATTTGTTTTCGTCGATGAATTCACTAGGAAACTGATTATCTGGCAAGGTATTTGCAGTTACGGACTCAAAATCAAAATTTTCATCATTTGGTGCAACAATCGCTGTCAAAACATTCGAAATCCGACTACTGAAGATGTAACTACTTCAGCTTTTAGATGAAGTAACTTTATGACGTCGGAATTCTGACTTGATATTGCCGACATCAGAATTCCGACGTGGGATTTCCGCCATTGGATTTTCGTTGCCGGAATTCTGACATCAGATTTCCGACTTTGGAATTTCGACTTCGTATTTCTCATTTCGAATTTTCGACGTCGAAATTCCGACACCGCATTTCCGTCATCGGATTTAAGTCGAATTTCTGAGATCGGATATCCGACATCGAGTTTCCGACGTCGGAATTCTGACATCGAATTTTCAACATCGGAATTCCGACATGGGATTTGCGACATCTGATATTCGAAGTCGGATTTCCGTCGTCAGAGTCCCGACATGGGATTTCCGACGTCGGAATTCCGCCATCCGGTTTCCGACATAAGATTTTCGATGTCCGATTTTCCAACATCAGAAATCCGATGTCGAAAATTCAAAGTCAAAAATACAATGTTGGAAATCCGATGTCCGAAATCTGGAAGTCCGACGTTGGAAATTCTATGTCGGATATCCGACGTCAGAGATCCCATGTCGGAATTCCTATTTCGAAACTTCGACGTCAGAATTCCGACATCGGATTTCTGGCGTTGGATTTCCGATATTGGATTTCCAACGTCCGATTCCCGACGTCGAAATTTCGACATCGGATTTCCGACGTCGAAATTCTGACATCGAATTTGCAACATCGGAATTCCGACATGGAATTTGCGACATCGGATTTTCGAAGTCGGATTCCCTTCATCAGAGTCCCGCCATCGGATTTCCGACATCGAATTCTCGATGTCCCGTTTTCGACATCGGAATTGCGACATCGGATTTCTGATATCAGGATTCCGACAACGGATTTCCGACACCAGTTTTTCGACATCGGAATTCCGACATTGGATATCCTAAGCCGAGATTCTGAGATGGGATTTCCGACGTTGTAATTCCGACCTTAAATTTCGTTCGTCGAATTTCCAACGCCAGATTTCCGAAATCGGGCACCCCAATTCCATCAGATTTCCCGCATTGTAATCTCGACATCGAAAATTCGAATTCAGAAACCTTGGAATTTCAACGCCGGAAATTCGATGTCGAAACTTCCATATCGGAAATTCACCATCGTAAATCCAACGTAGGAAATCCAAAAAATCGGAATTCCGACTTTGCAATTTCAACGTTGGAAATTCGATGCCGAAATTTCGACATTGGAAATTCACTGTCGCAATGTTGGAATTCCGATGTCGGAGATCCGATGTCTGAAATGCGATGTTGAAAATCCGAAGTCGGAAGTCCGTTGTCGGAATTCCGTTGTCGGAAATCAGATGCCAGAATTCCGATAGCGGAAATCCGACGTCAGAAATCCGATATCGGAAATCCGACCGTGGAATTTCAACATGGAAATCCGACATCGAAAATCCGAAGTCGGAAATCCATTGTCCAATTCCGATGTCAGAAATTCGAACTCGGAGTTGCTATTCCGAAAATCCGACATCGGAAATATGATGTAGGATTTCGACATCTGAATTCCGATGTTGGATGTCGGAATTTCGACGTTGGAAATCCGACGTCGGAGTTGCGACATCAGAAATCCAAGTTGCCATTCTGACGTCGCAAAATCGATGTCGGAATTCTTTCGGCAGAAATCCTATATCAAAGTTCCAACATCGGATATCTTATGTCGGAAATCCCACGTCGGCAATCCGATGTCGGAAAGTGCCTGTCTGAATCCCGATGTAGGAAATTCGATGTCGGAAATCGGATGTCGGAAATCCCGATGCTGGTAATCTGACGAAGAAAATATGAAATAGGACATTCGATATCGGCAATCCGACGTCGAATTTTCGATGTCGGATTTACGACGTTGGGTTTGCGACGTGGAATTTTCGACATCAGAACTCCGACTTTGTATTTCCGACTTTAGAAATCCGACATCGGTTGTCGATTTTCTTCGTCGGATGTACAGCACCGAGATTCCGACATCGAATACTCGACATCAAATTTCCGATGTCCGATTTAAGACATCGGACTCCTGACAATTCCGACTGGGATTTCCGACATCGAACTTTCAACATCGGATTGTCGACGTTGATTTCCGACATCAGATTTCTGGTGTTGAAATTTCGGCAAAGGAATGCCGGTAATGGATTCCCGACCTCAGATTTTCGTTGTCGGATTTCCGACATCGGGCTTCTGTCGTCGGAATTGCGACATTAGATTTTCAACGTCGCACTTACGAAATCAGATTTCCAAGGTCGGAATTCCGACATCGGATTTTTGTCGTCGAATTTTCAAATTAGCTATGGAGTTTGCTTTTCGACTTCGTGTCATCAGAACCCGACACTAACTTAGTGACAGGAGTAAGCTAGCACCGGATTGACACTAGCTCCAGAGACGGAGACACGATTGGTGTTCCTGAGCAAACACTTAGTCAAACGTGGTGTCCCGCAGGAGAAGCTGTTCTGTTTAAGCTGATGAGAACCAGTGAAGTCGAAACTTAGCAAGCTAATATAATTAAGCACTGTGCTGTATATTTTCCCAAGAAAAAATGTTTTGGAAGAAACCAATTTCTCTCTGTTAAGGAGAACCGCACACTCCTTAACTAATTTAGTTATAGGTTTTGTGCTCTGCATATGCAAATATGGTTTTACCCAATTTTCTCCTTAATTTTTTTTTGTGACCGGGCACAGTATCTAACTTAAAGTTAGTACTTAGCATATTGGATGTTTTTGGTTTTGTACTAAATGAAATCAACCTTCGTAACATTCCAGAGCTTCGCCTTACCTATTTAAAATCATAATCGAAATTTGTATAGGAAAAATCACTTTGTGCATCATTGTGCTCATACAGGTCGCCATTTCACTCAAATTGAAAAAAGACGATCAAAATAAAAGTGTAGCACAGAATATACAGCCTGTTAATGGTTTACGTTTATAAATAAATAAATAAATGGGAGTTATCATCTTTCGGACAACCAGTCTTCCCAAACGAATATCGTACGCAATGTTCGCTCTGGTTCTGTGCTTATTTTAAACCCACACGCTTGGGTTCGATGTTCGAGGCGAACCTGTACATCGAGACGAAGCATGTTTGAGGTTGAACGCGTGCACGAAATTTTGTACATAGGCACAAACATGTCGATGTTCATGGAAAGTCTGCCGACAACAGAAACTTTAAATGATTTTTTTAAATTTTATTAAATAATTATTGAAAGTGATTCTTTGTATGAATACACATAGTCGGAAAATCTAATAAGCGGCCTAACTGTGAGAACGAACCATTGTGAAGTTTTTTCTTTACATATGTTATTAGCATTTGCTCGATAAATTGGCATGCCATGGTGATTGTAATTGCTTAAAGTTACCTCGATATCATCAGCGAAATGAAAATGTTTAGCAATTAAAATAGCCTTCCAACTATTTTCAACCTAAAATAATTAACTTCTAAATTATTCCAAAGTATTACATTATGCTAAATTATTTGATCGTGCACGAGCTCAATCAATCAACGCCGGGTGCATTTTTAATCGGGTCATCATCGCTAAACAGCAACTGATTCGTTTCATAATACGAAGTTCTGACCGTGAATTTCTTAAGGGTAACGCGCGCATTTCCGTTCCATCATCGTAAGGCAAATTGCACCTACGGTCCCGCCAGCAACCGGTTAGTCACTTTCCCGTGCTTGGCTATCGATTTTCAAGTGACCTTGTAAAATATTAATGACCATGTTTCCATTGATTGGATTCGTGGAAACCGGCAAACCGTATCAAAGAGTAAGAACCACTACTCGGGGTGTCCGATTAATGTGCATTTTATTCTCCCTCTCGCAGCAGCAACTACTAGCGGTACAAAATTTTCACTCTTCAACCGACCACGATCCCGACCACTGTCTGTTTTGAAGATCGCAGAATCGCAACGGTGCAACATAGTATTGAATCGAATCCATTCGAATCGGTTTTTTTTCGCTCGCGATTTCCTCTATCCGTGTGCGGCATCCTCGCGCATCATCCCCGTCGCGTCTCGGGTTGGCGGTGTGGTTTATTTTCCGGCGCGTTACGGCATTATTTCGGTAACATAGTACCAAAATTTCCTCAGCTGACCAGTACTTGCCAACTGCATCGTCAGCAAGGTGTTGCAACGATGAGAGAAAGCAGCATCACCGAGGCTCACTAGTCGTTCATATGTGAATCGGGACTAATTCTCGCCTCGGCTAGTGCAGTACGCGACAACAACAACCGGAAGATTTTTTGTTTCGGCAAGAGGTAGTTCTGTACCACGGTGACACGGATTCATTTGTTTGCTTGTGAAATTTGAAGATGGGACTGTGGGATCTGAATGAGTTGGCTACTTCCGGGAAGCGATCCTCGCAGCAGAAGTACAGCTCAAAGGACTTGAAGGCGAACCTTCAGCGGAACATCCATCGAATGTTGGACAGGTAAGTAGTAGTGGAGTAGTGCTATTGAATAGGGCCAATGAGGTTACATTCTAAGGCGTGTTTTGCATCTTAGTTAGTCCGGCACAGCACAGCGTTTGTTATTAATTAATTCATTCTCATGCGGTGTGAAAAAAATCCCTCGCACTAACCTTGGCCGTTAGCGTCGTTTGATTTATCGAGCTAAAGTCTATAATTTAGAAGATAAATATGCGGTATTCATGGGTCATTTGCGACAATCATTTGTGGCATTTATAGGTACAATTCTCAATACTACACGAACGAACCTGTGTGTTTGCTTGCATGCAATGTCTTAGAGGTGATTTCTGTTGTAAAATTGGCTGTTTGAATTAGTTACAGTGTTTGTGACGACACGTGACCAGATGCTACCCAAGTCGCATAGTGGGCACTCGTTGATTGAGGTTTGGCCAAAGAGTAAAGAGTGAAGAAAACATGATTTGAATGTATTATTCAGTTAAGCTTTTAAATCGTCTGAGGGAAAAAACTTCAAACCCGCTGTGTGAGTCGCTGATTGCATAACATTCCGCGAAAATAACCTTTAAACAATCGCACACATCGCATTGCCACCAATAATAATTTTTCGAAATTACTGCAGCCCTTCTGGGTTGCAGGCTGGCTGCAGTTATTAGCGTGATTAGACCCGAATGTAGGTCATCTTTAATAACAATGTTTTCCAACTGCAACGAAACCAGCCAGTCATCAATCGAAACATGCATCTAATAATGCACACTGCATGCATGCCGTGTGGGTGCGGCTGTTTCGGTACAGTAGTATAAAATGGAGAGAAAAAAAACTTGCGAATGTTTTTTTTCATTTTTACACAAACCGTCGGATGTCGCTCAATTGAGCGAATCCATGTTTCACCCCTCAAATGGGGGAACAACAAACGCTTGTTCGCCTGACTGATTGGCCATTCGTTGTCCTTCTGGCCAGATTACGACCGGTAGCGATTAGTTCTTTGCGTGAACGATGGAAAATAATAATCATGAAAAAGTTTCGTTCGGTGGCCTCGGCCGCACCTTTACGGTAGGAGGCGATTTTCCGAAGCGTGACTGTATTTAGTGCAAAAGTGGACCGACGCGCGAATTTCCCGGGTATCCAATTATGGTATTTTCCTTGCGTGCATAGAATAGCTTACCAATTAGTGACTAGACAGTAAACGTCGGAAGGGCAGATCATCGTTTAAGTAGATCCTTGAGTGTAAGAAAGCAACTTCTCTGTAGAGTAAGAATCAGTTATCTTTAACCGGTTTATATGTTACTCTGTCGTTGCATCCCAGCTGATTTTTTGATGAAGTTCTTTTTAAGTAATTGTTAGTCCGAACGACTACAGTCCGAAATTAGCGCTTGATGTTTGTAGCCGACTTTAATAATTTAAATAAAGAAGTTTTATGAAACTTCGGCTACCCCTGTCAGTTTATACAGGATTTTTGGTTCATGATTAAGAACCTCTCGAGGGGTGATTGACTGTTATATTTGGAGGGAAAAAAATGGTTCTACACATACCAACAAACCTCAACCGTTACAGAATTATTGATCTTTTTGTGTAAAAAATTTATTTATCTTAAAATACCTCTAACTCGAAATATATGCATAAACTTGTTTCTCTCCAAGAGAATTGCTCTCTGGACTCCCTAGAAATAGATGGCATGTTTCTTATGGCTAGGGTACTCTCAGTTCAATCGAAGATGGCGTCGAAACAGTAAGCACTCCGCGAGCGTGTTGTACGGTTTTACGAAACGCATGGTCATCGTGGAAAAAATTTTACGGTAGACCAAACGAAACGAAAACTTGCCCATGAGTACCGGATCCTGGCATCTCTGAGCGTGGAGCGGAAGGCCGGTAGCGGCCGTCCGGCGAAGATAAAGAAGAAGAAGAAAGAAGCCTTGAAAAAGTTGTTCGACGGAACGAGTTTGCGTGACGCCGGCCGAAAATATCATTGCTCCCATACCTTGATTCACCGAATCCTCAAGATGGAGGTCATCATCTGTCGGAAGAAGACTCGGTCCCTTGAGTACACGGACGAGCAGATGGCGATCGTGAAATCGCAGTGCCGGTGGATGACGAAGAACTTTCGCGTTCGTGCTGGACGACGATAGTTACTTTCGGCTTTCGAAGACTAACATTCCAGGAAATTACAGCTTCCTCTCCAGCGACAAGTCGGCCACACTCCCCGAAGTAAAATATAAGTTTAAGAATAAATTTGAAAAAAAAACCTTTGCGCTACATCGCCATATCAGACAGAGGGATTTCAAAGCCGTGGTTCAAGTCGAGCGGTCTGGCCATTAATCAACAAGTGTGCCAGGAGGAGTGTCTTGACAAATTTCTTCTGCCATTCTTAGAGGTGCATCGTCCGGATGGGAAGTACGTCTTCTGGCCGGACAACGCATCTTCCCATTACGTCAACAAGACGCTGGAGTATTTTGATCAGAAAAAAGATATTTTACTACTCTTACTATAAACTCCAAATTAACGAATTCTCGTTTTCACACGACCCCAAGAATGACATGGGGTACATTTATACCCCAGTGCGACGTTCTAATGTAAATCATGCTCTATGCATCTTTATTTCTATTTTCGGCATGTTATGATTCCTTTTATTGCTATTTCTTTATACTATACTCTATCTATACTCCTACATATACAAACGTACAAACGCTCGTGGCTTTCGCGATAAAACAAACCTGGTCACAAACACGACCATGCAATTGCAATTATCTACACATACTGACGCCCGCGATTTCATCAACATTAAAACACCACGGTAGTTTAGTAAACGTTGTAGCACCTATAAACTTACAAACGCGGTCTCAAGTATTAACCCACCACTCGCGCGATCATGAAACAGTCACGTCCGGAAGTCTAACCTCGGTCCTATCAGCCTAGACTCGTGCCTTTAGTTGCACCAGTCAAAAAAAATGACGCTCATATTCATTACACAACACGTTTCAAGGCGACATGACCGGGAACTCTAGTGATATGGGGAAATTGATTCTCTTCTACCATCTGTACCATACACTAAAAATTAAGCATCAGATTCAGGATCCGCGCGCGATCATTCAAGAATACACGCCACATGATTATAAAATCGAAATTATACACGCAAAGTCACATACACGCGACAAATACGTTAACATATAAATGCTTGAGACCTTCGTGACCATCCACGGCACCTACACCCGAGATCTCGCAAACATGATGACATCCCGGTGATAAGGTGAACGTCTCAGCTCTTATAAATTTTTAAACGCGGTCTCAATCGTGAACCTAGAAACTCCCGCGCTCGCACGATCATGAATCTGTCACTTCCGGGAGTTTCTATCCTTGGCATCGGCAGACTAGGTCCATGCCTTCAATTAGACCAATTAAAAAAAGAAAGCTCTCATATCTACTGGCAACATGGTGACATGACCGAGAACTCTAGTGATATGGGGTAACTCACTCCCTGTCAGAATGTAAATTGTACACCGAAAACTAAATAACTATCAGAATGATGATCCGCGTGACCACCCAAGAACGCACGCGAGTTACAAAATGCAACAGTTACTAAATCCAGTTTTGTACACGCGAAGTCACATACACGCTAGCACACGCGACAATCACGTTAACATACGAACGCTAAAGCCCTTCGCGGTCAACAGCGCACATCGACGCTCGCGATCACACAAACTTGATAACACTTCGGTAATAAGGTGAACGTTTTCGCACGCAAACCTACAAACGTCCGTGTTCGCGCGATCATGAAGAACACACGTGAATGTACGAAAGACACACGGTTATAAAATAGAATTTATACACGCGAAATTACATACACGTTAGCACACGCGACATACAGACGCACACGCGATTAAGCACGTTAACGTACAAACGCTCGAATCCATCGCGATGATACACACGATCGCAAAGTCCCTACGCTCGCACATACCTGAACCGTACAATGAATATCATTTTTAGAATCACGGCCCGCTACAATTGACCTAAAGCAGTGTTTTATTAGGCGCCATTGCCTGTCTCATCTGCAAATTGTAGTATGTGATTCTGACGGGGAGCCCTTCCGAGAACCTTGCTCTACAGCTCCGCTAGGACAACTCTCGAAAAAAAAGTAATAGGACACAATTTCATCAATACAAATGTGTGTCGGTAATATCCAAGTTAATCCAAGTATTAGCAAGCCAAGAATCGTAAAGCAAGGGGTGGTGGGTCTATTGTTGAATTAAATGTTTGCTTGGTACCCACCTGGATTCAATTCGCAAAATAAAATATCAGTACTGTACTGTATATCTAAATGTATAACTCGGTTGAAATTTCAATAAAACTACAAAATTGTTTACTGTTTACTGTTAGATGCCGGAAATTGATTGTTGACATCATTGTTAAATAAAAGATGGCGTCTTCCGGTTAAGCAAAATTCTCTATAACCCAATCAATGCGGGTATTTTCGGAATGGTCTTGATGAACAGGTGCCAGAAATTGATATTGACGCAATTTTGAAATAAAGATAAAATAATTTATGCTAAATAATCTATACTAGGAAAATAACCATTCATATTCTATTGCACATAATTGTAGCTTTTCATATTGATTTCTAACAGATTGTTGCTTGAAGATGTTGATTGCAATACACGCCTCCATAGTAGTGCATCGAGGATGCCGGGAGGGCTTTTTGGGGCCTTGTTTATGTTGCATGCTTTTTTCTACTCTCACCAGCCCAATCCAAACTTCAGCCAACAGTTAGGGTTTGTACTATTTCTATGGTGTTCGGAATACTAATATTTATTTTTCACGCGCTGTATGATTTTGTCTTTCTCATTTTTCATTTCAATTATGTTTTGCCATTTTGCTCTTGATTGCCACAATACCTAATATCTTTTTTAATATATTGTATTATACGAGTCGTTCGTCTGTCTAATCTTTACTGAATGTATGTCTAATTTTTGCTATGTTTCTCGCTTCGATTTTTCTTTCACGGTGATACTCAAAAGCACACGGGAAGATGCAAAAAACTACACGGTTACAGAAACGCATTAGTACACGTGAAATTGCAAACGTGATAGCGCGAGATACAAACGTCCGCGCAATAAAAAGAACGCCCATAATAACATACAAAAGCTTGAGCCTTTCGCGATAGTATAAATCTGGTCGTAAACGCGATCATTCACGCATACGTATGATCGTGATCTGGCTATCATTAAATCCTTCCGATGATAAAGTCAATGTGTTAACGCTTACGAATTTATAAATGGGGTCTCAAGCGCCAACATACAGACGGCTGCTATCACGAAATTATGTACTTCGTGAATCTTATGTACTTTTGTGAATCGTACTTGTCCGGGAGCTCCCATTTTAAAATGCTGAACTTATCTACACTAGATAACCAGATACAGGCTGCCATAACTGGGGATTCCTGTGAGAACGGCTAGTTTACATTCTCAAACCCATGGAAACATTTAAAAGCCCACGCGAATATGCAAACAACTGCACGGTTATATAAACGAACTCAAATCCACGCGATGAAATACGGTAATCTAAAACCACTTGTGCCCTTCGCGATAATACAAATTTGTTCACACAAGCGAACATGCAATCGTGATCATTCGCGCTCACCTAGGCTCGCGATCTCGTATACATAAACAGCACTTACGAATTTATCAGATTGGTCTCAAGTGCCATTTTATCAACGCCCGCTCCTACGTGGTCATGAATCGTTCATGTCCGGAAGTATTAAGTCTCGTCTAAAAAAGTCAAATATACTAGAAGCCTCAGGGCGCCATGGCTGGATACTCTACTTATACTCCCTTCAAGATCTGAACCGTAAACTCAAAATCATGGATTACGTGAACACTCATAAGCCCACGCGAACATGCAAGAACATCGTTATACAAATGAGTTTATATACGCGAAAATACGAACACACTACACGCATTCCCACGCGATGAAACCCGTTAACATACAAACGCTCGAGTCCTACGCGACAATACAACATTGATCATCCATGCAAACCAGCGCCCAGGATCTCGCAAACATAAAAGCGCCCTTGTGATTAGGTGAACGTTTCAACACCTACAAATTTATAAACGCGATCTCAAGTACGATTACACAAACACGTTTTCCCATGCAATCATGAATCCGTCGGTCCTAGCAGCCTAGGTCGAAGCATTTAGCAGGACCATCTTTAAAAAAATTTCACTTGTTATAGAAGAGGGTTCTGCTATGTTTATATTTACACTGTAAATAAATTGATTTTACACACGCGAAGTTACATACACACTAAAACACGCGATATGCAAACGTTCACGAAATCAAACGGGTTAACATACAAACGCTCGAGTCCTTCGCGATCATCAATGTACACCTGCCATGCCTGCGATCTCGGACACGTCGTGGCAATTAAGTGAAAATTTATAAACGCGGTCACAAGCGCATACATATAAACATTAGTTTTCACGCGATCATGAAATTGTCTTGTCACCACGTCTAAACTGTACACTGAATATCAGAATCAGAATGACGGCCCACTGCAATTGGTCTTAAGCAGTGTTTTAATGGGTGACATTTCCCTTCTCGTCTGCAATTTTGTAATGAGTGAGCCTGTCCTAACAGGGAGCCCTTCAGAGAACCAAGCTCCACAGCTCAGCACTCTGTTGGATGACTCTCAAAGAAAAAAAATTTCGAACGAAGATTGATTTGTAATCTTCGACAAAGTTATAATCAAATTATCTTTTAGTTGGCAAAGCTGGGAATGATTCGAAAAGTATTGGCTAAATGGTCGCCACCAAATTTTCCAGCGTTTTTTTGTTACTGAAACCTTTTTGGCGAACCAGATTGCCAACACTACCAGTAGCGTACCCTTGAACTTTCATTGTCTGAGCTTCAAGTGAGTAGTTTGAATATTATCAAAGCTGCATTCAAGCTCAAATTGTCGTTTTCTCTTGAAAAAATGCATTTCCGGCCTAGCTATTAACCGCAACGTTTCTAGCGCTGTGGAGAGTAGCTTTTGTGTATCCAGTTCACGAGCAATGGTTGTTAGTTGTGATGGAACCGGTGTTTTTTGATTGCAAGCAATATATCTCAGAACATGGATTCAGGTCTAGCCCATCGACTATGATGATTTTTTGTCTTTCACTTCTTTCGTCTCTGAAGGGTTCGAGGATAGAATACAAAGCGGTGCAATGTACGCCGGATCTCTCCGGCGCCTTCGATAAGACCAATTACGACATCACCATTGCCAAATTGGATAAACTAGGATAAACTCGTAAGCTAAATGTTAATACAGGAAACGAATATTCGGAACTGTTTACTGGTACATCTGGTATCCCGCAAGGAAGCCATCGTGGATCACTCATCTTCCTACTTTACTTCAACAATGTGAACTACGGCTTGTTGTACGCGGATGACCTCAAAATCTTTAACTGTATTAGGACTTTGAAGAACGCACATTTCTTGCAGCATTTCGATATCTTTAGCCTTCGGTGTAGTGATAATCCAATGCTTCTGAATCCAACAAAATGTTCTTCTTTAGAAAAAAAAAAAAAAGGAAAAAGTGATTTCGACTATAATTTATCAGGACTGGCTATTTTCCGTTAAAGTTCCGTGAATGAAAAATCCCATACAAACTTCAAGTATGCTATACTTGTCGGCGATTTAATTCAAAATTGAAGAAGACATTCCTGGTTTCACTAGGAAACGACTCCGAGGTGGTCAATTTTTTTCTAATGACTCAACTGATAATGCACGTCAATCTCAAATGACAAGCAGAATGCTTAAACTCATCCTAGAATTTAGCAGGTTTTCAATTACAAATTAAAAACAACTACATTGACTCATCACTGTCATCTACGGATATTTGTTGTTGAATCCCTTTTGAAGAACATGGGAATAATAAAACATATATTCCCTTTAAATTTTCAACTTATACAGCGTTACAAAAATATTTCTGCAGTAGAAGCCATTGTAGTGGGCGAATTCGAATGCCTCGACTTTTCAGCTACGGCCAATTGGCTGTAATGTCAATGCACGAAAAATTTTATTTTGTTTCCGAAACCTGAGCCCTGAAGTATCCGACTTTTATATTTCAGATGATTTATTGTCATACATTGTCATACAAACTTCAAAGTGCTCCAACAAGCCCATATTTCTCCCGTTTCCGGTCGCATTTGAGGCAGGCAGCGGTTCACCGACCGACATTTCTATTCGCTGGAAGGCAAAAGAAATCGTTGCCCATTCATCATTCTACTCAACGAACAGTCAGTTCGGTGGAAGGTGCGCAATTTCAAACGCGGCAAATAACAAACACCATGTGCGGTACGGAAACTTCCAACTCATCATCACTCATCGGTTCATTCATTCGCATAACTTTTCAGGACCTGCTTTACGCGCGATTATATTCGTCTATGTGTACCCAGCTAATTAGCACATACACACGTGTTTTTAATACATTGCGTGCGTACGATCCCGGATGTGTACAGCAGAAGAAACTTCAAATGTCAACACTTTCGCGGATGGTGTGATTCTCATTCTCGGGCTCGCGGTTTTACGGTAATGTTTATTGTGGTACCAAAATAAATTATGGTTATTGTCAACGAGGCAATGTGCACCGGTTTTTCAGCTGGCACACGCGACAAAAACCGGAACCAGGTAAAAAAAGCCTCACTCCCGATACTAACCGAGGGAAATGGAAGTTTAATTCAATTCTATCAATATATTCATCGTTAGTAACTTAACCGCACACTTTAAGCGGTTTCACGAAGGATTAACATGCGCGACTACGATTCGATTTCAAATAAGAAGAATACTTAATACGTAAACAAACATAAAATCTTCCATTTTAGTGATCCACAATGACTGACTAAATAAATGCGCCTATCGACTTGACGTCACTCGTATGGGAAAAGCGTGCGGTGACGGCAGCTGCTCGCGGCACACAAACCAGATCAAGCGGACCACACGCCGCTGTCGTCGCTGCCGCAGTAGCTAGCAGCCATCATCATACGCATCTCAAAGTGTTTGGCCGGTTTCGACTGGTGGATTAAATTGCTTCACCCACTGACTGACTGCAAGCAAACTGCAATAAATCAGGCCAGTTTATGGGAGTTCCCCGCATTTCAAGAAGATTGAAGCGAGAGCTGTGCGGTGGACTGTTGTTGTTCTTTTGATTCAATTGGTTGGGATGAACTTCTAGGCGAATCTTGGTGTGCGCTCGCTCACTCGCTGGCAGCTGTTTGGCATGTACGATCAAGGTGAAAAAGAACACATATTAACGATAGTCGATCGACGCTTTATGGATTTTTCAGTAGAATTTTGGTTGCCGACATACGCACTTAATTTTTTTTTAGCTGAATCTCAGCATATTTTGCTTTTGCCGAGATTTGAACAGCACAGCACTCGGCAAATTCGTTTTTCGCTAAGATCTCAGCGAAAGCTACAATTGTTTGCTGAGCCTCGGAAATATTTCGCTAAAAAAAAGAAAACAAATGAAACTTTCCCGAGATCTCAGTATAAACATTTGCATTCATTCATTTATTCAGAACAGCTATGCAAGTTGGAATAAATAAGTTTACAAAATGCGCGATATTCAAACGCACACGCGACCGAACACATTAACGTACAAATGCTCCAGCCCTTCGCGATGATACACGCGATCGCGAAGTTCCTACACCCTCCTGTATCTGAACCGTAAAATGAATATCGCGTTCAGAATCACGGCCCGCAGCAATTGGCCTAAAGCAGTGTTTTAGTGGGTGACATTTCCCGTTTCGTCTGCAATTGTAGTGTGTGATTTTGGCGAGGAGCCCTTGCGAGAACCTAGCTCTACAGCTAAAGTAGGACAATACTCGGAAAAAAAATTGTGCCATCTATTAATTACGTCTAAATCGTTAAATTTGGCTCAATAAAACTCAATGAGAAATTTATGGACATTAGAAGCCCTTTCATATGGTTTTGTTACTTTAATGTTTAATCACCCTAAAAGTGGGATATTTTTACCAATTTTCTTGTATGAACTTATATTAAAATAACGTTTTTGGCAAAGTTGTAGAGCAAGCTTTTGACAACAACTTTACTGAAAACACTAAGTTCTCATTTTTAATATTTTCAACACTATTGCTGATTGTTTGTGGATGATCCGTTTAAAGCCAATTTATTATTATAACTTTTTAAATAGCATTCTGACAAGTTCGGTATGTTCCGTAATTTTTTTTTAATTATCAAAATGGACAACTTTATATATTACAAAAATTGCTTATCTCGTGTATTTTGAAAGTAATTTGGCAATTGTAGAAAAATAAGGTGTTTCAAGTTTTACCAAAAATTATCCAATAACTTCTATCTCAAGAGATAGACCAATCTTCAGGAAAGATATGCATCTTGATAAGACGAATAATTTTCTGGAACTTGCTGAAGCTTCATCTACGATGTTTAAGATGTTGAAAAAAAGTTTTTAAGGATTTATCACAAACAACGGCCAGTGATGATAAATAGAGATTTTTGGTTAGGGGTGTTCGTAGCGTAGTTGGTAAATCGATTGCCTTGTACGCAGCGCGTCTGGGTTCGAGTCCCGACCCCGCACATAGGGTTAGAAATTTTTGATAAGAGATTTTTCTGACCCGAAGAGGCGGACGACCTTAAGGTTGAAACCTCTATAATCGAAATAAAAGAGATTTTTGGTCTTCAGTAAAGATGTTCGCAAAAATTTTCATTTCATTTTTTTAAAGACTTCATCTTGTTTTTCATACTTCGGAAAAAATTGTAGCAAATATCTCACTTCAAGGAGGATCACTAAATGAAGGTTTTGAATCATCATAAAACGTCCCAGAAGACATCATTGTTGTACGCTTTACCTTTTTTGAGTGGAAATTTTTTCCACGTTTTTGGCATAAAAATCACTGTGCTTTGTGGTAACCGGAAGCGGCAATATTAGATTTCAAAATGATGTCAATCGTCAATTTACTTCAGCGACACCCATATCGATGGTAATTTCCATTTTTTTTGTATCTGAAAGCCACCGTCTTCCATTTCGAAGTAGTCCTCGATTTCCGTCGTTCACGTATCACCTCTTTTAACTGCTACCCAAATTGATGATGGTTTCCACTGTATCGTGGTTACCGGAAGCATTCAACTTGGATTTCTAAATGGGGTCAATCGTCAATTTCCGTCATCTACTGACTACCAAATAACACCCATATTGGTTTGATAATGGTTTTTACTGTTTCGTCCCTCTCCTAGGTTGACGGGTTTGACGGTATTGCAAACATCTTCAAGCATATTTGAGCAGACACCTGTTTTAGGATGGTTATTGCATTGCGCCTCCATAGTGGTGCATCGAGGAGACCGAGAGGGCTTATGGGCCTTTTTTTATGTTTTGTGTTTTTTCATACTCCGCACCAGCCCAAACTAACAGTCAACTAAGAGCCTGTGCACACTGGCGTGGCCGATTGGCGGGTCGCCGTGGATTGACTTTTTCTGTGGGCTGTGTTTGCAGACATTGTTCAACAGCTTAACGGCAGTCTTTGTGAGCACGGCTCGCTGTGGAAGTCATTGTGTGTCGATTTATCGGTCGACCTCGGTAACGTGCACAGGCGCATTAAAAAAAATAACAGTAGAACCCTATTAGTTGTTTTGTGTTGTAATAATTGTAGTTTTTGGTACTAGTGTACAATTGTGTGCTAGCCTTGTGTCTATCTGTGTATGTGGGCGTCTGAGTATTTGTGACATGTGGACCAGGGAATGGATGCAGAACTGGCTTATATGAGGGAATAGTGGGTGATCCTTCTTGGGATTCGTTGGTCATTTTTTACTGGTGTTCAATTCGTGCATGCGATTCGATTCATTCGGATTGGATAAATGAAGGTACGATTGCTTTACCGATGCACGTCAATCATCCATTCCCGTCCAGCATAGCATGAGAAACTTCTAACGGAGTTAATTGTCGTTAATGGTAAATATATATCATTTTCTGGCATTTGGACGATTCCGAATAGTTTTATTGCATGGTACATGTGATGTTCAATTAATATTCAATAACAGTACTAGCTCTACTCTTTATTTTATTTTATTTATTTTCTATCTCATGTGTTATATTCCTCTGATGACTTCTCCGAGATAATTTAACATAAAAGGGCAACATTGCTGCCAACAATGACTATTCGCTGCCATCAGACGAGACGGACAGATGACGGACTGGACTCGACGGGGCCTAGTTCAGAGTTTTAGGCATTCTTCAATGCACGGCTAGCGACGTCAAAAAAAAAGATAATGGTTTTTACTGTTTCGTGGTAGCGGAAAGCGCCACATTGGATGTCAAAATGGCATCAATCGTTATTTTCCGTCATCTACTGACCTTTCAAACTAAACCCATACCCATTAAGGCCCAAGTGTACTTGGTTGAGCATTAAGCCCGTAGTCAGGATTTTATTTCGGGAGGGGCTTCAAAAAAGTATTGAATAAAGCTTTTAATTCCGATGACTTGGTATAATCACTTTTTTGATTTTTGTTATTTATTTTCAAGTTATAATTTACTCTCGTACAACAATGAATATTCTAGAGTGCGCAGTATTCATGCACTAACCGAATGTGACAATCCTTTGACGGTGCTGGAAAACGCAAGGTGTTCTAAGCTACACGTTTAAAATGTGTAGAAGACGCTAAATCGAAATGAGTAGAAAAATATCCATAAAATGTTCATGCGAATAGAAGGTCGAAATTTGAGCAAAATTTTCTGATTTAGCAAGCGATTTGTAGAAACGGTTCAACTTTACTTTCTTGATCTGGTGTCTAAGGCATCATGCTAACACAATTTTTTGATATATTCGGTTTAAATGAAACTATTTTCAATACTGACCTTGGCCTGGCAGATAAGATCCACAGTTAGGAAGGATTTTTGGTGATCAATGGGATTACAATATATATTTCAATGCTTTAATCTATTACAGGAGACTGGCCAGAATTTAATCTAGTAAAGAAAATTGTCCACAAATCGAATGAAAATTATTTAACACTGATTACTAATATCTTCTAATTTACGTAAAAAATTGTTAAATGTATCATTGGAGGAATGACTAACTAACTGGAAACTATAAATATTAAAAAGCTCAATAATTTCAGCATCTCCTGATTCCGATACATGGAAAGCAATACATCGCACTTTGCCGAAGAGTAGCGTAGGTGTAAGGCCAACTTGCTATGATGATTTCGATTCTACTTTCTAAGTCAATTTGTCACCTCTTCAAACAAATATATTGATACTAATCTGTTCGTTTTTTAATAAAAATAATTCGCTCAATTTTTTCCACAATTACCATAAGGATTGGAAGATGTTTGACTACTTGAACATTGCTGTAATGTCTATTTTATTACAGGTTCATTTAACCACAAATTGAGAAATTGTTTCAATTGCACCTAACGAAAACGTAAGGGGTTTTTCGAAGATGAGAAGATCAGAGCGCAATTCCGAAAGCACTCGAGTTGAGTGTATAGTAAATGCAGAAGAGTCGATTTCAATTTCTTGATTAATTTTTCCCTCTTTTTCTCTGATCATCTGATATACTGAAAATAGGACATCGAAACAATAATCCCAACTTATTGACTTATTGGCTCAACTAGTTACAATATTTTAGTCGCTCTCCGTTATAATCTACGGAAGTACGTTCACTGTATCGTCACGGCGTTTTCAACCTTGCATAGATATTAATTGGAAACCACCGAAATCGACTAAAATGCTGCTGCCGGTTGCAACATTGAATTTATTATGATTATGATGATATAGATATATGGTTTAGCAATCAATCTAATACAAAGTAGGGATAAAATCACGACAGTTAGTCCTACCGCTACTGTGTTCGTTTCTGTATGTCTACAAAATTAATAATATACGAGGGTATATACTTCGTGGATTGATGAACACCTCAGAAAAAACGCTGTTTTGCCACTTTTTGGCCTGTTAACTTTTTGCTTATTTCTTGCTTATTGTTTGATTGTTAAAATATCAAGTTTTTCCGGACTAACAGTATTTTAAAACTGTCTTCTCGGCTATATTGTCATCAGTTAATTGAAATGTTTTTGTCTAACACGCTTAAGTAAGATGCATAATGTACTACTAAGCGTACAGTGCACTAATCTATTAAAGAAATTCTATTTGCGTATGATTTAACCAACTTTATTTTGGCCAATTTTTAACATAATAAAAATTTAACATAAGTTTTGTTAGACGCAATCACAGTGCTCATTTTGGGACAGTTTTTGTGCGCAGTGTTCTATAAAACTTCTATATGTCCAGAAGATCTCGTGCGAGCGACAGCGATTGCGTCATCATTGTTACCGCCATATCCATGTTCGCGAATATCTGATTTCATTTTTGTTTCGTGCCCTTATTGGTCACTAGTGTCGACTTCCTCAATGATGGTTGACTGTTGATTTTGAGATACTAGACGCAGCTTTTGCCGTCAATATTATCTGAACAGCAGCCACATCATTTTCACCGAGAAAAATCAACAAGTCCATGAAATAAACATGTTGCGGTGACCATAAAATCTTATAAATTTAGTAATTGTTTGTTTTTCAGATTGGAGACTATGGATGTGCAAAGGTGTAATGTGTAATGGTGTAATGATATTATCGCAGAATGTTTTGTACGTTCAGTGTCAGGTAGGAGGAAATAGGTCTGTACACCTAGATTCCAACTACAAAAACACCATTCAATGTATGGGGGATTACTTCCCAGATGTGTCCTTTATAATGAATTCAATTTCTTTCAAACGTTACAGGAATCTTTTAATGGCCTTGATAATCACGATGCGAAGCATGTAAAATGATTGCCGGAAAAATTAATCACCTATCGGAATACTGTCTTTGAAACAGTAGCTATAGTGTCCCAGTACAGTGTTTTAGTGTGACGACAAATCACAGCTATTTTTTTTCAAAAGTAAAATTCAAATAGGTTGTTATGTTTTATGGCTACTTGTTTGAAAATTTTGAATAATGATTATCAACTGTACCGCGAAATATTCTTCTTTTGCGATTCAGCAAAGGTTTTTTATGAATCAAACGGAGGAGAAACTGACCACAATTCATCTACACGCATACTATCAGGGTTTTTATTCTCACACACGGTCAGGTTGGGTACACATGGCCAATAATGCTGTACAATTTGCGTGAGGTGACACCGAAAATGGCGATGTTCAATTAAAAGTCACTTTACTTAAACTTACTCTCAAAATAGTTACGTGACGGTGACCCAAGTGACGTGAGTGAGGTGACTATAAGAATAGGCCTTCCTGTAGTAGATAGTGAAGTGATAGAGGAATTGAAATGCTGACTTAAACCTATTAGGGACTATTCATAAATTATGGCATGTTATTAGAGGGAAGAGCGTGTAGTCCTCCAGCGTGGAGACTTGGAACTTTTGGAAATAGATTTTCATATTGGTCACGTTTTGCATTTTATTAGAAGCGTCGTCGATTTCGAATGTTTGGAATATCCGCCTACGCATTAATTTCAAGAATTTTTCGACATATTTGGCCGTATCCTGCATTTCTTGCGATAGTTCGCGCATCGTATAATAAATCGGTAAACATCAGTTATACCTCGTTTTTTAAATTTAAATTTACCCTGAAAACAATATTAAGCAATTTAGGAAAAAATTGGGAAAACTCGGATTTTTTCAATAATATTGATAGACAATTCAAAGTGTTCGAGTATCGCGGTTTTTCAAAAGCTGTGAATCCTAAAACTTTGTTCGGGAATTTGTGAATAATTGTGAATAGAAGAAAGCAGCCGCATAAACTCGAGATTACTGGAAATCATTTGCTGATTTATAGTTTCAGTAATGACAAAACTGCGTTCTAATCAACCACTACAAATGTCTTGCCAAACAAGATATTTGTATTTTGCAATGTGTTACGATGCCAGGGTGTAGCCAATTTATTAGTTCATTTGCGAATGTAACCAAGACAACTAAGAAGAAGATTTTTATCACATCAGAAAGCAGGATAATCGTTCGAGAAAAATTTGTGAAAGTGTCGGATGACGGTGCAATTATGTAAATCCCACAAACATGTTTTCCAAAATTTCAGGCTAACAATTATAAGTATTTGTTATATTTAATTTATCCTAGAATAGAAGTAAGATTATTGTTAATTAGATCCTATATACATAATACGATTACATGGAAAAGGTAGTGAAAGACACTCTACATCAATATTTTGTCAGTTTTCAATAATAATTCAAACCAATAGTTAGTGCTCAAACGAATGTCACTTCCTTTTTTGTGGCCTAAACCAAGAATTGTAGCTGTTATTAAGTATCCGAAATAACTGTACCTCTATACCAACTTAGCTCTTTATGGGATTTGTTAGGATAATTTTTAATTTTCAGATGATGTTTTGTGGGAAAAAATGTTACAGGTATTGCACAACAAACAATCGTCTTAGAACTGCAGTCGGTCACCTAAATATAGATAATGACGCGACTGCCAACAGGTTAAACACAAATCAAGATGAAAAAATGGTGCCAGTGTTAATCAGTTTCAACTTAACGAAGTTATATTAACAGTTTTCCTATTTACCCCAAAACACTCTATGCTGACAAACTTAGTCCAGACGAGGGGGGGGGCTGTTATACTTTGCGTTCATCGAACGCCCTTTAGGCAACATGTGCCCTACAACCACACGCTTGATGTAATTCTACACCGAGCATGACGTCAATTCGTCGATCGAAACTGTTCCCACCTTCCTCGTCTCTGCGTTTATTCAGTTTCCTACGAATCAAATGTGGTGAGTCGAAGACTCCCAAGTAGTTGCGAAATATACATACTGGGGAACATATTGAGTAACCGAGAAAGTGCATTTTACTGCCTTTGATTGAATCCCTCGAAATTAAGACAGCAAAGCTCTCTGGTGGTGGTTGTTGTAATGGTTGAAATGGTAAGATTGACACCGGAGGGGGTGTTTCGATTCGAATAAGGAGTGACAGATTAATGAGTTGAAATGCCGTTGCGATCAACTTTGAAACCAATTTGCAACCGGTGACTGTTGGACTAATGCGATTATATGATCACTTTGTTGTTTCACATTTCACTCTTTTCTCACTGAAGCTGACGCTATCTCTATTTGATACTGGTTGCATCAGGCAGTAGCAGCTGGGTATATCGTATCTACTAGGGGTCACTGAATGATACGTTTATCTTTGGAACTGCTTTTTTTACGATGCAGTGCACCACCCTGGCGGTTGCTGCAGCTTGCTCAACGCGATGGGCGTGTCCTTATCTTAAGTGAAGGACACGACGTATAATTTCAATGCTTATCGCAAATAGAAAACAAATCCCTTGCGGTAAACGATAAACGTAATTACATCTCGTTAGACAATTAGTAAAAGGTATTAAAGCAAAACGACATCGAGGATGATAGATTTTGAGTTCGATGTAGCCTGTTATATCATTTTGTCATTACCACAGAAAGCAAACAGCTCGCTCACAAAGTACAGGCATAGTGTTGAAAGTTATTTTTGTCAATTACTCAATTCGAAATAATTTAATCGATAGCGAAACATTTAAACTCTCACACCCACTATTGCGGGGCAAATCACATCAGCAGTAGCAACGGGATCAGTTTAGATTGAAGCAGTTTCTGTGGGATCGTTTATCTCGGGGCTGCCTTGACAAGAGGTGATTTATTGCACTGTAGTGTCGAAATTATTTTCGCAATCGTGTGTGAAAAGTAGGAAGCTTCCTGTTGCGGCTAAGACAATACCTTGCACGTGCAGTTTGCTACGGATACATCAGGGGTGAAATCTCACCACACAGTTTAAATTGATGGCGTCAATAGATAAACCGAAATATAGAAAAAAGATGGGTGGGTAATGTCAGAGACATAACCTAAATGAAGTAGAATACACTTAGAATGTTAATTCGATTGCTGCAAATTTTTACTATCTTCTGCATGGTTGCATTAAAATCAGCCATTTCGGTATTTCTGGTGGAAATCCCGATATAATGGTACACGTACCTTGGAATGAAAAGTATTCAAACATTTGTACCTTTCTTGAAAACTCTAGAATAAATCTAGCATAAATTCAATTCATATGTTTTACATACGATTATTGAGTTTTTTTATTCCACATACACTGGTCCCAAAAAGTATTTGTCTTGCTGCATATTTTTAGACAAAGCTCAGTTTAACGCGTGGCATGCACAAATAAAGAAAATTATGGGACAAATCGGATAATAAACCCACTTCACACCAGTTAAAAGCCAATAGAAGGGCATTTGCACGTGAGGGATTCCATGAGAAACCGGCCGACCGCAAAATATGACCATCATCGTTTCGAACGAAACTTTGCTGTTGTGTTCGGTTTATGAATCTCCATGATTTTTGCTAGCTATTGTAATATTTTGATACAAGAGTAATTTTTCAAAAGGGCGTAGACGTTTCTACGTGCATTATTTTCCAAAATTTTTTGGTCGATTACTCTATTTTATACAGCAAAACTATCTGGGAACGACTTACAGGGAATGACTACCTCTATGCGAAAAAATGTACGCTAAAAAAAGTCATTTTTCAAATAAACAAAAATTTTCATTAAAAAATGTAATTGCAAAAATCCCATTTTTTATATTTTGCCAAAAACCTAAAGACAAAAGAAACATTTTGAATGTGATGCATGAGGAAGAAGTTATTGGTAAAAAACTTTTTCTAACAATAACTTTATACATGTTTTGAAATTTGATACTAATTGACATACAAAATTGTAATTTCATTACTGAATATAATTCTAAGTATTATTTTGAATCAAAATGCATTTAACAAAAATCTTCCTAAATGCGGAAATTCTCGAGATATTTGGAATTTTGTTGCAACAATAACAATTTATTCGTGTAATTAAGCCCTTTCTAAAAGTTATTCGCGTTATCCCATCATAAAATGTCAACAATCTAATGTTTATCGTCATAAAGACATAAAATAAACTTTTTCAGTGTATTTTGATCATGGAGAAAGTGTCAAAAAGGTTTTCCTAACAACAACTTTTGGCAAATTTTTATAATTCATAATATTTGCAGTCAAAAATACAATTTTATTTTCGAAAATGTTTCTAAAGCCAAATTTAAATCAAAATGCTCATAACAAAAATTTTCTGAAGCGTAGCAGTTCTCGAGATATTTTAAACTTTGTTTTAACAACACAATTACTTTTTTCTATTATGACATTTTCATAAGTTATTCGCGTTTCTTCATCAACAACAATAGGTTTTTCAATAGGCCTGTAACATTCCTTGTAACTTTCCCATTGCCATCAAGGCGATATCGTAAACCATTTGAAAGCTATACAAAAACAATCAAAATTTTGTTCAAGCATAGGGACTGATGATTTAACTATATAGTTGAATCATATTCTAGTTGTTTTCTTGTAGCTAGCTTTCCAATAGTTTACAGTATCGCCTTGATGTCATAGTGAAAATTATATGAAATGTTATGGGTTTTTTGAAAAACCTAAACATTTAAAATGTTTCTTTTCTCTTTTGGTTTCTTTTGACAAAATATAAACAATTTTAAAAATGTGTTTTTTTGCGATTTAAATTTTTAACATAAATTGTTGTTTTTGTGAAAAATGACACAACCTTTTTTCAGTGTATTTTTTTTCCTATTGAAGTTTTCATTCCCTGTAAGTCGTGCTCATATAGTTTTGCTGTCCAAAATAGAGTAACCGAACAAAAAAACGAAATTAATGCACGTAGAAACTTCTGCGCCCTTTTAAAAAATTGCGCCTGCGTCAAAATAATATCATTGACTGTGGAAAATGTTTTGCCTTCCATGCCTGTGAAACCTGCCTAGTTTCATCGGAATATAAGTTGGTTGGGTACGATTTTGGAGATTTTCGGACGGATCTTTGTGGAATGGGGAATTCCACACGTGGGATGTCAGCATTGGATCGTTAAGGCGAATATCTTGTAGGGGAAGATGGGGCGATTTTAAATTTTTGTGAATTACGCCTCCTTGTTGTGGTGCATTTTACTCCACCTATTTTTCAAAGAATAGGTAATTTATAGTGATTTTCAAACATTGCATATTTTTCATAAAGTATGGTTTTTTAGTGTTTCGGATTCTCCTCGTCAGTAACTACTACAAACTTAAGGCTAATTAGATAAGTCCAAACCAGCACCACATTGGCGCAAGTTAGACATGGATTTTAGTGTCTAACTAACGCCAATTTGGTGCTGGCTTGGACTTATCTAACTAGCATTAAGTTGCCGTTAGTTATTGACGAGGAGAATCCGATATGCCATCTTTGTTCAACGCATCGAGTCAAAGGGTAGCGCCACAATAGGGGCACTCGATTCGAGTTTTCGTTGCGCTCAAACACGAGAATTTCACTGTTCTCAGCGGATTTATACTATTATCTTGGTTCTTAACAACGAATTCTGTTGATGCCAATTTGTATGCATCCCATTGATTCTAGGGCGAGTTATTAATGAATGCAGTGATGTTAGTATGGTGAAAATAGGCACTGTACCATAGCACTTTACCATAGTTTCGGTCATATTTTCTCTACAAATAAAATAAGCATAATGCACATTGCGTCATTTAGACACACATAAAATAAGCCTCTAATCTGGATGTACAAATACCGTTATACATCAACCTGTTATAAAATTAATCTGATTCTACGGATCGTTATAAACTTGCATTTATAGCATGATATATGTTGATACGTAAAACGTTTTCTCAGTTTTCCTCCTGGCACCGAGTATTTTAAGTTTCCCTGGGTAGTGTAAAAATGTTCCAAAAACTCGTAAGTAGGGTTGTGGTACCGGTAGTACCGGTACCAACAATCCCGGGAATACCGACCCATTTTTGGTACCGAAATACCGCTACTGAATAAAACTAAGAACTAGTATTTTCGGTACCATGCAAAATTTTTGATAATGAATATATCTAGCATAGAACTGAAACCTAACGAAAACCAAAATGTCATCGTCTCCAATGTATTCCGTAATAACGGGAATCAATATAAGTAAACGAAAAATCACTGTAGTAAAGGTGTTGTTATTGGTGTCCGGTTCTCCAACCCACACTGGACACTTAGAATTATATGTAGACAAGGCCCTCATGAGCGACATGCAGTTTGTATAGGCAGTTTGGGATGGGAGCTCCAATTTGAAACGATAACAAGCTCACATAAAGTAAACGTAATGATTGCTTCGCCTTAAAAAACTGTGAAAATTTTTGTGATTGACTTCGTTTGTTCAGTTATCTGTGCGGTAAAACTCTAATTCCTTGGAAGCGTGTAGTTGCAAACTCGCAAGTTACGTATTGGAAACTATTATTACCACAGTATACCTTGATGGTGTCATATTTTACGCCTGATGAAAACCTTTATTATATAAACATGTTTCAAAAAAAAGATTAGCAGGATCGGCGGCATTTTAAGTTTGATGTTGGCAACTCTCGCTGAACTGAGACTGCAATATTCCAAAACTATTTGGTCGAACATAATTAGAATGATCTTGACTTTCAATTCAGAGTACCTACAACAAGCAGAAAATAATGGATATGATTTTTTGTGAATATTTCATAAACGAAATTCGAATTAGTTCCACTTATTCGAAATGTACCGCTACAACTAGTTTGCAGCCTACATTACATCTGTCTTCGATTTACTGTTTAATATTTATCTATAAAAGAACGAACACCGATTTAGTACCTAGTAATTTTGGATTTGACGGACATCGTCTGGAATGGCGCAATTTGTGATTTGTTGTCGGTGGGATGGGCTGTCTGATTTACGAATGGCAGGCAGGCAAACCAAACTGCTGTATTAGGCCACTGTGCAGTGACTTACACTGAATCGTGCTCGAAAAATGCTAGAAGATAGAATCTTTCTTTTTATCATCAGTATCAAACCATTCAGTTCAGCATCTATCAGCTATCGAATCCAATGATAGTCGCGACCTAGGAATCAACGAATTTACCACCTTACAAGAAAAAATCTTCTGCAAGAAGGTGAGATATTATTCGAAAGTAAGTGAGAGTGCTTTCTTGATTAGAATACTTGTTAATACATGTTCAGATTTATTTCAAACTTCACTTTTTTAAAGAAAATTTTCCAGTACCGGTACCACCTTACTGTTATTTAAAATACTTTACAATTTTTTTCTTCTATCGAGTTGTGGAAAGACTTAAACAAATGAGTTTTTGGGACAACATGGAACTATAAACCTGTTATAATAATGTTTTAAAAATTCTTCAATTCCGCGAAATTATACCCTTTTGTTTATATTTCATAATATTAGTTGTTTGCTTGGGATACTTTTCCTACCCTTTTCTAGTTCAAAATTATATCATTTTCGGACCATTTTACATTTTACATGATGCTTCCAAACATTTTCTCGCTGACTACAAAACAGAACATGAAATGATTTTGCCGAGAGTATAATTTTCTATTAAAATGTGGACCACTGATCTTATGTGTTTCTAAAGAGAGAGTCTTTCGATCGTGTTTAAATTCGTAATTTTCAACGAAACTAAAAACGAAAACAAATTTTAATGAGATAAAATTGTTCAAAACATCCATAGAACATAATTTCGAATGTAACAGTTACATAGAAACCCCGAGCAAAAATAAATGTAGAAACATAAATTGGAAGAAACGTTTTGTTTTGAGAATTTCAAGATACTTAATTACCAACGCGAAACTGGCCAAATGGTGTCTTCGAAGATTTTCTTTAACGTTACAAGTCCGTTCCACTGACAGTGTGTGTTCACTGATGTAACCTTCTAAAAGGAAGATATTTGTTATAAACTGCAAATTGAAAAATTACCTAAATAAATCATCATCAAAATGTTAAAAAAATAAATGTACTAGACCCCTCGATAGAAGATTTCAAAGTCATGCTAGGTGCATCTAAGCTTTCGATCAGTGTGTAGTTTAGCGATACTGAATTTTTGTCTTAATATTTTCTACCAGAGACACCGTGCACTCGTAAGTAAGCTTTACGAAGTAACTGGTATCAAACAATTAGCAGTAAATCATAATATCAGCAGTAAATCATAAACCAACGCACTACCGCTTGCCAGAGGAAACTAAACCAAAGAGCGCACGCCATGGTGAATTAATCAGAACACCCCGGACGCCACATATATTTTAATTGGCAAGAGAGTGTGATTCTCTCGCACCGAACCACCCCATCACCAGCGCACGCTTGAGATCCGTTTATTCAGCTCCGAAAGAAAGAGCTTTCTGCTTTTTTGTGATGTGTGATCATTGTAGCTTCCCGACCAGGAGAAAATACCTGGCCAATAACCCGAGCATACTATTTGCTGTTATCATACCAAAACCTGGTATTAATTGATTATTAATACCTCATTGAGGTATTAAGCAGGTATTGAAGAAACATTCTTCAATAACTGCTTAATACCTCAATGAGGTATAATACTTTATTTTAGTATTATTTATGTATTCCAGTTATTTTTACAAATACCAAATCAATACCATATTGAATTCCTCCATACAGCGAGTTTTGTATTTGGAAGGTTGAAAAGGTTTTGTTATTATTCAGGTATTATAATAACTCGTTTCAGTATCAAGCAGTTATTCGTAGTACATGTTTCAGTTATTATTTCAAGTATTTTACCTCTTATGCAAGGCTCCTCAATATCTTATTGTGGTGTTCAGTATTGGGTACAGTATACCTGTATTTGGTATTCTTAAGTTATTTTCTTCTGCTCGGGTCCCGACCAGGAGAAAATACCTGGCCAATAACCCGAGCATACTATTTGCTGTTATCATACCAAAACCTGGTATTAATTGATTATTAATACCTCATTGAGGTATTAAGCAGGTATTGAAGAAACATTCTTCAATAACTGCTTAATACCTCAATGAGGTATAATACTTTATTTTAGTATTATTTATGTATTCCAGTTATTTTTACAAATACCAAATCAATACCATATTGAATTCCTCCATACAGCGAGTTTTGTATTTGGAAGGTTGAAAAGGTTTTGTTATTATTCAGGTATTATAATAACTCGTTTCAGTATCAAGCAGTTATTCGTAGTACATGTTTCAGTTATTATTTCAAGTATTTTACCTCTTATGCAAGGCTCCTCAATATCTTATTGTGGTGTTCAGTATTGGGTACAGTATACCTGTATTTGGTATTCTTAAGTTATTTTCTTCTGCTCGGGTTCTGTGCATGCATGAAACTGACACTCCAGTGTCATTGGATTATATACCATATTAACACCCAAGAATGCGAGCTGACATGGAACGAAGCAGCTGCTACGCCCATAACGACAGCGCAAACTAACGAATTTTTATTGTTTCCTTTTTATATGTGTTCCGCAGTTCATTGTATGACAAAGAGGGATGTCCTAGCAACGCTCGCTGATTGGTCGAATTGTGCGGACCAATGCGGATAATTACCACTTTCACAAAATCCATTATTGCCGTTATATTTAGTAATTTTACATTCTACGGAGTTAGTTACAAAATTGTTGTGCACATTTCCAACCAGATAGCACAAAAATCATTTTTTATTCTGTACAACAGCAGATATTCACGTTCAAAAACTCGGATAAAATTCCGGCTGAAAATTGTGAAACGTGACCCTATATTGAAACGTTAAATACTTCAAAAAATGGAGAACATTAGGATTCTTTTGCCTTATGGAACACAAATATTTAACACCATTGGGTTAGGAGAAATTCTCGAAATATGATGTTATCGTGCTCTACAGTGGTGTAAACGCATATCTTAGCTAGAACTTTTACACTCGCATTAAACGTGTGGCTATTCCGAACTTAAAGTCAGAACGAACGATTTATTATTACGCATATAAGAAAAACATAGCAGATATTTGATAAGAACGCGTCTAAAAATGTATTCGGTATAATATTAATATATTACAATGTAGAAACAGCGTAAAACAGACGAGATAAACCTCAGTGTCATAGGTCAACTATGTGCCACTTTCGACAGAGTAGAAGCTTCTACAGGTTCAACAGAGCAAACAACCACACATCGTTCCACCAATTACATCCTTACTTGTATTCCCACTTTATATCTTCCACCATTTTGCTACCAGTCTCCTTCGAACAAAGCCAATTATTGTGCAAAACTTTTAACATTTACACCTTCTCTTTTTGTTCCAGGTGAGTTAATTCTTCTTTGTCATAACAAAACACCGAACCGACAGCTGACGAATGAGTTGTCAGTGATTCCTTTTGCTGCAGGCGGTAAGTAGATATACAATGTGCTCGTAAGTGGCACTCTGACTGATTAACCGGTTGACTGCGTCAGATAGGGTATTGTCACTGATAATGGGGCAGATGCGTTATTAGAATCCTAGATATTACCTGCTCCGTAAGCCTGTTGGAAATCTTCTTCGGCGAAGTGAGATGCTTTATCTGAAACTTAACTACTATCAACGGTCATCGGTCATCAATCCTAAATAATCAGATAGTGTTTTAATGTCTACAAACGAAGATTGATGGTCGATCTGTAAGCAGTTCACCCTACTTCCAATTCAGCGTAGGAGAGCCATTTGCATTTCCTACAAGCAAGTGTAAACAATAGGAATCCATATCAGTGGCGATTATTGCACAGCTGTCAGATTAGATGATGGAATGGATTGTTGCGCCCAGCAACATTCAAACTGATTCTGTTGATGGCAGAACGTGGCCACCAACTTTCAGTAACTCTGTTACACGTAAGCAAAATAAAATGACCACTACCACCTACCTGTAAAAACTCGATTTATAGGTAATCTCGATTGACCGAGGTCGTAAATTGTGCTAAAATCCATTAAAGTCCGAAGGCAACAACACTACTAACCATTCATTAGTTTCGGTCTTCGGGGCTTCGCGGAGAAACACAGAAAGAAAGACCTCCAAAAACACAAACCGGGTACGTATCGGTCGTATGACATCATCGGCGTCACAGCTTATTTCGGAGAGTTTGTTTGTTGTGTTTGTTTTTATTGCCGGTTTATGATACTGACTCGCCGTGAGTCTGTCGAAGCCATGATTGTTTTGATTCACTCAAAATGGGGAAGAATCGCGAGAGATGAAATAAAATAAAACGAATCGATTTATTGGTTTACGACATGGTTTGTAGGCCTGTGTGGCCGCAGGGCCTTCAGTCAGCTGCAGCTGACGATGCGCGATGGCTAGTTGTTGTTTGCAGCCCTTTCTCGGTACAAAATCGATCGTCCAGATGAGAGCAAATCGAGGTCATGTCAGCATCAAAAAGATTTCAATTTACGATTGAAAAAAATTAAATATCGATTATTATTTTCAATTTTCTGTGTTTGAGTTTAATTTTTTATTGTTGGGGCAATTTCATTTTTATTGCGTTGGCAACACATTAAATTCAATACCTTTTTCGTAATCGACTGGAAAAATTCTACAACTGTTAGAGTTTTCAATTTATTCTCGCTGATAGCTCCAACACTTTTCAGTTCGATGTCATTAGACAATTTTTATTGCAAAACAATAACATTCTGAGGTATTATTATGTATAGCATCACATCATCAAAGTCATTTGGTTACTTGCTGGATTTATTTACCCATGGTTGATGCAAGTCTGAACTTATAAAGCGTTTAATATAAGATATTCAATGACTAATGTAGTTCCTACTAATTGCTCCAAATTGATTTTTTACGTTTCTTATAAATGAAAGGTATACAAACTCTTAAACGTTGAAGATGTTTTCCGAAGCCCGGTGAGCCGATTCTTGTGGCCACTCGGCTCAACTAATTGGGGCAATGTACATTATCGAGAAGGAATATTGATCAGACACCACCGCCTGCTAGCTCATAGTATTCTTACTGCGGTGGTTTGAATTAATCCTACCGACTAAACCTAAACCTCTTGCTCCTCCCAATCATCCTTTCGGGAGCACCATCAGGTATTACTACGAGAGTGATTGTACTCTTGCTCTTTTTACTTTGTATTAATCATTCGTGTTTTTTCCACAGTTCCTGTTTCTTGTTTGCTGTCCAACCTCAGTTGGTATAACTGACCTGCTCAGGTCTACTGCAAATATTGTCAACTTGCCGAGACCCGATCGGATCCAGAAATGCAGACCATAATGACTTATATCTCTTTACAACCCTGTTTGCAGAGTTTCTAATTTTTCTTGGCGCTACTCGTTCCTATTTATCTGCTAACTGGTACTGTGAGTTTCCCGACAGCGGAATTTCTCCCAATACCGATGCCTGTTTTCGTCATTTAGTTCTTAGCCACACCGACGGTTGGATCCCTTACGGTGAAATTTATCTAGACAACTATATCTCGTTTTTCTCCGAATTCGTGTTGTTCGTTCGTCTTTTTTCATCTTTAGTGGCTGTTGCTGTTGCTCGCTGATCGACCTTTGCTTGTGTAACTAGTCTACTCACAACCATCGCAAATATCGAAACTTGACGAGACGTGAGTCAGCTTCGGAGGGGCCGACCGATTTGACTTACATTCTTTTACAGCCTCCCTCGCAGGTTTTTTTTTCCATGACTCATTTCTAAAATAAACGAACTCAAATGACATTATGTGTGTCAAAACGGCTCACAGTTGATTTTTTTCCTCATCATTAAGTTAAGACATTTTCAAAAGTAATTTAGAACTCTATACCCTCTGTAGGCTGCAATAAGTATACCTTAGGCGTCTTTAGTGATTGAGTGGAAGCTTTCATTGCCAATAACTTATTGAAAGAATTTTTCCCTTCTGAACTGTTTAATTGCGTCCTCGGTGATGATTTTTACGTCATCCTTTGGTCGCGTCTAGACGCCCAAAGAAGACATCTTTCACATCATAGGGGCTTGTTGGTGCGTAGGTGTTGATCAAGCTTTAGTCCAAGAACTTACGCCTTGTCCTAAACACGCGGATATGATCACTCAGTGACCTCCATCTAATGACCCGTCGGTGTTACGTAACAAGCATTGCAAAACCGACACCGTGCTCTGATTTCTTAGCGACTTGAGATTCCGAAGTGAGACACCTGCAGTGGGGTTCACTGCGCGGCATTCTCTTTCGTCTATGCCGCGCCCTCGAGCTTCCTGAGCGTATTATCCATCTTCACTATTTGTTGCCTTAGAGCAAGCAGGGTACTTTTCTAAGGTTCCAATAAGATGTTCACTTTCCAAGTACCCAGTGTCATTTGCCGATTGGTTTTTCAGGTATCTTACTTTACATTTTTCAGAGTTATTGATTGAAGATTCGGTGTTTTTCCTTACCAAGGTTGCGCTACGTGATGGGGCTGCCGCAGAACCACATTTCTACTTCGATTTCCCATTCCCGGGACAGATCTTGCTTCGAGCCGCTCCTAACATGGAGAACAGGCGATCTTTGTTTTTTTCCCTTCCCTGTGAACATACCACACAAATCACATTGGTGTTGGTTATCCGGTCTTCGCTAAGGTTGCTCGTACGCCAGCTGGTTAGGCTATACTTTAATTATGGGTATGTCTATGGTTTATACTGTAATTATGTGCAATTTTTAGAGATTAAAACTTTTTACCTTTTTTTATATAGAAAGGTTATGCAATCACTCTGAAAATTGAAAACACAATCCCGGCCCAGCTACCTCGGTCTTGTGGTTTGTCGTCTGCAAAGCCGACGATCTCAACTCCCCTGGGCAGTTCCAGTGTTAACACTCCGTTGTATATTATATTCCAGAGCGTTGGGCCGAATATGGAGCCCTGAGGTACTCCTGCCGTGACTCTATTCGATCTCTGCTCCATGTTCGTTTCGTAGACCAGTACTCGGTTCTGGAAATAACTGTTCAGAACCTTACATAGATAGTCCGGAACCCGCATTCTGTGCTGCGTACGGCGATAGCCCCCCAGCTAGCACTGTTGAACGCGTTCTTCACATCTATTGTTACCACGGCGCAGTAGAGATAACCTCTTCTGTTTTCCTTCAATGCTTTCTCCGCGCTCGCGATGACTGCGGATAGCCTCCACCTTCGATATGCCTTTCCGGAACCCGAACTGCCTCTGCGATAGTCCGTTTTCACTTTCAGCGTAGGTAGCCTGTTGGTGATGACCTTTTGAGCTTACCAAGAGTATCCATCAGGCATATGGGCCAATCCAATTCTGGATCTCCTGGTGGTTTCTCTAGTTTTGGCAGCAACACCAGCTTCTGGATCTTCCATCTATCCGGAAATAGGCATCTTCCAGTCATTTATGTAGGACTATTCTGAACATGTCCGGAAACGCCAGGATCGCAATCTTCAGTGCCACGTTGGAGATACCATCCGGTCCGAGAGCTTTCTTCGCTGTCAGCCCTTTTGCCACAATAAGGAACTCGTCGTTGGAAACTCGATTGCCACCAGCATTTCCACATCAACGTCCGGTGTAGGCGGTTATGCGGTTGGGTCGTGCTTCGGGAAAAGACCCTCCACGATAGTTTTAGGTTTGTCGGCGCACATTTCAACTGACATCATTGGACCCTTGATCTTGGCCATAACGACACGGTAAGCATTTCCCCAGGGGTTGACGTCTACTTATCTGCATGTAGATGGATTTGCTTAGTACTATCTCGCGTTTAAAAGCGGCCCTGGCCGCCCGGAATGTTACCTCACACTCTTCTCTTACTGCTTCAGATCTTGCTCTCTGAACGCGTCTTCTGGCTTTTAGGCGGGCAGCTCGGAGGATGCTGAGCCTCTCGTTCCACCAGTACGCCGGACGCCAGTAGTTCCGCGGCATTGTTGCACCACATGCTCTCGCTACTTTTTCCGACAGCTCATCGGCACTCGGAATTGGAATGACGCTGTCAGCTCGAAGTGCTTCCACAAAAAGGTCTTTAATGAAGTCCTTTATTTTACATTTCCTCTCGTCAGTCCTCACCGAAAGTGTTATCGTACAATTTCGCGGACCAACGGTGTAGTGGATCGCTTGGTGGTCACTATGTGTGTACTGCTCACTAACTCGCCAATTCATGTTATCCATCAGCGAAGGAGTGCAGAATGTTATGTCGATGATGGATTCTCGACCGTCTTTACGGAATGTGGTAGCAGAACCTTCGTTGCACAGTCTCACATTCAGCTTCTCCAAGGCTTTCAACAAGCTGCGTTGGTCAGCCTGCTACCCCACTCCACGGTCGTAGCATCCAGCCCCCTCCTATAACAACCGGCGTTCGTCCGACTAACGAGTCGGTTAATGCGTCCAGCATCCGATTATACTGCTCAGGTATCCATCTCGGGAGAGCAATACGCCGCTGATCTTGGCGATCACGAACCCTTCATGTGTGTTATCCACCACCTCTTGACCAATGAAACCGCCCATTATTTGTATTGTAGTCATCCCTGCACTATCCACCACCCAGTTACCGTTATCGGGAGGAACAGGATACGGCTCTGCAATAATAACAACGTCGCACTTCGTTTCTGTTGTCGACTGCCACAACAGTAGCCATTTTTGAAACTTTTCGACTATTGTGCTGATTATTACAAGCTAAGCTAGCATGAAAAGAGTTTAAATAAATAGCACCTTATGCAATAAATAACAAATACAACTTTCTATTGTGTATTTTACTGAAATAAGGCATTGTTAACTCGGTGAAATTCGCAATATTTTCAAGTGACTTGTGCGCGTAGTTCCAGTTGGAATTTTAAATAAAGAAACTGCTTACATTTCTTATTGTTGATCATATTTTCAATATCCGGTTGGGGCGTTATCGTACGAAACACTTTTTTATGGGCCACTCTAATGGATTTATTCACAAGAATCACTGCAAAAGTCCTGTTCTATAATGTTGTAGAAAACACCTTTCTATTTCTCTCCTTCAAGAAGCAACTAAAAATTTCTTATGAAAATATGATTCATTACATACTACAATTCTTCCATACACACCATTCAGTGAAGCTCAGTCTGCTTCCTCATCTCGTACAGATCAATTGTCAAAAATCAAACAAAAAAAATAATACCCGCTCCGCTCCGTAATAGCGTGTACGTATGAACTAAACTGCAAAGTCCCACGGCCCTCAACTGCGAGTGAAATGAGGAAATGACAAAGTAAATTGCACCCATCGCGATTGGTTTTTCACATCCCCATCTCGACCCACAGTGCCCGTGGTGGAACAGTTGATCAAAGTGAAAATGTAACTTGTTCTTACATAAGTTTGACACATACAGCTACATCATACAAGACAATTGGTACTAATAACGTTTAACTCCTAAGCCGAGGCAGAATGCTTCGTAGCGATGCACAGCATGCATATGATAATTGTATTTTTCCCAGTAAACTTCATCTTAATAAACTACAAAGAATTTGCAGCTTCAAAAAATTCACATTTTTGTTTTTAACGAAACTCGGAATACGAAAATGTTTAACGGTCCGGTACGGTACGGTTGTCCTCGTTTCTTCCTCCTTCAAGATTCAAAATAATTCGTTAGTTAGATTATTCATTAAATGAATAATGTAATTGCCGTATAATTTTGAAACATCTTTAAACCAAACTCTGCACAGTAGGCCTGGCCGTTTTAATGTTTGCGACATATTACACATAATATGCTTCAAATATTAATGTTGACAAGAAAAACACTAAAGAATATCTGCAGTGTTTTCCAGGATGCTTTTCAATACTGGCTGTGTAAGGATTAGAATAGAATAGAATAGAAACTTGGAATATGAAAATGTTTAAAGATTGGTAAAAAAATCATTTTTTTAAATTTTGTCCAGATTTTTAAAGTTTTGCCAAATTTAGTTTCAACGAGGTGAACTAGACAAATTGCAACTGAAATGGTTAAGATCTAAATTATGTTAAAAGGACAAAATTCGAACTCAGTTTGTGATAGTTATGTATATCCAACCTAAACTCATTCCTACCGTGTAGCACACTGATTGGGAATAATGTATTGACCCAACAACGTATCTCACGCACCAAAGTTAGCTATTTGTGGTCGCCACGCCCGTGGCTGCAATCTGTGTTTGCCATACGCAATGGGTATCTGGAAAGGTGGCTTGCATATCAAATTAGAAGCACAAGCTTTCACTTTCGTTTCTTCACGCTCACGTTGCAGGTGTGATTTTTCACTTAGTATTTGTTCATATCTGTATCGATATCTGTCTACCGACAGAGAAAAATTATTATATAATGTTAATCAAACGCTATGACTATGTGTTTATGAAGTAGTTATTGTTAACTCATGTAAATAACCATTCAATTAGTTGGCACTTCATCGAATGTGGGTATTTAATGGTCTGAAAAAAACCTTCTATGAACGGCACACCCAGTTCATTGACTGAGAAGTTGCTCTACAGCAGCCGGTATCTGACGAGTGTACAAAGATAGTAATTTCAAAGGAAACAATGGACCCATAATTATCGCTGCAACAACCATCACAATTGTTCATGCATCCTACCCCTTATCCTACCAAGAAGCCTGAGTAGTTTTTTTAGTTTTAGATACCTGAAAGGAAAAACTTTACAGTTTTTCCCTTCCGTTCAAACACAAACTGGAAACTCTTGATAGAGATACGAGCATTTCAACAGGGGTAAATTCACGTACCACGTCAAGCCCAACTATGAGAAGCTCAACATGAGTACTTGTATTACAATCTAGTGACTATTTCTCTTGAGATTTGGATTTCAAAAGTCGCCATTTCCCTTGGGCTAACAGTCTATATTTTACAGAGCCTTCGCAACTTCTTATACATGTTATGCAATTTTTAAGATAAAAGGGAGTGAGAACACAATCAGTGGATGGCCACTTGATGTGATGAAAGAGTTTTATTTTTCTTTTGAAAATATGTGGTATAAGCCACCATTTCATTGCAATGCAGAAAACTTTCCGGCAGTTTCTTCACGATCTAGTCTTACCCATTTTCCCTCGTCAAACCCGGCACCGATCGCATCGCTAACGGAGACGGGGACGACGCCAACTTCTTGTATTCGTGTGTTGCAACGAGAAATATGCACACCCGGTGCTGTGGTACGTGGCTTATCTTGTCAGGGGGACTCATATTTCACCGCAACCGTCAGCTTTCAGTCGTCGTCACAGTCAAGACTATGTACTGGACTCTGATCGATTTGGCTTTGCTAGATGCGGTTCAGTCACGGATGGAAGATTGAGTTTATCGCCCGGTATTTCTGTATGTTTTCATTTTTCTCTGCCCCGAAGCACATACATATATGGCATTCTCTAGTAACACTTTGAAGATGTGCAGACAACCCCCACCGTCCCTAATGCAGTTGCATTCCGTTCGAGGTCGAGCGCTCGAGCGTGCCTTCAGTCCGTTTTATTTCCTGCAGCATCCGATATATGGCCCATTGTTAGGTACGTATCAGTCTAAAAACAATTGAAACGCACTTTAACCTCTACTTAGCCACCTTCAGCGCTCGTTCGCGCACGTGTATGTAGTTCTGATTGATGTATCAGTCAATAGGGTGAGCCATACTAGATCGTGTGGTGTCGCGGTTTAGGTTTGGCAACAATGACATTGCACAATAAAATTATACTATTATTACAGTAGACGTAATTAGCTTACGCAAAGTATTTTTATCAGATCATATAATATTATATTTTAATCTGTAAAATTATAAGCCGAAGATCGGCGAGTTTGTAACGGTTGAAGTGCAGTTTATATATGCTATTTTACGAACAAGCAACTGTGTGCCAGTAAGTCATTTGGCGTACTTAGTTAGCAAATGATTGTCGGTTTGTTTTTTTAATGACGCTATGATTATGTAATTACCATGTCGCGCGTAACACTATATTTGTTGGATACTTTTCGTTCAATAAAAAAATTATAGGCTTCGTTTAAACTGTATGATCGAAATTCCAGAATCTTGTAAATTTCATCAGGATTCGCTCAGTATGCTGAAATAAAAAGTTCTACAAAATGATTATTATCAACTAAAAGCAAGGGTAGGGGCTTACTAAAATTGAACTAAATATTAGTCGCAGTAGTATAAAAATGAAAATACGCACATAAGTCTTGAAGTAAAATTATATTAAATGTTGGCGACCCAATTGTTTAATTTTAATCAAAGTTCCATTAAAAAATCTGAATACAAGAAAGCGTTCAACATGATGAGTAGTGATCAAAAACAATTTTAAGAACTGTTCAGAGTGCAGTTAGAAAATATTAAAAGTTTTTAACAGTCCGTAAGTTTTGTTTTGGTTTTGTCAAATTTGGTTATGACTATTATTAAAGTAGATAGTTCAAACAGAAAATCGGCAACATCGTTGAAGAACAGCAGAAAAACTAGCGGGTCCTGTTTGCTTCCCTCAGTGAAACCGGACGAGCAGACAGAAACCGACCAATACTCCAACTAACATTCGATTAAGAATTTTTGTACGATGGTGAAAGATATTTTGAAAGTGATGGTTTTCAACGAAGCGTTTTTAAAAAGGAAAAGAATTTGGCTGTCAAATAAACGCAAAGCTCGTGCAAAAATGTTTATCTTAAATTAGAATATTCGAAAATATTATACGATATTGTAGTGTGTGACTTTTTTTTCATCCAACACCACCTGCTTTTTGGCAATTAATTCGAAGTATTATCAACATTTCTGTTTTAATGAGTTAGGCAAAGTTTTCATGTGATACAAACGAACCTTTATACTACTGGGTCGACTATCTTACCGATACGATAAAATGGTGAGACAAAACAAGCGAACAGCGACGAAGCAGGAAGCGAACATGTGTAGTACATAAATCAAAGGCTGTTTTGCTTTGTTTTGATTTCGAGTAGAACTCTTGACTCTGGTCCTATTCCAAAGTGGTTGGATGTCACGTGGTGAAATGTACATGCCGAATAAAACTAAAAAAAGATACCTACGCGGCAGGTGATATGATCACGATAAGTGACCATACATTCTACGGACAGACAGGGTTCGCATAAAGGTAATAAGCAGGCGGTGGAATATTTCGTTTTCCAAATGAATTTTAACGAATCACCGATTGGAGCAAGCATATTACGGATCAACTTGTTTACTCAGTAAATGGATATCCAATGTTTGAATCATTTAGGTGCAAATGGTTTTGACCTTCATTTTTGTAATAGATGTTTGTTTATGATTTATTTGGGCGTGTGAAAAATCCATATTGTTGCTGTCCCTGAACCCCCTAAGCTGTAAAACAAAAAGAATCATCGTCATCATCATCATCATCATCATCATCATCATGTGCCTGTAACACTGGTGAGGTACGCATTATATTATGATCGCAAAATCGTATTTGTAAAGACTAAACTGTTTTCGCCCAAACTGTTAGTTCTGAATTTATGATATATACGAAAATCTTCTTAGTAATTTTGGGTGATTTTCTCGTTACAGTTACATTAGGGATGTTTATGTTGCCAGGGTATTCAAAGTATCAACTTTAAACAATTCAGCTACTATATGAAAGTATAAAGCTAGTACTTTCAGTATCTTATGATTTTGTTTGCTAATTTTTGCTCCTTGACGGGTTATTTAAGCTGGAAATAAATCGCAAAATTTTTCAAATCTTTTTTAATTCAACTGATAGGATGTTATTATGTTCCTCAAAAAATACTTGCTCCGATACCACAAATATTTCTGTGGAGCGTAGGAGAATGGCTAAAAAAGTTATGATAACAAAACTAATTTCTACCATATAAAATGTTCCAAATTGAAAGCTATCAAACTAGATATTTCATGTATTCAATAATTTATTTTGAAGCAACATTTGCTAAAACTTTGATCAAGGAACAAATTGTCCGTCTTAATTTCGTATATCACTTTGTGAATTAATCATTTAACGGTATTTTCCCATAGCAGCGCAATCATGAAACTAAGAACTTCTCCGAACAAACTATTCTACTAAAGTTAACGGTTTGGATGCTATTAATTTTGAGCACGAAAATGACTTTATTAAACACTGTTTGTGGTAATGAATGGCAAACCGGCAAATCATTAAATAAATAAATAAGCAGTGGATGAAGCAGCAAAAACTTCATACTCACAGGAACGGTGACAAGAATAACTAGCAGGAAGAGTGCCTATAGAAAAATTGTGACCACTATGAACCTGATAACGTATATTTTTTTTTAAGGTAATATAAAAATTTCGACGCTAGGCATCAAAAATACAAGTTAGAATTCTGTAATTTCTAGGATTAGGAAAACACATCGGGGGAAGGGGAGGGGGTTCAGGGTTTGTTATTCTTCGGCAAAATTTACAGGAGGAAGTGAGTTCCAATATCTACGTAGCAGCAACCGTTTCTGATACAAGGGAGAGAGGGTAGACAGTGATGATTGGTAGAAGAAAAATATGAACTGTCAGTTTTAGGCAAACGGGTGATCAACAACATTAATTACAAAATCGGATGGCTGCCATCATGAGACACCTTTAACTGAGACGCCGGGTGGTCCTCCTCCGATCAGCAGGGGATTCCTCCAGACGATTTCGTAGTACGGTTCAGATGCAGATCGGCAACACACTGAGTTGCGCGCGTGATGTTCGTGGTGTAGTTGTAGTTAAAGGCGTTTCTGAGAATGAGAAAAAAAAACCTGTTTGAATCCTGTGGTGCAATTGTGCCTTTCTCATTTCTTCAAATTGTGGTTCCATGGCTGGTTATGTTCAATATAGCTATGGAATTGCCTATTACATTCTTAGAACACTTATATACAATGGGTTGCAAAAAGATGCAAGTCCTAGAAAGTAGATTTTTGTCAAAAAACATTTTTTTCGAGATCACATCAAAATTCGAAGTTTCATGCATTTTAAAGACATTGGGCATCAAAAATAGGAATTCGATTTCTGAAATTTCATGTGGTTCCTCTCTATGAAAAGATATGTGTTCCGGTTTATATGGGAATTTCATATGTGACTGGGCGATTCACTTTATATTTCTGGAACCATATAACCGATCTGTACGAAATTTTATGGCTATCTATAGGGGTAATATTCTTTTCATTTGAGTCTATTTTTTTAAATTCGGCCCAACGATCTCCAAGAAACTGATGTGAGCTCGATAATTGTGAAAGATAGATGTGTGATTTGTCTCGGGACTACCGGAACCTTCTATGGTGGTCAATGCGGCCAACGATACTTCGAAAAGGGGCGTAGGGTTGATGGGAGGTGCAACCAACTACATTGTATACCTTCTATTTGTTACTTGATTTGTAAAAATCGGTTCAGTCATCACTGAATAACCGATGTGACTTTAATTCTGGAATATGTCCGAAGCCCGGGACTCCCGGAATTGTCGACAGTGGACAATAATTTATCATCTGATGTATTACGATTATAACGGTTTATATGGGGAATTCCTATGTGACCGTACTAACCAACCTATAGCTTCGGAACAAAAACTCGGATCTGAATAAAATTCAATAGCAGTTAATGGGAGTGTCATATCTTTCAATTGAAATCAAGTTTGTAAAAATGGGTGTGGAATCCACTGAGAAGTAGATGGTACATTAATAACCCCCTGGCACATCTCTCTCCCCTCCAGACCTACTGCTTGTTGGGGAGTCTTGCTAGGGTATGGTGGGGTTCGAGTAGCCATAACTCCGATAGCAACTCCGATGAAGCGAGTTTGTGCTGCTTCTGCTAAGAACCTATCAAAGGCTAAAGATCAATAAAAGCACCCTAGCCCAACCGGAGTGCCAACCGGCACATTATGATCGATACCAGTAAAATCCTAATTATGGCATACTGACGGCAGAACACGGATGTGAATTACGATTTCATCGAAACTGACCACTCCAATACCCTTGCAAGGATACTTCCCCGGAATGGCGTGTTGGCTAATGTTACTGGCTGCCTCCTGTTCCATCAAAACTTTGGTAGGTATCCGAGTACGTTCGAAACCTTAGCACCTTAGCCAATGGAAGTAGGCCCAGTTGAACGTTCCAGACTAGCGTCGATCCGGCTCTGAACGCGGTACATCATGAAGGGCAGCGTCAACCCTTGCATGTAACCTCTCTGCTTCAAAGGCAACCATGGAATCATATAGAGGCGACTACTTACTATGGGCGTAGATAGCTGTTTGAAGTTGGGACCCAAGAAGCATGAAAAAGGACAGAAACAAAAATATAAAAAACTATGCGGTGAATCGGTTCGCCAAAGGTGGGCTACCGAGGTCCTGACCCAGTAAAACGAACAAGCGCCACAACAAATTCAACCGCAGCAGAGCAGCGAAAGCTGCGCAGGGAGGTCATACCGAGCTCGAGCATCTATAAACCAATGGGTCGCCAAGGAAAGCTAAGGTTTGAGGCGCGCATCCCGAAATCAAGCATAACACGAAAAGATCACCAGTCTGGGTTGCCCAAAGCGATGACGCTGAGCCTAAAAAATCAAAGAACTCTACGAGCTCGGATGCACGGATAGATCAGGGATATAGTGATCAGTATCAATTTTGCCATAGCAGCCGCCGAATGCGAACAGATAGCGCTGCTGGAGAGTGCTGAAAACGCCGAAAGGACGCTGAAAATCACAGAGATAGCGGAGGCAGAAACCTGTGAGACGACGAAGGGTGACCGGTATTCTCGTTCTGTGAAAAGAATAATGGAAACGTCAGGAGAGGAGGAGGAACCGAAGAAGCCCAAGAAGGTCGGTGAAGGACAGCGAAACAGCCGACAATCGCAGAGTGAATGGCGAACCGAAGAAACTGTAGAAAAGAGGATGAAAAACAGAAAGAAAATGATGAAAAGAAGAAAGAAGACATTCGGCTGCGCAAGGGGAGATATAAGGGAGAGGCTCCAGTCGACAAAGCAAACGACGGCATGACGTACACTGCGATCCTCAAAGGGTGAGAAAGGATCCCAAGCTGAAGGAACTGGGTGAGAACATAGAAAGAACCATGCGCACTCAGAAAGGTGAGATGCTGTTCGACCTGAAGAAATATCCATTGGTTAAGGGCTCGACCTATCGGGAACTCAGGGCAGAAGCGGTGGGAGTCGAGTACAGGAATCTGGACGAGATCACAACGGAGGACGAAGTGAGGAGCGCGGTAATAAAACACTGTATTCTAGAGAAAGAGCAGATGTAAACCAAGTTGAGGAAGACGTGTAGTGGCATACCGGCAGTGGGGCGATACGCTTATCACTAACCGCATCCAACCAACTTATGGTGACCGGCAACATTAAAGTCGGGCGGTTGGTGTGCTCGTTACGATTGATCTCTAGCCCTATTAAACAAACGGAAAAGTGTTTCAGGTGCCTGAGTTTCGGCCATCAGGCAAGAAACTGTGAAGGCCCTAACAGATCTGCTTCTTATGCCCAGAGTACCAAAAGGTTAAGGCAGGTCAATGATGATGGAGACATCTCAGTTGCATCTCAATAATTGCGACAACAGCAACTGTTGTGACAGTGGACAACAGAAATGAAGAGCGACGTTGCAATTATTGCAGAGTCGTATCGTGTTCTTCCCAATAACGGTAACTGGGTGGTGGATATTGCAGGGATGGCGGCAATCCAGGTGAAGGGCGGTTTCCCTGTCCAAGAGGGGGCACACACGAGAGCTTCGTGATCAGCATGATCAGCGACGTATTCGTATGTAGCTGTTATGCCCTCCAGAGCAGTACAAACGGGTGCACTAACCGATTCATTAGTCGGACGAACGCCAGTTGTTATAGGAGGAGATTTTAACACTTGAGTGGGATATCAGACTGACCAACGCAAGAGGTTACTACTTTTTTTTAGTCCTGGCAAAACTAGATGCAAGGCTGTGCAATGAAGGTTCAGCTGGCATATTCTGTAAATACAGTCGGGAATCTATCATCGACGTAACATTCTGTAGTCCATCGCTGATGGATAACATGAATTGGTGAGTTAGTGAACAGTACGTCCACTACACCATTGGACGGCGAAATTGCATTGTAGTGCGGAGAGTGAAGTGGAAAATAAAGAACTTAGGGGAGGACCTTTTTGTGGAAGCATTTTTGTGTTGACTGCCTCGCTCCAGTGCCGAACGCCGTCGAGTCGGGTTTCGGAAACATTGGCGAGGGCGTGTGACATAACCATTCCGAGGAAAATGGAGCCGAGAAACTACCGGCGTCCGCCGTATTGGTGGAACGAAAGGCTTAGTATCTACCGTACTGCCTGCTTGAAAGCCAGAAGACGCGTTCAGAGAGCAAGATCTGAAGCAGACAGAGAAGAGAGTAAAGTAACGTTCCGTGCGGCAAGGGCCGCTTTTTCACGCGAGATAATGCTTAGTAAGTCTACCTGCTATGTAGAGATGTCGACGCTAATTCCTGAGGCAACGCTTACGGTGTCGTGATGGTCAAGATCAAGAGTCCAACAACGCCAGCTGAAATATGCGCTGACAAACTGATAATTATCCCGAAGCACGTGAAAGTGAGAACGGACAATCGCAGACGCCATCCGTACAAACATCGCGAGCGCGTCGAAAGCACTGAAGCAAAAGAGAAGGGGTAATTGCTACGGCACCGTGGTTATGATCGACCTGAAGAACGCCTTCAACAGCGCAATGTTATTGCAGACTGCGGGTCCCAGACCATTTTTGCAAGCTTCTGAAAAGTTACTTTCAAAACCGAGTACAGGTTTACGAGATGAACATGGGGCAGAGATCGAATGGGATCACGGCGGGAGTACGCTCTAGAATATAATGTACAACGGAGTGTTAATACTGCAACTTCCTAGGAGAGTCGAGAACATCGGCTTTGCAAATGACATTATCCTGACGATAACAGGCGAGACACTCGAGGAAGTGGAGCTATTGACGGCAGAGACTGAAAAAAGTGGAGCTATTGACGGCATGGAAAACTGAATGGCTGATGTCAAGTTGCAGTTGGTTCACCACAAGACGGAGGTCGTACTGGTCAGCGTTTCTTGCGCTGAAGCACATGAATGTGATGGTCGATGATGTTTTAAATTACAACAGTTATGTCTACTATTTATACGAGAGGGCTGCGATGACAACTAACGTATTGGCAAGAATCTTGCCGAACAATCGAAGGAACAATATACAGCACGAGATGTCACTTGGTGGATGTCTCATCCTTAAGACTGAGGTATGGCGTACCTGTCTGGGTTGCTGCGCTGAACTCAAAGCGGTACCGGAGGAAGTTGATAAGCATGTTTCGCGCTGTTCATGTCGAGCGTGCGGACAGAACGATATCGTCGGAGGCGGTATGCATCATTGCCGGGATGATTGCCATCTGTATAACTTCTAGCTGAGAACGTAGAATGCTTCCAGTGGAGAAATACGCGAAATGCAAGGAGACTGGTCAGAGCGAACTCATTGGCTAAGTGGCAGCAAGAATAGAAGAAGAAAGGAAAGTGGACCCACCGACCCTTCCCAAATGTGTCGGTGTGGGTGCATAGCATGGTGAGATGAACTTCCATTTGACACAGTTTTTGTCCTGGAACGGATGCTTTCGGAAGTACCAGCGTTGGTTTGAACATGCTTCGTCACCCCTTTATCTGGAGTGTATGAACGTGCAAGTGACGGAACGTGTGGTCTTCAAATGCGCTAGGTTTAAAAAAGTTCGAAGGAATTCGGCGTGACAGTCGACAATATCGTCGAAGAGATGTGCCATGGTGAGTATACGTGAGGTGCGGTGAAGAGAGTAGCAAAGAGTATACTATCCGTGCTACAGAAGAAGTGACGAAGGAACCAACAAGCAGCACCACCGACTAAAAGGTCGCCGTGAAACAACAAATCGGGTTCGGAAAAAATCCGCCGTCGGGGAACTCTTCGTCGGAGTAGACTACTTCCACCGGAATTGCCGGACCGACCTCGGCTCCCTACCGTGAGTAGGCTGCCACCAGGGACTAGATCGAGTAGACCAGCCAGGAGCGGGTCGTTGGAGCACCAGTGTACCGGAAGCTCGGTCCACCGCCGGGGACCAGATCGGAAAAGATTGTAGTACGAAGTGGAGAGCTAAATGGCTCACGAAAACAACAATCGAGTTAAATCTACCGCCGAAGAATGCACAGTAGGGTGGATTCTAATTGGCTGGGAGCTAAATAACTCACGATACAAACATCGGTACCAAGAGAAATTTCGATGCCTGGTAACTCTCAGTCAAGGTAGGGTAGTTAGACTGCCGAATAATATCCGAGTAGATCTCTATAAAGGTGGGAGCTAAACGGCTCAAGAAAGCGGGTATTGGTGTCGGGAGAAATTCCTCCGTCGCGGAACTCTCAGTCGGAGTAGGGTGAGTTCCCCGTTAGGGACTATCGGAGTAGATCGTGATAAGGCTGGGGACTGAATGACTCTCGGAATCATGGCTCATGAAATCAACAGTTAATCGGCTCACCGAGACGAGAGCTAAATAACGACTTAATAGATGGAGGCGAAAAACAAGAGAAGAGTTAAAATGCTCAAAAATCAAGCCATTTCATGGATCAGGTTAGGCTCCGAGATAGCTGCGGAAAAATCGTGAGCAAAAGAAAGTGGTGCCATGAAAGTACAACGTGAACCCGCTCTCCCCCATGAAGTAATAGCTTGGCGTAGTTCCCATGGGAACAAGGGCGAAAAAAAGTAAGGAGCGTATTAGTGGCTAGGCACGAAAGTGAGCCGTGAGTCCGACACAGTTCCAATACATAACAGGCCAGGGTTTTGAAGCCTTTTAAACCTTACTACGAAAAACAAATACAGACATTTGTCGGTCTCGACCAACTGAGCCAAATAGTATATGAGACTCGAGCCTCCGGGCCTTGGTTGAATAGTTCATTTTCAGAGTGATTGAATATCCTTTCTATTAGCAAAAATGGATGTAATTGATAGAGTTAATAATCATGAAGTAAATGAATAAAATGAAATGAATAATACCAGATTGTAATAAAATATTACAGTAATCAGTTGAATAAAGTAATAAAATCAGTAGAACTAATAAAATATATAAAATGAATGAAAATCTTTATAATATATGATATAAAAAAATCACTTGGAACGAATAAAATGCAAAATGAATAACACAAATCTAATTATGAAATTAACATAATTAGTTAAATTGATAGTTTTGTTAGTTAATTTAATGAAATAATAAATAAGAGGAATTAAATAAAATAAATAGCTAAATGCAATTAATATAACTAGCAAAATAAATAAAATTAATAACATGTAAACCAAGATAAAAATAAATAAAACGAATGGATAAAACAAAATTAGGCAAATATTTAAAAGGAATAAAATAATCAAATATACAAAATATATAAAATGCATAAAATGAATAAACTCAATACTCAATTGAGAAGGACGCAAGTTGCCAGCTTGCGCTGATTTGTTGCAAGGTAATTAGATACTACAATCCGAGTCCTCTCAAGGATTGTACATCTTTGAAATGTACCTCTCTAGATTTATGGTAGAAAAATCGGTTGGAAAAGGCTTTCTTGTAACAGAAAATCTAATGATGGAGATTCTGCGACGCACTTTAAATGTGTCACTACGCAATTCATAACAAATCGGCTGCGTTGTGTATATTCCAAAACCCTTCCCTACTCCCCTCCTTTCTGCTGCTGTTGACAAAATATGTAGCCCCCATGTTGCTGTTCTTTTCATTCTACTATCCAAAGCAGGAAGAGTATGCGACCCCTCATGGCCACCGCCAACCGAACAACGTCTATTTTTCAAACGAAGCCTTGTGGACACAGACCGTGTGTATTCAGCCATTCCTCCAAATACTTCTCTTCCTCGCGCATCTGCCTCGCGTCAAACAGGAAAAAAACGTCAAAATACCGATTTCTGCAGAATGCGTAGAATTGCGTGCGGTCTGCGGTATATGTACATATGGAGGTATGTACAGCTAAAGGTACACCAACTGGCCGGTGGCCGTCGTTCGTCGGCAGACCACACTTTCTAAAATTTGGGTCAACCTCATCAGCGTACACGTACACGAAGCAGCCGCGCCGCGTGCCGCTTTGGACTGCTCGGTTGCCGGTTGAACTACGCGGATATTTGGAAAACATTCGATTTATGCCCCCCTTTTCGACATCTATTAAAACTGATTGGAAAATTTCAAACATGGCCGACCGACCGAGTAATCGTTTCAGCAATTCGAGTAAAACGATGAAGAGTTTCTAAATGTGCCCCATAACCTATTAGAAGCGGCCATTCTTGCGCCACCATAAGCCAATCGATGTTATGTTTTGTTTTTTTGCATGGTGCTGCTCGCTTCCTAAAAACCTAGTTTCGCAAGGAATCGTTCGGCTGAGCATACATTTTCATTTTCGATTTTCGCATCTTCATCGTCGTTATCGCTTGGCTTTGCGTAAATTGGGAAACATCATGGCCCACTCTTTCTCTACCTTCTTTTCGGCCACTCTCGCAAATGGTTGGCTGAAGCTCTCATCTTGCTCTCTTTCAAAATTTCGCTCCCACTGTTTGCTGGCCACTTCGGTTTGATAGTGCTGGTCTGTTTTTGTTTTGATTCAGCTGGTGTGTTGCAATTCGTGCCTGTAGCATAAAGGCATACTCTTGCATGTTTATGTTTGCTCGTGAAGCGGACACACATCGAAAACAGAAAACCCCCTTGCATGGGTTGTTGTTGTTGTTGCTTTGCGCTTGTACTGCTCGCGGCTGCCTTGGAGTTCGAGCATCGGTAAACCCGCCGAGAAAGAGAGCGAAAATCGATTCACACGAGAGAGTTTGGGTTGTTTTTTATTTCCATTAGGTTGGCTGAACTGCGACGATGCTATGTTGGATGAAGTTTTGCAGCAGCAGTAGCTGTTTAAAGTGGCCCAGAGAGTGGTTCCACGAAAATATTGATGATTTTCCCTCTTTCGGTGAGCAATCCCCGAATGCTACTGACGTTATATGTTGCGAAGATGGTTCAGAGCATATATTATGGGGGAGAGGTTTACCTCGGAGAGTTTCTGCCGTGCCTTTTGGTTCGTGGGATACTGGTCTGGTAGTGCCAACCGGACAAGACAAAATAACTGCACCAACAATCCGTGTGTCTGTATATGGCTAGTACAGTGTGAACTTTTGAATTTGAAACACGTCGTTGTCGACGTCGTCGTCGTCGTCGCTGTCATCTTCGCAGCCGTGCCCATTTCCAATAGCAACACGAAATAAGGGGTCGAATTTTCTCTCGACCATCTTCGATAGGCAACCTGTTCTCGGTGGTAGCGATCAGAAGACCGATCGAACACCTTTCGTCATTTTGGTTGGCCTCTAATCAGAAGCGAGCTTTTTGCACGGTTGGCATTTCCTCGGTGCGGGGTGGCCTTCTCGTAGTGAAAATAAAAATGGCAATGGCCACCGAGTAGAAATTTCTTCAGAACTGTAAGACCATCAGCACCAGCCATTTTGAAATCGCACTCCAACCAGCTCCGGGTACTGTTACCTTCGAGAGCTGTGGGGTCCTTGAGCTTTCGATTCGAGGGCTTTTTGTGTGTGCGCGACGGCGGCAGTGTTTAGTTTGAAACCAGGTGAAATCTATTCGTTCCCTTTTCCGGAACAGAGCTCATAGCTGTTCGTTCAATACAATTTTAAATATAATCGAATCGGAAGAATAGATAGATACGTATCGGCAAGTGATTCGAGTTGGAATATTACGTAAAGAAGAAAACTGAACAACCGCAATTCGTGGTCGAAGAAAAGTGGCAGTCAGAGGTGGAAAAAGAGAAACCTGCAAGACGAATCTGCAGTGCGCGTATTATTTTTTTTTCTGTTCAGCTGATTTGCCATTCAAGGTGAATTAAATACAGTGCTGGAAAACGGTTCGTCTGGAAATCTAAGTGCGGACAGGGGTCCGAAAAGTGTGAAGTAAGGCCATCTTTCGGCTGGTAAAACCTGAATGTGTAAAGTGTTCGGACTGTGGAGCCACACCTCTGTGCAAGTCAGGTTACAACCGTTGGTTTAATTACTTCTATCATACCCAGGGCAGCAGCAAAAGCATGAAAACCGATATGATGTCCGTTCACCAGTATTCCCTGTCGGGCAAGCAGGACATTCTGCGGGAGGTTGTCATGAAATACATCGATCACTTTTATCCAAAGTAAGTGTCTGAGCAAATACTTTTCTCCATCAGCAGCCATTTTGCGAAAAATTTGTTCTACCCTGTTCAGCTCACGGACGGTGGCAACAAGAAGAACTAGAAGAAGAGGTTCTTCGAAAAAAAAACCTGCACTCAGGCGATTCCCGCAATATCATATGCAACGGATCATGGTGGGGTGAAGGGTACAGGTTCTCTGCTCCGGATGCACGGGGAGAGACAGCTCGCGACAGCTACAAGGAAAGTGAAAACAAACATTGTTATTATGAGTTTCTGGTGGTACGAGCTACAGCTACATGGTCTGGACGATTTTCTCCACTTGTTTTTGTTGTTTTACGGTTGGAACTTTGATGTGACGAGTCTGCGCAGAAGCACCCTTCCGCTGACACACTGCAGCAGATCCATTGAGGGGAGCGAATCAGGAAAGAATTTGCACTGGGATAGGTCCGTTTTCTGGATAATTAATGACTCAGTGGAATTACCGAGTCGGCTCGAATGCCACCTTCTATGGGAATCTCCTGCACTTGCAGAGCCCTTTTTAATTTAACCTTGAATTTACGGCGATGGTGGATGCTTGGTTATGACTGCTGCCATGGTTGAGTGGTCCGAGTGGCAATGCTCCTATCAGCTCTTAGGTGCACCACACGAACATTTTTATGGAGTTAACCTGACGGACGACCTTTGTATCCTTTGTTTCACATTACTTGCTACGTTCTGTTTTCCTTTTGTATAAGACGGTGCACTTACTTCTACTCATGTTATCACACGACATCATGCGGCTTGTACCTTTAGTAAAAAATATGGTCGATGATTCGTATGTGGAACTTAACGGGATATTTTGTACTCAGTCATCTGCCATTTTTTATTGCTTGTAGAGCCTTGATTTACTCTGTGACCATTTGAAGGAATATTGCGGTATAATTTAATTTAAAGTTATGTATTTCAGTTTTTCCTTTATAGTGGAGACATGAAGGGTCCTGTTTGATTTTGCATTTTATCCCAATGATGTTTAATGAATTTGATTGCCTTACTAGGATTTGAATGCCAGATCTCAGAGGGCTGTACAAACCCTTTACCAAGTATTGAATATCTGTAACTGACAAGTGCGTTGCATGAACATGATGACCGTACAATTCATAGTCGCTACTCCGTGTTTGACCAGAACATGCGAAATAGCACAGAGAATCATCGAATAAGGTCTGGTAATAGCTATCCATTCTCAATTTGCACGTTTCGAGAGTTCTATACTTTGAAATGCCAATAACGGGGCCGACCACGTCCTTACAGTCATCAGGGAAGGGAATGAATGTTAGTGTAACGAACGTTGTTATGGAGACCGTGTATACCTCTGCATCTCCACGTTTGCCACGGGAAGGAGTTTTTGTTAGTAGGATGGGGTAAAGAGTTACACAAATCTGGAGTCTCCTTGATGAGTTATACGATCTATGCAACTCTCAACTCTTTATTTTTTTTTTTTTTTTTTTTTTTTATTTCAATTATAGAGGTTTTAACCTTAAGGTCATTCGCCTCTTCGGGTTAGAAAAATCTCTTAGGAAAAATTTCTAACCCTATGTGCGGGGTCGGGACTCGAACCCAGGTGCGCTGCGTACAAGGCAATCGATTTACCAATACGCTACGCCCACTCCCAACTCTTTATTCTTTATTCTGTCGAAACACGACATTCCCATAAAATGGAGTAGATGCGAGAAATAAAGAAGGGACTCCTGGTTTTGTCCATCTTTACGTCATCAATTGAGCTATATTTTTATACTCATGACGAAATAAGTTTAATATTACAATCAATAATATCATGTATGTACTGCTTCAAAGTATTCGAAAGTACTCAATACAATAAGAATAATAATTATAAATGATTGATGATTTTATAGACTGCGATAAACCAATGAATATGACAAATTGGTAACTGGTTTTCAATTCTTCTCGCGAATTGTCAATTCTCAATCCTCATACATCATTAAACAGTCATCATTCCACTCCGACATGACCATGCGTATTTCCAGTGGATTAGTCTTTAGTTGGTCAAATAAACACCAAACACGGTTCAAAGAAAGCTGACCCAACCCTTCACTTTCTGGTCGAGCTTGCTTCCAAAATGGCTGGAATCTAAATTGCACCTACGCCTCAACTGCTTCTCGTGGTTCCCAATGTCATCCGTTTCTCTTCAAATTTTCACAATCGCTGCGAAGTGCGGGTCGGATTTCAGTTGGTGAAGCCTCTACAAAGTGATCTGTATTTGTAGACAGCTGATTTCGTATCATCGTTAAACAACAAATCGCCACGCCCGGAAAATACAGCTAGAGTGCACAAAGGGTGTCCCACATCAAATCGCATCACGGAAAAAACGCTGTAGAAAATTATGGACCGATCCTTTTCAAACATTCAGGCAATAAAATATAACCCATTAGCAGGCTTTTGGCACATCTATTGCATTCAACTTCAATACCATAACCGTACGCTCGCACCTGACGCTTAACTCCACTCATTAGGTTCTGTAAAAAATCTGGCTGCAGCTTATTCTGTACAAAAACCTTTTTCTTCATGTCTACCTCAAACTCGACCACCTTGGGATGCTTCCGTAGTGCCTGCTTCATAATTGCCCAGTATTTTTCGATGAACCTTAGTTCCGATGCGTTGGGGAAACATGTCCTTGGGTACATAGCTTCGTACCACTCCAGGACAACATTTAAATAGTGGTACGAAACTAGATCCGGCCAGAAGATTGTGAGGCCCAGGTGTTGCTTCAATACAGGAAGCAGACGCTTCTGTAGACACTCCTTGAGGTAGTTCTCCCCGTTTACAGTCCCGGTAGTCACGAACGGCGCATTCCGTTTGCCACATGAGCAGATCGCTTGCCAAATCATGCATTTATTAGCAAACTTTGAAAGTTTCTGCTTCCTTACCTCCTTCGGAACATCAGACTTGTTTTGAGCGGTGAAGAACAGTAGCCCCGAAAGCTGCCGGAAGTCCGCCTTGACATAGGTCTCGTCATCCATAATGAAACAATGAGGTTTTGTAAGCATCTGGTTGTACAATTTCCGAGCCCGTGACTTTCCCACCGTATTTTGCCGTTTGTCACGATTTGGAGCCTTCTGCACTTTGTACGTATGCAGTCCCTCCTGGCCCTTGTCTCTCTGAACAAAAGACTTGGACAGATTCAACTTTTGGCCACAGCCCTGACCGGAATATTGGAATTCCGCTTAAACGCTTGTGATTCTGATCACTAATCGAACATCCATTCTGACCGTTTGTCTCCTTTCGTTCGATGCTCAGAGTTGAAGATTTTACAGGTACTTGCGCAAAATCAATTCGTGACGTTGCTTTCCGGGTGACATCATTTTTTCTTATTTTCGAAAAACTGACAGCGAAAAAAATACAGTGTAAACCAGTGGTTTTTAACCCGGGATGAATTCACCCCAGGGGTGAATTCAACTATTTTTGGGGGTGAATTATGCTGAAGAAATTTTAACTTGTTATCATAACAATCCCGTCGGATATTTGCTTTCATATTTGTTTCAGTATGTATTGATTTTTGATTGTAAAATTATGGTTTTATCTATTCGAAAATATATTTTTCGGGCAGGGTAATGATGGTCAACAATTTTCAGCAAGTATTCGGAAAGGGGTACATGAAACAAAAAAGGTTGAAAACCACTGGTGTAAACAATATACTCTAAAATACTTCTACCCAAATTTTTAAACTAAATATCGTTAGAACGAAAAGGTCATTTTGCCGAAAGAGTTATTTGGGTCATAGGTAGTTTCTCCTGAAGTGTGATATATGGTGGTTTAAAACTGTGAACTGCCTGTCGATATCGGATGGAAGAATCGATGATCGTTCAAATTCGAATAAATGATGTTTTCGAGGATAGATAAAATATTATGAAAGCACAAATGACAGTCTACAATCAGAACATCTAAGCACAAATCATCCTTGACTAAGACATTCAATGAGATATCTCTATTATCTACATGATGAACAGCTCATGTTGTAAAGAGGGAGATACACCAATTATAAACAATTTTTTATAAGATAAAACCAAAATTTGGATTGATGGAATGACAGAAGGGTATGGTGAATAGCTCATCTTAAAATAATTTATTTTTAGCCAAGTTTTTTGATATAAAATCTAAACTAATGTACTATATTTCGCTTCTTGACCTGCGTTGTTTCCTTCAACAGGCTCCGCAGTACATTATTTGACCATTGTTCAGGAACGAGACTATTCTCGATTGGCTGGTTCCCCATGTTATTCGAATATTTGTACCTTTCCATGTCGTCTCATCATGATGGGAAGAGAAAAGGGAGTGGAAATAAAAAATGATAACACAATACAGTCATAACGAACTCTTCCGATAAAGCCAATAGCTCTTTACCATACTGGAATAAGAACATATCCTTGAGTTTTAGCTCTACATAGGTTCAACTATGTATGGAGAGCTAAAAATCCGGATACGCAATTGCATTACTGCAAGACATTCCCATATCAAATGATATGAATTTCCGAAAAATCTAAACCCGACCCGAGCCCGAAATCATAAAATTTGAAAAACTCGAATCTGAGCCAATCCCGAACATATTAAAATTGAAAAACCCTGAGCCTGGGAACCAGCTCGGGTGCCTAAAATTAAAAATCTTCGTGTTCTTTGGCCTCCGTATTAACAAGTCGGGTTCGGATCGGGTTTCAAAAAATTTTAAATTTTCGGCTTTGCGGTCTTGTAAATCAGAGCGTGTATTATATACTACCGACGTTTCGGTTACTCGTTTTAGCCTTTTTCGAGGGAAATATGTTATCGTTCTATGTCAATACGTCATATATCGACATAGACGTAGAACGATAACATATTTCCCTTGAAAAAGGCCAAAGCCAGTGGCCGAAGCGTCGGGTGGTATACAATACCGCAAAGCCGAGGAATGAAAAACAATAATTAATAAACATTATCCAGTCGTATTTATATACTTTGATAATAAGGATGGCGAATATACATGGAAGCTTCATAATGTAAATCAATTTTTTATAATTTCGCGCTCGGACAATAAACAAAGAAATGCAACAGCTGAGCTCCGGTTGTAATCCTTCGTTGCGTGAAGAGCACCATTGTTGGTTTATTTAGATTAACTGATAGTCCAAAATGAAGACACACTTGCTCAAATACACAGAAAGCTTACTGAATCAAATCAAAAAGTTGGTTAATACAATTACCGGTGATCATTATAAAATAATCATCGAGAAAACTATACGTCGGAAACCCGAGCTTATTAAGTTTCTTCAACAAACCATCGTCGACAAGGCCTCATAAAAGTGGTGACAGCACACCCGGACATCCGCAGACACTCAGTATTCGTATATCTACCGGTCTCACAGATGTCGGTTGGTAAGCATTGCGTGTATCCAGCTCATGATATATAAATGTACACTGTGACCTCGTGCTTCTTCCTAAATGAATTCGAAAGACATGTTGTCAAAGCAATGTTAAGAAAAACTCCTAAACTTGATTACCGTTGCGAAAAAAGCATTTTGTACACAACCCCCGCTGATATGCATGTTGCATTGCTTGCAGCGGGTGTTCGCCTAAGCTAACATCCCGAATGTAGCGGCCACCTTTGGGAATCAATTTTATAATTATTTCCCTCCTCGCTAATGAAATGTATCCTTTGCAAGACTACAAGTAAGAACTTTTTTCAAAATATGCTTTTGTCAAAATATAATGGAATGATTCCATCTTTTCCCGGAGACTTATACGAAGATAGGTTTTCAATCGCCCATTTCATCGTTACAAAAAGACAGTTAAGTACTACATCTCCGTCAAACGAGAAATCGCCGCTAGCAGTTCTAATCGAACTGACATGGAAGTCTTTTGATTTCGAAAGTAACTTATTTAATTTACTAGCCCCGTTGACGCTTAAGACATGTATGCAATGGCTTTTCCAACCACTTTGCTCAGATGGTCGAAGGGTATCACTGTAGGCTTTGGGAGTCAACTTAAATGCATTATTCAAGAATTTGATCCATGACAATAGTTTCAAAGTCAATGAACTACAATGAACGAGTTCTGGTTGTAATCTTCCGTTGAGTGAAAAGCACTATTGATGTTTTACTTGGATTCACATGAAGACACCATTGCTCAAGAACACATAACGCTTACTGCTTCAAATCAACAAGTGTGTTAATGCGGTTTTCATTAAACGAAAATCATCGGCGAAATCAGCATCCCAACCAGAAGTTCCCGTAGAAGGAAGTAATAGTAACAGGAAGCAGACAAGCCTCTTTGTAATCTGCTACTACGAGAGAACTCACCATTGCATCCAAGTCACTTGGAGATTCAGTCGTTGGAAAATACCCATGAAAGCTGGGCCCTGTTCCTAGAGCGATGAACAGATAACGACGGTTCGAGCTCGTTGGGTACGAACCAGTTTGCTAACTCGTGTGTAATAGCGTCAGAGCAAAGAGTTATATCTAACACCTGTTCTCTCTTGGATCTTGCAAACAGTGGGCGATTGTTCACATTGAGCAGAGCTGCAAATTTTCAACAGGTTTGTTTGTACTGGTAGGAAGAACAAATCTCAAATCATGCCAGTTATTTCGCAGTTATTAGTTGCATCATTTATTCAAACAGTCCAGAGAGACTCGATCATTTTCCATTTATTTTCAATTTCATTGACACTGTGGGTATCTCTTTACTGGGACCTTGACTAGGTTTTTCAAGCAAAACTACTCTTCTTACTGTTCATGTATACTTGAAAACGCAAAAAATGTCAACATTTAACCTAAACTTGCCTCTGCAGTTCAGACGACCGATTTGGTTGGTGGATGAAAGAGCATCAATTTGAAATGATGGCGCACGGTTTTGTCGTGAAAATCCCACCAACTACAAAGGAGGCTTTGAATTTGAATCATGGTTGGGATGGATTGAACGGAAAATTATCTTTTGAAAATGAAAATCCGTATCACTGACATTGAGTATAGGCATATTTACACTGTTTAAGTATTCCATGAATCACGTCATTTGTGGGAGTGTGAGGTGGGACCATCATCATCATCATCATCAATACAGTACTTCTCAAATTGGCATCTGAGCTACCCCAGATAATGTTGTGGGTATTTGCATCACTGTCAATTATGAGTGAAAACACTTTACTGCCATAGTATGGTACAACCCTGTTGAAATTATCAGAAGGTGATGATTCATTATACGACAAATAATCCGAGTAATTGATGTATTTTGTATTTGTTTATATAACACTTCGAAACAACATTAAAAAATGGGAGTAGAACCAAAATAAATGCCAAAAGTTAGGTGGCCCAGGTCACTCCAGGGTAGAAATTTTTGAAAAAAAATGGAACGGGGCTCCTCAGTTTAAAACCAAAGTTTGTATGGAGAACTACGGTGGTTCTATAGGCAAAACATCAATAAAGGCGATCATCTTAAATTTTCACATAAAGTATTATATAAACTACATTTCATCGAAAAAGGAATCTATGCAATTTTTTAGCCTAATCGTACATCATTAAGGGGGTGCAGCTTTCGAATATGGATTTTTAATATAAGAAAAAATGCAAAGGAGGAGTACATTCTTCATAATATGTCTAAAAATAGAATAAAACATCAACATCTAGTATTAAAACATATGAAAACCACTGAAAACAAATTTGAAAAAAAAATGCCAAGGAATTAGATAATTATCAACATTGAGGCGAGGTTTCAAGGCTGTAAAGGACAATCAGTCTAAAAAACGCGGTAAGCTAGCCGGATGTATATCCCCACGATCATCTTAAGATTACGTGCCACAATATCAACGTCATTGGGGAAACTGAAAAGCTGGACAGACTTCCGGAAAAATTTTCTAAGCAATATTGATCAGTAGACAAGAGAGCCGTTCATCTCGCTGTAGCCCGTCAAAAAGCGCTCGAGACTGTTCCTAGGTTTTTCGCTAGGTGGCACTGTTCGCATCAGTTTATCACTGCAAGTAAAAAATATTAAATATAATTCTATAGCCTACAACTTTGTCGAAGACTGCAAATCAATCAACTTCCATGGGAGAAGTTATTGAACTTTTAATGAAATTGTGTCTGAGTCAGTTTTGCGTGGGGCATAACAGCACATGGTGAATCAATAGTAGATTTCCACGAACTTTATTTTCTTGCAATACTAATATATATTAGTATACGTCCATAATCGCATATTTGTCTCTTTTTCTATGGGATTTCCTATCTTTATGGGACTGATTCGCGATTATGGGCAGTATATCTTTTGACTACAAAGCGCAGAGGGCGCCAATTCTAGCTTTTAAAGGAAGAGAGATAGAATATGGACATGTTTACAAAAAATACTGAAAAGGGCTTGTTCTACAACTTTGTAGAAGACATTTAATTGCTATCTCTTTCCAGTGAAAAGTTGATGTTGGCCATTATTTCCAAAAAAATAAAGATCGTGGAAATCGACTACTGGTTCGCCGCCATGTGCTGTTAGGTCCCATGCAAAATTGACTCAAACATCACTTCATTAAAAGTTCAATAACTTCTCCCAAGGAAGATGGATTGATTTGCAATCTTCGACAAAGTTGTAGACAATAAATCGATCTATCTTATTTTAACGTGCAGTGATAAACTGATGCATACATATGCTGATAACTGATCTCCATGTAAATTCTCGAAAAATCCCAAACAAACTTCGACTTGTCCGATTTGGCTCAAATTAGGAGCAAAAACTCCTGGTGGGGCTAGGAATCGACTCGGGGGTGATTTTTTTCGTTGTCACTCTACGATACATATTCCGTTTACAATTTCGTGTACCTCCGGCATCGCCTACGGCGTCTCCAAACGGTAGCCAAGAAAAATCTTGTACCCAGTTACCGACCGATTTTGACGGTCATCATCCGTACGTGTTTCTCGTGCACCGTGTTTCTTCTTTTTTTTTGTCAACACTCCAGAATACTGCGAAAGTGGTTTGCAACTACCTTGCTATGCTCTAATGCCACTACATATATACTCCATCAGTGCGAACACCGAGTGAACAACGGGCCGTAAATATGTTAGCATATGACGTTCGAGAAAAAAAAGCCCAACTGTGAACCTTGACGCCATAGACCCCTTCTGTCGGTCTGTCTGTCTACAGCGCATATGATCTGACTGGTGGCGGTCAGCTGCACTATAAAAGGTCGTATAAAAAATAGGAATTTAAATACATCAACGTTCGGACGATTGTGTGGGCTCTGGGGCACTTGCATACAGACAGACCTTGAAGGTTGTTTTACGAGCTTTAGTTAGGCTGATGGAGTGTAGACTGTCTGAGTTGATTTTTTTTTGAAGTGGTCGCCACTTTATTATTTTTTTATTATAACTCATGATTGAATTGCGGCTTCACTATTGTTGTTCAGGTTTCGGCCACGACAAAAGATTTTTTTGCTTCGACAGGGGCCCGGCAGACGTTCAAAGTCGATAATTAATGGCTGTAGTATGAGTTTCGAAGGATCAGATAGGGGGCACAATAGATGATAGCCGTGATGCTGCACGACCAAATTCAGTCCAAGTTCAACACGGTGGGAATAGATTCATCGTTGAAAAAACTATTTAAATACATTAAGTTTGTTCAGTTCGCCGCTCAAATTTACTACTGTAACATTTCAAGCTACTAATAGTTAGCTTTATTGCTTTCTTCAAATGTCTTCAAATTTGTTCTGTGAAAAGTGACTACGAATGACGTTTACGAGAAAGACACCCGTAATTGGGCCAAAAAAGTTCTATTTTTGGCAGCTAAATGGCCCTAGCGGTATAAATCACGAAGGGTATGCGGTTGCTCTTTTCGACCACGCCACCTTCCACTTTCGAGGCTGGCTAAAAGAAGTGTTGGAATACGCTGAAATAACCAATAAGGGAAAGATACCCTACAGTGAATAGTGCTAGCATTCAAACTCTTAATTGTTTCTGTGACACGTAGCACCCTCTGCCCCCTGCTGTTCGCTTCCGCTGTCTTTAGTGTCCTCCTGTGAAGCAAAAAATCTCTCAGCTCGTGAAACCACAGAAGCTAATCAACGCTTAGATTATATTTTGTATACACCACCGAAACCGTACAAGCTAATGACTATACTATCGCTGAGAAGCGTGACGGACTTGATGACGATAGGAGCAAGCGAATAGAAGAAAAAAAAAACTGTTTTATATAGGAATTTGGCATTGAGCATGTGGTATCGGGAGGATTGAATGGCGGCGCGTGTATCGCGTGATCTCGATTCCTGGGGAGAAATAGCCAGTCGGAGCTCTCGACGCGCGGTGCGTAGTGTGCGGTTTGTTTGCTTGTTCTAAAAACGCCGTGCCACGTTTGATTGAATCTCGCAGATACGTGGAAGGAAACGACACAGCAGATTCGATTCTCCCCACCACCGCTTGGATGTGATAACATTGCAATCGATGGGCGAATGAATGGCGCAGTTTCTTTATTTTTTTTGAGTTGTTGCCGTTATTTCTAGGAAATAAATTTGTTTCGCGGCAATTCTGTCATCTTTTGATCAATTGGAAAACTGGTCTTCGGTTGAATTTTAAAGCTCATCGCATTATGATCTTCATAGGAAAACAAAACTGTTAATTTTAGAAAGAAAAAAACTGTTTGTGCACAAACAGTTAGCTTTAGGTAAATAGAGACATCGTAATTTTTTTAGTATTTTATGCTTTTTTATTACAGTGAAGACCCGTTATTATCAGCCCCTAGGTGTATTTTACGCTTGCAAAATTGAGACTTTTTTGTAATAAGTAAAACTGTTATAAAATATTCTTCTATCATAATATATCACCCTTTCTGATTACTCAGTACACTACACTGTTTTCCATTTTTATTCCTCTCAAATGAACACTTGAACTTTGAGCTTCATACGTGCACAAGTCTTTAGTCAACCTCACCGGCTGCTTTTCCAGCACCAGGTCATTGAGATAGCATCCTTTGCCATTTTTTCACTTATCTCCAGTTTAGTTTTGATGATACCCCAATACATTTCGATTAGGCGAGATTCCGGGCAGATTGGTAGGTTCATCCTATTCTCAATATCGCCAACTCTATTAACGCGATATCACTGTTAAGTACTTATTCTTACTATAATGGATACTCGCCAAATCTGGCTAAAACTTGACGGAGCCTCGGAGGAATCTAATAAATGGCAGAAAACATTTTTGATGTATTCATTGATGTATAACAGTTTGATCAGATTTAATTAAAATTCGAAATTTTCCGGTCACATCTGCAGATTCCTTGCCAGATCTATTGCTTATCGGCACATAGGCACCCATTGAATTTGATCAGCCCCAGGTTATACAGCTTTTGGTCCCGTGTGTAGACCGTAATGTTTTTTGCCATACGGTCCGAACGATTCGATTATTCAATAACCCGATACTTGAAGAAACCTTCCCATATGCGTATATTTCGAGCTTTACTACTAACTACACAGTGTTTGTTGACCACATTTACGTACTGGATTTCTTCGACGCTTTGCTTACATCTTTCGGGAAGCAGACAAACATTTATTGAAGCATTCCAGCATAGCGCAGAACCTGTACTGCCGTTTCCAGGACGTTTTTTCTTCTTTTCAACTTCCTCATCATTTCCTTTTTGTCCTTCGTCATTCCTTTGGTCTTCCGAAGTTCGCGCTTCATGGCCTAATAGGTTTTGATCGGAAGGGGCTCATGAAAGTTTGCTGGGTTCATGTCCATCAGAACAAAATTCAACGAATTAGCCGCATATCACTCCTGACAAAGACCTTTAAACTCTGCAGTTTGTCTCTCTCAAAGTTGGCATGCCCACGGAACACAAAGATAAGGCTATGACGGCGTCCACATGGCCAGTTTGGCTTGCTTCTCGTGAGTTCGAAGGGAAGTCGAATTCTAGAAAGTTTTTTTGGAAACCAGATACGCCCAACTCAGCTACGATGACTTCTTCTGCTCTTCGCCTCCTCCCAACTATTTACACCTGATTTACTTCCTGTATTATCTGCTCCCGAAGTTGTTGCACATTTCGAGCAGTTTCTTTCCGTTTACTACCAGAACGTGAGAGGAATGAGAACGAAAACACAAGAATTCCCCTTAGCGTATATATTAGTTGTGTTCCGGATTTGAATCACGCGGACGCTAATGCCGTTCAAACTATTTTAGAAAATGCTGGCAGCACCGACACTGTTGTCGGTTTTGGGGATTACAATCTTCTACGCCTTCAGTGGTCGCTCGATAACGATCTAACATGTTTCTTACCTATTGATGCCGCACCGGAACAAGAAATAACCGTAACGGAGTCTAAGGTTGCACGGATATCACAGAGCTGGTTGATCCTCCGTCAGCTATTCTTCAAGTTGATCCTCACCACGAACCGTTTATCCTGCGGCTAGATGTACGTACCAACACTGGAGATGATCCATTTCACTCGATTGACGACTTTGATTTTGACTTGAACCGTTGTAATCTTAACGATATCTCCGCACTGATTGCCACTGTCGACTTAACCGACTTAATGTGTTGTAATCAGCTTGACGAGGCAGTCGAGTTGTTCTACAGTAAAGTATATGATATACTCCGCTAAATGATTCCACTGAAACGAGTCAATAGAAGGAGAGCTTTCAAATACCCATGGTGGAGTGCTGAGATTCGCTGACCTAATTGCAGACTTATCTTTCCGATCGCTCGGCACACGCGCTTAAGCACATTCAGAACACCAACAGGCAATCAACTGGGCCCGCCGATTTTTATTTTATTTATTAACGATATCTGTAGTCGTATCAAGTCTGGGAAATTGCTATACGCGGACTATTTTAATATCTTCCGAACTATCCCTGCGAAGTAACTAGTTTGCTTACTTCAGGACATTATGAGTAGGGGAATTGTGGGAAAAACCGACACTGTGGGTAAAACCGACACCCCACAACATTTCCTAGAAATCAAATTTTTATTGATTTCATAATGATACATTATTATTAGTACGTTTATTTAGAGCATTTGAAGAAAAATTGGATTTATGTTGGTACGCCGAATGTAATAAAAATAAACAAAACATACGACAGCAGCGTTCATACTCGTCTGGATGTTAAATTTCGTTGGTTGATTTTAAGGTTTTAACCGAACAAAAGCTTTTCAAATCACCACATTTTTCACTACCTTTTATTATCGGCCTGTCCTACGATCAACTAGGTGCATTGAAGACGAGTTTGACAAATTCAATATTTTTAATCGCTTTTATAAAAAAATGTGCGCTGTTGGGGTAAAACCGACACCCTATGGTTAGGGTAAAACCGACACGCTGTTAAGATGGTTGTGTATATTTGCGATTCATTTCAAAATACTGGGGATCTTTGTGACACTTCAATTAGCCTATTAGAACACTATAGTATCAACAGAAATGCACAGAAATACTCTTATTGTGTTTATTTCTTGTAAGTCTCTTTAAAAATCGAAAATTGGAATTTTTGCTTATCTGATTCTATCGAAGCTGTTGCTATTTCTGCAAAAAGCTCATCAAACCGAATTTCTAGTGTTCTCTTGGTTTGTCATAGACGAACTTTATCACAATGAGACAGTGATCTTATGTGTACCCCAATAGATCGTTGATGATCAGAGTCCGAAAAATCAAATCTGAAAAAGATAGTTTTACTAAGAAGTGTGTGTGTCACTTATAAGTGAATGAATCCAATTAGCAGAACGTAGAACGCTTGCAAATCTTCTCTTACGAAATAATATGAAACTGGAGGTTGCAACGATGTGCGCAAGGATTATTTGGAAATACTCATCAATAAATAATCCTATAGCATAAAATACTCTTATTTATAGTACTACGCTTTCGAACTTTCTTCCCCTCACTACACGATGAAGCAATAAAAAGCACATATTAGCATCATACATACTCACACTTTATTATTCACGCATATATCTCATGTTTAATAAACATAAAGATTTTAATAAAGTGGAGAGAAAATAAATTAAAGGGGGTGTCGGTCTTACCCCTATAGGGTGTCGGTTTTACCCGCAGTGCCTACAAAAAGTCACTTTGTTTTCCAAGTTTTACAACCAATAATTTTTAATGAAATTAATTTTTTGAAGCGCTGAAAAAATTAAGTCTTGTTAAGAATTTTCTGAAGAAGAATTCTGCATAAAAACTATAATTTTATTGGTTTGGTGGCAACTTAGAAAAATTGTTAAGCTTAAGGTGTCGGTTTTAACCATAATTCCCCTACAGTCTACGAGGAAGAACAATTGAAAGTGTCAAATCGATCCGTGACTTGGGCTCTTCGATAGGAAGTTAAGCTTTTTCGACTATATCACCTTGACAACTTCTTAGGCTTACGGAATGCTTTACTGTGCCCTGATCAGAAGTATTCTGGAGTACGTTGTGCAAATGTGGGCACCATACCATGCCGTTCTCAATGTAACCGACTTGAACGTTACAAAGATATTTTGTGTGATTTACTCTTAGGAAGCTTCCATGAAATGATCCAATTATATTGCCTCCTCACGCCGATAGATGCATGCTGCTCGGTCTGCAGACTCTGGTGAATCGCCGTATCTTCCTGCAAAAAGTTTAGTGTTTTCGACTAGCTGTCAGGAAATGTCGATGGCACCGGTGGTTGAGTAGTAAGCGTGACCGCCACCTATTTCAGTTGGGCTGGGTTCAATCGTAACCGAGGTCGTTGAGATTTTTCTGAGGTAAAAAATTCATTGGTTATGTCTTCCTTCGGAAGGGAAGTAAAGTCGTTGGTCCTTGGTCCATGAGTTGATGGGTCGATATCTTGTTACTAACAAATATCCTCCTCCCGTGATACTTGTGAAGTTCGTAGTAGTATATACGGCCTCTAACAAAAGCAAGTATCGGACTAATATTCCTTCCCTTTCCTTCGGGTCTGGCTGGCGTCGGTATTGACCAATAAACACTTTAGTATTACCAGTAGTTGCGCTTTGAAAGATTTATGATCGTGCTTTTTGCGTTTTCGGAGGCAAGAAATTTTGTAAATCTCGCCGGCCATGATGTCACAGATGTCACAAGTGCACATGTTCTGATAAATCAGGATTTTCGAAGCGAATTTTTATAGCTTCTTCCGTTTGAAAGGGTCATTCGCAGCAATTCTGTCCTCACCCGTGAAATATTCCTGTCCCGGCAATTGCTCAAAATCCGCGTTGATGTAGTGTTTTTGAGCTCGTGCTTTTTCAGTATCCTGCTGCTGTTCGTCTCGATTTGAGAAGCTCTGAACCTTGTGCGCTTCCAATCCGAATCGTTTTTTTGGTCCTCTGGATGAAGCTTTGCGAAACATCAACTTTTTTGTCCGTCCAGAGTCGAAATGTTCGGATTCCGCTCGAAATGAGCAACCAGCACCCTGTCGGCTGTTTACGTGTTATTTCCGGTTTTCGTCTAGCTTCTGACATACTGTCCATTGTCATCCGTTCCTGGAACCTTTGGAAGACCCTTGAGACAGTTGAATGGTGTATGTCCATTAGTTTACTCAAAGCACGATACGACAACTCAGAATTTTGCACGTGGGAGCACAAAAACTTTTCACGAATGGTTTTTTGGTTTTCTTCCACCGCGACCGGAATCTCATTGACAACTGCAAAACTGTAACCGATTAATTCTAAAGAGAAACTGAACAAAATTTGGTTAATTTCGGTCAAATATGAAACAAGCTCCATAAGTTTGAAAGTGTCATAATAATTATCGACTCACCCTTTATTCTACTGAAATGTTCATCACTAATGTGAATTCAACGGAGATTAGTTTGAGAATAACGAATCTACTGAGCACGGAAATCTTAATGAACATTGAAGTAGTTGTTTTTAAGAGTTATGAAATATGACTGCAACTACAAATTGCCTACCAGTCCTTAGATTTTCACTTAATTCTTCGGTTGGAAAGACATTTTTCGTATTACTTGTCCTTATTCTGTTGTATATAAAAGTGTGTCCTCTATAATAATTTGTAGTCAACTTGCGCGTAAGATTCGTTGTCGATGACTACAAAATTCGATTTTTCAACAAACTTTATACGCCATTTCTATTTTTTCTATTCTCCGATCTGCTCGGGTATAAATTGGCAGAATTCAGACTTATTTCAACTGACGGGAAACTTTTGGAATTGCATTAGTGCATGAATTTTTCTGGATGGTATTTGAGCTTGAACTGTGACTGCTTCTCACCTCGATGGGTTCAATCTCAGTCGAGATAGTTGAAATTTTCTGAGGGGAAAAATCTTTGGACACGTTTTCATTTTGAAGTGAGGTACAATAATTTGTCTCGGTCCATGTGTTGATGGGCGACAATCTAGGGGCCAGTTGGTGGAATCGCCTCTCTGGCCATGCAGTGCGGACAGAGTTCGATGGAAAATAGATGTCAAGAATATTTTTTCTCACATTGCTGCAAAGGTTTTTGAAACTCAAAGTACACAAAAACTGATTTTTCACTTAGTAGATTACCCTGTCTGATATAAATGGATTCAAGAACTATTGAAGTATTTAAGATTAAAAGTTTGCTCTAGCTCGGTCGAATATAGTAGGTATAGGAATAAATCAAAAGAATTAAGAACAGTTCTACCCGTTTTGATTGTTTGTACGAAGTTTCTCACTGTAGAAGTTGTATGGATTAAACAGGGGACGATACTAAGACGCAGTGCCTAATCAAACTTTGGAGCTATACCATGGCAGTTGATTTCAAGTACTGCAATGTCTGTTCATGTGTTCGTGAGAGGGAGCATACAAACTTCCACTATATAAAGAATGCAGTACTGGTACTGTTCAAGAGTTTTGTCCTTGCAGAAACTATGATAAAATCGAGGTATGAGGTATACTCTCCGATCTAGCATTGGATACTAATGCGTATTCTATTAACATTGAATGTCGCAATATGTATAGGTGAAACTGGTTTGAGGTTTGGAGGAACTTCATCCTAAATGTTACCCGCGGTGTTTGTATGATAGGAATGTGGCAGAACCGATTTATCAATTGCTTCCTGACCCACAAACTAAAGTGCAATATAATATAATTGCACGACCCGATTAGAGTCTGACCTCAAATTGAAAACTTAACTTGATGTTGTGATGTTCGGCAAATGATTACTCAGGTTGTTGTCGTTTTGGTCGTTTTAACGGTTAAAAGATCAAAATGGAGAGCAGCAAACTTGTCCTATGACATCAAACAGAAAACTAATTCTGCTATCAATGAAAATAAATTGAAAGCTCATTGAGATGTTGAAATTTTTTTGATAGCATAATATATATTCACTTTGATGTTTCACCAAAGAAATATAAACATAGAAAATTCTTCTAAGAAACAAGAATAGCAAAATAAGATCAATATTTGATGTCATATTCAAAAAATCTAAAATTGATAGCAAAATAAGATTTCAATTTGATGTTATTATCAAAATATGATTTCTACTTGTTATTTTGATGTTCGACTTTGCTCGGGGACGCGCTTTGATACTTTGTACAACACATTGGTATTCCCCGTTATGATTTTGTTGCAATGTCATTTATAAATGCCAAATCTCTGCATATGCAGCACGCGCTGGCGCCATATAGTGATGGAATCCAGAATTATTCGGCATGCAACCTGGTAGGTTTTGATTTTATAAACAACTTTGCCAAAGACAATCAAAAACTGGAGATATTGTAGGTTGAAAAATTATCACGCGCGAGTGTACATGTTTCAAAATTTGTCAGGAATACCGGAGGATTAACAAATTTTAACTTACACTTGTCGTCAATATGCAGTATATTTTTAGGTATGTCGATCATAAAAAGCTAGAAAAAAATTATTTTGGGTTTGGTCACGAATTTGCTCCCGTTATTTTTCTATGCTACGATCAGTTCTATAAACACGCGATACACCACTGAAAGCCTTGCACAGAATAGTTCCTGCACTGCAAACCAAACCAGCATACGGTTTTCAATCTCATCTGCTAGACCACCAAAGGTTTCTCAATCAGTAATATTGCTGCTCTGACAATAACGTGTGGGCCTTCAGCAACGACCTTATCCAGCACCTCCAAACTAATAGCTATCACAGTACCAACGAATAAAACAGTCTTGGGCAGAAGACAAATATTCAATCGTAGCCCGTAACAACAAAAAGGCAACTAAATTCTTCAACAATAAAAAACGATTACCACGCACAGAGCCATGTCAATTATAAAGCAGGCAATCACTGAACTATTTACGTTTCAGTTTAACATTTCAGCTGTGTAAAGAGGATAGTGGATGCGTTGACTAATCATGGGTAACTTAAGCAGCATTCTTCCCTAGGAAAAAATGGCTTAAATCCAATTTATGCGAAAGGGCACAAAACCTAACTTTAATTATATTCGGAATCAGAAAAACGAGACTGACTGAGTTAAGAGTCTTGAACATGACAGTTTAGTTTCTCCTAGCTGTATGTTTCATTGTCTATTAAAGTATTTGCGTCTAAGAGTTGTTAAATATTACCGCTAGTACAAATTGCTTGTCAATCTGTAGTTTTTTACCAATTTTTTCGTTTAAAAAGGAGGTTTCATAGTAGTTTCTCTTATCGTGCTGTATAAAACGTGGCCCCCAACAATGATTGTTAGTCAATTTTTACGTAAAATTCGTCGTGCTGGACTTCACAATTCGAGTTCACACCAAGTATTGTAGCGCATAGTTTCCCATGTTCGACAAATGCTCAAACACTTTCAATACACGTTTATCTAAACGAGCGGCGAAACGATTCCCCACTCCCCGCCCTCTTTTCGACTTATCCAGGAATCAGTAATCCTCACTAAATTTTGTAATCATTTGTACGGCCTTTCCACTCACATCTTATATTACAGTGAACTTCTTAAATTTCAATCCGTGTTATGTGAAACCAAAGCCATTCTGTTGAGAGATGATTCAAAAGTAATATTTACCTAGAGATGCTGAGAGTTAAAAATAAATAACAAGGCCCAACTGTAAACATTGACCAACGAATTGGCAGTCGTTTTTTATTTGTTTCGTCATCTTCGGGAAATAGAACTGTAACTATATTGTTTTGTGAGTGCCTAAAAAATAAACGAACTGAATATAAAATATTATCTTGTGAAATTTGACAAATTTGAGTAGGTTACTAGGCTGCCTATATAGTCATATTTTTAATCAAAATCAAACTTTTTTTCTTCAGCCGTTTCGGTTTGTTCGGGACTTTTTTCGTGGATTCGACAATTGTTGTTTCTTTGTTGCCTGATTCGTTGTTCTAGAATAGTGTTGAGTGAACCGTATTACGAGGTAGAATAGACGAGCGCTTCGATTCTGAAAAAAAAATGAAGACGATCGAAACAGATGAGCCTAAAACCAAATGACAATCGATTGTCGTACAACAACAAATCGGACAGCAGCACTACAATTATCGAATTTTTGAAAAAGGTCCCAAGCGGACCGAAGCGTCGGACAAATACAAAATATTTTCTCTTTCTTTAAGAATAAGATTGCTTAGCCAGACACCTAACCTACAAACTGGAAACAGTCGACTCCAGTTCAAAAATCGCATTTGAATAAACAACGTGAAAATTTTTTTTGACTCTTTGAAGCACTGTGATTAAAGTGCGTGACTAGCCGAGCAAATTCTTATGAGTTCAAACACCATACAACCACATAAAAATACCATTAATATGGTCCGTGCCAAATTCCACAACCATCAAGACACCATAAAATGGTCTCAAAACCCCATGAATATACCAAAATATGGTTTTTATATGGGATCTTCCGGACCATCGGGCATGAAGCTAAATTTGGCCAAAATAGTGCTTTTTTCATTATATTGCTCCAAAAACAGCAAATGATCTGTTGTTACGAAAATTTCATTTTGCTTTCCGCCGGTACAGATTGCTGGCCAAATAAGATGTTGCTATAATTTCGTGATCACCCTTGTCTGCTGCTAAGCTGATTGTCAGTTAAACATAGTAAAACATCAACAAAACACTAAACACTAGGCATAACGAAAAGCAATTTTATCTCCTGGTTTGATGTCTATGTATATAGTACCACACTCGAACCACTGATGACTTTTGTGAATATGAATAATATGAAACAAGCTATAGCATGTTAAAGAGCTTTCAAACTCTGAATATTTAACTTTTTTTGCTGCGTTATATCTGCTACCACAGGTTTTGGAAACTATTTTTGTCAAGCCAATTAACGCAAGTACCCGAATCACTGACATCTTTCAAGAAGTTAATATAAATCTATATGAAATTGTCGGTATATGATTATTTTAGACATTTCAGAAAGAAGTCATTCATATATAATAGAAAAATTATCGGTTGCAGGTGGCTGCCCTTTGGAGCTTCGGAGAGAGTTGTAAATGTGAAGGCAACTAAGTTTCGGATTTTTAAGGTCCATTTCTCGGGACGTAGTCGGGCATGGTCGAACATATCTATTTGAAAAAAGGTCCAAAGAAATTGATCCCAATGTGAATGATTGGAAGAACACTTCCAACAATTCGTACATATTCCAAATCGGTTTGACCTCGCGCGGATTTAACGCGGTTAGCGTTTTTCTTAAAAACTCTTGAATTATACCGGAGCCTTATTCAGAAAATTAAGAAGTTTGTTTAAATGCTTCGATCCTGCTAACTTCAAAAAGCCTTTCAGGTGGGGGCTTGAACATTCGACGTCTGGCTTAAGAGACCGTCACCTAATCATCTGTAATGTCAGATCAGGGTTTAAGATTTACTGTGTACTAAATCCAAACCTTGCCAACCTTTAGCCAATCATTACGAACTTGCTCAGCTTCCAACTGTTAAAAAGTGGCACACAGTTCTCCCAGCTCTTCGTTGCTTCTCAAATCAAATGTTGACCCGGATACCGACAGCGTCACGTTGCTACATCTCAAAGCGGCATTGTACGCAGCAGGTACGGATGCGCACCATCATTCATTACCCGTTACAATTAATTCATATTTTTTTTCGGATTCTGTTTTGCTATTAGAAGATACCGCGGGAAAGGTGTGAAGTTTTTCATTGCATAAAAAAATCGTAACACAACGCCGCACAGACTCGGTCAGTCAGTCAGTCCGTTGAGTTGCGGAAAAACTTATACATCATCCACCGGTTTCCCCGGGCATTTACCCACCCCGTGAGGAAAAACGATCATTACAACTAATTCCTTTTTAAAAATTCAACGAAATAAAATGAAGCCACAATAGTGGAGCTCCAACACATTATGCAATTCCGTGGAGGTACACCGCGAACTGGCACATAACCAGGCAAAAGCAGCTGGCTCAAAGGCTGAACATATTTTTGTGCCGATTGCAGGGGTATACCTGGCACACGAGAAAAAGAAGAGCACGAAGAGTTGAGTAAATGCACATAAAAATTCCAGCTAGTTATGCTCAAGTGATTTTGTGAGACTTTGTACTAAATGGGCACGGGTGCGATAGCCGAAAGGCTAGTTTCCATAAGCTTCAATCGATGAAGCGCGGAATTTGTTGTCAGCTGAGTCGAGATCTTTCGATTTCCGCCCTCACGTTTCTAAACTAATTAGCAATGCTTATACTTTGCATGCGAAGAGCCGCCAGCACATCGCGTTTAGCAATGCTATCGAAGCCTCACTTGCAAGAAGATAGCAAATGGGCGGCATCAACGCGAATCGTGCGGGGTTCGGTGCCCTGATGCATGACCAATTATTTCGTGGCATGAATAGCGATTCTAAGTTGTGTGTTGATAAAAATCGTAACAATGATGCGTAATTTATTGCAGCTGTTTTCGATCAGATTACGACCCACATCGCGAAACCAGGTTATAGAAGCTAGTTAGGCGTGGCTCGGTGTGGACGCAATCTTTTCCAGGATTCCAGCGGAACAGGAGCTGGTGTCTCAATAAATCTTCGATGTTTTTGATCACACCTGTAACTGACTTCTCAATCATACGAAAAACTGCCCGACAAATAAATTCGGCGCCAGTCTAAAAGTTTCTTCCCAATTTTCCTGCATGCTTAATCATATTTCGCTAGACGCCAGACCTGTAGACAGACCGTGACCGGTGCGATAGTGAGAACACTTTTCCGGGCCACTTGGCGAAAACATAAATTTAAAAAATTAATTCGTTTCCTACCACTCTTCGCTATCCATTTCTCTTCTTTTCCCGAGACACTCGCGTCATAAAAGATCAATTCGCCAAGCAGTGTTCGGTAACAGAAAATGATCGAACATGCTAACTCAGCGTGTTTCTTCCACATGGAAGCGGCTAAGTGTCGGATGGATTTTGAATCACCTGTCTCAATCGTCGTGACCAGTGTTTGTCACCGGTGGTTAAAGTTTATGGGTAGATTAATTCTGTCACGCGGTTAACATTGATGGTGGAAATGGTTCTCTGGATGACTGAAGATGTGTTATTTATCGCGCTAAGCGTGGGGTAAAGCGGATAGATTTTTCGCATTAGTTTCAGTTCGTAGAAGATCTGTGACGGTGAAACTATTTAATTTCGTCATATCTTTGGCTGTCATTTATTGAAAGCAAACAACGACAACGGATTCGGCCAATTAATTACATGTGAATAGTGGCCGAAGTGGCAATGTTTCTCCTAGTAGGAAAAATTTTTAGTATATTTTACCGGTCGTCAACAATCTAAACTTTTTAGTTAAATGTTTGAAGTTTTTTTCGTTAATTACTTAAAAGTGTGCCATCCGAACCTTCATTTTATTCATTTAATCAAATGTAGCGGATGATTTTTGACGAATGCAAACACTCATGTTGAAGTCTTGCTCAAAAGCTTGATTTTGACCTAGCTTAGACGATTCAACTTTGATGTGTCAACTTTGAGTTGCTTTTCATTGCTAAATTCGCCGTGACGCAAATAATTTGGAAGGCGATTCGCAGCTGCGGTTACAAATAGCGGGTGGTTGTCATAAAAATTGCATAAATTTGGCGTTAAGTCAGATGGAGTGTGTATCTACAACTACTTTGATTCTTTGAGAATTTGCCGAAATTAATCAGCCGGAATATGCTACAGTGGTAATTCGTCAACAGCATCGATTTAGTGGGAATAGGTCATTTTGTCCAATTGTCCTAAGCTCAGCTAAATTAAGCTATTGTAAATGGGAGATGATTGTTATGGGATAAAATGGTTGATCGGAAAGGGAATGACATAAAAGCTCGTGATTCTCTTGGGAGTTTAACAGATTAAAATTAAACTGAAAAAACCTGCTATAAAACATCTAAATAGTATTTTTGGTGCTACAAAACTGAAAACTAAGGTTTATTTTTATTGCAGAATTAGTAGTTTTATTAAATTCACAAAAAATCGTTAGTATTTTTGTGATTTTTTTTTATCACGATAACGATATCAAAGCATTGTTACAAAATATTTCTAGAAATGATGATCAGAATCTTGCCCCTACATCAACACTGTGGGCTGGAGTTTTAGGAACGGAATTGTTTCCGCTTGGTTGACACTATTAAAGAACATTTTTAGCTATTTTCTTTGATCACATCATATTGAATGACAAATTGAACAAATTTACTCGAACCTTAAGAATAGATTCCTAGACATTAGATCATAACGAATATATTGGATCGTAAAACATATTTACTGAAACGGCGTACTCCATCACCTGGGGAAGAAGTTCACAAAACCATGATAACGTAAGCAAAATTTTCAGAGCGCTGTGAATATGTGTGAGAAGCTGGCAGGTCGAGTAATAAGGAAGAATATTATTTTGCGTTCCTCAAAATTTGCATTACTAGAGGAAATACAAAGATCTCATAAGAGGTGGATTACACTGAAAATTTACAAATCTTCAGATAACAACAGCTTGTACATTGGAGTGAGATTGATTTAATCGTTAATAAATAGGATGAAGATAAGCGGCTCAAGGTAGCTTCCTTGAGGAACACCGGATGAGATTTTGTAGTATATAAATAACTTTCAATTGCACAAAAAACCATTTTTAAAGTTTGAAGTATAATAACTTGAAGCTAATAGATAGTTGAAACAATTCAGGGAAGATAATTTGCGCCTCTATCTATTCTGTATTAATCTCTCAAATGTTACGAGGATCGGTTGACTATATTGAAAGTATTTTCTGAAAAACCGCCATAAGTGTGTATTGATGACAAAATTTGTATGACTTGTCATAATTGTGCATGGCAAATTGTTCATGCAAATAGAGTATCAATTAATTTGGTGTATAAATATTCGGTAAAATGCATTTTAAAGGAAATTGGTCAAGGAATCTAGAAAAATAATAATATTTGGTTGCAGTGTTGCCAAATATGTAATATTTTCAGTTCAAAAGTAAAACTGCATTTTTCTCGCAATGCATGTATCATTCTTTTGAATATTATTATGTCATTATGTTCCTGTAACATTTTTACACCTAAAATCATCTAAAACTTCAATATAACTTAAACCTATCCCAAGATTCAGTGAATCAAAAAGCAGTATTACAGTGATTATATCACAGAAACTTGGGATACGATTATTTTCTTTTTAGTTAAGCTACATTGTGATCAATTTTAGTACTTAACTTGGCGACATTTGTTATCTACTGCCATGGTCAAATAATATACAATGGTGGTTTTGGGCCAAATTTTCTCAGGCACCCTTCTTTTATTGCTATATTTTTAATTAGATCCATGCTAACACTCACTAACACAAATTGCTTATTCTCTCATATACACTCACAATCTCTCATTCCAAAGTACAAACGTGGCCTTCGCGATAACACAAACCTGGTCACAAATGCGAACGCCCGCGATCTCGCCAACATTCAAACACCCTGGTAATTAAGTGAACATTTGCAACTAAAAGTTTACTAACGCGCATCTACTCACCGCTCGCGCAATCATGAATCGGTCACGTCCGGAAGTCTCTACCCTCGATCCTAGCAACCCAAACTCATGCCTTTAGTTGGACCAATAGAAATCATCGATCATTGAAGAACACGCGAATATGCGAATGGCACACGGTCATAATATAGAATTTATACACGCGAAGTTACATACACGTTAGCACACGCGACATACAAACGCACACACGACCGAACACGTTAACGTACAAATGCTCGAGTCCTTCGTGATGATACACGTGATCGCGAAGTCCCTACGACAACACATACCGGAGCCGTACAATGAATATCACATTCAGAATCACGACCCGCTGCAATTGGTCTAAAGAAGTGTTTTAGTGGGCACCATTGCCTGTCTCGTCTGCAATTTTAGTGTGTGATTTTGATGGGCAGCCCTTTCGAGAACCTAGCTCTACAGCTCCAGTAGGACAACTCTCCAAAAAAGTAACAAAGATATTGGAGTCACACTTTTCCTGAGCCAAGATATCTTAATATTTTGTCGTGGTAGCTCATCTTTTTGCAAAAGAGCGCTAAGAGTGTCTTTCAAAGGATTTAGATTTTCCGAGCACTGTTTGTACGCGAAGCATGGTAATAGATCATGTGTACTTTCCCCACAATAGGCACGCTTTTCAGCATTCCTAATCCAGCTACCACCAAGCATTGGTATATGCTGTAAGGTAGCATATTATTTGCAGCTTTGATGTTTCTTGCAGTATCTTGGCATTTTGTAAATATTGTTAATCAGTATTCAAAATTTATTTAAAAACTTCTTGTTAGTAAACAGCATTTTGAATGCACAACAGTGGTAAAAGGAATTGTATCGGTAGTACACTAATGCGGGCGTATATTTTGCCAAAAGAGGCATTTAAATAGCATTCAAAACTAGTCGATGATCACGCCGTCAATCTCGATTTTGTGGGCGGGGATGCAGACTCGGTAGTCCTTTATAAAATACTTTCCAGTAATGTCAGCTTTCTGCTGTAAATAGGATCTGGGTGCACTTTCCGTCGCGGCTGAATATTTCTGTGCCAGTTCTTTGGTCTTTCTCAGGCGATTTTTTTTTATGCACGGTACTAGAGCTTGACAAAAAGTGAAAAATTGAGGAGACAGAAATAAAAAAAAATTAAAGACGAGTGATGCGATAAGACTAGATAATACCGATTCCGCAGGGCAAAACCGATAACAAATGGCAAAACGAATGCGTGAAAACTTTTAACAGCAGAAGATCATTAAAACAACCTTTCTTTATTTGCTTGTTCAATAAAAAAAATGTCGTGCGTCCCATTGAAGTAGGAAGCTGATTTGTCCAAAGTCTCTCGTGCATAAATAAACTCTGGAAGTTTCGTAAAAATAGGAGCAAATCGACACATACAATGAAGCATTTTTTAGAAAAAACAATGCTTTGAAAAATGTTCCCCAATTTAATCAAAATCAATCAAATATATAAAAGAACTAAAAATCAATGCTTTTCATAATTGACATTAAAAATTCCGAAATCCGCCAACTCAAAATAATAAAAACGTTTTCAAATTACAAAGAAAAGTAAAATCAGTAATCTGAAAAATAAGAAATAAAAGGTTTTGTTTTATTTAATTTTATAAGAATTTAGATTTCTTGCCAATCAAACCGAAAAAATACGACAATCTAAACAATCACAAATTATAAAATGAAATCATTAAAGGTTGACATTCGTGAGAAATAAATTAGGTTAAATCCATTTGGCGCCTGATCAGTAAAATACTGGATTACCGTTTCGACTTTGTCTCATCAATATCACGGCAGCCGCTTTGGCCATACAAATAGACGGTAAATCCAAGAAGCAAACACTACTTTTGTTCGACTGACCATGGATTATGTGCCATTGGAACAGAGCCTATGAGTGCATAATTGCAGTTTGGGCTAGCAAGTCAATGTGCTGCATTTTTCACTATACTGGTTGGTACTGATGAGACGAAGTTGACGCGTTTAACTGTGACTTATTTAATTAACATTTAAAATAGTTTAATTGTTAGTCATTGAAATCTTACGCTGCACAATTTCTGATTCTGAGCTGGAATTGTCTAACTGCGCTTCGACATTGCTGTCTTGTAGCATAATCGAGAATGCGTATCGCTGCAGTGGATAACTTTCCTGGCAAAAATGCTGTCATTTCCGCGAAAAAATGCTTTCGGTGGTTTGCATTCCCGCCGTTTTGTTTGTTATTTTTCCAATCAATTTTCTGTTTCCTATCTGCAAACTGATTTAAATTATTTATTTCCCACCTCTGCTGTTCACACAAGCAAGACATCCGTCTAGCCCCAGGCTACTCCTGTCGCTGTAGGTTGACGTCGGCAACAGGACACCACCGCCGAGAAAGAGAGTGAGAAAGAATAGCAAAAACAAACTTTGCCAGTGATTCACGCAATCGCCGTGTAGCCATGTGGATTAACAACTTTGTTTTTAAATTCTTCGCAAACAGAATGCGGTCGCCAGCGGAAACCGAACGCCGTCGCTTGGAAAAGATTTCGGATTGGTTCAGGAAGCAGAAATTCCTGCCGCGGGGACAAGATGGCAGCATGAAACTTGGAGGGGGTGCGAACTGTCGTGTTCATTTCGAATTTTGTTTACTCGACGTGGAGCCGCCAGTTTTTCCCGAAGTGGTCTCCGTGGAATGGCAATAAATATTGTCTTTTCAGGGGAAACGTGTTCTCCGATGGTTTCTCTGAAAACAATTTCTTCGACCGACCATGCCGGCGATTTTTCTTTTCTTTGCTATTATATGTATGGTTGAATCTACAGACATGTGCCGGTATCGATTTCAGAGCCGCAGGAAACATGCAATTTCATAGCGCACAAAGACCGCATCGCATGTCCGGTTTGTAGTCAGATGACATGTGCATGGTTGCACTGAGGTGTTGTCGGAGCCCTTCGGCCCATGGCCAGCGTTTGCCTTTAGTATTAAAATATTCAAACGCAAGGTCAGTCTTTATTGTATATCAATGGCGGAGGCGAGGCGATATGTGTTGCGCTTTCAATGCTGTGGTCCTGAAAATGATCCAACAAGCCTATTTGCTTTTTTCAACAGACTGACACTACGTCATCCTTGGTACTTATATTTACATAGCGCTTTGAAGGTGAAACGGGGGTGTCAGTTGAAAATTGCTTTGTGAAACCAGTTCTCCGAGAACGCACTCGCTTGCTCGCTAGCTGGCTGTATGAGGTGTAATGAAATGTCAGAGGTCAAGTGATTGCTGTCATGATGAAAATGTGGTTGGCCTGACGTGGGTCGTTCGAGTTCGGCTTTAGGGTGTGGGTGGTGAGGATTTGTAGGTCAACTGGAGAGTGTGTTCCAGTGGAGTTGTTGCTAGTGTTCAACGTAGTTACTTTTGATGGACTTCTTGTAAGTCGGTAGCATACGAAATACTGAAAAAAACGTGGCGAAGATGTTCCAGTTGACGAAGGAAAGTTAGTTTTTTTTTTTAATGAAGCCGCAGTCACTTCAGAAGCAGTGAATATCCACATATTTTCCAGATTCTTTTTTTTTTTTTTTTTTTGAAAATCGAGGTTTTCAGGTCAAGTGTTCAGAAAGTGGGTTGACGTTACGATTTCTTAATTAGCTCGCAATCATAATTATTTTGTCCTATACTTTTTATGTTGTAACGACATTTATTTCTATATTCAATTCTCTAATACATATGTTCACCTTATGTACTAAATGTAATTATTACTAACTAGAATGCTTATTCTAACGAATTATATTCCTTCTCTATTTTCAGGTATGTATTTCCGGTGACCGAATTATGGCAGACGGTTAAGTATGACTTGCTAATTATATAGTCGAAGAGGTAAATTGGAGATCTGGCATTGGTCTGCTGTCTCCTAATGAAATTATTTTGCTAGCTACGGGCTGAAAATTAATTGGTTTCTAACCAAGTGTATTGAAAAGAGAACAATGGTATATAAAATTGAATTTGAAGAATCTAAATTCTTAAATTGAATAATTTAAATCCAATAGAGTGTAACCTAGGGCATTGTGAAAAAGCACTCATTTCTGAATTCTCGATCCACCGCACTTTATATTATGACAAATGTCAAAGTAAGCTCAGATGCCAAATTTCACAACATTCGGACTATTTTAGACTCCCGCCCATTTCGTCTGAAGTGTTTGACATTGGCGCAACATTGGGAAAATTTGAGGAAAAATATATCAAATACTATAACTTTTGAAGTAGCTCTCCAAAAGTTACAGTTCATGTTTTGCCTTTCTCATATAAAGAAGGGCTATGCAATCACTGCAAAAATCGATTTTTCAACCGAGGCCCGGAGTGCCGAGTGTCATATACCATTTGATTCAGTTTGTCGAGATCGGCAAATGTCTGTGTGTGTACGTATGTGTGTGTATGTGTGTGTCATTTAAACTCACAATTTTCTCAGAGAAGGCTGAACCGATTTTCACAAACTTAGTTTCATCTGAAAGATATAACGCTCCCGTAGCAGCTTGCTATGAAATTTTTAGTTGATCCGACTTCTGGTTCCGGAGTTACGGGTTGAAGAGTTCGGTCACACAGCAAATTCCCATATAAACTGGCACAACCATGATGTCCAAATGACGTAAAGCATATTAAAATGAGTTCAACATTACTCTAGTTTGCTGGTCTGGATCACTAAAGATAAATCAAAGCAGCTTTGACGACATTGGCCACCTATGACGGTTCATGATGCCTCCGGGGAACTCGCCAAGTTCCTAAGCAAATATCGCACCTATTACCCAGCGAATTCTCTACCAATTTTTACAAACTTGATTTCCAATGAAAGATACAGTAATGCCATTAACTGCTGCTGAATTTGATTTGGTTCTGACTCTTGGTTCCGGAGTTACCGGTTGGTTGGTAAGGTTGCACTGGAATTTCCCATATAAATCGGTACAATCGTAACACCGCAGAGGCTAAAAACTATTGAAATGGTCACCAAATTACTTCGATTCGCACGTCTAGATCACTGATTGCCAATCAAACATTCTTTGGATATATTGTCCACTATCGACGATTCCGGAAATCCCGGATTCCGGGCATATTCCCCAATTTAAGTCACATCGGTTCTTCGGTGATGACTGAACCGATGTTCTCAAACCAAGTCTCAAATGAAAGGCAACATTTGCGGTTGAGTATTGTGTCGCCACTCAGCACTCCCCCTCCCCACCCTTGCCCTCACACCTCGCTCCTTCATCACTCCTGTCCCTTTGGAACACCCTCACATCCGCATTTCCTTCATCCACCTCGTATACCGAAATAAGATGAAGGATTTCTGACGCATCCTCCACTCCCATTCTACTAAACACCCACCCGCTCCACTTCCAAACCCATTCCACCGGTATTTCAAAATATAACCACATGAAGATAATATTGAACTTATGTTGATCAAGTTAATTAAATATTAGGGGAGCCCGGGGCTAGTTGGTGGTTGGGGTAAGTTGGCGGAATCCCTTTGTCTTCGTTTTTATTAGACATATAGCGCTACCTCTCATTGTGTAGCTCAAGTTATGTGAAACCCATTATCCAATATGTTTTTGTTGAAAAACATTCTGTTTTGTAGAAGCTGTGGGCGATATTGTGTTTTCGAGCAATTTTTTTAAATTTTGAACTCTGTGTTAGTTGGGGTGATTTTAAATCTATTTCCCAATTGATTTTATTTTTCGATAGAGCGTGAAAAGAGCTTCCGTATAGATATTAAATCTATCCATGAATTAAAGTTATTTTTTAAATAGTTTTTTGTAAAATATGCGGTTGAAGTAAGTTGGCAGTGACGCACGCGGAAGTTGGCGCTACTATTTACAGTGCAAATATAGTCATCAAATATTTTTATTTTTGGAATTCACTCCAAAGTAAAACTTTGTGTATCTCGTCAATGCAGGGGATATTTACTTCGGCAAATCGCCTGAAGAATTTCAAAAAATATGCTTTTGAATATGGAATTTGACGCGTATTCCATATTCAAAAGCAAAAGTAAAATGACGGGGTATTGAGACTGAAATATATTGGCAATTGTCGGTTAATGTACAATTTTATTGAAAAGACATTCAGCACGAACCTTTGATATAATTGAATCTCCATTTTTCTGGCATATTCATACATACCGCCAACTTACCCCGGGGTAAATTGGCGCGATTTCAGCGCCACACATTTTTGTCTATAAAAACAAAGCCAATTCAACAAACACTGTGATAAAATTCAGGGATGTTGGCTACAGCCGCATGTTCTATTTCGCACGATCTATCTACTTCAAAGCGGTAAAAAATGTAAACTGAAAACACCGATAATTTCTCCATCATGAAATAACATTCAAAATGTTTCTTTTTTCTTTAGGTTTTTGTTGGCAAAATATAAAAAATTAGAAAAAGTGGGTTTTTTGAAATTTGAATTTTTATCATAAATTTTTGTTCTTGTGAAAAATAACACAAATTTTTTTTCAGTTTGCATTTTTTTCGTGCAGACGTATTCATTCTCTGTAACTCGTTTTCAAATAGTTTTACTATATAAAATAGTGAAAATCGAATAAAAATTTTTTGAAATTATTGCACGTAGAAACGTCTTACGCTCTTTTGAAAAATTGCTCTTGTATTAGAATATTGCAATTGCCAGAGAAAATCATGGAGATTCATAAACCGAACACAAATGTAAAGTAGCGTTTGAATCGACGATGATCATATTTTGCGGTCGGCCGGTTTTTCATGGAATCCCTCAAAAGGTAACTCCTTTCTTGCGGCTTTACAAAATTCTGTGTTCGTAGCTTTTAACAAAAAATGCAAAAAAAAATCCTCGTGGAATGCCTTGTGCATACTTGCGAACAGTGTTGTTACAGTCAATTTTCAGTTAGGAGGAAAGGGAAGAAGTATGTCTGTAGTTCAGCATATTTGCCTTTCAGGTGGGTTGAGTGGTTTTTTTTATATTTTGTCAACAAAAATTCAAAGAGAAATGAAGCATTTTGAATGTGATTGTATGATGGACAACTTATCGGTAAAATGTTTAGTTTAATTACAGTTCTCATGATTAGAATGACGAATTTATCGATTTAAGGGGTTTTATATTTTGAGGTCGTCCAAAAAATCGAATTTTTTTTTATTCTTCTATCGTAAAGCTCAGGTTCTTAAGAATGTTACCTCAAATTTTTATAGAGATCGGACGCAAAGTTATAGCGTTTTTCATCTTGCTTTCTTATGGAGGTGTTGCTTATACTTGAAACTTTAACGCGATTATCTCGAAATCATGTTTCCCAAAAGCATATTTGACTACGATTGCCGGATAAGTTTTCAACCGATATCAAAACTTTTTTTTTTGACTTGTTCTTAATTGAACTGCCTTGTCCTTGAACGATACCATTTTTTCGTCAAAATTTTCATGTTATTGTTATGGATTTTTTAATTTTTTTTAGCGTAAAATAGTGATTTTTTTGGATAAATCGTCCCCGTTTTCAAAAAGAAGAATTTTTTTTAATCGATCGTTCAAGGACACCACAGGTACATATACTAATGATTTTTTTTTAGTTTGGTGGTTTCTGTTGAGCTGGAATCGTAGTCACGACAAACCTCTTTAAAAAAAACCTGTTTTAATCCACCTAGTGGTGCGATTGTGCCTTTCTCATTTCTCTAAACTTTGGTACGGAGGCTTTTTATGTTCAACATAATCGTGGAAATGTCCATTACATTCTTAGTACACTTTGCACTTATACACAATGGCATGCCAGCCACGAACTTGATGAGCTACGTGTCGACGGTGAAACACTTGAAACAAAAAATATCCTACTCCATTAGCCTAATCAGCATTAGATCAATGTTATCTGCTTGCTAACTCATTTTGTCATGCGGGGCTGGGTATGTGAAGAGGGCGAAAGTTCCATGAACGAACGACTCCCCAGCTTAAATTGGTATGCTTTGTGATATAGTGGTGGTTTAAAGATGATGGGGTTGAAAGGGAGGGGTATGAGGGCTGGATGGGGTGGTGGTCTGAGGGGTGATTTAAAGAGATTTTTAAAGGAGGGGCGCGAACAGTAGAGGGGGGGGGGGTGTAACCCCTCTCCGTAAACCATCAACTACGCCCCTGTTAAAATCCAGAAACCCTAAACGAGTCGAAAAAAAAATTAGGTTGACGTTTTTCAGAGTGATTGCATAACCTTTCTATATGAGAAAGGCAAAAATGTGCCAAAATCCAAAAAAGTGAATCGTAGTCAAATTTTTTTTTCGAGTTTGCATCAAATCTCGACATTTCATGCACCTTGAACACATTTAGCATCAAAAATAAAAATTCTATTTTTAATTTTTCCTACAGTTTATATGAGAAATTTCTTTGTGGCCGCACTCTGAAACCCGTAATTCCGGAACCAGAATTCCGATCGATCCAAAATTCAATAGCAGCCGATGGGAAGGTTGCACCTTTCATTTGAGACTAAGTTTGGGTAAATCGGTCCAGCCATCTCTGAGAAAAAGGAGTGACATTATTTGACACATACGCACATACATACACACACACACATACACACACATACATACATACACACACATACAGACTTTTTCCGATCTCGACGAACTGAGTCGAATGGGATATTACACTCGGCCCTCCGGGCCGGGATTAGGTTAACGTTTTTCAGAGTGATTGCATAACCTTTCTATATGAGAAAGGCAAAAACACGTTTTGCGGAAATGGAGATATTCTGAGATATTCTCAAAACTTGCTTAGTTTTAGTATTATTAGCTCAATTGTTTTGATACAGGTTTTTATTTCTTTCAAAGCCCGACACAATGTGTCGAAAATTTTGCTCAATCTCATAAATAACCATATCTCATAATATTTTGGCTCGGGATTAGAGCTCTACAGTTGAAAAGATACCAGTGTTCGAGCAATCGCTCTTAGCATTTTGCTTTTGTAACATTGGTCTAATAGACTCGCAAAAATCACTTAACATTTTATGATGATTCTCAATTTAAGACAACATGATGTCGATTTTTTCTAACCTACAATCGTACAGACAAACAGGCTCCGTTTCAGTTAATACAAAATCAAATTAACCTTGATTTTGCACTAGGTGCCGCGAAAGTCTCGATTGAAGTGCGAACAAAGTAAAATAAGAACTCTCCCTGAAAAAAGCTAACCAACCCGTTCGTTGATTGGTTCCGGTTTTTTTAATTTTCTTATTGTTATCACGAATTTCTCTCCGCCGCCATTTAAAACAAACCATCATCAAGTGAAGACTTGGGTTTACCGGCCATCTTCATTACCCGGGCTTGCAAAACTGCTTCCAACAAGTGTTACTCCAAAAATGAATGATGACTAACAGAGCAGAGCTCTTCAGTCAATCGTTTCTATCGGGCCAAATAAAAAAAAAATACTGAAGAAAAGAAGTTATTCACGCTTTCTCAAATCAGAAATATGCATATACATAAAGATTTCGGTCGATGTGTTTACAAACAACGGCGCTGGGTTGGGACGAGTTTTTCTTCTTCTTTAGTCGTGCCAAAGGAATTCACCAAATGAGACCGTTTCGTTTTATTAATCTTTGCACGTCGCTTTGTTTATTATTTTCGCGAGTCGGCTTTTCGTGCCATTTTAAGTTAACCCTTTACTGTCGATCGAGTTATACTATCGATTTCGTTACTATTGGGGGTTTCAAGTTCAGTATTTCATCACATTTATTATTATATTGAATGTACTTATTTGTTTATTATTTTCCGTTGTCTACTGCTGTTTTATGTTTTTTCGTGGCTCTTTTAGCTTTGAGCTTCTTCATTTTCTTATTTTGATATCACACAACATTACATGCTCCAGCATAGCATAAAATTATTGTGTAGGCTAAAATTATACATTAAATAATGGTTGTCGTGCCAGCAAAGGGTTAGCTGATGTGAGCGAATTCAAATCGGACGTGTTTTGCTTCCTTAATTTTTTCTCGTCCTTCGCTTGTTCTTTCGAAGTATTAATTCCTGTTGTCACTTGGATGGATCGCGCATTTCTTGAATATCGAAACAGTAGTAGTTTATTCATTTCGTCTGTGGACTGAGTAGCAGCTTACATAAAACCAACTCTGTGCCGTGCGATTCGTTGTTTGCAAAGTTTTCATCAGCAGCACTCGAATTGAGCAACCGCTCTTTTAAGCGATGATTGTGACTTTTTGCGGGGGGCAGAAAAACTTTAAATTCTTGATACGTGAGATCTTTTTCAGCGAAATGACCTAGCATTAGTTTAAGGTTGCAGTCCCAGCCAGAAACACATAACAAAAAGATTTCAAAAGTATATCCCGTTTTGTTACTTGTTATAATTTTCTGTTATTTTAACTACTAACCAGACCTAATTTATAACACAAAATGTAACGAAAATTGATTTCTGTTACAATCTTGTTATTTCATTCTGATCGGGGCGGGTGGTTCAAATTGATAGAATTGACAGCTTAACTGCTAAGTTGATCGAAATCGTCAGTCAGTCAGAAACACTACTGGGACTTTGTAATCGTGAGTAATCGACATTTGCAATATACCCGATCAGAAACACATAACAGAAATATTTCAAAACTATATCTCACATTGTTACTTGTTATGAATTTTTGTTATTTTAACTACTAACGAGACCTAATTTATAACACAATATGATACAAAAATTGTGTTCTGATATAATCTTGTTATTTCATTCTGATCGGGTAAGGGAATTATCAAATCTAGTAGTTCTTCATCTTGATCTGTTATATTCTTAGGACTGCATTTTATTTTTATGTCACGATATGTTCAAACAATTTGATTTGCAGTAAATTTAGGTTAACATTTCGTTTTCGGTTCATCAGTATGGCACAGCCCACTTGACCAACATATATAGACTTTATTTCCAATAGATGGTAGTATAAACGTAAGTGAAATGGCACAGATAGTATCAGCGAGAGTGAAATGGTAAGGTAAATAAATACAAATAAATTATATTTAATTAACTTCAAGTAACCTTAAAAGTTACGCAAACTGAACATAAATAATTGCGGCAAAATTGAACTCCATGAAAGTACCATTTCATAAAGCCATCTTTTTGGACGCTGATTTTAGATGTTTCAATGTCCAATATTTTAGCCCAATATTCGTAGACTACTGTAGAAGTCGTAATAGCTAAACAAATCAAATCACATATGGTATGTCTAGATGACAATTAATTAACTCGTATTCTGATTAAATTGGAATTAAATTAAATTCCACTTTAGCCAGGCTCTTTTTACTATTCGCTTCCACGTACACCATCTGGATTCGATGCAGCTTTTCACTTCGGAGCACATGAAATCAGTCCCGCTAGCTTGGCACGGAAGCAAACCGTGCGAGTCCCGTCATACACAACAGTCAGGTCAACATTAGCCAATCAAACCAACCACGAAACGAACCCGACCAGTTCTGCTGAAGATAGCTCCCGAAGGTGGAACGCGAAGAAATACGTAGGTCACCACCCAACCATCTACCTCCCGTTCTACGTTTCCCACTGCTATTTCGCTCTTCTCTCTTTCTCTGTCTCTTTCTTTGTTCCGCATAGATGTGTAACAATTCAAAGTCAGCTGATTTCCGTCACAACAAAACAAATCAAAAAACTCCCATCTGTGTGCAGAGACTATAGTCAGGGTTGGTAGCTGATTGTAGTTGTGTGGTGATTGGTCGGTCTTTTCATTTTTCGTCGTCGTTTTGAACGAACGCTGAATCACGCACACTAACTTGGCCAGAGCTCACAGCGTTGCTATGGAGAAACGTGCGCTATGACGTCACTTGCGAAGTTTTGTAGACAGTCTGTGACAGTAGTGGTGGTAGGTAATGCTTGCTATAGCATGGATAGAAGAAGATGGTTCGTGAAAAAACTGCGCGCATGTTTATCAGTCATAGTACCTTGTTCTGCAACAAAATCGAGTGAGGATGAACGAGAGAACAAACTTATTGCGCGATTATGATATGATGTGGGTTCCGCTTCCTTGACTAACGGTGCTCAAATCGAAGATAGTTGAGACAATGGATATGGAAGTTTCGGTAGGGTAAGGGCGCCAATCAGGGTTACCATATTCACAGATTTTTCTATAATATCACAGATTTTTTTTCACAATTTTTGAACACAGATTCTTTTTTACAGATGACAGATTTTTGGCATTCTGTTGAAAATTTCACAGATTTTTGGAAATATTGTGATTTTTCACAGATTTTTTGGAAATTTATCACAGATTTTCACAGATTTTTTTTCCTATTTTAGTCATCACAGATGGTAAATAGATTTTTTTGGCCGAAACACAGATTTCAATGTGGCATCCCTGGCGCCAATAGTCGTGGAGCACTAACAGTTGCAGTAGTGAATGATACGCATAATTTCGGCGAAAATTGACAGAAAATATTTTTTTGCTTTGAATGCACAACTCAAATCAGGTACAGCCTCAAAATTATCATTTTTGAAATTTTTGAATAATTCTCGACAAACATATGATTATGACTTAAAAGCCAACTGTCGAAATTCTCTTTGAAAGGAAATTCCGGACAAACCGTTTCTCGCCAATCCCAGATGTTGGTAGTAAACAAAAGAGAAATGTTGTCTTTTTCATTAACTACCGTGAACAGTTTTCGACCAGTAACGGTTTGCCCGGAATTTCCTTTCAAAGTGAATTTTGACAGTTGGCTTTTAAGCCGTAATCATATGTTTGTCGAGAAATAATTGATTTATATACAACGAAGACCTAATTTTATTAGCCCCCTATTTTGTCAGCGTCACATGAAAATCCGCCTGATGCATTCGAGTAAATCTTTCTTTTGTGATTTTTTTTGATGCGAAATATTAGAAAAACGCAATGGGAGACCTCCTTACGGGAGATTTATACCAATAAGAAAGTGTCGTGAGGCTATATCTGTCGACTGAAGAAGAATATTTGAACGGTCTTGGGTTTTAAAGATTGAGAAAAAGAATGTCTCAATTTTATCAGTGGCCTCATTTTGCCAACCTAAAACACACCATGCGGCTGATGAAAACGGGTCTTCACTGTGATCAATTTCCCATCGAATGGAACAAACGGACCAACTAACTCAAAAACCCGTTAAAGCGACTGTAAAACATAAATTCCTGGTCTAAAATATCTTGATTCCGTACAAATTTATTCCAGAAAAGCCGAGAAGAAAAGAGCGCTTTAGTGGCAACTATTCATTAAAAATTAAATTCTCCTATAATTCAAAACAATTTTTTTGGAGTTGGGTCATTCTTGCACTGGCAATGTCAACACCTGTTCTAATAGATACACTACCCGCCAAAAGTATGGAATTGCTTCAATAAGTATTGCAATTCATCGAAATGCTTCACATCACCTAAAATAAATGAATGTGTAGCACTATATCGATATTTGTGATTTCGTGGGGCTAGTGAATTTTTGAACTTTTTTGATATACTTCTGAAAATTTAGAATCTCCTTAGCAAAGTTGTCTAGACAGTCGTACAGATTTTGATAAAACTCCTTCCGTACATTCTGCCCTTACAGTTGAAAAACTTACATTTTTACAATAATTTTAAAATATTGTGGAACATTGCTTAGAATCATTGAAAATGAAATGAATGAGACTGGGAAAATTAGAAAATGCTTCGATTTGATAGGTTTCAGATCTAAATAGAAATGCATAATTTCGAATAGGGTGGATGACGATCCAAATGAATAGAAAGTACTTGAATCTAACATAAATCAACACTGAAATGCTGTAAGCAGCGTTTCATCACTACTAGCACTATTTTCCCAACTGACTCTAAGTATCAGGGCGGCACAATTACTTCATCCAGATGATTCATTGTCTTTGGCTATTAACTAAGGAGGAGAGCTTGACTCATTTGACTAATCTTCCACGCTGGGAATGGCTGTGTGTCGGTTCTGATTTTTTTTCTTTTTTAACAGTCTCACAGCCAACAATCGACCAATGAAAAGTCCATTTGATTTAGACAAAAGGTCTTCCAAATCTTGCGCAAAAAAAATTAGAAGCAACCAATTCTCACCCATGTCTCGATATTGCTCGCAAATGATGTTGTCCCCAGCATCATTTTTACGCCATTCGTGCACAAACTGCACCAAATAGTCACTTTATGAGGATGAGATGGGCAGTTTAGTTTATTTAATACCCCAAACAAATGAAGCTCATCTAAAAGAAAAATAGTTGGCAATTAATCACAAACTGACTGAAAGGTCAGACTTTTTAAAATTTTAAGACATTTTTCAAACGCATATTTGTGGCGCGATAAAATTGTAGAAAAAACTGAACAAATTACAAAAATTATGTTACAGAATTAATTATGTCGACTCAGTATCAAAAAAATTGCGATTAATGTAAAACAGCCTTCATATCGTAGCATGTATGTCGTACATCCATAGAACCTTTAATATTTCTTGTGTTACATACTCACTCCCTCGCACCCACACACATACACAACCATATAATTTTATTTACAGATACTCCTACATAAATACAAACCCACGCGATTATACAAACGCATATGTGAACATACAGATGCTCGAGCTTTTCGCGACAATACAACTGTGTGATAAATGCGAACGTGAATATACAAAGGAACTTATCCACACATAAATACATCCACGATCTCGCAAAGATAAGAGCGCCCCTATTAAAATAACGCTTCATCACACGAATGTATAATCTCAGTCGTGAATCTGCAAACGCTCTTGCACACGCGGTTATACAATCGCCGCACATGTGGTTAAAGAAAGGTGTCAACACTTAAACATACGAACGCCCGCTTCCTACGACCACAGAAAGTTCCCGCGACAAGTTAACGAAACGAAAATACTCGACTGGCATTCGGGTGAAGTAAATTTCAAGCGTGGAACTTATCATTGCTGCATTTCCCCCGGATGAATGCACCATAATCTTGTCCGTCAGTTTACGAATGTATGTAACACACTAGCAGCTTGATTAACATATAGATATTCGAGTCTTTCGCGACAATACAAACCTGGACAGTAACGTGAACATGCAATAGCGATGATCATAGACGCATATCTACGCCCGTGATCTTGCAAACAAAAGCACCCGCTGATTAAGATTGTTCATCGGTGGCTTATAAAAACGTGTTACTTCGGATTTCTATGAACATGAAACCACAAAAGAAACAAATGATCTTTTGAATATTTTCGAACACATATTTATTCAAAACAAAAGTTTTTGAATGCTAAAATAAATACAAATGGCGTATTCATAAAAATCCTTGCACAGCAAGATACCTGAAACAAAAAATTCAAATGTTTTTCGGTAGGTTTTTCTGCACAGCACAGACTATTATGGTGATTGAGAGTTTAAATTTTGAATATTTTAGTCATTTTTCATAAAGTGCTCGATTCTTCGGAAGAGCGTTTTGAGAAGTAAGTGCGCTAATATAATTGTAAACTGAGATTTTTCAAATACATTTTTGGTTCAGTTTATGCAGAATATATAACTATACAAAGCGTTTACATTTTTTTGTAATCATGCACGGAATTTTGGAAAAACGTAGTTTAAGTTATTAGAAGGCTAAAAATCAAAATAAAGGAAACTTACAGGCATGAAATGTTAATCAGCTGGACTCTGAAACTTTGCAAGAATATTCTCAGATAATAATTGTAACGGTTGATGTCAAACAAAACAATCTTTTGAAGCTGACGAATTTATAAACGTTGTCTCAACTCTGAATATGCACACGTCCGTTCCCGCGCGATCATGAACAGCTCGGTGTTTAGTCGGATCGGATTAAGTGACATTGTATTGATTTCGAGAAAAGCGAATTTGAAGTTTGAATCGCAGCATCCTTTACGTTGTAATTCGAAATTAATATTTGTCATAATTCTTGCAAAATGTAACATATTGCAATTCTGGAAAAAGTCGAATATACCTGAAGACAATCTTTATCCTCTGCTATCCTTTGCTCACTTTTAAAGATTTTGCGACTTAGTCCGGTCTGATCGACCAATTGCATTGTAGCCTAGGTTCGGGCCTTTGGTTGGATCATACTCAACAAAAAAAAACAAAGTCATATGCACTAAAAAAGTTTTAGGGCGCCATAGCCCGTAACATTAGTGATATGGGGGAACTCACTCTCTTCTAGCTTTTGAATCGTACACTCAAAAGTAAATATCAGAGCTACAGCCCACGCGAATAGGCAATCGGTTTCATGATGATTCAAACAAATTATTACACTGGAAGTGCCAAGTTAGCACGCGTTCATTCGATCAAACACGTTAGCAGACAAACTCTCGTGTTCTTCGCGATAATACAAACCGATTACGCGAACATGCAATCATCCACACAAACTTACGGCCACAATCAGACAAACATTAAATTTATAAACGCGGTCTCATGTCCGAACATACACAGGAAGACGAGCTCTTATACACTAGAAAACAGACTTCAATTAGCCATAGCTGATAACTATAGTAGGGAAACTCACTCTCTTCTAATATCTGAACGGAATATCTGAAAATATGCACAGGAATCACCGACCACGGCAAACAAACATGCGAATAAATTTATACATATTTACATACATGTTGGCTTACGCAGAATACAAACACTCACATGATAAAACACGTTAACATACAAACGCTCGTATCACTCGCGATAATACAAACTGCAGAAATCTACATCTGCGATGTTCCGATGATTAAGATTTTTTAAGTTGCCTGATAAGGAGACCCTAAGGCAATATAAAAAAATCGTTTTTTTTTGCTTCAATCATTTAAATTAATTTCAGGGAAAATTCTCACAAAGTTTTAGAGTTAGCTGATTAACATCCCATACCTGTAAGTTTCCTTTAATTTATTTTTTTCGCTTCTAAATATTTTAAAAGCCCATTGTTTAACAACCATGGTTTTCAAAATTTCTTGCACGATTGCAAAAAACGGTGTTTTTTAGATAATTTAATTGGGAGCAGACTGAACTAAAAATGTTTTTAAAAATCCCATTTTACAATGAATAACCTTGTAAAGCACTTACTGCTAATAAGAAGTCTGAAAAATCGAGTACATTAGTAAAAATTACTAAAATAACTTTCAATCATCATACTAGTCTATCCTGTGCAGAAAAAGCGAGTGGGCGTAGCGTATTGGTAAATCGATTGCCTTGTACGCAGCGCACCTGGGTTCGAGTCCCGACCCCGCACATAGGGTTATAAATTTTTCCTAATGGTTAAAACCTCTATAATTGAAATAAAAAAAAGAAAAGCCTTTCGAATGAGAATTTTTTTGTTAGGGGCAAAAACTACGGGCTGAATCATGCATAGAGTTTTAATAGTCCGCGGCGACCCATTGCACGCAACTGTTTATTAAACCGCCATTGACATTCAAAAAACTTTGGAAAAGTCAATTTCTTTTTCTTGTTGCTTTCATGTTTAAAAAATCCTAAAATACACCCTTTTGTGAGCCACTGATGTAGAGGTCGCCTTAAGTGAAAATATTAGTCCTTTCGAATCTATAAATGCGAGTTGAAGCGCCAACATATAAACACCCGTTACCACACGACCAGGACGTCTCTACGCCCCCAGTATTAAGCCGTATACTCTATCGCACATTATGGGCCATTAAGATGATGAGATAAAACATGACGGCATATTTTGTTGGCTGTTAATGCGATGAGATAAAGCTATTCGTGCACAACTTCACATACATATTGGCACCAAGTTTCTATAAAGTTCTTAACTAAGATGGCCACCACTGGATTTCCTTAGTGGACAGAATATTTTACTGAAGAAATTGTATCTTTTTCGGGATCTTCACTGCAAAACAATTTGTTTTATAACGATTATTTTATTTTTCATATCAAATTTTCACGACACAATTATTAAGTTTCCACGGCCCGTACAGTTATGCTAGACAACATCAATACCTTGGTTGATATTTCAGAATTTCAATACCTAAACTTCACAACGATTTAAAAAAAGGGGACATTGTAGGCTTAGTTTGGTAATTGTCTAGTTTAGAAACTTTAGTGATAGAGGTCCAATTTTAATCCGGATTTTTACCAAAACGGTGTATTTTAACCTAAACAAACCGAATCCGAGAGAGGAAATGTAAAATATTTACCAAAGTTCCTTTACAATACTTCTAAAGTATAAAAAGTTCAAGTGGTTCGTCGAATCGAAATTCGCTCGCTTATTATTTTCGCTTGAGCTGCACTGTTAGGTGAACAAAGCCGGACTTTACGACCACAGAGAAGCCGTAATAGGTGGCCATAACAAAACTATTACCTCATTTCAACCAGACATCACCTTATAGTGACTGTTCGTGGCCGGCCGGCGGCACCACAAGCCAGACAGGCGACGGCGGACACACGAACCGAAGCAATAAAATGCGCGCATAAAACAATCGCATTTACCAACAGGTCTTTGTCCGACTGATGTACATTTTTTGTGAAAGTGTAAACATTGAATTCGTTGTTGTTTCCTTGTCTTCTAACCTCTCTCTCTCTGTCCCGATCCCAGACGCTTCGAATGACCGAAAACTGGTGGCCAAAAATGACCCAGCCCACCGTATCGTTACTCCTCCTGCCCCGCGCTCTGCGGCGGCTGAGGCCGGAACGAAAACACTCAGCAGACTTAATTTATTCGAGAAAAACTGAACAGTGCTTCGTGCGATCTTTGCTGCCTCACTCATCCGACGAGGTGTTTAAGCTTCCTTTTCTGTTTTATTTATTCAAAATAATTTAAACAACTCGGCTGTTAATCAAATGTTTCAATAACCCTCGGGGCTTGTTTTCATCGCTGCTCTGCGACTGCTGGTCTGGCTCTGGAATGGAAACAGCAGCAGCACCCAGTGCGGTGCTGCGTGATTGAAGGATGATCTCATTTTTGCAGTGCAACCTCACAACCAACACAGCACGTCCGGGAATCTGATCGCACCGTCATTAATGATTGCGATACACCCGTTCGTTTCCTTTGATTGATGGTGGTGGGGCGTTGTGAAGTTGGGTGACTGTTTAGATCTCGGCTCTGGTGGGATGCAACGTTGAAATGTTGTTTCAAGGTGCAATATAGTGTACGCGGGATATTTTAAAGGGTCTCGATAAATCTTATTCTCATTTTTCAAGCAATCGAAACATGTTGAACTGTAGAGTTAGAAGGATCGGTTAAGGAATTTTGGTGTGTTTTAATTCTTTGCTAACATTACGTTAAGCATCAAAAAGACGAGGGCTCTCATAGGCAAGATAAGCAACAATTTCCGTGTTACATTTGAGAATGAAAATGTTCAAAAGTTTTCGCTTTTTCAATTCCCTTTCTGATAATAAGGGGGCAGTTGATTTTTAATTTGTTTGGACCTTAGCGGCGGTGCTTTTTAATATCAACATGTTTAGGGCTTATTTTTTAAGGGTAAGTAATGTTGATGTAGACCATTACCGTTTGATTCCAGTGCCACTCATTACCGCCTAAAGAAGCATTATATGTTTCAGGCACGTTCACAAACTCCAGCGGAATCGTATTCGAGCACAGGCGGCTTCTCGTTTAGAGAGCCATTAACGCGAATTTCCAAGCGTTAAAAAATACGTACGTGAAAATGGATGACGCAGTTCCTAAAATTAATAATGTCTGTTGGATACGACGAAAGAAATTAAAATATTTCTGCTCGCTTATTAAGACAAAAATCTCCACTCCAGCAGGCTTTTCTCTGCTCCGAAATAAAGAAAAAAATCCTCTTTGTTTCTTACTGTCTGTGTTGGTATTTAGTCATTTTCAATGCCTTCAAAAGCACTTGTTGAAAATACCTCACACTATCAACGGTTCGATTTGCAATTTGAGCCGCATGATAGTACTAAGCGTAGGGCGTGTTGTGTGTAATAAAATACAGCGATGGATGACGGATGGTTGAGGCCCACCCCTATGAAACTGCCATGGCTTTTTTGACGATCTCTTTTATTGCCCGGTTTTTCTATCCATTACATCGACTCTATCAACATCCGGTACTTTGGAAACACGCTATACACGGTTCAGCGTATCTTATTTCCAACGGAGGTCCAGGACCTCAGTCCATAATGATATTCGCTGGTTCCAGTGTGTAAAATCGGTTTTGTGAATTTTATTAAAAAAGGTTGTTAAAGCTCAAAAATCTGATTTTATATCAGCATTGGTTAGCACGTCAGTTGGCTTTATTGTATTCCATTTATATGAATCTGTTCGTTATAATCTGATTTGAAGTGGTTGTGCTGCAAGAAACTTTATCGGAGATCATGCTAAATCCCATATCCCATTAGTTTAATGATAACGACTTTAATCAGTGATAAGATTGAATTTTGTAGTTTTAATAACAATGTTCTTCCAAATTAGCGGTGGTCGGCTATTTTCGTCCGCGTCCCTTATATCACTTATTTTTATAAAGTGATTCACCAGCAGTGCAATTTTTTAAAATGAACCACCTCGATTCTACAACTATTTTTTTTCCGATCTTATTTTAATATAAATAGTTCATTTCTTAATATTCTGATTTGCACATATTTTGTGGTATATTATTTTAAATGTTCTTTTATTTGATGGCATTGTAAGGGGAAACACATATCCGCCGGTTGATGTCAATCGAGCTGATATTCCTTTAGATTGAGCAAACTAGTTTCTTTGTTTGTTATGTGTTTATTAGACCAACTAGGAAACTAATCTAGTGGGTGCTTAATGCGCGTGGGGAATACGCATGGTCTTGTCTAAGTCTATTGGCCTTCCGCCGATAGTGGCAGAATGTGAGGGTGCGAACGGATCTAGCCGAGAAGACAATACCGTAAAAATGAATAGTTGTTCGGAGGTTGGCTCCAATGGGACTTTGATTTGACTGGTATCGATAATCGCAGGTCAATACGTATTGAAAATTCACCGCGTCTGTTTTAATGATTCTAATTTCAAGTTCCGTTATTGGTAACAAGCCCGTGCATCAGGTTAACGATCCTCTGTATTTCCCTTCAATGTTCGATATAATCGTTCGTATACGTGTATTTCACAAACAATCCGATATAGAAAATAGGAAATACTTTCGTTGATACAAAATCAGCACCGACACGATAAAAACCACGAAAAAATCGTCGCGTTATCGAATATTATTAAAAAATATAAGCAGTGCTCCTTATAGCCGGCTACCCGGAGTTCAAGTTGCTTATTTTGCTAATCGTATTAATACAACAAATGATAAATTTCCCGAATTCTCGGCAGCCGGCTGCCCAGAGCAATTATTACATGATAACGCTATTGGCACACTTACTAACAGCTATCCCCTTCCCGTGATACATGTGGAGATGCAGAGGATTCCTCGGTGTCTAGTAGCAACATGTATTGGACTAACATTCCTTCCTTTCCCAGAAGATCTGCACTCGGATGTGGCCGGCGTCGGTATTGATCAGAATGCACGGATCAGATTGTACAATGTGACTCATCATGTTATTCCCAAGCATGTTCTTTCATTGAACATTTTGCAACCTAATATGGTTCTAGTCAATTACGGAGTAGCAACTACGGGCGATCATAAGCATTAATCGTCCGCGGAGAAAGATGCCGGTACACAATTGTCATTAATAATAGTACCAAAATTTATACATGATAAATAATGCATTTTTACGAAACCTTTAAATACATAGATATGTCGACAAATGTCTCGAGACACTAAAAATAATCGCTTTTCGTTATTTTGTATTGTTTTTGGAATGCCGTGTTTCGCCAGAATGAAAAAGCAAGGAATAATAAAACCGTTCATATGCCGTTTGATTCAATCAAACATAAGCAACATTGCCGACTTCTTTTTTCTACAAACCGAACATTTCAAAATTATTTCAATAAACAATAAACCTATCAAATTCTCGACAGCCGGCTGCCCAAAGCAAGAAACACATGATAACACTACTAAGAGGTGCATAGATAGTATCACTCATCAAGGTGAATCCAGATTTGTGTAACCCTTTACCGCACCCCACTAACAATAACTCCCTCCCGCGGCAAACGTGAAGATGCACAGGGATACACGGTCTCCAGAACAACGTTTGTTACTCTAACATTTCTTCCCTTCCTCGATGACTGTAAGGACGTGGCCGGTGCCGTCATTGGCATTTCAAAGTATAGAACTCTCGAAACGTGCACATTGAGGATGGATAGCTACTTCCGGGACCCTTTCGTTAAATCTCTGAGCAATTTCGCTTGTTCTGGTCAATCACGGAGTAGGCACAGACTCTTCAGACAACAATAAGGACCTTACGAATTAGGATCATTTTTAAATTTTTAATGCAGAAACCAGTCAGTCCAAGTAGAGCAATCACGACCTGTGCTATAAATAGACGAACAAACAGACGAAGCTTGTCGAAAAAGACGACAAAGTGAACCCGGCGTAAGCTATCCTTAACAACTTTGATTAATAATATCATTCGGTTCCATCATCTGCGATGAATACTGAACGTAATTGCTTAGAATCAAATTTATTCACTGATTGAATTAAAAGGTCTTCAAAACGGCTAATATCATACGCTAGTAAATGTTCGCTTTGGTCATTGACCACACCGTCGATCTCTGCTTCGTGAGGTGGCACGTAGACACAGCGCTGGTTCCTAGAAAGTTTTTCAAGAAACAATTTCATTTGCCTTGTGCAGCGGCTCAGAGAGTGTGACACTGACCTCATAAACCACGCGTCACATGTTCGAGTCACGATCAGGACGGATTATTAGTGTCAGTAGGATAGTAGCACTAGCCATGCAATGTGCGCTAATAATCTGCTTTGAAGTCTGTTGAAATAGAGGTGAAAATTCCACAAAGGGACTGCAGTGTTGTAACTTCACTTGCTTATTTGCCTATGCCTGGACTGGACACTTTAACTCTAAGCTTATCCGGACGAACCTGGGTCACGGTTGGATATTGTTGCATCAGGTTATGTGAATTATTGTGAAGGTAAAGAGATTTTTTCTTTAGTCTGGAAAAAACACACATACGATCCGATCGAGTTCTAAGGATGAAATTAACTGTGGGAGAAACTTTATCTTGTGACGGACGTCTAACAACGTCCATTTGACCTTTCTGATTATGAAAGGTGATCGAAGTCATCCCTGTTTACGGTACCCTGTTCTGTTTTCTAGTTCTGTTTTCTCGGGTTATTTTTAAACTAGCCTCAAAAAATTCCCATTTGATCATATTACGCGATTTGTGACTTATATATGATTTTATTATTAATATAGTAATAAAATAAGATTCAAAATCCTCCGGGATATTGCAATGACCCCTGGTTTGGAACTCTTTTAAACTAGAAGTGTCCCATGCCAGGACTCCCGAAGATGACAAAATACTAAATAATCTTTGGCAGACCAAGGACGCGTGTTCCGTGTGGTAGATAGGATCTAAGGAAGATAAGTGTTAGTTCTGTACGTGCCGCGTGCCATTGCTTGTTTCAATTTGAAGAATGATTGGAAACCCTCACTTTTGTATTCGTATTTAAATTTAAACAATTTCAGTCCATCTGACACTGAGTCGTAATGAACTATAACTATGACTAAACTATACATAATAAACCTAAATTGACAACAAACGGTTCCGAAACTGTGCAGAACTAATGGCAAAGTCGAAGGTGTCCGTAAAATCATTGAAGCGATGGACCATTGCTAATGTTGGGCTATTGGCAGCGTAGTTAGTGCTGCGCATTTCAGTATGTAGCAGTGTTCGAGGACGAAGGACACGGGTTGGTGCGTACAGGTTAATTTGCGATAGGAGATCGGGAACATCATATTCAGCCAGAAGAAGCTCAGATACGAAGGTGGCTTGCGAGGCGTGCCTATGGCCTAGTCCTAATAATCGACAACGGTCTTCATATGGTGGCAAGTTCAGCGGATCATTCCAAGGCAATTGACGTAACGCATATCGAATAAATATTTTGTATATTTTGAACATAAAACCTAGTAGACGATTAGCTTTGTCAATGATCGCTGAGAAGTGATGGGTATACTTTAGCCTTTCATCTAGGATGACGCCCAAATCTTTTACATGGTCAACGCGTTGCAGCTGAGTTCCAGCGATGTTGTAGTTGAAAGTAAACATGTTCCTCGTTCGATGAAAGCTGATAACAAAGCATTTAGCAACACTAAGAACCATCATGTTTCTTTTACACCAACTGTAGAAGTTATCAACGAGATACTGTAGCTCACGGCAATCAGCTTCTTTCTTTATAACTAGAAATATTTTCAAGTCGTCAGCAAAGAACAGTTTTCCTCCACGCATCAAGATGAAAACCACATCATTCACGAGCAGTGTAAACAGTAACGGACCAAGCGTACTACCTTGAGGAACAAAATTGGTAACAAAATGCTCTCCTGCTGCCTGTGTGGCGGTCAGGCTGGAACCGTAAGGATCTTACTGATCCGGTTGACAATGGAAACCTTGGACTGATATTGCGATGGCAGGCAGTGGGAAGAAAAAAAATGTCTAGTATTTATAACAAAAATAATCAACAACAGCTGGTCTATTTGATTGTTACTCTTGTTCATGGCTTGAAGAAATCTATGGACGGAAATTCTTCTACTAACCCGCACTTAAGCTTTTAGTGGTAATTATGAAACTACTATAATAATGCCCTAAAATCTACAAAGTTTTGAATAATTTTCCAATCCACGCCGACCAGATCGCCAAAAAACAGGTCTTAAAGAAGTTTAAAAAAAGTTATTAGTTATTGCACACGCGACAAATACGTTAACATACAAACGCTTGCTTCCTTCGCGATCATCCACGCACACCGACGCCCGAGATATCTGAAACATGATTCCAACACGGTCATTAAGTAACGACTTTAAACAAGATCGATCATAGCCAAAGAATATTTAATCAAATGTGTAATTTCATCGTTATGGCAGAAAGTCCAGATTCAGTTTAAATAGATCGTCAAAGTTTATGTGCAGCTCGTCAAAGTGAATGTACAGCTCGTCAAATTTATTGTGTATTATTTGTACCGTTTGTGCCAGAAGAAAAATCCCCATATATTGACAATCCACTTACATGTCAGTGATATTAACGAGGAACGATAATAAGTTTTTGTAAGTTCTTGTAACATGTAATTCTAATTATTAAATTTAAAAAATTTCTACTCTGTTATTCCGCAATATAGTCTTCCCTGAAGAAGACGCACACAATTCGTCGAAACCTTGAGATTTCTCTACCCTCGGTCCTAGCAGCCTAGGTGCATGCTTTCAGTTGGACCAATGCAAGAAAAACACGTCGTTCATATCCACTATGCCACATGTTTCATGGCGACATGAGCAGGACATCTAGTATTTGTACCATGCACTGGAAATTAAGTATCAGTTTCACGGTCCGCGCAATCATTCAAGAATTCACGCGAACATGCGGATCAAAATCAAATTTATACATGCGAAGTTACATACACGCTAGCACACGCGACGTACAAACACCCACGCGATTGAACACGTTAACATACAAACGCTCGAGACCATCACGATGATACTCAAAGACGAACACGTAATCGCGATCACGCCCAAGATTTCACAAACACAAAAGTCCCCGATGACTTAGTCAACGCTATAGCACTTATAATCTAATCAAAGCGGTCTCAAACGTGATCAAATAAATGTTCATGCCCACGCGATTGTAAAGTTCTTCCCAAGTAGCAATTCTGGTGTTAAAAGGCACATTACTAGTGCATCCGAAGTTTTAAGAATGGCTTAAAGAATGCCATAAAACCTCAATCGTTACTAGGGCTATGCCCCCAACATCTGAACCGCACACTTAATATCACAATCAGACTCACAGATAGCTGCAATTGGTCTTAAGTAGTGTTTTACTGGGTGACACTTTCCGTTTCGCCTGCAATTGTAGTGAGTGATTCAGGCAGCCCTTCCGGTGACACAGCTCTACAGCTCCAGTAGAACAGCCCTAAAAAATAAGATTCAAATTCATGTTTGACACTAATAAGATCTTATGGTCGATGTCAAGTCAAAGCCATCTAAATACTAAAATCTCAAAAAGTGAGATAATGATCGAAAACCATCGAGCATTTCTTCTCCTATTATGAGCCATTGTAAAAAAATCTTTGCTCAACAAGTCTTCATTTTTATAAATTAACTGCATGGATAAACATTTCAGGAAATCGTTTAATCCAACTTTTTCCGGTTCATCGAACCGGTTTCGGTGCCCGGTATGGAATCGGCATAAAATTTGACCTTCAGTAAATCCGGTATATATATATATATAATCTTTTGCTATAGACAGTAAACACGCCTTTATCAGTGCGTTTTGCCTCGCACGTTGAACCGCGGCGACTCGTGTCATTCGTCGTACAATTACGTGAACCAATACAATCTGCAGCAGCAGCAACTGGTTCTTTATCTCCCTAGCCGAGCTCGGATTCTGCGGAATATTTCGCTTGGAATGGCATTTCGGATCCGAGCGAAGAGCGGATTTTAATCATCGCTGAACTAGTTTAATTTATTTTCCTCCATTGCAAGCACTTATTTCTTATCAGATGTTGAATGTCAAACAGGCAAACAGTGCCACAATGCCGGACGGCAGCGCGATTACGTTAAGTAACGCCGCAAACCTCGTCGTTCCTGATAAGAGAAGAAGGGCTGTGTCATTTTCCCCTGGCTGGTGCGCGACATGCGGGCTACCCGATTCGATGTGCTTAAAAATCACATCGGACAGTTGGGTCTGCTTGGTGACGCAAATCAGTCTCGGCCGATGAAGGTGTTATTGTTGTTGAAGAAACTTTTTCGCTTGCCCTTTATAACTTACGACCGGGCAAGTAAACAGGCGAGATAAGTGCCGCCTTGTTTGGGACGTTTTTCATCAAAAGTGCGACTGTTGTTCTACGGTGTGGTAACCGAGTCAGGGTGCAGTAAATTTCCACTGCCATGAACAATTATTTGTGTCTACTTTTTCAGCGAAGCGTTGGGAAATGGGGGAAATATTTAGCAACTCAAGCGCTAAACTAACCCATTAGTCACACTATAGGAAAATTGTTGTACATAGTTCTGATGGGTGTTTTCAATTAAAGTGACATTTCAAATCGTGCTTGTACGGTTCTAGATCGAGTTGTTGAAAGGCTTCGCGGCACTTTGTACTTTTTCATAGACTATTCAACGAAAATAGCTGACTGAAAATATAAACGCAATTGTTAAAATTTTAATGGCTCAAATAAAACAGTGCCTTTATTTCATCTTAATTCCTGGTAGCAACCACAACTTACGAAAACGATCTACTCCAGGTCGCACTAAGGCTAATTAACTTTAATTAAAACCAGGCCATAAAACTGCTGCACCAATTACCGACTACTTAGACCGACTGCAAGCATGGCAGGGAGAACGCGATCCCTTGCAGCAACCGCACATATGTTGCAATACGGTCTATCTGAGTGCGGGTGCGTCTGACGCGCCTTTGAATGAGGTTGCTTCAGTGAATTGACAGCACACGAAAGGGTACGATTCTAATTGGAACCTCCTTGGACTAGTTGTAACTCTTAACAAGCCATAGTTCGTCGTTTGTTTGAGTCCCAATCAGGAAAGTGCGTATGCATGTCGTAGATTCGAAATTTTATTTCAGTTTTAATTTTCCTTTTAATCAGCGCTTTTTTGTGGACCTTTAAGAGATAACACAGCTGTCTCTATTCTACACTAATCGCCTTAGACTGATCTCGCCAGTAAATTGAACCCTTCCGGGGATCAACCCAGCATAAGTTCGCATAAGAAACATCAATTAATGGTTGCGTGTTGTATTGCGTGCACGCTAAATACTCCGCACATTCGCCATCGTCGAACGAGGGAAATTTGAAACGGCAATTCATGCTGTGGTAATGTGGCCTACATGCTGAGTACCTCAAGTGGTCTGTCTGACCACTGTGTTTCGCATTCAAGCATTCTGCGGTGGTGGTCGGACTAATATGAAAGCAAGTTTGTTGGGCTTCTATGCTAATGGAATTTAGTAAATTTTACTTGTAGCTGCGATTCGTAGTACGTACTACAGCAGAAACTATCGTGCCGCAGATCGAAATCCGATATTGCGGATATACGAGAGTTTTAATCTCACCGATCATTATTAATTAAAAGCTTGCGAATCTCAATTTTTCCGTAGGAAAAATTTAGCCAACATTGACGATTTTGGTTGGAAAACAGGCGTGGATTTATTCTTTCAGATTATTTACCACTACTAAAAGAGATCGGGTTAGGGTTTTTGAGGCCGGAATTCGGACCTCACCAGAATCCGACTAAAGTTTTTTTTCGGGGATTTTACATCTTGGGTCGAATTTGCATTTCAAATTTCTAATTCTTGGATTTAAGTTTTTCGCTGTAGGTATTTCCATTTGTATTTGTATTTGTCATATTTACACCAACAGGCAATTCAAAGCCCCATTGATGTCTTAATGCTAAACTTATTGCTAACAGTCAAATCGTTACAAACTTTGATCAAAATAATTACAATACAGTGAAAGAAACAGCTATGAAGGAATCAGTCCAAATTAACTGGTCCGTTAAAGGTTCTGGAAAATCGTAGATGTAGATTTGGGCGAGACAAATTCTAGTCGAAAGCTGATGCGACTCGGTTGAAGATCCTTCTTAGGTCAGTAATGGTTCTGTGCATGCTATGCTTAGCGCGTCGAAATGGCAATCGGAGCATGAGGTTATTACGCGTTGTTCAAGGTGCGACATTTATGTTAATTTGTTCCAAGATGGCTGGGCAATCCAGATGACCTCGCAAAGTATCAGCAACGAACAAAGCCCTTGCTGTATTCCTTCAAACAAGCATGGATTCCAAACTAATTTCGTAACTTGGCAGACAGGCGGGATCTCTCCACGGCAACCTACGAAGCACAAACGTAAAAATCGTCGTTGCACAGACTCAACTCTCTCAATATCGTTGTTATAGTTTTGATTCAAAACTTCGCAGCAGTACTCCAGGATCAACCGTGACATAGAGCAGTACAGCGATTTGAGACAATAAATGTCCGTGCATCCCAGCATTCGAGATGCTTTGCTAACTGTATAGGAGACGTTCTGTTTAAACGTAAGCTGCGAATCTAGTATCACTCCTAGATACTTCACCTGACTAACGCGTTCAATTTCAGTATCCAGTAGACGGTAGTTAAAACAAAGCGGGTCTTTTTTGTGAGAACGATATCCCCGAGCACTTCTTTGGAATTACACACATACGGTTCATATTACACCAGTCAACGAAGGTTTCAAACTGTCTTTGGAGTAATCTACAATCTTCAGTAGAGCGGATGAGAAGAAACATCTTGAGATCGTCTGCGAAGGACAGGTGTGGAGTCTTCAGAACTTCAGAACATGTTGATCGTCATTCAGGTACTGCTTGCAGTGAGCCTGAAGAGGTTCCATGATCACCAGCTCGAACAACTGAAGTAATTTCACGGTAATTATTGATGTCTCGCTTATTACCCTTTTTATGGACTGGGAACATGTTCGCGGACTTCCAGCAGGATGGAAAAATGCCACTGGCAAGAGATGCTCGAAAGATGCCTAGAAGTGGAGTCGTTAAAACGTCGATGTACCTTTTCAAAAGTACTGAAGGAAGCCGCCGAGTCCCAAATTGAAAGACGATTGTAACCGAGAACAAGCTCTGTTAATCTTCGTTTCATTGACATCGATAGCGCTTAGAGTTTGGCTCACGACCGGAACTTGACTAACAGCGAGTTCAATTTGATCAACTGTTAAGGCCTCATCAGTGAGCACATTCGCGAATTTCTCCGAAAAAAAGTCTGCGCATATCCTGGGATGTGGTAGCTGCGCGGCCGTGGAAAGTCATGTTTTGGGTTCGACTTGAAATTTCGCTGAATGTTTTGTCGGTATTGAAAGAAACAATCTTGATTAGCTTGTTTATAAGCATGGTTGTGGCTGACGTAAAAGTTTCTAAGTGGGATTGTGCGATACTTAGTAAACCTTCGCAGAGCAGCTCTCTTAATGGACTTCAGCCGTCGCATCGTGCTCGTTTGGCAAGGAGGGCCGGTTTGTTGATGATGAACTTTCTTTGGGTCGTGCCTGTCAATAACATAACCGAAAACGTTGCAAAATGTGTGGAATGCGGTATCAACATCTTTGAGGTCCAGAATATTTAGCCAATCGAGAGTGGAGAAGAGGTCTGCGACACTGCGATGATCAGCTTTGTGGAAGTCCTATGAGACGAGGACCGGATGAACATTGTAATCGGGCGCCAGGGTGCGATCGATCGTGGCGATTAATGGTGGGTGATGTGCTACTGGTTTCACTAGAGAGGGAACCATCACTACTGATGTAGCAGAAACCTGATCGCTGACATAACAAAGATCAAGGTGATGGTTATTCTCGTTGGCAATAGGATTAATTTGTGGTAACGTGGCTGAGCTGTAGCTGTCAAGAAGCTTCGCCGCCCCTCAGTGATGAACGGAGTGATCGGAATCCGGGTAAAGAAATTCATTGCGGGAAAAAATTTTCATCGAAATGCTGGGGAGATTGAAATCTCTTAGTACGATCTTCTCATCAATCGATTTAGCGTCTTCGAGAATGGCAAAAACTGAGCTGCAGTGTGCGTCTACATATTCGATGTCACTCGGTCTGGTGGGACGTACAACTTACGGTCATCAAGCTCGATTATCATCCAGACCTGTTCGAGGCAATCTCAGCAAGTCTTCTCAACAACTCGTACCTTCAAGCTGCGATGAACTGCTACTAATACACCACCTTCAGTAGATTGACAGCTATTTTTAAGGTTCCGGTCGCAACGAAAAACCTCGTATCCAGTACCGAACACCTGTCTGGAAAGGAAGTCATCGTTTAACCACATTTCGATGAAGACGATGATATCAAAACTGTTATCGGAGACTGCAAGGCGATATTCCTCAACGGTTGAATTGATACCACCAACGTTTTGGTAGTATAGTAGCAGCTTGTCCCGTCGTTGTCCAAGGCTGGAATTCGAAGAGTTTTGAAGCAAAAAAGAGCTCACAGATGCTTCATACTTGTCTTCTGTAGGTTTGCGGAAGACCCCTCGTCCCTACTCTACCACAGGACCGGGACGGCTGTTGGTCGCTGGCTGGAAGGGCTCGACTGTGATGGGGGGACTAAGGGCTTCCTCAGGACTTCCTCAGTGTGCGTCCCGGTGACCGGGAAAACGGGAAACCGAGGGTTGTACTCAATGCAGTTTAACTAGGTACCACTCCTGAACGGCTGCGGGTCACTGGCATGAAAGGCGGAGTCTGATACCGATAGGAACATTGCGCAATTGACGGTGAGCTGGAATCGATGAACATTTCGGTGGTAGAAGGTTTCGAAATAGATGGATGCTTGCCGCCGCAATATGCAGTTTGGAAGATCCTTTTTCCACTCCCGCACACTGGACCGGGACGACTGGTGAACGCTGGCTGCAGTAGCTGGACTGTTGCGGGGGGATCGAGGGCTTCCATAGTACAAGCGGCGGTGCATCCCGGAGGCTAAAAAACTAATTAAACTAAAAACATGTTGGCTTCGGGGTGGGTCGGGCTTTGATCATTTCTATTCGATGTCAATTGCTATCAGCTTCTACTCTCATATGGTTACTGTGCAATGTTTGTTCGCTCCTGTCAGCTTAATTTACTGATCAGCTGTGTTACCGAGCGTAATCGAGTAACCAAAAATCGTAAACATCCAAATGTGCTTTTCAAGAAAGTTTAATATAAATTAAATTCTAAAAATTATCTAAATAATTTTTTTTTCTGGCAAGAAAAGTTTTAAAAATTGCAAAACATTCAATAGAAATGAAAAAAATAGATTAAGTAGTTAGTAAAGATGATTGAATCTGTCATCAATTCTCTTCTCATTTCCCAACGAATTGAAATACAATTTATTCAGTTTTGTAAATGGACCTTACTCATTTAAGGCTTCGATGATGTAAAGATTTCTCATGCGCAGCGAATTGATTTGTAATTATCAATAGTATGTATATTCAAAAGTGTCTGAGAACATCATAGATAGATCTTAAATTTAGTTATGAAGTGTGTGTTTCGACTCAATTTTATCAGAATCCGAGACTAACATAGAGCCGAATTCAGCTAGCGCCGGAATTAAGCTATCTTGAAAACCGGAAGCCGTTATGTTCCTGAGCAAACACCTAGTCAAACGTGATGTCCCACAGGAAAAGAAATTCTGGTAAAGCTAATGAGAATCAGTCGAATCTGATTCAAAATATCGTATTTCTACGGTTTTTCAAAACTGAATCACGTATAACGCTCTAATGCGAGTGGGAGACACAAAGCAGAACAGGAGACTTCTGAGAAGGAGAAAAATGAGAAGATAAATTCTTATATTGATTTATTTCAGGAATAGATAGATGAGGGACATATGGGGGACTTACCATAACATCTCGAACCGGCTATTCGGGTGGTCTTCCTCGGGCCTGGAGGGTAAACATTAGTCGAGACCTGGCGGAGCTGTACTCGGTGCACGCCCAGACAATGTGCTCGATATCGTGATAGCCGTCGCAACAAGCGCATATACCACTATCCACGAGCCCAATACGCCGGGGATGTTCATCCAGCGTGTAATAGTTTGACATCAGTTGGGACATCACACGAAAGAAGTCACGACCTACACCCATTCCCTTGAACCAAGCTTTCGTCGATACCTTAGGGACTATCGAATGTTTCCGAAAGTTCCCATTTCTTAACGAAAATTGCCAGCTTTCGAGGGTTCTCTGATGATTAATTCGTTGAAAGAAATTGGTATTTCATAAATGTCAGCTTCTAAAGCACCCCCCTTAGCTAAAGTATGTTTTCATCCCCCCGCGACTAATACTGAATGCAAACGCGTGCAATCAAGTATTTTCACCGGTTGGAGTAAGCGTACTGCAGCAGATCCTCACATGTCAAACTCATCGTTGATGTCGCCTTTAGACTGTACCCTTACTACTGGAATATACACATAATAGTCCCGCATACACCGCTCGCAGGCAGCAGTATCGTTTGTCTACTTTGAATTAGTCATCTCGGCTCTTACCTTGTCGGAGAAGCCGAGAACCGTTCTGTCAGGTCTTTCAAAATCTTTAAAATATACAATGGGACCGGTCGATAGCTCTCGATTTTTTTTTGGATCGGGGAGAGCCTATCACCTCCAGCTAGCTGGGAAGGGCGCCATCGACACCGTTAACGCACGGGGTCAGCACCCGCGCAGACGGGAAAAAGCACTAAATAAAAGTAAGAGATCACTTTTCTTTATATTTGTATCCCACGATACTCCAGTCCAGTTTATATAGCTGGCTATTGTTCGATTCTCACTGCGTGGACAAAACGCTGAGGAATGTGGCCTTGAAAATAAAACACAAAACGAAGCCGCACCGCACCCAAATTATAAAAAACATCCGAACTGTCTGAGAGTCATAGTACGAACGAAGAACCTGCCTTAAATTTAAACACAAATTTCTCAAATACTAAAATTTTCTTAAAAACTAGCTAGCTAAAATGTAATTAAAATGTTACCCAATTAAACCAAAATGCAACTAAAATTTTACTAAAATAAAAATAAATTGAAAATAATTCGAAAATTATACCAAAGATTCAACCGAAATTCAACTAAAATAAATTGGGATTTAGTAATAGTTAGTTTTTATCTTTAATCTAACCAGAATCTTGCAAAAAGTAAACTTGAATTTAATTAAAATTTAACTGAAATTTAACAAAATTTGTAATAAAATTTCGCGAAAATTTTGGAAAACTGAAACTCACATTTACCTAGATTTTTAATAAAGTCGTATTAGAATGTCACTAAAATTTGTTTCAATTTAACTAAAATCAATTGGACTTTAAATGAAACCAATCGAAACTATGGAAAAATTTATCTAAAATTCATCTAAAATTTGGCGTTACTTTTTGTCTTGTTTTCCTCGGGTTCGAAGTGAAAATCTTTTGCCGAGTTGCTGTCCGTCAATTTTGCAACGAGTTCCGTTCATATCACCTATCCAGCTTTGGCTACTTTCCAGATAGGGGAAACCGAGGAGAGTTCAAACAACGCCCATTGCTAGCGAAACCAAGCCGATATAAATCTGGCCAAAGTACTTTTGTTGTATATCTTTCCTATATGTTTAACAAAAGTATTTTTGAAAAAATTCCTAATGATATGGTTTTGCTAGAAATGGACTTTGTTTGAACTTTCCTTTGTTTCAACTCTCTTCGGTTTCCTCTACTGAGTTCACCGAAAATCTCTGCAAATCTCCTCCACACTCAATTCTTCTATACACCGTCGTAGATGGTCCTTGGCACCGGCTGTTTGGAAACTCCGAGCTCGTTACACAAACCCTTGGACACTGTTCGCTGCATTTCCGACGACTGCTTTCATATGCATGGCTTCCCGTATTTTCTCACCAACTCAGGTCCCTACTGATTATCGTTAGCATCTTCAATCGCCGTGATCACGCAACATTCCGAATAACCTCAGCCAGTATTACTGTCTTACGCTTCTTAGGCAGTTGGTCCAACTTTTTCTGTTATCGCATCGCACGTTCCATTATCTCAGCTTCCAGTTCAAACTGGTATGTGCCTAAAGTTGTTTTTCGCTCGCTGCCAATGTCAAATAAGTTGATTTCACCAAAATTGACTGTACAATCGATTGATCACGAAATTAGACGATAACGCTAGTTATTGTTTTCGGTTGCTATCTTATCACACATAGTTCTTTAATCGACTTGGTTTTCCAGAACTTCCTGGTTAAGTACAGATATAGCTGTATCAGAAGCTAAAAGTGCTTCGTATAACCATATTCTTCTTAGTGGCGGTGAAGTCAACAAGTCTAAGATCGTTTAAGTTCGTATGCTCGTGAATCTTCCAATATCCGGATCTGAATTTCTGCTTGTGGTTAATTTGAGCATCGAGATCTCCAATGACTATCTTGACATCATGAATTGGAAAGCGATTGTTTTATGTCCGTTTGCATCGCAGAGGTTTACGATTTTTTCCATATAAATTGAAAATGCAAATAGACTGTTATCGTTCTTCGTTCAACTATATTTACATAGAGTAGGCGACATACTGTTGCGAACTTTTATTACTGAACTGATGATTAAATAAAAATTTACATTTTACATTCGAAAGATATCTAAAGTTTGGCAGTCTTCAACATAACAATTATTTTTTCCTCATATAGGACAGATGAATTAATTTATGATTAGTTCACTCATCGGTCCCGAACTGTAGGTAAACCAGTCATGTGATCTGGACTCGATCAGAAAGAATTTTTAGTATTTATAAATCATATGACAGCAAAACTAATTGTGCTATTGTTCTGTACAAAATAATTGTATTACCATCATCATGTTATGTGTAAACAAATTCACGCATTTCATTAGCATACAACATGATAATCAATTGGTACAGGTGGCTGACTTGTGCTTCATCTGTATAATTTATATAGATCTAAACACTTTCATCATGCTGTTGAATTTATCGAAGCAACATAAACATGTTGGTTCGAATAAGACAAACGTCAATTGGCGGGGAGAAATCCTATTTCGGATTCGGAGAGCTGCATTTTTAGGACCAATTATTTTCGACGGTCTTATGGCATTTCTCTCCAGAAGGACGCCTTTCATTCGACAAGGGGAAATTTCAAAAGCAGTCACATAGATAGTTGCTACGACAACAAATACTTAGGCGTGTTTTGTAATATATATTACATACAGTGTTTTGATTTTTTTCACAAATGTCACAACCCGTCAACTAGTGCAATTCAACAGAAGCAGAATTAATAGCTTTTTTCTCTTTTTATTTTCAGTGCATCTGGAACGAGTGCAGTTGCAATTGACAACAAGATCGAGCAAGCTATGGTAAGTGAAAGGAAACACGGTACTATTCACGTAAATTTATCGGGTTCCTTGGATAAATATAAATGATTGTCTTAAAACACATGAAGGTTCTTGAAGGCGAAGTTCTTGTCCATGCACTTCAAGTAGCAAAGAGAGCATGATATTCTTATCTCTTTATTTATTTTTTATCATATGCGTATATTCAATGCTTCTTCAGTGTGTGTCCTTGTAGACCATCAAACATCTTTTGATGTGGAATATAAGTACTTTTGAAACATAAAAGAACTGTAACAATATACTGCTCTGATAGTGGTGAAACTAGGTTGTGAGATTTCTCGTGCTCGACTATCTTCGCTCAAAACAAAACCTTCATCAGAAACAAATTAAATCTTCTCCGTCTCCATTTCCCTGCAAAAAAAATATTTTCTTAGCACAAGCATCAATTGCACCCCAGTTATGCAACTGTTGGTACATTATGCCACCATGACTCCATAATGACCGGTAGCTGGTACTTTGTGAGTAGCTTCAGCACATTCAGCATCATATCTCTGGCGCTTTCTGGTACTCTTACTTAATTGGCTCATTATCCGCGCGAGAAATTACTGCTCCCTTGGGTCACAGCAATTCTCAATTACAGACCGACGGACAGACAGACAGACAGACGTTTCCTTCTGTGAGGTACGGTACAGTGTGCTGCGGATTGAAAGTGACTTGATGAACGGACGGCTCGGCAAGCGTGACGAATTCGCTCTCGGTCCATTTTAATGCAATCCATACAATCGCTCAACAACGTAACGCCAACGCCGGCGCAGCAGTTGTTTCTAATCAACTCCGATGCGCCAACCGGTTGACGAATGACTGTGCGTAATTAAAGTCACGCCGATTCGAAATGCGTTCACCTGGAAGTGAAGGTATAATCCCCTGCCGGGAGTATTTCAGATGTTTCTAGAAGCTCACATTCGAATGGACTGTTTGGTTCGGAGTAGAGTTAGGGCAAACGTACTTGTGTTTACAGTCGTTGTTGGAAACTTTACTCGTTAACATTTGTTTTCAATAAGCTGGACGCTTTGTACGTCGCACTGTTCAGGATTACCCTGAAACCAGTATTTATCAAATTTATTCGCATCCATGAAATTGTCGAGATGCATATATGTTTGCACTCGCATAGTACTCCTATTGCAGAAGTTTGACTCTTTATTTTGACAGACATCATGAACTAATTTTAACAAGAAGGAATATTGCGAGATTAAGCAATTCTGAACCGCACATTGAAATTAAGTATCAGATTCGCGGTTCGATCAATCATTCAAGAAAACACGCGAATATGCAAATGGCCTCATGGTCACAAAATTAAATTTATGCACGCCAATGCCCACGCGATCGAACACGTTAACATACAAACGATCGAGCCCTTCGCGATGATACTCGCGATCTTGAAGTCCCTACGCCCGTATATTTGTACCATACACTCAATATCATATTCCGAATCACGGTTCGCTGCAATTCGCCTTAAGCAATGTTTTAGTGGCTGACATTTCCCATTTCGTCTGCAATTGTAGTAAATCATTCTGACAGGGAGCTCCAGTAGGACAACTCCAACAAAGACAACCACTGTGCGAGTTAAAATCTTCTCTAAATAGTGTCGGTGCGCAGAGCAGTTTCGAAATATCGTAAACCCGTCGGAAACCAACTGAGGCTCTAGGGGAAATGTATGTTGAAGCAATGCAGAGGTCTAATTAATCAAGCAACTACTTCAAAGCTTTTTTGATGTTGAAGTACTCCTCCGTAAGAATCTTCTCGATTCCAACAACTAATATTAAAATCGTGAAATATGCGGTCAATTTTTTTCATTAAAAATTTAAAAGAATCGAGATCTGGGATAATGCCATTGTAATTCCGCTGTAAAATAGTGATCGAATCCGTGACCTCGTTCGATGAATTTGCCATCGAAAGATACAATCGTTGTAAGGAGGTGTCAGGTTTACAACCAACTGCACCAAGAATGTTTTTACTGCGCGGGGAGAAAGAAAAGTTATCGGGATGCTTTCAAGAAGGTCCGAAATATTGAAAGCTGCGAAACCGACCCACAATGTCAGAGTTTTATTGATCCATCGCTGAATTCCTTCTCCGGCTGAGACGTGGGAACACCTGGGAGTTTCAATATCTCAGGAAGTGTTGTGGGTTCCTTTGTGAACTCAGAATTCTAAGACCAGAAGCTACTTGCTTTGGGCACTGGTGCACCAGTGCTTCCGCGAGCTGCTTGGACGACCTTGAATAGACACCTTCTGGCCATTACAGTAAAACTGAGGGGAGGAATAATTGCTCCTCTTTCTGTTATTCGAGGCACAGCGGAAGATTCTGCAAAAGATCATTCTGCAAAACATCCCTGCAATTCTCACGGCATTTTACACAACGTTTGCCATTAATACAGTGCAAAACTCACGTCACAAGAAAGCAAACACGCAGTCGAACCTTGCCAAAGAGAAGATAGTTAGGTAGAGTAAACCCGACGAAGGTCTCCCGAAAATGAGTTTTAGTTGGCATAGGTTCTCTTCCCGTCAGTTGCGACTGATGCTGAATGCAATCGTTTGTAGTCACTGTATATCTACTGAGGGAAGCAGGGGGTCATTAAATTAACCAACCTCGTGTTTCAGCAGATCTGCTCAATTCAAACTCGAACCAGACACCACGCCATCGATTATGATCTGGTTTGCTGGTACATAGACTCTGTACTTATTAGTAAAAGACCAGCCATATCTTTTACCTAATTCAGACTATTCACTACCAGCCTAAGCTTATCAGGGCGAATTTTTGATATTTCAATCACAGCAAAATATCGTTCCGTCAGAGGTCCAAAAATCTCAAATAGATTTAAGAAAATTAGGTCTTTGACTAAAAAAATATCATAAATGGCCCGGTTCTGGAGAATAGGAATAGTTTCAACCGGGGAGTCTATTTTATTTTGACTTCCATCTTACCTTGAGATGAATCGTTTTTGCACACGCCTAGAACTAGGAGTCGCTTCTATTGACATTTTTTGTATATTTGCCAATTGAAAGTACAAACATATTGGAATGTAGAAGACATTAACCTTTAGTATACAAACCGTTAAAAATGTATCAAGTTTATACAAAGTACTTTTCTTGGTCTGACCTTTAATCTTTATACGTTTAATCGTTATACGAATTTTGGAGCTAACGCATTATTTATTTTTAACCGGTTTTCATTCTGAAGGTTCATCAATGCGGACTTTTCCGAATGAGAACTGAGATGAGATTCTTATGCTGTCGGATCTCAGTCCAATTTTTAAGCTTGATTTTCACATACGATTTTTACATTCTACTATATTTGAGGCGAGTTTTACGAAACATGTTCTGTTCTTGCGACTATTATTTTTCAGTCGTTAAATTGTGACGTAAAATTTGCTCTTTTTTCCACATCTACAGATCGTTTGCCAAACTAGATATTATTTGGCTAGTTTTACATTTCTTATAAAAGAAATGTATAGAATTCGCTCAAACTTTCAAGATTTTTTCCGAGACCCGGAGGGCCGAGTCTTATATACCAATCGACTCAGCTCGACGATTTGGGACAATGTCTGTGTGTGTGTGTATGTAACGGACAAATTCTCATTCATCAATGGCTGAACCGATCTTATCCAAACCAATTTTAAATGAAAGAACTAAAAAACAGTATGAACGCTATTAATTTGTTTTTGATTCTGATGTTTAGTTTTCAAGATATGAATGTTTGAATGCGTAAAAATGGCGTTTTTTGCAGTTTTTTTAATTATCTGCCGAAGTTGACAATATAGATTAACAATTCATATGTTTTTAGACAGCTTTAACGAATTCCTTTCGAACAAGCTATAGATTGTTGAAATCGGACTATTATCAAAAGAGATTTTCAACATTAAATGCGGACGAAAGATTTTTATCATTTCCCATTACCAGAAATATGACCAAAAACATGTAATCTATTATTAACGCCAAAACGGCTTATTTTAGGTCAATAGTATCTTCGGAGAATTTAATGGAGGAAATATGCCCTTTCTTTTGGTATTGTGCTTTTGCTGATTAATCCCCCTATGAGTGAGATATTTTCACAAATTTTCTTGGAAGTGATTATATCGAAATGATGCCTTCTACAAATTTGTAGCTCTTACTTTTGCGAATAACTTTACTGAAGACTTCATATATCTATTTTGAATACTTTAAAAGTTATGGCTTGTTGTTTGTGGATTACTCTTTGTCGCCTATTTATTGTTCAATATAGAAATAATCCATTGAAATAAGCCAAACATTATTTCGACAAATCGAATTTTGTATTTCATTTTTCTATCTACAACCGCTAGAAATAATCACCGCACCGAACACTTCCAAGTTGTCTGGAAGGAACTTGATAACTTATCAGTGCAAAAATGTTCATTTGTGCGAACCTTCTGACTGCAATTTTTCTAACTAATGACCATCGGATCGATCTGAAACATATCGGAAAATGAAAAGCCAAATAAATAACTCCAAGCAACGGCGTAGCCCAGAGAAGGTTTTGGGGTTTAACACCATACAACCCCCCCCCCCCCCCCACCACACCCAAAAAAAATATTGGATTGAAGTTGAAAATTTATTGATGCAGACTGATTTAATTCAATATTACAATAACAATTATCTGATCCGTAGATTGATAACCTGTTGTTGTAAACATCATGAGGACTTTTGATAAATTGTCGGAATGGGGTCCTGATATGTACCTGATCTATTGGTCTTCATTTCACAGTTGTCTAATAGCATCAATATCAAATTCCTGCCTGAAAACATTCCAATAGAAAATTACAGAGTTCTGTAATCAATCATAGTCCTCAGATTTATTTTCAAATTGATCTCGTTTTTGTAGAGATGTACTGTAATAAGGGTCTTTATTTAATAGGAAGAGAAGTTAAAATTGATTTAATGTCTATGAAACATAGAACTGCTCACCAAAAAATGCATAACTTTCAACATTTGCCAAAAATGTTTTTGCCTTTCTCATTCACTCTAAAATTCGTCAATCTAATCCCGACCCGGAGGGCCGAGTGTCATATGCCAATCGACTGAGTTCGTCGAGATCGGAAAATGTCTGTGTGTGTATGTATGTGTGTATGTGGAAAAAATGTGACCTCTGTTTCTCAGAGATGGCTGGACCGATTTGCACAAAGTTAGTCTCAAATGAAAGGTACAACCTTCCCATCGAATTGAATTTTTTATTGATTGGACTTCCGGTTCTGGAGTTACGAGTTGAAGAGTGCAACCACACAGCAAATTCCCATATAAACTGAAATGAAAAATTTTCAAAATCAAATTTGTATTTTGACTTTTTTTGGACTTTGGTACATTTTTGTCTTTCTCATATAGAAAGGTTATGCAATCACTCTAAAAATCGTTAATCATACCGGCCCGGAAGGAGTATGCAGTGAGGGGTAGCTACTTTAAAATTAAAACTAGTTTAAAATTTCTTAACAAGTTGAAAATTTTCGGCAGGATCTGGAGCTCCCGGACCTTTCTCCATGATCCGCCCCTGGTTTCAAGCGACGTTTCAGTATCACATAGTATCTCAAGATCGTGCCTGTCGATCCATTGTATGTATGTGCAAATCGTACTGAACATGTAATATTCATTTCCACCCCATTGTATTGAACATAACCAGCCATGGAATCGTAGTCTGGACAAATGAGACAAGCACAATTGCACCACTAGGTGGATTAAGACAGGTTTTTTTGGGAATGCGTCGAGTTGAGACGAAAACGTAATATGATTAATAACGAGGATAACACTTTCCGAATGTAGAGAGAAATTTATGAAAAATTACGATTTCCATTCGACTCTAGCAGGTTCTGATCGATTTTGATGAGCATTTTATTTTTGTTGTATGACCAATTGTATGTATAGGTCAAATGTTTAAAAACAGTAATTTAAGGTCAAGGTAGCATCATTTTGAAACCGCCAACTTCGGAGGTTTAGTATCTTCGATGAGTTTTACAAACGTTAAACAGCGCATCATTTGATAAAATAATTTTGACGGTATATCGTCCAAGAAGTATTTATGTTGATTTTTCTCAGGTTAATATTCATGACTACAATAAAGTCTCAACAAATTCGCTAGACACGAACTCTGTTACTATTTTCTGAAAAATTAATTCTGCATAATTTTAAAACTTCAAAAATTACGGTTTCGGAATTATGCCGTTTGGACAGTATGATCGATTTTCACCAAACCCCCACCAAACCGAATTTCTGGCTACGCCGCTGACTTCAAGTAAGTAGAAACAAAGTCGTTCTACACTCGTTCACAAGAAACTTCTTCGAATGCTGAATATCTATTATAATACATTGAAACCCTGATTTTATCAGCCAAATATGAACATATGTTTGATGGGCTCTAGCAGACGAACAAGACTGAATTCGAGTAAATCCTTTCTTGAGCATGTTTTCCTTATCATGAAGATGGAAATATGCAAAAATAAAAAGTTCATCATAATCAGAAATAGTTATCAGACTACATCAAGGGACGGGAAGAATATTTTAACAGCTTCAGTTTATTATAAAGAAAAAAAATTGCCCGATTTAGTCAATGTCCCCATTTTGTCACCCTAAAATACACCATGAGACTGATAAAAATGGGTCTTTATTGTATGTATTATTCACTGTGTTTCACATTAATAGGTACATTTCATTTTTGGGGATTTTTTATTGTATCGAACTACAACATTTTTTAGGTAATTTTCAAGGGGTTTTTTATAGACTTCTTCCAAAATTTGGCGAATCTATTCCAATTCGTATACCAATTAATTGGTATACTTAAGGGTTAATATGTTGCAGATAGAGAAAATACTGAAATTTTCAGCTTTTTTCTTACACAATATTACGAAAGATTATTAAACAATTTTTCTTAATAAGTTTGTGAAAATTATAAACTATTTGAAATTTTTTAATAGTATAATTTTTTTTTTTAACCGTGATTTTTTAATAAATAGTGACCATCGCTTCACAACGTAGTCTATTTTTCATGGCTTGCGGTGAGCACGATCTCTCGAATTGCTGAACTGAAAATTATGGAATAGAAATTAATTTTTAGTATTCTTTACTTTACTCGCCGCGCAGATAGCTCTGAATTAGACCCGCTGGTGCCCTAAGACGATTTCGCTAGATTTTCAGTGCACTGTGCACACAGTGCATTAACGCAAGTGACGGAAGGTTATCGAAAAGTTTCGTGAAAATGAAAATTCCAGTAATGATGATGATTTTCCCAAACGGTTCGTTTTCGAGAGGTTTTTATTTGTTCTTTGGCATTAGGATTAGCGATAATAATTCAAATCAAGGATACTACTGGGAAGTCACCTTTAGAAAAAGTCGATGTCGAAGTAAAATTTGGAACTATGCACGCATGCACTTCAGAGATAGCGTGATATCCGGAGCTGCGATTTCATTTCAACACTTTTTTGTGAAAATGGCGATACTTACAAATGTAAACATAAGGCTTTTTCATACATGCGAATGAGGGCTTTGAAACGCAACCAATTAACCTAAAAATTTTGATTCTACGATATTGCTTTCTTAAACTACAGCAAAAAATACAACGGGCGAAACTGTATTTTTGTTTGTTTATTTAAAGTTTCGCCCTCCACGCTCCATGCAAACAAACAGGGCGATACTTTTTTTGCTAGCAGTTTAGAAGCGAAACTGTCATTTTCGTATTTTTTTAGGATTATCAAGCTGATATCAGCTGTAAATAGTAACAATGATCGCTATTGAGAAAAACCCGGACGAAATCGGTGGTGTAGAACTGTAGTTATTGTAAAAAAACGTAAGAACGATACTTCAATGCTGATAGGTGGGACCGAAAAAGTAAACAATCGCCAAAAGGTAAAGTATAAACTTCAAATCGATTCAAAAAAAATGTGATTTTTTTGGCTCAGTATAATATATAACCCCTTTAGGAAAATTCAGTTTTCCCACCACAATTTAGATATTTTATTAACAGAGCATTAACAATAATTCGTAGCTATGTCTATTTTATGGGCCATTTTTTCGCTTCCCATTGATTTGATTTGAGATTTCTAGCACTGATGTTGTCCTATGCTGATTTGAGCGATTCTCTGAGTCCTGCCACTTTCCCATGTGTATGTGTTATCAAAAACATCGCGAAGCATCAAGTTCTAAATGTTCTCAAACGATATAATATCCGAAGAGAGTGATAAGAGTTATAAGAAATGTCTCATCACACTGTTAGGTGGATTAAAAGCGTTTTTTAATTATTTTTGGAATGATCATCATATAGCGAACAACATAATGTACCGTATCGATTTGCATAAGTTGTTTTCGGCGAAAAAATACCGAACGAGGCGAAAGACATAAAACTTGAAAGGTGGAGAAGTATTATTGCACGACTTCGGTGATCAAGTTCAAAAACGCTATATACGTACGAAAATGAAATTGCTACAAGCTAACCATGATCTTCGATCAATCCAACCAAACCATAGCTCAATGTTGATAGGATTTCTGTCAAAACGGCTTGATAGAAAATCTAATGAATTTTGGAACGGTTCTTGGAAAATTCTACATAGAACTAAACGTGATTGTTTTTTAGATATTTTTAAAAGTTGTTGGAAAAAGACACCGTGTCTTATCTAGCTTAGCTTAACTTAGTTGACTGCCCGTGAGTTTCCCGTGATTGATCGAATCCTATTGAAATTGCTTATTGAACCAATTCTGTGATACTTGGGAGTAGCACATCAAAGTCAACGTGCAACCTAAACAGACTAAGATTATAGTATGATCAATAACGTAGATGGCCACGTCCATGCAGGTCAATTTCGGGATGGCAAGGAATGTTAGTTCAACACTTGTGACTATTATGAATTCTGCATCATGCACAAGTGTCGCAGGATAGGATTAGTGTTAGTAGGTAGGGAATTGAATCAGGATATATCTTGGTAGATATTGTGATTTAGCTAAGCACTCACGCATTTTGTCTTTTCATTTTAGATCAAAGTTTTCAGGAGTGCGACCTCCAGTAGGCATTTTAAGGATTATTATTCCGCGGGTCATTACATAACAGGATAAAGCCATGTAGAATATAATAGAGTTATCTATTCATCTATAGACAATATGATCAATTTCCGATAATTCAAAACGAGCAATTTGAACTCCGAACAGCCGGTCATCGGGAGTATTGCTACTTGTTAACATTTCAATGATTATTTCCAAAGTTTGCAGTACAAAGCAAGCGCACAAAAAGTGAAAAAGATATCCTAAATGAATGTTAAAATTCAATGCTAAATGTTAATGACAAGTTGGCATCTCCACTCTCCCTATCAAACACGTTTCCAAAATTGGGTTGAATGCCAAATTGCAAACGACATGCGTAATAAATATAATAAACACAACGACAAAGGATTTTGACCCATCGGCGACCCAGAAGAAGAATGGATGGGAGAAGAGCAATACTGGCAAAGACCGACTACTATATGAGCGGTTCAAACTCTAAAGAGTGACACAGATTACTGCACTGGACGACTTTGAAGAAAGGACCAGGAATGCTATTTAACGAAGTTTTAGCTTCTGATGCCTCTACATTTCCTGACAGAGTGTAGTTCTAGAGTGTTCAAATTGTAATTTGTAATTTGTTTATTGAGGGCTTTAACCGGGTGGTCATTCGCCCGAGTGTGCAAATGTTTACCACTGTTTAGGGAAGCAAAAGTAGTACAAAGCTTGTGTCCGACGTTCATGAGACCTCAAGAAGTCACTTTTGGAGGTATTCGTCAATGTAGATTTGTCGGTAGACGGTTTCATGTTTAATAAAAAAAAATTACTTATTTTGACACATCTACAGATCGCTTGCCACACAATTTTTTTTGTGTAATTCGACAGACTTCATTTTTGGCCAATTCAAAAAAATCCTACTTGAAAGTTTGCTTTTTTCAAATACCGTTCTGAAACCAAAGCTTTGAAAGTTATACCTTGGCGTGGAAGAGCCGGTATATTAATTCATGCTGTTACTTGGTGTAGAATCAGACCTCATCCTTTACGGCTATTGTACAACCGTTAGAAGAAACCTAAAACGTTGGTACACAATCAGGAATAGCGAATCAGAAAAGGTGACTTATGTCAGTGATTTACTCAATATAGAATGGATAAAGGTTATGATGACTAAAGAACCGTCCAAGTTAAGTCTTTGGTACGGATCAATACCTTGACCCTAGTATGTTGTTAGTCGCCTCTTAAGATATGGGAGAGCAGGTTCCCAGTGGTTTTATTTTTTGCTGAAATAGTGATAAAAAAATTTTAGCGCGCCGAACACCACACGGCTTAGACACCGTGTCCTGTCCAGTGTGAACAAATTAACCCTGAAGCTTCCAATATTTAAAAAAAACTGTTTTTCGAAAGATAGTTCGGCCATAAATAGTGTGAACGCCGGCTATGAACTGAAGTGTTTTAATGATCACCAATAACAAAAATCGTCTATTTAGTGTTTACTTAGCACTAAAACCTAAAAGCGAGAGGTAGGTCTTAGAAAGAAACCTGCTAAGCTACTGTTAGCCGCTGCTGATGAAATTAGATGCAAGCTTTGCCTTCGCAAGCGCTCTACCAGTTATGGTAATTGAATGGTGTAGTGTAATAATGGTAGAGACAGCGCTTCGGCGGTCGGTTGACTATAGCCGAGCTGCAGAAATAATTATGCACTATCCGAGACGGCGGTTCTTTTCGCGGCTTAGAAGCTTGAAAGTGCGGCTCGGGCTCGGCTCTCTTAATTACATACCGCTTGGCAAAATAATTGCAGCAATCGCTTTTAGGCATACCTGAAGCGTACCGAATGTAAATTTTGTGCTTTAGACTTTTAAACTAGGATGATGTGTCTAGTGCGGAAAGGTTTCCAAATGTATTATGATTGCTTATCTGTGCTGAAATCTATATTTACGGATAATCGTATTGGCATTTAATCAATCTATCTCGCTTCAAAAAAGGATTATGTTGTTCGCAGTTTTGCTTCTAATTATCGAAATTCATAACAATTATTTTTTGCTTTCCTTCAATTCACCAAACTCATCAGGTCTTCAAATACAACTCGATACACTTGCGCATATGTGCGTCATGCTACCGCATTCCGATTCGCGTCCAATCGAAAATATTTTGAAAATTTTTCCCAAAATCCGACCCCACGAGGAAAACGGGGCGCATCCATGCGAATTCAGATCAAAGCTCTAGCAGATGGCACGCCAATTCGTTTATTACTCAATCATTCGAACTTGGCTAGCTATCGCTGCTCGTTTGCATCATCTGCAAATAAATAATCCGAAAACTGATGACCACTTCCGGAGCGAACCGCGCCCATCCAATATCACTGCCTCTTTACCATCGTTGCACCGACTCAACCCGCATAATCACGCTAATCAAAAAAACCGAAACGATTCCATCCATCCGATTAACGTAGCAAAATATGCAGGAGCCAAAAGCGAACCAGTTTGCCGCAACACAGCGGTAGTGGTGGACAAACCATCGCATCGAGGAGGCGTTTTTGCTATTTTGGTCCGGTGCCGAAAATAGCGCGAAAAAACCTTGATCGTCGCCGACGTTGTCTTCGTTGTTCACTTTACTTTGCATCGCCTGCGTGCCGGTCCGTCCCGGCCGTTTCGTGTGAACGATTCCGTTCGAGGTCGGCTTCATTCGAACAGGACTAGATTGGCACCGCATTGGAGCGTTGTTTACCTTTTTTTGCTGCTGGGCGGAGGAGGCCGGACTCGGCCCCGCGGATTCTTCTTGGCTTGCTTAGGACCAATAAATTTAAACTATTAATTTGTAGTTTTGTGTTTATAAGTGTAAAATTTGGCTATTAATACACGTTTGACGCTTTTCGGCGACGTCAACGAATAGGTGTCGAAGAAGTCACCTTTCCGCTCAATGACGGCGAAGGGTCCAGTGTCCGTCACAGGTAGTTGCAGCTGGTTTAGCTGGAATGTCAAATGTTTGTAGGTAAAGTTTCTGTGTGATCGACTATGTAAACAAAGCAATAGTTTCACTGCTGCCGGTAGCACTGGGGGGAGCGGGTAATTGTGTCAAGATTCATGATTATTTGTCTACTAGATTTTTCTTCGATGGGAAACTGGATAGTGGCACTGTTCGCATTCGCCTTCGTTTATGCTATATCCGCTGCGATGACTGGCTCCTCAGGGGCGTATAATTAGTTAAAATTTCAATAGCATCGAACAAGTTGAAAACACAAAATAGTTTCAAACGGTGCTACAAACATTTGCATATTACAATTAAAGCAAAATTCAAAAATTTGAAATTATTATCCTAATCATGTTAGTAGTGCTGCTAAACCGGTTGTGTCATCGTAGTTTATGTACAAATAATTTTTAAATTTTATTTTCTTCAGCTCCTGATCACTTTCAACAAATTTAGGATGCTTACAAAATGTTATTTTCAAAATTGCTCCATATCAATCTCCTTTCTTGTTTTAAAAATTATTCAGGGAGTGCTAATTTTACCACTTCCACAAATAGCCTGCAAGATCAAAATTCTTCCTGTGGAAATTTCAACTCTTTCTTCTTTCGGGCTCAGAATATGCTCAGGAATGGCAATTTCGTGCCACTGATAAAATATATTCGTAAATCGCTAGGCATTAGTTTCGTACAGAAAATTTTCATAAAATATACGGATTTTTCGTACATATCATGAATCGTTCGTAGTTCTATTGAAACACATTTATTTTTCGTTACTAATTTTTCGTGAAAACCACGAAACGGCTTTCGTTGGCTTATTACGAAACAGCTTCGTTCGGCAAACAAAGTGTTCGCTGTTATATACGAATATCTTTATAATATTTACAAGCATTATTCGTCAAACCGTATACGTCAAAAAGCTTCAATATGGAGTTATTGTTGCTATACGTCAGATAATTGGTCGGTGTTAAGTCAGACCGGACTAAGTGACAAAATATTGATTTCGAGAAAAACGGGTTTGAAGTTTGAATCGCAGCATCATCTACGTTATAATTGGAAATTATTTTTTCCCATAATTCTTGTTTATGGTTACATATTTCAAATCTGGCAAAAGTTGAATGTAGCTGAAGAAATTCTCTATCCAGTGTTGTAATTATCTCATTTTTTGATGTTTTGCGACTTAGTCCGGTCTGACTTAACACCGACCAATTGTTGATCATAACGACGGTCTCGGTCTGACTATTTAGTAGCCGTATCCGTGTTCGTCGGTTTCAGGAAGATTTCCTGAACCTCTTTCGCTTCCAGTTGTTCCAGAATCCGGAGCAGTATGAATCCGTTGAGCCATCGCGAACTGCTAGTTGGTTTTGTATGAATTAGTTTGCGCTTTCTCTGTCGGAGCAAAGCCAAAATAATATGCTACTTAATACGAAAACTTCTTTTAGATGAACGAAATGAATTCGTGCGACCAACGAGATTGTTCGTAATATGCACAAACGTTTATTAAAATAAACGAAACATTTCGTTTCAATCACGAAAAAATAATGCCGCTATCAACGATTACATTCGTGCAATGTACACTGAATAAATAAAATTTACGAAAAATGTCGTTCATCAAGCGGTCATTTCTTCATACCACAGTAAAATCGATTTGGCCACATCGATTTTTTTAAATAAAAAAATCGATGTTGTCAAACATGATCCCAAATGATCGACTGAAAACAATAAAAGGCTAATGAATACGAAAACTTTTCTAAGATAAACTAAATGAATTCGCGCCACCAACGTAATCGTTCATCATATACATAAACATTTATGGAAATAAACGAATCATTTTGTTTAATTCACAAAAAATTAAGTCGTTATCAACGTCGTCCTGCAATGTACACGAAATATGTAAAATTTACGAAAACTTTCATTCATCAAGCGGCCATTACTTCAAACCACAATCTTTCTAGTCCTCAGTGGAGGTGAGTAGGCTTAAATAAAATCGATTTTGCCAGATCGATCCTTTTTATTAGTTAAAAAAATCGTTGTTGTCAAACATCGATCCAAAAATATCGATTGAAAAAATAATATGCTAATGAATACGAAAACTTTCCTAAGATGAACGAAATAAATTCATGAGAGCAATGAAATCATTCGATATACATAAACGTTTATAAGAATAAACGAAATATTTCGTTTCATTCACGAAAAATAATGTCGTTATCAACGATAACATTCGTACAATTTAAACTAAATAAGTAAAATTTACGAAAACTTTCGTTCATCAAGCGGCCATTTCTTCGTACCACAATAAAATCGATTTGGCCACATCGATTTTTTAAATTAAATTAAATTAAAAACAGCATGATCACAAAAGATCGACTGAAAACAATAAAAGGATAACAAATACGAAAACTTTTCTAAGATAAACGAAATGAATTCGTGCGACCAACGAAATCGTTCGTAATATACAGATACTTTTATTAGAATAAACAAAACATTTCGTTTCATTCAAGAAAAATAATGTCGTTATCAACGATAACATTCGTGCAGTGTACATTAAATGTGTAAAATTTACGAAAGCTTTCGTTCACCAAGCGACCATTCTTGTTTATGAAATGAACGAAACCTACTATTTAGAATGCACGAAAATACTTTGTTGCAGAAAACGACGAATGAATTCGTGCATTGCATGATCGATTTTATGATATTTACGAATATATATTATCAGTGTGCCGAAATATTTTACTCCAGGGATTTGTAACGTAATTTTGTTCATCCAACTTGACTCATCTGAAAACACGTTACAATTTTTTTTGAAAAAATGCGTTCTCCACTGTCTCTAGAAGATCCCGATTGATTGAAATAATGAAAAATGCAGCAGTAAGTCCAGTAGGTGGCAGTTGTGTGTTTAATATAATGGCTAAATTAGATTTGGTATGCGATGTTTCGTTCTTACGCTATGTATTTATACATTAAGAGTCACAAGATCGAATAATTTTGAAACCGTCTACTTTAAGAGTATCTTCAAATAATGGTGAATAAACTTTCTAGAAGTAATGATGGAGAATAAAAAATAGTTAGAGACACGGTGTCTTCAGGAAACTTGTGGAAAAACAACTTTGTTATGGATAAGACCCGATCAGAAGAAGGTGAGTAGGTGAAAACCACTCTGTGCACGTGAAAGGCACAAATCCTAACTTAATAAAGTCATGGGTGCGTTTCGACTTCGTCTCACCAGAAACCGACACTAGCTTATTGTAGGAATAGATTTTAATTTAATTTAATTTTTTCTTTAATTTTTAAAACGGAAACACTATGTTTCCAAACAAACGACTAGTTAAACGTGATGTCACTGTGACTCATCGGCTTAACAGAACTTATGGTGTAACATCTAACTCACTAACACAAATCGCTTATTCTCTCATATACACTCACAATCATTCCAAACGTACAAACGTGGTCTTCGCGATAACACAAACCTGGTCACAAAAGCGAACGCCCGTGATCTCGCCAACATTCAAACACCCCGATAATTAAATGAACGTTTGAACCTAAAAATTTACTAACGCGGTCTCGAGAATCAACCCACCGCTCGCGCAATCATGAATCGGTCACGTCCGGAAGTCTATGCCCTTGATCCTAGCAACCCAAACTCATGCCTTCAGTTGGACCAATAGAAATAAAAACTAGACAAGACATCCACGCGCGATCATTGAAGAACACGCGAACATGCGAATGGCCACACGCTTATAAAAATAATGTGTCCACGCGAAGTTACATATACACTAGCACACGCGACAAAAACGTCAATATACAAACGCTCGAGGCGTTCGCGATCATCCACGCACAACCACACCCGTAAACTCGCAAATAGGATATCATCCCGATGACTAAGTGAACGGTTAAGCTCTTATAAATTCACAATCGCGGTCTTAACAGTGCCCAAATGCCCGTGTTCGCAGCTACACATTCCATGGCGACATAAAAGTCGAATTTATACACACGAAGTCGCATACACGCGACAAACAATCTTAGAAATGCTTGAGCCCTTCGCGATCATCCACGCAACCTACACCGACATGATAACATCCCGGTGATAATATGAACGTCTCAGCACTCATAAACATTCAAACGCGGTCTCAAGCGTGAAACTACAGTCTCCCGAACTAGGGCGAGCATGAATCGGTCACGTCCGGAAGTCTCTATCCTCGATTCCAGAAGTCTAGAAAGAAAGCTCTCATATCCACTGGACAACACATGACGGCGACATGACCGGTAACTCTGATATGGAGATATGGAGAAACTCACTCCCTGTCAGAATGTGATCCGTGCACCGAAAACTAAATATCAGAATGACGATCCGCGTGGCCCTCCAAGAATACCCGCGAATATGTGATTGGCCATAGGGTTCAAAATCGAATTTATTCACGCGAGCACACACAACAAACACGTCAACATACGAACGCTTAAGCCCTTCGCGATCATCTATACACACCTACGTTCGCGATCGCGCAAACTTTATAACACTCCGGTAACAATGTGCACGTTTTAATACTTACGAAGTTACAAACGCGGTCTTAAACTCGAACTCGCAAACGCGCGAGATCAAATCTTTATCCTTCCTTCTAGCAACTTAGGTCCATACATTCAGTTGGACCAATCAAAAAATAAAGCTCATATCCTCTAGACAACACGGCGACACGACTGGGAACTCTAGTGATATGGTAGAACCGACTTTGTTCTAGAATCTGAACCGCACACGAAAAATCAAGTATCAGATTCACAGTCCACGCGCGGTCATTTTAGAGCACAAGCGAATATGCGAAATATGGCACACGGTTTTAATATAGAATTTATACACGCGAAGTTATATACACGTTAGTACACGCGACATACAAACGCACACGCGATTAAACACGTTAACGTGCATTCGCTCGAGCCCTTCGCGATGATACACGCGATCGCGAAGTCTCCACAGCCGCACATATCTGAACCGTACAATGATTATCACATTCAGAATCACGGCCCGCTGCAATTGGCCTAAAGCAGTATTTTAGATTTTAGTATTTTTTTTGGCGCCATTGCCCGTCTCGTCTGCAGTTGTAGTATGTGATTCTGACTTTACTTTTTGGAACAGCATTATTTTTATGAATTGCTAAAAACGTCAAAGGTTATCCAACAAAAACTTAAATAACTCATACCCCATTAGCCGTAGCTATACTTTTTCTTCAGCAAAATCACGCCCCTGTATTCGGCTCAACTATATAAAGTGTTTCTATACTTTTAAAATTTTGTAGATACCCAGTTTTGAAGAAAAAATACTGAAAAACACAAAAATTTCACTTTTTGCTAAGTTTTAATGGATTTTAATAATCCGCTGTTATAATTCAAAATTTGTCAAACTAACTAACCAAACTTGTCCATTTGGATCTCCAGAAAGAGAAAAAATGCTGAAAAAAACTAAGACAGTTCAGGACCACTTCAATAGGCATAAATTGGAAAATTTATCCAAAATCGGCCCATTTTTCAAAAAATCAAAATTCGCCACCAGTAGGAAGCGTTTTAGCAAATTCACTCCGAAGAAGAAAGTGGTCCTAATACCCTAACCTTTTATTTAAGAAGTTAGCCCGATGACTTTTTTAACATGATGTCATTTTGGGACACCCTACTCTACAGCTCGAACGAACAAATTTGTGAGAATGAATGGAAATTGAATCGCCATGTTCACTGGTTCAATTTTTGACTTTTAGCTCCACCAAGCTCTACTGATTACTTTTATGGCTCTTAGTAATTGTGCAAATTTTGGTACCAATCGGTTGCGTCTACGGACCCTCCAAAAATTTCTAAGTTTATATGGAAATTAGTATGGAAAATCGGTTAAAATTGAAAATAAATTCTTAAAAAACTCACCTCATCAATCAATTCATTAGAACACTATATATTTCTTAAGGTATTCTTTTACTGAACAAATTCGTGGAACATTGTAAGTTTGTGAAAATTTGCTGAGAAAAGTTATTAACTAAAAAAGTAGCATGACTTCAAAACAAGTGGATTTTATTATTAATCATAGCAACCCTGTTTGAATAGCTGCATCTGTCATACGGGAGCGGCTGGTGGTAAGTCTAGTTTACACTTGTGTAACGATGGAGCTATTCAAACAGGGTTGCTATGATTAATAATAAAATCCACTTGTTTTGAAGTCATGCTGCTTATTTAGTTAATAGCTTTTCTCAGCGAATTTTCACAAACTTAAAATGTGCCACGAATCAGTTCAGTTGAAGAATACCTTTAGAAATATATAGCGTTCTCATGAATTGATTTTTGAGGTGATTTTTTTAAGATTTTTTTTTCAATTTTAACCGATTTTCCATACTAATTTCCATATAAACTTTGAAATTTTTGGAGGGTCGATAGACACAATCGATCGGTACCAAAATTTTCAGCATTACTAAGGTCTGTAAAAGGAATCAATAGAGCCGGGTGGAGCTAAAAGTCAAAAATTGAACCAGTCTAATTTACATAGATTCAGTTCAATATGAACTGATCTGCTAGTACCGATTGCGTGTCTCTGAGGAATGGCTCACAAGAATGATAATAAAATATAACTGCTTCCGGCAACAAGTTACCCAGGCCGTTTTCCTTCCTCCACATCAAATCTTTCTACCACTCACCTATGAATTGTGTTTTCATAGTTCGTTATTTTGCATATTTCGTTATTTTGCGAAATTTCTTTGTAATTGAACATGTCTGATAAATTCTCCACATTTACGATTTGCGTGGAATTTTAGTCCGTATGTGCCTTTAATTGTTCACTAGCGAAGCGAGATATGTTCGTGGCGACTGCCGTTGGTCCTGGTTTTGTAATTTACAATTTGTAAGTTTTGCAATCGTGTATTTCCGGTCAATGTTTTACGATCCGCGATTGAGCAGAATCTCTTTCCGACTAGGCAAAGATGAACAAAACTCACCAGTTCGCTATACTATAGTGAGTCGAATATTTTACTATCATTCATCGTACACCAATAGCACGAGTTGTCAGTGCTGAGTTCAGCAAAGTATATAATGTCCAGTGAACGTATACCAATAGATATGTGCAGGTAGGCCTGACTTGTAGAAGTCTCATTTGTTATGCAATGAGCCTTCTTATTGGTGAAATTTTGCCCTTGGTGGAGTTCTGCGCACGAACAAACCGTTACATAATCTCAAACTCATAGGGTAGCTGTTCCCTAGCCCACCATACCAACCTTTTGAACACATTAATTAGCACATTAACTTAAATGGTAAGTTGAAAATAGGGACGTTCGATTAATTTATTCTGCACACTGTGATTGATTGTAGTATGAAATGCACGAATTTGAGCTCAAATATAGATGATATAATTTGTGCGATTTCTGCTTCCAAACCAAATGAGAACAAAAATAGAACAAACTTCATTCGAACTATTCCTAGTCGCATTCTCAGACACAATGCTTCCGGTTTTGTTTGATGATACAGACATTGTTAACTCGCAGTCGCGTGACCCGATTCACTATCTGATGTGTATAAGGGAAACATTCTTAACATGGTCTAACCAAAGAAATACACAGAATGAGAGTGCTACAGAAAACACCAACACTTCATTCACGCCACATTCTAATCGCATTAAGGCAGAATGGCGAAAAAACTGTTTCAAATTACCTGCAGGCATGCAACAATGTACTATTTACTCGGTTATGTGTTCTATTATGCAAGAGACACCATGGGACGATTTCTTGCCGGGTCGTTTGTCTTCCCTTCAGCTTTGTCGCATGTAACCCTAAACCGAGCAATTATTTCATAACCATGCGTGACAATCTGACACAAACAAGAAGGGACGGAAAGACGACTCGTACTATTAACGTGGATCATTCTGAAATCCGATTATACCGAAGAGTGCTCTAACACTATTCTGATTTAGTTTTCTAACTCCGTACGTCGAGCGAAGATTTTGCTTGTGACACGCTGCCTGATTTCTTTCTGCTACTAATCAAGCAAACCAAGATAGCAACCACTACTTGAACAACGAAACTCGATTGACAGCGGGCTTGATTGACAGATTGATTGACGTGAAACCGATAACCGGAATGCAGAAATGTGCAACCCAAGCAGCGAAATCGTACCAAACTGTGGTTGTAATTTTGTGATTATTGCCATGGCACACGAGTTCTGTTTGAGGTTATTTTTCGAGGTTCCTCACGAAGTGCATATTTGATAGCGAGCGAGCTGGTTATCACGAAAATTTTATTTTCAAATGGGCATTGACTTTTTGAGCGATAAACGCGATTTTTTATTCAGGACAGCGCATGATCGGTCAATTTATAAATTATTGGCATTCCTCTCCGCTGGTGAGTCAGCCATTATTCGACTATTTCGAAAACGCAAGTTCCTTTCAGGTCGGTTTGAAGTCTTTTTTCGATTCCTTTTAAACTCAGTCGATTTTCAAAACAGATACATTTCAATCAAAGGATGCTAAACACTTCAATTCTGTCAGTTTTGGTGTATCTTTTGATTGGCAATTGTAACTAACCTGCCCCACTTTCCCAAGTTTGTATTCTAGACGGTTGAATGGAATTCACCGACGTCAAGTTAGGCCCAACAACAGCTGCATCATCTCACGACAAACTTTCCTAAAACACTCTCTCTAAGTCTCCATCCTATCCTGGCGACTACCCTCTATGACGACGACGGACGTTTCGTTGAGATCCGTGGGTTCAATAACACTTGCTCGCGCCAAAATGGAAAGCAATTCTTTCACCCGGACAGGTTCTGCTGAAAACGTTATAAAAACAGGCAAAAATAAATGCGCCCAGCTAACCGCTGACGGCTCGGCGGCTGGCTACGAGTGAAAACATCAAACCCACAGCTATCTCTGGCTGGGTGAATATGGAGGCATTTCTATAATTGGATTGACCTACATACTTTTTAAGGCGATTTTCTTTCTGCCTGTGCAAATATCAGTCGCACAAAAAAAAACCCTATCAGTGCGCTTGGCTTCGCTCGGTCCCGGCTCTCGAACGCTGCTCTGCCTGGGCTGGAGAAAGTGAAAATTCAGGCGCGCACGTATGATTAGTAAGACGAAAGCAAAAGTTGTCAAGCGAGTCGTGCCAGCAAAGCGTCCGCCCCAATATGGGCATGATGATCATAGAAGAGGGTACGCGCGGGTAGCAGAGATAATCGGAAGGAGATGATTTCGGTACGGTACGGTTGATCCGCGTATGAAGTGAGCGTGTAGAAGTGTTGCGAATCGATACGTACCTACGTCGAAAAATTCTGACAAATGTTAAATTTAGATGACTAACATAGTCGAAATAAAAAAGGAAAAAAGAAAAAGGAATCCATCGGCAGCGGTGGGTAGCCGCTGTAGACACAGCCATTGCCTTACACAATGTAGCAAACCTGCTACGACTGTAAGCACAGTGACAATAGTCTAATAAAATTCTATTCCGGCATTCGAACGGCAAACAGAGATGAACAGCAGCAATCATCATTAAGATTGATGCCAATCGTCGGCAGGTTTTCAGTGGTGATCTTGCGTGGCTTAATTTTGTCGGTTGTCACGGTAAAGATGGACACGTCTATAGATACCAGGACACATGTTAGTGAACTCGGGTGATTCGTAGTTATACTGCCTATGCTCGACCCTCATTAACAGAAGACAAAGATTAAGCCCGTACGATAATAATTCTGTTTTAATGACCCTGCCACTTCTAGTTTTCCGATCTGTTTACTTCACAGCCTTGCTCTCACTTGAGTACTATGGCTCTAATTTTCATAACTTTCCCTACCCAGTAATCTCTAGCTAATTGAATGTCGTTAAAATGTTAAATTTAGATGTTATGTCAATTTAGATGTTATGTACCGCTAACGCTATAAAAATACATTGTATTTTTAGAATTGTTATATCTGATGTGTAACGACGTTTCATCTAAAAATGAGAAAGTTTCTAAAACTTTCCCAAATTGGAATCCCCTAGAATGGTGGGTTTGACGGTATTGCAAAAATCATATGCTTTCGTGCATCAGTTTTAAATGGTCTCCGACAGACAATTGCTTTGAGATGTTTATTGCATTTCGTCTCGATATTGGTGCATCGAGGATACCGAGAGGGCTTATGGGCCTTTCATTATATTTAGTGTTTTTTCATACTTTTCACCAGCCCAAAGTAACGATCCATCATTAACGAAATGTAAAACAAGAAGCTTCTTAGTGTTAGTGTAGTAATATTGTAGTTTTTAATACGAGTGTACAATTGTTATGTGTTGGTCGCATGTCCATCTGTGTATGTGTTCGTCTAAGTCCCTTGTCAGCTGGGTTAGGGAATGGATACAGAACTGGCGTATCAGACTCGCGATCCGCGGTATATTCAAGAATCCCCACGACTTTTAAACACGATACAAAAACGTTAATATATAATCTCCCGTATCGTTGGCGATCATCCTCACACACCTAGGCCGAAAACATGGAAACGCCCGGGGATTAAGCGATTGTTTTAGCATTTATAAACATCCAAGATCACACGCGAATGGACACATGGTCATAAAATCGAAATTACACACGCGAAGTTACGTACACGCTAGCATACGCGACATACAAACGCCCACGTTGTCGAACATGTTAACTTACAAACGTCCGAGCCCTTCGCGATGATACACTAAGCCGAACATGCAATCGCGGACATCCACGCCCAAGATTTCATAAACACAAAACCGCTTCGATGATTTAGTGAACATAAATAAGAGCCCTTTCTCACGCGATCGTTTCACAATAAGAATCAGGGCCCACCGTAATCATCCTGAAATAGCGTTTAAATGGATGGTATTCCCCGTCTTGTGTGCAATTGTAGTGAGTGATTCCGATAGGGAGCCCTTCCGAGAACCCAGCTCTACAGCTCCAATTCACGAAAAAAATATGGGTTGACTATTTTTGTCCTCTCGAATGAGAATTTGAAGTTTGGCGGCTTGATATATGACATTAACTTCTGCACAAACTCTTCGTCAACTCCCCAGACTGCTTTTTTGTTTCAGTTTCTGTCCATTGAAGTAGCATCCTTAGTATTTTACCCTCTTCTCCAGTTTATTTTTTATGATATCCCAATACATTTCGATTGGTCGGAATTCCGTCAATCGACTTGGTACAACTTGGGAAATGGCGTTTTTACAAAACTTACTTTTTTTCTAATAAAAAAAAACGTTTTTTTTTTGTTGTTGCTCCCACCCATTTTGCCGAATTTTCAAATATTGGAAAATAATCGTGTGTCGGACGATAGCCTAGGGGATACAAAAGTAAATAAATTGTATTAGGCTATCAGCTCGCTGGATACTACGACCGACATTCTAAGGTCTTCAGATTGACCGGCTGGCAACGATCACGATACTGTGACAAAGTATACGGATCACACCAAGGCCTATGTTCCTTAGAACTAAGCGTATAAACTTTCTCTGCACTCTTCCCTAGTGATGCGGCTTCGAAACCGGCGATGTGAACTCGTGGATTGGATAAATTTAGATTGTAGATGTTTCAACCTTAAAGCTTCCTTCGGGTTAGATAAATATCTTAAGAAAAATCACTAACCCTAAGTCATAAGTTTGCATGACGCTTCATGCAAACATCATAAAATGGTTTCAATATCCCATAAATTCTCCAAACTATGGTTTTTATCTGCGATCTATCGGACCATGGTTCATGGTTATTTCATAGGTTAAACATATTACAAACACCACGAGCATGCAAGTATCATGGGCTTTTTGTTAGCCAAACGAGCACGTTACCATACGAACGTTCGCGTCCTTCGCGATGATACAAACTTGTTCACAAACGCGAACATACCATCTTGATCGTCCATGCAAATCTAAGCTCACGATCTCGCAAGCATTAAAACGCCCTGATGACTAAGTTCACATGTTAGCTCTTATTAACTTTTACACACTTTTTAACATCATCATTTAAACACCCTTTCCCACGCGATCATTAATCGTCCGTCCGTCGGTCGGAAGACCTCACCCTCGGACCTAGCAGCCCATGCCTATGCTCTCAGCTAGGTAATTCTAAAAAAATGGCTAACATGTTGTACATTAGACAACAAGGTTAAGGGCGCAATTGCCGGCTACTTTAGAGATATGGGGGAATGCACTAGCATCTGAACGATACTTTAAAAATTAAACATTAAAATCATGGCTCATGAGCAGTCAACAGCCCACGCGGATATGCGAGCGAGCGGCCACATGGTTACAAAAACGAATTTATAGACACGAAGTTACATACACGCAACATACAAATGAGCATACGATCAAACATACAAACGCTCAAGCTTAGCACGATAATACAAAGCAGGTCACAAACGAGGACCTCCATCCACACTTATGTTTGCGATCTCGCAAACATATCCACGCCCTGGTGATTAACTCAATCATAAAGTGACCAGGGTTCGTAGTAGCGGTTGCACGATACTGAAGCCGAGATCTCGCAATCATACCAGCACCCCCGTGATTAACTCAACGTGTTAGTCTTTTCGAATTCATATACTCGATTTCAAGTACAAGAATATATGTGAAACCGCTGTATCGATCGTTTATTTCATGATAGGTAAAGGTAATCAGTTGAAAAATGTTCGGTTCAATACAGTAGCCGTCTATTTTAAATGCTACCCCTATTCGTCCTAGTGTTCCCGAAGTGGAACATTTATTAAATATGCAAATGAAGCTTACACTCATGGTGGACGTCGTCATCCAGTTCCACCACATTCGTATTGCTGTACTGATAACATCAAAATCATTGGCCAGAGGAGAAAACTTTGCCAAGGAAAACAATTTACGACATGTCGTTGAACATGACAATGTTAGATTAAAGATACCCGGTTTATATAGACGATGATAAGATTGATGTGCGTCCGCACGATCTATCTCCGTGTACTAGCAATCAGTTCAATACAACTCTTATGTCGGAATAGAGAACGGTGGAATCCGTTAAGTTTGAAGCTTGGGGAAATTTTTTCCCAGGTATTTCAAACGGCGTTCGTGTCGTGAAAATCCAACTGACGAAGCCTATTCCTTCTTACTTGAACTTTCAGTTTGAAATAGTTGGCGTTACCGAATCTCAAATCACGCTGTGGGCATATGCAGGGCAGACCCCCTACGTGTCAGTTTTGTAACAAGAAGACACTACGGAAAACGATGTAAAAATATCTCTAACGAAACAACATCAATTGCAAGTAAACCCAACACACCGCTCTCATCAACATCAACTAAATCACAAACAGCTGTAGTTACTGTACGAACACGGCATTTCTGACCGTTGTGATGCGTCTGCTACCTCCCAAACAAACAACCAGTACCACCAACGATAAAGCAAATGACAAAAACACGGATATATGATCGTGATTATCCAAGACAGTTAATCGTGAGAAGCTATACCACATCAATAACGAGACCAGCATGGATGAAAACGATAAATCTAGAGAAAACGGACTAAGTTACCCCCAAGCAACAACAGGCGATGCAGGATCTTCGACAAGAAAGAAGGACACGAAACACATACACAAGATCCGATAGACTTATAATTTATTCGATTTCTTTATATTTATTTGCACATTGTAAATATTTAAAGGTCCACGGCTCAGTTAAGCTAACGCATGAAACCGTGTCAAATAAACTAAATATTGGATAGAAATGGTTCCTTGAATAATATTCCAAATTTTGTGAAATAGTTCACGTAAAAATTTCATGCCTGTTTGCAGTAGACTGCCCAGGAAAATGATGAATTTTTGAAAACTCAATCGGCCCACTCCTGAGTCGTTTCCTAGTCCCACCAGGAGTAATTTCTGCAAATTTGAAGCAAATCGAACAAACGGTTCTGAAATTTGTATAGTATGTTTCGACAATTTACATGGAGAAAACCTTAATTTTTATCGAAGTGAAGCGTATTAGGGACCATTCATAAATTACGTAATGCTTTTAGGGGGGAGGGGGTTCGACAAGTTGTTACATATTGTGACATAGGAGGGAGGGGGAGTAAGCTAGATCGTTACGTAACATGTTTTCACCGAAGAAAAAAAAATTTTCAAGGAATTTGTTACGTAATAGGGGAGGGGTAATAGGGGATAAAGAAATTTGTGACAATTTGTTACATGGGGGGAGGGGGAGTCAAATTTGGGCAATTTTTGCGTTACGTAATTTATGAATGATCCTTTATTAGTACTCGATTCCCACCAATCATACATTTTTGTGAAATAATAGTTATGTTTAGCTCAATAGCATATTTAGAAAAATTTTGATGCATAATATGAGCCATGTTTTGGTAAGAAAATTGTAGTTCCACCTGTAACCGCCTAGGGGCGCTAACACTATTTTTTCATAGAAGAGAGATAGAATATAGAGATGTTCGGAAGAATTACTGGAAAATGCCTGTTCTACAACTTTGCAGAATTTCTATCTCTCTCCGTTAAAAAGTTAGGTTTGGCGCCCTCTATACGGTAACATGTGGAACTTAAATTTTCTAACCAAAACATGGCTCGTATTATTTACTATAATTCTGAGCATGCTATTGAGTTAAACCTAACCATTATTTCACAAAAATGTTTAGTTTGTTAAACTTCGTTTAAAGTTTCGTAACTTCTTTTAACAAAGTCAGATTGGCCGCCAGTCTTCGACAAAGTTGTAGACAATTGAATTATCTTTCTTATTTTCACATACAGTGATAACACGATGTATATAGTGCCACCTAGCGGTGAAAATGCGAGCTAGTGGATTTTCTCCATGAAAATTATAAAACAATCTCATACAAACTTTAGGCACTTTGGTCCGGTAGTTTAATTTGTCCAAATGCTTCAAATTTGGAGCAAGTACTACTGGTGGGACTAGGAATCGATTCAGGAGTGGGCCGATAGGGGCATTTTTTTCTTGTCACTCTAGTGTGCAGAGTTGTGCGTGAAATTAAAATTGTTGTACTGGTAATCATGAACCATTTGACGAATTCATGAATATTATTTTATGATTTTGTGAACTCTCACGATCACAAATTGTGAGTCGTGACTAATATACTAGGAATCATGAACACGTTCTCGAAGACATGAATAATATTTTATGATTTTCTGAATTATTTCACGGGCACGAATGATGGGTTGGTACTAATATATTAGGAATCATGATTCAGTCCACGAGTATTGAAAGGGTTCATTAATGATATTCTGAGTTTCGCGAAGTAGTTCACGAGAATATATTCAGATTGTTTTGATTTTGGTGAACTAATTCATATCCACGAAAACCAGATCATGGTCAATATGTAATAAATCATGAATCAGTTCACGTCGTATGGTGCGATTCCGAATAAGATTTCTAAATATGTGAATAAAATCACGAGCCAACCTGTGGTTTATGAATAATGTTCATGAAGTTGTAAACTAGCTCGGGAAAAGAAAATGGATTTGGATACATAGCGGAAACCGTGACTGAAGTTCACAAAACAAAACAAATATCTCCATTAATAAAAGCGTTATGCAGTGCAGGCCTGAACGTAAATTGAACATAATTATAAAACACATGATTTTTAATCATGGTTCTGTTTTCTTAAAGTAAAAACATTATTGTTCCAGAATTCATGACACTTAATGGTATTAGATTTTGGGAACATTTTTTCCGTCTACCAAGGGCTGCTCATTAGACTAGTTCGTGATTGTAAGGAAAAAATTATAAATTATTAAAATTGGCGAGCGCAGCGCTGTTTGAGTCTCTTTTGTAGTCCCATATGGTAATGCAAATTTTGTGAGCGATTAGTTTCTCTTCGGATTTGCGTTTAAAGTATGTATGAAAATTAGTATGGGAAAATATGTTTTTTGCATCTCCGCTCATACAGATCACAATTCCACTCAAATTGATACACCGATGCAATAAAAGAGTAGTCCAGAATGTGTTCAACAATTTTCAACAACAATAGTAACTTATTAGTACCCCCTTCCCCCTTTGTTCAAAGAGAAAGATTCTTTGAACAAAGGAGAGGAAGGGCAAAATAACTTAAACCTTCGAACCCTTCTTAAGGGAAACAGAAACAACTAGAACAGATTCCTTTGTGTAATTTGAATTTATTTAGAATAACGACATTTTAAACAAAATATCACAAAATAATGTATAAATATGGAGATCAATAAGCCGATTAAGCTCATCAATATGAATTAGTGCAACATCAACTTCTCGCCATCGAACGAATAGCTACCTCGCTATCGACGCCTTTTTTTCCATTCCATTGTATTTTTATCTACACACTTTTGTCATTTATTAATAAACTTATAGATTCGAAGGTGATTAGTATTCCTGGCAAGCACATCGGAAAACCGGCTCGGGGGCAGCGCATTTGAAGAAACCTGTTGTTGTTTGTCATTCAAAACCGACTTAGTCCGGAATTCGACATCACGTGCGTCGACGATCAAAGCCATCTGATGCGATGTCAGCAGAACCTGTTTCGGAAGAAATAATTGCTCCAATGCAGATTAACTTTTCGAGAACCGCGCTGCCCCGCGATAGGGCGTAGACTCATGGCAAACATATGTGACTTTTTGAAACTCACACTGATCATACATAATACCTGTTTGCAATGGTATACATACTAAAAAAACGCGTTGCTTTTTATTTTGTTTATATTGAAATGAAACATTTAGACAATCATGGATCCGAATTCTTTGCATGATTCGTGATTTGGTTTCAAAGCATAATTTGCGATATTTTTAAAATTCATATCAATTTTTGAACGTGGTAAAAGGCAGTCAATCATCTCTTCACTCTGTTTTATCGACATCTTGCATGGAACATGTTTTTGATACAAGTTCTATTGCATTCAGTACGTTGCTTAAGGTCACACGAGGCGACAAGACATATGCCACAAAAATATTCACTATGGATTTTGTTCTAGCTATTCCAATGCGGCAACAGCAACACCGTTGAAATAGGTGCAACAAAATCCATAGGGCATATTTTTTGTTGCGTGTGTCCTCTATTTTTTGGATGTTTGGTTACCAATGATTTTCCAAAAATCAAGAAAAACTAAAAGCGCATTTCGTAGTAGTTGTTTTTATTTATAACGAAATTTCATTTGAAATACTCTTAAGCTACTATTAATAGAATAGTTCGTTGATTTGTTCGTTCTTCGAAAAATTCTCTTACTAAGCTATCGTATGCAAACAGCCCCCTGCTAGTCCGGAAGAAGCACTCTACTTTTGCTAATCAATCCCCTACCCAATCGCGTCCTTGAAATTCGTTTTTGTTCTACGTCTATCGCTATCAATTTTATAGATTCCGCGCCACCACACGTCGTAAGCTTTGCTTAAGCTAAACATATATAAATATGTTTACATAATCTATTTCTTTTTTCGGCTCCGATTGTACACCAGACCTAGTGGACGTGATCCGACAGCGACTATATTGGTTCCAAGATTGCCGGTTCGTGTTCTTATCAGCGACAGTCGAAACCGTAATGGTTCAGACTCGTACGAATATCTGAAACTGACCGGCTCGATTACGATTATTCCGGCACGTTTCCCCGGAGAACTATGCGCTGTTTGATGGATTCGATGGACTAACGGAACAATAATGATCAATGATGTCGTTTACGGCGGCGGTGGCGGCAGCTGTAGTCAGTGGAAAAAAACAAAGAAGTACTCAGCTGTTTATAAGGACATCAGGTTGTTTGCTTTCGTCCAACAATAAATAGGCGAACATGCGATGGATGATTGTCCGGGACAAACAAGGCGCAATCGGTCGTAAGCTGGCATGATAGCAGACACAAAAAGAAGGCAATTGTGAACAGAAAGTAACTCACAAATGGATTGATGCTTTACGGCGTTCGATCAGTTGTGTCTTTGAGTCTAGTCGCGAATCACACCATTAGGGGGAAAGTACACAACTTATCATGTGGGCTGTGTGAGGTTTCATTTTTTCTATTAACGCCCCATTAGCGTAATAAGGATCGTGCGTCTTTAAAAAATACAGCCTCTAATCTATGACCGTCAACGTATAAACCAAATCCTTAATTCTTTGTCACAGAGACACCCTTCGTTGCTACTTCTGTTCTTATTACGTGATTTTGTTATTACCTGTCATCTGACCCATTTAATGGTCATCAACTCGATTTAAATTAAAATAACTTCAGTATTTCCTTAAGATAACTTCAAGCCTATAAACTGCAAAGTCGTTCGAAGTAATAAGCATTCAGGGAATTGATAAAACCAATATTCGCCTCATACTAGATAGGATAAAGAATTTGTTTAATGCAAATCCATGATCCATGATGGAAAAGAACATATTTTTATCAATCAACCTTTTATTATTAATTGGATAAACTAATCGTTAATTTTTCTCTTCTATTTCAGGTATGTATAACTTAATGGCTGAGTATATGTTATATTATTTTCCTACTTGACGCAGTAATAACTATCGATTCCGATTAAATTTAATCTTGAAAGACACACCACACACATTTACTATAGAGGAACACTCAAGTTTGAAATGGGGTCACCCAAGTTTCGCCCCCCTCGGCGCGAACGCAACTTGAGATCTTTCGCACTATCTGACATTGATGAAGCAGTCCTCGAAACATCAGAGTGCAGTTCTAAATTCCAGATGCCTAGCACGTCCGCTGCAGCAATGTGCTTTGCAATTTGCACAAAATGCAAATGTTTGACTTTGGTAAACACTTTCAGCCGGCGATCACACCGTCCGACTATGCGCTGGCGCGCGCGCGTGTTCCCATACCAAGTACTACCCTCAAATAGCGATCCGGCTCGATCTGGAATGTCTTTTATCAATATTGGTGCATATTACAATAAATTGCTCTACTTGCGTCGCAAGCAGCCGGGTTCTAGGTGAAAATAACTTTCAAGTAGTGCCGCGAATCTGTTTTATACACAAACGGAACTTTTGTCACGGTCTGTTAAAAAACACTCGGTTTTTTTGGCAATAAAACATGATCGATAAGCGATGCTACCATTTCGCACGTGACCGCTAGCGAAAATTGTTTGTTCGTTGTCAGTAAAAGTCCCATTTTAGCTCTTATACGTTTAATGGTTTTTTTCTCGAGTGATTTATGTTGTTTACGAAAAAGTCAAATCAAACTTGTTGCCTCTTTTGCTTTAAACCTGTTCGGCAAGTGCGTTATACATAAATTAACATTACCAATCATTTTTATTGCCACGCAACTTCAAATGTCTACATTGCAAACGAAAAGAGATCTAATAGTGATAAAATTACGAGTCAGTAAGGTAAGGTTTTATGGCGATTACGCCCACAGGTTGCATTAATATGTATTATGTATCTATTGTTTGTTTTGTCAACAACAACCTTCAGCTACGATGCGCTATCTAACGCAAACAACTTGTGCGTTATCGCGTTGACATAGGTTTGAATCGTTGTTTACGATAACGGAAAGTTTGTACCTGATGATGGGCTGATTGTCGACGAGTTGTTTTTTTGTGTCGGTTTCCGCCATAAAACAGCAAGGACAAATTCGAAAGTTATCTGGCGAGAGAAATTTGCCAACAGACAAGCATGAGACAGTGAGGTAAGATAAGAGACACTAAAAATCAAAAAGTACACCTAATATCATCGAAGTATAGGGCTTTAGATTAGTTGGCGGTAACTACAAATACTGTTCAGTCCATGTGTAGGTAAATGTTACGTAATTATTTGAAAACTCTCATGAAACATTTTACTTCTTAACGATTCTATGGGAAAGTTAGTCAAACCTTTTGTTGTAGTTTGTTGAGCTGTCTTTGTGGTATAGTGGCATAATCAACGTTAAGCTAAAATAGGTGTGAATTTCAAAAAATTGTATCGGTATATGCCTAAAACTATTACGAACAAAGAGTGCAAATATTTGCTTGACAAAGTATTGGCAGAGATTCGGATGGATTCCATGATTCAGCAAGAAAAAAATTTCTATAAAAATCTTGTCAAAGCATAGGAATAAATTCGAATAACATAATTTTCGGGACATTTATTAAACCTGTGAGTGGTTACAAATACTACACGGGAACTACCATTTTTTACGTTACGAAAACAGGACCATGATTAAAAATCATGGCTTTTATGTTCAGGTTAAATTTCACTTCGGTAACGCTTTTATTAGTAGAAATATTTGTTTTTGTTTTGTGAACTTATGTCATGTTTTCCGCCATGTCATTATCAAATCGATTTCCTGTAACCAAATGTTGCCTTATGATGTTATTCATAGATTTAGGAATATTAGTTCACAAAATCAAAACAGTGTGGATACTTTCTCGTGAACTATTTTATAAAATTCGGAATTTTATTCATGAATCCATACAATCCTCGTGAACTAATTCATGATTCTTAATATATTGATCACAATCCAATATCCGTGCTCGAGAAATAGTTCACAAAATTATCCATGTATTCGTGAACTGGTTCATGATTCCTAGTGTAATGACGTGATTTACCATTTGTCATCATGAAATATTTCACGAAATCATAGAACATTATTCATGTATTCAAGAACTGAAAGTCATGACTTACCATTCGTCCATGTGAAATAGTTCACGAAGTCATAAAATATTTTTCATGTACTCGTGAACTGGTTCATGATCTCTAGTATAATAAACATGACAAACCATTCGTGCTCTTGAAATAGTTCACGAGACCATCAAATATTATTCATGTTTTCCTGAACTTGTTCATGATTCCTAATTCAATAGTCACGACTGACCATTCGTGCACGTAAAATATTTCACAAAATTATGAAATATTATTAATGGGTTTGTGAACTAGTTCATGATTCCTAGTTGACCTGGGATCTATCTTGCGTCCTTATGATATTTAGAAGATATCGCTAGCCATTTTCAATTTCATGCAATATGGTCATAAAATTTTCACGGGAACTATTTCACAAAATCTAGAGTATTATTAGTAGAATCATTTTTGTTCCATACACTATTCCATGAAATATCATATATGCCCAGCTGTTAGCAAACAGCTAGAGGCACGAGCAGTAGAAATAAGAAAATTATTAGAACCTAGAACATTCTTTTGAATAGGTTAAGTGTGATATCTCGACAGAAAAAGAAAACTGCGCTGAACACCAAAAATGCATGATACGTGTTCGTGATATACTTCATGGGGCAAGATCCAGCTTATTAGTTACTCATTTATGTTCCTGCTTATATTGTCGCGAGTACAAAAACCGATAATAAACAAAAAGTAACAGATCGCGATAATGCGAAGAAAAATTACGAATATAAAAACTGTTGATGTCATGTCACATCACTCCACGTGCCAAATTCGAAAGTAAGCTCTAGAATAAAATATCATGATAACGTGCAAATGAATTACGTAAATCGTGACTAAGATCCTAAATCCACCAAAACATAAATCATACTATTCGTGATAAAAATATCAAAAATCGTGACTAAGATCCTAAAATTATGAACGTCAATCACTACTCGTGACTAAAATATCAAGATAACGTGTATAAAAATTATGAAAATCGTGACTAAGATCCTAAAATCATGTATATAGAACACATTACTCGTGATTAAAATGTCAAAAATCGTGACTAAGATCCTGAATTCATGAACATAAATCACTCTTCTCGTGACTAAAATATTACGATAACGTGAATAGAAATTATGAAAATATTGACGAATATCCTGAAATGAATATAAATCACATTACTGTGGTTAGTATCTTGAAATCATGAGCATGAATCTCTCTACTCATGACTAAAATACCACGAAATAGAAATTGCGAAAATCATGACTATAATCCTGCAATCATGAACATATCTCACGCTACTTTGATAGAAAAACCCAATAGCAAACTCATGAATAAAATATCACGGTAACTTGATGAGAAATCACGAATAAGCTCCTGCAATCATGAACATCGTTTAACTGTCGTCTGTTTGTTCCCAAATTGTGAACAAGGATCACAATTAAAACTAAAAATGTCCAGGGAAATACCACAGTAACCCTACCAAACATTCGAATGTAACGCCTTGTACTACTTTTTTTTTGGAAACACAATTAGTTTCATAAATACGAGGTTTATTATTCATAATTTCAGGAACTTGGTCACGAACTCGTGATCTTGTTTTCATGAATTTATGAACGGATTTTTTTTCCGTGTAGAATTATATGAGCGGCTGAAAGCTCAACTCGAATGGATAGATATTGTTTCATAAGACCCTTTAGTATTAGAGTGTATAAGTAGATGGTAAAGAGGGCCCTAACATCACAGTCACGTCATCTATTGACTAGACAAAATAAAGGACCCCCATGCGCGAATTTCAGATTTCCACATTTTTCAAAAATTTTCGCCATCCCAGATAAAAGATCGTTTCACCTGAAACACGTATTTCAATTTGGAAAAATGTACAGTAGAACGGAACAATTGAATGAAAGCAACTTTACAATGATAAGCATTTTGATTCAGCTGATTCATCACAGATTTTTTTTTTTTTTTTTTTTTTTTTTTTTTTATTTCGATTATAGAGGTTTTAACCTTGAGGTCATTCGCCTCTTCGGGTTAGAAAAATCTCTTATGAAAAATTTCTAACCCTATGTGCGGGATCGGGACACGAACTCAGGTGCGCTGCGTACAAGGCAATCGATTTACCAATACGCTACGCCCACCCCCCTCATCACAGATTAATATTGAACGGACTGATAACTATATAATGTTGATCAAATTTTTAAATGTTATTATTCTTTGGTAAAGGCATATAATTGACCAGTAACAAGCGCAAATATAAACCAAGTTAATGGAATTATTTTTCTAATTCAATTTTTGGTCCATCATTATTCGTCCTAATAAAGACGGTTTTCTGGTAACTACGTCTTGTGTTTCGGGTCAAGAATACTATGACAGAAATTGAACCACACGGTGAGTGTCAGCACTAGATCTGTGTTAGGGAAAGCCTTGCGCAGATAAGTGAAAATTGTATATGGGTCCTTCCGCGCGAATGATCGAGGCACCTACAATCCGCCGTCACGGATTTGAACCGGATTTTGGAGGAATTGTTCATCTTGGGCCAATTCAATTCAATTGAATCACCCCTTGAGGGTCATGAGAGTACCTACCGTTAAAAAAAACGCAAAACCCTTAATATTCTTTTGATTATTGCTCCGGTTTCATTTATTCTATAATCAAATTGCAAGAAATTTGTTGAAAGAAATTGTTCAAAGAATCTAAATAAAATATTAGTTTCCAGCAGCAGTGCTGGCTACTATGTGATTTTTCCAGTTAAAAACTAAAAGTTCATTTTTCTCACCATACGTTTTTTGTAATGTTGAATAATTTAATCCCGCGTTCCTCAGACATTTTTGCAGGAAAAGGATTTTCAACTGCCATATAATTTGAGCCTGTTCTGAGATACGCCGTTTTCAAGCAAAAACTGATTTCATACACAATGTATCGTGAAGTAGACGAGATATGATGAAAAACTAAGTTTTTGGTTTGCCTCTAGCAGATCAGGGACGGTTTTTATAAGCATTTGAAGATTTTTTCAAGATTAGATAATAAAATGGTATTTTATAGGGGAAAATACGAGTTTTCGCTTCAAAACAGTGTATCACGGGATTGGCTGAAATTATATTGAAATTATAATTGTTTAAAAATGTCTGAGTAACACGATGGCATAAAAATTTAAAAAAATATATGCGAAAAACTTTACTGAAAAAATTGCATAGTTATCAGCACTGCTGCTAAAACCTGATATTTTTTCTAGACTCCTTGAATAATTTACACAAAACAGCTTGCGATTTGATTATAGAGCAAATAGGACCGAGAATATAGCGAAAGGAAGAACAAGGGTTTTGGCAATTTGTCAAAACGGGGGGTGCTCCCATGACCCGAGGGGTGGTTCAATTAACACAGAAATGTCGAGTTGCATACATTAGTCATAGACGAACAATTCCTCCAAAATTGGTTCAGATCTGTCAAGGTCGATTTCAAGTTTACTTTTTTATCACTTCATGCGGAATGAATGTTTATTCTATTTTTTACAGATTTGCGGATTTTTCAATAGTGTACTATTAAAATACCCGAATAAATTTGATAACATTTTACTGGCAATTGATTGAATCGATTGATGTTCGAATCATGAAAGTCCATCATCAATTAACAGTACTACAGCCGATCAAAATTATACCACATTTTCGGGACGCGGATCGAATTTCAAATGTTAGTTTTACACCTAGCCCTAAGCAATATCAGGATAGCATCTTTTATAAGTTGTTTATTTCAAAAATTTACATGCGTTCTAGAATATCAGAAATTATTTAAAATTTCATAAAATAACTTATGTTGTCCGCCATATATCTCGAAAACCAAGGAAACCACCAAAGTTGATGCCTCCGTTAAAATATTTGCGGTAAGCTCCTCTACAGTTTTACTGGAAAGAACAGTTTTACTGGAAAGAATTTTTCAAGAAAATAAAGTTCGTAACGTACTATTAGGGAAATTAATCATCGATGCGATGAAACAGAAACAAGGGGGATTTTATTCCAAGAAACTTCCTCGAAGACATCATTTTGCTAAAATCAATGGTTTGCACGCCATCAAAAAAGTTGAAAGTCGATGAAAAAATCCTTTCTGAAAAGTTGAAAAATTTGCCTGTTGCGGGACCCCCATGTACTTTGAAAATGTCCAAAACTATTGATTTTCAACTGTCGATAGCTTGCTTGCCCCTAAATGTACCATTTTGATCGATTTACGGACCACCATGTCCAAAATGACCAATAACTTGTCTTTCAATAAAAAACTTTTCTCTGAAAGTTGAAAAATATACAATTTTTTACCCATGGACGGATCCCAAGTGCTTTGAAAATATCCAAAAATATTGATTCTCAACTGTCAAGAACTTGCCTATCAATAAAAAACTTTCCCATAATGTTGAAAATATTGACATTTTTGGAATATTTAAACAAAATACGATACAAACGACCAAAAGAACGCGTACAATAATCTACAAATGTTGAAGCTTCCTACGATAATACAAACCCGGTCGCAAATGCGATCATTCACTCATACCCACGCCAACAACCTCGCAATCATATCAACGTCCGGACGATTAACTCAACGTGGTCGCACTTGCGAATTTACAAACACCGTTTCATGTGTCAACATACAAACGCTTGCTTTCGCGCGATCATGAAACATACTCCCACTCTAAAATACAGTATTTATCTATACTAGACTCAGGGTCTCAGGGCACCATTATTGTAGACCCTTCAGTGCACAGCGGCTCGGAAAATTTAGCAGGAATTTTGAGATTTGACTTAAACCAAACAACTTGGTCGTTGGAAAAGCTTCTCGTAGTTTGTGAGCCACTTCTTTTTATTAAAACAATAGTTGGGGAGGTTCTAATTTTACCAAAATAAAAAAAAACTTTTTTCCTATTTATTCTAGCTAGACCCAAACGACCTTCAGTGAAATTGCAGAACGACAAATTTTAGAAAAGTTAGCTGAAGGCATGTAAGCTCTTTCTGCCATACTTTTCATTTTATAACAAATTTTAAATCAGAGGTTGGGGTGTTTCTTAGAAAAACTGTCATATTCAAATAACTTACGGTGTTGATTTAAAACTGAAGTAGTCTTCAGACAACTTTAAGAGCGTTTTAAGGCAAATATTTTGTTTTCTAACTACATATAAGATTGGACAAGCAAAAAATGACGAAGACGATATTTTTAACATATCTCAAAATTGATTTCAAAAAATCAATTTTTTTGAGTAGTATTATAAGTAGGTACTTATATCTTTTGATTAATAGAAGCTAGAGTTTTGATGCATTTGAAGAAAATTTTCGTCTTCCAAAACTCTGAAAAACACTTATAGGATTTGCCAGAAAAAAAAAATTAAAATTGCAAAAGTTATATTAAAAATTTGTTTTTCAATAATTGGTAGTATGTTTAAATTACTTTCACAGTGGACAGTATAAAAGATACAGTTTCGTTTTCATGATAAAATTTTGCACTTTGCTAGTCTTTTCTATTATTTTCAATTAATTTATTTATTTAATGGTTTAATGGCTTTTTAATGGTTCGATAAAGTTTTGCAGTCGTCCAGAAAATTGAAGCAAATCAAATTTTAAATAACTTGGAACTGTAAGCCTTGTACTTATCATTTTACAAGAAATTAACCGAAAAAATAGGGTGTTTTTAACTTGTAGTTCTGATTTTCCATTAAGATGACTTTCGAAATACAAACTTTTACATATTTTGAAGGAGAACAGTTTGTCTCAATATACGAACCCCTAGCTTCTTTCGTTAGAAAGTTACGTTTTACTACAAATGAACAATTTTATGATTAACTATTATAAAAGATATATTTATAGATATCAAAACAATGCATGCTATTTCATATGCCAGCAACAGTATTTAATGTCAAGTGCCCTAATCGAAGATGATGCTATGTGAATGTCATATTTTTACATTTCTTATAAAAGAAATGTATAGAATTCGCTCAAACTTTCAAGATTTTTTCCGAGGCCCGGAGGGCCGAGTCTTATATACCAATCGACTCAGCTCGACGATTTGGGACAATGTCTGTGTGTGTGTGTGTGTGTCTGTGTGTGTGTGTGTATGTAACGGACAAATTCTCATTCGTGTTTCTCAGCAATGGCTGAACCGATCTTATCCAAACCAATTTTAAATGAAAGAACTAAAAAACAGTATGAACGCTATTAATTTGTTTTTGATTCTGATGTTTAGTTTCCAAGATATGAATGTTTGAATGCGTAAAAATGGCGTTTTTTGCAGTTTTTTTAAATTATCTGCCGAAATTGACAATATAGATTAACAATTTATATGTTTTTAGACAGCTTTAACGAATACCTTTCGAACAAGCTATAGATTATTGAAATCGTACTATTATCAAAAGAGATATTTAACATTAAATGCGGACGAAAGATTTTTATCATTTCCCATAGCCAGAAATATGACCAAAAACATGTAATCTATTATTAACGCCAAAACGGCTTATTTTAGGTCAATAGTATCTTCGAGGAATTTAATGGAGGCAATATGCCCTTTCTTTTGGTATTGTGCTTTTGCTGATTAATCCCCCTATGAGTGAGATATTTTCACAAATTTTTTTGGAAGTGATTATATTGAAATGATGCCATCAGTAAATTTGTAGCTCTTACTTTTGCGAATAACTTTACTGAAGACTTTAAATATCTATTTTGAATACTTTAAAAGTTATGGCTTGTTGTTTGTTGATTACTCTTTGTCGCCTATTTATTGTTCAATATAGAAATAATCCATTGAAATAAGCCAAACATTATTTCGACAAATCGAATTTTGTATTTCATTTTTCTATCTACAACCGCTAGGAATAATCACCGAACACTTCCAAGTTGTCTGGAAGGAACTTGATAACTTATCAGTGCAAAAATGTTCATTTGTGCGAACCTTCTGACTGCAATTTTTCTAATGACCATCGGATCGATCTGAAACATATCGGAAAATGAAAAGCGAAATAAATAACTCCAAGCAACGGCGTAGCCCAGAGAAGTTTTTGGGGTTTAACACCATACAACGCCACCAACCCCCCCCCCCCACCACACCCAAAAAAAAATATTGGATTGAAGTTGAAAATTTATTGATGCAGACTGATTTAATTCGATATTACAATAACAATTATCTGATCCGTAGATTGATAACCTGTTGTTGTAAACATCATGAGGACTTTTGATAAATTGTCGGAATGGGGTCCCGATATGTAACTGATCTATTGGTCTTGATTTCACAGTTGTCTAATAGCATCAATATCAAATTCCTGCCTGAAAACATTCCAATAGAAAATTACAGAGTTCTGTAATCAATCATAGTCCTCAGATTTATTTTCAAATTGATCTCGTTTTTGTAGAGATGTACTGTAATAAGGGTCTTTGTTTAATTGGAAGAGAAGTTAAAATTGATTTAATGTCTATGAAACATAGAACTGCTCACCAAAAAAATGCATAACTTTCAACATTTGCTAAAAATGTTCTTGCCTTTCTCATTCACTCTAAAATTCGTCAATCCAATCCCGACCCGGAGGGCCGAGTGTCATATGCCAATCGACTGAGTTCGTCGAGATCGGAAAATGTCTGTGTGTATGTGGAAAAAATTTGACCTCTGTTTCTCTGAGATGGCTGGACCGATTTGCACAAAGTTAGTCTCAAATGAAAGGTACAACCTTCCCATCGGCTGCTATTGAATTTTTTATTGATTGGACTTCCGGTTCCGGAGTTACGAGTTGAAAAGTGCAATCACACAGCAAATTCCCATATAAACTGAAATGAAAAATTTTCAAAATCAAATTTGTATTTTTGATACCAAATGACTTTAAAATGCATGAAACATTGAGATGTTTGACAAAAATTGACTTTTTTTGGACTTTGGTACATTTTTGTCTTTCTCATATAGAAAGGTTATGCAATCACTCTAAAAATCGTCAATCATACCGGCCTGGAGGGAGTATGCAGTAAGGGGTTGCTACTTTAAAATTAAAACTAGTTTAAAATTTCTTAACAAGTTGAAAATTTTCGGCAGGATCTGGACCTCCCGGATCTTTCTCCATGATCCGCCGCTGGTTTCAAGCGATGTTTCAGTATCACATATTATCTCAAGATCGTGGCTGTCGATCCATTGTATGTATGTGCAAATCGTACTGAACATGTAATATTCATTCCCACCATTGTACTGAACATAACCAGCCATGGAATCGTAGTCTGGACAAATGAGACAAGCACAATTGCACCACTAGGTGGACTAAGACAGATTTTTTTTGGGAATGCGTCGAGTTGAGACGAAAACGTAATATGATTAATAACGAGGATAACACTTTACGAATGTAGAGAGAAATTTATGAAAAATGACGATTTCCATTCGATACTAGCAGGTTCTGATCGATTTTGATGAGCATTTGATTTTTGTTGTATGACCAATTATATGTATAGGTCAAATGTTTAAAATCAGTAATTTAAGGTCAAGATAGCATCATTTTGAAACCGCCAACTTCGGAGGCTTAGTATCTTCGATGAGTTTTACAAACGTTAAACAGCGCATCATTTGATAAAATAATTTTGACGGTATATCGTCCAAGAAGTATTTATGGTGATTTTTCTCAGGTTAATATTCATGACTACAATAAAGTCTCAACAAATTCGCTAGACACGAACTCTGTTACTATTTCTGAAAAATTAATTCTGCATAATTTTAAAAGTTCAAGAATTACGGTTTCGGAATTATGCCGTTTGGACAGTATGATCGATTTTCACCAAACCCCCACCAAATCGAATTTCTGGCTACGCTGCTGACTTCAAGTAAGTAGAAACAAAGTCGTTCTACACTCGTTCACAAGAAACTTCTTCGAATGCTGAATATCTATTATAATACATTGAAACCCTGATTTTATCAGCAAAATATGAACATATGTTTGATGGGCTCTAGCAGACGAACAAGACAGAATTCGAGTAAATCCTTTCTTGAGCATGTTTTCCTTATCATGAAGATGGAAATATGCAAAAATAAAAAGTTCATCATAATCAGAAATAGTTATCAGACTACATCAAGAATATTTCAACAGTATTTTAACAGCTTCAGTTTATTATAAAGAAAAAAAAAATTGCCCGATTTAGTCAATGTCCCCATTTTGTCAGCCTAAAATACACCATGAGACTGATAAAAATGGATCTTTATTGTATGTATTATTCACTGTGTTTCACATTAATAGGTACATTTCATTTTTGGGGATTTCTTATTGAATCGAGCTACAACATTTGTTTGTTTTTATTTGTTCTTTGGCATTAGGATTAGCGATAATAATTCAAATCAAGGATACTACTGGGAAGTCACCTTTAGAAAAAGTCGATGTCGAAGTAAAATTTGGAACTATGTACGCATGCACTTCAAAGATAGCGTGATATCCGGAGCTGCGATTTCATTTCAACCCTTTTTTGTGAAAATGGCGATACTTACAAATGTAAACATAAGGCTTTTTTCATACATGCGAATGAGGGCTTTGAAACGCATCCAATTAACCTAAAAATTTGGATTCTACGATATTGCTTTCTTAAACTACAGCAAAAAATACAACGGGCGAAACTGTCATTTTCGTATTTTTTAGGATTATCAAACTGATACCAGCTGTAAATAGTAACAATGATCGCTATTGAAAAAAACCCGGACGAAATCGGTGGTGTAGAACGGTAGTTATTGTAAAAAACGTAAGAACGATACTTCAATGCTGATAGGTGGGACCGAAAAGGTAAACAATCGCCAAAGGGGCGATACTATCATTTTGTAAATTTCAATAGCAAAAACAAATTTTAATTTAATAATTTCAAATACTTTATGAAGTTTTGGGTTTCGATCACTGAATCATGCAATCTAGTATATAAAAAACACAATAGTTTTTAAATAGGAAATAAAAGTCTGGAAATATTCACTGTTGATTTTCTTTGAATGGTGTCCTTTAGGAAAATTCAGTTTTCCCACCACAATTTAGATATTTTATTAACAGAACATTAACAATAATTCGTAGCTATGTCTATTTTATGGGCCATTTTTTCGCTTCCCATTGATTTGATTTGAGATTTCTAGCGCTGATGTTGTCCTATGCTGATTTGAGCGATTCTCTGAGTCCTGCCACTTTCCCATGTAATATGTGTTATCAAAAACATCGCGAAGCATCAAGTTCTAAATGTTCTCAAACGATATAATATCCGAAGAGAGTGATAAGAGTTATAAGAAATGTCTCATCACACTGTTAGGTGGATTAAAAGCGTTTTTATAAAAAAATTCTCATGGCTTTTGAAACAAAAAAAGTTTGGTAGTTTAGTGTTTTAAAGCAAATTGTGCGCCCTAAAATAATCTTCAAGTTGCCCAAAGGATACTTCAGCGTAAAATAAAAACTGCAAAAATTACAGAAATAAAACCCTTTTTTAAGGAATACCCTAAAGCTTACATTTGGATTTCTCGTGCAATGGAAAGTTTAAAAGAAAGAGCTTGGGTGTCTTCAGCAAAATTGTCTAAAATATGTTGTTCTACAACTTCTGCTTCTGATTGAACGAAAAGAAGGACCTTGCAAAGTACAACGACTTTCCTTATCATATGGTAAGACTAAGTCAATTGGTTTTAGCGAGAGGTTAAAATTCCTGCTAAATTTACATTCTGGACCACTGTGCAGTGATATGGGAAAGCTTACTTTCGTCCACTGAATCAGAAGGACTGCTCGCACGAACGTTTTAAGCCTTCGCGAATATACAAAGCTACACGCTAAGATGAACGAATTCAAACGCGCGAAGTTATAAACAACCTAGCTTACGCGACACGAAAACGCCTAGCGATGAAACACGTTAACATAGAAACACTCGTGTCTTTCGCGATATTACAAATCTGATCATGCATGCGATCTTGTAATCGAGATCATTTGCGCAGACTTACCTTCGCCATTTCGTATACACTAAAGCCCTCTCAAGTCTGATTATACCATCGCCCGTTCCCACGCGAACATGAATTGGTCACGTCCGGAAGCCTCTACTTTTGGTCTTTGCAGCCCAGGTCTATGCCTTCAATCTTGTTCGCAAAAGACAAACATATACTAGAAATCACAATGCGCCAAGACCGGATACTCTAGGGATATAGGGGAACCGTAAATTCTCAGTTTGTGAGAACATTCAACGCTAATATATTAGCGGTTACTCGTATAAGCAAACGAATTTATTCACGCGAAGTTACATAAACGCGAAACACACGCCCACGTGGTCAAACCCGCTAACCTACAAACGCTCGAGTCCTGGGTGATATTACAGCCTTGGTCACAAACTCAAACATGCAATTGCGATCATCCATATAAAACTAAGTCCTCGATGTGGCAAATATAAAAACGAATTTATTCACGCGAAGTTACATAAACGCGAAACACACGCCCATGTGGTCAAACCCGCTAACCTACAAACGCTCGAGTCCTGGGTGATATTACAGCCTTGGTCACAAACTCAAACATGCAATTGCGATCATCCATATAAAACTAAGTCCTCGATGTGGCAAATATAAAAACGATATTGTGATCAAGTTAACGTTTGAGCACCTACAATTTATAAACGCGATCTCATGTGCATTAATAGAAACACGCGTCCCCGGGAAATCATGAATCGGTCACGTTCGAAAGCCCTTAGTCCAGAGCCTTCAGTTCCAACACCTAAACCGTACACTCAAACTTAAACATCACTCTCACGGTCTGCGCGAGTTTTCAAGAATCCACACGACATGAAAACGCCAACGCAATCAAACCCGTTAACATACAATCGCTCGAATCCTTCACGATCATTCTCGCATACCTAGGGTCGCGATCTTGCAAACACGAGAACACCCCGGTGATTAAATAAATGTTTTATCAATTATGAACTTATAAATGTGGTCTCAAGCGCGAACCTGCAAACGCCCGTGTTTGTGTGATCATGAATCGGTCACGTCTGGAAGTCCCTATCTTCGGTCCTAGCAGCCTAGGTACAGGCTTTCACTTGGCCCAATCTAATGCAAAAATGACACTGATAGACACTAGATTACACATTCCATGGCGACATCACATGGAGTTGTAGTGATATAGGAGGACTCACTCTCTTCTAGCATTTTAACCGTTCGCTGAAAATTAAGTATCGTATTCACGGTCCTCGTGATCATCCAATAACACACGCGAATATGCGAATGGTTATAAAATCGAATTTATTCACGCGATGTTACATACACGCGACATGTCCCCGCGATCGATCGAACACGTTAACATACATACGATCGATTCCTTCGCGATGATACGCGAAGGCGAACAAGCAATCGAAATCTTCCACGCATAACTACACCCAAGATTTCGCAAACAAAGAACGCACCGATGATTAGGTGAACTCTATAGCAAATATTATTTGATCAACGCTCTTTGGTATTATTTCGGTGTCTTTCGCTGTGGATAAAATTGGTTAAAAACAATCTTTTCGAAAATTGAAGCGAAGTTAAAATAACTGGAAAACAACCAAAATTGCCATGGGAAAGAAATCTTCAAACAATTGATTGTTTGCCATATTTGCCACGAATTGCTCCTTGATTCAATCCGAAAAAGAAGTTTAAGTCAAAAGCGATAATTACTGAAGGAGAAAATGAGAGATGCATAGAGAAAGATTAATTAAATGATACTTGAAAAGATGGATAAACCCGATTATGAAACTTTGAAAAGCTATAACTTCCAAAATTTGGTGAAAATCTGACTAAGTCCTTAACGTTATTTTCTTTCTTATTATGTTGTAGTCTCAAAATAACCCCATAGATGGACGACGGGTACATTCGTTTACCAAATCAAACGAATGTTTTTCGTCATTTTTTTCTTCGTAAATCGCACATCTCCTCGCAGCCTGTACAGCATTCCGTAGCGCATTGTAGCGCAATTCGCAATAATTTGCACAGCACAATCAGTTTTGTCTGTTCAGCCCCCAACAAATTTTCTGTTGACAAAAAGAAGCGAATGAACTAGAAGCGTAAAATGTGGCCAAACAATAATTTGCACAAACAAAGGTGGCCTTCATCAGCGAAACGCAATTATATTCGTACAGTGGGTACTTTGCACCTTGATTCGATTATCAAGATATAGACTTAATCTGATATCGCCGCGACGTTTAACGATGTTGTAATTAAAATTCAGATTATTTGATCCGTAAATTACAAGTTACGGTGACATACGTTGCAACCACCATTCGGCTCCAGCGGCCATACTTTCAATGGAGTGGCATGGTCGCCTGTTCCTTAAAAGGAAATGTTTCGAGTGTCGTATGCTTCATTGATTCTTCCGCGTGGAAATTCCCATGCTCACTTCATCATCGTTCGTTCGCGTAGCACTACTTCGAATAATTCATACCCTTTAATTAGGTACTGAGCGATTCTCGAAAGAACAATAATAATTTGATTTCCACCTTCCGCTCCGCGAAATGAACAAGAGACAAAGTTGAAAAACTGAGATTCGCGGGCACTGCTGAATGCTGATGATGACGTTATCAGCTCGGGTGCCTTCGGCAGTCGCCTTCCGTCACCAGGCACCATTACTAGCACCGCCTGGGGCAGATAGTGACCGGTTGTGAGAGTAGACAATGACGCATATTCGGGTCGCTCTCATACTCTCCATCGAATACACACAGGCTCGCGAACTCGTGCTACCGCAAGCAGTGAGATTATCTTTGTGTTTGGTTGGTCCGTTAGTATGAACAGAAACTAATCAAACACTGCGATAACCGACCGATCACGAGTGTCATACGTGAATGCATGAACGGGCTTTACTGCTCAGTTCGAGCGGGGTGTGTGACATCGAACGGGAGCGCACAGTCGGTCGCGACTCTCTTTCCATACGTTGAATAAAACCTAATCCCGCCGGGAGCAGACACTCAGTCGCCGCTCAGAAGTCTAGCAGTTCATAGCAAACAACGTCCTGAAAAGTGAATTTTGTCCTGAGCTGGCAGGATTGTTGCGATAACAGAAAAAAAATACGGTGGGCAAAGAAAAAATTCTGTATTTGAGTGTGCTTCGGGAGATCAAGTCCCTACAAGGAAGAAAAAACTCGGCGTCTCCATTATTTGGAGGAGTGTTGCGATAGCAGAAAAATCAAACGGTGGACAGAAAATTCTGTATCTGAGTGTGCTTCAGAAAATTTCGGACAAGGAAGAATTAACTAGGTGTCTTCATTATCGTTTTTGTGTGCGAAGGAAAATAGTGCAGCGTTTTTAAAATGGAAACTATTGCCCTGCAACAGCAGCCCCAACGGTACATGCCGGACAATTGGCTGTATGAAATCAAGCAGAAAGGTCAGGATCAGACCAATACCTGCTACGTTATGGTGCAGAATGCAAGAGTAAGTAGGGGTGTAACTATGTTTTTTTCGTTTCGATTAAAGAGGTTTTAACTTCAATTAGAAGAAATTCCTTGTTTGCGAAGGTTGATAACAGTACCTAAGTGAGCTGCGCACACTTCTCTGGGGCTCTTTTTGAAAATTTCGGGTTAATGGCAATTGCTGAAAACAGAAACCTGAGTTTTTTTTTAGGAAATGCAATTTCAATTCTATGATTTTTAGCCGGGAATTTTTATTCAATTGTTTTCTCATCATGTGTGATTAAGATTCTAGAGCAATGCTTAATAAACAAGTGTTTACCTATAACAAGGTTTATGTTTAATTTTGCTTCAATGTATCGATAGATACGTGACAGACAAATTAAATGAAAACTCTTTCATTCAGAATTTTTAATACTCTTCAGAGTACGCCGGACTAAGATCTCATTTACCAAAAGTGTCTAAGATGCATGTTGTCTGGCTATTTAATGTCAAATTTGAAAAATAAAACGGCAAAGGTTTTCTACAATATTTTTTAATGCATGATATGATTAGAAGATTATGACCGGATTCTGAATTCTGCTTTCAGATGTTCTTCCGATATTTAAATAGTTTTAATTTAAACATTATTTCGTTTGAAGCAAAAAAATTCGAAAATCACTTCAATTTTGTATTTTTTCTCCAATTTTGTGATTTTAATTGTAAACTAGGAATATTTCTTATTTTAAAATCTAAATTCACAACAATGCTCAGATTAGGTAAAATTGTTAATTTATAGTACTTACAAATATTTTCAATATCACTTTGCTTCCAATCATTACCCGAAACAGTTATCCCACTATCACACGAATACCGACGGTAAAATCAGCAATAAAGAATCTCGCATTCACATTGCTAGTGTTACAGTGGCATAAAAGCGTTTAGGCTTGTTTTCAAAACACATTGGTCAACTTTCAGGAGGGCACCGCTTGTCCATTGGTTTGTGAAATGGAAATCTAACTTGTAATTAAAATGGACTTGAATTTATTTTTATATAGTTGAATCTGTAAAAATACAAGCATTGTATTCGAAACTAATTCAAGCAAAACTTTTCATTAGTTTCAAGAAGGTCTTTCGGTACATCGAAGACAACATAACCGAGGTGTGAATACATAATCTTTCACCGCGTACATCCGTCGATTAAATATTCAAGAATCTATGGTCAAGTTTCTTTTTTTGTTGGTCCGCGAACTTGAAATATGTTTCACTAGGTCTGAATGATGTAGTTCGGGTGAAGAGAATAAATTCAATGCATCATCCATTACCATTGACGATGGTATTATTCGCTCAGACAACGCTATTTACTTAAAATCGGAAAGCTACTTTTCTGTTCTGTCAGTAGACACATCACTATGTAAAGCTTTGCGTTTAAAAATTTTAACAGCCCTGAAATCAGATGATTTATGTGATCATAAACTGCTGCTTGGATTCCAAAGGCTGTCAAGTGAAATATTTCATCAGGACGACGTATTTGAGGTGATAGAAATGAATTTATCCCGCTATATTCCTTCGTTCACCACGCTGGGTCATAATATTATTTTCACTCAGACAACGCTATATACCTATGAAAAACAGAAAGCTAAAATCACACGAATTAGTCTGACTTCTTTGCGAATTATAAAGGTTCGTAACTCACTTATTTGACATCAATCAATGCATAAGCATAACAGAGTCGGTGGGTATTTTATTCTTACTGTTAATGCATATCAATTTACTCAATTCTGCAATGTTCATACGCGCATTTTTTCAGTCCACGCGGGGATCCTTTTCTCGACGATGAAACGCAGTCTTCTGTATCGCTTAATATCGCTTTTTCAGTTCCCTTTCCTTTGAAATATCGCCTTCGTCCATACTTTCGTCGCTACTGGTGTCTTATTGCAGAAGATAGTGTCAAAAGGCCCGGATAGATCGCTTTCTCGTCACAAGAAAAAAACCCGAAAATAATATTTCGGAAGAAATGCTTCCAAGGATCATTCGTAACGGATTCCACCCACGTCTTCAAATGGCTGCCTGCATTTTGAAATACAATCTACAGTAGTTCGTGGTGAAAGATCATACAACATTACCTCAAAAAAGTTATCTTATGTATCAACGGGAGTTTGGATTGTTTTCATGCTCAATGTACTGTTTCAAGTGGTAAATAATTTCCAGAAGTAAAATCAGTACCATATTCCTTACTGAATAAAGCTGGATATAGGTATCTTTCGAAGAAATACGTTTACACTTTCTCTGTTACTAAAAGTTTCACTTCTCGAACCGACTTTAACATTATTTAAAATCAATTACTGCCGTTTTGATGGAACACCATACTTGTTTTGAGTTTCGATCATATCGACCTACTCGAATATCACAGCAGATATAGGAACATCGGTTCTTAGACTAGGTGCGGTCATATTTATTATTAACTGTCTTCGTTAACTTATAGCTACTTTATAGAATAAAGAGTTTGAAATGATTTACTGTTAAACCGATCAATTTTAGGAACTTATTTTTCACAACAGCTTGATCCATTATTTTGTTTTATGCTGCGCGCCAATTGAATTTGTACATGTTGTCATACTTTGCTGTTCTGACTCTTCTTGATTTGCACTTGATGGTTTCACAGAATTTTTCAATTAGGTCCAGTTGTCTTGGCAATCGGATACAGTAGTTGATCTTCCGATTGCCAAAACGTTTGCAAGTTTACGTTTTTCGTTTCTCTGTCGTCGTAATCCGCTCTTCCCTGATAATATGGTTGCTACATCTCCGTTGCTGGAATTTATACCCCTTGTGAATGTCTCCTTCCCTTACGTAATCCTATCAATACAGGGTATAACTTATCTATTTACAGGAAGAGAAACAGGATAGATTTTGGACACATTAAGTCATAAGTGATAGTAAGTTTGCACCGAAGTATTCGTGGAACTTTGCGAATTCTTGTTCATAGATTGCGACTATCTTCTCTTCTGTGTTAAACTCGTAGAATGCCGCCGTATCGTACCCAAATAAGCGAAGATCTCATATTTGTAGAAGGTCATTTATGTATATTAAAACAGTAGTGGGCGAAGCTTGCTTCCTTGTGGGCTCCCTACTATTACATTTTTCGAAGAACTCACTACATTATTGGCAGTAACATATTGTGAATGATTTGTTAGGTAGCTGCTTAGTGTATCATTTGCAGAGCTTCGATGCCCGCAGGCAGCTAACTTCCGCAATAAATGCGCGATCGAATTATGCTGTGTCAGTGGAAAAGGTTAAATACTAGATTCAAATGGTTGTCGAATCTCAACATCTGTTCGAATCTCAACATTTGTTCGAATTTGTAAAAAAATTTATATTTCCTATAAATGTTTTGCTATCGATTTTTTTTTGATATCCAATCATAAAAAGCTATAATTATAATTTATCTTAGTATTTGCAATTTGATATTTGCTTAGGAACCTGTATCGTTCATCATTTAATTAAGCTTTTCACACTGAATGACGGATTATTGAAAATTTTCAAATAAAAGGGAATACATTTATTTTAATTTTTTATATTTACGATACCTCAGTTTATTTATTCTTCGTTTTAATTACTGATACCAGTAAATAGTGCTCCTGATCTGAAGGGGTAGTGGACCAATGGAAGTCCATGTCTTTCTACCATTCCTGAGCATATTATTTTATTTAGTTGAATAATCCGTCTGACAATAAATAGTCTTAATAAATGTCTTAATGAGTAACTGACTGCTTCAATCGATTTTAGAACATTTTGATTTGAGTTAGGCTTGACACAAGCTTCATCTTCCACTATCGTGCAATCATATTTTATAGATTCCCAATTTTGTTGAGCTGCTTCATTGATTAGGTATCATTACAACCTTACATGTTGATCTTTTGTTCAACTTTTCGTGCCGCACAATGACACGTCTCCATATAAAGTTTTTACGTAATTACAAAATTTAAATATGACATTACGAAAAATGCGGTTTCAAATAGTGATAGTGGCCGTTGAATGGTTAATATAGTCGTAAATTATAATGATCAATCTTATCTCATAGCAGAAATAATTACCTGTAAATCACTGATTTTCAATGATTTTATTATCTTTATAATATTATATTTTCTAAAGTATGCATATAAAGTCTGGCACAAAAATGAGCGAGGTAAGACCTGAATATCTTGCTCCAACAGGAAAGTCTGATTCAGATTCATACTAAATGATTGTAAGGCATATAAATGTAATTTACTGATATTGCATTTATGAAATCCTTATTTTCGAAGCAGACTAAACGTGAATGATTTCTAGTTTTGACATACTATTCCTCTGTCCTCATCAATAGTTTTAACACTGAATTGAATATTGCAAATAGAAAGGAACTACAATTTCTCAGTCACATAAAGGCTCTGAATTTAGGGTTTTGATCATTCCACCCCATATGCATATTTACACAGGGCGGCCTGCAGGTGCCTATCGTATTATGTTTGTATATGAATGGCAATCGTCATTTTATCTAAGATTAGCTTGGACTGGCTACGTCGATTAAAACGTGAGCTTCTCAACGAAACCTATGCCGTCGATGCGACGGCCTCTGTCTATGCTTGTAACTTCCATCGATTGCATTGACAGCAATCCATGTCGCTCGCTAAATGCCAGTTTACATAGATAATATGTACTCCGGATGAAGACTCAGCTAAAGCGCAGGCCATTTTAAAAGAAAAAAGCCATCGGTACCTTCAAATGTCTTTCTTGATAATAAGGCGCCCTATCCTCACAGTCAGGTCACCTAGTGACTAGAAGAAAATTTTCTTCTAGTCATTAGGGGACGTGACTGAGAATAGGCCCTAAGGTCATCACGTAAGTTTCCCGATCATGTCCACAGTTTGCAACCCATTTCACTGAGGTTTTTTCAATCAGCTTTACACCAAGAGAAGAGGCAAACGGTATGATTAATTTGTGCAAATGATTACATATTATTCGATCAACATGGATTTATATCAGGAAGATCAGTTACAACAAATTTGCTGAGTTTTGCGTCTACGGTAGTCAAAACACAAATGGATGTCAGATACACTGAGCACCGTTCGATAAAATCAATCACAGGATGCTTTTTTCCAGTTATCTCATTTTACAATTGTCTCGGGATTTCTGATCTTTCCGGAAGGATTTTACAAGTGAATGTAGATGACAGGATACCATCATAGTTCGTAAATAAGTTAGGTGTTCAACAAGGCAGTAACTTAGGACCCTTGTTGTTCGCACTATTTTTCAACGGTATACGACACTACACGAAGCTGTACCTCGCAGTTCGTACTGCATACTGTAGAGGTCTATTGTTTGTTTGCCGATTGCTTGATTTCAAGTTATTAAGAGAAGAAATTGAATACGGAAGTAACTCGGTTGTGGACCCATTTTTATTTTTAGTCCATAAAATTTCTTTCGACCATGTGTATGCTAAGTTGTACCTACCGTCCGAAAGGTGTGACGAATTCTCAACTCAACTGTCGAATAAAGTATTGAATAAATCGGTTTGAAACGTAAAAATTAGGAAACATTTTCTGACAAGACGTTTTTTAGCCGAACAAAATTTTGTCCCCGGGTGTGGGCTAGGAATATGCTCTAAAATGCGAAAATATGGAGTAAAACTAACCTAGATTCGCAGTACATTCAAGTCTGAATCACAGTGGACACATGTGATATGACTTGCTCATATTGGCATACAGTTTCGACCCGTTTTTATAAACTCCCGATTTGATGCACCCTTGTCTTAATGCACCCCCGATTTTATTAACTTTTTGTACCCGATTTCATCAACCTCCCGTAAATTCATTCTTCAGCAATTCAGATCTACATTCCAATCGCATTCAATCAATGTAATGGGTCTTCGCAGTATTAGGTGGTAGTAAAATGTAGGGTAGTGTACTCAATTTTGGTCCTATTTAATATAATTTATGAACTAAAATCATATTTTGGATACATTTAAAAAAAATCAAGATGATGTGCGTACAAAACAAATTGAGTAAGCCGAACTTCTCTGTGATGACTTTTAGTTTGCTCGTTCATCGTGGGTGTTGTTTGCGTTTTATTCAACGTTTTCTTCAGCGTTTCTTCAGAGTTTTCTTCTGCGTGTTTTGGTGTGTTTTTTCTGTTACAGTCTTTATAGCTATAAAATTGGCAATGTTCTTAGGAGAAGTCAAAATTCTGCTTGACATTCAATTATGAAACCAACGATAAAATCACATAATAATTGAAAAGCGATTAAATAAACCTAAATACAATAAATATGAACATAACTAGGGATAAAATTGTCATATGGAATGATTTTTCAGGATGGTTCGGACCCGGGCACAAAAGTGGCCCACAACCGGGAATGATAATACTTTGATAAAACATAACATTTTCCCCCTAAATGATTTCACGAAAATCTTTTATGTACGATAAAGTACGTCTGTAACACATGGATTATGCATTTTTACTCACTTTGATCCAATGATTTTACAGCTAAAAGATCAATCACTAAAATTAGTGAAATTACTCTTCGACTAATTCTCAACACAGTGTTCAACACAGACTATTCGGAGTGCACTCAAGAACTAGCATATGTTGAGATATGATGTTTTGCAAAGTTTGAAACTGCCAGAAAAAACATACACGCGAAAAAATGTCGGTGGCCCACAACTGGGGACACTCCCCTACAGTTAAACGGTTTGTTGGAAATTACTCTTCGACTCTTTCGACTTTCGTGTCTTTCGTGATTTGATTTTTCGTGACTTTTGGTTTTGGTGACCCTTATAGTGCATCTTTATCACGCTTTAAGATATTTCTCGTAACAAATGGACACTCTTTCCACATACTAACTGACATAACACTTTGAGGAAATTCCTCCAAAGAATATAGATCCGCCACGAGCTCCATCCTTTATACAGGGTTCCAAACATTCGTTTGCATGTGGGTTTTGAACAATTTTTCACTAGTGGTCTATCCCCCACTGGCTTGTCAGTGGCGCCATTATCGCAAATGCGACCACAGTCCCAACTACAAATGTATTTAAAATAATCGTTAAAGCGGACGAAGCATTGTTTTCGAGTGTTATGTCTCTTAGTCTGTGTTATTTCTAAGATTGTTTATAATTGTTTCGAAACACTAACCCAATACCCAACTTGGTCATCGATATATTACAATAATATGATCCAAATGTTCTATTGGTCACAGTTGTTGGTATATTTGTTCCTAACCAAGGTCTGGCACTGCAAAACCTCAAGTTTATGTGTACTACGCAAAACTAACTCAGGGAGTGTGCGTCCCTCACGTCCACCCCTCATATCATTCAGTTATTGTAATTAATTGCGTCCACCAGCAGCAGCAGCACTTCTTGTTCGCTGGCGAGCGGCTGCAATCAGCATTATAATTTAAACATCGATTCCACGTTCGTTTGACAGATGATAAATCCCACTTCGCAATATTTCCGTCATATACCCGTTTCAGGGCCTCGTTTTTTGAATTCGTGAATCCCGCGGGTCTATTCTTTGCTTTTTGCAGCAGTTCGATGTATGCGAGAGTGGTTCACGCGCTAAAAATAGCCCGGTGTCATTGATAATTTGGCGTTTGAGTTATGTACTGAGTGTGCATACCGAAACCAAAATGCGATGCTTTTAGCTGAATGCGTTATGAATCGTAGGATAAAGATTTAAGATTTAAAAACGTGGCAATTGCGGAGCTTGTTGTCACACCTGCAGGTAACTCGATTCCCGTATGAATGTAAATCTTCATCTGACTGCGCATTATAATTACCGCATATGTATTCCAGTTCAGTGTGAGTAGGCACTCTTTGTTCTAATCGGTCCCGAGTCGACACTACACATTAACTTCAAATGTAAGCCGATCGATCAGAATTCAAAACGCAACACCACACGCGAACACCAGCACGCATACGCAAGCGCTGTTCAAAGGTACTAACATAGAACACTTTCCGATGTCTAACACGTCATTTTTTCCCGTTGTTTGTTCCGTGAGTTTCGCACATAAATTTCAACTGATTAGCCCCTCGATCTGAGTGACGTGGCCACCAGCGATGGCTGCCGGTCAGTGCAACCGGTTCTCGGTGTCATGTGTTCCGCATGCTTTTTGTTGCCTTTTTGTGTGTAACTCTATGACGGCAACATTCCAGTTATCTGAGCCACGCCGCCGCCCGGCAGTGTCCCTATCATTTGATGTGACGTAGACGCTTACGCCTCCAGCCTGTTGGAAAAATAAATTCTTTGTTTGCGATTAGTCAGTTAGTCACCGAGTCAATTTTAGAGTGTCCTATTTGAAATCATCGCGTGAGGTGCGTTGTCATCGGTTTGATTGATTAATCAGTGTCAAAATATGTTCGTAGTTTTCTTTTTACATTATTGTCATATCTCTAAAAGGAATCTACTCGAAATTATTTAATTTAAATAGTTTAGTTTTAGACATATGACAATTTGTTCATCTATTTATCATTTCATGTTGATTCTTAGGTTTTACACGGGGAATGGGGTTCCCTGATTCTCTCAGGGTTTTAATTAAACGATAATTATATTAACTATTGAAATGTCAACCATATCAGAATCGGTAGGCTCTCGACAATAAACTTGAATTGCACTAAACCATACGCTGCCATACCGCCGGCCGTATCGTTCCTAACTTAGCAGCATACAATTGCTGCTTAGCACCTCGTTCGCGATGCTAGGCTGCCAAGTGCACAGCGCACAGCTAGCGGACGACAAACGTGGTAAACGCTGCAACCCCTCTCAAACACCCGTCCGTGCATTGATTGCATCAGCCTGTTGGCGGTTGGTTAATTTAGCTTCTAGAAATTTCCCAACCGACCTCGCCGCAGACTGACTGATTCGGATGTGTGAAGGTCAGCTTTCCGATCCAGTGGCAGCACGGCTCCCGTTCAGGTCACTGGCTTCGCCGAATCCCGTTCGTTAACATATTCCGGTAGGAGGAAATGGCTTCGAAAGATCAACCACCGTGCGTCAGATTTTTTCTTCTGCTTGTTCTTGCTGCCACTGCAAACTGGGTCAGTGGCCATCAGAGCAAAATGCGGGTGGGAAAACAAATCTGTTTTCGGACCACACGTCGAAGGTCAGCGGGGGGTGTTTTGAAAATCGTGCTAATGGAATTTCGCTGATTTGCTGTTTTTTCATGACAAGTAGAAACATGTTCGAATCGATTTGTATGGCGAGAGGTGGCAAACTTTACTCCGAAACTAACCGGTAGGCATCGGGTAGTCTCCCAAGAGTAAAACTTTCCGTTCACGCTTCGAGTTTATTTTTGGACGATCACACAGCGAACCAATACAACTACATTGTTCGAGGCCACCGAGGGAACGGGTGAAGAGTATCGGTTCGGCACGATTTGTGTATAAAATCAATTGAGATCAATTAACAGTCGTCGTTCGAGAGAAATGAAAATGTCAATAAAAATGCCATAAGGAAAAAGCGATTTGATACCGCAGCGAAGACGATCGCAAATAGCGTCGTTAGGGAAGTGGTGATTTGAGCTTTCTGTTGGTGCGTATTTCTATTAATAAAAATACTTTGTTGTTATTGATTTGTTGACGGTTTCAGAAATAGCATTATGTGTTACAGCAATTTCGTTATAACCAGTACTTTTATTCGTAAGGAATTAACAAATCTTAATTTGAGCAAACATTAACCGACTTTCAAAAGTGACGTGTCCCTGCTCAATTACACACTACTCCATATCATCAAATGTCGCAAAAAATCTGCCTGACTCACACCCCCCCTAAAATAGAACAGAATTCAACCAATTTTCTACAGCAATATTTATCCACGTTGGTCACTGAACTGATAAGAGAATTTTATTTTTCTACTTTCTGACTCAATGCCATTCGTCGCGACACGACACGATCATAATCTAATTCTACAAACCAGCCCAAACTAGTCCCGGCGGGCATCACGTGTGTCCTCTCACACACAATCACACCACAAAGCTTCAATCGTTTCAATCAACTTTTTTTTGTGCTGCCATCAAATTCATAAACATACAACTAGTAAAAATGTCACACGAGCCGCTGAGTGTAATGAAAACAGAAATAAATAAATGGCAAATGATCTCACCCACAGCGTGCGGGGTGGTTCGGTGTGAATTATGACATCTGGGGGTGAATAAAATGAGTAAATAAGCGCAAAACAACGAAAAAACAGCAGCCATATTGTACTACGGCAGCCAATCTTTGGATTCGTAACGGAGCGATTCGCATTTGATAATAGCTCACATTGGCACGGCCGCGCGTACACATATAACACTTCCTATCGCCTCGCGTGCGAAAAAAAAACAGAACAACACCTCGGAACAAACCGATCGCGGGGGCTTGTGCGTCACATGGCCGGACATCACAACAACTATCAGGACGGCAATGATTGGAATAATGTTGATTTTAATTGCTTCAGTTAACCGTTTGTAATTTCTTTGTTGGAAAGTGCACACGACACGGGCGTACTTGTTGTTTCCGCACCCCCCCCCCCTCCCCCTTTTCATTCTTTGTACGGTCTGATGGTTGATTGTGGATGACTCAACTGTCTAAAGGTCTAGCAGAGTGTCATGGCGACCGTGAATAATGAAGAAGGAGCACCTTTTTTATCATACCTATGAATATTTATTTTCTTGAGTGTCGTCCTATGTAAGGTACGTTGAAGTCAGTGATAGAGTCTTTTTTTTCGATCAGCAATGTCGCGTTTGATGGATTGGAGAACCAACAAATGAAAGTGTCGTATTTGCGATTCCAACGGAATTATTGGTCTGCGCGATAGCGGTTGGAGTACAACTACTCGGATGAAGGGTTCGTTTTGTTTTACCAAAGCTAAGTTCAATTGAGTAACCGAAAGTAATGCTTAGTAAAACCCATTTTAAATATGTTAGAATTTGGAAATTGGATATAAACTGCAAGCGTAAAAATCATAAAAATTGTTTAAACAATCTTCAGTGTGAAAACCTGGAAAATATATCCGGTTCTTACAAATCAGTTTTCTTTTACTGACTTCCAATCTTGAATGAAACGATATAGGGATTTTCCAGCGTACCACTTTTTTATTTTTAACCGGTTATTATGCTGGGATTCATCATTGCCGATGTTTTCCGGGAAAACTTTTTTTTGCAATTCTTATACCGGTGGATCTCAGTTCGATTTTTACGCCGATCGATCTAGGTTTAAAAAAATTCAGCTTTTGTTTTCAACAGACTCTTCAGTCGATTTTCAGCGTGCAGAACAATTGCATGGTTAGTACAACGACGCTTTATCACTAAGAATCCTTCCAGGACTTTGCAATTACTGAGGTACGAGGCGAGAGACGTTCTTCCTGTAATATATATAAAATAATGTACGCAGAGGAAATGTATATTGCGGCTGTTTTATATTGGGGTGCTACGGTGAAAAGTAGAAAGAAAACAACTAAACGCAGAAATTGTCCACATCAAACTGAGAGAAAAAATTGGGGATTGGGTTCTCGTCCCCCTACAACTGTTTACTCAAAAAATTGCAACGACACTCACGATGCAAGATAACAGCTGTTCGGGGAGAGGTGGATAATTTTAATTAGTTTGTATAGCAACCTAACGGGGAATAGAGGGTCAAATAGCAAGTTCTGAAGAGCAACACTAAGCCGAAACGTCACCACGGCTGGTTCATTCTACTTTTCATCAAAAAACAACAAGCAAAAACCGCCACAATAAGTCTACGGTGATATTAAATCGATTATAAGGAAATACATATTTTTATTAGTTACAGGAAGAACGGCTCTTGTCTCATACGTCAGTCATTGCACAGTCCAGCAAATATTCTTATTGCTAAAGGGTCGTTGCAATTGTTCTACATGTTGAAAACCGACTGGAAAGTTTGTCGAAAACAGAAGGTCAAATTTTTGCAAATAGATTGTCATAATTACCATGCCATTACTTGTCAATTGAAATCAGAAATACTATTCATGTAATTCTACCATTGCATTGCTTTGAACACACAAAATCCCTAACATGTACATATGTTACTGATTTTATTAACAAGTTGTGTAATACACAGTAGCTCCAAAACTAATTACTTATTTTGGGATTACTTTGATTACATTATTTGCGTTTGTAGCTAGTTAAGGCTGAAGTTTTAGAAACGAATCGTAAAACAACGCTATGATAAATGCTTGTTTGACGGATCCAAATAAACCTTTAACCTTTTTAAAAGGGATGTATCACAACATCGTGTAGGTTATTTGGTCATGCGCTACGTCTCAATGAAAGTTCGTTCAACATTCCAGTTTGTAATGTCCATGCTAATACAAATGCTTCCTTTACATTTGGGACTGCTTAACTCTTCGCGACGCTGTGGGACGTATACGTCCGTCTCACCTACTTCTCCTAAGTTTTTATTGGATTTCCAGTTAGCGTTGACATATAAATACGAATTCTTTCTTTTAATCAATTCTCGGGGATGTACGAAGTACAACTAACACAAAAAATATGTGAATTTGTTAAGTTCTAATGAATTAAAACTCGAAAATCTCGTTTTTTACAATAAATTCGGCTGTGTCTGAACTAAAAGTCCTAGAAATCTAATTTTTTTTTGCGGGTATCTCAAAAATTTAACTAAATAATAGATTTTTTTGCAGACTTTCATAGGTCAGTTTTTTTCGAAAAAAATTATCAAAGCATGCAAAAATGGAGTTTATTATTATGTTGGTCTATAAAAGATTCTGAGAGACAGGGATAACTTCTCAACTAGCATAAAAATAAATTATGTGGTTGTAGAGGTCGCGGATTACGATTCTTATAACAGAATTTGGAAACTCAAAATGGCGGCTACACAATGGCAGCTGTTTTTTACGAAATTTACGAATTTTGTTACGATAAGCATAAAACTCGATTTACGAGAGTTACGAGAGGGGGTCGATAATTACGATTCTGATGACAGAATTCTAAAATTCAAAATGGCGCCAACAAATGAATGAGTGACCCCGAAAATCCCCTTGTAAGACGTTCTAGGCCAATATAAAAACATGAAATTTTGGCAAGCGCAGTCGCCATATCGGATCCACCATTTTGAATTTAACATTTTCGACGTCAGAATCAGGATCAGTGACCCCGAAAATCCCCTTGTAAGACGTTTTAGGCAAATATAAAAAACATGAAATTTAGCCAAGCAGTCGCCATATTCAATCCGCCATTTTGAATTTTACATTTTAGAAGTCAGAATCAGAATCAGCGACCTATATAAAGCTAAAAATAACAGTAATAACAATGATAAAAAATCGCGTCGCAAAGGGTTAAAAGAAAGCAACGAGCAAATCAAGTGCTTTGATGGAACCAAAATCTCATCCCGGTATGCAAAGCTTGCTTCAAATCGGACGTACAACGTCTCATAATCGAAAATCAAGAAATCGTTAAAATAGCAAAAATGTACTGTGTGTGATGTCCAGTCGAACCGGACACTAAAGATAAATATGGTATCAAAAAGACGAGTTTTAGGATTGCACAGTATGTAAAAGGATGTAGACGTACTTCCGACGATATTAACTTATTAACAATGGCTCACTAAATTTTACCTGAAACTGGATATTGGGAAGCTCGAATTGCAGCGAAACTGATCTGGTCATTGATCAGAAATTATCGTACCAGAAAGTCCAAGTTCATTTGCTTTAAAAAAATGACACAATCTTCCGATCCAGCAAGACATTTGCAGATGCGGGCAAGAAGAGCACCTTTAATTGTGGTCATTCGAGTAATCTGAATCGTAAGGCATTCCATATAAAATAACAAAAATCAGTTTGAACTTTGAATACACCGAAACTTTGCACAGGTGGTCAATTTTTTAAAGGGTTCTGTTGGACAAGTTATATATCGATTATATTAATGTTACACACTTCAAAAAATACAAATATTTCAGTTGAAGTTAACAATATCGCATCCTAATTCTCTGGTTGATTATAGAATGTAACATGCTCCAATCTGTAAAATTACGAGCCGCAACTCAGTTCGTTTGTGATAGATAGCACTCAGCTGAAGTTTATTTAGGACATTTTTTGACCAGGCAACTGTGTGTCAGTATAGCCGAGTTAGTAAACAGATGTACTCAGTGAGCAAATGGTTGTCGGTTCGAGTCCCTGGCATTGCTGGTTGCCCTTTTTTTTATTATGGACGCAATGGTCATGTAATATTCATATCATGGAACATTCCGTTGTAGTTCTTTTTGTTACATCAGATTCAATGGAAATTTCCAGGTTTCTTTAAAACAGTGTAGCAGTATGGTATTGTCGTAGACGTCTTGGCTAGATGCTATAAATCGTTGTTGGATGGCATTTTGAAACGCAAACTATGTCGCCATATTAGATTTTAAAATGTCGTCGAGCGTAAATATCATCTTGGCATCTTCACGTCAATCCCATTCAGAAAAAAGCCTATGTATTTTGTCAAGCATCAACATCTAACGATCACTTGTCAAGCCCATTAAGAAAATACCCGTATTGTTTGGAATATACGAAATTTTACTTCCCTGTAAGTTACCTTCATAGTTGTTATCAAACATCGGCATCTGGTATTTATTAGTGAAGCCCATTTCACAAATACCCTTATTGTTAGGATTATTTAGTTTTTTGCTAAGCCGTATTTTTGAATGGCGTCAATCATCGATTTATGTCATTTACTCGTCAACTCCATCACCGAAGATAGTCTTTATTAATAATATAGCGGATTCCGTTGTACCTAATGACTACTCGTGAAGCCCAATACGAAAATACCCATGATGGGGGAATATGGACCATAATTAATCTTAAAAGTCAGTCGGTAATCATCAATTTCCTTCATTTACTTAACATCTATTAAACTTCAAGTCTTAGTGCTCAATGCTAACCGGGAGCAGCCATTTTATATTTCAAAATCACTAATTTTGGGTTTCCACTAACAAAGCATGACAGCACGGATTTCTCGATCATGCAATTCAGCATTTTTTTTTTGTTCATTAGACTATTGAATCGTTAGGGCCTTTCGACTCTTCCAGATTTTTAAATTAGATTTTTGAATTCGCGAATCTTTGAATTTTTGGAGCTTCGGGTCGATGGACTTTTGGAGCTGTCTTTTTTTTAATCTTTACATTTTCAAATCGTCGTGTCTTTAAAATTTTGGATTTCTGAACTAGGTTTCTGGATCTGGTCCATTACATGTAAAATCATGGGATGTCTTGGATCGTTCGGCTCTTTTGGATCTTTGGGTAAATGGATGGGATTCTTAAAGCTTCGACTATTTTATTTTTTCCTTTAGTATCTTTTAATCTTTGATGGACCATTAAATCTTCGATTGTTAAGATTTTTAGATCTTCAATTTTTGAAATTTTCAGATATTTAGATTTTTGAATCATTCAAGTTTTGGAACCTAGTATCTTTGGGCACTTTTTGAACTTTGGATCATACCCAAGCAACCAGAAGTTCGGATAATACTTAAAAAGCACACTTTAAAGTTCACATAAAGTTCTTGGTGGATTTCAAGCTGCTTAAGCTTTAATGGAATTTGAAAGCTGCTTAAATCGCTATTAGAACATAAAAGTACTGCAAAATTACTTAAAACGAGAAGCTTATGCAGCTCTCTTATACGAACTTTTTGTAGATTCTTTGGATGTTTTCATCGTTGAATATTTATTTTTATTTCTAGATTTTTGTATACTTTGGGGATACCAAATCTCACTCATTTTTTGATTTTTGGATCTTTGGATTTTGGAATGATCGAATTTTCTCAACTTTGATTTTTGAAGCGTGAGATTGTGGGATTGTTTAATTTTGTGTTTTGTATCTTGCAATCTTTGAATTGCTGAATCTTTTCTTTCAGTGGGTTACCGTGGGAGTTGAAGTCTTCTTGAACCAGCTGAGGTGCGATATATAAAGTAACAATGTCGGCTTTTGATTCGGACTTGGCAACTGACAACTTTAAATTCGGCCCTGGCGAATAATGTTAAAATCGTGGAAGATCTACGTCGGCAGTCAACCAAAAACCTTCGTGTTAAACCTAGGAAAATCATAGGAATGAAATGTAGGGACACTTGAGGTTTTTGATGTCCCATGAGGAAACTCCTGTTAATTTCTTAGATTTCCGCGATGAGGAGCCACTTACTTAGGTTTTGAAATATCACCCATCAAAGAACACTCTCAGGCCTTTACGAAGCAGATTAGGAGAGGAAATGATTTTCTTTTTTCGAAAATTTATAGGCACATTAGAATATGGGATTGTCAGATTCTCACTCTTTAGTGGACAAGGGTGCGGTTTCTACGTTTCTATATTGAGTAGCTGATGGCCCAAATGTTCGCAATGACGGCATGCCCCAGGGCACAAAAAGGCGAACAGGTAGACGAACCCCGTTCAAAAGAACAAAGTTTGGAAGAGTAGATCCGACGAAAGACTCGACATGAGATTGATTGAAAAGTTCTTATACTCCTCGATGTATGCTGAACGCATTTGCTTGCAAATCAGAATTTTTCACTGACTAAATCAAAGGGTTCTGGAAGGAACCAACCTCAATATTTTGCAATTAAGGCCTCGATTGGAGACTACACCATCAATCTCTACTTCCCATGCTGGTACGTAGACAAGATACTTTTTCGTACACAAATATACAAATGGGTTATTATTGGTCCGGAAGTAAACCTTTCAGGGGCCTGTTGTATTAAATGAATATAATATATATCGAAAAGAAGATCTATCAGCAATATTTTGCCATCGGATAAATATTCAAATCGACCTCCATTGAGCCAGAGCGGTCTTTGGATCATTACAATGACTTTCTGAATCTATTTTTCGTTGGATCATTGAATCTTTCAATATTTATTTTTTGGAGTTTTTCGATCTTTCACTCTTTGGATGTTTGATTACTTATGTTATAGGATCTCATCATCTTTGGATTATTTGGTTCAATTTTTGAAACTTTAAGTCTTTGGATATGTCGGCTCTTCTGGATTTGCAGATCATCATTTTAATTATTGGATCTTTGAATCTCCCGATATTGAAACTTTTGAAAATCGGGTTTTTTTTTATTCTTTTACCTTTTTGAATAATCGGTTTATGGAATGATTGGCGTTTTGAAGCTTCTGGTTTTTTAACCTTTTACCTCATGGATCTTCAAATCTTAAAATTTTTCGAATCTTTTGATATTACTATTTTTAAACCTTTGGATATTTATATCTTACGATTTTTGATTGAAGTAAAAATTGATTGAAAGGAATACGAACGGCATAACTGTAGTATGTTAGCTAACTATGAAGACAGCGTTTTTAAATTAATCACAATTATTTTACAAGGCATTTCGGAACAAACCCGTTTTTAACTAAATCTACCAAAATCGGTCCGAAAAATAATTTTTTGCACCTTACCAGATACGGCGATGAATAATTCATTTTATTTTTTTTTTAAGGAAAAACGTTTCATTCGGTGCAAAGATAATAAATAATTTATACCTTTGCCACCTAGATATTTTGGGCATCTTTCCAACAATTCTTTTATCCAATATTAAATGATACACCGATATTAAATAATAAACCAGTTCACAAGAACCAGTACCAGTGGCCAAGGGCCACTGCACCGGAATTGTGGGATTGCCATGCTTAAGATGGGAACAAAACCTGCATGGGTGGCTCTAATAAAACTATAAAAGGCGCTTGTCATGTAAACAAGATAGCAAATGTAATTGTTATATACACATTGTGAAAAGTGAAAATTATTAAAGATAGATTCTTGCCTTATTTGGTACTTCACAAGAAATCTTAACTTTCTCATAATTTAGATCAAAGATTTAGTGGTTCTAGTTATACCAAAATAAAAAAAAAATCTGTCTTGTGTGAACTCATTTTGATCAATACGACCAATGCAACTATGCTTGAATTCCCAAAAAATACCCGGGTCAATTTACCGGCCAAACTTTGCAAAACATGTTCTAACAATCTCTCCCTTTCTCCATTCTCCCATTTGCAGGATCTGGTCAAATCGCACCTGATGTTTGCCGTCCGCGAGGAGGTCGAAGTGCTGAAGGAAAAAATCTCCGAACTGATGGACCGCATCAACCAGCTCGAGTACGAGAACAACATCCTGAAGGCGAACGCATCGCAGGAAACGCTCTCCCAGCTCACAACCAACGGTGGCAACGGCACCTCTACGGCGGTGGCAGCCGTAGCAGCAGCGGTGGCAGCGTCAGCAGCTTCAGCGCCCACGCCAGCATCCAAAGGGCCGCCGCCGGCCAACCCCAATTCGAATGGTTCTGTTTCCTAGATATTCCGCACGTTGTTGCACTACTCGCTACTAGCTGCTTACTATGATAGTACTAGGAGAGGTAACAATAACTATTACTCGCTGCTGCGGCGGAGCGACGAGCGGTTACGGTGTGCTGGTGGTGCAGGGGTTGACGGCGGTGACGACGAGCCTGGCCGAGACTGGTCGGCTCATCCGACGACCAATGACGACACCGGCAGCAGCGACAGCAGCAACAACCCGAACCGGACAGTCGCTCCAGACGCCGCTCGAAAGCACTCTGCAGACGAAGACGCGCCGTCGGGCGCTCAGAGATAAACTAGCAACCTAACAGAATAAGCGCGAAATTTAACAGTATCAATTCAAAATGTTAGTTGCTAGGATTTACTACGTTGAGGTAAGAAGCTTCATTCATTCTCAAACAAATTTCTAATAAGCTAGACATTTTAGAGAGAAAACAGATGAGTCAGTTGATACAGTGTTAAGGGACGCAAAAAAAAGATAACCACTTGCAGTTTACTGTTTCGATGCTAGCTAGCTTTTGCGAATTAAGAAAAGAATCGATGAACAACAACAACCTTCGAGGATGTAGTTTCAAATACAGACACGCACGCTACGGAAAAGATTGTTTTATCACATGATGTTTTTGTTTTCTGCGGGAAGCTTAACTCTCCTGCCCCATTAATCACACTAGATGAGGATAGATAGAATGTCGGTGCCAAGGATCTATATGCCTGATTGAAAGTGAATGCAGAAGGAATCTATCAGAACGTTATACCATTCTGAAAAATTGATCGACATTGGTTTCAAATTAATATTTCGTATTTTCTCCATCGCATTATATTGATGGAGACGCCTCGTTTTTTATGAGTAGTTTTCATGCTCTAACCATAATTTATCGGAAGAGAATGTGAATTATTCGACTATTTTTATCTATAATTTTTTTCAAAATATGTTAGGGCATTGACTGGGAGTGATATTTAACTTTACTTCCACAACTCCGATCATTTTATTTCTTCACCAAGAAAAAACAACTTTTTCTAGTATTCAATTCACAAAGTTCAAATAAATTGGTAACGGGTTGCGACATTAAAAATGTAAACATTTTTATCCTAGACGTTTAATAGAAATTGAAAAGTTTATTAGAAAGGACAGTTCGACTGGAAGAGTTGATCATCTTTCGGCCTCTGAGGATCCAATACGACATGCAATAAACTTGGCAAATATGCCGTTTTGATTTAGTGATCGAGATGCTGCCCAGTTCATTCCTACATCGGATGAAGAAACGGGCAAAGCCAAACCGTCTCTTTTCAATTGGTGTAGATTTAATAGGTTGCGTGCTAAACATATGCCAAAACATGGTTCAGAACCATGCTCATCGATTCATCTTTCGGTAAAACGAAATACTGCAAAAGGACCCTTTTGTTGCACTAAACGCCACAACCAACACTAGACATTAACAAATCTTGCTTCGTTCTCTAGGATTGATTGCTAGTTAGAGGAAATCCAAACCCGAAATGTGATTTTAACTGTACATACTAACGCGTAAGACAGATTATCCGAGAGATTGCTAGCCGGCACTATTACAGTGTGCGGACATTGGTTTTGATTATGTGATTTGACAGCGCATTCGAAGAGCTTGTGTAGGTATCTTTTTTCCTTCGTTCTCGTAAACTATAACCAAGTGAGATTTAGCCTCCGACGGGGGCATTCCTGTACGAGCAATTGTAAGACCACGTGTGCTAATAATACTGAATGAACGCGACTAGGACGAATCGTAGGAGCAAACTGTACATATTTAGTAATAGAACGAGAATGAGTGAAGCGAGAACGCCCGAATGAAACAAGCGGAACGATAAGTAAAAGATGCCGATAAGCAGAAGCAGCCGGCGCAGGGACTGTAGCTGAGCTCCGTTCACCCACCCGCTCAAGAAGGACCGCCCCAGTTCAGGTTTGAAACTCGATGAAACGGGAACTGGGATGGGATGTTGTTGGCTCGGGTGGAACGGGTACAACCAGAACGGGGTCCCGTGCGGCAACAGATAATCAGGGAAAGCTAGTTGTTTGAATTTGATCTGATGGAGCCAATGAGCAGGCACTAATGATAGATTGATTTACTATTAGAAATCGAGCGCATGTGACTGATTTGAGTGTGACTGCGAGATCTATCCAGAAAATGGAACGTGATGTGCTTAGCTTTTAAGAGGAACTGTTGATAGGCTGTAAGGAATACATTGTTTATTTCTTTTGTAGGATCTTTGTTCAACTTTTTCCTAGCTAAAAATGCAATTATTTAGTCACTATTTATTATTTTGTATATTGGTTAACCAAAAAGGAAATATTGCATGAAAGGAACGCGATAGTAAATTGCAGTGATACACTGTGTTCGAGGAATGATGATCACGGAAAAGCAAGAAATCAATAATATTGTACAATATTGAGAAATTAATCAATAATTAAAATAAAGCTGCAAAGCAAAAAATGAGCGAAATTTGTCGTATGAGGTGAAATACGACCCAGAAAAGATGTTAATAATATAGTCACCATAAAATATGATAATTAAAAATTTATCAACACTTGTTAATTTTGAAAGAAAATATCTCCTTAGACACTGCGCAGATTCCATAATCGGCATGTCTCCCAAATATTAATATCACATTCCACAAATGCATACAAATATAAATATTCGACTTAGTGTAGTTGTTATCGTTCAATATTTGAGATTGTTCGGTGACTACCATTGATTTCAGACTTTCACCCCGCAAATCTGAACGATGTGGAGTTAGGACGAAGGAACTATACATAGTATGTATCTTTGGTTGTAGCAAAACCTAGCTATGTTCCACATTACATTTTGCTATTCGGGCTCAGAGCTTTCAGTGGCGGGCTCATTGATATCGTACATCTCTTCAATTCTCTAGTGATTTTTTTCCTATGCAAAGCTTCAGCCGGCTGGCAAAGGGGGAGCACCCCTTTCTGACAAAATAGTGTCAAATTTTGGAAACTTATTTCTTAACACGGTTTGTATTTACAGATTGGCGAATAGTTAGACAAATCACATCATCCTTGAATGCAATCACTATTCTATTTTTCTCCACTAATGTCAGGGAGTTCATTTCGCTATTTATTTTGTTAACATAAACAACACGCGGTGAATGTTTTTTGTTTTCCAGTTAATCAAGTCCAATTTTACGCAACCGAATTTGCAATTTACACAAATGCACAAATTGAAGTTCTGTTTGATGTGATGGGGCGAATTTTCTGACCCAAAATCATATATAAATTCTTCATCTTTGAAGAACAGCTTATACAATAATGTACCTATATTGCTTCCTTGTGTGCCTTCTGGAATCCTCCCATCTCCACATGAAAGGGAAGGGGAGAGTTGTTAGTAAGTGTGCCAATAGTGTTATCATGTAATGAGTGCTCTGGGCAGCCGGCTGCCGAGAATTTGGGAAATTTATCATTTGTTGTATTAATACGATTAGCAAAATAAGGTACTTGAGCTCCGGATAGCCGGCTATAAGGAGCACTGCTTATATTTTGTAATAATATTCAATCACGTGACGAATTTTTTCGTGGGTTCTATCGTGTCGGTTCTGATTTTACCCGGCGATCGTTTGAATAAAATTCGGAATCTTATACAGAAGGTATTTGCCTGCGCCTTTATTTGTTTCTTGTGTCGAGTACTATTCTTGTAGATAGTTGGAATTGCACATGTATAATGATTTCGTAGTAAGAGGGGCTTTTATTAATATTAAACTTTATTAAGAAGTGTGAAAACAGGAATGCAAACTAAGTTATTTCCATTGTTGGATTGTGTTGCGTTGCGTTACGTTGTGAAGCATGGCATTTTGGCCAATGTACACTGACTTCATCATGTTTGACTGCTGATTATCTAATAAGAGTTGCGTAGGAAGTGGTAAGTAGGAATTCATACCAATCCGACCCATATTAAGACCTCAACAGCATGATAGCCATCATTGCTGGCCGCCCCCTATTCGTCGTTCACGGGGAAGGATAAAGGAATTGGTAGACGGGAAGTGTTGATGCTCCACCTACTTAACGGAAGGGAATAGGGTCTAGGATTCGCTCCAAGCAAGCGGTGCGACCTGTAAAGCATAGTTTATCAGGTAGTAGCTAGTTTTCGAGAACACGATCTCTCGAAAAAGAAGATCTTGTTTAATCTTTGGTTCTTTTTAAACTATGGGTAGCCGGCCACCGAGAGTATCCTATGTTTTCTAATTAAAAGCAATTTCAACTCCACACAGCCGACCGTGGGAGCATTGCCTAGAAAAGCTAATCTTATCTGCGTAATGAGCCGGATTACTATTTATTGCGACATTATTTAGACTAATTTCGCTCTTCCTTCTCTACGATAATTTTTGGGTTGCAAATTACCGAGTGATAACACGTTATACAGACAAAGAGTTATGATAGCTCGAGATATCATAAATCAACGAAAGTATTTCTTATTTTCCATATCGGATTGTTTGTGAAATACACGTATACGAATGATTATATCGAACATTGAAGGGAAATACATGGATCGTTAACCTGATTCACGGGCTTGTTACCAATAACGGAACTTGAAATTAAAACAGACACAAGGAATTTTCAGTACGTATTGACCCGCGATCATCGATTCCAGTCAAAGTCCCATTGGAGCCGACCTCAGAACAACTATATATTTTTACGGTATTGTCTTTTTGGCTAGATCCATTCGCACCCTCTCATTCTCCCACTATCGGCCGAAGGCCGACAACACCCAGTCGTCGCCGGTCTAAGAACCAAATGCCATCAATAGACCTAGACTCGCGTGAAGGCGTGAGATAGAATTGAAAGCTAACCAATGAACATGACAGTAAATCTTCGTGCTGACATAACTGAAGGTAATTGCCAACCGGTCCCCGATCCCTCTCGCGAATTTCCAATTCTCAAACCTTATACATGATTGAAGTAATCATTCCAATCAAATAAGGCCATGCGTTTTCCCTATGCACATTGAATGTTCTGTGGATCAGTTCCTCCGTTGGTAAAACAAACCCTAAACAAACATAGAAATTAGTTTGCTTAGTCCAAAGAAATCTGGCCGACCGGCGGATACGTGTTCCCTTACAGTGTCATCACATCAACGAACACTCAAAATTTACATGCGACAAAATATCTGCAATGTAGAATAAAAAAGAATCAAAATCTCTACTCATTTGCAATAAAATAAGAAAGCAAAAAAAAGTTGAATATCCAAGGCGGCTCATTTTCAAAGATTGCACCGCCGATGAAACACCCAATAGAAAATAGGTGACAAGGGACGCGGACGAAATTAGCTGAGCACCGACTGGCTGGTTTGCCACCTATTTTTCGGGCGAAGAATTTTGGGGCGACACCTGGTAGTCGCTAGTCGCCGGTGAAACGCCAATTTTTTTTAATATACCAATTTTTCTTATTGCCGCATTTTTCACTTTTCGGATCGAATTTTTTTCTCAGAAAGACAATTTTTCACAATTTTTAGAATGTGCACTGTGTTTCTAGATGTTTTTTGTGCACTTTTATTGTCCTTGCATCGGGAATGGACGGCCCGTAATGCGAGGAAAAGATTTGTTTTTATTTGCCGGAATTCGATTTTCACAAACTGTCACCACTCGCGTCAGTCGAGAATATGGCGAAAAATGATTTTATAAGCCACTTTGTATAATCGTTAAATTGCACCATTATTCACACTTTCGATAACCGGGAGGCAGTAAACTGTCCCGAAAATGATGAAAATTAACCGATTCGAAGGGAGCTCTACGAGAGTCAACCGCTCGCGACGAAGATACACACTCGAATCTCCCATTCAATAAAGGTCAGTCTGTTGAGAAACGCCGTTTCTAACTCGTTGACCATAGTTGATTGAAATCCAATATCTTGATGCAGCCTTTGAAGGGTTGGTACCATAAGCTCACTTTTAGTTGAAATGCCAATAGGTTTCACACAAGAAAGTCACTTGATTTTTGGTTTATTAGTTAATAATCTATGCCATTATGGCAAATAAACTGAACACTAAACTGTGTGGCGAATCCGTCTTTTAGAAGGCTACAAATGTCACCGGGAAAATAAGCAACCTAACAGCAGCCCTGAACAACAGAAACCGGTCCGAACCCGGACCCGTCAGCTGTACGGTCAAGTGCTGACGAAATTTGGTGGATGTGTCGTGATCGACGATGGAACTTATGCGAAAACCAATCTCAAATTAATGAAGGGGCTCGAATTTTACAAGGCTACTGCTCACGGTTTGTAGCAGAATGAAGTTTGTTTGGCAAGGGAACTGTACCTGTCACAAAAAAATCAGCTTCAGCAGTCCCATGGATGGCTCAATTACGTTATGGCCAAATGTAGCCAGTTGTCACAACAGCAAGGGCTTGCTTCAATGGTCGCCAATGGGATCCAGTTGTGTGTGTGTGTGTTTGGTGGTGAAGTTTCTACGCCGACCCAGCACACGTTTAATAGTTAGACCATAGTCGTACATTTCGAGTGATCGTGTGCCAGAGTAAGGGACTCTGAACAGAAAAGATAACTCTGAACTCTACTCCTCCAACCTCCACCAAGGAGTCCGATATTTTTCTGATTCTCCGGATTTCATTTGAAATGACTATTTCGGGGCGAGACTGTGCTCATGCACTTCACTTGATTCTGGGTCTAGCTGGTCGTACTAGTTCGCTGGTCTCATAACAGCCGTATCAGTCCTTCCGGTTCACTGTTTTCTCGACGACCCTATACTGGTGGTTTGTCACATTCGGTGCTACTCGGCATAGTTCCTGACGGTGGAATTAGCCTACTTCGGCGGAGAGCTCCCCGACGAAACAATGTCGCCCGCAACCATTGACGCACGCGTTATTCTTGCTTCGATGCAGTCCGGTAGAATGCCGAGGTCTATCAGGCGATTCCGGACTGAATTCAAGCCGTTGATTCGCGTAGCTCGGAATATTCCCCGATGGTGGATCATTTCTACTACAATAAAGAGTTCCCAGGTAGTGGAAGATCTTCCAAAACCGATGCTACCTGGGCAGATTCCGAGGTCGGGCCTGCGATTCTGGGTGGAGGGTTACCGGTGCTACTTCACGATATACTCGAAGTAGTCCCCGGCGGTGGGCCTAGCCAACTCCAACGTAGAAATTTCCTGACGCCAAAAGTTCTCTCTTAAGTGTTACCACGATGCTGGTCGGTTAGGTACCGAGGTCAGTCCTACGATTCCAGGAGAAGGATGTCTTCCGATTCTCTGGTGCCCGACAATCTATCGTCGACGATACATCCGCTCAGTCTAGTCCCCGGCGGTGAATCTAGCCTACTTCAGGCGCACCTGCTGATCTACTTTATCTCTCTTCAGTAGACTGATTAGTCGAGTACCAAGGTCGGTCTGGCGATTCGGGTTTGAGTGTAGCTACCTTTTCATCGATACCTCCACGACCCGAAGCCGTGTACGGCTACGTTACTGGTCGTTGCTCCTCTCGCTATCTTCGTTGCAGCGCTGTCATGATGTGAACAACTAGTCTGTTCACCGCGTGCCGTTTTTGTTTGCCGCGCACATTCTTTGGACAATATTGTTCATATTAACGTCCTCACCGACAATGGTTCTTTTTCGTACTCAGACGTTTACTCTGCAACACCGCTTATAATACAGAACGGCGATCTCGCGTTGCCAAACCTATTCAGATACTTCTTGAAACAGTCATGCCCAGATAACATGCGGAAGTTCACTTCACCGCGCGCTCTGTTCACCCACACCGACAGGCATGGAATTAGTTGATGGGTCCATCTACCGTTTACAGCGATATCCCGCTAATGTTGCCATTTGCTTAAGGTATCAGCTATGGCTTGCTAAGGGACTCCTCTCGTGCCTCGATCGCTATAACGCACGCTATCTTCTTCGAGTAGAAGGTTTATGGGAATCGTTCCAGCTATCACGTAGGCTGCCTCTGACGAGATAGTTCGATACTTGCTAGGCACCCGCATGGCCATCAGAAGGAAACAAGCTGTTCAGCCGAGATGTGTTCCTCTGCAGTGCCACCACCCAAGCAGGTCTCGCGCGTCGGAGCACCGATGTGGAGAGTTTTACTGCTGCTGATCGTCCAATTATTGTGCATGATCTGAGATAATACCGAGATCACTTTTACGGCCCTCCCGCATGCGTGGTCGATGTGGTTGAGCTGTGTTCAAGATGGCAACAGTGGGCAAAATATTTCCATCTTGTTGATCAAATTGAAATTTCCCGCTGCTATTTTCCTAATCGTACATATGACAAACTACATTAATTTGAGAACGCGATCGAAGGAGCGTTTACCAGTGTTAAATAATTGTTAGCGGAGTTCGAAGACGAAATAAAATGTTTATTAGTGACTACTATAACAAAGGTTGCCCCACTTAAAGCCAAAAGCATTCCAAAACGGGAATGGCAGGCGACCATGATTGTCTTCAGGAGATAATTGGCACAGCTCATCAGCTGTCGATTACCAAGTGGGTATTCCGGACCGACTCTCGAACCGTTGTTTCATCGATTAATTCCGATCAGCGAAGATATCGACAATTTGTTGTCGTACGGGTCGGGGAAATTATATCCCAAACGAATGAGTAATTCAGCCTTATTCTGCATTACGGTGGGTATGGATCACATTTTCGAACGAATGTGGTTCGATCGAAGTTGGCTCCCGTTTGGTTTTGCTGTCGTTATTGAGAAGGCAGATCACATTCATTCGTAAAAGCGATCCGTCGTAATAGAGAATACGGCTGATTATGTTTATTTAACATCAAATCAACTAATTGAATTATATAGCTTCTATCTAAGCCACCCGTCATAAAGCGTGCGTGAACTGCTTAGAAGATCCAAAGCTCCATCTCTATCCAACAACTGGTATAACCAAAAAATACTTAAGCTAGTCCCTATGATTGAGATATTTTGTAGGTGTAATGTATTCCTATAGTTGAGGCAAATAATTGGAATTACGCGCAATTTTCTGATTTATTTTATACAGCGATTCGACATAAATAAAATAAATATTTGATCATAAAATATCACCCGCTAGAAAGTGTGCAACTACAAATTCTGTAGCTTCCACTGCAGCTGATATGACCACAACTACAAGAACATCACATAATTATCATAGGGTTACTGTGCCCTAATTCATCTCAGTACCTCTATTGACCCCACCCATTTGAACACATTAGTTAGAGCAGTGTCTGCTATCTCTATTCAACACATTAGCTCAAATGATAGGATGAAGAAAGGTGCGCTGTACTTGAATTTTCGCTTCGCTCAAACGCGAGAATTATACATTTTATACAGGCAAGATTTCTAATTGCACTATTTCTTATGGGGTTTTTCATTGAAAAACCCCGAGGCGGTGGATTGCACTGGTGTTGCATTTTCTAGCATTCCTTCATTCCCACTTCTGCTAAAAAGTGCAAAACCAGTGCAATCCACTGCGGTGTTTTTCAATGAAAAACGACATTAGAAACGAAGCAAATATGATGGTACCTCGTACCTGTTTAAGCGCAATCCAATTACTGTAAGTCAAGATATCAACGAAATAGTGAGACATCCTTACTAGTGAGATGAATAAGGGCTCGTCTACCCTATCGTTACATTAGGCAGTCTTCCGTCACGGAATAATCTTGCAGACTTCTACCTGGTGTTATTGAAAAACGCCTAAATGTGTACATCTAAAGAAGATGTGCACTGCGGTTGTATATTATTAGGCGACTAATAACACAGTGGGCTCAGTAGGTAAGCGATGCTGTAGATTTTCATGGCATGTACTGGTGGATAGTTATTGTTGCTATTTTTTATGTTCAAACCACGTTGAATAGTTTGCAACGTTGCGATTGCGATGGCACAACAATAAAGGATTTCCGATAAAAGCTAAGAAGAATCAAATCATTGCCGGTATTTTATTTAAGATAAATCCGTCTAGATTAAAAATGGACTTCAACTCTCTAGTGCCTAAATTTTTATTTGGCTTGAAAAAACTTTTGTAGGTGGGTTTCGTGAGAAGAAAAACGAAAATAATGTTGATAATTCATGTTAGAAGTGGATTTTTCATTAAAGCTTTAAAATAAGTAGGCCGCCTACAGGCGGTGTTGGGCACCTGGGCGAATAAAAAATTTCTTCTAGTTACTTCAACATCAGCGAATTCAGATGGTTTATATTTTGTTCTCCATCAGAACGCAAATTACCCAAGCTAAGCAGTATTTCTTTAGTACTTTGGTTGTTAAATTATTGACTTCTTATTTATAGTAGGGGAGACCAGTGTCTGCTGGCGATGGTTTCACTTATCATGTTTAATTTTTTAATTTAAGAAGATCGTGTAAAAGAGAATTTTCAAGATTCTTCAGGTGAAATTCCGAAGTAAACAAACAAAAAAGAATAAAGTTTATTTGTGGTTACGTATATTGTATATACGGCCACGGAAAGTTCTTTTCGCGCGCTATCGAAAAATCTAATAATTTGTGGAATAGCTTTGAACTTGCTCTAAATAACAAAACTGCTGAAATTTAAAGACTTTACCTAGGGTAATTTTCACCCTGACCATGTGAAGCTGGTGGTTAGAGCAGCGCTAGCCATCTTTGTTCAACGCATTGGAAAGCAAAGATACTGGTGCCACTTCATACGCATCGCATCAATTGCATTCCGAGTAATTAATGAGATGGTGAGGCACCCTCCCTAATACGGCTAAAATGGGCTCTTCACTCTAATATGCTCGAAAACTTAACGCTTAACGTGAACGAAACAGAATGTAATGCAACATAAGTACATGGGAGAATGTATTACACAGTACTTGAAGTGCAGGACTATAAACAGCGCCATATGTCTAATACAAAAGGAGAAAAAAAGATTCCGCCAACTTACTCCAGCCTCCCCTAAATTTAATTAAATGATAAGAACATCCATATTCTAACAGCAGCATTCACCTAAAGATTTTAAAACATGCTTCTTTTCAGCTAAAATTGCACATAAAGCTAGTTTCGGTTAGAGGTGCGACGCACAGTGGCGTAACTATATCAAATCCATGGCCAAAATTATTTAACATGTTTTTAAGCTTTTTTATACGATAACAAGTGATGAAAAATGGTTTTTCGTGGTTTTGGACAATTTATGACCAAAATATGAAAATATTAAACAATCTTGCAGTGTGATGCAAAGCCGAAAATAAACGTATTCTACGAGCATTATTATTTTTCAATGTAAATGTGTTTTTAGATTAATCTATCAGTTTGAGGAAACCTCACATTGAGATTTAGTCTGTTTCAACTGTTTTCATAAATTATATCATTTTGTTTCATGTTAATTTTGCTTTTCTGGTTTTCTTATAGTTGAAAAAAATATTTAAGTTTTTGTAAATTCGGTAATAGAAATCTATCCAAGTGATTATCGTATTCAATCTGGATTATTCACGTTAACACTTGCAATCCGGAGACAAGGAACTGTAATGAGAAGATTACATAATTTGTTTGATGCTTCGCTTACGTTTCCAAGGCAACTTGTGTACGTTACGGTTCATATAGCACAATTAGTGGAAGTTATATTTTACACTGTTTTATATAGCTATCGTGGTCATAATAGCACAATTTGGTTAATAGACGCAATCTAACAAAAAAATAATATTGGGGACTCAATCAAATCATTCTTGTCATATAAGCTTGAGCTTGAGCTTGTGCAACCACCCCTTACCGCTACTCCGTTATCGATCTGGATTAGATAATTATACTTGGGAATAGCGAAACATCTTTCAATGTGTAACTCCTGGTAATCCTAAACTTTTTATTGATCAATACCGGCGCCGGCCAGGCCCTAACGAAGATCGCTGGAGGAAAGTGAAGGAATGGTTAGTCCGATACATGCTTTTGCTAGAGGCCGTATATACTACTGCGCACTCCACAAGTATCACGGGAGGGGGATATTTGTTAGTAAGTATAGAAGTTGGATACTTCTTCTTTACCGACGTCAGAGAGGTGACTTCACTTCTGGACTAGATATCGATCCATCAACTCATGGACCGGGGACCAACGCCTTTACTTCCCTTCCGAAGGAAGACGTCACCACAGATTATTTCACATCAGAAAAATCTCAATGACCTTGGCTGGAATTGAACCCAGGCCAACTGGAATGAAACCAGTACTGATTTATTTTTATTGTTTTCTCTTAAATTTGAGCACAAAACACGGCATTTTCAAACAGCTGTAAAAAAACGAATGGGATTAATTGGGAATGTTTTCTTCATGGAACAGTGAGAGGACACTCCAAATAATCTGCTCCTTTTAACAGATTTACCCGACATTGCCCGACAAGGTACTTTTTTTACTAACGAATATGTGGAAAATTGAAAAAAGTGAGCACTTTTTTAAAACCTACCCAAAAATTACAAAGAAAAGCTAAAATTGACCCCAATTGATTGTAGTTGCTGGAGATTGCTATGAAAAGCACGATTTTGATTTATATATTGACTTTGGGTAATTAGTTTTTGAGTAATCTGAAAAATTGAGGGATAATTGCTTTCAAGCTAATAAAATGTGTAAAAATCACTGATTTCAAATAATTGCATACAACAATTATCAAACGAAAACTGATATCTTGAAAAACATATCAAATTCCGCCAAAGCTTAAAATTCGTGTCAATAATTTTTATCTAAAGTATGCAAAAAAATTGGAGAGCTAAAATTGTAGTTGTAAATCTGACGTGGAATGACTCTCATTCTGTAAATTTTGATAACATAAGTATATTAAGAAGATTGTGTAAAAATTTCAGAATTGAACTCGAAGTATTTTATGAGATATTTCAATTATAAATAACTAGCTAATACCCATCGCGCGTTGCTGCGACACTCTGCGAAGTAGGAGGAAAATACAATTTGTTCCAAAGCGCCATCTGGCGGGCAGATAATCTCCAACTAATAGCACACAAACACGCCCCATAGCAAATACCTACTGTGTGCAAATTTTTACGGTAATCGGTTAAGCCGTTTGGGAGTCTATAAATCATATACATACAAACTTTAACTTTTATATATAGATTTGTGTAAAATTGCCTTGTTTTAAGTTTATAATTGTAACATCTCGCCAAGTATTTTGATATCCACTCCCAAATTTTTACACAAACTTTTTATCATGATTCTTATTATTCAAAGAAAATAATAAGTTAAAAACATTTGGTCTAACTCTAAAAAAATTTGTTTCAAATTATTGCATATTTCATAAGTTATATAACAAAAATATTTTTTGTGGAATTTTTTTCGGTATACTCATTTGAAAACTTTTTTTATTTAATATTTTTTTCCATATATCCAATCATTTCCGAGTTATCCGTGATTGAAAAATGTTCAATTTGTTAAATTTCAAAAGTTCAAAAACTAATAACAAAAAATATCATTTTCAGCCAAAACAAAAATACGTGTCAAATATTTTTAGCTAAAGAATGTAAGAAATTTTTTTGGAATCAATCAAAATTTTCCCTACTACTTTGTTTTTTCTCGCAACATACTGTTTTTCTTGCTTCACCCGACAGTTGTAATTTTCTGTTAGTACCGGATAAAATTAGTATAAAATGTCTGGAGTGGAACTTCTGCAATGTTACTTTAGTACAGATGAAGACGTATGTGGGTTCGATTCGGATACCACGGCGGAATGGTTTTCCCAAACGTCAGTTTGTTCACAAGATAAACATAAGGTAGGTAATCGTACAAAGAACCGTCATACCGAGGAGAGCCCTAAAAATCTGTAAAAGTATATCATCAAACAAGTTCGACGGAAGTTCTTTCTGAACTTAATCGGGTATCTCCATACTAACCCTGTGGGTAAGTTTTATTTCTATTTTACAAATATGATTGCAATATGAAATTTTTTGGCAACCATGTATTTTCAAATTTTGTTTTTAAATAAAGAAACATAACAGTTTGTGGACGGTGATGGAGAAGAAGGCTTGAAATTTTCAAGGTATGGTAGACACAAAGAAAGTACTGTTATTCGAGAATCAGTGAAAAAACAGATTCCCACGTACAATCCAACGATATCACATTACCGAACAGAGTATGCACCGAACCGTTACTCCTTGCCGTGCAACTTAGCGAAGAAGATGATGTACAAGCAAGCTATGGTGTTTTGTCGCATCACCAAAGAAATTAAAATTTTGTTAGTGAAACTAGGACACGAACAATGCGAATTTTGTGTCACTAGCAAAATGCGTCTGACTCCGGTATGGAAGGACGATTCAAAACCACGTCGAACATATACAACAAAGTACGATTTCTACATTGAAAAGATGGATACTCTCTTAAACCAGGACGAGTGGTGTTTCCTGTAGGCCTACAAAAAGTAAGAATTCGTTGAATATTCTCTTATAATAATATATCTTTCTAGGATAATTTAATTACCTCGCCTGGGCGGGTCTAAGTCTATTGTATTTTCCCAGTGTTTATTGGCATTCAACGAGACCTTTGTTCCCGTAGGATTCTACACCAAATCGTTTCCAGTTTTTTCGAGTCTACCACTGGGCGCTCAACAGATAGAATGTGTTAAAATAGTGGGTCTATTATGCGGCAATAGTTAATATAGAACCAACTGAACGGGTTTTTTTGCAGGTGCTTAGAATAACGTATACTGTTTTGTTCAGTTTTATTAAACTGCATGCGAATTAGAAACGATTTGGAAAATAATCTTAAAAATGATCGAAATGCGATTGGGGCTGACTTGCGATCATGGGCCTTATAACCTTTTTATTAGCGTCGTGAATGGAGTTTTTAGTGACTGATAGAAAAATAGCAAAATAGTTCCAATTTGTTGACAAATCGACCGAGTCTTCCCTATGACGTATTTTGAACTAGACTTTTCATAAACTCTTCAACATCATTGAGATTAGCTAGCAACGTATACGATTAAGTAACTTTTTATCAGATCAAATTGTAAGATTGTTGGTAATTTTATGAATAGAAGATTTATTTAAGATTAAAATTGTGATCGTTTTTCATGGTTGATTAATTATAAAATCTTGTACTGATTTCAAATTGTTCATAAATTTAAAAAAAAATTCGCAAAACTACAGTTGGATCATGCTAAAACTTGTTGAGGAAGAAACGTTTAGTTGTATTTCATCAAGTAGCAGTCGTTACGTACTAGTTTTTTGTAAATAATTTATGCTTTTCTCACAAAAAGTAAAAAATGTTGAAATAGTTATATGTACTTAGCTTACATTTATTATAGGCAACAATTAAACCTATTGCAAAACTTCGTTGTGATACAACTCGTTTTGACTTACGTCGTCACATAGTTTCGATTGGCATAATTTTTGAGCAGCTTTGAGCCCAGTTAACACCTCCAGACTACACACTACAATAACTCACTCGTATTCTATTAATACACTATCGAGAACATGGTAGAACACACTTAGAAATCCGTCTCCGGACTCATGGGTCTCCCGTCTCGACTCTTGGTTCTCGTATACCCGATGCCACCTGGACTGCTAACCACGCTCGACTGCGGTGATTCAAAATTCCTTGCACCACCTGCAACTCCAAATGAGGCTGGATTTTGACCCGAGTAATCTCTCAAACTCGTTAGTGGGCCATTAGATTTGCTTAACCGCATGGCATCCTCGTAATCCGAATCGTCCTCGTCTGTCTTGTCCGGTGGTAGGCTATTTGCCGATCTGAAGTCCAATTGTTCATCCAAATCGCTGGAAGACGCTCGAGTCGGTAGCTGCCGGATGACCTGTGCGTACGTTGCTGATGGGCCAGCGATTGGAGAAACAGACCGAGCAATGTGAGGATAGTCATCCTGGGTGTTTTGGATGGACTGGATAATGGGTGCATCCTGAGCGACAACAGTTGATGTCTGGAGGAAACTGTTTGAAGGAGCGATTGATGACAATTCCCGTTGCTGTTGCTCCTGATGAACGCTGAATGGTTGGATCTCGCTGTCTGGGGAAATAGTTGGTCTGGAACTGATGCGTGCTTGCTGTGTGATTAGTCGCATTTCGATTGGTCTGGAAACAAAGGAGTTACTCATAGGATTTGATTAAAAAATCACGTACATACCGGTATGCATCGTCAGGATCATCGCCATACAATGGCAGGTCTCGTACGAAGTAAAACACCAAAATGTCGAAAATCACACCAATTATGATTAAAACGGCAGTCAATATGTTAACGGTTGTTCCAAAGAATGGTGTCTCGTGGATGAAGCACCGTCGCTGATCAGATGACCAAAACTGGCAGGCGCTGACTGAAAGAATAAGGTGCAAAAGGGGGGTTATTAAACAATAATGAGTGCATTTGTTTTTAGGATTCGTGACAATGGAAATATATTTTTTGCAATGGAATTATATTTTTTCGAGAGTTGTCCTACTGGACCTGTAGAGCTAGGTTCTCAGAATCACTCACTACAATTGCAGACGAGACGGGAAATGTTACCCACTAGAACACTTAAGGCTTAAGGCCAATTGCAGCGGGCCGTGATTCTGAATGTGTTTGTAGTTTAACGTGTTCGATCGCTTGTGCGTTTATATGTCGCATGGGCTAAATTGTATGTAACTTCCAGTGGACAAATTCGATTTTATAATCGTGTGCCTTTTGAATATTCGGTGTACGGTTCAGATTCTGACAGGGAGCTTACCCCATATCGCTAGAGCTCCCGGTCATGTCACCATGGAACGTGTTATACAGTGGATATAAGAGTTGCCATAAACAGCTTACGTTGATGAAGGAAAATGATATTGTGGAATGTCTTCGAAATTTTGTAATAATATTCATAACTAAACCTGTCAATTTAGACTATTTTCGACCACGTTTTCCACGCAATTGGGCTATTGTAAATATTCTAAGAAAATTGTAACGAGCATTGGAACGTAAAAATTGAGCAGCTTGTAATACTGCGAGAGAAACACCTATCATTATGAAAAAGGATTTTTCGTGTTTCTTGCACCACCGTTTTCAATAAAAAATAGTTTTGGAACCCAGAAAAAATATGGGCAGATTGATCCCACTATTATTCATTAATTTAAACATTACTGAATCATCTTAAGGGATTATATATGTTGAGGTCAATCAAAAAATCGATATTTCGTATCTTATACCACCACGTGAGGCTATTGATGATATTTGGTCGTTACACGAGCGTCGGCTGGGTGCTATCAACCATGTACTGTAGCAACTGCATGAGAGGGTGCCAGCGGCCAGGGCACACCCCGCAGTATTTTTGCCCTTACCTTGTCAAGCGGGGCTCTGACAGGGTTGACTTTCTTGCTCTAGCTATTGGTGGGAACCAATCGGAAAACACGCTAGAGTTGGCAAAAATCGCAATAGGATGGTGCCTTCCCAAGTGCCAAGCGACAGCGTTTGAGAAACACTGAGTCGCAAACAATAGCAGGAAGAAGCCCCAACTGAAAAATATAAAGAAGCTGTATCGTAGACTGATACAACAAACTGAGCAGTGCCCAAACATCAATGAAATGGCCAAGTCGAGTTCGATGGCCATCATTCTGCGTGGGTATCCTGCGAATTCCCTCAGCGATAAACAGCTGAATGCTACTTGATGTGCAGCGTCATGGAGCAGAGCTCAAACAATCGAGACCCAACTTTAGGAAGTGTACATATAAACAAGGGTATGGGACAAATCATAAATTACGTAACGCAAAAATTGCCCAAAATTGACTCCCCCCTCCCCTATGTAACAAATTGTCACCAATTTCTCTATCCTCCCCTATTACGTAACAAATTCTTCGAGATATATTTTCTTGGTCAGTAAAAACATGTTACGTAACGATACAGCTTACTTCCCCTTCCCTATATGTCACAATATGTCACAAATTGTCGTAACCCCCCCCCCCTAAAGGCGTTACGTAATTTTTGAATGGTCCCCATCTCGCAATCGCCTGTGCAGACAAGGATACAGTCATTCATTGGAAGCCATTGAAGCGTTGCAGATTCTAAAACAGGCGCATTATATCGGGTATTTCCCGCCACCATCGGCAGGTCCGATGGAAACATCCTCCGCCAACGAAAATTTCTGCACAGATGGTCGCTGAAACGTCGTAAAGAGAAGCACGATCCTTAGAACGGAAAAGCACCTGTTGGTGGTAGATGAAGATTCAGTGAAACTGATAACCTCCCAACACAACCAGCTGAACTACGTACTCCGGAAAGCTAGAATTCGTCATTTGAATAATACCTCGATCTTTACCGAACGTGGAAGTTCTAGGCACCGTATGCGGCTCATGAGCTGAAACGAGATGAGAAGGTCGGAAACGGTCTGTAGGCGGAGGTGCGTAAACGGCAAGAGCCGAAACAAATACTGGGCCGAAGAACGCATCTGAAACATCGAGCAGCATACAGCCTGCGAATGGCTGTCGGCAAAAGAAAGGGGCGAAGCATTGGCCCTAAAAATCGCCGGCACAAAAAACATCAAAGCAAATTATTTTGAACTTCAGACTTTAGGGTTTTAAAACTAACTTTTATTATACGAACTGCAAGATTTTCTAAGAAGTAAAATAAATTATTAGTTTTACAAATTATTAGTTTTACAATATTTGACTTATGTAGGGGTATGTAGTGTCACATATATCTACGGAATCGCAAAGTTTGTATTAACATTGCACAAAACAATGCACAGTGGGAAAAAATTAACCTAAAACGCACCTTTTTCTTTGAAAAGGCTGGATGACGTTTACCAGAAAAGGTGTTTCAATTGCTAGTACTTAGTACAACTGTACCTCAGTGTCTCCCATAACTCAAGTGTAATGTTGGTCCTGGCTTTACATTTCAGAAAGAGGCTGATGTGGCTGATCAAAAGTTGTATTTCTTATGCAAAAATGGAGAGGAATCGATTGAAGATAGCTAGAATGACCGAACGAAACGTGGGTACCCGTTTTACCCCAACTCTTGCCATATCTCAAGTGTGAAGTTAAACCTGGCTGTGCTTCTCGGAAAGAAGCTGAATGGGGCTGACGAAAAGTTGCAAATCTTATGTAAAAACCCCAGAAATCGATTGAAGATAGTTAGAATGGCCGCACGAAATGTTTGTAGCTGTTTACCCCAACTCTTCACTTAATGCAAGGGGTGAAATATACCTTACTCCACATTTCAGGAAGAGACTGAAAGCGGCTGATCAAAAGTAATTTTTTATGGTTAATTGTCCAGGGAATCGACTGAAGGTAGATGAAATGATCGGACTAAAAACCCGTTTTACCCCAAATTCCTCCCATAACTCAAATGTGAAGTTAAACGTGGCTGCACTGTTCGGAACGAGGCTGGAAGCTAGTGATGAAAAGTAATTATTCTTATGTACAAAACTACAAGGAATCGATTGGAGATAGAATGACCGCATGAAACGTGTACACCCGTTTTACCCTAATTCTTTTTATTAATGAAGCGTTATGTTGTACCTGGCTGTGTTGCTCGGACAGAGGCTGAATGTGGCTGATGCAAAGTAGTAATTTTTAAGTAATATAATCTGGGAAATAGTTAAGAGTTAGTAAGAATAATCGCACGAAACGTTTGTGTTCGTTTTACCTCAATTCTTCATATAATAAAAGTGTGAACCTTACTCAACATTTCAGAAAAGGACTGAGAGCGGATGATGAAGAGCAGTAATTCTTATGTAAAAAATTCAGGGGAATCGATTGAAGATAGTTAGAATGACCGCACGAAACGTGTATACCCGTTTTACTCTAATTCTTCAAATAATGTATGTGTGAAGTTATGTTTTACTCATCATTTCAGAAAGAGCCCAAAAGCGGCTTACTAAAGTAGTTTTTCTTATCTTTAACAGTTCAGGGAATCGATTGAATATACTTGGAATGACCGCACGTAACATGTTTACGCGTTTTTCCACAATTTTACAGTTAGTGTTAAATTATACATACCCCACATTCCAGAAAGAGGCTTATAAAAAGTAATTTTTATGTTAAATAGTCCAGGATATCAATTGAAAGTAACGAAATCAATTTCTCGGGTTTTCATAAATGAGAAATTCTACTTTTGATATGTTGCACTCAGCCTGTTCCTTAAATGATTAATTTAAAACTTGAGTTCTGTGAGCAGGGGTAAAACGGGTACATATGTTTCGTCATTTTATTTATCGTCAACCGATTCTCCGGACTGTTTGAGAATTAATGCATTCAATCAATCGCATTCTGCCACTTTCTGAAATGAAATGATTCAGATTTAGTGCGTTCCTTCAACTATCTTCAATTTATTCTCCAGACTTTTTTAGATAATAATAACTACTTTGGATGGGCTGTATTCTACACTAACAAAAAGGGGAATTAGGGCAAAATAAGCATGATAGCGTACTTTACGGTCATTTTAAATACATGCAATCGATTCCCCAGATATTTTTTCATAAGGAATGCATTTTTTCGATAATCGCAATTAGTGTTCTATCACGCTATTGATAATAGTCGCGTGTATGATTCTTTTTTTCCCACTGTGCAATGTTTGTACAGCTAGATTGTCAAGATACGAACTTTATGACGTATGAGGGTTCAGTTTACAACGAATGCTGTTTTATAAGAATGTTTCTGTATAACACGTGTAAATATTACACACAGTACTGCATACCAATCATTCGATGACTTTTCACTTCACTGAGTCTGAACTTTGACTTTTCACCACTGAGAACTGACATACAAGTAAAGTTTTCAACTTGTTTAAGAAATAAAACTGTGGCTTTGAAATGACAAAAAACAGCAAGTAGCAACTTGCCATTAGCCGGCGCTTCGATCGGCCAGCAGTCGCTATACGGGACTTGTGCGCAATTAGAGCCATGGTACTCAAGTGAGAGCAAGGATGTGAAGTAAACAGATCGGAAAACTAGAAGTGGCAGGCCCTTAGAACAGGCTTAATATCGTACGGGCTTAATCTTTGTCTTCTGTTAATTACATTTTAACGACATTAAATTAGCTAGAGATTACTGGGCAGGGGAAGCTAATTTATTTAAATGTTTACACAGGTTGTTCGGGAAGGTTGGTTCAAGCTTATATGTCTGTTCTCTGTGTTTTCACTAAGCCTGAAGTCTTGTGTCATTTCTATAAGGGGCCGTACACAAATGACGTAGCTTTTTTTCGGCGATTTTTGACCCCTCCCTCCCCCCACGTAGCATTTGGTCACAAAATTCTAACCTCCCCCTCGTAAATAACGTAGCATTTACCTACCCCCTCCCCCTCGTCCCATGCAAAGCGCCCGGGAGATGAAAAAAATTACATATGTTTTTCAATTATTTTAAATACATGTCCTTTCAAAATGTTTGACGACTTTTATCAACATTTTCATTATAACAGCAAATTGCGTGCAAAATAAGCCCATTTCATGACAAATATAGTGTTGATAGTTTTGTTTTGAATTTTATAAGTCAAAGGGAGCATGAAGAGAAGTTCTCTCAGTTCACAATCGTGCAGCCGCCAATGATTGTAAGAAGCATACGTTCATCTAAATTACTAAATTTTGTTTGGTTGAATCCGAAGTGAAAATTTAATTCAGCTTTCAAACTAAGTCTACTAATTAGCAACATTAGCTAACTAATGTAGCAAGTTAAATCCGCATACAAAATCTTTTTGTATTTTCGCGAACTTGCAATTCCGCGAATCGTAAAATTTACCTCATGAAAAAACCGCATCAAAAGTAACTTGTTTGAATTTAAATTTATTTCTCTTGGGAATGGATGATCATTAAATTGTTTTCTCTAAACAATGGGTTTTAAACTTAATGCTACGTCGCACAACTTCTGACCCTACCCTCCCCCTCGTCACACTTCGTCACAAATTTGGTATACCCTCCCTACCCCCCAAAATGCTACGTCATTTATGCATGGCCCCTAAACGAGGTCGAATATTACCCCAGCTTAAAATCTCAAAATTCTTCATTTTATTTGTACAACAGAGTTCTGACAGAGAACCCCCCCCCTTCTATTTTATGGAACGAGCCCTAGAAAAAATTGGGGTTGAGACGGTTCATTAAGTTGACCCGGAAAAACTCAAAAATTCCCATTTAATAATGAATTGAGTAACTTTCGCTATTTTCATCCGATTTAAACAAACAAGTGCTTATTTTCATTGGATGTTAGCAAGCCTTTTGAATTGCTTTATCCTGTTCAAAAATTTTACCAAAGGCTAATTTCTCTTAAAAACGACGAAAAAATAAGGAAAGTTCAACAAACTCGCAAATGACGTCAGAATTATTTATTGGTCGCACTAAAACAGAATGCTCAAACGACCAAAAGTACATTCATTTACCTTTAATTTATTATACCGTAAAATGGGTGGACATTGATCACTTTTTCAAAAAAAAATCGAATAACTATCTTCAATTCAAGTAGATGTAACTATTTGCATTTTTTAAACAAGTACTGGTATCCATCTATTGAAAATGTTCAAATTGTTGGGCATTGTATTTAGTTTTTCTATAAAAGTAAAATTAAATAGTTGCAAATTTTCATTCGTTGTTTTTGGGGTAACTTTGATTAGCAAAATATATATCGAAATAAGAAATAACGCTTAAAAAGTTGTGTAAATTGCATATCCGTAGGTAACTTCATGGCGCGATATTGTGTCGTCTCGTAAGAAAACAAAATTGTCTAGAAGGATACAGCCGACTTTTTTCGGGACAATAGTCGAAATTAAATAGTTAACAACCAAAAACTCGGATTTTTAACAAAAATTATTGGACAAAAATATTTACGATTTCTGAAAAAGTGATCAGTTCAGTTGAAGTTGATTGATTTCTTTAATATACAAGGAGTTGTTTGAACAGATTGAAACGATGCATAAGAGTTGTGTGTGTGTGTGTGTGTTAACCTTCTGAATCGCACTAGCCGGCAGTGGTATTATGAAAAAAAGTTTTCTGCATGTGATCCTATCGCCCGACGCAAACAACTTAATCTCGGGATATAATAGGTGTTAGCTCTGCCGATTTTCATATAACCCATTTCAAAATAACAGAGACCTAGCGGTACATTCCGAGGCCATTTTCCCGTCGGGAAACCTTGCTCAGATATAATACGTGTACCAGAATTGTACCAGTATTATAATCAAACTTTCGATACCATGCCACGAATGCGTGTTCAAGGAGTTGACGCGTATTTAGTGTTTAATTTGAATGACTGTAGGTAAAGATAAAATGGAACGAGCTCACCGGTAAATAGCTCAGGGTTTATTATGCTGCTTAACCTCGATTCCAGTTGCATCTACCGGGAAAACACTTATTGATAGCTACTCGCTTTTCTGAATTGGCTCGATTCATACTGGCGGTTTAACACTGTAATTTCTTAGTGAGCAACAGTTTCTTGAGCCGATCTGTTTATCTCATAGATCCGCATCGTCAATGGTCTGCTTCTTAAAAATGTCGTCTTCGTCTCTACCGCCAAATAAAGGTAACTAGTAATGTGGGATCGGTATTAAGTCCACCGGAACTAGAATTTCTTTTGCCAGCGCGTTCGTTTTTCCATTTTCTCCCATTTTCAAGCCGAATGGCTGAACATTTAACTAGATTGTATATTTAGCTCACTGTAAGCAGCATCTTTCCGCATTGAGAGCGTTGCTGGTGATGATCCCATCTCCTCATGTCTACGATGTTTCGGGACTAATCTCCAGAATTTAACTCCCGACTAGTTGCCATCGAACGAAACCAGAATTATTGCATTTTATTTCGTTGATCACAAACGTTTCAATCATCATAACTACATTTTTGAACCAATTTAAGTTTTTTAATTTTAGTCAATAAAAAGCAACGCGAAAAATGTTGACGTCTTTTGATCAACGTCTACTCTAAGAATCATTGAAACGATGTCTAAGAGTTGTATCATTTTCAATTTGAATTTGTGTTCATGTAAGATACATTAAATGACGAAATAATCGTTGCCGATAGATGCTGAACATGTTTATAATATTTTATTTCGATTATTTTGTTAGAGGGAATCATCTTATCGTACGTTATTGAAAAAAGTCGCATTTGATCAACCTTACCCCGGTGATCAAAGATACCCCGTTTTGCGATAAAAATATTTCATATCGATGCACTATAACCGAAGATATTTGGATTTTACTCAACGTACATTTTATTTTAAAGATGACTTTCATTTCATGACTCTAACTCGAAAATTGTTCTACTGTAGTTTTTTTGGGCTTTATTTTCGGATTCAGCACACGCTTTTACATTGAAAATGACCATCAGTTTGTTGAGTTCAGAAATGCTGTAAACTAGTATTACTGGTAACTGGCCCTGAGTTAAGAAAGGCTAAAAAACAATCAATGCGCGAAATTTGTGCAAACATCGGAAACTTTGCAGAGGCTGTTCGCCTTCAAAGAGCCTTATCTAAGGATCATACAAATGCCCTAAAGCAAGTGAAAAAAGGTGATAGTTCTGTAACTACTGGTAATAGTGGAACATTGGATGTTCTAATGAATACACCACTTTCCCGGTTCGATTGCGAGAAAATGTGTTGTAATATGTCAGATTTTCACATCTATCAACACATTCGAACCCCACAAATCTCCCTGATAATATTCTTCTACCAATATTTCTTTAAAATTCTGTGAAATTCATGCCATCTATAAGTTGGAGAGAAATTAGGGTAATATTTATTCCAAAACTGGTAAAAAAGACTTGACACTACCCCTGGTCTATATACCCATTAGTTTGACAGCAACACTTCTGAAACTGATGGAAAAACTACTGGACCACTCTATTCGAAAGGAGCATTTATCGAATGTTCCGCTAAACGAGTACCAGTTTGCATATCAGAAGGGTTGGAACGACTCTGGTCACAGCTTCTTTTGAAAATGGATCACCGTATAAGCAAGATAAACATTGATCTTTTAATGTGAGTACTTACTTGCAATTGCCTGATAGGCAGCAGTTCCCGGCAAATACACGACCAGTCCGACCAATGTGAGTTCCACTGATAGCGCAAGTGCCTTATCCTGTGGCAAAACGGATCGAATCGATATAATCACCTTTCCGATCAAAGCCGATCCTAGCAAAAGTGCCACCACAACGGCCAACACCTGAAAGATGATCCAATACTTCTGACAGTCCTGGATGCCGCAGGCACCTTCCGTGGCCATTCCTCCCTCGGCTATCACCAACTCCGTATCGATGCCACAGGAACAGTCCGTGTACACGATTACGTTGTTGATTTCCGAACGATTCTGGCATCCGGCGTGGCAGGGCGAGAAGTACGTGTACACACTGTCCTGGGGGCATACCGGCGAAAAGGGCACATTCTCCGGACAGATGCAATTGGAAGCGCAAAACGGCTTCGTTAGTCTTCCGCGATAAGCGCCCGCAATACGTTCGTTGTCGCACGAAAGGAATATGAATGCTGTGAATTGATTTGTGTGATTAAGGCGCATTTGTGCCAGTTTAAAACAATAGATCTCACCGACAAACAGACCCGCAGCTACTAGGCCCACAATGATATTCCAGCCGGCAAGTTTCCTGTACGGATGGGAAAGAAGAACAGATCAGACGATCAATTGAAATTCAATTTGTATGTTATCTAGGATGTTACATGTTCGATAAACTGGACGATTTATTTATTCAAGATGGCAGTGATTCTGACAAGAGTAAAGAAATTATTATGGGATGATTAAGATTTAGATATGTTTGATTGTCGTGATACGCATCGTTAGCCTTATGCGATAATATAAGGCATAGAACTCGGCACTTTATCTAAGACGTTCGATCAGGCTCTGATCGAGAAATCATATTTTACGAATCTACGCTCATAAGCGACAAGATCTTTCCAAAAATAGAGACCAACAGAAATTATCTCAATCATCGTCAACAAAAGGCGCAAGTCACGTGACTTGACTCTGTTTGACGAGATCGAATCAATTTTAACAAGTAGCAAATTGGTTGAGATTGGCCGTGGGGACTACCCGGTTTAACAATACGCGATTAAATAATAAAAGCATGTCTGATGGCGGGTTCGATAAGCCGCAAAAAACAGAGCAATTTCTCGTCGTTTCGCGTAAAGATGAGCACACAACACTGGAAGCGATGAGCTCTCGCGGTTTGCATATGTATGCAAATCCCGAACAGTCAGCACAACTTGTGTGGATTAAACATACTGTCGCTGCTGGTCTGGCCACTTATCACCTTGTTTCATACAACAAATTCCAGCGCGTAGCATCACTGCTAGCAGCTCAAAACGATCGCGGCTAGTCTCCGATTAGACTCGGTGTAGTACACATCGCGTAACGGGTGATTCGCGATCGGTGGATCAACGTATGAGTCTAAATGTTCGTTTTTCCTTCTCTCAAAGGTCACAATTCTGCGTCACACCTGTTTGTATTCGGATTCAACCGCGAAAGCTCTACTAACTTTGCTGCTGGTGGTAGCGGGTAGTAACGTGACTACCCAAAACGGTTTGACGCGGCGAGGCTTGATATATTGTAAAACAACTTTTAGAAGTGCGCGATTTCGAGCCTCAAACCGCAGATTAAAAATAGTGTGTGCTTGATTGAAGGCAGAAAAAAGTGTTGTTATAAAAGAAACCAGGTATTTGCTGTGCTACGTGATTAGAGTTAAATATTTGTTAGAAAAAGTGTGCCCCATACAGCAGGTCGTCATGATTCGGCGAAATCATGCGTATTTGCAAGTTTGAATTAGTGGAAAATAGCAAATACCGAGTAGACCAATGCCGGGTGCCACTCATGCCAGGCTTCAATGTTTGCAAATATCTCGGCTGGAACAACAGCCACTTGTTGAATTTACCGGAACGCATTGTTTGTACCTTCGGCCATATACACCATGTCACAGCTAGGTTCTAGTCATCACAAATTGTTCGCCGTCAATGAAGTGTAACATAGCGGTAATTTTGCTCTCAGCTAGGAAAAAGTGATAAAAAGGTGTAATTGTTGCAGCCGTTTTTTTTCTGATCGTAGCCGTTGTGTGAAACGACAAAAAACTAACTTTCTAATTAATCTTCACCACCGTGATGTGTGCATAGCCTGACTTTTTTGTTGGTTCGGATGTGACCCTTTCACAGTAGTATAAAAAGTTGGGCAAACTTGTTTACTGAAAATTGGAAAGCCCAACCATGTCAAGCCGCCTGAGTCAGGATGACTTTTAGTTTTGAACTTTTTGGATTGAGGATCAACTCAAAGTCCGGAGAGAGGTCACACATTTGACTTGTTTAATACAAATTTATTTAAAAAACAGCTATGACACAAATTACAATGTCCACTGAAGCGAGTTTAGAATCTCAATACTTATGACCATATTATTTAAAATCTAGCCGCTACAACCTTTATTCTATCTAGTGGTCAGTAGAGCGCCTCACTTGACGTCAGTAATGATGATCAGGTGACGGTGCAAATCGACATCCAGTTTTGCTTTTCTGGAATCTGAACTCTATAAGAACTCAGCTTTCTTCTTGCTTTTATCGATTGTATATGACTGCTATGGTGACTGTGACAAAGAGGCTGGCCAATCTCTGTCTGTCATTCTTGTTTGTAGAAAGTTTAGAAACGATTCATATCAATCTGTTGGATCTGTATCTCAGCAATGATTGAACCGATCTTAACCAAACTACTTTGAAATTAATGGATATGCGAATTGAACGTTAATCTGATGTTTAGTTAGTTAATAAAGAGTGAACATACAATTATTGGTACACTTATAACTAACTCTGATTTTTTGCTTACTCGACAGAGGTTTACCTAATAATGCGTACGTGCGTGATTTTGTGTATAAGATAGAACTAATGCTCATTCGCGACAAAATCTGAACAAGTAGACAGACATAGGTCTCTAGAAATATTCAACCAAAAATTGAAATATTCTTCACAGATATGGATGTTTGTTTTATCTAAATATATATAATTCATCGATATATAAAAAGCGGTTTAAAAATAGCAGCGAAAAAACTGCGTGTTAGAAAAGTTATGGTCAACCCAAAAGAAAATCTGGGATAACCATTGTAGCTGCTTTTTCCATAATGTTTGGTATTTTTCATTGGTTGTTACCTGCTGTTGGCATTTAGACTTCTCTATCATCACGAGAGCCTAATTTGATAGGACGACTCCAGACAGTTCGATGAATTTGGCTCTTTCGGCGCATTATAGACATGATTTGCTTCTTAAATACAACACAGCAATGACGTTGTTAGAAGATGCCAAATCTAGCCATAACGAAAAGAGTACATTATGACTACACTAAAATCGTTTCTGTAAACAATATTTCTGGTAGATATTCTGAGGCACCATCCTGTTGGTACGAAGAATTTTTTTCGAGCAAGTGTTTAACCCTCACATTCTGCCTATTCTTATGGTACAGAACCGACACTACCTTGAATGACTTTATTCCTTAATGATGCTTTGAATTGCGTTGCGTTGTGACGATGATTTTGGCGGATTGCACACTGAAATCATCATGTTTGACTGCTGATTATCTAATAAGAGTTGATTAGGAAGTGGTAAGTAGGAATGCATACCAGTCCGAGCCATATTAAAACCTCAACAGCATGATAGCCATCATTGCCGGCCGCCCCCATCTTCATCGTTCACGGGAAAGGTTAAAGGATAATGTAGACGGGAAGTGTTGATGCTACACCTACTTAACGGAGCGGCGAATTTTCAGTACGATGATCCGTGATCATCGATACTAGTCAGGAGGCATTGTAATTTTAACTCACTCACATGAGAAGAAGCTTATCCGATGTCCCACTTTTCCGAAATAAGATGAGTCGCAAAATTCTCCAACTCCAGAAATAGCGGGACAATAATTTTCCCGATACCCTTTATCTGGTTTTTTCATTCTCACCGGAGAAGGTGGTAATATTTTAATTTCGTGGAAATCAATAAAAGTGTCAAAATATACACTTTATTTCCAAAAACAGCGAAAAAGAAGCATGATACACTTGTTTTTTCGTGTTTTGGAATGGCAGGTGCAAGGCAGTAAGCGCAAAAAGGAAACCGTGGTAAACTCATTCGCTCATTCTCCAGCTGTTGTATTTATCCGGAGAAATTGTGTGAGTGCCAATAGCTTTTTGTGCGAAAATGTGAGTTTTTATTGTCGAATTAGCCAATTATCCGGACGCATTTACTCATATGCGTGGTAAATGCAATGCCTGCTAGTCAGATTAAAATCTTATTGAGACTGATATCCGGACAACTATTTATTTTTACGGAAGTGTTTTCTCGGGTAGATCTTTTCACACCCTCTCATTCTGCTACTATCGGCAGAAGGATGATAGCACCCAGTCGTCGCTGGTCTAAGGACCAAATGTCACCAATAGACTACGAACTATTGGAGAAGGGGTGTTGGGCAGTCGTACGACGAAACTTAATCGCGATGCTCTCACAAGAGCGCTGGGCGGCACTGACTTCCATCTTCCGGATACAATTCCGGGTCCTGGTGGTCAACTGCTTCGTATCCTTGGCGCGCCAATTATATTTGTGCACTAGGGCACCGAGGGAGCCGAAAAATCCCTCAATGGGATGGCACTGGGGCAAGTTGGTGGGATTCCTTTCATTGGACACGTACGGTATCTTTTTCTACTCAAGATACTCCAGCGTCTTATTGGCGTAATGGGAAGACGCCTTGTCTGGCCAAAAGACGTACTTCCCATCCGCATGATGCTCCTTAAGAACGGCAGAAGAATTTTCTCAAGACACTCCTCCTGGTACACTTGTTGATTTATGGCTAGACCGCTCGGCTTGAATCAAGGCTTTGAAATTCCTCTGTTCAATATGGCGATGTACAGCATAACTTTTTTCAAATTTATGCTTAAACTTATAGTTTACTTCGGGGGTGTGGCCGACTTGTCGCTGGAATAGTAGTTGTCATTTCCTGGAATGTGGGTCTTCGAGTGCGGAAAGTAACTTTCGTCGTCCAGCACGAACGACGCACAGTGGCGGGCCTTCAAACAAAAGTCGGACAAAACCTCAAATGTTACCTAATTTGGCTGAAAATTACAATTTAAACTAAGTTTGAGGTGCTGAGCTCATTTTTGATGCCAAAAGTAGTAAAATATTAAATGCATTTTCCATACAGTGTCATTGAACCTTTCTTATAACTATGATCCCGTTTTCATGTTAGATTTTCCGTTACTGTTCACCAATGTCAGCAATATCACAAAAAATTAAAAACACTACTTTAAATCCATTGTATAACGTATTGGTTTACTGTAGATTGGCTAACTATTTTACACAAAACACCATGCGCCTCCATATCAGCAACAAAGCTTCAAAATCTCCTTAAACCTTTTTGCGCACCTAGGCGCAGAACGAGACCATGATATTCGAAAAGTACAGGTTATTTACCATAGAATGTATACTATGTGACCGTTCCGAAATTATTCCGAAATTTGTACAAAATACATTAGTGAAAAAAGTATTTTTGATCTGACCACCTCAAACATATTTAAACCAAAAAGTCATAGTTCCAAGCAAATTTACCAAATGTATTTTATTCACTAACCAAGTTCTTTTGTTCCTCTACACAATGAAACTAGTTGTGCTAAAATCGGACTAAAATCAAAAGAGCAACATGCATTTGAAGTGAACAGAGCAATGGTGGTTTCGGTAATGAAAATCATTAAAAAGTCAGGACTTTGCTACGTTTAAACTCATGTTAAAAATCATGTTCTTATCCAATGATCATAAAATTTTGAATATATATCATTCAATACATGAGAAATTTAGGAAAAATATAAAATATCAATATTTCAAAAATAAATTTTCGAGGTTTTGGCCAGCCTCCAGCCACTGTGCGACGTCCGTTTCCAAGCTTGCCGGTAAACTGTTGATCTGTCAAAGATTCTTCAGCTATGGATGAAAGACTCCATTTTTACCACAACTAACAATATGAACGAACATGCAAACAAGGATGCCTGGGAAAACATATATAGCCGACGTAATTGAGAAATGAATGAATTCCCTAAACTGTCTGGAATTCGCTCAATTGAAATGAGTTGGAGTATGATCAAAGTTGAGAAATGGCTAAGGGTGCTATTTCAACGGTCAGATAATCTGATAAATTAGTTTTTCTGGTTGACCAGCAGCTAGTGCAGAAGTTGATAGCACGTATCAAGCACTAAGTTAGAATTTTCATTCGAGAAGAATAAAAAACCGCAAATCTCAAGCTATATTTTTATACTACGTTCACACTACGAGTTAAAACGTGTTTTAACGCTATCTTGATGACGTTTTTCTTGTTGCTAATTATTATAACATGTTTTAACTCTGTAATGTGAACATAGTATTAAACTACATTTTCTTGTAATTACGTTTTATTCTAAACCACAAATATTCTAATACTACGTTCACACTACGAGTTAAAACATGTTTTAACGCTATCTTGATGACATTTTTCTTGTCGCTAATTATTATAACGTGTTTTAACTCTATAGTGTGAACGTAGTATAAGATACTTCCTTGAAAGCATACCGATTCGAAATTGGCGGAGCTTTAGTGAAAACTAACGTTCACTAGGTTCTTTTTATGCGATTTTTTTCGAGCAATTTTACTTCATCGGTCTACTTCTTTCTCTCTTCAACGTGGCTCTCACACACAGATATCTGTGACCTTTCTTCGTTATGCGTAAAACGAGGATTCTGCGCACGTTTATAGAGTATATTCAACTTAAAAGATTATTAAACTTTTTTTTGAAATCTGTGAAACTCAAATGTCTCAAAAAAAAATTTGAACAATGGTCTGGAATTTTATAAATAGCCGAAGTATAAGAATTCTATTTCGACAGACAACGCTACAGATTCATATCAATATTTCTTAATTGAATAATTGCAATAACGATCCTACAAGCACAACAATAGATCACACGCGACCTAATGAAACATTGAAAATATTCCATTTTCCTAGATTAATGGTTATGAAGCACATCAACTCAAATCATGTAGAATCTGTTTCTTAATTGTATCATGATAACACTAACATTGCTAATATGTTAACATTAAACCATCACCCAACTCACCTCGGACTGGGGTTTGCTTTGGCAATAATCAAGCCGGCCACAACCATGGCCAAGGCAACCACCGGGGCTCGCAATAGGTTGGTAATCAATCTTGAAGTCCATTCATCGTTCAATCCATTGACGTTTGAGGTGGGCAAGAAGAACCTCGACTGCAGATAGTTCTGCTCGTGTGCATTGAAATTGATAACACCGGTTTGAATGAAAACCAGCGCAAGCACGTTAAAGATGAGAATACCGTTGGTGAAGACGCGCTTTAGTGATGCCGCCAGGGCGATATCCGCCAGCCATTTGTTCCCCGTCAGCGATTGGTGACTGTCGTTGGTGGCTGTTTCGATTATTTCATCTGCTGCCTGCCGTACTAAAGTGGACAGCAATCGCTTGGGGAAAAGAGACAGCAGAAAACCAAACACAAATATGATCGGTGCAATTATGACCCAACCGAGCCACCAACCTAGCGTTGTTGCCCCAACGGCCAGAACGATTGCGAGCCCGAACTGGTGACCCCAAACGCGAGCAGCTAGTGCGCATGCTAGGAAGAAAAAATGTTATCTATTGAATTGCGAACGTATCGACATACTCAAACTTACCGATATGGCTGGGACTTTGATGTTCTCTCAGGTTATCATCCAGGTAGCTCATTCCTAAGCAGTAGAAGGTTACATTGGCGATGCCGATCAGAGCCTGGGCGATGAACATCAGTACCAACGTCGTGATGCCGTAGGGCTTCTCGATCTGGATGTCGGCCGACTGATCCAAAATGCAAACATTTGGCACCTCAATAGCAGCAATGGTTTGTGAGTCATTGGAGCTGTTCAGGAAGAAATTTGGGCGAATAATTTTATTAATTCTGTCATATTTATTGCATTGTTGGTTTTATACACGGGCTTCGCCGGTCGAGACTCTGGTTTTAGAATTTGTGTGAAAAAAGAGATAGATTACAAGCTTGAATGAGGACATCATCGACTACACCGACCACATACTCAACAATGAAGATGGCATTACTTTCATTGCGTTAACTTAATTTTTAAAATACCTGTACTACCCATGATCGCATATTTGTCTTATTTTCTATGGGATTTCCTATCTTTATGGGACTGATCACATATAGTACATTCCAACAAGAAATAATACCACCATAAAAGTAGTTTTTAGTTGGGAATGGCTGTACTTTACATAATGAAGCGTGTAATTAATATTTTTCAGTAATAAAGGTAGAATATGAATAATACCGTAAAAAAGTTTAATTAGTTTTTTGGATTTTCTTCATCAGTAACTACCTCAGCGGTGAAGTACATTCGGCCGAATGAACATTAGGCCGACTAAACATTAGGCCGAATTCTTATTAAGCCGAATCGTCACTAAGTCGTATTGTAATTATGCCGAATGGTCATTAGGCCGAAGAACACAAGGCAGAATGAACCAAAGGAAGAACCGAATAGCAAAACAAAACTAATTGGTTTATTATTCTTTAAATATTTATGTTACTGGCGTAATGGAATAAATAAATTAGGTTTTCGCCTAATCTGGCTACGTTGCTTGTTAAGATTTATCACCTAACTGGTACCATGATACCGCTAGATACTGATGAGAAAAATCCGGTACATTAATAACAAATTTTGAATGATTCCGTTATATTGCATGGAAGACTGACGAAATGGGTGAATCGGAAATTGAATTAGAAGCTTTGTGGTTCAGGGAAAATGCCTGAAATTGGAAGGATTTTCCCGAGTTTCAGAGAAGTATTTTAAATGTTGCAAGATTTCGTTGAATTCCGTTTCACTTTGCTAAGTTTATAGGATCACTGATTCTCTGAAGTTCATGGGGCAACACTGAAGTTCGACATCCTCCCAGATAACAAAAAAGCACGGAAAGCGAATGATAAGCATCTTAGTTGCTTGATAGACATCTTAGTCGTTTTCAACGCTATTTAAAATTCGTTTTTGGCCAATTATACGGCTGCATTGCTGGTGTACCATGAAAATGCTTTTTTAACGCTTTTGTGCGTCAAATTGATGCTTAATGGCAATAAACACGTGAAAAGTTTTTTGAATGCTGATTAAAATAATTTTGCATAAAGAATGCTAATATATTACAAAAGCATTTGAAATGCAAATAATATGCTCTTATACTGCACATACTAAGGCTTTTTTAAATCTAAATAAATTGTTCTAAAGTTTGATACAAAAAAAATAGATTTTTAAGATCTCCTTGAACTTTTGAAGACTTGTCTAAGCTTATTAGAAATTGATAATAAATTATTTTGCCAGAAATGCGATAATTCAGCGTTTTCACCAAAGGCTAGAAACATATATAATTGTCGCCGGATAGTGTGATTTAATTATGAAAGTAAAAGCGTGTGAAGATTCTCTTGTTGAGTCATGTTATAATTGATTTCCATGAGGACTGATCAAGAACAATTCAATTTGAAGTCCGCATTTATATTCCGGGGTGACTTTGATAATGTTCACCTACATTAAGTTCTTGATGACAATTTTTTCATTCAAATGTTTGTTTAAACCTCAAAAAGGTAAGCGGTCTCTGAGGCCCGGCAGTTACAGTTCTCTAGTTTTAATGGACTTGTAATTTAAAATGATCGAAAAGCCGTTGGAGGGTTTTTCTACGGTTGTCCAATGTTGGTAGCTGAATCAGCAAGCATCCCAATCAGAAGAGCATAACAAAATAATACCACAATTATAACTATGGTTGATATTTATAACAAGTGGGGTTATATTCAGATAACGGAATTGAAAGTGGATTGCGGACAGTTTTATATACTATCAATATTATAACATAATCTGTTATGAAACGATCAATTTATGAATTGATCGTTTGTTACTAGATGACTGTCATTAGATGATTATATCTAATACAGTTTTTATTTAATCTCTCACAGAGGTTTTTTTTTATTTTAGCCCGCCTCTTACCCCCACACCAAAAAGCTCACAAACGGAGCCCCCTGGTAGTGGACACGTCAGTTCTCAGCGTACAAAAAAGGTCAGCACAACAAAACAAAGTTACGAATCGCGGAAACGCTGAGAACAAAAAAAAACAATGCGAGACCGACAAAACACAAATTTGACAAGAAGTAGCTACGGCGAGTACCCAGCGGAAAAAATCCTTTTAAGGGTACCATCGCAGCTTTGCAGGAAGCTTATAATAATTTAAATTTATTTATTACTTATTGCAAAAAAATGCATTTATCAATCGTTTTTATTAAAAAATGTTAACCAATTATAACTAAAGGAATAAGCTCGATTGGTGGTGAACGAAGTTTAAAGTAAAAATTCTCCTATTTTATTTTTTAAAATTAGTTTCAATTTTGCTTGGGAGTGCGACATGTTATTTGCTTTAAATCAGTAGGAAGCTGGTTGAATAACTTAGGTCCGGTGAAAGAAATGCGTCTTTGACCAAGGTTGGTGGATACTCTGGAGTATAATAAATGATTGGCTTGTCTAGTGCTGTGAGCTCGAATGCCTGTTGAAAATTCTAGATTATTATGAGCAATAGTATTATGCAAAGCATTGTGGATGTATATTATTGTTTGGTAGTTAGTCAACCCAAGCAAAGATAAAATGTTATAGGCATTATTATTGTATAACAAAATAGTAGGGTACATAATTGTTTTTTTATAAATAATTTTAAGACATCTGTTTTGAAGCGTTTGTAGCTTTTTCAGATTCCAAATGCTGGCACGGCCCCACACAGATACAAGGTAGTTCAGCAATGAGTGGATGTGCGCATACAATTTTAGAAGTACATGCTGGGGAACAAAAGAGCATACTTTACGCATAGCCCCACATAACGATGCAAATTTTCTCTCTATAGATTGTATATGCTCAATCCAGGAGAGTGTAGGGTCTAAGTGAAGTCCTAAATATTTGAAGAAGTTAGTTTCCTGAATTACAGACTGCCCATTCTTGGGTCTGGATGCACGCCTATAGCTCTTCTAGATGAACGAATAAAGGTTTGGAAAAAAAATCATATCTCATTTTGTTTTAACTTTGATAAAATCATATCAAAATTTGTTACAATTTTGTTATCATTAGCCAGTTTTTTGTTTTATTTTTTGTTATTTTAACAACTAACCAGCCGGATTTAAAACAGGTTCTGTTTCGAATTATTTTTGAAACAAATAACTCCAGTTGTTATAAATCTGTTATTCTATTCTGATCGGGATCGATCTTCAAAAGAAGGTAGACATGCTGGGTCGGATCACGGCAACAAACACAAAGCATAGCGGATAAAACATTATTGAACGCTCTCGAATCGGGCGGACGATGGAGCAATACAGTCTTTAAGCAGTAAATATCAACAATTGATTGAGTGTTACGACGAGTAAACCCCAGCATTGAGGAATCCTTTGTGACGGTTGCAGTCAAATGTTCGGAAAGCTCAATTTAGTATGAAGGGGGATGCCGAGGTCATTTATCACAGTAGCTCGGCTGATGGTGATCAATGCGATTCTGTGGTCGAACGAAACCGGAGATCGTAATCGTGAGAAGGTGATAACATTGCTTTTGCCTGTGATTACTTCCATCCCGTTGACTAGGTCGATATCAGACTGAAGCTGTGTTGCTGCACACTTCAGTCTGTTGCTATCACCCGTAAAACCTTGAAATCGTCAGGGTACAGAAGACTTAAGTAGCTTTTAGGGGTTGTTGATGAATAACACGAAGATTAGTGGGTCTAAATGACTCCCTTGTGGCACACCCGAGGATACATCGAAAGATGTAGATATCGTGTCTTCAAGTCAAACGAAAGCACTTCGACCTATCATATAACTCCAGGTCCACTGTGTCAGCCAGTCGGGCTGCCCGATACATTTTAATTTCTCGACAGCGAGACGATGGTGAACTTTGTCGAAGGCTTTTGATAAACCGACGTAACTAGCGTTCATTTGCACACGCTTCTCGATTTTCTCGACTAAATTTGAAACGTAGCATACCTACTTCAAACGACGAACTGTTGACAGGTGCACGATGAATGAAAATATTGTCCAACAGTGGAGTAAATCAAAATTGTTCACATTGTACGATTTCATATAACTCGCCAAGGAAAAGTCACCATTTTGAAGTTTGTTTTTAGAATGAGGGCGAACATCCATTTTTGAGCTCTATAGGCTTTTCTACGGCTCATGTACGTACACGTTACATGACACCAATACTACATCACTAGCTGGTGGAAAATAATAAACAAAGACGGCAAAAGCAAATGGGATTGTTTTTAACCAACAAACTGCATTAGTGTTTGTGAGACCGACCGACAACAACTCAATAGATCATCCCGAAACCCATAACTACCCAAGTAACCACCAAATATGTATATGCAGTAAAGTAGCATTTCATTTGGATTTCAGATGATTCCTGCAGCATATTATCATTTTCATGCATTACTATTGTAAATCTGCTTCCAATAAACTATTTAAAAACTTCTTGTCATTAATCAGCATTTTGCAGGCAGAATAGCCGTAAAAAAGCATTTCCATGGCACAGCAGTAGGAGCGGTATATGGTTATGTGTTAGTAGGCAACAATATCGCGAGAATAGCGTAATTTGACGTAGTGACTTTATAGTCACAATGTATTTGAGCAAACCAAGCCACCAAAAATACCCCTACTTAGCATCCAATGAGGTATATATAGGTGTGGCAGAACACACGATTTTCTAGTATTGGCATCCAAAAATATGTAAACAATCTAGAAGCACAACGGGTCGACGCCATAGCGTTCACACGATTCAATAGGAGCGAAACGAACGGTATGACGAAAGCAAGTCGATTTATTCTGTGATCACTCACACCACTCATGTAAGATGCATCTTACGAATACCAAAGTGCCATCTTCGCCATAGTACATACTATATTGCTTAGCATCCACAGCGCCATCTGAACTTAACTAGTTGATGCAATGATTTCACTGATTATGGATGGAGGATAATTCTTTGCACAAATGCCACCAATTAACGAATTCAGAGCAACATGTTGGTGAGATCGTTTTCTGTTATACTTCAATGTTTATATATTTTACCTTATTAAATTAAATACGTGTCAGAATCAAAAATATTATTTTTCATTCTTGAGGTGTGAATATATTGCACATATCCAATTGATACGTGGATGTATTCGCGCGGGATTTATTGAATATGAAGACAGTCTCAGAATGTATGTGTATTATCAGGCATTCTTGAAATGGGACGTTAGATGTACAGTAGAGCTATCACCTTTCATCTCCAGGGCTAAACATGTGTACATCTATGGATAATACAAAATTTATTAATAAATAGATGCAGACAAGTTTCTTCCATAAAGCACTGCCGAGCAGTGGGAAATGGATTGTACGGTTAAGTTTGTCGTCGAACAGACAGCTGATTAAAACTCATCTGATCGTGTTTTCTTCGCCGGGTGGCACTGTGTACACGATATTGTCACGCCCAGAAAGACTATTCTATATTGTTTGAAAACTACAGTTTGATTTGCCTCCATTCTCAATTTTTTTATAAAACTTGGGGGGTACCCCCTAGCCCCATCCTCCTCTGACTACGTACCTGGATGGACTTTTGTCGTATTTGTCTGAAACTTTTGTCAAAAATGACCGCCTAAAACTCACTCGTTAGCGATGCGTACTATGCGTACCAGCTTTTCACATACACATATTGTGCTTCTGATGAGAAATTTGTTTCGCTATACGCACATGTAAAGTTCTTACCCAAGACGTCAACAATGAAACTATTAAGCTATAGTTTCAACATTTGCATAGGATGAAAGTGTTTTCTTCGTGAAATAAGAGCTGCCAGTTTTCCGGCTTTAGTGACCGCCTTACTATGAATACAGTAACTATAACGACATTCCCCTACTCAACTTTTTTCGAAAATTTTGTATGTTCCTTTCAGTCAAGACGAGATGAATGTATAAGTATTAGAATTGAAATCAAATATTATATGATGGATGATAAATATTAATATGACTATAACTACGTTCACACCACGAGTTAAAACGTGTTTTAACATTATCTTAATGACATTTTCCTTGTTGCTAATTATTATAACGTATTCAGGGGCGGATTCAGAAAAAAATTTCGGGAGGGGTCCGAAATTTCGATTTTAAAATGAAGATTGTGCAATTCGCAATACATAATAATCCTATGTAATGAATTTCAGTTTTGTTGGTCAAATTTGGTTTGGAATAATTTTGAGTTTGAAACTAATATAAAATTGAAACTCATTTAAAATTTCTCAACAAGTAAAATAATTTCGGAGGGGGTCCGGACCCCCAGGACTCTACCCCTGGATCCGCCACTGAACGTGTTATAACTCTGTAGCGTGAACATAGTATAAGAGCTCGCTGATCCCAACTTCTTATTTGAAGTGATCCTCCACTTTTCGTACTTAATTGTCTCTTCAAGTGAACTATACAATATTTTTATCGGTAAAATATAATTGTATTGCAGAACGAATTAACCACACTTTAACTTTTACGCAAAATATAAATATATCTATTGTTATATTGGACAGTATTTCAAAATATTTACTTAGAGTTTTTTCGGTAGGTTGATAAAATACAAAAAGTTGCCAAAACTCTAGTATAATCGGGTCAACACTGCACAAAGTTTTCACCGATCACAGATTTCGTTGCACTAAAGAGTATGTAAAAAGCGACTGTGCCATATATTGATTGTTTTTGCAAATTAGTATCATTTAAGCAGATCCACGTTTCATTAGTAAACGTTAGAGCTATTAACACCACCATGTTTGAAATCAAGAAGAATTAAATAATTTGTATTCTAGCATGTATGTAATAAAAATAACTAGAGTGACCCATCTTCAAACAAACAGTTCATCGTCAGTTTCAACTCAATATTTTCAAAACAGCAGCCGGGAAAAAAGTCGACAATCCGCATCAGTTAAGGTGTGAAAAGATAACAAACTCGTGGTTACATTCTATATTCGCAGAAATCGCGATAAGCTTCGTTATGAGTATCAAAAAGTACACAACGATAGCAACATACTTGTGAGTCAGCGTAGGTATGATCAGCATCAGCAGTCCAACAGCTTGCAGCATGAATATTCCACCCAACCACGAGATACGGTGCAATCGGTTGCCCCAGTAGGTCACTAGCAGGGCAAATAGGCCTTGCGATATTCCACTGGCCACCAGCAGCCAGTCGACGATGATTGGATCAAACTCGTGTTCGTTTGCTGCCTGATGGGCGGAAACCCTAAAATATGACTCGATACCACCCTGTACGAAACCGGCCAAGGACAGGATGATTAGAAACGATGTTGATGTGCCCAAGCGTTGACATCCCGGCCCGTTGCAGCAATTACACGCCCTTATTCCACAATCAATCGAATCTGGAATGTGAAAATTTCACTATCAGTCTGCGAAACCGGACTCGTTTGTCGCAGCACTGCTGCCAAAGACACTTGCCTTTCCCTATGTTATTTGCATTTGCCTGGAACTGCGGCAGCCGATCTTCATCGTCTCGAATCAAAGACGCTGGTCTTATCATCTCGCTACTGTTCAATTAGCTACGCTCAATTGACTTATTCATAAGCAATTTACTGGTAATAATAATTAATGCTGATTATGATACAATCTTAGTCACTTTTGCACATGTCGACTGAATGAAAAATACTTTCACTGCGCGAACTCTCTGATAACTGGATCCGAACTGTCGCAGAATACCTGTTTCAAACGCAACATTCGTAACGCTGATAAGCGTTTGTATCTAATCTTATCAGTGCAACTCAGCTTTTTTCGTAAAGGTCGACTGGCCCGAACACGAACCTGCTTCCGACGTTTTATCAGCATACATGCTCGGGAAAGCTTACTAATCGGTGGCGAAGTGACAGGGCATTGCAATCGGACGCTCACGCAAGCCTGTTATTTCGTGATATTGAAACGCAGGGGTTTCCAAGCGTAGACGTATGCTAGCTACATTTGTCTGATAAGTTGCACGACGATAACGCGAACAGCATGATTCAGGTACGAAATGTCTTGCAAGTCCACTCCATTGCTTCATGAATGCTGGACTTACACGATTCAAACTGACGCTAGTCTGGCGGTACGTTATGTGGGACAGTGGCTTTATAAGCTACTCGTTAAATGATCGAGTAACAGTTAGGAAGGACTATCTGTGTGTCAATTGACAGTTACTCTGCCAATTTAGAACCGATACGTTTTGTTGACCAATATTGTGCTCTTAGTGGTCAGTTCTGAAATTCTCTTGATTTTTGATTGAATTTCGAACAAATTTTATGTCTTCCCGAATTTCCGCGGGTTGGAACATTCGTGTGTTTCTCGGAAGGTGCTATTAAGATTGATGATCTGCTACTGCTGCTGACGTGTATTGCCGTTCATTACCGAAGCCAGTTTTAGTTCACTTTAACAAAAGCGACATATAGGTCGGTGTAAACAACGTCGGTTTGAATACGACGTTACAAACTTTCTGTTGCGTAGGATGCTAGACATAGCAGATTATTGCTGTTGAACGACCAGACGTGAAGTCATGTTGATCGTCACTTAGGTAATGCTGTTGTGCGAATAACTTTGAGACAACACTCAATGAATTTATTCCATGGTAGTAATATGCGTCTCGCCTATTTTTATTTGTATGCAGTGGCGGATCCAGGGGGAGGGTCCTAGGGGTCCGGACCCTCTTCGAAATTATTTTATTTGCTGAGAAATTTTAAATGAGTTTCAATTTTACATTAGCTTCAAACTCAAAATCATTCCAAACCAAATTTGACCAACAAAACTGTTATTTTTTAAATTATTACGTATTACGAATTGTACAATGCAATGCTCATTTTAAAATCGAAATTTCGGACCCCTCTCGAAATTTTTTTCTGGAGCCGCCCCTGTGTGTATACACTGGAAACACGTTCGCGTATTTCCAGCAAGAATGAAAATTGCCTCTAGCAAAAAATATTTTGAAAGATGTGAAGAATCGGAGTTACCAAAACGTTGAAGTGAGTTTCCAGAAGTACTGAAGGGAATCCTTCCTAAAAGATGATTTAATCAAGAAGAAGTCTCATCGATATCAACAGCACCGACCGGAACTTTTCTAATAGCGACTTCAATTAGATCATCTGTGAACACTTTATACGCAATTCATCAATTATAGCGGGGTATCCTCTCTAATAAGGACAATATTTGCAAATCACCCTATTGCACAATGTTTTAAAACGTCGTTTTCGTGCTCAAAATTAATAACGATAACTTTAGGAGTATAGTTTGTTCTTGCCTTTATGATTGCGCATCTACAGGAATACATGTTCAGTGATTAATTCACTTATAAGTGATATATGAAATTTATTTCCTAAACTAATTAAGATAGAATTAATTAAGGTTTTTTACTCATTTGAAATAAAAATTAAAATTTTTCACGAAATATTCTACCATTTTATGAAAAAAGCCCCTGGAAAACTCAAAGTAGGGGTTATGTTCGGACGTGCCTAAAAGCAAAAAGACAAAATCTCGAAGCAGCTCTTTTTGTACTACGAGTCAGCTCGAAACTATTTTTATTTCAATTACAACTAGTTTTCGTTTCCGGATTTTCGAAATGCACTCTACTTACATTTTTAATAATTTTAATCAAGTTCACTATTTCCTCCGTTGCACTATTTATTTCTACCAGCTTCCAAAAAAAAACTCTTTTCCCGCAATTCCTTCAAAATCTATCTATGAATTCTATTCGATCGATCCACACAATTTATGTTTTTTATTTACAAAATAATGTTGCATTAGAGTCTATACTTTAAGCCGCGCCAAATGTCAGCAACCGGTGTGATGTTTGCTCGATGTCTTGTACGTTGTCATCACACGGGGGGTGTTTGCGGTCGGTTATACTTGGGCGGTGCGTACACAGGTTATTTACTTTTTTACATAGAATGTGTATGCAAAGCTTGAAATAAATCGGTTAAGTAGTTTGTGAATAGCAGGTAACACCGAAAATCGTGTTTTTCAGACATTTAAAAAAAGTTTCAGCACTGAGTCGCTTGTCGATATTTTTTCATAGAAAAATTACAGAATGTTATTGAACTGATAATGTACAAACGTTTTGATCAATTCGCTCCACCCAAATTTCTAAAAAAATTACATGAAAAGTTATTTTTTCAAGAAACCCTTACAGATTATTTTCATCATTGAGCCACATATCGGCTCATCAAATTACATCAACCATATGATCTACGAATCGCATTGAAAGTATTGCGGACACATTTAACTCCAATTTCAGATATTACGCAATTCAGTTCCCTAGACTGATAACGATTTTTGTAGCCTACCAACATGTGACACACGGGATGAACTCCCCTTGATGATCTACGAAGGATTCAGTGATATTTATCAAAATTTTACTTGCTGGTTTCTGAAATTCCCGAATGCGGTTGCTAGAATCTAAAACTGTCTTCGAATCCTATCATGTGTCAAATGAAATAACTAAGAGTGAGTGATCATATTCGTAGGTATACGGACAGCTATGCACATTTTACGAGCGGTTTGAGGTATTCAGGAAACCGGTTAGCGGACTGAACAATATTTTCCGAAATTCTTGAATAATGGATACAAGTGGTTTTTTAAAGTCTATTCCAAGGAAGTTTGTCTTTTATTTGATGCGGCGCAGACGGCGGGAATATTAAAGACATTTTACAAACCCAGACAGAATAATAAAGAATATTGACTTAATAATTAGAGAAGGAGTCAGAATAAGAATAATTTCAATATAATATTATGATAATTGTTTTATGGTTTAGATTTAAAATTTAATTCATATTAGCAAAAAAAAATAGTTGTGGCATCTTTTTATGGTGTTACTATAATTTTCTTATGTGAAAAGCTGTTTCAAACTGCTAGGTAGGTTAGATTTTCTAAATTAGTTAGGCGTTGTCAAAATCCTACAAAATATTGTACCATGAACAACAATTCTGTGAGTATTGTGGATGCTTCGATATAACGTAGAGCAACCTGGGGTGGTTATTAAGACCGTGGGGTAATTCGGACCCCTTTCGATTTCTCAGGAAATCGTAACACTTTCTGACTGTCGTACATATTTGTGGAACCACTATTCTAAAACATTAATTTTGACAACTGAACCTATATCTTTGGTTTTTTAGAAAAGAGACAACGTGTTTCATTTTTTTGCCATTCTGAAAACAAAAAAAAATAATGGCAACAAATGAAAGTGAAAAAATATCAAGTAAGTGCTTCTGAAAGCTTGAAGCTTCCATTTTATTGAATGACTTTTATTTATGGCTGAAACACAGATACTTTGAAGACGGTCACCACTTTTGTGCGAAATGTACGGGGCTATTCGGACCCTCTATTCCATCAACCACCGTTCAGCGGCTTGCGGCTACGCACATGATTGCACACGCCACAGCAAAGAAAGTACATGATGTGCCAATCAACCTAACTAACCAGATTAATTTTTTGTAACGCAATTTAATGTTTTTGCTTATTAAGGAGTTTGTTCGATAAACATTTCGTAGGTAAACATAATTCCATTGATTAAAAAGATAATGGAAAATGATGGTATGAATTGCCCCGTAGGGAGGTCCGAATTAACCGTACATTGTAAAAGGATGGAAAACGTAGAGTTTTGCAAATCGTCGCCTAGCGCTGCCATGGAGTGGCTAACAATTAGGACCTTTGACCGATAAATTCATCCACATCTACCCACCTAAAAGGGCGATTTGCTTAGGTAGGTCCGAATAGCCCCGGGTTCCCCTACATATTTTAAACCGAAATATAAGTGTTAGCGAAGTTCACCTGTATGCCTATTTTGTCGTGCTCTGTAATAAAATTTTGCCATTTTGGTTAGAGAAAATAATGAAAATTTCTAATCATTGTCGATTCGCTAAATATATTAATTCTTAGCGAAATGACCTGCTATACAAAGTCGAAAAAAAATCGAAGTTTGTTCTTAAGGCGATAGATAAATCGAAGAATGTATCACCAAAATATATGCAGATTTTCTCCAATTCTAAGATTTCTGTGGCACGTTGTATCAAAAATTCAGGCTAAATATACGTAATATCTAGAAGACCGCGGAAAAACGGGTACGGAAAATCCTACAGTAAATCGGAAATCTTTGTTGTTTCATTGATTTCATCCAGAACTACCAGCTGCACTTTTCCAGTAACAAAATATTCCTAACCTCCACCATTTGTTGAAGTTTTTTCAAGGATTTAATTTTTATTTTAACTTTCCAAATGTGTGTACGAGTATACATAAATTTTCAAAAAGTTAGGACGATTCTTTCCCTTTCAAAAAATCACGAAAATATACCTCTTTTTTGTCTCCACCCCCTTAAGCGTATTTATTAATTTAGGACACTTTTTGAACATAAACTACCCAAACAAATGAACGAATGGGAAAGGTTCGCCATATTTTGAAAGAAACCTTTAAGTTATTCTTTTAACAAACTACCAAAAATGGTGTAGTTGGTGTAGTTCGATACAATAGAAAAAAGATATCCACCAAAATAATCCTCAAGTAGACAGTATTCGAAGAAGTTTCTTGTAATCGAATTTATGTTCTAGATCGATCAAAGGGTCATAAGTTAGAAAATTAGCTGTCAGAAGGCACTAGCAAATTGAAGATTTCACACTGATAAGTGATCAAGACACAATCAGACAACTTGAGTTTGTTTGGTGTTTATTTCTAGCAATAGTAGATAGAAAATGAAGTACTAAATATTCCTGATATCAACCTTTTCTGTTTTATCGAAATAAAATTCGGCCGGTATATTAATACGGATCATTACTATATAAAAACAAACACTTGGTGTCTTCAGCAACTTTGTTCACAAGAAAAAGAGTTATAAATTTGCAGAAGACATCGTCTCGATATATTAACTTAAAAGAAAATCAATGAAAATATCTCATTTATAGGTTGATTAATATGTGAAAACGTAATGTCAAAAGAAAGAACATATTAAATTCAACAAATTCTCCGAAGAAGCTATTGACCTCAACTTAGCGTTTTTGGAGTTAATAGTCAATTTCATGTTTTTGGTCTTATTTCTATTGAGAAACGCTAAGAATCCGTCGGCCGTATTTGATGTTAAATATCTCTTTTGATAATAGTCCGATTTTAACAAGTTATAGTTTGTTCGAAAGGTATTCTTATAGGCTGTCTGAAGCTATATCAAATGTTTATCTATATTGTCAATTTCGAAACATAATTAAAAAATCACCGTTTCTACACATTCAAACGTCCATATCTAGGAAACTAAAAATCAGAATCAAAACAAATTCATTCTGTCTGGGTAATAGGCCTTTCATTTGCAATTGGTTTGGATAAGATCGGTTCAGCCATTATTGCTGAGAAACACGAATGAGAGTTTGTCCATTACATACACACACAGACACACACAGACATTGTCCCAAATCGTCGAGCTGAATCGATTGGCATATAAGACTCGGCCCTCCGGACCTCGGAACAAAACTTGAACGTTTGAGCAAATTGTATACATTTCTTTTATAAAAAATGTAAAACACGTTTTAGATACACTTTGCAGTTATTTGCCGAAATCTCGTAGAAACATCTGATTGACACAACAGACTTACTGTTCGAAGGGTAATGATCTCCATAAAACGCTCTCCTATTTTATATATTTTCTTTATTTCATAAAAAAAATCGGAAAATTTGTTAAAATATTTCTTGCATAGTTCAGATTAAAGTAAATTTTGAATTGATTCGAAATGGGAACCTTTCGACTTAATTATTTGTGATAGTCATGGTTGAGCGTGGTGACTCTCTAAACAATTCTCAACATTGCAAAGGGATCATCCATAAATGACGTAGAATTATATGGGGGAGGGGGAATTTTGTATTTTGTGATGATGTGTGACGACAGGGGGGTAGGGGGTCATGTCATGCTACGTAGCTTTTTTAAAGGGGAATAGAATAGATTTTAAAAAAAAATTACGGGGACAAGGGGGGGCAGAGTTACCGTCAAGCTACGTAATTACCAGGGGGTATTTAGAGGTTTGTGACGAAATGCTACGATGGGGGAGGGGGGTGTTAAAAATCACTCAAAAATTGCTACGTCATTTATGGATCATCCCAAAGTCAAATGGATTGATATCCGGATATAAAGCAAGGCCACATTTCCTTGGGTCAAAATTGGGGACACACTTTTTGCGTTCTGGGATAAAGTAAATTTTAACGCCGAGCAACTCATTTTCGAATAATGGCTCCAGGTAGACGTGCTGGTTGATTTTCACACCATCCAGGATCCGAAAAATAGGAATTGTTTTGCCATTTGAAGCTACTGCAACCCAACTCATAACCGAATCCAATATTTGCCTCCTAGTACATACACATTTATCGCTGGGTTTAATGGAATCAAGATTCTTGTCAAGTATCTTATCATTTTTATAGTTAAATTGACAGAATATATCGAATTATTCATCATCTGAATAGACAATGATGACGTCAAGATGATCTGCGAACGAGCTTTTTAGTCCCGTCCTTCCAGTTTTCGTTACCTCAGAAAGAAGCTGGTGTTTTCGGAAGTTGTATGTATATAATCCAAGATCCTTAGCCAAATGGTTTATGGATCTGACCGTATTGCAACGCATTTTGTTGATCACAGCTTTAATTAAAGCCCCTGTCCTTACAGAACAAGCCTTTTCGATCCTGGACGTCTAGATGATCCACTTCCATCTTGCAATCGATTCGCCAGACAAAATTTCGTTTCCTTAAGGTTCAACTGAGAAAGTTTGGAGAAGCGGTCATCTTGGAAAACGAAGAAAGCAATTTTTCTCACGCTGTTGCAAAAATCTTCATGAAAATCAATCAGTAATATTCTTCCAATACCCCGAATTATTGATTCAAGTTTATGAAGATTTTTCCAACAGTGTGAGAAAAAACTGCTTTTATCGTTTTCCAAAATGGCCGCTTATTGAGGCGTTCTCAGTTGAACCTTAGTAACTCCAAAACTGCACAGCGCTTGGATTCTCACTCCATAGTATTGAAATGAGCAGTCCGTGTTCATCTATCTTTGATGAGATATTCGTTTCCAATTTACATACATGCTTTTTTTAATGATCCTTTCACCATAAGGTCATTTGCCTGAATTGCAGAGCTTATTAAACCAGTGGAAAACCTCACTGGATGCATGTCCTCCGGATGAAATGTTATCTGTTCACCAGCTTGTTCGCCTTTTTCTGATGAATGATGTCATCTCAGTGTGCGGTGCGTTGACCATAGAGCAGACGCTACTCTTTATAATGAGTTATAAATATAATAGATGTAATTCAAAATCCATAACCCTGTTTCTGGATATACAATTGCACAAACGTCACTGTTCTCTACTCTTTGTGTGTTTGCTTTCTTCCAGCTAGCGTCACAGCACCTTACCTTACACGTACAATAATATTCCAATTTTGGCGCGAAAAATCAGTTCTTGTTTGGAGCTCTAGATGATAAATGATTGAAATAGTCGTGAACAGAATTTGAACTACTACTCCCGCATGGACCGCCACCGGTGTAGTACCAAACATGGTGACCGGTCGTTTCGCGAATTACGTCTGTTCCAGCGTCGGTTAATTTTATTACAATGTCATAACGCGCCAACTTGCACATTACGGGTAGTTTGTGATTTTAAGGGGGTTCTCCTGTTTTTACGAGAATTGCTTTTTTCACACTGCCAATTTGAATGCATGATTTATTGCACCAATCACTATATGTATATATTTAATAGCACATTCTTCGGGATTGTACTTGTGCCGATATTTTTGGGTTTTTGTTTAATTTACCAAGACTCAGCAGTGTTTAAATCATTGACTAATGGTGTAATTAAGCTTCTCGTATAACAAAAAATTAATAAACATATGGTTCACCAGGCTTACTTCTGTCAGGTTAAAAAAAGAACCATCCTGGCGCGATGAAACGTTGATGTAGTTTAAAAATGAACAAAACGAAAAAGTTCATATTTTAAGACACTTAAGCATTTTACATTTATAATTAAACCATTGTAGATTGGTTCAAGGTAAAACTTGGTACAGAGTAGATTTTAGAAATTTAAAAATACAGCACCATGTAACACACTCGCTTATTCAAACACTTTCTTTAATTAACTTAAAATGTTGCCTACTATTTGAACATGTGTTATTTTTAACGTAATTTATTGTTTTAAAAGTAGCAATAGAATGACTAAAAAGCTTTAAATCATGATCACGCCACGAAACAATATGTCACACGTATTTGTTTATATGTCGCGTGAGACCCCGTTGAGTAGCGGTAAAATAGGCTTACTAATCTAACTTAGCTATCGGGATAGCTCAACCGTGTTTCCTTTACGTTTCAGTAGCCTGCAGCCTCTCAGTCAATGTAGTAACGCGTGTTGAAGTGGTCGCTGTTGCGATTTTCGTATGTTTTGTGTTTTGTGATCAGAACTAATTAGCTGGGTCTAGTCCTGCTGTTACTACGCTATGAATTTTGATGATGAAGTGTTTAAACATTAATTAGTGATCACACAAATAACGACAAACTAAGCACATTGAAAAAAGAGGCTCCATGGTAATATTTGCCAACGAAGTGAAAATTAAATTTACATCGTACTTTGATGACTTTATTAGATATTATTAGGTGTAGTAAACAAGCATTTCTCGCTTCAGCGAGTTTTACGGTGGTTCACCGCAAATAAACATTTAAATATGTTGAACAAACTATTTATTAGCCATAATATATAATGACTTCCGAAACTAATTTTCTGCATACTTTTTGGTTACAGAATTGCAGCATCATTGGCATATTCTGAATGATTACAGGGTAAATTGGAATTAGCTGGACACCGTTCACGCACCAGCTAAGCTAATTTGCTAACTACGTTGACATAACAAATGTATTTATTGAATTTTGCTATCACCATGCAATAGTTAAACGCTGAAGGATCACAGATAACAGATATTTAGGCTTAAGGGAGGTTCTCATGAAAAATTTAAAAAAAAATGTTTTTTTACCTTATATTTTTGAAAGTTTTAAGTGTTTACTATTTTGTTTGTTTATTGGGGCTTTAACCTCCTGGTCATTCAGCCGTGTCTACTATATTGTTTTAAACGGGATTTTCGTTCCGCTCTTCAGAAAAGTTTCTACAGGCCATTGTTTCTAAAGGCCATTGTTCGAAGCGGCGTCCTAGAGGCCATGGGATGCTTTTGGTCTTTTCATAGCATTAGGCACGTTTTTCCATAGCATTATGCACGTTTCCAGAATGCTTCGAGTTGCACTGTACTTATGTACAGGTCTCGAGAATGTATTTCAAGCTTGCACTGTAGAGGTATCGCAGACTAATCGTGAGTTATCAAACAACCACAGAAAACAGTGAAAACGACAAACTTTGGTCAAAATTGTTTAAGTCACATTTTAGTCCGCCACATTGGAAATGCCATTTTTATTTTATTTTTTTCATTTTGATACATGTTAACTCAAATTCGTGTTGATTTTGGTTGAAATACCACTTATTCTTTAGTGAGAGTTCTGCCATATTGGATCGACCTTTTCGAATTTCGATAAACTGACTACTGATTCGTAATCAGCGATGTCCAAAACCCACAATTCCATGTAATTGTTACAAAAGATCGACATACTACTACGAATAATTCACCGAAAGAGTTCTCAAAACTTTAAACGCGTGTATCTCAAACCATCTTTTTTTCAAAACTGCGTAAAATCTCATTTGAAAACGGTTCAATCTAAAGCCTTCATCTTTTGACTTCTCGAAAAAAAAACATTTTTCATTGGAGAAAATCTACAAATTCTTTTTATTCACTATTTTAAGTAAAGTCTTAAAGTGGAAAAAAGGGCAAAACATCGATCGCAAAGTTTGAGATTTGAAGTTTTTTACCCGTTCTTAGGTCATTCCTCCAATAAATTTAGTTTACTTTAGCGTCTTATTATTAGTTTTGTGTTTTAGATCGATCCTGAGGCAGCAGGGTGCACACAATTTTGGAATTCAACGTGTACCTAGCCACAGGCAGAACGTCACCACGGATGCCATTTTGCTTTTTTTTATCTTGAAAACAATAGTAAATGAAGATGACAATATAAGTTTTTTGAATCCCAAAAAATGTTTCCTTCTATGATTGGTCCACAAAAAAAAAATTAAATTTTACTTACTTTTTGATCATTTAATGGCGAACCATCCCTTAAGGGGGGCGTAAGGTTTTCAACGTAAAAACACTTTTTTTGCGAATTTGTTTTACTTTGATTGGACTTTAGTGATCTTATCTAAGGCCCGCAAATCCAAAGAATACATTACATCCGTTGTAACATGCATTGCATCATTTGGACATCTTAATAGGGCAAGTTTATATGGAAATTTGCAGTGTAGCCGCACTCTTCAACCCATAACTCCGGAACCGGAAGTAGGATCAATTAAAGATTCAATAGCAACTTATGGGAGCGTTATACCGTTCATTTGAAACTGCAAACTGTGTGCAAATTGGTTCCTCCATCACTGAGAAAATTTCGTGGCATTATTTGAAACACGCACAGACATTTTGCGGTCTCGACGAATTGAATTGAATGGTATATGACACATGGCTCTCCGGGCCTTGGTTGGAAAGCCGATTTTAGGAGAGATTCCATAATATGTATATATAAGAAAGGCAAAAATCATTTATATTTCCAATCCAAACTAATTTCACATCGGCATTACAGAGTAAATTTACTTCGTCCGGACATGTTTGATAGGTCGATTGATATGAGGGTTGTGCGTCATTTCCCGGAATACCATGGCCCGGAATACCACGGGAAAACCGTTTCCCGGAAAATAAAAAAAAGAACTCATATCTCGCCGACCAAATTTATTTTGCGAAGGCCTGCGATGCAGCTGTGTTCTATGAGATTTCACCTACTTCAAAACATGAAAACTTGTTTGAAAATATTTTTAAAATTTTATTGATATTAAGTAGTTACACTGGTTATCACTGGAAGCTTGAAAAAATAGCGAAAAAACGTGATGGTGACAAGATTGTGAAACTGCCATTTTAAAGATTTAACCTTTCGGTCTCCTCGATGCGCCACTATCGAGGCGTAATGCAATAATTATGATTCGAATTTTCCTCGTCAGTAACTAGCACCAATTATGTGTCTAGTTAGACGCTGTGTCTAAACTAGTGCCCAAATTAGCACTAGTTAGACACTAAAATCCAAAAAGTCTTACGTCTTGCGTGAACAGTACTTCGCTGTTGTGCTATCTTATGACAAACGCCATTTTGGAGAAAACTGAGCTAGATATGCCACATTACTTGTCTAAAAAATCTCTACGTTTTCATAATTTCGACATTCTGCTTGGTTACTGAGATATAGCGAGAAACGTGCTGAGATATTTTCAATTTTTTGCTTCAAATGACTGTGTATGAGGATTGGCTCAAGTTATGTTGGTGTATAAGATGTTTTTATGTGTAAAAATATCTGAGAAACACAATGGCATAGTCATTTTCAAAATAAAAATACACGCATTGTGTGAAAAATGCAGTTTAAGTTTTAAATTGGAAATATAGCATATTTGGCAACACTGTAACCAAAAATAACTATTTTTTCTAGGTTCTTCATTTCCTTCAAAATGATTGTTTATAGACCAAATGAAGCTAAAGATATGAATAAAAGTTCATAATTGGTGAATTTTTTCAATGAAAAATTTCCCATGCACGATCATGACACGCCATACAAATTTTGTCATCAATACACACCTATAACACGTGTGAGTGCGACTTTTCTTTACATTTATAGTAAAAACTCGCAACATAGTCAACCGATCTTCGTAATATTTGAGAGATTAATACAGAATAGATAGAAGCATCAATTGTATTCTTTGAATTGTTTATATCATTTATAAGTTTCAAGCTATTCAATCTCCAACTTTAAAAATCGTTTTTCTCGGAATATGCTAAATGGCTCTTGTCATAAGATAGCACAACGGCGACGGCTAAGCAACTGGCTTATACCGAGTGATGTCTCGGTGTGTGATCCGAAACACTAAAACAAAAAAAAACATATTTTATGTAATGTCTTGTGTCCTTATGCACAAACATTTGGTCTTGTCTAAAAGATTTTTCCCATTTGGGAATTTTGCATAGTACCAGGCGTTTGGTTCTTATACCAAAAGACAGTTTCGGTCCATATTTCTCGTCGGAAAACAGAACCTCTGTGCTTACTATCGAGACATCACTCGGTAAAAGCCAGTTGACTAGTGTTCACGCAAGACGTGTGACTTTTTGGATTTTAGTGTCTAACTAGTACTAGTTTAGACACATCGTCTAACTAGACACCCAGTTGGTGCTAGCTACTGGCGAGGAGAATTCGAAACACTAGAACAAAAATAAACATATTTTATTTATTTTTTTTTTCATTTCGTTTATTTGATAGGCACAAATGCGTTAGCTTGGCGGTGCCAAATTCTTTTGTTTTTACATTAAAACATATTTTATGTAAGGTCTTGTGTCCTTATGCACAAAAATTTGGTTTTGTCCAAAATGTTTCCCATTTGGGCATTTTGCATAACTCGTGTTTGAAAGAAGGGTATTTGCTTTATAAAAATGTAGGGGGAACTGTGCCAATTCGGACCTAGTAAGGGGTTATGAGCTATAGAACTGAAACGTGTCAACCGAATCACAAATAAATATTTTTTCATAAAAGCCTGATCAATTGCGCACATTTTTGTTTCTAAGGAGACTTGTTCCGATCTTTTACCGTATTGTGTATAAACAGTTCTGCGCAAAAGTATATGAAAGGTCTGAATTACCACAACCCTGTTCCAATTCGGACCACCTATTTCTTTTAGATTTCTTGCAATAGAAATGAATCCCTATTTTGGCCTAAGTAATAGTTGGTAGTCTCGCCCAAAACAGGATAAAAATAAAAGATATTTTCCAAAGTCACGATAATTCACTTGATTTAATTAATTGTTGTTGCCAACAAAAATCTTGTTTTTTGGCTTACACATTTTTCAAATAAAAAGCGCTCCGAATCAACATTCGCTCCTAGCGTACGCACACGAAAACTGAGAACCGCAATATTTTTCGAGACAGAACAGAGATACATGAGAGCCATGAATATGATATATACGCTTTTCATAATATTAACATAGCTGAGAAACAGCTGGGGGTTCGAATTGGCCAGCGGTCCGAATTGCCCCACTTCCCCCTACTAATATTACAAACAATCAGTACCGACAGTGTAAAACAACACCTGAAAAATTGTCCCAACTTTTGAGAAAGACTTGTGCAATTCATTTAGATTTTAATATAGATTCAAGGAAAGCTCAAAAGAAGGAATCAACACCTATGTTTGAATAAACCGGGCAGACGAAAAGATCACAAGTCTGCGTGCGAGAGTTATTTGGCACGCAAATTCAAAGAACAGCTCATGCTTGAAAGAAGGAACTAATCCCTATGTTCGAGTAAACTGGTTATGCAAGTGAACCGAGAGACCGCCGCTTTTGACGGTAAATTCTCAGCAACTTTACACTGCATCAATTTCTTGAATTAGGTAATGCGCTAACCTTTGGCTTCACCACAAAAAAAATAACTTTCTGGGGAATAAGAGACGTTCTGGAGAATGACTTTCTGGGGAATGATACATTCTGGGAGACGGAATTATGAAGAATGGCTTTCTGGAAAATGGCGTTCTGGGGAATGGTACGCAACCATTAAATGGATACCAAAAAATAGTAACAAATACTTTTCAATTTTCGCACCGTTCGTAGTAAAGGAATAAAAAAATCCATGACTGATATTTGTTCCAAATCATGCGGGTAACGCTAAAATGGTATATTCTCAATTCTTGAAATTACTTGAAAATAATATTTTTGTGCTCCATAAGTCATGAGGGTTAAGAGAGATATAAATATTTGTGGAACCTTTTAAATTTCACGGATTGTGAATGTCTGGGATACTGCCTTCTTATCAATATGCTGCACTTCTTTGAAAATATTTGTAGAACGTATACCCCCCTACACCCCAAAATGCTACGTCATTTATGCATGGCCCCTCAATAGCATATCAGCTAATAAAAGTAGTGCTGTTCGTGAAATCTTCTTTCTGTTGGTTGTAGCTTCGTCAAACGGTCGCATGCTCATCATTTTTGTTTTAGTTGTAAGTGTTTAAATTTTGTGTATAGAAACACTCAATTGGAGAAATAATTAACTTCCTACGCGAGTCTATCAATGATCAACGATTTGTTTTTCGTCAAACAACTCTTGGGGAACCTAAAAATGTCTGGGTCAGCTGCCGATTTTCCCCGTTCTAATTCCAGGCCGTTTTAAAGAAGTGCATGTTTGGTTATATTCATGGTATCGAAAATATTATTCATTAATATTTAATTAATAATACCTATTATTTTGACAACAATTATGTGCTGATAATTCGCTAGGATATATAGTTTCGAAATTTGAACGGATCTATTTTTTAGATCTGGCCGAATCTTAAGCTGACAAGATCATATAAGTAACGAATAATGTTATCACAAGTGTATTAGGACAAGATTTGAGATTAAAATCGCTTATTTGCTCCTTCTATAAACTGTATGTCCAGAAATGGGAGAAAATGGGAGAATATGATTTTGAATTATTCGGGTTGTTTCAAACACACAAACACATCAATTTGAAGAAACAAAGTGTACAAATGGTAAGCCTAGTTAGACGTGCGTGACAAAGATCTATTTTGCGGGGAGTTCAGTCGCATTGAGACTGGAATATGTTGTCATGTTTGTTACCATTTTAATCAATTCACATATTTATATTATAGAGTGAACGCAACCATTATACGATTTTGCGTTGTAGTGAAGATAAAGATTACAGTTAACTAAAGTGTGTTGAAATCTAATCCGCAAGAACCAAATTGACAATAATGCAATCGGATAGTTTATTTATGCTTTCATTTGTATTTATCATCACTTATATCATTAAATGGATGAACAAATTATTTTGTCGCTGTAAGATGAAATTATTTTTGATATAAAATTTGAGCTCGGCAACCCCAAATTCATCACTTGCTTATAGGACGAAATTCTCCAAAAATGTATATGGTAGATGCAGGGAATGTAGGTCAGCGAAGCGGGGGGATGTACAAAAGGATGGTGTAAGGGGAAGGGGATAGAGAGGTTGATGGCGGGTACAACGCCCAACCGCATATTATACCCTTCATTGAGACTTGGTTAATGAAAAACGGTTCAGTCATCTATTACCGAAGAATCGGTTCTTCGTGACTTTAATTCTGGAATTCGTCCAGAACCTGAGAGTTCCGGAACTGTCGATATGGACAATATATTCAAAGAATCTTTGATTGGCCATCAGTGATCTAGACTTGCAAATAGAAGTAATTTGATGTTCATTTCAATGGATTTTAAGCCTTCGAAATATTACGATTTTACCGGTTTATATGGGAAATTCCTATATGACCTCAGTAACCAACTTGTAACTCCAGAACTAAATGCTCAATAGCAGTCAATGGGGGTATAGTATCTTTCATTTGAAATCGGTCAAAAATTCGCAGAGAAAAATGTGTGACATTAACTTAGGAACTTGTAAAGTCCCCGAGGGTATCATAAATCGTCGTAGGTAGCCAATGTGGTCAAATGAATGATCATTAACGATCTAGACCCGTAAATCCAAGTAATGTTGAACCCTTTTTAATATGTATAACACCATTTGGACATCATGGTGTTACCAGTTTATATGGGATTTTATTGTGTGACCACACTATTCAATCCGTAAGTCCGGAACCGGAAGACTAATCGACAAAAAAATCAATAGCTGGTCATTGGAGCGTTATTACGTCATTTGAAGCCATCTCTTAGAAAAATGAGAGAGATTCGTAAATACATAGAGAACCCGGGGCTATTCGGACCTACTTAAGCAAATCGCCCTTTTAGGTGGATAGATGTGGAAAAATGTACCGGTCAAAGGTTCTAATTGTTAGTTTGAGATCTCAGCTACATTTTGATGCCATCAGGGCCGCCGAGAGGGGGGGGGGGGGACCGGGGTGTTTCCCCCCGGGCCCGGAGTTTTGAAGGGGGCCCGGATTCTTAACAGAAATTAAAATTTTGACAAACACTTTTTCGACAAAAATTTATTTGAGAATGCAATTAAAAATTCAATACCTTGTGTCTGAGGTAACTAGAATGGCGAAAATTCAAAACTACTTCATATTTGATATCAACTATGTTTATACCAACGTAAATCTCGCATCGAAACAAGATCAGACTCGAGCGGGCATAGTGGAATTTGTACATTGAATGTCATGTATGTAGCTCACCTGGGTTCGAATCCCAACCCCGCACACAAGAATAGAGATTTGTTATAGGAAAATTCCTAACCTGAATGAAGAAGCGAATGACCTTAAGGTTGAAATGTCTATAATCGAAACAAGAATATGATCAGACTTGTAAGGGTTAAACAATTAAATGGTTTGATTGGAAGTCATGAGGTCATGTCTTCAAATTTCGTCAATTTAAAATCGATTTTTTTATTTATTGAATTTCCAATCTCTGAAAGCGCTGGATTAGTATCGAAAATAATTATTGAAAGAAGCAAGCCCTGCTTAGAGTTGCCACACCGGTTTTGGAGGCGAATTCCATGTCTTCGTTCAGGTGGATTCGCCCGGAAGAATCCATTGGATTATTTTGCGTTGCCCTTTTCTTTACCAGGAATCACCCAACACCCAGTCCTCATAAACATCATCCTCGGGTTGCAGGCCCTAATTGTTAAGGAGGGCCCCTTTTGGCGTTGACAAATATTATTTTAAAAGTGCCATTTGGGTTTACGTTACCCCATTGAACCTTCGTTTCAATGGATTAATGTTCCTCGCAAAGATTCTCGAAAGAAACTGAAGTGTGATTTCACACACCGTGTTTGTTTACTGAGGAGTAGAACAAAGCTCGCTCGGGTTATCCTTCACAGCGAGAGTGGTTGGTGCTTTTGGATTCCTTGTGCATATCCGAGAAAGCGAATCACTACATCCAACTAAATCAACAAAACTGTTAACAAATGCAAAAACATACAACTAAATGTGAACGGCACAGAACGGTGGAGTGCTTTACCAAAACATTACACTCTACGGTGAATGTGACCAAAATAAGATATTTTTCTTCCTAGTGCTACGAGCTACATATGAAAAAAGTGCATATTTATTTGTTTTTAAGCGTTTTATACAATAAAAAGCAATGGAAGCGCTCCAAAATTCTGTCGAGTGATCACTTTAATTCGATATTCGAATTGATTTCAACGACCCATGTGTCTCTTGAAGTCTATCCCCTGCTCAGTAAAATTCTGCTGGTCAAAGTACCACTAGAGGCGGTAACCCTACCTCTATTTGAGAGCTCAATTGGTCAAATGAGTCATCAAAAACTCTTGATATACCAAACGAATTCGAAATTAATCCAAAAATTTAAATTTAATATTTAATATATTTGGTTTGACGTTCATTGACACAAAATTTATAAAAAATCATATTCAGATACGAGATGATACATAAAAACATTTTTGTAAAGGGGTCATACTCAAATGACGTAGCTTTTTTTTGGTGATTTTCGGCTACCAATTACCCCTAGCAAAGAGGCCAGGGATGGAAAAAAATACGTTTTACAATTCTTTCAAATACGGCCTTTTATCAACATTTGCATTATAACAGCAGATTGCGTACACAACAAGCCCCTTTCGTGACGAGTACAGGTAAACTTCGATATAACGTACATTTCGGTTTAAAAATTGTACGTTATATCGAAGCATGAAAAATCCTCACAGAATTGTTGTTCATGGTACTTTATTTTATAGAATTTTGATAACGCGTAACTAATTTTGAAAATCTAACCTACCTAACAGTGTGAAACAACTTTTCTCTTAAGAAAACTATAGTGGTTCTATAAAAAAGATGCCGCATTTAATTTTTATTTGCTTATAAGAATTAAATGTATTGCAAATATTCTTATTCTGACTCTTTTCCTAATTATTAAGTCATTAGTCATTATTATTCTGTCTGGGCTTATAAAGTGTGGGAATGCGTCTGCGCCTCATCAAATAAAAGCAATTTATGAACTTTCATCATTAGAATACACTATAAAAATCCACTTGTATCCACGATCAAAAATTTCTGAAAATATATTTCAATCCGCTAACCACTGGCACTAGACATGCTATTTTTGTGATACAGTATGCCATGAAACTTAAACATTGTCATTCGGCCCAGAGAATCAGATTCCGCTGTCCCAAAACCAACCAACAATGGTCACACCAATATAATTATTTTTGTTTTAAGTTAGAGCTTACTGATCTTGTATTATTTATGTTTGGTTTTAATAAATTACGATCATCCGAAAATTAAATTGAAAAAATCGCTTTCGTAGCCTTCAATGAAAGAGCTAATTGCTAACATGCTCATTGGAAGCCCAATTAGTACGTTTTAAGATGGTGTGTAACATATTGAATTCTTAAATTGTGAAATACATGCGTAATTGAAAAGAAATTTGGACTTGAAAAATAAATTAAAAATTTTGTACGTTATATCGAGGAAAAATGTACGTTATATCGAGTGACGCTATATCGAGGGTACGTTATAACGAGGGTACGTTGTATCGAAGATTACCTGTATAGTTTAATAGTTTTGTTTTGAATTTTATATGTCATGGAGCATGAAGAGAAATTCTCTCAGTTCACAATCTTGCAGCTGCCAATGTTTCTAAGAAGCATACGTTCAACTAAATTGCTAAAATGTGTTTGATTGATTTCGAAGAGAAAATTCAACTCTGCTACCAAACTAAACCAACTAGTTAGCAACATTAGCTAACTAATGTAGCAAGTTAAATCTGCATACAAAATCTTTTGGTTTTGGAGGAGTGAGCGTGTGATTTTGAACGACGCTTCCTAAACGTAACGATTTTATTTTTATTTTTGAACTATTTTCTAGAAATCAGTTACAACATTCTTGTAAAATATTTTAAGGTATGCTAACACACCAACACAAATAAAAGAATAATTCATGTTTTATAGAATTATGAATGTTTTCGAAACCAACATAGCGTAAAATCCAACCAAAACCTTTATTTGAAATTTGATCCATGTTTCTCAATTTTTTTTTCATTTTTTTATTCCTGCATGTTTCTTTTTTATTTTGTTAAAATTTCATTGATCTATTTTTTCAAGTTTTGGATTGTATGTATATTTGTACAATTGTAAGATTCTACCTACGGTCCTCACTTTTGCTTTTTTTCTATTGCTATCATCACATCCATGATCGAACAAAAATATTTAAAAAACGTGTGTAAACATTTGAATTAATATACGATAAACACTAGCGCCGCCACACCAACCAATCCCAACTATCCGTCAAATCCATTCCGGAACCGGTTCGAAATCCTGAATGGATTCAGTATGGAATCTTGCTCAAAGAAAACAACCGATTTCGACTCTATCGGTTGATGCATTTGAACTGGAATTCATGCTGGAAGTCCGAACCGGTTCCGGACTAGTTTGACTGGGTAGAGGAATAACCGCCGTCAATTCTGTCGAACTTAGCCACAAAAAAACATGACGACAGTAGCGCACCTGGTTTGGATATCCCAACTACCTTCGAAACCGTTAGAGATTTTACACAAGTTGAATGCTGAAGATGGACGTCTGTTCTTTGTGCTATCACTATCACTTACTTTAATTTATACTTTTTTCTCTGTTATTTAATTTTATTCGCAATTTTTCGAGAAAATTCTGCTTTTTTTATTTTTTTATTGTTTATTGTTTATTTTGATACCCTGCTTTTTATTTGTTTCTTTTGTCGTTTCATCTAATTTTTAGAATTTGTCTATTTACTACAGTTATTCTTGTCATAGCCTTTTTCTATTTCCTTTTTTTCATATTATTTTGCATTTCTAAAAGCAATTTTACTTATTCAAATTAATTCCAATTTGTCTTATTGTTTAATTTTTTACCTATCTCCTATTTACTTCTTCATGTTCTAGTTTTTGGTCTTCCGTTTATCGTAGTTTTATTTTTTCCCATCGTTCATTTAATATAATTTTATTTATTTTTTATACCTTTTGCTTAAGATTTAATTCGTTATTGTTATTTCTTTATGTTTTCCATATAACCCATTTTGAAAATACTTTTTCAGTTGACCATTTTCCTATACGTTAATATTGACTTTTTTTATTCCTAAAAAACATTTGATTTATCTTTTCATGACACTCAGCGCACTTTTTCTTAATTTTACATTTAGTTCGTTGTTTGAATTTATTTCAAATTTCATTTCTAGTACTTTTTCTATTCTTTAAATATAATATCCATTTTATTCATTTTTTTTCGTGTAAATATCTTCATTTTTGTGTTTCTATAGTATGTCTTTTTTCTACTATTTTTTGTTTTCCATTTTATCTGTTTGCTCCGTTTTTGTTCAATACTTCCAATTTTCTTTACTTTTTCGTCTTTTCGTCATTTAAATTTTCCAGCTTTCAAAATTTTCTGGCCCGTCCATTTTTTTTTAATTTCTCTATGGTTATTTTATTTTTGTCTTTTATATATATATATATATATATATATATATATATATATATATATATATATATATATATATATATATATATATATATATATATATATATATATATATATATATATATATATATATATATATATATATATATATATATATATATATATATATATATATATATATATATATATATATATATATATATATATATACTCCTCTGATTTAATGCATTCTTAACGTTTTATTTATATTTTCTATTGCTTTAAATATATCTTGTTTTTAATGTTAAATAAATTGTATTATTCTTGATTTATCAAGTTTTTCAGTTTTATGCATTTTTTATGTTACTGTTTGTATTCTTTTTAGTAGTTTTTTTCATTTTCATTGATTCTAAAAAATTTACCTACTTTCCTATCGATTTTTCATTATTTTCACCATTTGTTTAATAATGTTCGACTTTTTTAATCTTCGCAATATGTTTTTCTAGTTTCCTGTTTTCCTTTATCAATTTTTTATAGGTTTTGTTTCGGTTTTTCTCGATTAAACATTTTTTGACAATTAATGTTTATTTGGTTGATTTTGTTGTTTTTAACTCTTTTGTACATTCTTTTAATATTTAGTTTTACTATTGTTTTTTATCTTTTGCCGTTGATCACTGTTTAGATATTTATAAGTTTTGTAATTACTACATTTTTAATCTTGCTATTTCCTTATTTTTATAAATACTATTAACGAAAATGGCGCTTTTCAAAGTCACCAAAACTGTCGAAGAGGTATTAAATACTCCCAAAGTATAAAAAACTCTACGTTTTTTCCTTCATTGGCACTACAAACAAATATAGCAAAAAATGGTACAAAAATATAAAATTTCAGTGTACTATACATAATATCAATGAACTCAAATGGATTTCAAACATTGACTTTTTTGTGCTCAGGCAATACAAAGTGGTAGGGGCCCGTACGTTGGACCCCCCGGGCCCGTAGTTTCTCTCTGCGGCCCTGGATGCCATTAAAGGTTCATTTGCACCACTCAATGGCAGCGTTAGGCAACGATTTGCAAACCTCTACGTTTTTCAATCCTTTTACAATGTAGGGGTCATTCGGACCTCCCCCTGGGGGGATTGAGACCGTCATTTTTCTTTAATTTTTCCACAATGGAATTATGTTTATAAATATTTATAAAAGATACTCCTTAAGAAGCAAAAAAATAAATAAATTGCTTTACAAAAACTTAATCTGGTAAGCCACAGCTGTCGATTAGCGGCCCATGTATTTTCTTTGCTTTGGCGTGTGCAATGGTGTGCACAGCTGCAAGCCGCCGAACGGTGGTTGACAGAATGGCAGGTCCGAATAGCCCCGTATGCTGATTTCGCACAAAAGTGGTGTTCATCTCGAAAATATCTGTGTTTTCACCCAAACAAAAATCATTCCATAAAATAGGAGCCTCGAGTTTTCCAAAACACTTACCTTTTATTTTTTCACTTTTATTTGTTGTCTTAATCACGGTTTTTCCACTATAATTATTTTTGTTTTGAGAATGGCAAAAAACAAAACACGTTGTATCTCCTTTCTACAAAGAACAAAGAATCAAATTCAGCTCTCAAAACTAATGTTTCAGAATAGCGGTTCCACGAATATGTACGATAGTAAGAAAGTGTTGCTATTTTCTGAGAAATCGAGGAGGCCCGAATTACCCCCACTGTCTTAATAGCCCCGAGTTCCCCTACACACATACAGACATTTGCTGATCTCGACGAGATAAGTCGAATGGTATATGAGACTCGGCCTCCAAGCCTCGGTTAAAAATCAGACTTTCAGAGTGATTGTATATATCCTTTCTATTGAGAAGGCAAAAAACGTCGAATATTTATAATATAGTATCCCAGATACCACACATATCTCTCCCGAAAATCAAATGAGTTCCTATCGAAAGGCAAATTTTATTATTCCCAGGTGAGTTCATAACTTATCAGTAATCTCGACACGCCCGATGTGAATGACATTGCGCGGTAGCCATGTGTGAAACAACAAATCAGCCCAACTTCAATGTGTGAAACAAATATTAGGTACAGTGAACAAAGCTAACAACGTGCTAAACACTATCGGTCTATCGATGGGAAACAGAACAACGGGAACGATGGCGACACTGGTATAGAAAAACTGAGATAATTTTCAAGATTGTGATAATGTAAGGGGAACGATAATCTTTCATTGCGCCGACAGTAGTATTGTCCCTCAGTTCCAGAGCGATAGACTTTTAATTTTCCACTTCAGTCCAGTGTGTGAGGCGCATCCGAACAGGTGACCGAATGACGAATTCGCGCTTTTGATCAACGACCAACTGTGGCAGGTGACACAACTTATTTCGTACAAAACAGTTAACGCAATGGTCAGTGATAGTGACTTCCGGGATTTTTAGTGTATTACCGAAAAAAGTGAATTGTTAGCATGCCAAATAATCGTAGTATTCTGGCGAATCAGTAAGCGGAAATTTCTCAACCAGCCGAATTTAACGTCGATTGGTGATTAGTGTGAACGAGTTTGCGATTCATCGTTAACAAAACCAACAACAAACATGAAGTCCAATTATCTGTGCGGATTATCGTCCTGGCATCCAGCATGGTTGCAGCGTTTCGCAACGTCACGGTCTTTCATCATGGTGTACGGATTCCTGGGAACGACACAAGCCATGGCCTACATTTACTTCGTAATCACCCTGACGACACTCGAGAAGCGCTTCAAAATTCCATCCTCCACTACAGGTAAGAATGTAACGTTGAAATCCAAAGCCCTCTCGCTATCGATTTTCGAGTGATTTGTAAATTTGCGGTCGGGGAGCCAAGATATATTTTTATCGGTCGTACTAATATTATCAACTCGAGGTGAATGCAATTCGTACTGCAATTATAAACAAAAGTTGAATCTTATCGGCGTACGTTTAATTTGTCATTCAACATTGACAAATAGTACTGCGCTTATACCATAATCATTTCGTTCTGTATGATTGGAACCTGAGAATTTGTTTAATAGCTTTAAAGGGGAACAAGTCGTTCATATGGATTGTTCTAGATTTTATTTGATATGTTTCGTTATCTCGCCATTTCTTGCTGCTTTTTGAGATACGGGTTCACGGTAGTTTGACAAATAACTTTCAAATGGACTATGCATCGCCATTGTGTGAAATTAATGGAGTTGCCTGGTAGGGTGTGCATCAGTTTAAAATTTCGAAAATCTAATGCTTTCAAAATGCCATAAGTGCAAACTCTAATCAAATGGGTTCCAGATTTGTAAGTACTTATCCATCCTAAAATATCGTTTGTATTCATTTTTAACGGACATAATTCAGCCCATTTGGTGGAAGTCCAAAAGGATGCATACTTCAATACTGCCTCTGGCTGATTTTTTTTCATAGCGTTCTTTCTGAACTTATTGTGTCGTTAAGCATATAACAAAAACTAGCTTTACTTACATCCCTTCTCGGTCATTCACGCAAGGTTTCTTCTCCCACTAGATGCTGCTCTTACATATTTTTCCTACTATTTCACCATCCTACCTTCACTGTGCAACTATACTTGTCCGGCAGCAAATTTTTCCCCGACACCGATTTTATGAGCCATCTTCCAGCTTTATCATGATCGCCTGGGGTAGTCCCCGTCGGAGTAGGATATATTCGCTACTTCGACGGAGTGATTCCCGGTTGGGGATTTTACCCGAAAACTGATATTCAGTTAAGGGGGTTAATTGCATCACAAAAAATTGTTCGTACTCGGAATACCGTGGGGATAAAAAAAATGGAAACGCTTACTTTGACCGGTCATTTCTTATCTGTTAATAACTCGATTTCAAATCTGTTTTCACCACAGGAAAGGTACGCCTTTTGTGAATATGTCGCATGCAATTGGAGAATAGAGTTGGCTACGGTGAATTATAGTAAAAAAGTTAAACAAAGTCAGCGAGAAAAAAATTTGGCTTGTCATATCACAGCTGTTTGGTCATCGATTTCAAATTTTTCTTCACCAATAGATAAGTATAACTTTTATAAAACCGGTGATAAAAGAATAATGAGAAACAAATTTGCATATCCAAAGTAATTGCAATAACAGTAACTGAAAGTCAGTATTGAAAATATAAGCTTTTCAGTTCAAACAATCGTATATCGGCCGTTTGTCAACCAATTTATTTTTTTTCTTACACCAATAAAATCTTTACGGCTTGTAGACTTGCAGTGTGTGCAAAAGATAGTAAATTTTCAAAAATGTCTATATTTCGTGAGTTTAGCTAGTCTGATTTGCATAATGCGCGCCAAGCCACTCAATAGTTCTACATATTGCATATGGATATTTTTATATCAAAATGTTGGTATAAACTTAGAGAAACACAATATTGTATGTAAGCTAGAAAATAATAGTGGGTGATAGGAATGATACAGTAAAATCGTAGAAACTCAGAATTTTTAAAATATTCTTCATACAACTTTGAATTTAAAACGATGACCTATATTTTTTCATACACCAATCGATAGTAATTGATGGCGGCTACAATTTCTGAAATTTTTATCGTTTATTTTCTCAAAAAGTGTACTTACGTAGAAGTACAGAAATTTCATTTATATGGAAAATAACTTCAAATTCAAAACAGCAGCCTTCACTTTTTCATACACGAATCGATTGTAATTGATGGCGGTTATAATTTCTGAAAGAACAAATTTTTATATTTTCTCAAAAAGTATACAAAAAGCGCAGAAGTACAGAAATTTCATTTATATGGCAAACAACTTCGCATTTAAAGCGATGACCTACAAGTATAGATCATCGTTTGAAATTCAAATTTATATGAAGAATATTTTGAAAATTCTGAACTTCTACGTTTGTGCTGAATATGTTTTCAAATATTTTTGACAGGAGAAAAAGAATTAAAGGAAAAGAATAAAATAGTCTCGAGAAAATTAATCGAAGGTAGTAAACAAACCGAACAGAAAACCGATTTTATTAGTGAAAAAATATGAAATAATTTTGAGCGGCCAAAATGAGCAAAAACTGTACCGAAAGCTTTATTTTGTATGACGGATACATAAACGGTACCACGCGCGCGTCGTTTGTCCCCATTCCTTGTCAGCAACTGACGCCCCTGCCCTGACCGTCAATGGACGAATCTACAAAAGCAAACTCTTGTGTAACTCTTGAGTTTTGCTCTTTCACTATGTTTGGGCCTTCTTAAACTGGTACGGAATGTTGTTTTTTGACCTAAAAGAGGCCAACCTACAGAACTTTACCTTCAACATGAAGTCGTAAAGTCTCAAGTGAATGAACTTGAGTACCATTAAACGGCAAAAAAGGATCAACCCCATTCTTTTTGTCACTAGAGTAGAATGGGGTCAAATAGGTATTGAGGTACAATAGGTATATGGCACTGTTTTTGCCATGTTATTGCATTGGTCGCTCGTGTAGCGTGAATTAGATACATGGTAGAGAACATCGTTGGCGACTGTCATTCCAGCTGTTTACATGGATCAGCTGTATTAGTTACGGCGTCGTTTAAGTTTTCGCGAATTTCCCTGTCTTTCGTCCTCAGTACAGTACATTTAATCAATGTAAAAAAATGTCAAGTGACTTTTTTCTTACGTAAAAATGTATACTGAACTCGACTTTTGTTTTGGTTTTTCGATATTTTTCGTTTTAAAAAAAATACGATCATCAACATAAATCATACACTTGGGGCACGATGCGTAATTTTATGTAAAAAACGCCAAAATGAAGTAAAGCGGATATAAGGAACACAATTGCATCTGTCCACGATGGCTCTAAGAGTGGCTCGACATGTGCCATTTTTCAGCACAGCACTTTTTGGGTTCCTTTTGTTATCCCAAATGCATGTGCAAAATTTGGGAGCGGTCGGTTGCTTCCCGGGTTTGCGCATTGCGTTCAAAGTTTGTGTGGCATTTTATATGGGAAAATCAATTATTTTGCATTTACGTTAATAAAGATCGCTATTTAACTCAATATGAAAAACCAGCTTTATAAAACTACAGTTCAAACCTTGGGTAACAACTTTGTCGAAGACGGTAAATAGCTACGAGTTTTCAAAATATAGTTATAACGATTTTAAAACTTATGGTTCAATCCAAAAGCAGAAATTTATTATTTTTTCCAACACTGCCAGTGCACCACCGACATCGGCATTTAAAACTTAAATAATGAGAATATAGTCATGGCAGAGACTTAGTACCTTTAAATGAAATGTTCAGAATGAATTTCTGAATAACATAGATGTAGTCAAAAAATGAAAAGAAGAGGGGGGTACTCCCCAGCCCCCTTTTTAGGTAGTTTAGTATAACATAAGTATAACCTTTAACACAGGTTTATACCGCCGAATTAAAAATTAGTCTTACGTTTTTGAGTGCTAATATTTAAGGGCTGTGCTGTTATCTCATTAAAAAGGTTTTACATATTTTAAAACATTATTTCTTAGCAGTTCAGAGTCAGAATTTAAAAAAAAATCATATCCATAGATTCCTTGAAGTCTCGGAATCTTTTCTATGGACGTTTACGTTTGAGAACTAGGAACAAAACCAGGATAGTTGCTTCAAACAAATGTATTGATGAAATTGAGTTAAGTTCACGAAATAGTGGTGATGTTAGAAAAACTGAAATATACTTCAGGTTAGAACCCAAGACGATTTCCAGAACTGACTTAGTTTTAGCCTCAAGCTAAAGCAACACATAATTTTTTAGGTGTAAATCCTAAATGTTGTAAATGTTACTTCCCACACTAACGATTGTAGTATGATTCATGTTTGGGTCTATAAAAATATTCTGAAAGTTCAATTGTTCACATTTACAAGAACGTAAGTATTCTTTGTCTTATATAAAACAATCTAAAAAAGGGGACTGGGGAGTATACAAGCCTCCCCATCATAACAGTTTTTGCAACCGGCCGAGACGGTTGTGCCTCCATGTGGAAGGTTTTGTTCTCGAGAGAGTGACGGAGTGCGAGACGCTGTATGCGCTTTTGTGGGAGAGAGAGAGACCAGTTTGTTCAGTGTGAGTCGACAGTTGATACGTCGGAGGCGTGGTCAACAGCATCCTCGGTGTTTTGACAGCAAACCGCGGGTAGACGAATTTGCCTACCGCGGTGGCAGAAATCGACAGTGATCGTGCCTGTACACACAGAAAAAATTTATTGTATTGGTGTCGTCGGGCAATTCTAATCGACGAGAGGGGAAGCGTCACAGGTAGACCCATTTGCTCTATTCGTCTACCGCAGAAGTGGTACGACGAATAAGGAAAACAAGTGGCACCGAAAAGTGCCGCATCGACAGTGGGATTTTCGCAGCAAGCCACAGGTAGCCACATTTGTTTACCGCGGCGGTGGAAACGGAGAGAGCGCGCTTGTGGTGGTGATACCGACGAGCAGCTTAACCGGAGAGAGTTTTGAAGTGTTGCAGGTAGGCCTATTTCTCTACTGAAGAAGCAACGCGACGAAGAAGGACATCAAGTGTCACATTGTCAAACAACGGGCACCGAGTTTACAACGTAACACATGAGGTGTGTTCTACAGGTATAACAGGTATATTTTTCATTCCTTTTTGTGATAGTTTTTCTTGTTAGGTAAAATGGATGAAGAGATGGGAGAACGAGTAACAGACCCTCCCCCTAAGCCTTATGCTGAAAATGTAAATCCGACTAGAATTAAAATTTACCCAGAGTCGTCAACGGGACCATGGATTGTATTTATTAGGCGTAAAGTAAAGGCGCTAAATATTATTCAAATTTCTAAAGATTTGACTTCGCGATTCTCGGATGTAAAAGAGATCGTCAAAGTCAATAAAGATAAAATACGCATTGTCGTTGGTAGTCTCAAACAAGCCAATGCAATTGCTTCTTGCGAGCTTTTTACGCGTGAGTATAGAGCGTATATTCCTTCAAAGGAAATTGAAATTGATGGGGTCATCACAGAATCGAGTTTGACTGTTGATGACATAATTAAGCATGGGGTTGGTCGTTTCAAAGACACCATACTTAAAGACGTAAAGATACTTGAATGCAAGCAATTGCATTCAGTATCACACGAAGGAGATAAAAAAGTTTATCGACTGTCTGACTCATTTCGAGTGACTTTCGCTGGGTCTGCGCTGCCCAACTATGTCATTATCGATAAGATTCGTCTCCCTGTTCGCCTTTTTATCCCTCGTGTAATGAATTGCCTTAATTGCAAACAGCTTGGCCACACAGCCACTTACTGTTCCAATAAGGCACGGTGTGGCAAATGTGGGGGTTCTCATCAAGAGGATATATGCAATGAAAATTCAGAAAAATGTTTAATGTGCGGAGAAAACTCGCATGAGCTCCCTGTATGCCCCATTTATAAATTGCGCGAGGATAAAATTAAACGATCCTTGAAGGAGAGGTCTAAGCGCTCCTATGCAGAAATGTTGAAAAATGCTACCCCTAAACCCATCTTCTTAGAAAACACTTACACATCTCTATTTTCGGAACAGTCTGACTCTGACGGAGCGTGCGAAGGTACATCATTTGTTTTACCCGGAAATTCCAGAAAAAGAAGTCTTCTTTTCCCAAGCTGCCAAGCAAGGGCCTTAAAATTTCTCCACCAATAGATAAACTGCGCCCAAAACCGAAAAATTCCGATTCAAAACCGAAATCAATTCCGCCCGGTTTTGGGAACGTACAATCCAAACAGAACACCATTACTGGAAATAATATAATTTCGACTTCCTCTGAGCCTCAGCCGGGGGTAGGATTATTGAAATTTTCTGAAATTGTTGATTGGATTTTCAAAGCATTCAATATTTCTGAACCACTAAAGAGTATACTTTCAGCTTTCCTCCCAACAATTAGAACATTTTTAGAGCAGCTGATTGCTCAATGGCCCATCCTTGCAGCGATTGTATCTTTCAATGGGTAATTCACCTCCTCCAATGAAAGATTCCATCACTGTTTTTCAGTGGAATTGCAGAAGTATCATACCTAAAATTGATTCCTTAAAAATTTTACTGCATAATTTAAAATGCGATGCTTTTGCTCTATGTGAAACATGGCTTACCTCAAACATTAATTTCAACTTAAATGATTTCAACATTATTCGCCTAGACCGAGACACCCCGTATGGAGGAGTGCTTCTCGGAATTAAAAAGTGCTATTCTTTCTATAGAATTAACATCCCCTTGTTTGCGGGCATTGAGGCTGTAGCTGTCCAAACGAACATTAAAGGCAAAGACATGTCTATCGCTTCTATATATATACCTCCCAAAGTTCAAATTGGACAACGTCAAATTTTTGAGGTAGTGGAATCCATGGCTGCTCCGCGTCTGATACTGGGAGACTTCAACTCGCACGGAGTATTGTGGGGTTCCCTCTACAATGATAATCGATCCTCTTTGATATACAATGTTTGTGACGAATTTAATATGACAGTTTTAAATACTGGCGAAACAACACGCATCCCCAGACCTCCTGCACGTCCAAGTGCATTAGATCTATCTCTGTGCTCGACATCACTTCGGTTAGATTGCACGTGGAAGGTTGTAACTGATCCTCACGGTAGCGATCATTTGCCAATCGTTGTTTCAATTAACAGTGAATTAGGCCGCACGAATTCAATCAATGTTCCTTATGACTTAACACGAAATATTGATTGGAAAACATGCGAAACATTAATTTCCACTTCTCTTGCTTCGACAGAAGAGCTACCCCCTACCGAAGAATATGAATTCTTAGCGGGTTTAATTATTGAAGCAGCAGAACAAGTCCAAACGAAATGCAATCCTGGAATGACAATAAATAGACGGCCCCCTAATCCTTGGTGGGACAAAGAGTGCTCTGATGCATATGAAGCTAAACAAGTTGCCTACAAAGAAATTATGAAACAGAAAGGGGGTATACGTGAGAACTTTGAAAATTATTTCATTTTGCAAAACAAATTTGACAGCATACGTCGTGCCAAAAAATCTAGTTATTGGAGACACTTCGTTAATGGCTTGTCAAGAGAAACATCAATGAGTACTCTTTGGAACACAGCCAGAAGACTGAGGAATCGAAACATGACTAATGAAAGCGAAGATTTTTCGAATCGTTGGATATTTAATTTTGCCAAGAAAATTTGTCCCGATTCTGCTCCTGCGCAGAAAATCACTCGCGATGCTCCCACAAGTAACGATTTCATAGATTCGCCTTTGACAATGATGGAATTCTCAATTGCACTCCTCTCATGCAACAATAATGCTCCGGGACTAGACAGAATTAAATTCAACTTGGTGAAGAATCTGCCTGACCTAGCAAAAAGACGCTTGTTGAATTTATTCAACAAGTTTCTTGAGCAGAACATTGTCCCGCACGACTGGAGACAAGTGAGAGTTATCGCTATTCCAAAACCGGGAAAGCCAGCCTCCGATCATAACTCGTATCGACCGATTGCAATGCTATCCTGCATCAGGAAATTGTTGGAAAAAATTATCCTACGACGTCTCGACAATTGGGTTGAGGCGAACGGCTTGCTATCAGATACCCAGTTTGGTTTTCGGAGGGGAAAGGGAACGAATGATTGTCTGGCGCTACTTTCGTCAGAAATCCAACTCGCTTACGCAAAAAAAGAACAAATGGCGTCTGTGTTCTTAGACATAAAAGGAGCATTCGACTCAGTCTCCATTGATGTTCTCTCGGAGAAACTACATCAATGTGGTCTTTCACCAATATTAAATAATTATTTATACAATTTATTGTCAGAAAAGCACATGCATTTTTCATATGGCGATTTGGCGACACTCAGAATAAGTTACATGGGCCTACCACAAGGCTCTTGTCTAAGCCCCCTTCTCTATAATTTTTACGTGAATGACATTGATAATTGTATTGTCAGCCCATGCACTTTAAGACAACTTGCAGATGATGGGGTGGTTTCTGCCACAGGACCAAAAGCTATAAATTTACAACAACCATTGCAAGATAGCTTGGATAATTTATCAATTTGGGCTTTAAAGCTGGGCATCGATTTCTCTACGGAGAAAACAGAGTTGGTCGTTTTCTCAAGGAAGCGTGATCCAGCTCAGCTTCAGCTTCAGTTGGTTGGTAGAACGATAGCCCAAGTCCTGACTTTTAAATACCTTGGAATTTGGTTCGATTCTAAAGGCACATGGGGAGGCCACATTAGGTATCTAATAACGAAATGCCAACAAAGGATAAATTTTCTGCGAACAATAACTGGATCATGGTGGGGTTCTCATCCAAGTGATATGATAAGATTGTATCAAACAACAATACTTTCAGTAATGGAATATGGGTGCATCTGTTTCCGTTCAGCTGCGAACACTCACATTATTAAACTGGAACGGATACAGTATCGTTGTTTAAGAATCGCCTTAGGTTGCATGCAGTCGACCCATACAATGAGTCTTGAAGTACTAGCGGGAGTTCTTCCTTTAAAAGACCGATTCTGGGATCTCTCTTCTCGTTTACTTATTCGATGTGAGGTTATGAACCCACTGGTAATTGAAAATTTTGAAAGACTTGTCGAGCTTCAACCCCAAACCAGATTCATGACAGTGTATTTCAATCACATGTCACAAGAAATAACGCCTGCTAGGTATGTTCCCACATACGTCAATATACTAGATACTCCTGAATCCACTTTATTCTTCGACACGTCTATGAAAGCAGAGATTCGTGGAATTCCGGATCATCTACGCTCGCGGGAGATCCCTAAAATATTCACAAGTAAATATCAACACATAGACTGCCTTAAAATGTTTTACACTGATGGGTCACGAATCAGTGAGGCCACTGGTTTCGGTATTTTCAACAATAATTTTTCAATTTCTCTCAAACTTGCAGAACCCGCCTCTGTTTATATAGCGGAACTAGCAGCAGTTCACTATAGTTTGCAAATAATTAATACTTTAACCCCGAACCATTACTTTATCCTCACTGATAGTCTCAGCACAATTGCAGCTCTACGCTCAAAGAGGATTGATAATCACGATCCATTCTTTTTGGGGAAGATACGAGAATCTCTGAGCAACCTGACAAGAAAATGTTATAAATTTACCCTAGTGTGGCTCCCCGCCCATTGCTCTATTGCGGGCAATGAGAAAGCTGATAATTTAGCCAAGATTGGTGCACTAGATGGTGAAATATATGAAAGACCCATCGCTTACAATGAATTTTATAGCGCTTCTCGACAGAGGACACTTGCTAGTTGGCAAACATCTTGGGACAATGGAGATATGGGACGATGGCTACACTCAATTATCCCTAAAGTATCAACGAAGGCATGGTTCAAAGGATTGGATGTAAGTCGGGACTTCATCCGTGTGATGTCTAGGCTCATGTCCAATCATTATACTTTAGATGCGCATCTCCGTCGTATTGGGCTCGCTGAGGGTAATCATTGTGCTTGTGGAGAAGGTTACCATGACATTGAGCATGTTGTTTGGTCCTGCACTGAATATCGTGAAGCCAGATCACAATTAGTAGATTCTTTACAAGTCCGAGGAAGACCAATCCATGTTCCTGTTAGAGACATCCTGGCGTATCGCGATCCTCTATACATGGAACTTATCTATCATTTTCTAAAAACAGCGTCTGTCAAAATTTAATTAAATTCATCTCCTCATACTCTCATCCAAGGCTAATCATTCACCAATTAAAGTGTCCTAGAATATTTAGTTTTTAAATTTAGACAATAACAGAAAAAAGTAAATAAATACACCCGAAAATACTAGATCATTATGAAATACAACAATGTAAGGAAAAAAGCAAACAATAAAGTGATTTCAGTGTTAGTTTTAGACAAAGTACTAGTATAGTTAAAATTAGTCTTAAGGATTTTTGTAACGTGCTATGTAAAAAAAAGAAACTGGCGTAAAAAGCTTTTGCAAATGCCGTGTCAAATAAACGTATGGAAAAAAAAAAAAATATACAAGCCTCCCCTCATCTTCTTTTCATTTTCTGGCTACGATGATGCAATATTATTGAAAACTGATAAAACTTATCAATTTAGACTGTCGTTGGCTACATTTTCCACGTAATTGGAATATTGTAATTATTCTAGGAGAATTGTATTGAGCATTCGATCAGCCTCTAAACAATTCAAGGTTCCGTTCGAAACATTTCGTGCTCGTGTGAAAGAAAAGTGCGTCGTGTGAAATGAAAGTGCGTCAGATATTTCGCGTGAGTGAGCGATGTAATAATTTAAGGGGTTGTTTAAGTGGATAATCGGAAAAAATATGATCGAGAAAGAAAAAAAAACCAAAAAATGTTCCGAAGCGCAAACGTGGTCGTCCCACAGTTAAACAACCACGTGAGCCTGAATTCACAACTTCCTATCCACACTCTGGATGCGACAAGGACGCCGAAGAAGTGAATTAAAAGTACGAAACCAGACACAGCTACCGAAAAAACACGTTTTCAACATTTCCTTCCGTGGTTTCATGATTTTTCACATCGTTTACCAATTCCCCATCTTCTTACCTGAAAGACGTCAATGGATTATTTGGGTTATTAATATTTAAATAATCAATAGTATTCATACTCTTCAAAGTTGAATCATTGATTTTTAGGCGTGTACATTGTTTTTTTCTAACCACGATTATAGTACCCATCATACCCCCAGATAAAAAAAAACATCGAAAAAGGTACCTTCCCCTAATTGGATTTAGCTTGAAAAATCATTATTGCGAGATATATAACCTCGCAAAAACTGACCTATTTGACCCCACTCTACTCTGATAACATTTTTTTTCGTAATTATAGCGAAACCTTGTTATCCTGAAATAAAATGATTTAAATTGTACGGTGTAGTTTCAAAACCTCAGTTTACGGTCAAATGATGAAAGAAAAGTCAAAATGTGAGCCACTTCCCTAACGATGGACGGCTTGAATTTTTCATCTTAGAAAATCCCAGTGAGCTCGATTAGACACGCTGGGGTAAACAGCAGTCAAGCTTATTAGTTAACCTCCGGTTTATAAAATGTGAGTAGGGAGATTGTTATTATTCTCATTATATCAATTAGTTAATTTTCTACGTCTTCCCAAGTCGGTCATAATAAACGAGCGTACAAAACGTCTGTTAAATTCCTAAACAAAAAAAACCTACCTCAACAAAAAATTCGCGCGAAAAGGAAAAATATTATAAAGAGCCATTATTTCTGTTTCCTCAGCGATGATGGAACATGAATGAACCTCAAGGCGATATGCACGCTTGGAATCAGTATCAGTTGGCTGTCGACTCTGGCCAGTTTCATCATATCAGAAATATTTTACTGCAAACAATCAAGAATTTCTGAACGGCACAATGTTACTGCGTACAACAAATACTTGTTTCTACATTTTGTCAGCATTGCGAGAATTGGAATGTGTGATATTTTAATTCACTTAATCCTCTAAAATAATATGTTCGCCTATATATTAACGATGTTTGCCAACTATTGATATAGAATTGTCTCGATTGAACATGTTAAAACCGTACTATTAAAAATTATCCAAATTTAGAGTGTTGTTTACGGAAGCAACTTCAAAATTATCAATGATTATATTTTTTTCTGGTCGAGACAACATTCAAATGGTAGACGGTAAACCCGCCCTACTTCAGCATTTCCCCCTTGGCCAAGGCAAACAACGCCATGCAGCTATGAAGGTCAGATTACCAAAAGTTATTTCTGTCAGGCTTCTGCTACAGTATACACTGCTATTAAGAGAACTGCCACGCAACAGCTTTTATTTCTAGTCTTCAAATGTGCTGTTATCTTTCCAATTGTCATTACAATATATCTCTTTTCGGAAATCTTAGTTTGAAACACGAATCTTCTCTGTGATATGCTGCTTTATCATTTTAATCGTTAGTAACTCTACCTTAGGGTGTCCGGGATTTTGCTTTCTTTGGAAATCGTGCACATGACAGAATTACTTACTAATACATTTTCAGATTAACTCAGATAATCTTTCGTGAATGAGCCACCTGGTGATGAAATTTATAATCATGTATTTTCTTCATATATTTTGATGGTTTTTTTTCCATACAAAATTGTCTTATTGGCTTATTTGGCTCAAATTCCGTAGATTCTTAAGGGGTTACATACCTTTTTATTTTTCAAAAAATAGAAATCTTTTTAATTACTTTATCTGAAAGTACAACTCTTTGAGAATATTTTCCCAAATTTTTATAGAGATCCGAGAAATAGATCGAAAGTTACAGCGCTTCCAAGCGCGCTTCGTCTACCAAGAGCAAAAGTAACTTTGAAATTTTAAACTCTATTATCTCGAAATGCCGTTTTCCAAAAATGGTTTTTCCGTGAGCACGATAACCGAAAAACCATTCAACCGATATTCTTCATTTTTTTAAATTCATCGTAATTAATTTTTCGCGTATCTTAACGATTCCTTTTTTATGCAAAAAGTTTTGTTTTGTAGATGAGAATTTTTTATTACAATTTTTAAAGCTTAAAACAGCGATTTTTTAGGAAAAACGTACCCGAATGCAGGAAAAAAATATTATTCAAACAATTAATCGTTAAAGTACGAAGAATACTCATATAGTAATGGAATTTTTTGAGTTTTGGGATTTTAGTTGATCTATTGGTCTTTAATACTGACCACCTCAAACCTCTTAAATAAAAAAGGGTTTCGGGGGAAAAGCAAATATCTTTTTATAAACTAATATAATGGTATGATTTGATAAAATAAATCCATTGGCCTTTACGTAAATTCAAACTTTCTTGACATTTTTCGCACAAAATGGTATGTATCCCCTTAAAGTGACATGCAGAACGACGCTACTATGCAGAGGCCCCTAGTTGGTTTAATACGGCATTTTCATGCAGGACTAGGGGTTTGCTCAGACACACAAATAGTGTCTTTCGGAGCTAGCGTCAATCCACTGCTAGTTTAGTCCTATCACTAAGTTAGTGTCGGATCCTGATGAGACGAAGTCGAAACGCAAATTCAGTAGCTAATTTTGTTAAAGGTTTTGTGCTCTTCACGCGCAAAAATGGTTTTAAACAATTTTCTCCCTAAGATAGAAAATAGTTTTTACCAAAATTGTTCTCCACTAAAAGAAAAATATAACATAGTTCCCCAGTGACTACAAACTTATAACGAGCAGTGAAGAAATCTGCTTTCACATAAGTCTCGTGACATGACGAGACAATGCGGTTTCGTCAATAACTGAGTGTAGAGCTTCCCCGCACCTGATTTTTGGTTGTAATTTGCTGTACATCGTCATTCGGCGCCTTTTGCGCTTGGTACGCTGTCCTTTACGTTTTTTTTGCATCTAGCGCAAAAGTTTCGCTTAAATGCAATTTTTGCATGTTCCTCAATGAGTAAGTGTTTCTGTTGCCAATGTTTACGAGTTCAAAGTCCATATTTACTAATAGGGAACACGGCAGCTAGTAGCTGTACATTTCTGACCCTGCATGTGCGCAAGATGGTGATGATCTTGGACACCAGCATGACGAGTTCTTCCGCTGTGAACGGGAAATTGCCCAGCACCGTAACTACTGGCAAACTATAATCTAAGGGCAGCTGCAGTAGTAAGACGAGGCTGCACTGAATGATGGGCCTGTCCATTGGCGACTCGTTGATTGCTGTAGGGGAAGCAGTTCGGGACTACTCAACTTGACTGTAATGCTGGGAAATGCGCTTTGTTAAAGAACGAAGCGATTCGACGACGCTGCAACGTCTGGCATCTTTGTTCAACACATTAGCTCAAATGGTAGTGTCAAAATTGAGGCACTCGTATTAGTTTCACTCAAACACCAAATGAAATACATACTGCAACACCCTCTCTCATAGGGTTTTAATTGATTCCATATTTTCGTTAGCAACTGTTTATCTGCTTATCTATTCAGCTGATAATGGAAGTTTTTCGAAGGGGAATTGCTATTTGATTTGTGATGTAGATCTGTCATGCTCTTGTAAAACACTTTATTGCAGATTGTAAACGTTATTAACACGATAACATTGAAGTTTTGAACATCGACTAAAAATAATCAACAAAGCCTTTCGTATTCGGCGTGTATAATCCAATTTATTACAATCAATGATAACTTTGTACTTATCACCTTCTCTCCAATTCCAGGAATCATCCTTAGTGGTAATGAAATATCACAAATTTTGCTCTCACTCATCCTCTCGTACGTCGGTGGCCACAGGAACCGACCCCGGTGGATAGCGTGGGGAGTGGTGTTCTGTGCGCTTTCCTGCTTCATCCTGGCGTCACCACACTTCATCTATGGAGCCGGTGAAGATGCACTGCAGCTCACAAAAGAGTTCATCAATGACCAAGAAGCAGAAGCGCTTCTCAGAAGTCACAACCTCACAAAAATAGTGAAAAGTACGAATCGCCTCTGTCTGGACACCTTTTCGGCCAAAGAGTGTCATGAGCTCATCTCGGTCGTTCCACTTGTGCTGATATTTATGTCCCAGTTTGTACTGGGAATCGGAAACACTCTCTATTATTCGCTGGGACAGACCTATTTGGACGATAACACGAAAAAGACCAACACACCACTAATGCTTGCGTATGCTTCATCCCTCCGAACGTTCGGCCCAGTTGTTGGGTTCGCTCTTGGTAAATGCTATATCATTTTTTTGCAATTTGGTACACCAAAAATTATCTAATTATCTTCCATCACAGGCTACTTTGCACTGAAGATCTACATCGATCCAACCAAAACACCCGTCATCGACAGTTCTGATCCGCGCTGGTTAGGAGCCTGGTGGCTCGGATGGATAATTCTCGGGCTAGCCATGTTGGTATTTGCTGCTCTGATTGGACTCTTCCCGAAGGATTTACCAGCCAAGAAGAAGGAGATCAGTAGGTATAGAATCAGTTTATTATTCTAATGGTGATACAAAGTTCGCGTAACTAAACATCTCGTAATACACAGGCCCAAATCGAACATGCCAGTTGTGCTAATGAATGATGCTGAAGCCTTCGGGAAGGAGAAAAATCCTTTGAGCAAGCCAAGCGAGCCAAACAATCACTTGACACCGAATGGGAACAGCAGTGTGGAAGAACAATTGGTAGAATTTCCTCGATTGAAAGGTAAACAGACTATTAACATTCATTGTACATCATTGAACCTGATTCAAATTGTGTCTCCAACATCCAGATTTCCCGAAAGCTCTAATGCGACTTCTCAAAAACAAGCTGCTCATGTGCAACATAATCTCCGGTATTTTCTACATTCTGGGCTCCAGTGGCTACATCACATTCCTCAGCAAGTACATTGAGGTGCAGTTCCATAAAACGACAGCCAACGCAACGGTCATCACCGGTCCTATCACTCTGTTCGGAATGGTGGCTGGATTTCTAATCTCAGGCATTGTTATCTCCAAGAAAAAACCATCGCCTAAAATTTTGCTGTTTTGGAATGTAATCGTCGGAATTGGCTACATGATGGGTCAATTTTCATACCTGTTCCTCACCTGCCCGGATGGGAACATGCCTCTGGTGCAGGGTCGACTGAACCTTTCGGCCGATTGCAACAGCCACTGCCACTGCGAAGGCATCCCGTATAGTCCAATCTGTCAGGAAGATACGGGAATTACGTTCTTTTCCGGCTGTCACGCTGGTTGTGACGTGTGGAATGCTTCCGGGAAATTTTACGATCAGTGTACCTGCCAAAACGAAAACTATTCTCCAATTACGAGACCTTGGGCAATGCAGCCAACCCATACTACTGCGCAAATTAAATTCACTGAACATACGACGACGGAGCAGTACTCCTCTTCGGTATCCAGTTCAACTACGACCAGTATTACTACGACTACGACCGAATATCCGGAGTACGAAGACTTCCCGAAATTTAAATCACTACGTCCGGTGACAAACGGTTCCGAGTTAACCGCAAACCAATCAAATCAAACAACGGAAGATGATTCCTACGTTTACGATGATGACGTTGCTGACTATTTGGATCGGCTGCTCGGAAGCGACGGTGACTTCAATGCCTCCTCGAGTGAGGAACCCGCGCAGACGCGAAAGCGACGAGAAGTGACTGCACCACCTACAGCGGGGGAAAGTGCCTTTACGGCCAAACTCATACCGGGTGCCTGTTTGAAAGGATGTGCATTCGGATTCTATCTGTTCTCGATCATATCCAGTATTATCAACTGTTTCGGTGCATCCGGACGCATTGGAAATTTGCTGGTCAATTATCGGTAAGTTTGTGGAATTCAGTGTGCTATATTTCTCCTTAGTGGAGAACAATGTTGGTAAAAACTATTTTTTCTCAATTAAGGAGAAAATTGTTTAAAACCTTCTTTACGCGTGAAGAGCCCAAATACCTATAACTAAATTAGCTATGGAATTTGCGTTTCGACTTCGTCTCATCAAAATCCGCCACTAGCTTAGAGACGGGACTAAGCTAGCGCTGCATTAACACTAGCTTCAACAAAACGGAGACACAATTTGTGTTCCTGAGCGGCGCTAGCTTAGTCCTGTCACTAAGTTAGTGTCGGATTCTGATGAGACGAAGTGGAAACGTAAATTCCACAGCTAATTAAGGGGCTTGCTAAGCCAAACCAAACGTTTCGATTTCATTAGTTCTCAGTTTAAAATGAGCTTCTTTTCTTGCGGAAAATCACGCTTGACTAGGGGTTTGCTCAGGAACACAAATTGTGTGTCTCCGTTTTTTGGAGCTAGCGTCAATCCAGCGCTAGCTTAGTCCGTTAGATAAGTTAGTGACGGATTCTGATGAGACGACGTCGAAACGCAAATTGCATAACTAATATATTAATATGTTGCAAGAAGTGAAAGAGCTTCACGATGTCAACAATTATTCCGATCGTCGTTGGTGGGTACGACCATCCAATCAAGTAAGGGACACTGAGGACTTTTTCAAAAGTTCATTCGATCTTGTGAGGTAGCAGGATTCGGAATACTTTTTCCGGCAGGGCCGGCGGAACACCTTTTTCCCGAGTGGGTAGTAAGATTCGAAGTGATTTCTCCTCGTACTAACGAAAGTTCAGATATGGCGTGTGTAAGTAAAAATGAAAATTCCCTAATAATATCTGGTGGCTATTTGGAAACACTCTTTGTTAACAGCTCAGCGAAAATGTGTTTGTTAAATACAACACCCAAAATCCATGTTTCTATTACTTTTGGGAAAGATTCTATTGCCTTTTGGTAACAGACCACGCAATTGCGCATTGCGGTTTTAAACTCATATCCCCTTTTCCCCTTACCAGGTCAGGACTTGAACCAGGCCCAGATTTGGTGCTTAGATCCAGACAAGAGTCTGGATCCGGACTCTCGGATCGGATACGTGGATCCAAACTGTATGTCTTGCTTTCCGTATATGACGGGAAGGACTGTTAATGTTTTGTGCAGTCGCTACCTTGCTGTTGACGTTCGTGATAGAAAAAAATCAATTTTACTACGACCGAAATACCCCACCACTATTCCGAGTCAGCTTTTTTCTGTCTGTGCATTGAAGCTAGCTGAGTATGAGCCGATGGGTATCTCCGGCGACCGACATCCGACATTCCGATTTGAATATTTCTCCGATGGCAAAAATAATACCAATAAGTCTCATTTTCGATACAAATTATATCTAATACAACCGGCCCCCGGCTGGTCTACTTCCGGACCAGAAACAAGCCGTTTCACGTCATCGATAAATCGCGTGATCTAACTAAACAACACTCGACCTTGTACGAAAAAGTATTTTGTCTGCGTACCCGCCCGGGAAGTAGAGATTGATGGTGTAGTCTCCGAGAAGGGCCTTGATTGCGAAATAGGGGGTGGCTCCTTCCAGATCCCTTTGCTTCAGTCAATATAAATTCTGGTATGCAAGCAATTGTGTTCAGTAAAAATCGAGGAGTATTAGAAAACTCATTTTCCATCAGCCTCATCTCGAGTCGTTCAACTTTGTTCTTCCAAAATTGGTGCTTTTGAACGGGGCATGAACTGAAGAACCCATTGTAGAAATAAGGCACGGTGTGGATAATGCGGAGAGGATCAAGACATTGGCTCCTGGTCTCGGAAGGTCCACATGGGACATCCAAAACTTCAAGTGGCTCTATATTTCAGTCATATTTTATTTTCTAGGTTTACTTCCGACGTAGATCTTCCTCAATTTTAGCATTATTCGCTATGGCCGAAAACAATATTGAGGAGGGAATAAAACGTGCTATTATTTCAATTGGATTATTCTTTGTTCGGTAGCAGGTATTGAAGTTGTCGCTTGTTAAATCCGAATCTTAGGCAAAGATTTGATATTCTTTCCATATACATCGCACCTCAACTGGTTCGAGAAGATTTCAACTCCCACGGCATGTCATGGGGTTGTCTTCATGCTGATAACCGGTCTATCTTACTGCATGATATTCGCGACAATTTCAGTATGACCATCTTGAATACAGTGGAAATGACACAACTGCCTACCAGCGCGGCCAAGTGCATTAGATTTGTCGTTGTACTCTATCTCATTAGTGTGCCCATTGATTGAAAGAGCTACGCGTCCACTAGATTCGAAACAATCGAATCAAATGAGACATTCCTCTGGTGGCAGTGTGCAACGTTTTGACTGGCTTGTTTTTCTACACTCAGATTAAAGGTCAGACAAAACGAATACCTGGCGCGAACAATCGTGGACGGTTTCCCACTCCGTTGTGAGCAGAGTGTGCTCAGAATTGTATCCGAAAAGGCCCTATGAGGACTTTTTGAGCGTCAGATCGCACAAATTTTTCCGAATATACGCGACGTTAGAAACGCAAATAAAAAACTTGATGCAAACTGAAAAACGCGGTTATTGGTACCGGTTGGTCAACGGATTAACGAGAGAAACAACATTTCGTCTAGCAGCTGGGCCCCACGTCGTGTACTCGATTCAACCTTTGATCGGAATACACGGAATTAAGAATTCTTTATCGACGACAACAGCATTCCACGTAATTTCACATTCAAATGATAGACGTTTCGCGATGAAATTATAATAATGTATACAAACGTAATAATTGTTCTTCAAACACACAAATTTATCTGACAGAAAAGATACTCGCGCTAAGCATTTTCCTCACAAAACCAGTGGTTTTATATTTACCTACGACCATGTCTACATCGTTACAGTTCCAAGTAGGCGCTTCGATCGATGGAGCATGGAAAGCACTCCTAATTTTCCCGGAGAGAATATGGGCGATCCTAGATTCTTTATATTGAAATCGTTCCGGATTGCCTGATTAGTTTGAGTTCATTCGCATTGATCTATTCCGGGTAATAAGAAAAGTGACACTTAGATTAGAATGGTAATGAGAAGGCGGCCACTTAGGCATTAGAAGGTAATATTTGTGAAACATCGCGCAGCTTTAACGATTTTTTCAGTTAGATTTAGAGCTCGAAAATTGGCAAATTTTGTGGGATAATGGAAGTTTAAGAATCTCAAAGGCATCAACCAACTTTGGTTAAAAAGGATGGATGAACGTCGTGACTTCCTTCGGGTGGCATCTCGGATCATGTCCAATCATTATACTTTGAATGCGCATCCCTGGCGTATTGGGGCCGTAAAGAGCGTTCTATGCGCTTGCGGTAACGGCTATCGCAACATTAAACATGTTGTCTGGTCATGCGCCTAGTATTCTACACACAAAAAAACTAAATTTTACCCCGTTGAGGTAAAATAAGTAAGGTAAGTTACCACAATCTAACAAACTGTAACTGACGAAATGATGAAATATAACCGTGTTCTTTTTAATTTCACATGAAACATGTACTTTCCAAGCGCAGTGCCATAAAATTACACATTTTAAACAAACGCCATATGTGGAGTAAAATTACGTGACACGCAAAATTCAACGACATGTTAAATTCAAATCAAATGTAAAACTATTTCATTATTTCATTTTTGATGCTCGTATAGTCATGATCAAGAGACGTAAATTTACACGATTTTTTCTTGTTGTGTAGTGCCAGATCCGCGTTAAACGAATCCCTTCGGCCTGGTTCTAGTCCGAGATATGCTGGCTCCAAATTTATTTATTTTAACTCTTTTGGTTGACTTATTAACAGGTACCTGCAAAGGTGATCCCGAGTTCCAAGCGGATCCAAGGAGGCCAGTTGGCGATCCGGTTCATGATGTCGTTATAGTGATCTTCCGTTTGCCACAAAGCTACAAGTTTAATTTCTTTTTGCCTTTCTCAATAGAAAGGTATTGCAATTGCTCTGAAAACCGACTTTTTAACGGAGGCCCGGAGGGCCGAGTGACATATACCATTCGATTCAGTTCGTCGAGTTCGGCAAATGTCTGTGTGTGTGTATATATGTGTGTATGTATGTATGTGTGTGTATGTGTGTGTGTATGTGACCAAAAATGTCACTCATTTTTCTCAGAGATGGCTGAACCGATTTTGACAAACTTAGTCTCAAATGAAAGGTGCAACGTTCTCATAGGCTGCTATTGAATTTCTAATGGATCCGACTTCCGGTTCCGGAATTACAGGGTGATAAGTACGAACACGCAGAAAATGTCGATTTTAATAAATTCTGCAATGAATGTATAAAGGTGAAAAATTTTCCAAAATATGACCACAACTGCTTCGATTTGTAGTATTAGGTCACTAACATCCATTCAAAGTCTATTTGGCCACATTGGCCACCATCCTCGGTTCCGGAAGCCCCGGCGGAAGTATCTAAATTCAGAATAACAGTCACATCGGTTTCTCGGAGATGGCTAAACCGATTCGACTAAACTTGGCCTCAAATGAAAGGTATTGCGTCCCCGTAAATGGCTATTTAATTTCATCCCGATCCGACTTCCGGTTCCGGAGTTACAGGTTGTGGCGTGCGATCACATAGCAAATTGTGTTTCAAACCGATACTCCGATGAAAGCAAAAAAGGTAAAAATTTCGCTAAAATGTCTCTCAAACAACTTAAATTTGCTGTTCTAGGTCACCGACGGCCAACCAAACTTTCGTTGACTACATTAACCACCATAGACGGTTCCGGAAGTGCCCGGGAAAAGCGGCCATCTTTCAAAATTTACGAACTCACATCAGTTTCCCGGAAATGGTTGGGCCAATTTTCACAAACTTAGTCCCAAATGATAGCTATAATATCCCCATAGATGTCTATAAAATTTCGTACGGATCGCTTATATGGTTCCGGAAATATAGACTAAACCGCCCGGTCACATATGAAATTCCCATATAAGCCGGAACTCAAATTTTTTTTCAAAGGGGGGACCTCATGAAATTTCAGAAATCGAATTCGTATTTTTGATGCCAAACATCTTTAAAATGCATGAAACGTCGAGATTTTATGTTATCTCGAAAAAAATTTTTTTTATAAAAATCGACTTTTTGGGACTTTGCCGATTTCGCACCTTTTTGCCTTTCTCAATAGAAAGGTATTGCAATTGCTCTGAAAACCGACTTTTTAACGGAGGCCCGGAGGGCCGAGTGACATATACCATTCAATTAAGTTCGTCGAGTTCGGCAAATGTCTGTGAGTGTGTATGTATGTATGTGTGTGTGTATGTGTGTGTGTATGTGACCAAAAATGTCACTCATTTTTCTTAGAGATGGCTGAACCGATTTTGACAAACTTAGTCTCAAATGAAAGGTGCAACGTTCCCATAGGCTGCTATTGAATTTCTAATGGATCCGACTTCCGGTTCCGGAATTACAGGGTGATAAGTACGAACACGCAGAAAATGTCGATTTTAATAAATTCTGCAATGAATGTATAAAGGTGAAAAATTTTCCAAAATATGACCACAACTGCTTCGATTTGTAGTATTAGGTCACTAACATCCATTCAAAGTCTATTTGGCCACATTGGCCACCATCCTCGGTTCCGGAAGCCCCGGCGGAAGTATCTAAATTCAGAATAACAGTCACATCGGTTTCTCGGAGATGGCTAGACCGATTCGACTAAACTTGGCCTCAAATGAAAGGTATTGCGTCCCCGTAAATGGCTATTTAATTTCATCCCGATCCGACTTCCGGTTCCGGAGTTACAGGTTGTGGCGTGCGATCACATAGCAAATTGTGATTCAAACCGATACTCCGATGAAAGCAAAAAAGGTAAAAATTTCGCTAAAATGTCTCTCAAACAACTTAAATTTGCTGTTCTAGGTCACCGACGGCCAACCAAACTTTCGTTGACTACATTAACCACCATAGACGGTTCCGGAAGTGCCCGGGAAAAGCGGCCATCTTTCAAAATTTACGAACTCACATCAGTTTCCCGGAAATGGTTGGGCCAATTTTCACAAACTTAGTCCCAAATGATAGCTATAATATCCCCATAGATGTCTATAAAATTTCGTACGGATCGCTTATATGGTTCCGGAAATATAGACTAAACCGTCCGGTCACATATGAAATTCCCATATAAGCCGGAACTCAAATTTTTTTTTCAAAGGGGGGACCTCATGAAATTTCAGAAATCGAATTCGTATTTTTGATGCCAAACATCTTTAAAATGCATGAAACGTCGAGATTTTATGTTATCTCGAAAAAATTTTTTTTATGAAAATCGACTTTTTGGGACTTTGCCGATTTCGCACCTTTTTGCCTTTCTCAATAGAAAGGTATTGCAATTGCTCTGAAAACCGACTTTTTAACGGAGGCCCGGAGGGCCGAGTGACATATACCATTCGATTCAGTTCGTCGAGTTCGGCAAATGTCTGTGTGTGTATGTATGTGTGTATGTATGTATGTGTGTGTGTATGTGTGTGTGTATGTGACCAAAAATGTCACTCATTTTTCTCAGAGATGGCTGAACCGATTTTGACAAACTTAGTCTCAAATGAAAGGTGCAACGTTCTCATAGGCTGCTATTGAATTTCTAATGGATCCGACTTCCGGTTCCGGAATTACAGGGTGATAAGTACGAACACGCAGAAAATGTCGATTTTAATAAATTCTGCAATGAATGTATAATGGTGAAAAATTTTCCAAAATATGACCACAACTGCTTCGATTTGTAGTATTAGGTCACTAACATCCATTCAAAGTCTATTTGGCCACATTGGCCACCATCCTCGGTTCCGGAAGCCCCGGCGGAAGTATCTAAATTCAGAATAACAGTCACATCGGTTTCTCGGAGATAGCTAGACCGATTCGACTAAACTTGGCCTCAAATGAAAGGTATTGCGTCCCCGTAAATGGCTATTTAATTTCATCCCGATCCGACTTCCGGTTCCGGAGTTACAGGTTGTGGCGTGCGATCACATAGCAAATTGTGATTCAAACCGATACTCCGATGAAAGCAAAAAAGGTAAAAATTTCGCTAAAATGTCTCTCAAACAACTTAAATTTGCTGTTCTAGGTCACCAACGGCCAACCAAACTTTCGTTGACTACATTGACCACCATAGACGGTTCCGGAGGTGCCCGGGAAAAGCGGCCATCTTTCAAAATTTACGAACTCACATCAGTTTCCCGGAAATGGTTGGGCCGATTTTTACAAACTTAGTCCCAAATGATAGCTATAATATCCCCATAGATGTCTATAAAATTTCGTACTGATCGCTTGTATGGTTCCGGAAATATAGACTAAATCGTCCGGTCACATATGAAATTCCCATATAAGCCGGAACTCAAAAATTTTTTTCAGGGGGGGGACCCCATGAAATTTCAGAAATCGAATTCGTATTTTTTATGCCAAACATCTTTAAAATGCATGAAACGTCGAGATTTTATGTTATCTCGAAAAAAAATTTTTTTTATAAAAATCGACTTTTTGGGACTTTGCCGATTTCGCACCTTTTTTCAGTTCAATATTACCGTGGCTGTTTTTTCTTTTTCAAAATTTTAGAACTCGAATAATGATATTTTCCTGTATATAGTTGTCATGTGATGTATAATAATAAAATGTAATATATGCATTTAAAAGTTTTTAATGAATATAAACAACGCACACATTCTCGTGATTCATGATTGAGAAAGGCACAATTGCACCGCTAGGTGGATTAAAATAGGTTTTTCCTTATCATTTTTCTCTGTTTGTTCTCTGATACGGTCTCTGCTACTGATGTTGGTATCAACAATCTATTGTCTTCTTTATACAAAGTCAACTGATTGTTTCTCCTTGTAGATGTGTCAAAACGTATTTCCAAGTATAAATATAATAAATAATTCCAAATTTCAAACAAATCCTAATTATTCTCAAGAAATTTAAATTGTAAAGCAAAGAAATTTGTATCTGAATAAAAATATGCAATTGTTTCACATCGAGGATTTCCAATGCAAGAAATTTGTGCGAAAAAAACACATACCTACGTGGTTAATCTCAGGTTTTGATTTGTTCCAAACTTTCGAGTGGGTAATTCCCCCCTCGGTAATTTTCGAGTTGGTAGTACTACCCATACTACCCACGTATTCCGCCGTCCCTGTTTTCCGGTACACCCGGATGACGCCAGCAGCGTTTGACCAACTTTTCGATTTGGTCGAAAAGCTGTTTGTAAAAAAAAACTTCGCGTCAACCGATTGCTGCAAAATGCAGACTGCTCCTCACATTGATGTAAGAGGTGGAAGTTGATGGCAGTTTGCCGCGAAAAATTAATAGTTTTCCATGTTGCCGTCATATTCACAACTGTCCCGCCTGCAGAGAGGTTTCCTGAGACGTTGTGTGGAGAACGGCAGTCTAGCTATCGTAATCTGCTGATAATTCGCAGCCTTAAATCTGCATATGGCCTTCAATATTTTTAATCTAATGAAACAAACTAATTTAATCTCACTTCATCTGCATCAGGTGCGTCGCCAAGGAGGACAAATCCTTCACACAGGGGCTGATTCTAATGATGATCAGTCTATTTGCACTGATCCCGGGACCAATCATCTACGGACGGATCATCGACAGTACCTGTCTGGTGTGGACCGAAGAGTGCGGAGAACGAGGGAACTGTCAGCTGTACGACCAGCGCCTCTTTCGATACTACATCAATCTGACGGCGCTAGGTGAGTGATGGAAGATCTTAGAGTTGGCGATTCAAATACTTACCAGAATGTTTTGTATTTACAGGCCTAACAGCGATTGGAGTATTTTTCGATCTTCTCGTGTGGTGGTACGGACGAACTTTGGATCTTTACGGCGATCAGGAGGCAGAGCAGAAGAAAACGGCTGCAAAGACCCCACCAAAACGTGTTTTAATGTAATTAGAACAACGTTTGAAACGTCACTTAATTTTTCTTCATTAACAGAGTAGGAAATTTCGGATGAAACGTTCGGCTTGTTGGTTTTATGTGATTTTATATTTAAAACAGTAAAATAGAATAAAAATTCTATACTTTACAAATATATCATCTAAATCTGTGATTTGTTAAAGCAGTTAATTTGTTACGATTGCGTGATTCAAAAGTAATTTGTAACAAACCGAACCTGCTAAAACTGTGTTTGTAAAAGGAAATATATGTACAAACTCTGAGAGAAAATACAACTCTAATAGAAGTGTTTTACTGCTATACACGCAAATATTCTACTAGCTGGATTCTCTCGTCCTTCTCTGTGGCATAATAACTGTTGCTACACTATTTCGCTCGTTACTTGAACCATGTTTAATTGACTGCTGCTAGATCGACTAGAATTTGAACCAACATTGTATGTATAGTGTGACGCTTCAATAAACAAAACAATATTAACAAGAGATTGCGTGACTTTTGGGAAGAACAAAACATACAAGAGTTTTCACTCTATGAGGCAGTAGATTTAGATTTAACCTTTCTGAATTCTACCGCTTTGCCTACCGGTTGAATGCCGAGCTTTTTCGCCTGGGCTAACGATCTCCAGATCTGGAAGAAAACGAAATTTTACGAATAAAATTCAATCAACAGAAAAGCATTTTATACCTTGATTTCATAATCATCACTCGTAGTTACCAGCATTTCGTTATCCCGCGGGTTGAAAGCTACGCTGTTTACAACATCACCGTGCTGATACTTAGCCAAGCAAACGCCATAGTAGCGATCCCACAGGTATGCGTGCATATCTTCGGCGCCACTGTCGGAATAGAAGTACATATTGTTTTAATTACAAAGTACAGTGAAGGTACAATTTAGTGTTCCCCTGGTTTTGTAGGCCCCCGATTTTGTCAGCTTTTCAAGAGATATAGGAGTTTTTTCTTGAAAAAATCATTTTTTTCTTTTAGCATATGTTGAAATATTAACATTTTAAGAGTACATATATTCAAAAGCCTTTGGAGAAATTCGAACAATAGACAAAGTTTCAATTGTTGGTACCAAGCTCCGCGAAAATATGACAGATATGAATCGTTGAACCCAAAGTTGAGGACATAGTTAAAATTGTGCAAAAATCGATTTTTTTTAGAAGAATTTAAACTATTATCTGAAAATTTCAGACCATTTTTTGACTTTGAACGGAATCGTTTATTTATCTGCAAGTCAATCGCTCATAAAACTTTATATAGGGTTTTCTCGAAATCGTCTCTTCGAAGTCGGTACCATGAATATATCAAGATCCATTAATTCTATCCTCTACATTAATTTTGTTTAAAAGTATTCAATTATAGACTCAACCCTTTCGAGAAATTCTAATATTTATCATTTTTTTATGCAATTCAAGACATTTTTTGAGAATTGTCTTTCTAGAGCTGTGGAACTTGGTTCTCGGAAGGGCTTCATGTCAGAATCAGTAACTACAATTCCACACGAGAGGGGAAATGTGACTCAATAAAACACTGTTTAAGGTCAATTGCAGCGGGTCGTGATTCTGATTGTGATATTAAGTGTACGGTTTAGATGTGCGGGCGCAGTGACTTCACGATTGCCTAGGAATTACTTGTTCGCTCTTCAGACCGCGCTGATTTGATTATAAGCGCTATAGCGTTAACTAAATCAGCAGGGGGTTTGCATTTTCGAAATCTGTAGTTGTGCGTGGATAATCGCGATTGCATGTTCGTCTTTGTGTATCATCACGAAGATTCGAGCGTTTATATGTTAAAGCATAATTTAAATCGTGATAATCTAATAAACCGACTGATGTTCTTCCTTTAGAGTTTTGAAAAGGTTTAATCAGGGCCTTGCCTCTAACGATTATTTTTTGGTTCATTTTGGATTCGCCAATAAGTAACTCACGGTTCCTCGAAATGTCAAGCTCAATCATGACGTTTTTCTGACATAAACACGGGCACTCATTTTTATGTCGGTAAATGGTATCTAAAGAAAAAAACAACATGAACGTTTCTAAACTCGTTTCTAAGGAAAGAATAACAAAGTAGCTAAAAATAAACTAAACTTTTGCAATTGCAATTTTTCTGATATTGTTCGTTCTCATTTTGAAACATTTTGAAAGATCATACTGACACTTGTTTGTATCCTACTGTTTAAAATTTGTTATTGTTATGTATTCAATATTTCATAATTATATTTGAACATCGATTCTGTTCTACCGACCAGGCAGTCTACTCTATTCATACCTTTATATAACGTTAAATCGTGCATACGTTGCAAATATTATTAGCCCTGATGATTAACATGTCCTAACATACGAATATGCCATTATCTAGTTGTATACGTCATCATACATTTAGTATTCACCGCTTCCGTTATCTATTTCAGATACAAATGAAAGTAATTGTCCGAATTGAGTCATATCTCAATATAAATCAGTGTGAGTCTCGGTCAGGGCAGGAAATATTCGAACCGAACCTATGTTCGAATACTTTCAAAGCGCGAAGCTTTGCGTTACTGGTTCGTATTCACAAGCTTTCGCATCACAATCGCTTACCATCGTAATTGCGGACATTTGGGCGATACTTTTGCATGCTCTTCGGCGAGGACAAATGAAGCTTCTTGTTCATTTCATTGATGTTCGGAAAGATATGTAAAAGCTTTTGCGTAGTTTTCGACGAACACGAGCTAAGCTCTTGGTTCGTGTGATCGATATTTTTGAAACAGTTACACGGAGCTTCGAAACGATGTTCGCGAACACAGAAAAAAGATTACCTCGAAGTATTTTAGAATCACGAACACCGAAAGATTATATCAATTTAGCATCGCGAGGGCCATCGCTAACATGTTCGCCGGACGATATTAGTTTTCTTTATTCAAATACCTACCTACTAGTTATGCAAAAAAAGTATATTCTAGACAGAGACCTTGTATTAAGGGTGGAATAGGTGAAAAATAATTGTGACAATGTGTAGCTTATGGATGCTGGGGTTAACTGAAAAGTGACGTAACAAGTTTATTTAAGATACCCTACTGATATATTACCAGTAGGGATAAAATCAAGATTTCGTGACAGGGCGGGGATAAATTTTCAAATGAAATAAATTTGGGCTAGAAAATGAAGTTAAACACAATGTACACAACGTATTCAGTGGCTCGCTTATCTTAGTCATGTTCCTATAGTCACCTACCAGTTATGTCAGTTTCTTGAGGATAAAGGTATCGATATCCATTCAAAGGAAAAAATCGATTATCAGTTAAATAAATAACGTCATGGTGTGTATGATGAATCCTAGAAATAAATAGGGAATGTCAATAAACTCGACCATTCCCGATTCATATTTGGCAGTTCTGGTCGTTTTGTACATCTTATGCACTTATTTAAAAAAACGCTTTGAATCCATCTACCAGTGTGATGAGACAATTTTATAACTGTTTCGAATATTATATCGGTTGAGAACTTTTAGAACATGATATTTCGAGAAATTTTGAAAGTGAAATTAAATCACTTGTAAAGTTATACTTTATGAATACATTATCTAAGTTCTTCATTCAATGCAATATGTATGCAAAAAGTTAAAAACTAGATTTCCCTTGAGAACTGCGCCAAAAAAATCGAAAAAAATGTGTTGGCGATCCGAGAACTAGAACAGAAATTGTAACCCTTGGACCTCTGAAGTGCATGCGTACAAAATGCTATAGTCTAATGTTTGTTTTCATTCATTTCATTTAATAATTTTCAGTTGAGCAATTCTGTCGCAAACTGCATTGTGGAGCGAGGGTCATAACTTCCTAAATTTAAGTGTTCCTATTAATTTAGTACACTCTCTTTAACATAAACTACTCTAACGAATGAACGAATTGGAGTAGGTTCGATAAATTTTGAAAGAAGCCGTTAAATCAACCACTTAAGGGATTACACCACCGTAAAATTAAAAAAAAATCGAAATTGATCTTGCTTGATTTTATTATTCCATATCAACATTTGAATAGGGCTAATAAGATTTGTGAACAAACTTTTGTTTTGCTGATTTCTCTTAATTTGTTATCATTTCAACACAGAAAACATTTGAAATCGATTCTACCAAGGGCAAAGATGTTGATTCATGTGTATTTTTCATTAAATTCAACTCTGTAGCGGAAAAATGAGCGAAATAAGTTTGTTTACAAAAGTCTCATTAGCCCTTTTGAAGAATTACTATTGTATTGATCTAAAATATGGGTCTTCAAAATAATATATCAAAATACGGAATGCGACAAAAAGCGAATAATAATGGAAAGACAGTATTCGAAAAAGTTCGAGTTTAGAACGACTTTCATTCTACTTGGAGTTATTTATTTCGCTTCTCATTTTCCGACATTTCCCTTACATAAAGCATTTCGGCTATAAATGATTAAAAAACAAATGCAGGGGGCCCTAAAGATTTCTTTCTTTTATTTTTTATTAGTAAAAGTCAAATAAGGGAAGATTACATCATGGAGAAGATAAACCAAATTTTGTCCTTTTCAGAATTGTTTTTGGATTTCCAACAAAAAAAATCACTAGAACATTGTTTGTAAGTTCTTTGCGTTTCTCCATCAGTAATTAGTTAACAAATACAATTCAAACAAGTTGGAATATCCTTCTCATTATTTATCACAAAACACATGTACAGGAGTCAGGAAATAAATTTCATAAAAGTGGAACATGTAATAAGTTTAACACTTCATTTATTAAGTGAACAGATTCTGTCGAAAATGTTTGAAAATAAATATTTTGTCTCTTGTGATTAGGTAATCAACCAATAAACTTATAAAACAATATTATAAAAATCATTTGGAAGCTTTCCTCTTGGTTTGGTACAGGTGCCTGGAATGCAACATTATAATTCAATTAATGACAATAATAATGGATTCAAGTATGTAGGTACTAGGTTAATGAATTCATTTGGTAAAATTAAAAATAACGTTTAACACACAAATCATCGCATATTATTGAGTGAATATGACTAGCCGATTTAGGAATGTTGCGCAAGAACGTTAGAAACCGCAACAAGTTGAAAACAAAGGCCAATGGACTACGCCTAACTACCCCTCAGTGGATGCAAATAAATGAAGTTCGCCGTCTAACTGAACTCAGACGTCAGCAGTGAGATTCCATCCGAAAATTGTTCTTTTTAGGAAGAATTTGTTTTAGATAGGTAGATTATTAAGAGAGGGGTAATGGTTTTAGCGTTAAAAAACACTATTTGCGATTTTTTTAGAAATTTGGGCGAAGCGAATTGATCAAAACTTTTGTACATTATAATGTATCATTTCATCCAAAAGTCATTTCACCAAAAAACATTTTTTCACGCTGAAACCCTTACCCTCTTAAACATACTTTATACATCTTCACCTTAACTCCTTGGCAGGGAAAATATACTCCGATTGAAGAAGAAAGGACGAGTTTGCAAACAAAGTAGCTAGTAAACATAATTGTATTCCGAAAAAAAGAATTTGAATTTCACTACCACTACGCTCATTCAAACTCGTGGCTCATAAATTGGTAAGGTATGCGACGCACCTAATCCCTAAATCCTAAATTATAATCTTAAAATAATCCATTTAATTTATACTCAAAATAAGATTTACAGTTTATGATTTTAAGACAGATAGTCACGTAGCGAACATGTTCGCGGTGGCCTCATGATGCTGATGCTTGAAGCGATATAAAACTTCGATGTTCGCGATTCTCAAATAAACGAGGCATTCGCTTTATATGTGTTCACCGAATATCGCTTCGAAACTCTGTGGAAATGTTCCAAAAACGCAAAAACCACGAGCCAAGAGCTTACCTCGTGTTCGACGATGTGTGCTTCTAAGGTTAATGTGAACTTTTTCGAACATTGTAAAAAGCGAACTAGATGCGAAGCTCGCTTCGTCCGAGCAGAGATAAGTTTTACCCCTAAATGTTCGCAGCGATTGTGTCAAACTCATCGATTGCATGTGGTATGCTTGAGAAGGTGCTTCGTGAAGCTTCGAAAAGCAATCAATTCATTTTTCGAAATTTTCCTGCCCTGGTCTCGGTCTAGGTACTCCTTACAACATACAAGGTTGCTATCAAATTTCTCCGCGCCACTATTGTTCAGTCAGATTGCTGCCTGGGACAAAATAAAGAGAACAATTCTAGAGAAAATTTTCAATAGGACGTAACTAACAATGAGAGCCTCTCTTTGCTTACTTTCTCTTTTGTTTATTACCACGTCATTACAACACTTTGCACTAATTTTCCAGTACATATCGAAAGCCGACGGGATTAAACTAGGATATTATGCAAAGAGTAGAGTAGTAAATGTTGAAATGGCCTAGTAATTAACAGAAGAGAAAGACCCCAAAGAGAATCTCTCATTGTTACCTACGTCCTATCGAAAATTTTTCTCTAGAATTGTTCTTTTATTATGATCGAACAGGATATAACTTGATCTTTTACATTCATTCCTATTATTTCCAGTTTCATCAGATACTAGAACAAACTTTCATTCAACTAACCAGCATTAAAATGCGTACAGATTTTACCCAGCACTACGATCAGAAACAAAACCGCTGGATCTTCTAGAATGTGATATGTTCACAACAAAATGAAATAAATACTCAAACTGTTCTCAATTTAGTTTGCCAACAATAGGGGTCTTTAATTTGGAAAGATTGCCTCAGTTTTTCATATGTATTGATAGCAGGTGTCCTTACGAGTACACTCATATCATTCTCAAACCTTAATTATTCTATTCTGATTTTTAAATTTAAAAAAAACCAAATTAAATTCAACCAACAAACTGACAGTTGTCCTACTAAATGACGTATCTGCAAATATCTCGTTCGCCTCATTGTTAACCGGAACATCACCCCACACAGCATGATCTGGTACTTTTGCAATCCGCTAGCAGCCTGCCATCCCAAGCTTCATCTGCAAACTATGGTAGAATATGCCTTAACCCGCACACCCCTAAAGATCCCTATTACTTTGGGACCATTTATAAATTACGTAACGCTTTTAGGGAAGGAGGGGATATAACAAATTGTGACATGTTGTGACATATGGGGGAGGAAGTGTAAGCTATATACACGTTACAGAACACTTCTTACTGAGGATTTTTTTTTTGGCGAATTTTTTAGGGGGATAAAGAAATTTGGGACAGTTTGGTACGGACGAGTCAATTTTGGGCAATTTTTGCATTACGTAATTTGTGAATGGTTCCTTTTTTCTGTGGTGACCAGAGAACCGGCTGAGAATGAAACAAGCTCAAGTATTTTAAAACATCAAAAAGGAGAACTAATCAGACTCTTGAGTTTTTTATTAAAATTTTGAATACATGTGGCTTTTTCATCTAAAAAATAAATAAAATAAGAGTACACAATTGAAATACTGTTTCTTAAGGAGCCAGACTTACGAATTGTTTTCCAGCTGATATGACTAGATTCGGTTGCAAGCAAAAGTAAACGCTATCATTCGATGTAACGACCTAGGCATCGATTGGCTTACCATGCATTACCGTCGATCATAAGCGTATTAAACACTGGAAAATCAGAAATGACAAAAATTAATCTTCAGCTCCGAGAGCGATCAATTCAATTTCCATCTTACCGTTATCGATAAGGCAGTCATAGGCAACCTTGCTTAACTATGGTGGGAGCCGTACTATGTAAGCCATCGATACACTTACTGACACCAACAACCAGCATTATGAAACCAATAACAGAGGTGCTGTTACTGTTGTCTTGACTATTGGAAGCTTCAGTTTCACGCGACTGATTAGCTTCCTACAAAAAATGTAAATGTAAGCCATTCATTTCTTATTTACTTATCAATTATTCCAGGATGGGTATTCACCTATTATTCGTATTCAGCCAAAAACAACAAACACACGACGTTTCGAAGAAAAAAAGGACACCAGAAGTAATTTTCTATCACCATTTTTCACTTCCGCATCTTGCTGCTTAGAAACTTTGTTTATGTGTCTGCATGGCCTGCGTTGATGATTTTCCTTTTTAAGTGCACTCAAACTGGGGCGCCATCAAGTGGTGAGTGCAGTCAAACCTAAAGGGACCGATGTCACTCGTTCTAAAATAAGCCACATATTTCTTGAGCGTTTTTTCAAAACGTCATATCTGCAATGAGTTACTCTCTGTTTATACTTTCTCTTTCGATTTTTACGGCGTCACTATAACACTTTTCACTTATTTTACAGTACAGATCGAAAGACGGTGGTTTTTACTAGCATATTATGCAAAGAGCTGAGGGATAAATGTTAAAGTGACCGAATTATTAACAGAAGAGAAAGTAAACAAAGAGAGTAACTCATTGCAGATATGACGTTTTGAAAAAACGCTCAAGATTTTGTATAATTTGTTCGAACGATTTACGTTTTTATTATTTGTCCTTGGTTTAATATTGATAAACCGGTTGCAAAGCTGTACACAATTTCTCCGACGCATACTACCAAACGCTTAATTCATACACATGCTCAAAAAAGGTTTCTTGAACCTTAATCGCGTTCATAAATTCGCGTTTATAACCGTGTGGTCTTTCGCATATTCGCGTGTGTTCTTGAATGATAGCGCGGATCGTGAATCTTATACTTAATTTTTAGTGTACGGTTCAGATGCTAGAAAAGAGTAAATTCTCCGTATCAAAACGATCACTAGAGTTCTCGTTCATGTAGTCATAGAAGGTGTTGTCTAGTAGATATGAGCGTATTTTTTTCTGATTGGTCCAACTGAAGGCATGGACCTAGGCTGCTAAGACCGGAATAGAGACATCCGGACGTGAAGAGTGACATCATGTCAATATGCCTAATACCGAGCACCTCAGTGGGATGATTCTGAAGACCATACTAAATAGTGGTGAATGTGTAAATAATGGAATATGAGTTAAAAGCTACAGAAATTATTGCAGAATTGATTTTTTATCATAATTTTTCTTCAATTTTAGGCGCTTAAATTTTAACGCTTAGAAGTTTTCTTTTGATTTATTCAGTTTTCTTTCATTCCTTTTCCTTCAACTGAGCCATTTTGATGTTCTCGATATTTTCCAGGTTCTCATCATAAGCAACACTAGTTGACGTTGCAACCGAGGGTGGATATGGCCTCGATCTTGGTTTTAATTTGATTAAATGGATCTGATTAGATTATAAACATGCACTGCTAAAACTTTATCACCTCAGTTTTCGTCAAACGCGCTGAATAATGATTCTTTATCTAAAGAACTCTTCTCAAACATCTAGCGGTGGTCAGCTATTTTCGTCCGCGTCCCTTATCACCTATTTTATAAGGTGATTCATCAACAGTGCTATCTTTGAAAACCACCTTGGTTATGCAACTAATTTTGCCGATCTTATTTTATTGCAAATAATTAAGTAGTCTTCATTTCATTATATTCTGAATTGCACATATTATGTCGTATGTAATTTTAAATGTTTGTTGGTTTGATGGCATTGTAAGGGAACACGTATCCGCCGGTTGATGCCAATCGAGCTGACATTTCTTTGGACTGATCAAACTAATTTCTTTGTTTGTTTGACCAACTAGGAAACTAATCCACTGGTATTTAATGTGCGTGAAGAATACGCGTGATCTTGTCTGAGTGAAATGATGACTGCTGAATCATATATGAGGGTTGATAATTGACAGTTCGCGAGAAGAATCAGAAGCCAGTTACAAATTTGCAGCAGTCATATCAGCACGAAGAACATATGTTTCATTGTCATATTCATTGCCTTACTTTTAGTCCAATAAATCAAATAAATTAAATCAATTAAACTAATTGTTCCCATTATAGTGAATATTTTCATTTACTTTGAAGTAGTGCACGCACTATATTATTGTGTGTGTTAACCATATTTCTTCAGGAGTATAAATATATTCTAGTCTCCAATCTTGTTCTAGTAATTAGTGTAAAAATTAGCGTCATCAATTGTATATTAGACATAAAAATCTGGTCGTTTCAGGTATTTCGGTAGTGCTTATTTCATACCGTCTTTAAGCAATAGAGGCCGTTAGTTCAGTGAGCCATTTACGCGACCTCCGAAGGTTTAACGACGCGCGCGAATAACACTCGACACCTTAGTCAATTGTTCGACTGTCAGCAGTTCGAAGCTGAAGATGCTTTTTTACAAACCGAGCATTTCCAAATTAATTCAACAAACGATAAATTTATCAAATTCTCGGCAGCCGGCTGCCCAGAGCAATAAACACATGATAACACTTCTGAGAGTTGCATAGATCGTATCACTTATCAAGGTGAATTCAGGTTTGGGAGGGATGCCATTACACAAACGACTCTTCGCACATAATTTCGGGAGAGATGCCACGTCGGGTGAGATGCCGTACATTTTATATATCTCGCATATAGGGTCATTTTTATACGGTAATATGATATTGTGAGTTTGTCTTTCGAAGAATTACAATGCTTGAGATGTAAAATAATCCTTATTATTAACTCACGAAAATTTTATTAATGATTATGTGTGTCCAGTTGCATCACGGAGCGCCGAAAATTTTTCAGTACCTCATTAAAATTTCGTTTAAGAAGGCATTCTGATCATGAGCACGGTCTTCCACAATTTTAGACGAAAATGTCGTCGTGCAGCATCTCTCCCATACAATTGGGAGAGATGCCGCATCTAAATTGCGGGTGAGATGCCGCACTCGATGGCGGAGGATACGTAGCCTCACCTCAGAATATCATTAAATGATCACTTGCGTCAGGTATAGGTTCCTAATAAACACAAACTAACGGATTTAATACAGTAACATATAAGATTATGAGTCTATTTATCTATATATTTAAACGGGCTATATGTATCTAAAGGGTGTACCTCGTTAGGCATAAATACGTTAGGCATAAGGACGTTTGGCATAAAGACGTTAAGCATAATGGACGTTAGGCATAATATACGTTAGGCATAATGGACGTTAGGAAAATGGACGATTGGCATAATGGACGTTAGGCATAAATTAACTAGTCGAAGGATCACTTCAAGAAACTTATTTTTAAGGTGATGGCTTCAGGTGGTTGTGTGAATATTTGAACTTTTTTGATGTTGTAGAAATACTCTGGAAGCTGATCCAACTTTATCAATATTTTATTCTGCTGTATATGCTTGAAGAAATCTTTGCTCAAATAAAGGATCAAATAAAGCAGATCGAATGCTTGGCATGCGGAAAGTAAAATAGAATTGCATGCAAGTGCGTGGGAATACATTTGGCATCCCAACTCAGATTGCATTAACTTCTCAACCTACAACCGATGAATTGCATATGACTAAAATAGGCTCAACACGCTTGTTTAAAAACAATCTCATTTGCATTAAGGCATGATTAATGCACATTAACTTAGATTAGTTCTTAAATTCATGCATGGTACATACAAAGAGAGCCTCTCTTTGTTTACTTTCTCTTCCACGAATTACTCGGTCACCTTTCTGATTTCCCTTCAACTATTTGCGTAATAAGCTAGTAAAAAGCTTGGTCTTTCGAAACATACCGATAAATGTTTAAAAAGTTTTATGGTTTTGCAGTAATAAGCGAAAGAGAAAGCAAAAAAGAAGGCTCTCATTTGCAGATCGGACCTATTGAAAAAAAAGTCTTCATGAAAGAAAGAATGCTGCTTTTTATTATTCATTCAACGAATATATTAATATTGCTGTTTTTATATTATCCAATATGGGATAAAATATAGAAGCAGCCATATTCATATATTCATTGAACTGTATAATCTGGGATACAGTTTAATGATTATAATATTGAGGTCATCAAAAGTACAACCACAGACTAACAGACTTAACACTATGGGGGAATTCCCTCAAAAAACATCGATCCGAAAATTTTCCCAGAACACTAGCTCCACCTTTTATTCATAGTCTCAAACACTCATTTACTGGTGGGCTACCGCTCAGGTTTGGGAACTATTTTTCACTAGTGGTCTATACCCCATATGCTTATTCATATGTCAGTGGCGCCATAATTTCAAATGTGGCCACAGTCCCAACTACAAATATATTTTAAAATGACCATTAAAGCGGGCGAAGCTTTGTTTTTGAGTGTTATGTCTGTTAGTTTGTGGTACAACTACGAAAACTGTCTCATACGAGAGACTTTTTTCGTGTACTATGAAAAGTCACCGAAATAAAAAAGGTATCGTCACAAACGTAACAACTTTAGCCTAATGCGGATGCTGTCCGTAATACTGCAAGTTTCTATAGCTCCAAAACTTAATTTTTAATCATTATTCTGACTTATTTTTCAATACTTAATTACAGCTATATTGGTAATACATCCAATAGACTTGAAATGTGTTTGAACCAAAACTGTTGACTTAAATGAGGAAAGCATCCAGCTAATCTACGTAAAAAATAGAAAAAAATCTACACTAGTAAGGGATAAATATCTCGCATTGTATGTTTCATATCACGGTCTCTCGATAAAGTCATACGAAGGTATGGTATTGCAAAGCGTAGTTTTCCCAACCCGAAAAACGGGGGTAAGGTTGAAATATCTACAATAAATAAAGGCTTGCGATTAATTTTATATTTTTGTGAATTATACCTATCGTCCATTATGCCTAACGTCCATTATGCCTAACGTACTTATGCCTAACGTATTTATACCGAACGTCGCGCACCCGTATCTAAGTATTATTGAATTCGGTTTATACTTTAAAGATTCAGGCACTACTTTTCGTGAACGCATTGATTTGTAGTGATGTCAATATTGAGATAAATACGAAAATTTCAACGAATTGATGTTTTTTTAAATGAATCTTTCGAGATCAAACATATATTAATATATAAATTCATTGTTGGGAGAAACAACAAAAAACTGCTTTTAAGGAACCACATAGATAGACCAATCTGCTTCGACGAATTTTTTAGTATATGTCGATAGAGGACACTCAACTGTTGGCAAACCTCGTGGAGCATTGGGGAACTTGGACGATGGCTACATTCCATTATCCCAAAGGTATCAACGAAGCCTTGGTTCAGGTTTCATACGTGTAATGTCGCGGCTTATGTCCAACTACTACACATTGGATGCGCATTTGCGGCGTATTGGGCTTGCAGAGAGTAGTCTGTCCGCTTGTGACGAGGGCTATCACGACATCGAGCACGTTGTCTCGGTATGCGCTGGGTATTGTGATGCCAGGTCTAAGTTAAAGAATTCCCTTCGGGCCCGAGGTAGACCGCCCAATGTCCCAGTTTGTGATATTCTGGCAAATCGCGATCTCCCATATATGTCCCTCATTTATATTTTTATCGAAACGATAAATATCCTAATTTAGCCCATTTCCTTTATGCTCGTTTTTAGAAGTTCGCTGTCCTGCCTTGTGGAGCCGACCAGCACCAGAGTTCCACTATGTTACTGCCGTCGCCCTTACCATGCCTGCATGAAAAGAATTTAAAGCGAGAGCAGGTCGATGGTCTTGAAGGATTCCCCGCCGGTCCGACGAATTCCACCCGTCAACCCGTTCCTTGACATCTTAGTACCCCATCCTACTAACAAAAACTCCTACCCGTGGCAAACGTGGAGATGCAGAGGTATACACGGTCTCCACAACATCGTTTGTTACACTAACATTCCTTCCCTTCCCCGATAACTGTGAGGACGTGTCCGACGCCGTTAGTGGCATTTCAAAGTATAGATCACTCGAAAAGTGCACATTGAAGATGGATAGCTACTCCCAGATCCCATTCGTTGATTCTCTGTGCAATTTCGCTTGTTCTGGTCAATCACAGGGTAGTAACTACGAATTGTACAATCATGCTCATGCTCAGAGCTCCTCTTAAGCATCTGTGCCTGTGCTGGTACTTGTGTTTATATCAATGGCGAACTGTTTTGTACATTATAATCTTCTGCACGATTTTAAAAAGCCCAGTATCCTCAGTACTGCCGAGCCACTCTCAAGAGAAATCATTTGCTGATGCGTCATTTGATTTTAAATTTTTATTAGCAAGTTCTCCGTAAGTAAAATTTTTTCTTTTGAACTGTACTCAAAAGTAGAATTTATAGATATTGATGCTTTACATTAGAGTGTCGAATCAATCGTTGGTCGAATTGTTAATCCTATATGACCACATCCCATGTATGTAAACCACATCGTTTGAATCCGTTACTAAAAGTGCGTTCGAGGTTTCCCAATTTTTACCGCTTCGTGAGGCAACGGTGCAATTTCGCCAATCGACCAGGAGTTGGTTCCAGTAGGGGACGGCGGGGAGTTGTGAACACCGTCAATACCCGCTAAGCTATAAATTATGAAAATGAATTCCGGTGGCTTGGCGCGAATCATGTTGCCACCTGCTCATTGTGAATCAGATCTCTATCTCATTATTTATCTTCTATAGCCTTAATACAAATAAACCACATTTTCACACACTTTTAGCCATTTTGCTAAGCGGAGACCTACGTTTGACATTTAGAAGCATGCGTTTTTGTTTTTTTTGAAGTAGAATACTTCTAACGTTTCAATATGGGGTCCCGTTTCAAAAATTTCAGTTGAGAAATTTTCCCAGATTTGAAATGCGAATATCTTCCGTTCTACTGGACGAAATCGCAATATTTTTGCACTATCTGATCGGAAATTTATGCACGTATTTCGTATTAAATTTCGGAATTACTGCGACTACTATAAATAAACCAAAACAAGGATTTTCAGAAAACAGCGAGGAAAATGCGCAATTTGCCAGCATATCCCACGCAGAGCCGTCAAAAAGGAGCATGTAAGCGTTTCATTACATACGGGAATGTTATATATACAGGTCACGCGAGCTTGTTTTGTATCAGTGGGTGTTCGCTTACCACACGAGCAACATGCTCGTCCGGACGGTGCAATGAGCGGTATCATGTTTGCGTTCCCGTACCAAGCGTCATCGCAAGGTTCTTCGTGATAAAATGCAGGGAATCACCAAATCCGCCATTCGGCGTCTGGCTCGTCGTGGTGGTGTAAAATGCATCTTCGATTTAATCTACGAATGATGATGGTGTGCAAGAAAATGTCATCCGAGATGCCGTGACCTACACTGAACACGCCAAGCGCAAAACGACAATGAATGTCGTCTATACTCTGAAGCGGCAGGGACGCACTTTGTATGGATTTGAAAGTTGAAAAGGTAGAACTCACTTGTATCATTATAAAAAAGGCCCTTTTCAGGGCCACCAAAATCATTTCAAAGAATAAGTTTGCATTTTCTGTTTCATGGACTGTTTCTCCCTGGAGAGCAATTTATGTTAAACCCTAAATTATGATTTATTTCAGTACGCAAATTGCAAATATGGTCAGAAACAAACTGGAATGAAGTGGAAAACATTTTTACTAGGCGCATTCAAAAAAGGTTTCAATTCTCAAACATTTTACCAAGGTGCCGTATTACATTACTCTCTTTACCCTGAGTGTTCGATAATCTCCGTAGTGGAAACACAATTTCAATTTTGTTCTTTATCAAAAATATGTGGTCGGCCAACAAAGGTGTGGAGCTACGAAGAACACATATTGAGGAAAACACAAAAAAGGACGAGCTTACATTGCACAGTGGTCCAGATCGCTAATTTAGGAGGAATTTTTACTTTCTGACAAACCTGTATAATTTAGCCGTATCATGTCTTAGGATGAATTTGTGTACTTTAGAAGATGCTTCTTTTTATTGGAATAGTTATTAGGGTGGTTCTAATTTATCTAAAATACGAAAATAAACTTTTTACTGATGAAAGATAGAGCTCCACAGTCTTCCACAAAGTTGTAAAGTAACTTATTTTGAATAAATTTGTTGAACATATTAAAGCTCTATCTCTTTTAGTTTTTGTTATACAAGAAATTTAAAAAAAAAGATTAGGGTGTTCCTGAAAAAAACGTTTTTTTAGTATAACTTTCGTATCTTTTACTTTTTGTTAACACAACCTTTGAACAGCTTATTGAAAACTTCAAGCCGAGTATTTTTCTCCAAGACACCGAAGGTCTAACTTTTTTCTTTAAAAAGTTATGAACACTTTTCGTTAAAAAAATAGCCTATTTCAAGGCTCAATATCGCTGATGCGGGCACCTAAAATTGAATTCTGTTTCCACCACATGAAAGACCATACTTATTAGTATATTTGAGCAAAAATTGGCGAATACGATATTTTTTTAAAATTTGCAATTTAGATTTAAAGTTTGTAGTTTTGCAGGTTCAACGCATTAAAGCATTTACACACATATCGTTGTATTATGAAAAAAGCCACTTTCAAATATCATTCTCTCATCGCAGCAAGCTTTGCATAAGTGAAACGACTGTCAAAAAAGGTTTCTGATTTTATTCGTTTTAAATAAAACTAGTAAATATGGATATTAGTCGAAGAGAGTTGGCGAATTTGCTTATTGCTGGTAAAAAGACAGATGAACTGCTTAAGTTCATTACAAGTAGTAATCCAAATGTAAAATTGAGACTTGTTAATGTTCGAAAGAAATTTTATATTTTGTTAAAACAACCTTTGAACAGCTTTTAGAAAACTTCAATCCACGTTTTTTCATAACTCTGAAAGTCTAACTTTATACTTTCAAAAGTTATGGAAACTTTTCGCTCATAAATAGCCCTTTTTCAAATGTCATTATCTCTGATTGGGGCAAATAAAAGTAAGTTCGGATTGAACCATAGAAAAGAACATACTTTTAAGTATATTTGAGCAAAAATTGGAAAATATTATTTTTTTTAAGCATGTAATTTTAAATTTACTAACCAAAGTTTTAAATTTTATCGCATAGCGACATAAAAGAAATTGCCTAAAGCCTTTGTATTTCCTTTTCTGTTTTGCTTACATATCAACAATACTGAATGTGTTCATTAAAAATAATTTGGCTATGACAACAATTACAAGCATTATTCAACATAACATGCTGCCAGTAGGTATGTGCAGTGAAGAAGTTCAAGAAACCAGGAATAAAAGTATTCGCAGATTCCGAGAATTCCACGCACGCAAATTCGATCGACTCGTCAATCTTGATGACGTTTTCAAGAGACTTCTTGTTTCATCAGATCCTATAATTTCTCTTAAATGTAAACGTCGAATTCAACGAGCACCGCTGGATATACCTGAAAATGCAATGCATCTACTTTTGAATTAATTGGCATTGAATAAATTCTCCTTATATAAATCATAAATTGTTGTCATAGCCAAATTATTTTTAATGAACACATTCAGTATTGTTGATATGTAAGCAAAACAGAAAAGGAAATATGCATATGCATGTCCATATGCAAAAGCTCAAGTTACCCACTTGAAGCTTTTGTCACATGACGTTCTGTCAGATGACATCTCAGAGCTTTTTATAGCACGTTCCGTATGACAGTTCTTACTGTCAACTGCCGTCCCGTGAATGGATGTGTTGTTTACTATAGGCAGAGGGTATGACAGGGTATGGCAGTCAATAAGGGACTGTGATAAACAGTGCATGAAATATCAATCGATATCGAACTATGTTAGCATTATATAACTTGACGAACAAGAATCAAATAAAGTTATCTCAAACCTACCTACAGAAATACTTCGTGTTTTCTTACGGTATTATCAACAGGTTATGGGCCCAGTAGTTAACTGGAACTAGCCACCTGGACTATTGTAAAATAGTTGTTTTGGAAGATACACGTTTCGGGTAGAAACGGCCGGCGAGAACCATCGTTCCGGTAGCAGCGGCATCCAGCGACGACCAGCGTTTCGGGCAGAAACGGCATCCGGCGAGGACCAGCGTTTCGGGTAGAAACGGCCAGCGAGAACCATCGTTTCGGACAGAAGCGACATCCGGCGAGGACCAGCGTTTCGGGAAGAAACGGCATCCAGCGAGCACCAGCGTTTCGGGAGCAAGCAGAGGATGGCGACCCAGCAGCAAGCTGGAGGATCTGCCGAGAGGATGGCAACCCAGCAGCAAGCTGGAGGATCTGCCGAGAGGGTTACTCTCGAGGACAGAAGAGGTGGTGGCTACGAGAGGGGAACTCTCGAGCGCACCGTGCCGACGACGGCATACTTCGGTAGCGTCAACCGCGAATCGATATTCGACGGTTCGGAGTTGCGGTTCCCAGCCTGGAAATGGCGAATGGAACATCATCTTATAAAGATGAAACTCCAGCACACGTTGCTACGAACGCCCGAAGAAGAGGACTTCTACGAACCAGTAGTAGGTGCCTCGGAAGAGCTAGAAACAGCCAGGAAGGCTAAGCTCAGAAAACGGCTTGATGACGACGTCGAAGCATTGGATGAGATTGTCATGATGGTCAACAATGATGTTTTGAATAAACTCATTGGGCTCAACTATGCGAAAGAAGCCATGGATACTCTGGTCAGAACGTACCAAAAGGGCGGTACAGCCGCTATGGTTAATATGCGGGACCGGTTGTATACCATCAAACAAAGACATCACGACAAATTGTCCATGATTTTTGATGAGTACGATCTGATTATTCGCGAGCTAGATCGTATGGGTTCAAAAATGACAGCATCGGAAAAAGTTCATGCTCTACTGATCTCCATGCCAGACAAGTACCGACACGTCAAAGGCGCTCTGATGGTACTGACGAATGAAGAACTGTGTGCCAAGCCGATCATGGAGATCAAACGAATGTTTATTGATGCTGAAGCTGGGGAAGAGAAGCAGACAGAAACGAAAAACGTTGCGCTGTCTTCAAAGTACAAGCCAAGGAGAGAGGTAACCCGATGCTTCGGTTGCAACGAAACTGGGCATTTTAAAAATAAATGCCCACTAATGAAAAAGTTTAACGCGAAGGAGAAAGATAAGTTCAAGAAGCAGCAAAAGATGGAGCCTAAAAAGAGCTTTGCAATGATGACCAAAGTGGATCGTGGTAGGAGAGTCAGATTCGTAATTGACTCAGGAGCAAGCGACCATATGGTTAATGACGAGAAGCTGCTGGAAGATGTCCAAGAATTAGAGAAGCCAATCACCATTTCGACGGCGAAAGCGGGCCAGAATTTACGGGCAACAAAAGTTGGAAAAATGCGATTAAAGAGTGTTGTGGGTAACAATACAATAAAAGAATTGAAATTGTACAACGTTCTTTTTACTCCGGGTCTTGAAGAAAATCTCCTTTCGGTTAGAAGGGTTAGCAAAAATGGTAAAAGGGTTACTTTTACGGATGAAGAGGTTATCTTTGAATTTGAAGATGAAGTAATTGCTTCAGGAATCTTCGTTGATGGTTTATTCCACCTTGATCTATTTCGGGAAGAAAAGTCGGCGGAAGATGGAACAAACTTAGCATTGTTCGGAAAGAAGGTGAGTTTGGAAACATGGCATAAAAGACTTGGCCATATCAGTGATACGAGTTTGGAGAAACTAATTAAGAAGGGAATGGTTGAGGGTATCAATCTAACTTCTGGAAATATTAGTGAAACAAATGTATGTGATGGTTGTATGGCGGGGAAGCAGGCTGCATCCAAATTTAAACACTTGCAGCTGCCAAGATCAAAACGACCACTGGAACTCATACATTCGGATGTTTGTGGAAGCATGGAGCAGGAAACCTATGATGGCTATCGTTACTTTGTAACCTTTATAGATGATTATACGCACTTTCTCGTGGTTTACCTCATGAAACAGAAATCGGAGGTTTTCGAGAAATTTAAAGAATTCGAAGCAATGGCGACAGCATTCTTCGAAAGACGTATTTCAATGCTAAGGTGTGATAATGGAGGGGAATATACAAGTAACGAATTTCAAGCTCATTGCAAAAGAAATGGTGTTAGAATGACGTTCACTGTTCCATACACACCGCAGCAAAATGGTGTAAGTGAACGTATGAACAGATCTTTAATGGAAAAGGTCAGAGCTTTGCTTTACGAAAGTGGATTAGCGAAAGATATGTGGGGAGAAGCATTATATGCAGCAACATATCTAATCAATAGATCTCCAACAAGTGGGATAGAAGAGGACAAAACTCCGTATGAAAAATGGTTCAAAAAGCGACCAAACTTGAATCATTTAAGAGTTTTTGGGTGTAAAGCATTTAAACAAATACCTAAAGAGAGGCGTCAGAAATTAGATTTCAAAACAAAACCTTTGATATTTGTGGGGTACGCAAATAATGGTTTTAGATTATGGAACAAGGATACGCGTTCAATAGAAATTGGCAGAAATGTAGTATTCAATGAATCTACCAGAGCCAATCAAGATATTGACCACACAAACATGGATTTCGTAGAATCATCTGGTCAAGATTTAATTAGATGTACACGCTTAAACCAAGGAGAACAGAACGAAGACGAGGATGATGCTATCCTTCCTTCTGATGAAGAACAGCATGAAGAATGCACACTCATCGAAACAGAGCAAGATAATCTAGATTCACTTGAAGAATCAGTTGGCGAAACTGACTATGAAAGTACAAATGAAAATCCAACAGACGAAAGAGAGGACGTCGATGATGGTCAATCATTGCGTCGCAGCAAGAGGGAGAGAAAGATACCGGGTTGGTATTCCGATTATACAGCAAAAACAGCAATGATTTTCAACGAAGAGATTCCGCAAACTATTGAGGAATTGAAGAAAGTTTCTGATTGGCAAGAATGGAAGCATGCTATTCAAGAAGAGTTTGATGCATTACATCAAAATGGCACTTGGACAGTGGTTAACTGTTTGCCAAAAGGAGTTAAACCAATTAACTCAAAATGGGTTTTCTCAATGAAAGAAGATGGAAGATATAAAGCACGATTAGTGGCAAAAGGGTGTTCACAGCGTCCTGGATTCGATTACTGTGAAACATTTGCACCAGTCGCCAAACTAGAGAGTGTTCGGTTAGCACTAGCCCTTGCTAACGAGCATAAATTGTTAGTACATCAAATGGATGTCAAAACTGCATTTCTACATGGGAAGTTAGAAGAAGAAATATACATGAAACTTCCACCAAACGTAAATGGACAAAGACAAACTGTTCGTCTACACAAATGTTTGTATGGATTGAAACAGGCAAGCAGATCTTGGAATAAACATTTTGATGATGCAATGAAAACATTAGGTTTTGTCCCTCTCAAAAATGACAACTGCATCTATAAGTCAAAATCTAGAGGCATTATAGTAATACTATATGTAGACGACATTTTACTACTTGCCAAAAACATCGAAGCAATTACGTGGATTAAAAAGAAACTTGGAAGGTTATTCCAAATGAAAGACATGTTAGAGATTAAGCACTTCCTGGGAATGGAGATAAATCGTGATTTGGAAAGCCAGACTATTAAAATTTCTCAAACAATATACGTGGAGAAACTTCTTAGTAGATTTGGGATGGCTGATTGTAAACCAGTGGGGACACCATTGGATATCAACACGAAATGGTCAAAATCTGAGGCAAAAATCACTGAAGAGCCATACAGAGAACTGCTGGGATGCTTACAATATCTTTCACTAACTTCTAGACCTGATATTTGCTCTGCGGTAAACACCCTAAGCAAATATGCTAACTGCGCCACCGATTGGCACTGGTCAGGATTAAAACGAATATTGCGATATTTGAGGGGAACGAGCAATACAAAAATAATTTATTCATCAAATACCGAATATCCAGCTTTAGTAGGATTTGCCGATGCAGATTTTGCAAATGATCCTGATGATAGGAAATCAGTTTCAGGATACGCATTTCTACTATACGGTAATCTTATTTCGTGGTCAACGAAACGACAACCGACTGTAAGCTTCTATCTTTCATCAGTAAAAAGTTTATTTTCGTATTTTAGATAAATTAGAACCACCCTAATAACTATTCCAATAAAAAGAAGCATCTTCTAAAGTACACAAATTCATCCTAAGACATGATACGGCTAAATTATACAGGTTTGTCAGAAAGTAAAAATTCCTCCTAAATTAGCGATCTGGACCACTGTGCATTGTGCTGTAGTCAGGTATAAAAACTCAGCATGCTGTTGCTCACGCTCAGTTCGTTTCCAGCATCAGCATACAGTAGTTCGTTTGCAGCATCGCCCGCAAAATTCAAACCGCCGTCCGTTTGCTGCTGTCAGCAGAGTTGGCCAAGCACGCCGTCTTCGATGAAACCAAAACTGTTACCATATACACCAGCACCAAGTAAATTTCGAACACTGCCCAAACAAAAGGCCCTTTTCAAGGCCATCAATTTATCGACAAAGAATGAAATTGAAGTTTTGTTATTACAAGCATCAGCTTGTCAAGAGCGTTGGATGGTAAGTGAGCCACTTGTGAACAATACCGTCGCTTTCACGAGAATGGCACAAAATCAAAAGGTATTTGTGATTTATAGACAGTTTAGTGTAATGATTCAATTTACACAAATCGAACGTTTTCTAACGTTTCGATATAGGTGCTCCGTTTCAAAATTTTCGGCCAGAATGCTGCCTGTTTTTTCAAACGTGAAAATCTGCTGTTGTATTGAATGAAAACCTTGGATTTTTGCGCTGATTGAAAATAGTTGTGACTAATTCTGTAGAATGTACAATTACTGAAAATAACGGATTTTGTGAAAGCAGTGGTTAGTCCATACAATTCGATTCTAAGCGAGCCAGACTAGTTTTCGTTGTAAGGTCCACCTCTGACAATAGAAGTAAACTATTTTATTTTGAATTCAACTACAACTTCCTTGAAAACAGCACAGTTAAAAAACTTTTGGGAAAAACGCGCAGACCTAAATTTTCCACTATAATGGAAACTGCCTGTGCCCCGCCGCACAGCATCGTCAAGATTGATAGTAATTCAAGCCGGGAGGAAAGAGGTTGTAAGGCAATGGAAAACGAAAATTTCATTTATATCTTACTGGAATATAATTGGCTGGTCCTGAAAAGAACTTGTTGGTTTGTGGTTTATTTTGGGTCACAATTTAGGCCTGCTCGATTGCTGATAGCTGTGAATTTCTCGCAGGGCGACAGTTTCTGTTCAGTAGTGATGAGGCTTCCTAACGCCAACCGTGACTGGGGTACTTTTACACGACCTTCGTTGCTTACTGTTTGCGGGGAGGCTTTCCTCTGGTGGACTTACGAGCGGTTTGTTTGGTACGGGCCATTTATCAACAAAGAATCGAATTGAAGTTTTGTTATTACAAGCATCCGAAAGTAGCTTGCCAAGAGCGTTCGATGGCAAGTGAGCTACTTGTGAACAATATCGTCGATTTCACGTATTTCACAAAAGAAAAAGTTATCATTTGTTTGTTTGTTTACAGTTTCGTGTTTACTAGGCGCATTCAAAAAAGGTTTCAATTCTCAAACATTTTACCAAGGTGCCGTATTACATTACTCTTTTTACCCTGAGTGTTTGATAACCTCCGTATTGAAAACACAATTTCAATTTTGTTCTTTATCAAAAATATGTGGTCGACCAACGAAGGGGTGGAGCTACGAAAAACACATATTGAGGACAACACAAAAAAGGACGAGCTTACATTGTGCTGTAGTCAGGTATAAAAACTTAGCATGCTGTTGTTCACGATCAGTTCGTTTGCAGCATCAGCATGCAGCAGTTTGTTTGCAGCATCTCCCGCAAAATTCAAACCGTCTTCCGTTTGCTGCTGCTAGAAAGTTAGCCAATCACGCCGTCTTCGATGGCACCAAAACTATTACCATATACACCAGCTCCAAGTAAATTCCGAACACTGCCCAAACAAAAGGCCCTTTTCAGGGCCATCAATTTATCGACAAAGAATGAAATTGAAATTTAGTTATTACAAGCATCAGAAAGTGGCTTGCCAAGGGCGTTGGATGGTAAGTGAGCCACTTGTGAACAATACCGTCGCTTTCAAGTAGAATGGCACAAAATAAAAGTTATTTGTGTGATTTATAGACAGGTTAGTGTAATGATTCAATTTACAAAAATCGAACGTTTTCTAACGTTTCGATATAAGTGCTCCGTTTCGGCCAGAATGTTGCCTGTTTTTCTAAAAGTGAAAATCTGCTATTGTACTGAATGAAAATCTTCGATTTTTGCGCTGATTGGAAATAGTTGTGACTAGTTGTGTAGAATGTTCAATTACTGAAAATAACAGATTTTGTGAAAGCTGTGGTTGGTCCATACAATTCGATTCAGAGCGAGCCAGACTAGTTTTCGTTGGAAGGTCCATCTCTGACAATAGAAATAAACTATTTTATTTTGAATTCAACTACAACTTCCTTGAAAACGCACAGCTAAAAAACTTTTGGGAAAAACGCGCAAACCTAAATTTTCCACTATAATAAAAACTAGTGCCCCCGCCGCACAGCATCATCAAGATTGATAGTTATTCAAGCCGGGTGGAAAGGGGGAGGGAGGTTGTAAGGCAATGGAAAATTTCATTTATAATAATAATACTTTATAATTGGCTGGTCCTGAAAAGAACTTGTTGGTTTGTGGTTTATTTTGGGTCACAATTTAGGCCCGCTCGATTTCTGATAGCTGTGAATTTTTCGCAGGGCGACTGTTTCTGTTCGGTAGCGATGAGGCTTCTTAACGCCAACCGTGACTGGGGCACTTTTACACGGCCTTCGTTGCCAACCAGCCCCCTGTCAAGGACGACGTCTCTGTACAGCCAGCATCACTGCCATGAAAGGCAAAACATTGATTTTGAACCGAATGATTAGAAGCTGTATTTAGTTACAAAATGTCAATTAAATTAAATTATTAAATCATCCCACAAGATGCAAAACGTCGTGTGGAATGCTTGAATATCGAGCATAGTGCCGAACATAATTCTTTGTTTGGGGCTTTATAGCTATAACACCCCATACATGTCGGTCGCTGTCAAACTCCATATGATGGTATAGGGTTGCCAGGGGTCTGTTGCCAACTGCTTGCAGGGAGCCGTTCCTCCGGTGGACTTACGAGCGGTTTGTTTGGTACAGGCCATGTAGCGAAAAATGCTGATCTGCTACTTCTCTGATGCTGGTAGTAGGACGACGATCAAACGCTCGTTTGCGTGCCTTCATTCATAAAAATTCAACAATATTTTCAAAGAATGTTGCAAATTGTCAACTTGATAATTCCAAAAATACTCCAAATAAACTATGAATGTGCTAAAGTCGACAAAGTCGCATAGAAATTGCTTATTCCAGAGCAGAATTTACCGGTCTAAAGTGTATTCTACTTCACTCCGGTTATGTCTCTGACATTACCCACCCATGTTTTTTTCTCATTGCGAAATGGGAATCAAACCTCCTCCTTGTGAATAACGCAATGAAACTTTTGAAATAGTAATTTGAAATGAATGGCACATGATGGGGCCACAATAATAAGCTTTAGAAAAAACGCGGTATAAGGCGCTGCGCGGAGTTAGAGCAGGTCACGGTCATTCTTCCCTACTGAACGAGGTACACGGGTACAATCAGGTTTTGTGTTCCGTTCCTTACCAGTTCTTCTGGTTTGTACTGCACTTTGTACCTAAACTCGTACCGGGTACATGAGGTTCACCGATTATGAAGAGTTTGATTCTGCGATTAACAATTCGTGGTTAAGTGGTTAACGCACCCAACTAGAGACTGGGAGATCGCAGGTTCGATTCCTTCTTGAGGACATATCCTCTTCTCGGTGTTTCCAGTAAAAAGATGGATTTTCACCGCTTCTTCATTCTCACCGTTCCGGTTATTCTTCCTCTGTCTGTTTTCCAATGGACATGTTCATATAAAACCGATTCGTTGGACATTTCGTCCAAACTCTGACCTTGTGGTAACCCTTTCATGGCAGCCTTGAATGGTCTATCTGTCTTGAAATTATAAGAATAAAATTTATACAACTTCTCCGTAAAATACTGGAGTAGTCGTTTGTAGCCTCCGCTGTAACTCGACATTCACCTCTTCGGCCAATCTGAAAAGATGTTTTCATGTCCGGAAGGAAAGTCGAAAGCTCAGTTCTAAAGGCTTTGATGTCGGAGATCATCACTGTTATCGGCGAAGGTGATTGCTTTTTCCTTTCATTAGCATTACGCACAATGCGAGGAAATTTGCAATTTTTTTCAGGTGTTATCCTTTTTCGTTTATTTTTAATATTTGGCACACGGCCTTTCTGGGAGGACCCAGACATGTTGGAAGAAATAAATACTTTTTTGGGCTGAATTATTCTTGAAAAAGGTAGGTAGTCTTGAAAAAGACTGATTGTCAGTCTTGAGAAAGACTGATCCAGCGAAAATATAGGTCTTGCGAAAGATTGTTGCTGTTGAAAAACTCTAGGTCAACCGGGAGCTATCCAGATTTGTGACCAGTTCGAACGAAGGCTCAAGCCGGTATCCACAAAACCGAGTTCGTGCTGCGTCCAGTGTAGTGTTCATTGTATACCTGAACTGAGCGAGTGTAGTTCAGGTACCCTATATTTTGTACAGTTATAAACTTGATATGGTTCCAGAGACGACTGGTCACGGTACATCAGAATCAGAATCTAATTATCGTCTAATCCAACTTTTTCCGCACCTTAGAACAAAGCTTCGGAATTATCAAAAAAGGATTCAGATACAGTATCACCAATTTGAACGACCTCATGGTGTAACAGAATTTGATCGAAGCCAATGGCATAATCTAGTAGAACACCACATGTAATGCATCATGTTTGATTATCGCGTGACGAATGAATAAAAATTTAAAGTCACGTTAATAAAAATAAAAAAAATGTTTGATTATCGGTATCTCATGAGTATTTTTTTCAACTCCATCTGTGTGAAAACTGTCTGCTTATGAAAGAAACTGATTATGAGTGACAAGATCTACGTTTAGTATATAGTATAGTGCCCATATATTCAACAGGCATAGTTTTTTACTCCCAAAGACTCAAACAATAATCGAAGACTACATATCAAGAAGACTGACAACTCTGTCAGAATCTGGAGACAGCACTTCTTTCGGATAAAGGTAGTACTTTCCATAGTGATGCATGCACACATGTTTATTTTTACCACAGACCTACCAGATATGACACTAAGTACAATTCCTTGAAAAAAATGGGATCATCACTTCAAAATTTAATTCGTTTTGCACACTATCACCGCCTGGTGGCGATCTTTTGAACTCTACCGTCTGTTTGACACTTTCATGTATTTAACATGGCTGTGCATTGGTATGCGTAAGTGGTTATCATAGAGAACAGAAACTACCAACAACCATTAATTAAACGGAAGAGACGCCTAGACGCGTTATTTGTGCTGCCGACCGAATTCCGGGAAATGTACAGATTTCTGTACAGACACCTGCACTATGTAAGCAAGAAGGATTATCTATCATTAATACAGAATGAGATGTGGGCAATTTGATTGTTCCGTCCCGGTAATGTGCACTATTTCCCACAAGTCAGTTTCTGAAGTTAGTAGAAAGTGGACAAACCATAGTGTTTTTGCTATTGAATTGAAATTGAAAAATAATATGTTTCCCCACAATCCGCCTTATTTGATTTTCAAATGTAATTATTCTTAACAATAATTAATATCATATTCAAATGAGAATTCACTTCAGCAACATTATTAAATCAGTGTGCAATTTGCTATCGTCGGTGCGGTGCACTTAGATGGCCACTGCTTTCTCCTGACATTGTTCCCCGAACTATCTTCTCATAAATTTGCACCCCCGTCTTCGTCATACTCACTTAGAGTCTTGATTCCAAAACGAACGATTATGAAAATCAATTATAGATCCCAAGATTTAATCTTGTATCAATCTAAAAAGGTTTATTTGATTCAATAACAATAACGACAATAACAGCCGCAGGCGCTCAATAGTGTGTGTTGGACATTCTTGTCAATCATGTCATAGGGTTTCGTGTCTCTTGCGCTGAGCACGGAAAGTAATGAGTAACGTTTGAAAAAGCCGTTAAATTTTTGCAACACATTGGTGACCTCGAGTGTCATGTCTGGTAGATCTGTGCTTTTACGTTGAGCTTGCTACCTTCGTACAATAGAGGCGCTGTAATCATCTCATTTATATGGGAGAGGGGCAAATATGTCTTGTAGATACATATGTAGTCTTCTTGTGGACGGTTAACTGCAGAATTGATATCCCAAGTAACCATAAGCATTAAGCCATTGCACTATATTGGCTATACATTTGCACTAATGTTGCATTGAAACTCCATTACAGCATTAAAACGCAATAAAGCTCTTTATTAGCATCAATAATGCATAACTGCACTGCCGACATATAGCATTATAGCTTGCTCTATATGCGTAATTAAAGCTGATATAACGCGTACATGCTTCAAGGATCTTTAAAGCATGTAAGCTTTATAAGTGCATTTAATACCATTATAGAGCATATAAAAAGCTGATATAATGCTATTGTAATGCTGTGGGTTTATTTGTTATGCAACTCTTCTTGAAGATTATATTCGGCATATTTCATTTCAATCGAACATATGCAATATAGTCCAGGAAGCAAACGCAGCGCACTTACCGTGAAGGACGAGGCAAGGTACCTCAGTTCGCGACTTATCAAAGGTAATTTTCGTAAACATTCATATCATGTGAGAACGAAAACCCATTAAGGATATTCATTACAATGCATCAGAACAGAGTCAATTACGGTTTTAAACAGAATATTTTATTTTAAAAATTTTCCTTTTTGCTCATCATACCGAAAGGAAACACAAGAAATGGTTTTAAAACCATGGCGGACAATGACAACCAACTGAAGCTTTTTAATAGCATTAGTAGTGCCAATATAAGGCTTTCAAATTTGACATTTGTACGCTTTTGCTATATAATAGCATTAGTACTGCAGAAACGAGCTGTCAATCTCCGCACAGTAATAGCACTATATTTCGCCTTTTCTGGCATAATATCAGCATTAAATAAGTATTTAGGGCATCACGGCTTTTTAGGACAGCTTTATATGTGGATCTAAAGCAGATATTAGGCTACGTTATAATGCTTATTGGTTACTTGGGATACTAGTATAACCTGTTGCATTAGCTTTCGTTTTCAATACACAAAATAGGGATGATTTAAATCATCCAACCCAACAAAAATATAAGGCATTATGTATTTTCAGTCCGTTACAAAAAAGCTCCTTCCGAGATAAATAATCTTCTTCGCGGACCCCAGGTAACTACTTCACGGCCCACTAGGGGTCCGCCGACCCCAGGCTGAAAATCGCTGTATTACACTTCAACTGACACATACGTGTACGTACTTAGTAGTACGAAATCACAATTTTCGGCCATTTGTAAAATCAGAGCAAAACTATTACAAATTTAAAATTGATTACAGCAAGACATAGAATCTTTGCTTCCAAAAAGGAAAAAAACCACAATTACATCATAAGGTACTAACTTTAAGAAGAAAAGCACTCACCTGGCTACATAATTATCACAGACATCCAGAAAGATGAAAAAACACTCCGTATTCGGTGTGTATGCTTTGTGTGCTCTCAGCATTGTGCCGACTTTTTTCAGCGTCATCAGATCGATCACGTGAATATCGATTTCCTGTGCGATCGGCGGAGGCTCAAGCGGGTTTCGTATCACATAATTCTTCGGCCATGGTCGACTGTTCACGTACAGATACCGATGATCTGGGCTTAAACCCATCCCGATGATATGTCCGTGCAGGTCGATAAGCTTGTCAACCCTATCGAAACGATCAGCCACCGAATCATAGTTTGCCCAATTTGGTTCCACCGGAGGGGTTTCGTTCTGTAAGATATATTGGAGGCGGATTTCTTCATATGACATCTCGCGCATAATTACCTCCAGCTCGCGCTGCCTTTCTCGCAAGGCAATACGCTCCTTCAATGAAGGTCCCGGGTCCAGTCGACGTGGGAAATTGACGCTACCTATTCGTTTGAAGCCTATCTGGTGGGGGGTGTATGTTTTAGAACCAGTCGAAAATATTAAATACTTTGGGCAGAGATTGTCGAGGTCATCCACTTCTGACATGTCGTCCTCCTCCTGATCGTCATCGTCGTCCAAGCAGTCGTCAGATGATTCGTAGTAGCTATCTTCATACTCCCGGCGATATTCGTCCAAATAGTGGATGGGGCTGGCGTAATCGTGATTCTCAAGTGGGATGTACGGAAAGTCAATATCGATGTCTGGAAGGAACACTATGAAACGAGAGACAATCGAAAATAAATAGTTTTTCAAAATAAGTGATAACAACCTCTTCCAGCACGATATAGATCTTCCATCGCCTGATCCTGATTCATTTGGTAGTGTGATAAAGGATTTCCAATTCTTCTGTCATCCTCGTCATCTTCGTTGCTGCTTTTACCGGAACCACTGGTTCCTTCAGCGGCATCTTCTTCCTTGTTGTTACAAGTTTCATCATTCAACCATGGACAGTTTGCTACCGTGATTGCTCTAATGGAACTTGCATTTCGATTGTAGAACTTGTACATTTGATTTCGAATGGGCGTATGTTCCGAATCAACTTCCTGATTTGCCTTATTCAACCATAGAATAGACGTACTAACCAAATGGGCCAACCAATTCAAATCACCCGATAACAAATGTTGATCGCTAAACCAAGTTCCAAAGATGTCATATGGGCGGTTCGTCACGCGGCACTTTAACCGAAATCCGTCTACAAAAAGTAAAAAGAAGCTTAATATACAGATACTTAATCGTTTTCAGCAATTTGCGTCTCTTCAACATACTTTGTACGGTGAATACGGCAATTTCTCCGGAAGTACTGTGGGGGGAACCAAAATGAACACCGGATACAAGTAGCAGTGTGTCACTTTGGTTGAACTGCGAAAATTGAGTATATTTCCAGCTTAATTTGCGCATATCGAATGAGTCGCGAATTGTCGATGGATAAGCCGAATTCCAAACCTGGTTGAAGAGATAATTTAGTAACGGAAACGATTCTCATGAATTGTAGGTTAATGAATACTTTCAAAATGTGATATACACCCTTATTCTTGTTTACGACGAATGCGAGATTTGTTCAAAAGTAGTTTGTATTACCGTTTACGACAGCAAAATCAAATGGGCTTACTATTCGTTCGAATCACTTTAGAACGAATCTCGCATTCATCGTAAACAGCAGCAACGGTGATAGTCCGAAATACTGTACCATGAACAAAAGCAGTACATCTAAATTAGATAAATTGACATTATGAAATTCAAGATCGTTTTTAAGTCCGATTCAGGAATCAGGAATCATTTCTGATTCCTGTATTAAATGAAGGTTAGATAGACGTTACAGTTTGTTTTCCGCTTGGTGTTCGTCGCATCGGGCAAAGTGCATTGTTCGATAGACTCTGTTCGTCCGACGCAAATCCCAGTTACGCCCAAAGAAAAGATAATCACTTCTAAAGCTCTTATCAACAGATTTTTAAGACAATAAAGATATAGTAAAATAATTGTTATGGCAATCAATATATCGAACATTCACTGTATTGAATCGTTTACAGGACATTAATCAGCTGTCGGCTCAATGTAAAGCATGTGAGCAAACAAAGTAATACAAACTAGGGAGTCGGCGTAGCGTATTGGTAAATCAATTGCCTTGTACGCAGCGCACCTGGGTTCGAGTCCCGACCCCGCACATAGGGTTAGAAATTTTTCCTAAGAGATTTTTCTAACCCGAAGAGGCGAATGACCTTAAGGTTAAAACCTCTATAATTGAAATAAAAAAAAAAAAAAAAAAAAAAAAATAATACAAACTAGCTGTTCCTTCCTAAAAAGTACTTACAATGACGAATCCGTCTTTGGAACAGGTAGCAAACATTTTGCCATTATGCGAGAAGCTGACATGCAACACCTGATGCGAATGATTCGTCAGTACATCGGTCATCACCATTGGCACATTATCGGTCAGTCGCTTGTACTCAGATCGCCAGGATTCCGCTCCTAAAAAAGACACAGGGATAAGACAATTGATACCGTAACAAAGAAATAAGCCCAAACCACGATTGCAACAAGCTATCGTTAATTTCCAAACAACTATGAATATACAATAATTATGCAAGCCTTGTTTTGATAAATAATTATCACAAACACATGCGCGTAAAGCAAAAATAGGCATGTTTTGCATATATCTTTCGCCTCGTTCGACCATATCGTGAAGGGTTTGCTACTATTGCAACAGTGTGGCTCATACGTAATAACACAAGACATGTTGCCCTGTCGGTACACAAACGGTGAGACGTAATTATGTCACCAGCCAAACCCGTAGCAAAATGGTAGCGAATCCCTGTATTACCTGGCTTCAATCCAATGTTCATTTCAACGTTGAATTCTCTCCGGAAGTATTTCCGCCATATGTAGTCATCTCGTGATAGTTTGTTCCAGCGCTTACAAGATTGTCCTGCGTTCAGGATGTCCCTCGGCTCCAACGCGAGAAATATTTTCGCAAAAACTGGTTCCGGAATAAATACCCATGGAGAATTTTCACAGTACTCTCCACCCTCATCTTCTTCAGTGTTACTACTCCCGGAGGAGAATTGTGATTCGGCACCTTCACTAGTAGCTCTGGATGCAATTGGGTGATGTTTTTCGTCCGTCGAAGACGAACTCTTATATGCAAACATTTTTCACGCTCCGTTGATATTTCGCAATCGATCGCGAGTTCACTTTTACGTCCCTGGCTTCAACTGCAGTTATGCGCAAGAAATAATTTTTCACACTGTAATACAAGGAAAATACAGCTTTTCAGCTAATAAGCACAATTGGATCAACAAAACAATTTCAAACACTGTTTATTTACCACAAATTTTGCGCTGCGACGATCGCGACTGACTCACTAGCGCTACACGAAAGAAAATAAAAAAAATGTAAATAAAAATAAAATCCATGGACTAATCCATGTGCAGTTGTGTTAGTGCGAGATTGAGGTTAAATCGGTAGGAATTTTTTGACGTTTAGGTTAAATCAAATGGATAATCTCTGTGTGCGTGTCTTTTCATACAGGGTGTTTGGTTCATGGTTAAGAATCTCTCGGGGGGTGATAGACTGCCATATTTGGAGAAAAAAATTGTTCTACACATACTATCAAATCTCAACCGTTACAGAGTTATTGAACTTTTTGTGTAAAAAACTTATTTGTCTTAAAATACCTCTAACTTTAAAAGTATACTTTGTATTTTAAATGTTTTAGTTCCATTCGAAAGGTGAGAAAATTTCGTATTGAGTGATGCCCTCACAAGTTTCAGCTAATGGGTTTAAGTAGCCTTTTCAAAGTAATTAATTGAAAATTAAACAATTTTGAACGATTTTTCGTTCATTTCTTGAAAATCCTAATAGTTAACCTCATCCTTTTAATAATTCAGATTGTTAGTCTTGGTGTGCTGCTTAATTCGTTCTTTGACATGATACACTTACCTTTTCTTATTTTCATGATTTTGGGTTATTCAACATGGATATTTTTATCTCATTTCCACTAGTACCAGCTCTAATTGAAAAATTATGGCACTTATTGTACTTTTTTCATTTTTATTCGAAAGCCAGGAAAATTTTACAGTGGAAAAAGTATTAATACCTTTCAGTTAAGTGAATTTAGTATTCTTTTAAAAGTAAATTAGTTTAAAGTTAGTGCTATTATTAGCATTTTCGTTAATTTTCTTAAAATAGTAAATAATAAACATCACCATTATTATCATGGAAATAATGCATCTCAGCAAGTTCTACAGTTCTTTCTTTGACTCCATTCAATTATCTCTTTTGGTTTCGACGCAAAATCGTTTTTATCACATCGTTTCATATGCAAAAATAACGATTTCGAACCCACTACATTTGTGGCGAGCTCATGCTGTGTTAACTATTAAATAGCAGCAAAATTAAAAGAGATATAGACAAAGTGTCAAATAAAAAGTTATAGAGAACATTAAGGGGCATCAAATAAACAATAGTAACAACAAAATTTGGTTGATTATTAATTAGAATAATTAAAAAACTCTCCAACAACAGAAATTTTGAGTTATTTCGTTAGTAAAAAATCATTTAGTACACTTAACTAAAAGATATTTGTACATACACTGATAGGAAATTTTCTCAGCTTTCCAATGAAATCTTGTAAATAACGATATAAAGCATATTTTTTAGATTAGAGTCTTTTAAGCACTTGCAAGTCGGTTACAGGAAAAGTATAGTAATGAAATTACAAAGAAATGAGAAGAGATAGAAATATGACGTCCAAGAACAAATTATGAATCGTCTAAAAATCCAACTTTTGGATAATAGATATTGCTATAATCATACTTCATTATTTCGAGAAAATTAGCAAAAACCTCCTCAAAAACATTAACTTTTAACTACTTTACAGCTAAAAGGTAATTAAAACTAACTACTTAAAAGATATGAGAACACCATTCAATAGGAAATTTTCTCACCTTTCGAATGGAACTGAAACATTTAAAATACAAAGAATACTTTTAAAGTTAGAGGTATTTTAAGACAAATAAGTTTTTTACACAAAAAGTTCAATAACTCTGTAACGGTTGAGATTTGATGGTATGTGTAGAACAATTTTTTTCTCCAAATATGGCAGTCTATCACCCCCCGAGAGATTCTTAACCATGAACCAAACACCCTGTATACATATCGACGTCAACATTTCATAAGGCACTAAATATAATAAGCTGATGAGAAAATTGCGTTGGAAAGAATAGCTTGTATTTTATATTCCTATTTATGAAAAGAATCTTGATATAAGAATAAAATAACGTAATTTCGTGTTCAATTATTCATGTTTTGCGAATAATATACCAGATTTATTCATAAAATTGTATTGTTTTGGTTAAAGGAAAATTATCGGCACGATAAAACCACATGCAATTAAACATCACTTTCATGTGCGTTCTCACCAAAGAAATTTTAACTAGTAGAGCGAGCAAAGCGCTACTGTCTCCATGTATTCACGGACTGAAACATGGAGTCTCACTTGAGCGTATGGTATCCCATTACTTTGACATATGGACCAAAACGCGAAAAATGAAACCATGTGAAAAATATTTTTTTTTATTTCCGCACTTTTTTGATTTTTTGTGGGTAATAGACATCCTGAAGTATCGAGCAATGCAACTGTCAACTCAAAATTGTTATTGACATCGAAAATATTACGCACGATTTTACATTGCCTCTTATTGAGCAAAAACAAGCAAAAATTGAACGCTAAACTATTTATTTTTTGCATGCTATATTTTTTCAGGTAGATTTAAGTTAAGTAAACGTAACTGTAAGGAGTAGGCGAAGAAACAAATATTCATCAGTTTTTTGTATGATAAAGTTTTCGGTCGCTTTTTTATATGTAACGTAACAGTTCAAAATCACAAAAATTCTTTTTGTGCGTAGTCTATCACGTCAGCAAAACATAAACATGAAATTTTCCTCGAGTATTTTTACGCATTTCCTAAAAAAAAATAAAACTGGCGGTATATTTAGGTACGTCATTGTGTAAAGCCAAAAGCAATTTGTAACGTAATAGTCTTTTTTCATAGATTATTTAATTTTTTATAGTATGTTAATTTTATCCAGCTTTTTACGTGCAATAAGGCTGTTCGCAACGCTCTGATGTAAATTTGTTTCAAAATGACAAGCCGTCGGATAATTTGGATCTGTCAAAATACATCTAGAACACGATGTTCCCAATGCGATGATTTAGCCACCTGATCTAAATGTGGTTTATTTGATTTTGTTATTCTTTGTCACTTATGTGACACATAATGTTTTTTCTGCTGACAGTCGTCACAACTAAGGCTGTTCGCAACGCTGATGTATTCTATATGGGATGTTCTATTTTACATCACAGACTAAAACAGATCGATCGCAATGCTGAGATGCAGTTTTATTTTTCGAGCACTTTTTTACATCAGATTTAGAACAGCTCGACTATTCTGTTTTAAATTTTCCACAATTTGAAACACGAATAGCACACTGTTCTAATTTTTTTTTCATTGGTATGTGTGACAGCTGACAGCAGAAAAAATATGTGCCACATAAGTGACAAACATTAACAAAATCAAATAAACAGCATTTAGAACAGGTAGCTAAATCATCGCATTGGGAACACCGTGTTCTAGATGTATTTTGACAGATCCAAATTATCCGACGGCTTGTCATTTTGAAACAATTTTACATCTCAGCATTGCGAACAGCCTTGAGGGATGTAACAATGAAAAAATTGACCTTTTCCCATACATTCTGAAATCAAAAACATCGATTTACATTGTTTTTTCGTTGTAGATTTTTGAGGCATGAAGGACTGCATCATAAGTACATTGATGTTACAAGAAAAGTTGTTGTTAGCAAATAAAACTTGTAAATTCAACATTTCTACGATCAATTTCGATATTACTTTCTGTTCGGGTGGAGCTGGAATACTAACTGGAACCAGTCGGAATCCTGGCTCATTTCCGACTGAACTTTACTGGGCTTGAGTTCACAGCCTCCCAGTTGAACCTATTCTGATATCGGTTTGGAATTCAATATGGATTCCGGCTCAATCGGTTGTTGCATTTGAGCTGGAACTGGCCCCGGCCATTCACGCAGTTAAACCGGAACCGGTTCAGATTTCTGAATGGAGTCAGTATGGATTCCAAATCAAATCCATACTGACTCCATTCAGGATTCCGTATCAAATTCCGAATGGTTTGACCGGCCAGGATACCAAAGGTTTGACTTAAAGACGCTGAATCCCTCTGGTCTCCTGCTCAATTGGAATGACACTGACAGATAAATGGTAAACAAACGATTGACGTGTCGAGTCTTTATCCAGAGGGATTCAGCAAAAGAGATTATAGCTACTAGAGGGAGCAAAGCGCTACTGTCTCCATGTATTTACGAACTGAAACATGGGGTCTCACTCTAGCATGTTGTATCCCACACATTGACATGTGTGTACCTGGGGCAATAGGTGTCAAACTAATGGGCCTAGCCTATGTGAGAGCTAGATGATAAATTTTCAGTGTTAGCAGCGACATGCGACCTCTAGTAGTTATAATCTCTTTTGATTCAGCGTCTTCCCAGTAAACGAAATGGCGGACAGGCAGGTTAAACTAGATGCTGGCGATCGGTAGGCTATTGAATCGTTGTTCTAGGCTATCCGCCGTAACTTGCCGTTTACTGTAAAAGTAGTGTGGGTTTAGCCCGGTCAGCGTGGCAAGCAGAAAGTTAGCAAAAGTTGAGCAAAGCGAAATTGATGCTGGCAGAGTTTCTGCGAGCATTTTGCGCGATTTGTGCGAGAATTCTGGCAACGAATTCGCTCAAATGCAACAACCGTTTCTGACAGAAGCGGTTAAACCAACCGATGCTGCTCACTTTTATCCAGAATCCACTCAGAAATGTACGGCCAAGATCTCTGCACGCTTTCTGCCACATCTTTGTCAGATGTTTTGCTCGATTCGTACTGAATTCTACCAGGTAGGAATTGCCAGGATCTTTGCACAGTTTATGTCGGAGTTTAGCTCGGTTCCTCTCAAAATTTGCCAGAAAACGCGAGCGAAACCGAGTTCGCCCTAGCTCAACTAACCCGACAGGATACGCGCAGAAATCTGACAGGGCTGCCAAACCAAGACTTACAGAAATCTAGCAGAGCGGTCTCTGCCAGAAAATTTGCTCACTGGGAGTTTGACTGAGCTGCAGAGTTTTTTACTTATGCCCTTCTGAAAAATAGTCTTATAAAATTTTATCGTTTTGCTGTTCTGTGGCGTTTGACAGTTTTGAAACAAAATTTTGTGTTTACTTGTGTGTGAGCCTTGTAAAATCAGCGAGTTGCTCTGAAAACTAAAAAGCTGTAAACTGTAGCTAGTGACAAGTTTCAAAACTTCTGTAAAAATAGATCTTGTGTGGTAATCTTCAGATCTTTACATGTCATCAGAGCCTCCTAGTCTGATGATCCGATCGGACGTGGTTGATAGCGTAACGATCACCGAATCGCTCACGCAGGAACAGATTCCCAGTACCAGTACCCAGCAGGTGAGTACCGCAGAAACGCACTTTCATTAGCTGACGAGATAAGATGTAAGCGACGAGAGTATATTGTACGGTGTCACACAGTACAGTAGATTACATTTGTCGAACGGAAAATAAACTTGTGATCTGCAGAGTGTTATCGGTGTAGCTTAACAAATAGACATTAAAATGTTCCGATATTGCGACATGCTAATTCGTTGCGCTGTTTGGCGTTCGTCGTTGACAGAGAGGAAATTTCTCACAGGAAATGTTTTGAATTATTCTACTAAACCTTGTTATCCATTGGAAGGAATTAAGATTCTGGATCTGACACGAATCGTTTCTGGACCGTATTGTACAATGGTTTTGTCAGATCTAGGAGCAGACGTCTATAAGGTTGAGCGACCTGTGCATGGTGACGAATCGCGCAAGTGGGGTCCACCGTTTTTGAAAGATTCAGAGGATGCCGTTTACTTTATGGCAGCGAATCGAAATAAGAAGAGCGTATGCGTAGATTTGAAGAAGGGTAAAAATGTGATTTATGATCTCGCTCGAAAATGCGACGTGCTGGTTGAGAATTATGTTCCCGGAAAGTTGGATGAAATGGGACTTGGTTATGAAAGTATCAGAGAGGTTGCTCCAAGGTTGATCTACTGTTCAATTACTGGATATGGTTCGACAGGTCCGTACAAAACTAAACCAGGCTATGACGTCATCGCTGCATCAATTGGAGGTCTTTTGCATATAACAGGAAATGAAAATGGACCACCTGCAAAAGTTGGAGTGGCAATTACCGACATAGCAACCGGACTGTATGCTCATGGAGCAATTTTGGCTGCTTTACTGCAGCGCAGTAAGACGAACCGTGGTCAGAAAATCGATGTAAATTTACTTTCGACTCAGGTTGCATGTTTGATTAATGTGGCCAGCAATTATTTGAATGCAGGCAAGGATGCAAAACGGTGGGGAACTGCTCATGAAAGTATTGTTCCCTACGAAGCGTTTCAAACGAATACGGGCTACATAACGATTGGTTGCGGAAGTAATGCTCAATTCGAAGCCCTCTGCGTTTATCTCGGAATAGCGGAAGTGGCACAAGACGAACGATTTAAAACTAATCAAACTCGGGTTAAGCATCGCCAGGAGCTGATTTCTATTTTGTCAGAGATAATCAAACAACGTAGCTCCTCCGAATGGATGACTATTTTTGAACACGCTCCGTTCCCAATAGGGCCGATCAATAGTATGGCTGAAGTGTTCCAAGATCAACACATTCAAGATATTGGGATTGTCAAAAGCTTACAACATTCCACTGCTGGTGAGGTGAAGGTGGTTGGACCTCCAGTTGTTTTCAGTGAAGCCAGCAACTGTGCGAGAACAGCACCACCTTTGCTAGGGGAGCACACCCATCAAGTTCTGCACGAGGTGCTAAACTACAGCGATGAGCAGATCGAACAACTACGTAAAAGCCATATTATTCAATGATATTTCTCCGGTGTTAGCAAGATATGGAATTCAAGGATAAGCATTTATATTATAGCTCTAATAAAGTTTTATCAAACACTAGCATGTACGTGATTATATGTTATTCAAATGAATAGTTGTTATGCACAACTTGTTATGTCACTAGATGATTAAAAAGTAATGATCGCACCTAAAATATCCAAAATCACACAGACTAGGGATAAGCGGATGACCACAATGGTTGAGGCCTTAATAAACAAGTAAAACAACACATACTTGGGACGAGCTATATCGAGACTTTGTATGCTATTAACTAAAAATCAATTTTGTACATGAGGTTTGGTGTTTTCGCGATAGGCAAAAAAGCTAAAAAAATTATCTACTTTCAGGCACCAGTTTTACGTCTGCGGCTTCAGAAACCTCGTACAACCAAGCAGGTAAAATGGACCAATGGAACGGTGGATAATGAGCACATGAACAAAAAGAAATCCAAATGTTGCTGCATTTACCGAAAACCGACGGAGTTTGGCGAAAGTTCATCGGAGAGCGAAGATGAATGCGAGCATTGTTTTGGTCACGTCGAGATAAAGAAAAAGAACAAATCGGATACGGATCACGGAGTAGACGTTGTGGACTCTGGCGGAGGACAATGTGAAATAATAACTGAAACTAAATGCTCTAACGGTAATTAGTTGGTTAGATCGCTAGTCGTCTAAAGTAGTGTACACTAAATCCCGTCCTATTATTTTTACAGATTCTTCTAATGGCAATGGAAATGATACACCAAGTGAACCAAAAGATAGTGAACCTGATGCGACTTGATGAGTTGAAATGTAGATACCGTCGCATGTTGTCATCTAATATTTTTAGTGAATATAGAATGTATTATGTAGTTTTTTGTTATAAATGATGAGTAATTTAAATTTTATTATGTAAAATATTACAATTTTTATTAGCTCATTTATTCTTGATGACAACTTGTTTCCCAAAAGTTATTTGTCTTTTTCATATAAATTTATTTCGTCGTTAAAAATTACTATCTGCGCGGTTGCAATTTCCAAATATACTTCTTTTCGCAAACTTTGCACGGTTCATCTCCAGCACTACTGTACTACATCGAAAGACGCCAACAAAAAATACGCAGATCAGATGCCGCAATCCAGCTCGGAGTGATGTAAATAATCATACAAACGGTAGTGACTACAAATCGCGACGATAAACAAAACAAGACGGCCAAAACACGATCACGGCAGTTGTACACGAAGAAGTTCGATTGTGAAATTTTCAATCATATGAAATTGTCTGGTTTGGCAGGCTGTCTGTACCTGTGACTTGAAAAGCGAGATTTTTATTATAACCAGGACCGACTACAACCAGAAATCCAACGTGAAAGTGTCTGGTAAACCGCCTGCTGCCTTTCCTAGAGCAATGCGCAAACTATCGGAAGCGAGAGGCAGTCTAAGGGAAACCGACGTTCTGTTGCGAACAAAATGAACGAGGTGGTTATACCTAGTCTGACGGTAGGAGTTAAATGCCTGGCGTAGTAGTTCGGGCTTGGTCAACCGGAAGCATAGCTAAATATGAAGTGGCGTAACTTGATGTCCTTCAAACGAGCGTTCCTTGTGCATAAATTCTTAAATCGTACAAATATATCCTTTCGCCTTGTAGTTCAGAATTTTCCAGTGAAGATATTTCGCCAATTCAGGCTTCCAAACCGGGCGCTTATCAAGACACTTCTGGCGCTACAAGGCCATATTTTTACTGTCCGGTAACCGAACTTCATCATATCGCAACAAAAGACCGGTCTCGTATCCTTTCTCCAGTCTCCTCGTGTCTGATTGCAGCAATGCTGGTCTGTCTTCTTTCGGCAGCAACGACTCCTCGGCAGGTTGTACTCCGAGGCTATCCAGAGCTCTTAACAGTCGGGTGCAGCGCCTCGTATTGGCAAATGTGGTAGTTATTCTTACGGCCAATTTCTTTACTTGGATGAAAACCGGTTTTCGGCTAATTGGCCACCAGCAACCCGAAAACTGGTTTTCAGCGAAAACCGGTTTTCATCCAGTGAAGAAATTGGCCGTTACTGTCTCTGTTGGTTTTCGTTGGTTTTCGTACAAAGCATGGACCATAGATCAGCCAACCCATTCGTGGCAAAACAACAGTGGGCTGATTTGCACTTGCTTCTCGTGAGTCAAGCAAATACTAGGTTTGTTCCAGTACCAAACTTACTCTAACCTAGTGTTGTCGGCACCCAACAGAATACGAGGTGTGCGACTCAATAGGCAGTCCAGCTAGGTGTTGACAGTGTTTCGCCAGGTCCGTCACTATGGATGGCGAGGGAAGATTTCAACTTTGTACTGTGCGCACTGTGCGGTAGATGAAAACGTCAAGTCGAAATTTGTCGGCGATATCCATCGCACATTTCACCGAGTCTTCCTCGTTTCTACCTTATCCACCGGTCTAAGTTATACACAAGGGTGTCTTCTCACCGTTAAGGTTTAGCTCCTCCCATCAGTGTAGAGGTCGACCCAGCATCGAGGAAGGCATATATGTTAATCGACTTCTCTCTTCCATGCACCGTAACTCGGATGTACTCTAGCAGAACTTCGCCAAGCGAACAGTGATGAGTGTTGCAGGAGACGTTTTGCGCCGAACTGCTGGGAATTTGTTTTCCGTGCTTGCTATCATCATGCAGTAACCGATGAAGATCTACACTACATCCGTTATTATCACACGGAACTTTCCATTCGCAGAACTTAAAGTGCTTAGTTAGACACTTCTCATTCACCAACACCCATCGTGCAATCGGAGACATCCTGAGGAACCTATGCTACATCTGTCGCAATCATCGCATCCCTTCGAACATGTCAAATATGCTTTGTGGGCCTTTTCCTCGGGGAACAGCTTGCGGAATGTAAACTAATTATTGTAGCAATGCGCGTTGATCTGGTTGCGGGGTAGATGTTACCATCGGTGGTAGTCCAGTACCTTGATACGTGGGTGTTAGAAACTGAAAACTCGAAACTAGCGGATGTGGATAGCACACTGTCAGAATCGCTGCCACCGGAACTGGTTACTGATACGCAAAGATGGGGGCTGGAACAGATGCTAGATTAGACACTGTCGGTGCTGAATAGATGCTATACGACTGTTGGCCGGGCGTGGTTGTCGTCAAAGTTCCGCTTTGAAAAGGACGATCGACATTTCTAGCACCTGAAAGATAGTTATCAAGAGGCTGCAGCATAGTTCTCTCCTCAAACGGAATAGAATTACCAACACGCTGCAAAGGCACTTCATACACTCCATCATTTGCCATGTTCTCTGTTCTACACAGCCAATCTTCATCTCTGCCGCAGCTTTCGATCATCCCTCATCTCTAACATTTCCATTTACAGAGCCAGAAACTTTGCTATTTGTTTCTTCTTCAGCGCTTGCCTCGCTTCAAAACTTTTGTTTGTAGCTCACAAAGTTTCGCGGAGCGCTTTGACATCCTTGAAGTGACCTTGCAACATGATACGGATGTACTCGCCGTCTGGTCTGTGTGAGAGTGCCAACGCGAATCCGTGGGGAGACGCCCACAGTATTGTGATGGCCAAGACCAAAAGGGGCTCTTCACCCCCAGAACGGTCTCCGGACCGGTTGGCGACGATTATCGAAGTACTCTTCCCGTCTCGAGCCACAAGCCCCTGGCCACCTGCACTACGAGACAGTGCGGGTACGGCCGAAATGGTGGCTCCAGTGACGAATGAAGAACTACTCGTAGTGGCGAAATCCCTAGCAATGAACAAAGCTCCAGGGCAGGATGGACTTCCAAACAACGCTCTCAAGGCAGCGATCATAGCGAACCCGAACATGTTCAGGCTAGCTATGCAGAGATGCCTTGACGAGGGCCGTTTTCCCGATAGATGGAAAAAGCAGAAATTGGTGCTGTTGCTGAAGCCCGGGAAGCCGCCAGGCGACCCATCGGCGTACAGACCAATCTGTCTGATCGATACGACTGGCAAACTGCTTGAGAGGATTATCCTCAACAGGCTAACCTCGTACGCGGAAGGTACGGACGGCCTGTCAAGCAACTGATGCCGGTCAGAAAAGGGTTCCGATTACCGCCGGAGTCCCACAGGGCTCGATCCTAGGCCCAGTGCTATGGAACCTCATGTATGACGGGGTTCTGAGACTGAAGTTCCCTTCTGGGGTCAAGATCGTCGGCTTTGCTGACGACGTAACCTTGGAGGTCTACGGAGAGTCAATCCCTGAGGTAGAACTAACCGCAGAACACGCGATCAACACGGTGGAGGAATGGATGAGCGCGAGAGGCCTGGAGCTCGCTCATCATAAGACGGAGGTAGTTATCGTCAACAACCGCAAGTCGCCACAACATGCAGTTATCCATGTGGGAGAAGTCGCGTGTAGACGAAACTGCCGAACACATACTGTTCGTATGTCCTCGGTTCGACGTCGAAAGAAGAGCAATGCTTGACGTCTGTGGCTGGGACACAACCCCTGATACCCTTATTCAGCGGATGTGTCAATCGGTGGAGAAGTGGAACGCAGTCTCGGCTGCTACCACCCAGATTGCCTGTAGGCTACAGGTAATCTGGCGAACCGAGCAACAGACGACGGCACGGCTAACTAGTGATTGGTTAGTTGGAGCAAAAAATGCCAAGCGTAAAAAAGGGAGTGAATAGTCTGTTCATGCTGAGGCAGGTTTGGCGCAGCGACTGGCAACCGCGTAAGGGGTAAACCCAGCCACCCCGAAGCAAGACAGAAGAGTGAGTGTATAGGCGTATAAGTGGACTGCCTCATGCCAAGACGGGAGGGTCGTAGCGTAGTATGTTGGGACTTAGCTATCGATGCCTCATGGCGTGGCAGAGGAGTGAAAGGATGAGCATCCAAGTCAGTCTCACACGGCATGTTAAGGGTGAGCACAAAAGTCAGCCTTACATGATATGGTAGAGGCTAGCACAAAAGTAAGCCTAGCAAGGAATGAAAAAGGTGAGCACACAAGTCAGCCTCGCATGGTATGTCAGAAGTGGGGCCTAAGAAAAATGTCCCACATGGGATGCCAGAGGGAGTGATAGAGGTATAATAGAGTGGCACGATTGAGAATGAATCAGGTGATAGGGTGAGCACCCAAGTCAGCCTCACATGGTATGGGTGAGGCGAGCACAAAAGTAAGCCTAGCAAGGAATGAGTAAGGTGAGCACACAAGTCAGCCTCGCAAGGAACGAAAAAGGTGAGCACAAAAGTCAGCCTCATGTGGAGTGTTTGAGAGTGAATCAAGGTGCGATAGAGAGAGCACCCAAGTAAGCCTCATACAGGACGTATGAACGCGTGAGTGAGAGTGAATGAGTACATTAAGTACAGCCATCCCCCCAGAAGTAATACCGAGAGGTAGTTCCTGGAAGAAACGATGGCGGAGCCCAATGGAGTTTAGTCGGTATTAATGGCAGCGTCATCATTCGAGCCCGACACGCCCCCAGTGCACCCCGTGCGGTAGCTTGGACCCTACCAATAGCACGCTTTGCAATGCGCTTTGGACACATTCGGTATACCCTCTGACACTGTTTGCTGCTTTAGAATTTTACTTAGACAATAATCAGATCCGACTGTAGCTATTCCCCGACAACGAACTATGCTGCGGCAACTGCAACTCCCTCTTCTGTGACTGATCGATCCGCCCCTATTTTTGCCGCTGCAAATTGTGTTGCTTTTGCCCCTGCTCAAGCCGTTTATGATGACCTTCAGCATGCTCCACATATTTCCTGTTGCTTCAGTTGATCACGTAGTCCGCGCATTTCGCGCTCCAACAATTTCTTCACGCACCTATTACAGCTCAAATCTCGTTCCCGTTCTTAGGGACCATCTATAAATGACGTAGCATTTTTTGAGTAATTTTCAACACCCCCCCTCCCCCATCGTAGCATCACAGACTTACCAGACATGACACTCAAATGTTCCAACGAGTCGCAAAAATTTAACGGCCTTTTTAAAAATTTAGCACGACTGCTCAGTACTTTTCGGATTTGCCACGAGAGGCACGCATTTGTTGACATATGACAGGATCGAAAGAAATCAAAAGCGCGCCACCGCACACTATTGAGCGCACGTAATTGTTTTTGTTTTTATTATAATTGTGGCAAACGAACGATTTTGTGTGATTTGGGATGGATAAAACTAGTGATTTACAGTTGTGTTATAAAACCATTCAGCTCGAGATCGAAGCTATAAGCCCACTGAGTGAATGTGGCGAATATAAAGATATTGAATTTATTGAAAATTGTTCATCAGAGCAAAATTTGGAGGAAGCAGCAGCGATCGCATTCGGTGATGCTGAGAACAAACAGGTAAAGAAGCTGCAAAATTATGAAACTTGTGTTGAACCAATCAATCCATGGTCAAAAGATGACAATTATGAGATTTTGTATCGGAAAGAGAAGCAATACGTTTTAAAACTAGAGCAGCGGCAAAGGGAATTAAAAAAATCTCTCCGTGTGGAGAAACAAAAGAGTAAACGACGACTTAAATCAATAATGAAGAAGAAACAACAAATTTATGAACTACGTAAGGAAATCATGCAGTTGAAATCGCAGAATATTATTGATACGCGGTTGCTGAAGCAAGTGAGGAAAAACAAAATATTGCACAACTCTTTGTTAAACGAATCTAGAAAACCAAAAGGGCGCAGATACACCAACGGGATGAAAAATTTCGCAGTAAACACCTATTTAGCGGGACCATCTGCATATCGCTCCATCCAGCAAGTCAAGGTGCTTTGTTTGCCCGGCACGAGAACACTTCAACGCAGCTGCAGTGATGTTCACTTTGCTCCTGGGATCAACGAGGCCTTACTTAATCGACTTGCACGGAAAACACAAAATTTTTCTAAGAAGGAGAAGGCCATTGTGATCGCTATGGATGGCATGGCGATAAAACCCAGTTTAAGTTACAATGCAAGAAGCGATTCGTTTATTGGATTTCCTTCTGATGGTGTGGATCGAAAAATTGAAAAAAATAACCCTTTCTGGCTGGCTACGGAGGCAATCGCAGTGTTAGTCCAGGGTATTCATACCTTAGAACAACACCGGTGGGAAAATTTTCAGCTGAATGATGCACCTGGTAGATCTAAGAACAAACCTAGGAGGTTTAAACAGGTATGCATTCAAAATAATTGCCATATGTCATCTTGTCATCATACTACATTTCTTATTTATACACACAGGCTGTTGGATATCTCTTAGCGGATAATACGCTCGGAAGCAACATCCAGATGGAGTTCATCAAAAAATTGTCTCGTGCATTAAGGGTAAAGGGTTTGTATCCCGTGGGGTTGGTCTTTGACCAATGCACCACTAATACAAAAATGGTAAAAGAATCAGGAGCCAGTACGGAAAGACCAGTTATGCAGCTCGGAGGCACAGGCCTGGCAGTTATTTACGACAACCCACACTTACTTAAAAACACGAAAAGTATGTTGATGAGATACAATGCTGTGTTTGAGGGAACTGTTGCTTCGTTTAGCCATATCGAAAAATTATACGAATTGGATTGCAACTCCATCCCTCGACTTGTACCAAGGTTGACAGAAAAAAGTGTATTTCCGGCTCCTTTCCGTGCTATGAACGTGGCACAAGCGGTTCGAGCCCTGAGCATTTCTACAGGCAATGGAATGGAGTACTATGTTGACAAGGGGATACTACCACTAGCTGCGATGTGCACAGCAAGCTTTATAAGATTTTTCGATAATCTATTTGATGCTTTCAACTCGAAAGCCGCGATAAACTCTGTTAAGGTAATGATATCATTCTTTTAGTGGATAAGAAAAAACTCATTTAATTTCATCACTAGCCTTTACGATCACCAATCACAGCCAATTCTTCCCATTGGAATTTTCTGCAAGAAGCCGCGTTAAAACTTAGTCGTATGTACTACACAAAGAGTTCGGCATTTACTGTACAAGAGGTAACACTTTTAAATTACATCATTTTTTTCGAAAATGACCCACGTTTACGTTAAAACAGGCAAAAATCAATGCAAAGTCCCTCACAATTTCACAACGGAAACCGAACAGCCTTAACGGCTTTCGTAACAACATTAATGCTCTTTCATGGCTGTGGAGGAAACTGACAGAAGAGTTCGGGTTTGAACGCCTTTGTACCAACTTTCTATGTCAGGATACGGTCGAGAATCTTTTTTCAGAAATCCGCCGACGATGTGGTCGTAACGATAGTCCGAATGCTTCACAATTTGCAGCGGCTTTCAAATATTCCTCTATAGCTGCAAACAACAAAATCCCTGGAGCCAACTGTGAACAGGACGATGCTCAATGTGTTCTCGATGACGATTCTGCATTTGTTAAACACCAACCAACAAAAATAACTCAGTATCGCTATAAGTTGCTTCGTATCGAATTTGATGCTCGTAAGAGATACACGCCGCACGAATTAAATGCTATTGTGTACATTGTTGGCGCTGCCGCGCGAAAACTACATCAGCAATGTAAAAAACGTTTAGTTGCAGAGAAAGGCGAAGACGAGTTGAACGACCGAATATTGACATTCTCCAGGCTAAAAAAATGGCAGAACATTACCAAACTCTAAGTTGTTCGAAATTGGACTTCTGGTGTACACTGTTTTTGTGCAAAGATTTACGAAGATGCTTTATCAGAACCGCAATAATGTAAAAAGTCGTATGAAAAGCTATTTGAACTTTGATTTATATAAGGACTATTTGTGTCTAAAATGCTTCAACGTAGTGGTTGATAAAATATTTAATACTTTTATACAAAGCTTTTTGAAAAAAGTGAACACTATATCGAAATCTAAAAAGCAAATACGAGACACACCCAGAAATTCCAAGAGAAACCGTAAATCAATTCGTATGTGTCTACCATTATAATTTTGTTTATTGCCTTACTCTTTTGTACGTTGGTAGGAAATGAAAACAAAAATCTGAGAAACAATGGTTACTTTTTATTTTCCATATTTCGTTTCCTTTTCTTTATCACTTGAACAATTTGATGAATTGTTTCTTCTGTGTTGTAATTGGTTTTGCTATCGTCAGTCATAATGGTCCACGCGTGGTTAAGTGCTAGGATTGATGTTAAATCGGGCGTTACTTATGGAAAATGAGGTTAAATCTGATGAAATAATCTCACACACACATTTTGTATACTACTCCAACTCAATGACCACTTAAACACCAACGTAGATACCGTCATGCCAAACACAATGCATGTGTCAAATAGATGACGTAGTTCTAAGAATAGCCGCTAGGCGGCGATGATGGATAAAGAAAGTCTTCATTTAAAATAGTGATCACTTTTGATTCATATAATTGTTCTCAGAGTCATGTCTGGTAAGTCTGTGGTAGCATTTTGTCACAAACCTCTAAATACCGCCCTGGTAATTACGTAGCTTAACGGTAACTCTCCCCCCCCCCCCGACGCCGTATTTTTTTTAAATAACATATGTTACTTATTCCCCTTTAAAAAATCTACGTAGCCTGACATGACCCCCTACAAGCCCCCCCGTCGTCACACATCATCACAAAATGCAAAACTCCCCCCTTCCCCATATAATGCTGCGTCATTTATGGATGATCCCTTAGTGAAACTTACGTCATGCTGAACCATTCGGCTAGTACCGAGTTATTGACACGTATCACATTCAGCCCCTCATAACAAGGGAAATCGCTTTTCTAGGCCTGTTTGCCCGCACTTGCTACGCTACCGCTTGACGTCCCAGAATAAACGGAAAATTTAATACGTAAACTTTCGGAAACTTGAACAACTAAATTCATCGGCTTTTACGTTGTTTGACTTATACTTTTTTCCGAGACGTCCGGGAAGCGATCTCGAACGGTACTTTAATCACAGAGAACAGACATATAAGCACAGAGAACTTTAATCCTATATATTATAAAGTGTTCTTTAGGTTTAAGTTTTATAAATGTTTTCTTTACCTTGTTATTATCAACTCGATAACCGGTGCTTCTACTATAACAGATAGTCCTGTGATAAATTCAAGGTTAAATTTATTTCTGTTATTTTTATCTGTGGATGTTTAACGACTGTTAAGATTTGCTTTGTTAACGAGTTTCGGCTGAGCAGTCAATAAAAACAGCAAAAACAACGTATTGCTTCAATGTCCGACGGTTTCGGTGATTTATTTCACCTTTTTCAAGGGATAGAAACTGTGCGTTTTATTGTTGTGTGTGCTGTGTGTCTGACATTGGTTGTCTAGTCTGTATAATTTCTAATGGCGTCCAGTAGTGGTGCATCTGTGTTACGATTTGTAGTGTTTTTTTACGAAAATGTGAACACGTCCTTGCTCAACTGATTTGAACCGCAGGAATTAATATTTTCGATAAATAATCCAGCAAAAGGTTAAACGACTCAACTGATACGATACAGATATCGACACAGATTTTTCGAAGAGTAAATACAGATGAAAAGATTTTTTAGGACAAAAATACAGATTTATTTTTGGCAACCCTGATGGTAACGAAGATGCGTTCGCATGTTGTCGGGCTGTTCTTAATGTGATCCAGAAAAGTGCCCGTAAAATAGAACTCAACGTTTTTTTGTGAAAAGGGCGATACTTACAAATGTAAACATAGGGCTTTTTTCATACATGCGAATGAGGGCTTTGAAACGCAACAAATTAACCTAAAAATTTTGATTCTACGATATTGCTTTCTTAAACTACAGCAAAAAATACAACGGGCGAAACTGTATTTTTGTTTGTTTATTTAAAGTTTCGCCCTCCACGCTCCATGCAAACAAACAGGGCGATACTTTTTTTGCTAGCAGTTCTAGGCGAAACTGTTTTTTTCGTATTTTTTATGATTATCAAGCTGATACCAGCTGTAAATAGTAACAATGATCTCTATTGAAAAAACACAGACGAAATCGGCGGTGTAGAACGGTAGTTATTGTAAAAAAACGTAAGGGCGATACTTCAATGCTGATAGGTGGGACCGAAAAAGTAAACAATCGCCAAAGGGGCGATACTATCATTTTGTCAATTTCAATAGCAAAAACAAATTTTAATTTAATAATTTCAAATACTTTATGAAGTTTTGGGTTTCGATCACTGAATCATGCAATCTAGGATGTAAAAAACACAATAGTTCTTAAATAGGAAATGAAACCAAGTCTGGAAATATTCACTGTTGATTTTCTTTGAATGGTATCACTGCTAGTATCGCCCTTTTCAAGAAAAAGCGTTGAACTGCATCTCGGCATTGCGTTAAAGAAATCGACCCTTGGTCGGTGATGTAAAATAGAACAGCTCATATGAAATACGTCAGAGTGGCGAACAGCCTAAATCTTTGTATTTATTACTCTAATTTTTAATATTTTTGCTTGAGCGTTTACGATGAATGTTGCGTGAAAACGATAAGTCCTCCCGTCATAAGGATGTTTAAAAATCGTTCAACTTGGAGCTCTTCGTCGGTCCAACGTTGTACGACGATTCGTTCAACATTCGTTGATTCGTTTAACAGTCGTCTAACATGGGACCCGTGTTGGATGATTTTTCGGCACTATTTTGGGATCATCAGTGAGATTTGATGTGGGGTTGTGCGCTGAACTGCCCATGTGTGCGTGAGAGCTATAGTGACACTGACAGTACTATACATAAAGGAGAAAGTGGTGAGCTCTTTGACAGGGATCCATTTTACATAGTGAATGGCAAAAGTAATTTGTGTTATTGTATTATTATCCAATTTTATCGAAAAAATTGATATTTGAGTGCATTTGGCGTGTCACACGACAATCTATTTGAAACTTCGCTTGCCAGGAAGCTGCTATCGATCATTGGCAAGTGACTCCCACAGCACAAAATATCGAAATTAAGCCAGCGAAAATTATTCTTCAACCAAGAAGGCGACGACTTCCGCGGAAGACACCTGTACAGAAGCAACCATTTATGGACTTGCCAAGAAATTTGCATGACTGCTACTTCTTCTACTATTCGACATGTAAGAAAGGAACAAATTGCGAGTACCGCCATGAAGTGGCGGCACTTGGCCATGAGGAAACCTGCAAAATGTGGGCCGAAGGTAAGTGCTACAACCGCACTTGCACGATGCGTCACATGAAAATTGAGAAGCCCCGTTCGGCCACGCCATGCTTTTGGGAGGACCAGCCGGGCGGTTGTCGTAAGCCGCACTGCGTGTTCCAGCATAAGGTCCCGAAACCAAACGGAGCTTCCCCCCATCCGGCCACCTCGAGCAGCATGATGCCACAGGTACCACAAGCGACGGCGGGACCTACGGCAACTACCGCTGCCACGACCCATCTGCTCCATACGACATCGCCGGCAGTCGTCCTGGACTACAATTATGCGGCCCTGTTGCCTCGCATAATTTAAAACAACAAACCCGGCATAACATCCCGAAAAAAGAAGAATCGAACGATCGACGGAAACACAACAGGATCAGCGCGCCTGTCTCCATCTTGCTCCCTGCTGGCTTAATCCCAACTTGAGCCCGTCGGTGGAAGCGAGATAACAACAATAGAGAGTGAAAGGAGGAGGCGATGCAATGTCTACCATGGTCCCGTTGCGTCAGCAGTTATATTTTCTTCAAAGCTATACCGTATTGTGACAGCTCTATTATATTATTCTTTACCTTTTCCTATACCCCTACCTGCCCCGCTTGCGTCGTTGAAAGCAGTTGAAGTTCTTTAAAACTTTTGTTAGTAATCTTAATCCAAATCGTAAGCAAGAAGTTTTCATTTATCGTTTGGATTACATTTTACAACAACCTCTAATTACTGGTTTTTTTTCGCTTCTAATGTATTCATCAGTGCAATAGAGTCAACGCTGTCGTGGCGAGCAGCGGAGAAAAGGAAAACAAACAAAAAAAAGTTGATGAATAGTTTCAAGTGAAGATCGAGTGTTTTCAGCAATCAAATCGAACTTACTGCATATTCAATTAATTATTTAACGATTAATTGTTTTTGAAACAAGTGATTATAAATCAATGAAAATTTATCTATTAATCACAGGTGTATTGTTATGATTACTATGCATTATTATTATCCTTATTTATAACCTACCAGAATAAAATATGTGGAGAAAGGTTTTCGTTTCTTTCCTGATTTTTTGCATCCTAAACGATATGTATTTCATTGGTATGAACTTACTAGCTCTAGTGTAGACAAAAGCTAAATTAGTAAAAAAATAACCAACATCATGCTAAAAACAACTGTTCTCAAATAGAAGTTTTAAAGTCGCACTATTCAATATTATATATAAGAAAATCTAGTAATTGAAAAAAATACTACATAGAGGCACGTTTTTCAGGAGCGTTGAATGCATTTGCTAAATATTCATTGCGGAAAGTTTTCGTTCTCCAGTTATGAAACTCTTTCAAATCGCAACGAGTTGAGAAGAATAATCAGTTGATAATATGCACTGTTGACGAAATTGTTCTCAACAAAGCAAAGTTTAGTGAAAAAGATTCCTCAGTAAAAAAAAAAGATTAGAGCAGCAATAAGTGAATCGCGCATAACTGAAAATCGACAGCCGAAACATTTCCTTGTTTGTTTGAAAGTCCAAACATCGCGAACTAAACATATTCGTATTCTATATGTAAAATCATAGCAAAATTTTAAATAAATGTAATACCTACCAAATTGTTCTGGCTGTTCTGATGCTTTCTGGTAGTAATTATTTTCCATCGTATAGCATCCGCAAAAATGAGTAAAGTAAAATAATGTATACATACAAGAAACTAATGAAACAAAATACCTAGCTCTTCAAAATTTTGTTAACACGCTCTCCATAGCTTTGAGTGATTTTACACATACACACATATTAAAAAGTGTAGCAATGTTGCGTTGAGTTCGACCAGTAAAAGAATGCATAAAACTTGATCGATTAAGCTCGACGCAAACTTATTCCGGCGTCTGTATGATTTTTTCTTCAGATATTTTCTTAAAAAGATCCAGTTGTCATGCAACAGACAAACACATAAACTGACGATTATTAACAATAAAAATGTATAATATTTCTAAAACAATTGCACTACACAGGAAAGTAACTAAAACTAAATAAGATGGAATCATAAAAGCCGCAAAACCGTGTTAGCTAAAAGAATGAAAGTTAAGTAACTAAGCAAACCCAAAACGATAAGAAAATAAAACCCAAGATTTGCTGAACAAAATTATAACTACAATACCACAACTATACTGAAAAAAAACAGTTTGGAAGTGTAAGTCTCAAAAAAATTATCAATAAAGCAACCGAAACAACACGAAAAACAAGTGATTTTTATTTAAGGGGTTACCCAACAAACAATTATGCTGGATGATGGCTTGTCCCGTTCATGTTCAGCTTGTTCCCACGTAATAAAGGCTTGTCCAGCTTCCGTTGTTTGTTGAATATATACCTTATTTTTTAAAAAAATAAATATTTTTACTACTTTATCTGAAAGTACAACTCCTTGAGAATGCTTTTCCAAATGTTTATGGAGATCCGCGAAATAGATCGAAAGTTACAGCGCTTCCAAGCGCGCTTCGTCTACCAAGAGCAGTGGTAACTTGAAATTTTTCTAAAAATGGTTTTTCCGTGATCACGATTGCCGAAAAACTACTCACCCGGAGTGGAGGTTTAGTTGATTTATCGGTCTTCAATCATAATCGCCACAAACCTCTTAAATAAAAAGGGTTTCGGCGAAAAAGCCGAACTCCGAAATTACTAATATTTTTTAAAAATCTTATGCTTGTTTATTTTACTGAAAAATGTGGTACCAAAGTACTATAAGTTTTGTATAATAAAATCATTGCTTTATACCTTTACGTAAATTCAAACTTCCTTGGATTTTTCTCACAAAAAGGTATGTAACCCCTTAATCAACCTAGGTACTTATGGTTTGTGGGTGAATGGAGAACAGTGGGTTTGGTTAATTATATATAACGTCTTTTTCACTTCAGAACCTCTTGAGCGTTTCATATACGAGTTGGGACGAAATTGGAGGATTCGATGAAAGAGATCTCTTCTATGAGACGGTCGACCGACGGCGTCAAAATGCCCGAAGAGATGAGTAGCGGTAAGCGAGTTTTACACGAGGGAATGATACACTTACTGCCATTGAAATGAGATCTGTAAGTAGCACTAACAAACATCTAATTTCAGGAGCTGTACGAGATGGCGCTGGACATGTGGCCTTCGACTGGCATGGTCCATTCTCATTGGTTCAGAAGTCTACTTGGCCGGTTAGTAGAGATGTGCTCCTACTTGCAATTAGATCGAATGTCGGATGCTTGGATGGGGGACATGTGGATCCTGCTAATTGTCGACTCTTTTGACTTTTGGTATGCGTAGGGGGCTAGTTCAGGCAAGGAACGCCGGGCTGGCACCTAAGAGATAGTTAATTATTCAGGACTTGAGCTTATGATTATTTAACTCGACAAAGCACATCGGCTTCGAGTCGAACTAGGCGGACATTAGGTCCCAACAAATTTTATGGGGAATAGTGGATAAATATTTCTTATGTCCTTTATGGGCAGAGATTCTTTTTGTGAAACCCTTAAATACCTTCACTCGCTCAGCATAGTAATAGAAAAAAATTAGGATTTGCCTGCTCCATAATGTAATGAATATGTATATTGACTAGAACAATGATAATCGAATTTTTTTTAAAAGATGGAGATAAAACAGCACAGTTGCAGAAAAAGGTATTCGCTAGGACTAATACTGCTAGCACAGACTAACAGACATATCACTATGAGGGAATTCTCTTAAAAATATCGATCCAGCAATTTTCCCAGAACACTAGCTCCACCTTTTATTCACGGTCCCAAACACTTATTTGTTGGTGGGTTACCCCTCAGTCAGAGATGGTTTGCTCATCAGTGTTCGTTGAGAGAAAAGAGCTATCACACGCTACACACGTATTTTCATTGAGAGTGCGAGTGCGCGCCGGTAAGTCTCTTACACACAATGCCATCGCACGATCTCGGGCATCTCACACAGCTCGCTTCAGAACTGTGCACAGGCAAAATAAAATGATAAAATCAGTTCTCACACAAATGAAATAGACGAAGAAATGTGTACGCAGCTCGCACAGCTCTGCGTAGTTTACAGTTGTATGCACAGAGTTATGCACAGTGTTATGAGTGAGCAGAATTGAAATAAAGCACGTTTAAAGAGGCAACATTATTTGATATATTATATGACACGTAGAGATCTATATTGGTAATTGGCATCCACATCAAAGATTTTCTTCTTTAACAAAATAGTCAACACATTTTTTTTAATAGCGCGGAAACCCTGAGAACAAAAAAAAACAATACGAGACCGACAAAACACAAAATTTGACAAGAAGCTACGGCGAGTACCCAGCGGAAAAGGATCCTTCCAAGGGTCCCATCGTAGCTTTGCAGGAAGCTCATAATAATTTAAATTTATTTATTACTAATTGCTAGAAAAAATGCATTTATCAATTGTTTTTATTAAAAAATGTTAACCAATTATAGCTAAAGGAATAAGCTCGATTGGTGGTGAACGAAGTTTATATTAAAAATTCTCCTATTTTATTTTTTAAAATTAGTTTCAATTTTGCTTGGAAACGAGTGTGACATGTTATTTGCTTTAAATCAGTAGGAAGCTGGTTGAATAACTTAGGTCCGATGAAAGAAATGCGTCTTTGACCAAGGTTCGTGGATACTCTGGAGTATAATAAATGATTGGCTTGTCTGGTGCTGTGAGCTCGAATTCCTGTCGTAAATTCTAGATTATTATGAGCAATAGTATTATGCAAAGCATTGTGGGTGTACATTATTGTTTGGTAGTTAGTCAACCCAAGCAAAGGTAAAATGTTATGGGCATTATTATTGTATAACAAAATAGTAGGGTACATAAATGGTTTTTTATAAATAATTTTAAGACATCTGTTTTGAAGCGTTTGTAGCTTTTTCAGATTCGAAATACTGGCACGCCCCCACACAGATACAAGGTAGTTCAGCAATGAGTGGATGTGCGCATAATAAAATTTTAGAAGTACATGCTGGGGAACAAAAGAGCATACTTTACGCATAGCCCCACATAACGAGGCAACTTTTCTCTCTATAGATGTTATATGCTCAATCCAGCAGAGTGTGGGGTCTAAGTGAAGTCCTAAATATTTGAAGCAGTTAGTTTCCTGAATTACAGACTGTCCCATTCTTGGGTCTGGATGCACGCCTATAGCTCTTCTAGATGAACGAAACAGCATATATTTAGTTTTTGATAGGTTCAAGGAAAGAAGGTTTTCGTTGAAATACGTCGTTAGTGTTTTTAAATCCGATTCAATGTCGCGTAATATCCAGGCAGTTGTTGTTCGGGTAGAACAACGCGGTGTCATCCGCGAAAAGACGAGGAGTCCCTTTTAACCCGAGTCTACCTAGGTCATTGATATACAATAAAAATAACAGTGGCCCAATATTACTGCCTTGGGGCACTCCTATTTCTATTGGTCTATGAGAGCTACACGAGTCTCCAATAGATACGAATTGGTTCCTATGCGACAGATAGCTACTAATAATATGATTTGATAATCCTCTGATACCATAGCATTTTAACTTCTTAAGCAGGATTGAGTGATCCAGAGTATCGAATGCTTTTTTTAGGTCCTGAAAAAGGGCACCAACAATTCTTTTGCTATCAATTTGACTAATGATGGAATCAATTAGTTCGGTCATTGCAATTAAAGTGCTGCAGCCCTGTCTGAACCCATACTGGTAGTTGTAAATTATGTTGTGTTTGTTCAAAAACTCGAGTAGTCGAGTGATGAGCAATTTCTCAAGAATTTTATTGAAAACGCACAATGTTGAAATTGGTCTATAGTTGGAAGGTTGGTTTGGATCACCAGCTTTGAAAATTGGAATTACTCGGGCTATTTTTAAACAGTCTGGGTACCTGCCGGTTTGAATTATTAAATTAAAAGCTTTGGTTAGGATATTTGCAAAAGTGGTACAGTTACTCTTAAGAACACTAGCGGGGATCTTATCAGGACCACAACTGTTATTTTTTTCGAGGTCTTTAATCAAAAGGATCACTTCGTTTATGGTTGCAGGACGCAAGAAGATTGTTTCTTGGACGGGTTGTATATTTGTAATAGGATTTGAGTTGGGACTCGTGGGAATATTGTCAGACAAATTTTTGCCAATACTAGAGAAATATTCGTTGAAAACATTACATACTTCTTTAGTCTCAGTGACTCTGATATCATTGGAAATTAGGCTGATGGGAACATCCGACTTTGAACGACCAAAAATGGTATTAATATTTTTCCAAAGTTTTGAATGAGTTGTGTTGGATAGAAGGTTTTCAAAGTAGGCCTTTTTGCACCGCTTTTTCATTACATTAACTTTTTTAGTTATGTGTTGCAGAAGAGCTTTGAGGTTTTCATCATTGGGGTAATTTTTTACTCGTTTCAGATAATTACTTTTGATTTTAATCAGTGTCCACAAATCGAAATTGATCCAGGGGCAAAAAACGCCTTTACATTTAAAAGTTTTGGAGACCGTTCTAGTGTTTTCCGCAAGTAAAGAATTGTAGGTTGTGATGATATTTGTAAGACATACATCTACATCATCAATCAACTCGATGTTTTCTATGAAATTTTGGAAGTCGTTATTGAGTTTTTCATGATTGATTATTGATTTAGTCAAATTAACGGGTTCTCTTTTTACTGCAAGTTTATATGAAGATATAATTTGAACGTGATCACTAACTATGGTGTAAACCGTGTCGTTTCGTAAGCGAGCAGCATCCTCCAGTCTACAAACAACGCGATCAAGAATATTTGAACTAGCTGGGCGAGTCGGAAATGTGTTCGTACATATGAAACCATACGATTCCAGGAGAGTTTTATAACGTGAGACGACATTGTTATTCGATAGGTTAACCGGTATATTGAGATCTCCTACAATGAAACAGGGGCGCGAATTTGAAGCGGAAGCGAGAACACTTTCAAGCTTGGTAAGGAATTGACCAATATCGTAAGATGGAGGGCGATAAAAACAATGCACATCGAAATAATGTTGCATTATGCAGAGTTCGATGTGAGCATGATGAAAGCCGTTAACAACAGTGTTCAGCACTACTCTATGAGAAATATTCTTCCTGACGTAGATAGCTACTTCACCGTTCGATTGTTCTCTACAGGAAAAAAATCCCATTATAGCCCCTAATTTTAAAGATATCTTCATTGCCCGACTTGATCCACGTTTCCCCGATAACAAGCACATCAATTAATTTATTGCAACGATCCAATGTTTGCAAGATTTGATCAAATTTACAAAGCTCATTCATACCCCTTATATTCCATTGCAAAATATTCAGCGATTTATTATTATTCATTGAAACACTCGCATTATAACTGTCTATATCATCGTGAAAGAAATTTTCTATATAAGCCATTGAAATGAAATGTAAATTATATGTAAAAGAGCAAAATGTTATAAAAGCAAGAAGCACTATTCCCTCGGGATATTGTTTGTTCGTTTTCTTTTGGGTGATGGAGAAATATTCGCAGGTAGCGAGTCTGCAGCGTCAGAAGAACCATTTGAGTATAGGCTAGTTATGCGGTTTAGATCATTCCGGTTATTTTGCTAAATCTTCATGAAAAATTAATCAGCACTTTCCCCTAACAATGATAACTGCTTTGCGTTTACATCACACAAATTACAACATGCAACTTTAACAAGTTTTCCACTTCCGTTATCAATCTGCTTTCTCGAAAAAGAAGTTCTCAACCACACTTTCTGGCAGGAGCGGATCCAGAAAAAAATTTCGAGGGGGGGTCCGAAATTTTGATTTTTGAATGAACATTGTACAATACGTTATGTGTAACAACCTCATTTAATGAAAACCAGTTTTGGTGGTCAAATTTGGTTTGCAATGATTTTAAGTTTGAAACTAATATAAAATCGAAACTCATATTCAAAATTTCTCACCAAGTTGAAAATTTTCGGAGGGGGTCCCTCTAGGGTTCGTCGCGGTGCGGATGTGGGCGGTAAATGGATTGTCCGCACCGCAACCGCAAAAAAATTATAAAACCGCACCGCTTACCGCAACCGCAATTTATTTACCGCACCGCACCGCGCGGTAATGCGTAAATGCGGTAAAATTTTTATATTTTTAAAAATAGTGTTGAAAAATTGTACATACCATATATAATAAAATGTTATTCTTATTCACACGAAAATTTAACTTTAAGAGACTCCTCAGAATGTAATGTTTATGAAAAAAATCAACTTTTGTATTTTCTATTAATAAAATTCCGTACATTTTAAGGCAAACATTATACATTCAAAAACGTTCTACTGCAGTAATAGGAAAACTTTTATTTTATCAACCCTTCAGTTAATTGAAAAATGTGGAATAAAAATGTAATAAGAAATGAAGTTGCATATTTTTTTTTAAATATTTTCAATGTTTTTGACATATGAAAATGAAACGGATGATTTTCACATTTACGTAGTAAAAACCACCTTTCATTCTTAAAGGAATCTTACCAAAAAAATAAAGTCGAAATACCAGTACTTCTATATAGTACCGCATATATTCCAATACAGTGAAATAAAAACATATTGTATTTCATCAATAAGAACGACGCCATATTTGACGAAATTAAAATGCTCTATACATTACATCTAAGCAGGAGTCCGGTTTCAACCGGTACAGAATTATTGAGCATTAGAAAAACTGCAAAAAATGTATGGTTTTTAAAAATAGGGGGTTTTACGGACAAAATATCCCAAAACTCTAACTTCCGCATTCTTCAAGAAACAGATGTATTATCATTCAAAAACTAGGATTGCTCCCTTCAAAAATGTACGAAGTGTAATTTTCTAAAGGCTAGTTCGAAAGTTCTAGCATTTAATGTATTTTCCTATAATTTTTTCCCAAAGAGCCAATGGCAAAAACTTCAATTGAAGTGAACCGGAGTCAAACTATGTGGTATTTGTGGCTTCATAAAAGCTACAAAATAGTCTTAACTGAAAAATATTAGGACTTAATTTGGTAGAAAATTATAGTAAATTTGAATGAAAGTACGCAAAAAAAGTTATGTAGCATACTTTTTGAGAAAGAGTCCAATAAAATTGACTGCAGAATATTCACATTGAATTTACACAGCAATCAAAGAAGATAGTAATACGATGTTGATGAACGAATGATAGAATAATCATCCTAATTTGGATCCCTCCTTATTTTGGACGCTTTCATACATTTGTATCCTTTACTGCCAATTACTCCAAATTCGTATGGTTTGATGAAGAGGGTTGTGTTTAAGTCCTAGCATAATTAGTTCATCTCTAATTCCATTAAATTAGTCAAAATTCACAGCTGAAAAATTGATATCGAAAACGATTCATAATTTCACGATTTCCAACAGAAATCGGGAGAAGTGATGCACTTTTAAATAGGATTTAAGAGTACAAATTTATTATTTTAAATGATCTAATAATTTTGTCCCTATTGGGTTCTTGAATTTTATGTATTTGAAATGGTTAGTTTGTGAAGTTTTACTTAGAAGTATAAAATAACTAGTCCAAAATATGTCGTAAAAATAATAGCGCCAAATATTTCGGACACAGCTAGATTTTCTTTCGTTATAGCAGTCTGTTTATCAATTTAGAATAATCAAAATTATTACTTTATCAATTTTTTTGCGGTGCGGTTGCGGTAAAACCGCGCGGTAAAAGCTCTTTCCCGCACCGCATCTGCGGGAAAAAGTGTCTCACCGCACCGCAGATTTCGCGGTGCGGGTGCGGTAAATACCGCGCGGTTGCGGTAATTACCGCAACCGCGACGAGCCCTAGGTCCCTCTGGATCCGCCACTGCTTTCTGCTAACATGCTCTTCGCCATTTTCACATCAGACAAAACGCACGCATTTACCTGATTGCTGCTGTTTACTCGATGAGATCAGTTTGCATTGAAAACAGAAGAGTTCAGCTGACTGTGCGCAGAAAACTGTGCACAGAGAAGTTTCCATGAGCACGCAGAGCATGCTGCTGTGCTTTCGCATATTTACGAAAGATAAGCTATAGAGAACATCTCACAGTACAGCAGCACTCATAGAAGATTTTCTACCGCTCACACAATATTGCCCTCGCGCAGTATTATCCGGTTTGTAAATGAGTGGGCTTCGCAGTGGTAGAAGTGAGAAACAGAGCTGCGCGCACAATTTATGGAAGATGTGCGAGAGTGCGCATATATGATGTGCGCCATGCCATCTCTGCCCCTCAGGCTTGCGAACAATTTTTCACTAGTGGTTGTAGCCCCTGACTGCTCAGGGTATAGAATCTAAATTTGGGAAAGGTCAATAAGGGCTTGTAAACCTTTTCACCAGTAGGTACGCACCAGAAGAGTAATTACTCATCAAGCGGGAGCTCACACACGCTTACCCCGTTAATAGAAATCAATCCTAAAGAGAACTGCCAACCAAATCTCATAACTAAGGATGCTCAAAAGCTGTGCTTTTCGATGTTTTCTGAACGACAACCAGGGCGAGGCCTTAAGACTCCTTTCGAGTCCGGAATTAGCGAACAAGAGACACGTGTAACAAGTACGATAAAAATGGCTACTATTTGTAAGAGACCTACTACACTTTCATGCTTTTACAATTTATTACGACTACAGGGCCATTTAACACTGACGTCACAGGCTATACTTGCGGTATCATGTTTAACCGGGTTCCGTTGAAGGCTCCGTCTACCGATTCCTCGGCCCACTGTGTCGAAAACTGGTGTAAACTGGCATCATGGAAATCCGCCGACTGGTCGTTACTGCTACCACTGCTTACTGTTCGCCTTCTCTGCGCCGGCTCGGCACGTCGCCTGCGGAATGAGGCCACCACGATATGGTGTGCTAGTAGATGCGTCGGCTGGTAGTTTCGCTGCTCGCCTTCGCTGTGCCTTCTCGGCTAATCACCTGCGGACTGAAGACCTTACGATATGGTGCGTTAATCGGCTTCTCCACTGGTATGCTCAATGTTTGCCTTCGCTGCGCCGGCTAATTCGGACGCAGTAGCTTTCCTGTAATTTTCTGTTCGGGACCTTTCGGATGAAGCAAGCTGGAGTGAAGTGATCGGGAAGTGCTTTTATTCTCCTCTTGACCGTCGGGTCACGTGTAGCTGACCTGAGAAAGAGGTGGTGTCTGGAAATGGTTCCAGACCCGACAAAAAAAGGTCCGCTGGACCTATCCAGCGTGATTAGCACATGTGACGTCAATCATATATTTCCCTATGACCCCGTACTATCTATATTAGCTTAATTACCTTTATCTATACTATCTATAATTTTTACCACATATTTTACTCGTTTAACGCTAAGAGAAAATTGTTTTAATTATTTACGCCGAACATTTTAGATTAAATTTTATAATTTATGTTTATAACTACTTTTCTATACCTTACTAATCTTTACCACTAGCGCACTATCTTTTCTTCTTCCGCGCTCCTTTCTAACTATCTCCTACAGTGTCGTAACCACTTCACATCGCACAACTTTACTTCAATTTCACCGAAATATTTAACTACCGACGCGCACTTCTACTCCCTTGCGTTGTCCAGAACAGAAAAGAAAGAAAAAAGCGATACGCCGAGCTAATATGCGAATGTTGTGAGAAGGAGGCCGAAACGAAGCCGAATCGTCCCGAATTGTGACATTTCTCCCGTTTGGCTGGCACCCCTCTTTCCCGTTGACCTACCCAACCTCGAAATCGGGAGTGTTTTTTTTCCCAGCTCAAACCACTGTAAATAAAGACCAACCGTAGTGAGTACCTGACTGGCTACGGGTAGTCCCTCTAGGTGTGGGTGAGTTCCTTACACTCGTTTGGCATACATGGGATAAAAGGGGTAAAACGCATCTTGTGGCAAAGTCATCAAGACCACAAACTGGAACCACGGGTTACATGGTCTATCCCCTATATGCTTGTTCATATGTCAGTGGCGCCATGATTTCAAAAGCGGCCACAGTCCCAACCAGACTTCCCATGAACATCGGCAATTATGTACCTATGTGCAAAATTTCGTGCACGCTTTCAACATCAAACATGCTTCGTCTCGTCGGAGATTTTCCCGGCGGCGGAATTTCTCCCGAAAGCCGATTGTGGTTCCACGGTGGCGTTCTAGTCAATGAGGCTACTTTGTTGGTCCCTACGCCACTTCCTCTGCAGTTCGGAGAGTCTACTCGTAACCAATCTGTTAACAGCATCCCAGATATGCTCGGCATTCGAAGACCACGTATTCCGGTGTCTCTTGCGCGTTCACACCCTCGAGGCAAAGGGGTGACGAAGCGTCTCCAAACCGATGTAGGTATTTCTGGAAGCATCCATACCCGGACAAAAACTTCTTCAAATTGAAGTTCACCTTTTTATGCTTCCTATGTACCCAAGCAGACACATTTGTGATTAGTCGTTATCTCACTCTTGCTGCCACTTAGCCAACAAGTCCGCTCGGACCAGTCTCCTTGCATTACGTGCATTTCTTCGCTGGTAGCATTCCACGTCCTCAGCCAGAGTGATGCAGATGGGGATCATCCTGGCAATTACGCATACCTCCTCCGACGATATCGTTCTGTACGCACTCGCGACACGAACTACGTGCTTATCAACTTCGTCCGGTTCCACTTCGAGTTCAGCGCAGCAGCCCTGGCCGGTACGCCATACCTCAGTATTGAGGATGAAACACCCGCCAGGAGACGTCTTGCTTCTTGCTCCTCCGTGATTCGGCATGATCCTTGCCAATGCGTTAGTTGCCCTCGCAGCCTTCTCACATACATAGTCGACATGGCTGTTGAAATTGAACCGATCGTCGAGCAACACCCAGGTGCTTCAGCGCACACATCGATTGGATGGATTGTCCCTCGACGCTGATCTTGACACGCTGGACTTTTTTTACGATTGCTGAACAGCACTACCTCGGTCTTGTGGTGAGCCAGCGGCAGTTTGACATTAGCCATCCAGGTTTCCACGGTGCCTATTGTCTCTGCCGTGAACATCTCTACCTCCTCAAGGGTCTCGCCCGTTATTGTTAGGACAACACCATCCATTGTACATTATATACCAGAGCGTTGGGCCGAGTATGGAGCCCTGAGGTACTTCCGCCGTGACCCTAATCGGCCTCTGTACCATGTTCGTTTCGTAGACCAGTACTCGGTTCTGGAAGTAACTTTTCAGAACCTTGCACAGATAGTCTGGAACCCGCATCCTGTGCAGCGCTACGGCGATCGCCCCCAGCTAGCACTGTTGAACGCGTTTTTAACGTCTATCGTTACTGCGCACAGTGATGCCGCGATGGCAAAAACCCCCAAAAAGTTTTTATTTAATTCATATGCCATATTATTTTTTCCCAATTCTACGGCACTTCAGACATCATACTTCCAATTTTCTTGATTATCGTATGACAAATAAGCTCTCCAGAGCATTTTAAACTAGGGGTGTTGAAATATGTTTTTCATTCCTTTCATGGAAAACATATGGCGCTATAATGCAATAATACAACTAGGTTTTTAAATAGGAAGGAAAAGGCAGAAACGGATCACTCCAACTTTAATTTGTGGCAATTTTTGTGTACTTTAAGGAAATCTTAGTGCGATCTTGCGCAAATCTGCGACAAAAGAGTTATGATTAATTTTTTTCACCGTTGACTGTAGAAACTACGCAAGGGCTAGGTATCAAGTGGTATGAAGTTGATAATCGCAAACAAATTTTTTTTTGATTTCCAGAAAATAATCCAAGCTGATCTCAAATTTTGATGTCTTATTTTGATTATTAAGAACTATTGTGAAATAAACCGTCCAATGTTAAAAGTGATATTTTGAACATTTTGCACTTGGCCCATAACAGTACTTCTCACATTAACCAGGCCAACTAACGAATAAAATGGGTTTTTTGTATCGACAATGTTCAATTTATATTAAACCTTATTAATATGTTGGTTTCCACCCTAGAATCTTTTTTTTCGTTCAAATGTTTTTTTTCAAGACATAGTTTTTAAAATGGCGTATCAAAACAATTTAAGAACATTGTGAATTATAAAAGAAAGTTTGATCGAAATGACGAATGAGTAAATATCATTGCATAGTAAGTGGTAATTAGTGACAAAATACACCGAAAAAACACCATTTATTGCACCTAGCAGTGAGAATGAATGAAGTGAATAAAATGAACAATAAAATGTAATGAATTACATGAATATAATGAACGAAATAAAAGAATAGATTAAAATAAATAAATTGTATTAAATGAATAAAATGAACAAATTCTGGTTGGGCGATTTCAAAAAATATTTTTTTTGTTTTACATATTTGTAATCTATACCTATATAATATCTATAAATGTATGGAATATCTATCACCCTGGCAAAATCGATTAAATCGTAAGTTTCAATAATAATATTCTATTTAAACTTTTATTTTATTATGCGTTTTCTATAAAGTCGTGTTTTCGTTTGTGTAGGCATGTTCCGTTCTAAAATTTTTAGTATATCGTGTGTTTACGAGTTTTGATTTAAAAAGTGTTACTATGGCCAGCTATTTGGGATTCTAGGTAAAAAAAACAGTTATTTTTTTTGATCAGCGAAATAAAAAAAACCGCAATAAATACATCCTGGAAAACGATGCTCGAAATTCGACCTCGACCTCACGGCTAGAAGACAGGGAAATGAATAACATATAAATATAAGAAGTAGAACCAACCAAATGAATTTATGAATAAAATTTATATAACAAATAAAATGAATTAATCGAATAAAATAATTAAAGTAAAAAGAACTAATGATATGAATTAAGCAAATAAAATTAGCAATATGAACAAAATGAATAATATGAGGAAATTTAATAAAATTAATTAAATAAAACAAGGAAATTACATCAAAATAAATTAAAAAGAATAACACAAATAAATAAAATGATGGAAAAAATTAAAGAACAATTTAAATAAACAATGAAAATATAAACAAAATGATTAAAATGAATTCATAAGTGATAGGAATAAAAATGATTACATGAATAAATTTCATAAAAACCAATAAATTTAAACATCATATAAAATTTCTGTTCTTGATCAAACAATTCAAATTAATAAAATACAAAAATGAATTTAATAAACAAAATGAGCAAAAATAACAAATAAAATTAGCAAATCATCAAAGTACATAGAATAAAATATAGTAAAGAATAAAGTCAAAGATAAATGCCTATATTATATGTATAATCAATAAAAAAAGAAAAACCAAAGATAAATTTTTGCCTTTCTCATATAGAAAGGTTATGCAATCACTCTGAAAAACGTCAACCTAATCCCGGCCCGGAGGGCCGAGTGTCATATCCCATTCGACTCAGTTCGTCGAGATCGGAAAAAGTCTGTATGTGTGTGTGTATGTATGTATGTGTGTGTGTATGTGTGTGTGTGTATGTATGTGCGTATGTGTCAAATAATGTCACTCATTTTTCTCAGAGATGGCTGGACCGATTTGCCCAAACTTAGTCTCAAATGAAAGGTGCAACCTTCCCATCGGCTGCTATTGAATTTTGGATCGATCGGAATTCTGGTTCCGGAATTACGGGTTTCAGAGTGCGGCCACACAGAAATTTCTCATATAAACTATAGGAAAAATTAAAAACTGAATTTTTATTTTTGATGCTAAATGTGTTCAAGGTGCATGAAACGTCGAGATTTGATGTAAACTCGAAAAAAAAATTTGACTACGATTCACTTTTTTGGATTTTGGCACATTTTTGCCTTTCTCATATAGAAAGGTTATGCAATCACTCTGAAAAACGTCAACCTAATCCCGGCCCGGAGGGCCGAGTGTCATATCCCATTCGACTCAGTTCGTCGAGATCGGAAAAAGTCTGTATGTGTGTGTGTATGTATGTATGTGTGTGTGTATGTGTGTGTGTGTATGTATGTGCGTATGTGTCAAATAATGTCACTCATTTTTCTCAGAGATGGCTGGACCGATTTGCCCAAACTTAGTCTCAAATGAAAGGTGCAACCTTCCCATCGGCTGCTATTGAATTTTGGATCGATCGGAATTCTGGTTCCGGAATTACGGGTTTCAGAGTGCGGCCACACAGAAATTTCTCATATAAACTATAGGAAAAATTAAAAACTGAATTTTTATTTTTGATGCTAAATGTGTTCAAGGTGCATGAAACGTCGAGATTTGATGTAAACTCGAAAAAAAAATTTGACTACGATTCACTTTTTTGGATTTTGGCACATTTTTGCCTTTCTCATATAGAAAGGTTATGCAATCACTCTGAAAAACGTCAACCTAATCCCGGCCCGGAGGGCCGAGTGTCATATCCCATTCGACTCAGTTCGTCGAGATCGGAAAAAGTCTGTATGTGTGTGTGTATGTATGTATGTGTGTGTATGTGTGTGTGTGTGTATGTATGTGCGTATGTGTCAAATAATGTCACTCATTTTTCTCAGAGATGGCTGGACCGATTTGCCCAAACTTAGTCTCAAATGAAAGGTGCAACCTTCCCATCGGCTGCTATTGAATTTTGGATCGATCGGAATTCTGGTTCCGGAATTACGGGTTTCAGAGTGCGGCCACACAGAAATTTCTCATATAAACTATAGGAAAAATTAAAAACTGAATTTTTATTTTTGATGCTAAATGTGTTCAAGGTGCATGAAACGTCGAGATTTGATGTAAACTCGAAAAAAAAAATTTGACTACGATTCACTTTTTTGGATTTTGGCACATTTTTGCCTTTCTCATATAGAAAGGTTATGCAATCACTCTGAAAAACGTCAACCTAATCCCGGCCCGGAGGGCCGAGTGTCATATCCCATTCGACTCAGTTCGTCGAGATCGGAAAAAGTCTGTATGTGTGTGTGTATGTATGTATGTGTGTGTGTATGTGTGTGTGTGTGTGTGTATGTATGTGCGTATGTGTCAAATAATGTCACTCATTTTTCTCAGAGATGGCTGGACCGATTTGCCCAAACTTAGTCTCAAATGAAAGGTGCAACCTTCCCATCGGCTGCTATTGAATTTTGGATCGATCGGAATTCTGGTTCCGGAATTACGGGTTTCAGAGTGCGGCCACACAGAAATTTCTCATATAAACTATAGGAAAAATTAAAAACTGAATTTTTATTTTTGATGCTAAATGTGTTCAAGGTGCATGAAACGTCGAGATTTGATGTAAACTCGAAAAAAAAATTTGACTACGATTCACTTTTTTGGATTTTGGCACATTTTTGCCTTTCTCATATAGAAAGGTTATGCAATCACTCTGAAAAACGTCAACCTAATCCCGGCCCGGAGGGCCGAGTGTCATATCCCATTCGACTCAGTTCGTCGAGATCGGAAAAAGTCTGTATGTGTGTGTGTATGTATGTATGTGTGTGTATGTGTGTGTGTGTGTATGTATGTGCGTATGTGTCAAATAATGTCACTCATTTTTCTCAGAGATGGCTGGACCGATTTGCCCAAACTTAGTCTCAAATGAAAGGTGCAACCTTCCCATCGGCTGCTATTGAATTTTGGATCGATCGGAATTCTGGTTCCGGAATTACGGGTTTCAGAGTGCGGCCACACAGAAATTTCTCATATAAACTATAGGAAAAATTAAAAACTGAATTTTTATTTTTGATGCTAAATGTGTTCAAGGTGCATGAAACGTCGAGATTTGATGTAAACTCGAAAAAAAAAATTTGACTACGATTCACTTTTTTGGATTTTGGCACATTTTTGCCTTTCTCATATAGAAAGGTTATGCAATCACTCTGAAAAACGTCAACCTAATCCCGGCCCGGAGGGCCGAGTGTCATATCCCATTCGACTCAGTTCGTCGAGATCGGAAAAAGTCTGTATGTGTGTGTGTGTGTATGTATGTGTGTGTGTATGTGTGTGTGTATGTATGTGCGTATGTGTCAAATAATGTCACTCATTTTTCTCAGAGATGGCTGGACCGATTTGCCCAAACTTAGTCTCAAATGAAAGGTGCAACCTTCCCATCGGCTGCTATTGAATTTTGGATCGATCGGAATTCTGGTTCCGGAATTACGGGTTTCAGAGTGCGGCCACACAGAAATTTCTCATATAAACTATAGGAAAAATTAAAAACTGAATTTTTATTTTTGATGCTAAATGTGTTCAAGGTGCATGAAACGTCGAGATTTGATGTAAACTCGAAAAAAAAATTTGACTACGATTCACTTTTTTGGATTTTGGCACATTTTTGCCTTTCTCATATAGAAAGGTTATGCAATCACTCTGAAAAACGTCAACCTAATCCCGGCCCGGAGGGCCGAGTGTCATATCCCATTCGACTCAGTTCGTCGAGATCGGAAAAAGTCTGTATGTGTGTGTGTATGTATGTATGTGTGTGTGTATGTGTGTGTGTGTATGTATGTGCGTATGTGTCAAATAATGTCACTCATTTTTCTCAGAGATGGCTGGACCGATTTGCCCAAACTTAGTCTCAAATGAAAGGTGCAACCTTCCCATCGGCTGCTATTGAATTTTGGATCGATCGGAATTCTGGTTCCGGAATTACGGGTTTCAGAGTGCGGCCACACAGAAATTTCTCATATAAACTATAGGAAAAATTAAAAACTGAATTTTTATTTTTGATGCTAAATGTGTTCAAGGTGCATGAAACGTCGAGATTTGATGTAAACTCGAAAAAAAAATTTGACTGCGATTCACTTTTTTGGATTTTGGCACATTTTTGCCTTTCTCATATAGAAAGGTTATGCAATCACTCTGAAAAACGTCAACCTAATCCCGGCCCGGAGGGCCGAGTGTCATATCCCATTCGACTCAGTTCGTCGAGATCGGAAAAAGTCTGTATGTGTGTGTGTATGTATGTATGTGTGTGTATGTGTGTGTGTGTATGTATGTGCGTATGTGTCAAATAATGTCACTCATTTTTCTCAGAGATGGCTGGACCGATTTGCCCAAACTTAGTCTCAAATGAAAGGTGCAACCTTCCCATCGGCTGCTATTGAATTTTGGATCGATCGGAATTCTGGTTCCGGAATTACGGGTTTCAGAGTGCGGCCACACAGAAATTTCTCATATAAACTATAGGAAAAATTAAAAACTGAATTTTTATTTTTGATGCTAAATGTGTTCAAGGTGCATGAAACGTCGAGATTTGATGTAAACTCGAAAAAAAAATTTGACTACGATTCACTTTTTTGGATTTTGGCACATTTTTGCCTTTCTCATATAGAAAGGTTATGCAATCACTCTGAAAAACGTCAACCTAATCCCGGCCCGGAGGGCCGAGTGTCATATCCCATTCGACTCAGTTCGTCGAGATCGGAAAAAGTCTGTATGTGTGTGTGTGTGTGTATGTATGTGTGTGTGTATGTGTGTGTGTGTATGTATGTGCGTATGTGTCAAATAATGTCACTCATTTTTCTCAGAGATGGCTGGACCGATTTGCCCAAACTTAGTCTCAAATGAAAGGTGCAACCTTCCCATCGGCTGCTATTGAATTTTGGATCGATCGGAATTCTGGTTCCGGAATTACGGGTTTCAGAGTGCGGCCACACAGAAATTTCTCATATAAACTATAGGAAAAATTAAAAACTGAATTTTTATTTTTGATGCTAAATGTGTTCAAGGTGCATGAAACGTCGAGATTTGATGTAAACTCGAAAAAAAAATTTGACTACGATTCACTTTTTTGGATTTTGGCACATTTTTGCCTTTCTCATATAGAAAGGTTATGCAATCACTCTGAAAAACGTCAACCTAATCCCGGCCCGGAGGGCCGAGTGTCATATCCCATTCGACTCAGTTCGTCGAGATCGGAAAAAGTCTGTATGTGTGTGTGTATGTATGTATGTGTGTGTGTATGTGTGTGTGTATGTATGTGCGTATGTGTCAAATAATGTCACTCATTTTTCTCAGAGATGGCTGGACCGATTTGCCCAAACTTAGTCTCAAATGAAAGGTGCAACCTTCCCATCGGCTGCTATTGAATTTTGGATCGATCGGAATTCTGGTTCCGGAATTACGGGTTTCAGAGTGCGGCCACACAGAAATTTCTCATATAAACTATAGGAAAAATTAAAAACTGAATTTTTATTTTTGATGCTAAATGTGTTCAAGGTGCATGAAACGTCGAGATTTGATGTAAACTCGAAAAAAAAATTTGACTACGATTCACTTTTTTGGATTTTGGCACATTTTTGCCTTTCTCATATAGAAAGGTTATGCAATCACTCTGAAAAACGTCAACCTAATCCCGGCCCGGAGGGCCGAGTGTCATATCCCATTCGACTCAGTTCGTCGAGATCGGAAAAAGTCTGTATGTGTGTGTGTGTGTGTATGTATGTGTGTGTGTATGTGTGTGTGTGTGTATGTATGTGCGTATGTGTCAAATAATGTCACTCATTTTTCTCAGAGATGGCTGGACCGATTTGCCCAAACTTAGTCTCAAATGAAAGGTGCAACCTTCCCATCGGCTGCTATTGAATTTTGGATCGATCGGAATTCTGGTTCCGGAATTACGGGTTTCAGAGTGCGGCCACACAGAAATTTCTCATATAAACTATAGGAAAAATTAAAAACTGAATTTTTATTTTTGATGCTAAATGTGTTCAAGGTGCATGAAACGTCGAGATTTGATGTAAACTCGAAAAAAAAATTTGACTACGATTCACTTTTTTGGATTTTGGCACATTTTTGCCTTTCTCATATAGAAAGGTTATGCAATCACTCTGAAAAACGTCAACCTAATCCCGGCCCGGAGGGCCGAGTGTCATATCCCATTCGACTCAGTTCGTCGAGATCGGAAAAAGTCTGTATGTGTGTGTGTGTATGTATGTGTGTGTGTATGTGTGTGTGTGTGTATGTATGTGCGTATGTGTCAAATAATGTCACTCATTTTTCTCAGAGATGGCTGGACCGATTTGCCCAAACTTAGTCTCAAATGAAAGGTGCAACCTTCCCATCGGCTGCTATTGAATTTTGGATCGATCGGAATTCTGGTTCCGGAATTACGGGTTTCAGAGTGCGGCCACACAGAAATTTCTCATATAAACTATAGGAAAAATTAAAAACTGAATTTTTATTTTTGATGCTAAATGTGTTCAAGGTGCATGAAACGTCGAGATTTGATGTAAACTCGAAAAAAAAATTTGACTACGATTCACTTTTTTGGATTTTGGCACATTTTTGCCTTTCTCATATAGAAAGGTTATGCAATCACTCTGAAAAACGTCAACCTAATCCCGGCCCGGAGGGCCGAGTGTCATATCCCATTCGACTCAGTTCGTCGAGATCGGAAAAAGTCTGTATGTGTGTGTGTGTGTATGTATGTGTGTGTGTATGTGTGTGTGTGTGTATGTATGTGCGTATGTGTCAAATAATGTCACTCATTTTTCTCAGAGATGGCTGGACCGATTTGCCCAAACTTAGTCTCAAATGAAAGGTGCAACCTTCCCATCGGCTGCTATTGAATTTTGGATCGATCGGAATTCTGGTTCCGGAATTACGGGTTTCAGAGTGCGGCCACACAGAAATTTCTCATATAAACTATAGGAAAAATTAAAAACTGAATTTTTATTTTTGATGCTAAATGTGTTCAAGGTGCATGAAACGTCGAGATTTGATGTAAACTCGAAAAAAAAATTTGACTACGATTCACTTTTTTGGATTTTGGCACATTTTTGCCTTTCTCATATAGAAAGGTTATGCAATCACTCTGAAAAACGTCAACCTAATCCCGGCCAAATTTTTTTTTCAACTCGTTTAGGGTTTCTGGATTTTAACAGGAGCGTAGTTGATGGTTTACGGAGAGGGGTTACACCCCCCTCTACTGTTCGCGCCCCTCCTTTAAAAATCTCCTTAAATCACCCCTCAGACCACCACCCCATCCAGCCCTCATACCCCTCCCTTTCAACCCCATCATCTTTAAACCACCACTATATCACAAAGCATACCAATTTAAGCTGGGAAGTCGTTCGTTCATGGGACTTTCGCCCTCCTCACATACCCACCCCCGCATGACAAAATGAGTTAGCAAGCAGATAACATTGATCTAATGCTGATTAGGCTAATGAAGTATGATATTTTTTGTTTCAAGTGTTTCACCGTCGACACGTAGCTCATCAAGTTCGTGGCTGGCATGCCATTGTGTAAAGGTGCAAAGTGTACTAAGAATGTAATGGACATTTCCACAATTATGTTGAACATAAAAAGCCTCCGTGCCATAGTTTAGAGAAATGAAAAAGGCACAATTGCACCTCTAGGTGGATTAAAACAGGTTTTTTGTCATAGTTTCAACAATCTCTAAATATGAGCAATAGGGCTACTTTTGACGAATTTCGCGCCAACTCGAACAAATGTTGGCAGCACCCTCTCAGATTTTAATGAAACTTACTGTACATGAAAACTTTGTCACAAAAAGCCACTTTGCATACTTTGTTTTTCCAAAAATGATCTAGACTGTCTTTTGAAAAGGGCCAAACTTTCTTTACCAACTTTATTTCAAATGGCTATAGTCTAAAAATGACAAGTCCTAAAAAAATGTTGTAGGAGTGATTTTCATAAAATTAGTCAAATTTTTGAATAAAAATATTGAAAAAATTCTTCGTTGACTCCTACACTGAAAAAAATCGATTTTAAAAATTTAAAGTCGATTTACAAAAATACCCATTTTTGATTTGGATGAAATTTATTTGAAAAGTAATTTGAATAAAAATTTTCCTTGTCCAAACTAAACTGACTTTTTTCAGTGCATTTTTATCGAAAATTAAACCAATGAAAGTCATAATCATCTCAGATTCCATTTTCCCAGATGCTAGTTGCCTGATACATGCAAAAAGTATCAGTAACGAACTTGGTATATATTCATAACAAACTTGAATAAAGACTGGAAGGCTGGAGATTGGAAGATCGGAAGACTGGAAGATTGGAAGACTGGAAGATTGGAAGACTGGAAGACTGGAAGACTGGAAGACTAGAAGACTAGAAGACTAGAAGACTAGAAGACTGGAAGACATGAAGACTGCAGTTCATTTGTTCCTCTCAAAACTACTAAATTTCTAAAATTTATTTTATGTCTGATGGAGCAGTAGCACAATACAAAAATAAGAAAAACTTCGCAAGCTTGTGTAGATTCCAATCAAAGTATGAGTTAAGCGCAGAATGGCATTTTGTTGCAGCATCCCATGGAAAAGAACCCTGTGATGCTATTGGTGGTACTCTCAAGCGAATGGCAAAAACATCCAGTCTTGCTCGCGACTATGGAAATACCATAACAACTCCCCGAGAGTTATATAACTGAGCAGTTGAACAAACTGATAAAAATATCACAAAATTAATGTTCTGCTACATATTCACAACAAAATGTCAAAAGAATTCGAAGAGCTGTATAATAACTCCAAAACAATATCTGGTACTCAAAAATTCCACAGTTTTGTGCCTATTCCTAATGGCGAAGTAGAAAAGGTTTTCTAATTCAAAAGATGAACCAAAAAAATTTTCCTTGTATAAAAGTAGTACAAAATAGCATGCTTGAAGATAATTATAAGACAAATGTTATATATAATATTCAATACATAATGTTGTGGTGGTTTTTTTCTTTCTCCGATTCTTCCTCAGCACTAAACAAGAAAATAAAGAAGTAATAATGAAATATTCGTTTAATGACGTAAACTCTTTTTAATGGGATTCTTGATTAAGGAGTTACATACCTTTTAATGATAAAAATGTCAAGAAAATTTGAATTTATGTAAATGAATAAAGCAATTATTTCATTACATCAAACTTATAATATTTTGGTAGTACACTTTTCAGTGAAATAAACAAGCATACGTTTATAAAAATATTTTGATAATTGGTGGAGTTATGGCTTTTCCCGAAAACCGTTTTTATTTAAGAGGTTTGCGGTGATCACGATTGAAGACCAATAGATCATCTAAAATCCCAAAACTCAAAAAATTCCATTAGTATATGAGTATTCCCCGTACCTTTACGATTAGTTGAATAAAAAATAACTTTTTCCTGCATTCGAGAACGTTTTTAGTAAAAAACGCTGTTTTAAGCTCTAAAAATTGTATTAAAAAATTCTTATCCACGAAACAAAAATTTATGAATGAATAAAGAATCGTTAAGGTACGCGAAAAATTTATTACGATCAATTGAAAAAATAAGAAAATTGATTCAGTAGTTTTTCGACAATCGTGATCGCGAAAAAACCATTTTTAGTAAAACTACATTTCGAGATAATCGAGTTTAAAATTTCAAATTACCACTGCTCTTGGTAGACGAAGCGCGCTTGGAACCACTGTAACTTTCGATCTATTTCTCGGATCTCTATAAAAATATGGGAAAACATTCTCAAGGAGTTGTACTTTCAGATAAAGTAATAAAAAAAATTCGATCTTATGAAAAATGAAAATGTACTTAACCCCTAAATAAAAATATGCTTTGTTGCTAAATTAGACAACATCTTCTCACAAACCAAGTTTTATTGGAGTCTGAGATGATTATGGCTTTCATTGATTTAGTTTTAGATAAAAATATAGTGAAGAAAAAAATCAGTTTGGTCAAGGAAAAGTTTTTTTTATTAACTTTTTTCTTTAAAAGTGACAAACTTGAATTTTTGACTGTAAGTAGGGAACATAATTACCTATCTTGGAACAAAATTTCATCCAAATAAAAAATGGGTTTTTATTTGAAAACCGACTTTAAATTTTTAAAATCGATTTTTTTCAGTGTAGGAGCCAATGAAGAATTTTTTCAATCTTTTTATTTCTTATTTGACTAATTTTGTGAAAATCACTTATTTAACATTTTATTGTAGGACTTGTCATTTTTAGACTATAGCCGTTTGAAAAAAATTGGTAAAAAAAGTTTTTTCAAAATACAGTCTAGATCATTTTTGGAAAAACAAAGTATGCAAAGTGGCTTTTTGTGACAAAGTCTTTATGTACAGAAAATTTCATTAAAATCTGAGAGGATGCTGCCAACTCTGAATACGATTTAGCGCAAAATTCGTCTTTTTGAAAGTTTGTTTACAAGTTTTTGGAAAAGTGGTTACATAAAGTACCAAAAAGCCTGCCGGTACTTCCATTCCATTCTTCTCCACATTCTTATTTTTATTTTATTTTATAATTTCATAGTTTGTTTATAATTTAATCATTTAAACTTGTCATTTACAAAAATAGCTCAATTATGCGTTTAATCCTAAACTAGCATTTTCTATTTGTTATTCCTATACAATAATTGAATCCAGAGGAAAATATCAATCGCATGAATGGCAGAGATACATTGTCCTTTCATTAAGTACATTTCGGCACTTTTTGGGTAACACTATTAGGAGTCTGTACAGAAATGGGATTAATACGAAATAATTTATCAAATTCATTATTTTTCTATTATTCAAAAGTGCTTGAAATGCTTGTTTGCACACGAATTTATCACAAAGAAAACGGTTATTGATATAGGGATACTTTATTCAGAAACATTATGTTGTATTAAAATATTGTGAAAACTTATTTTTGGAGACTTTAATAAATATTGCGATAAATTTGGAAGTCTATTCAAGGTAGAGAATTAATGTCTTCAAAAATGATTGTTTAGATTGTAACTTTGCTGAGAATGAAAATTTATTAGAATTAGAAACATTTTTACAGTCGGTAGTTTTGTTGAGTTTTTTTATGATTACTGACCGCTGAGAATTACGATTAATGCAATCAAAATTCGACATTTATATGAGCCAAAACGCAGACTGTTGCATTACAGTCAGATGATCATTTCATCAAAAATTGCTCGATAAATACATACTTTTACTATTTTACCTTAAGGATTTATATATGTTGTGCTTGGCCAAAAACCGAAAATAAATTTCATATATTTGTGAGTATCATATCCTCAATAGCGTTTGGTGAACTTTTCATGGCGAACAGAGCACTCTGAAGTTCATGGGGTATACATGGATGCAAGCTATATCACAGTGTATTTTCGGAGACCTGTTTCAAACTTTAAGTATTGTTGTGCCGTGTTTCAAATCAACGGGATCAAACAAATAATAGTCTTCTGTGCTCTACGTTCGGGTACGTTTTCATTGAAATGTGAATAAATTAGTGACCGCGTGATGACTAAAATATTCTAAATACCGCTGAACCAATCGATCTGAAATTTTCAGAGACGGTTTATAACTACACAATTTCAATTTTAACCATTTACACTTGTCCAAATATGAAAGCTCCCAAAAACCGTTTTTTAAGAAAAGTCGTCATCATTCTCGAAAAAAAATATTTTCGCCAAATCCGTTTTTCGCCAAATCCCCATTTTTTATGGCTGGTAACTGTGTGATAAGGTGTAGGTATCAAGAATATTACTATAATCTTTTATTAATTTTTAAAGCTTAGCCTAAGCTGATCTCGAATTTCAATAATTTTTTTATTGCTTGGAACAGTTTTGAAATATGGCAAATGTTAAAAGTGATGGTTTCGATAATTTTGAATACGGTACACAATTATTCTTATTTCGCGTTTTAACTAGGCCAAATAGCCAAATAAAACTAATTTTTGTGACAATAATGTTGAATATATAATGAATTTCTTGAATATCTTGAATATCTTGAATATCTTGATTTATACCCTGTAATATCTTTTCGTCAAAATATATTAATAGTTTAATTGCTTTGAAGTCTGTACGAGGTAAAGTACCTTCAAAAAAGTTTCTTATGAAAAAATATTTTTTGTGGGAAGTTACAATTTCCTGTCTATATTAAATCGAATAATTGCTAATCTCACTTTCAGGCCGATTCGCCACTCACTTATAGAATTCGTTCTCTCTACAAGGAACTTGAACTCTTTCAGAGCGATCCAAAGATTTAAAGTTCGACAACAAGTTATCGCAGGGTTCTGCAAAATTAAAATATCTGCATTTATTGAAAATTGGGGTTCCTATTTTCTGCAATCAACCAGTTTGAAATTGTTCACTGATTGTTTGAAAAAAAAAATCATATATATTTCGATTAATATTTATGAAAGATTGATTCCTAATTATTCAAAAAAATTCCACAGCTATTTGTTTTGGTTTTTTTTCGTATCGTTATCGACTACCGGAATTAAAATTTCTGATTGCCACAGATAGCGATTATTGCATCGAAAATGCAACATCCATTTTCATAAAGAGAGCATGCGTTTAATTGTTTGCTCATTCAGCATGATTAAAATCATACATTTCTCGAATAAGATTATGTTGGAAATCGATTCAGAGACCTGAAATCATGGAAAAAAGTTATCAAATAAATGTTTTTGTACACCTTTTGGGTTATTGCCAACTTCTGTATGGAGTGGAATCACTGTGCTGCGGCGCAGTAGCGATTGCACCTTCTCATTTGCTTCAATGCTTTCTCCGCGTCCGCGATGACTATGCGGATGGTGTTCACCGTCTATATCCCTTTCCGGAACCCGAACTGACTCTGCGATAGTCCGTTCTCACTTTCAGCATATAGATCATCAGCCTGTTGAGGATGACCCTTTCCAGAAACTTACCGAGAGTATCCAACAGGCATATAGGCCGATACGATGCTGGATCTGCTGGTGCTTTTCCTGGTTTTGGCAGCAACACCAGCATCTGGATCTTCCATCTATCCGGGAAGTAGCCATCGTCCAGGCATTTCTGTAGGAATGTCCGAAAACGCCAGGATCGCAGTCTTCAGTACCACGTTGGGGAGCTTTCTTCGCTTTCAGCCCTTTTACCAGTATAAGGAGCTCGTCGTTGGAAACTTGCTTGTCACCTGCATTTCCACCGTCTGCATCAACATAAGGTGTAGGCGGCCTTGCGGTTGGGTCATGCTTCGGGAAAAGGCCCTCCACGATACTTTTCAGCTAGTCGGCGCACATTTCGACTGGCGTAATTGGATCCTTGATCCTGGCCATAATGACAGGGTAAGTATTGCTCCAGGGGTTAGTGTCTACTTCTCGGCACAGCTCCTTGTAGCAGATGGACTTGCTTAGCACTATCTCGCGTTTAAAAGCGGCCCTAGCCACCCGGAATGTTACCATACACTCTTCTCTAACTGCCTCAAATCTTGCTCTCTGGACACGTCTTCTGGCTTTTAGGCAGGCAGCCCGGAGGGTGCTTAGCCTTTCGTTCCACCAGTACGCCAGATGCTGATAGTTCCTTGGCTCCATTTTCCTCGGCATTGTTACAACGTATGTCCTATGTGCGTATGAACGTAAATTCGTATGTATGGATGTGTATAGGAGTAATGTATCCCTGAGCAACATGGAAGGACAGCCTCTGAGCCGCCAAAACGCTCATGTGAAGCCGGGTGTGCAGTCACAGGTGTGACCATACAGCACTCCACACACTGTCAAGTGCAACGGTGAGACGGTAGGTGTACAGTTAATGCACGCAGGTTGCAGAAATAGGTTGTGGAGATAGCCCGATTGCACACTAATAACTAACAATAATAATCAACCCAGGTACTTATGGTTTATTTTGTTTGCACGAAAATTCTGCACTTTTTTTAATCATTTTTGTCACTTTACCGAATAGGTAAGTTGCATATTTTTTATTGTGATCAAGGATAGGAAGAATCGCGTCGTTTTACGCTCACTCAAGGGTTATGCGCACTCACCTACCTCCGATGCTTTATTCTGTTTTTCTTGTTTATAAGTGTGCATCTGTTGAGCGCCCGACCGGCCAAAGCCAAGTGAATATGGTATCTCACATGTTCGTATTTTTTCACTCTTACGCTCACTTTGGATCGCTGCGATTTAGGTTCTTTCCGATACATGTTCGGAATTGTATCCGAACAATGATGATCGGATCCGTTCGGCAATGCGATTCTTCCTCAAAAATTTGGATCGCGATCTATGTTCGCCTAAATCGAAAATTCCCACCGCATGCGAGCGGGAGCGGTGCTTGCGATTGTTTGCATAGACGCTGCCGCGGTGTTTTGTATCGATGGAGTGGTGTAGTGTCAGTCGAGGGCATGTGCGTGTTTGTAATTTGCTAAGTGAGCAGATTGTCCCTTTGTATATCGCTCATATTCCACATAGGTATGAGTGAATTGCGGACTTTACGCGTTTAATTTTTTGATGCACATCGTCAATCCAACTTTGTTATACCACAATGGATTATTGAACGCTTAAGAGCCGCTAATCATTAACAGACTTTGGAGTTCTTGTTTTCAAGACAATTTGATGTTTTGCATAATTTGTAGTATGATAGTACAGTAAGTTGACTTTGTGGCCAAGCCGGGGTTCACAGTGATGTCATGTGGATCTAATTCGGAATGATGAGCGTTCAAGAATGTATTTGGAACGTGATGTTGCGGGTACGACGATTTGTCCATCTGTTCTAAATATTGTTTTCCCGATGTTTTGATTGCTTATGCTTTTTGTGGTGCTTTTTGTTTTTCCTGCTGTCAATCATCATATATACTAGTAAATAATGTTTGTGTTCCATATTAGCGGTCCTTACACGTTCAGTTGTTTTGTCAATACTAGAGCGTATTGACAAGGTTTTTCAACGTGTAATGGAATGGAGGAAGTATTGACGATATGTGTTTTTTATGTTTCTTTGAGGCTGTTCAATGATAGTACAATAAGATTCCGTTTTTGGCACGTTCCGATTTTTGCATGCTCCCTTTTCGGTACACTCAGATTTTGGCAACAAATGGGTTCCGTTTTTGGCAACATTATTGTTGTACATAATAGGTCTTTTAAAAATTTGCAATAGATATTTTTGTATCAATTGATATCACATTTTACTTTATTTCCAAACATGGGAGTCATATTACCCTCAAAGGCGCAAATATTTAAACTTTTGTGAAAATTGTTTCATAGTTTCAATACATTACTGTGATAATTTTGGGATGTTTTGCGTAATATTGTTTTAAAACAGCGTTATGCATTTAAGGGTTAACTATATTTTATGCTGTACGTTTTATATTTATTGATTACAATGCATAGAAATGTATTATTTATGTATAATATAACTGGTAACAGTGTAACTAGTGCCTGACGGAATCAATTTCTATAGTAAGACCCAGAGTCTGTGCACTTTAGGAGTCAAATACAGAGGAATGCGCTACACTGGATAACAAGACTATTTCTGGAGAAAATTTTTAAAATAACCTTTTGGTTGGACAGTTGAAAGTGATTTTTACAACAAAACTGGTTTTCTTCAAACCTAAATATCTTCAGGCATTACAATTCGATTTTCAATCTATCGAACTCGGTCATTAAAACATGACGATGGTAATGCACCGGGTGGAGATATTCCAATTAGCTTCGACAACGTTAGTGATTTTTACACAAGTTGAACGCTAAAGATGGACGTCTGTTCTCTGTGGTATGTGCTTCTCTTTCAGTAATAAGCTACTACTTAATGTTTACTTTCCGAAGCACAATAGAATTCCCCTAGAATCTTTGCAAAAATGCAGTTGCGTGGAAAAGATAGCCGTAGACTGTACAAATTGATAGTATTTATAAGTTCTTCAGTTCTACGCATTTCTGTGTCGTAAGTGCCCCAGTTATCGCAATGAACACCATTCTCAGCAGATAGCTAAGCTTTTACAGGATTGTCATCACTTCTTCCATCTGACACCACACAAGAACATTATTAAACATACAATTTTTTATATAAACTCAAAGATGTAATTCGGTTTGAGACTCCAAGTTTTCCTAACAGCTTTTCTGTGCTGTCTGAAGGCTTTTCACATTCTTTTGGGTCTGACCCTAATGAGAACAGTTTAGTTTAAATTGTAATATAATTCACACAATACTCACAATCATAGAATTGCGACCTGGATTAAAATTCGCATCTTCGTAAAATTAACCATGTAACATTTTTCAAATTTGAATCTTAGGAAAGTATCTTTATACCGTGAGATTTAACCAATTTTCTCTGAAAGTATTATATAACATGGGGTCTACTACTAATATTAGATTCAAACTCAACTGATCTTATCCGATTCAGAAATTCCAATCGATATGAAAATACTGTGATTTTAAACAATTTGAGACGGATCGAAATGTTGTTGGCCAGTTATTATGATTGGAAAAATATATGGCTACGAAAGTTGCACACGTTTTCCATCCCCGGTTTTTGAATGATGTCTATGAACAAATGCATTCACACCGATCACTCGAAACCTTTCATGCTAAACTTTTTTTTTTGATTTGTTTGTATCAAGAAACACTAAAAACCTCTGATTATCAAGAGTGATGCTTCTATCAGAGTGCTATGGCCTGCCCAGTTGTTCAATAGCCCATAGCACAGGAAAGATAGACAAAGATAGTCTACATTTATGTGTTTTTATCAGTTTTCAATAATATTGCGCACTTCCCACCAACCTGGCCTCCGCACTTTCAAAGTGCGGGTGATCAAACTGCTACTGAAAACTGCGAGCAGTCAAAACACATGTATTTCAAGTGATAGAGATGGTACTTCCATAGCCAGACCAGTCGAACTAACCAGTTTATGAGAAGAATTTAATAGAAGAATAGTAAGTGCGCAGTGCTGTTAGAATCCAGCTTTTAGTGCCACAAACAATAATGCAATATAACGAAAATATCTACAAATTTCATTTTCACTGCTAACTGAAAATGTCCCTGGCAGCACTGCTCCAGCGGAATCCTTTCAGACTAATATCAATAACTGCAATGCTATAGATAATACAACTGTAAGCGCATACATGAATGGTTATAGTCCCAGTTACTAGCCTTATCTATTTTTGTGAACGTTGCCTGAAACAAACACCAATAGTTACTCCGCCAGAACGGTGATCCTTGTTACTAAATTTCACGCAATCCACATTCCAATTATTAGTTCCAAGAAACTTAATAAACTTAACAGCATTTCAGTGAAAATTTGGTTTGGTAAACTGTTTTTAAAATTTCGATTTATCTATTATATTTTATTATATTGTGATTAGTTGATACATATGATTCCCTTTCTATCTGTTTATTCACACCTAATTTCATGCACACAAAAAGGTATGAACTTTATGCGCCGGACTCGTATGCCCTAGCACGAATGTGTTTTTGTTTGATCTCGAAACTGAGTCAGGTTTCAATCGAAACTGTTATTTATTTTGACATCAATTTGAGTTATAACCTGGGCCAGCTTCGTCTCAAGCCAAAACCACCTAAACGTGGATAATCATATGTTTGAAGCAAAAGATATTATCATTACAGTTAAAAACAAGAAAATTGATCAGCGACAATCGATATTTTGTCAATTCTATGCAAATGCATATCACCGGAAGTAGTGAGCTATATTCGCGTAATGATACGCTATAAAACGCACAACTTTCGAGATTATTTATTGGTATAGAAAAGAAGACAAATCTAAGTTTCCTCTCGAATGTAGCGCATGGAAGGAGCCGAACGCGCCTGAACATTGAAAATTAAACTAAATCCAAACAAATCTAAACCAATGTACATTACCACACATCTAGTCTACATCGCAAGTACGGCATTTGTACATACAATGGTAGAGTTCAACTCGAGCGATAACATGTATAGCGCATGATAAAATTAACACGCAGCAAGGAAATGACTGCGAGTTGAACCTACACAGCAGAAATTGCCACTCCGTGCGGTGTCCAGGCGGACACTGACTCCTACCGATATTTTTAGGCCAGCCATATATTTCAATCGTTTAGTTTCAGGATTGCGCACGAAGATTTGGATCATTTTTCCGAACGAACATGTTCGCTGCCGAATATGTTCGATGGCACTCATTACCTCACTGCATCGGCAATGCGGAACGCGTTAAAAAAATTTGCGATTTCCGATTCTCTCTCTCTTCGTAATCGCATACGGTGTGATGCGGAACGAGTTGTGTGAGTCTGTAGCTTTTTAACGAGAGCGTAAACCCCCGACGCTGTATAAGGAAACAAATTCATGTACGCTCATGGTAGTGAGCGAGTTTTCCGCACCTTGATTGTGATTATAGAGATTTAAACCTTTTGGTTATTTGCCTCTTTTCGGGTTAGAAAAATCTCTTTTGGAAAAATCTCTAACCCTCGAACCCAGGTGAGCAGCGTACAAGGAAATCGATTGACCAATTGGGTCATTAAGCTATATATAGTGTTCCGTTCCATTCGATAAATTTTAGGTCCAATATACATAATATAACATTATTTAAAAAAATCATTGCAACACGTAAAAACTTTTTTTTGTTTTTTAAAATAAATCTTATGTAAACATAGACAACCATACATAGGAAAACTGCGGTTGTTTACGTCTGGCCTATCAAGACAACACCTAAAATGAAAAAAACTATATGCATTGCATGGTGTTTATGTCAAATCAAAATAACCCCGCGGGAAAACCGGGAAAACATGTATTCATTTTTTCTGACAGTTGTTGGAAAAAACATTGTTGTAATCACGAAAAACATCTTTATCGTTGTATGTAATAAAAAAAAGATTTTTTTTCTCATTTAATGACCCAATTACACTATGCCCTACCCGTCCCCAATAAGTCGCATTCCATTACTAAATACAAGCAAAAAAAATACAAACAGCATCTATTTTCTAACAATTTCACCTCAAAATTAATTAGTTAAACCTTGCAGTTATATAAAAATCTGCGAAAATAATTCTAATATGGGCAAAACGACCACTAGGGTAACAGAGGTATTTTAGCCACCTCACATATTTTGCCCCCCCCCCCCCCCCCCTAACCTCTTTTTTATGTTTTTTAAGCTAATTTACATAAAATTTTGAAAATCTAGTAGTAGTTTTATTGAAAAACTCTTATTACAGTTATTGTATATCAAGATAATTTTTGCAGATACATATTACCATTATAAATCACAAGATTGTGGAAACTCATCAACCAGAAATGAAGAAAAAACTGGAAGAAGTAGCAATATTGCGAACTACTTTCAAAACATATTGTAATTAAAATACGTCATGTTTTGTTGAAGAAATTATGTTACTGTAATTATAACTATAATTGATGAAAGTAAAATTGCGTAAATTAAACGAAAAATTACAGGTCAGTACTTGCACTGTATAGCACATTGGCCGTTTACTTTTGTCCCTTTGCCAAACTTCAAATCTCGACAAACATATGATTACGGCCTAAAAGCCAACTGTCAAAATCCACTTTGAATGGAAATTCCGGACAAACTGTTACACGCCAATCACAGATGTTGATAATAAACGAAAGAGAAAAGTTTTCTCTTTCATAAACTGTTGTGAACTGTGTTCGACTAGTAACGGTTTGTCTGGAATTTCCATTCAAAGTGGATTTTGACAGTTGGCTTTTAGGCCGTAATCATATGTTTGTCGAGAAATGTTTTTTGGCTGTTGGCTATTATGTGTTTTTAATTTGCTGAAACGTCAAATTATTTATTTGCCTTTTACTAAACTTATTTTTTACGTCTTATAAAGAGTTATGGACAGTCAATGTGTTTTAAGTGTTAATTCAATTAGCTGAGTAGTTGAATGCATTGTCGTTTATATATTTTGCGTATTTCTTCGATGAGTTGAGATTTTTAAAAAGAGAATTCTAAGAAAAATCTGTTATATATAATTAAGCACTGCACTGCCTATAATCGCAAGTCAGTCCCATGTAGATAGGGAATCCCATAGAACATGGGACTGACATGCGATTACGGGCAGTGCAGTGCTTTATTACACTGCAAATAATGTACACTTTTTTTCGAAGAGTTTCGACACATAAGATTTAAGTGTCAAGCCACACTGAAAATTCAAGAGCTTTCCATTTGTCCTTCAATGAATTTACACTTCAAAATTAAGTGTGCCACCCTATGACATGATCGACTATCATCGCACTTAAAATTTAAGCACAGACTTACCAGACATGACACTCAAATGTTCCAACGAGTCGCAAAAATTTAACGGCCTTTTTAAAAATTTAGCACGACTGCTCAGTACTTTTCGGATTTGCCACGAGAGGCACGCATTTGTTGACATATGACAGGATCGAAAGAAATCAAAAGCGCGCCACCGCACACTATTGAGCGCACGTAATTGTTTTTGTTTTTATTATAATTGTGGCAAACGAACGATTTTGTGTGATTTGGGATGGATAAAACTAGTGATTTACAGTTGTGTTATAAAACCATTCAGCTCGAGATCGAAGCTATAAGCCCACTGAGTGAATGTGGCGAATATAAAGATATTGAATTTATTGAAAATTGTTCATCAGAGCAAAATTTGGAGGAAGCAGCAGCGATCGCATTCGGTGATGCTGAGAACAAACAGGTAAAGAAGCTGCAAAATTATGAAACTTGTGTTGAACCAATCAATCCAAGGTCAAAAGATGACAATTATGAGATTTTGTATCGGAAAGAGAAGCAATACGTTTTAAAACTAGAGCAGCGGCAAAGGGAATTAAAAAAATCTCTCCGTGTGGAGAAACAAAAGAGTAAACGACGACTTAAATCAATAATGAAGAAGAAACAACAAATTTATGAACTACGTAAGGAAATCATGCAGTTGAAATCGCAGAATATTATTGATACGCGGTTGCTGAAGCAAGTGAGGAAAAACAAAATATTGCACAACTCTTTGTTAAACGAATCTAGAAAACCAAAAGGGCGCAGATACACCAACGGGATGAAAAATTTCGCAGTAAACACCTATTTAGCGGGACCATCTGCATATCGCTCCATCCAGCAAGTCAAGGTGCTTTGTTTGCCCGGCACGAGAACACTTCAACGCAGCTGCAGTGATGTTCACTTTGCTCCTGGGATCAACGAGGCCTTACTTAATCGACTTGCACGGAAAACACAAAATTTTTCTAAGAAGGAGAAGGCCATTGTGATCGCTATGGATGGCATGGCGATAAAACCCAGTTTAAGTTACAATGCAAGAAGCGATTCGTTTATTGGATTTCCTTCTGATGGTGTGGATCGAAAAATTGAAAAAAATAACCCTTTCTGGCTGGCTACGGAGGCAATCGCAGTGTTAGTCCAGGGTATTCATACCTTAGAACAACACCGGTGGGAAAATTTTCAGCTGAATGATGCACCTGGTAGATCTAAGAACAAACCTAGGAGGTTTAAACAGGTATGCATTCAAAATAATTGCCATATGTCATCTTGTCATCATACTACATTTCTTATTTATACACACAGGCTGTTGGATATCTCTTAGCGGATAATACGCTCGGAAGCAACATCCAGATGGAGTTCATCAAAAAATTGTCTCGTGCATTAAGGGTAAAGGGTTTGTATCCCGTGGGGTTGGTCTTTGACCAATGCACCACTAATACAAAAATGGTAAAAGAATCAGGAGCCAGTACGGAAAGACCAGTTATGCAGCTCGGAGGCACAGGCCTGGCAGTTATTTACGACAACCCACACTTACTTAAAAACACGAAAAGTATGTTGATGAGATACAATGCTGTGTTTGAGGGAACTGTTGCTTCGTTTAGCCATATCGAAAAATTATACGAATTGGATTGCAACTCCATCCCTCGACTTGTACCAAGGTTGACAGAAAAAAGTGTATTTCCGGCTCCTTTCCGTGCTATGAACGTGGCACAAGCGGTTCGAGCCCTGAGCATTTCTACAGGCAATGGAATGGAGTACTATGTTGACAAGGGGATACTACCACTAGCTGCGATGTGCACAGCAAGCTTTATAAGATTTTTCGATAATCTATTTGATGCTTTCAACTCGAAAGCCGCGATAAACTCTGTTAAGGTAATGATATCATTCTTTTAGTGGATAAGAAAAAACTCATTTAATTTCATCACTAGCCTTTACGATCACCAATCACAGCCAATTCTTCCCATTGGAATTTTCTGCAAGAAGCCGCGTTAAAACTTAGTCGTATGTACTACACAAAGAGTTCGGCATTTACTGTACAAGAGGTAACACTTTTAAATTACATCATTTTTTTCGAAAATGACCCACGTTTACGTTAAAACAGGCAAAAATCAATGCAAAGTCCCTCACAATTTCACAACGGAAACCGAACAGCCTTAACGGCTTTCGTAACAACATTAATGCTCTTTCATGGCTGTGGAGGAAACTGACAGAAGAGTTCGGGTTTGAACGCCTTTGTACCAACTTTCTATGTCAGGATACGGTCGAGAATCTTTTTTCAGAAATCCGCCGACGATGTGGTCGTAACGATAGTCCGAATGCTTCACAATTTGCAGCGGCTTTCAAATATTCCTCTATAGCTGCAAACAACAAAATCCCTGGAGCCAACTGTGAACAGGACGATGCTCAATGTGTTCTCGATGACGATTCTGCATTTGTTAAACACCAACCAACAAAAATAACTCAGTATCGCTATAAGTTGCTTCCTATCGAATTTGATGCTCGTAAGAGATACACGCCGCACGAATTAAATGCTATTGTGTACATTGTTGGCGCTGCCGCGCGAAAACTACATCAGCAATGTAAAAAACGTTTAGTTGCAGAGAAAGGCGAAGACGAGTTGAACGACCGAATATTGACATTCTCCAGGCTAAAAAAATGGCAGAACATTACCAAACTCTAAGTTGTTCGAAATTGGACTTCTGGTGTACACTGTTTTTGTGCAAAGATTTACGAAGATGCTTTATCAGAACCGCAATAATGTAAAAAGTCGTATGAAAAGCTATTTGAACTTTGATTTATATAAGGACTATTTGTGTCTAAAATGCTTCAACGTAGTGGTTGATAAAATATTTAATACTTTTATACAAAGCTTTTTGAAAAAAGTGAACACTATATCGAAATCTAAAAAGCAAATACGAGACACACCCAGAAATTCCAAGAGAAACCGTAAATCAATTCGTATGTGTCTACCATTATAATTTTGTTTATTGCCTTACTCTTTTGTACGTTGGTAGGAAATGAAAACAAAAATCTGAGAAACAATGGTTACTTTTTATTTTCCATATTTCGTTTCCTTTTCTTTATCACTTGAACAATTTGATGAATTGTTTCTTCTGTGTTGTAATTGGTTTTGCTATCGTCAGTCATAATGGTCCACGCGTGGTTAAGTGCTAAAATTGATGTTAAATCGGGCGTTACTTATGGAAAATGAGGTTAAATCTGATGAAATAATCTCACACACACATTTTGTATACTACTCCAACTCAATGACCACTTAAACACCAACGTAGATACCGTCATGCCAAACACAATGCATGTGTCAAATAGATGACGTAGTTCTAAGAATAGCCGCTAGGCGGCGATGATGGATAAAGAAAGTCTTCATTTAAAATAGTGATCACTTTTGATTCATATAATTGTTCTCAGAGTCATGTCTGGTAAGTCTGTGATTTAAGTGTCAACATATTAAATCATACATGTTTCACCCATATTTTCGAAAACATTCCACCCATAAAATTTAAGTTTCAAACCACATGGAAAAATCAAGATTTTTCCATATGCACTTTAATAAAATTACACTTGAAAAGTATGTGTACCACTTAATGGCATAATCGATAACCATCACAATTCAATTTCATGTGTCAATAAATCAGAAAAGTTTTGCTCTTTAAATCCATTGGTTTTCACAAGTGCGGCAATATTAAGTGTAGAAACACTTAAAAAGTTCAGTTTTCCACATCAATTTAAGATGGCTGTGAAAAAACGCGCAGAACTGATATTTAGACAGGATTTCGGCAGCGTATTCTGGTAATTTTAGATGGTAAGTAATATATTATGTAAAGTTATAAATTATTGACCTGTTTTTTCTTTATTACAGAATGAAGATGAGGTGCTAGCGGAACTTAAGCTAGGGACATCCAGCTTTTCAAGTGGGCGAACTTACGCAGCCAGTTGTCTTCAGAAGCTGAAAAATAAACTTTACTCCATAAATTTGTTATTTGTAAGTAGATTAAGTTGGCTTTTATAATAAAATAAAATAAAAGATCTAAATAAAACAAAAATATATAGTGTACTTACATCTTTATTCAAAGCAAACAATGTTCTTGCCATATAGAAATTAACATTTACACACATGTCTTTCATAAGAAATTATTTATTCTTTAAGTTGACACAGTTGATGTCCATGTGTATTACACTCAATAACTATTTATCAGACACTTCATTTGAAAGCACCACGCATATGAAACTTAAGTGTAGCATCTGTTGGAATTAACGAGTTTTTAAAGAAGATTGTTATTAAGTGTCTAACACATAAGATCTAAGTGTGAAGCCAGTTGCGGCAAAATTAAGTGTAAAACACTTGAGTTCAATGTGTGGATTATTTGCAGTGTAGAAATGATGTTTGATTGTGCTTGTCATTTTCAAACGAAAAAAGTAAAGGGCCAATAAACCAAAACAAAACAAAAATGTAAACGGCCAATGTATTATCGCACACCAAACTAATATTGGCCGTTTACTCAATATAGCGAAATGTTTTTCAATTCTCGACAAACAACTGTCAAAATCCACTTTGAATGGAAATTCCGGACAAACTGTTACACGCCAATCACAGATGTTGGTAATAAACGAAAGAGAAAAGTTTTCTCTTTCATAAACTGTTGTGAACTGTGTTCGACTAGTAACGGTTTGTCTGGAATTTCCATTCAAAGTGGATTTTGACAGTTGACTTTTAGGCCGTAATCATATGTTTGTCGAGAATTATTTTTTATGGCATTTGGGTTTTTACATGTGATAATACCACAGAGAACAGACATATAAGCTAGAACAAACTTTCCCGAAGAACCTGTGTAAACATTTAAATGAAAATACGTTGAAAATCACCATCGCATACAGGTTTGCATGCGTGAGTCAGCATTGTATCCAAGTTTGCATACAAGTCACGTATAGCGATTGCTGGCCGATCGAAGCGCCGACCAGTGGCAAGTTACTACTTGCTGTTGTCATTTCAAAGCGACAGTTTAATTTCTTACACAAGTCGAAAACTTTACTTGTATGTCAGTTCTCAGTGATAATACTTCGAATAGAGATCCTCAATATGTAATAAAACGAAAATCCCAAATTTTGTTTTAACCCTTTTCAAAAAAAAAAACGAGATATATATACAATCCTAAAGCACAAGCACCGCTGGGCAGTGTGATTACCTGTGATGAAACGAAAAGTTTTCCAAAATATTACGTTTATACGTCAACGTCAGCTGTCAACTTTTACTGATTTTGATTTTCTTACGAGTTTCGCAAATTAAGAAAATAACAGAGCCCCTTCACCTGTACACAGCCGAAAGCAAATTTTTCTGCGCTTGAAAAGTTTTTTCGGTGCCGGAAACGCGATCTTTAACATGGCAAATGCAATGGTGCGTTTGAATGCTCTTCCGCGGCAGCAAATAGGTAAGTTCTGCTATTTTATTTAAGGGATTCCATATTTTTTGTCGCTTGTGTTACGGATTGGAATTATGTAATTTTTTTACAAATTTGCGTCGCATTTTGCAGTTGCACTGTTTCCGTTGCTTAAAAGCACCGGTTCGACGTCAATGTTAGCGGTCAACACGCAGCAGGTTCGTGCCCAATCTGCTCAGGCGTCTGCTCCACCGCCGCAAACGAAAACTAAATTCGGTCCACTATCTGATGATGATCGCATTTTTACCAACCTCTACGGACGACATGACTGGCGCTTGAAAGGAGCCCTCAGACGAGGTGATTGGTACAAGACCAAGGAAATCCTAGATAAGGGTGTTGAATGGATTATTAGTAAGTCTAATATTACTCCCTAGATCTGGAGAATCAATAAAATTGCGCCTCATTTTAGATGAGATCAAAACATCCGGATTGCGTGGTCGTGGTGGTGCAGGTTTTCCCACCGGTATGAAGTGGTCTTTTATGAATAAGCCCTCCGATGGACGTCCAAAATATCTGGTGGTGAATGCTGACGAGGGTGAACCAGGAACCTGCAAGGATCGTGAAATTATGCGCCACGATCCTCATAAGCTGATCGAAGGTTGTCTAATTGCTGGTCGTGCTATGGGCGCTCGTGCGGCTTACATATACATTCGTGGAGAGTTTTATAATGAGGCGTCGAACATGCAGCTTGCGATTGCTGAGGCTTACCAAGCTGGATTAATTGGGAAGAACGCCTGCAATTCCGGTTACGATTTTGACGTTTTTATGCACCGTGGTGCTGGAGCTTACATTTGCGGCGAGGAAACGGCATTGATTGAATCTCTGGAAGGAAAGCAGGGCAAGCCTCGTCTAAAGCCTCCATTCCCGGCTGATGTGGGTGTTTTCGGTTGTCCAACAACTGTATCCAATGTCGAAACGGTGGCCGTTGCCCCGGCAATTTGTCGTCGTGGTGGTGCTTGGTTTGCAAGTTTTGGACGCACTCGTAACTCTGGAACGAAGTTGTTCAACATTTCGGGACACGTCAACACCCCGTGTACAGTGGAAGAGGAAATGTCCATCCCATTGAAAGAATTGATTGAACGTCATGCCGGAGGAGTCCGCGGCGGATGGGATAATCTACTGGGCATTATTCCAGGAGGTTCATCGACTCCCATTATTCCAAAAAATGTTTGCGATGATGTCCTAATGGACTTTGACGGTCTTGTTCAGGCCCAAACGTCTCTTGGCACGGCCGCCGTCATTGTGATGGATAAATCGACCGATGTTATCAAGGCTATCTCGCGTCTGATTGATTTCTACAAACACGAAAGCTGCGGCCAATGTACGCCTTGTCGTGAGGGTATCACTTGGATGTACAAGGTTATGCATCGCTTTGTTAGCGGAAATGCGCGCCCGGATGAGATCGATATGTTGTGGGAGATTTCCAAGCAAATCGAAGGACATACTATTTGTGCCCTCGGTGACGGTGCTGCTTGGCCAGTGCAAGGTAATGTTCACGGTATGGATTGTGCCCTGTATAGGCTTTAACTTTTAAACTTTTCTTGTAGGTCTCATCCGTCATTTCCGGCCAGAGATCGAGTCGCGGATGAAGCTGTACGAACAGAAGAAAGCTGCTAATAAGATTTAATTTCAATGGTGTCTAATAAAGGTGAAAAAATTGATTGGACGTTTAAATCTTCGTTCTGTTCCAAAATTTAGTTAATTTGTGAATTGTCAATAGCCTACGGCCATGACTAATAGAAAATGATAAAATAAAATGTTTTTGGAACGCGTTCTTTGCATCAAAGCATATTCCGAAAACAATTCCAGTGCAGCCCTAAATGTTACATACTGTTGCTCTATGTGCTATGCATTTGGATTCCATTTGCATAACGAACATTTAGCATAAGAGCTGATAAAGCTTAGGTAGAATGACTGTAGCCGCACTTCGTGATTGTCCTAATGCGTGAAAATGCACAATGAACCAAACCAACGATACTTGGGAGGACCAAATCATTCTCACTGTTAGTGATGTCCGATTTTTGCATCCGTTGATCGAATAATTTTTAAGAGCTTAATTAATTCATTCGATCAATTGACCAAGATAATCGATTAAAATCAATAATCGATTACTTAGTAAATCTTAGTTTGCCAACCACAAAAAAAGTTACTGGACACATTCTGAAAAATTTGGAGAAGTCTTGTCATATTTTTTGTTCTGTGACTTTCATTTTCAACGCAAACCCTTTATTAATTATGCTTCTCGAATAATTGATAGCAGCTACTCGATTTGCTCGATTATATCGAAAGCTATAGATTATTGATTTTTCGATTATTTTAGAAATTAATCGATTATTTGCGTTAATCGAGTAAAAAAGACATTACTACTCACTGTGCATTAGACTGCCCAGAAAAATAATGAATTTTTGAAAACTCAATCGGCCCACCCCTTATTCGATTCCTAGTACCACGAGGAGTATTTGCTCCAAATTTGAAGCAAATCGGACAAGTCTAGGTACCGGACCAACGTGCCTGAAGTTTGTATGGGATTTTTCGACAATTTACACGGAGAAACCCCACTAACTCGCATTTTTGCCGCTAGGTGGCACTGTATGTATCGTATTATCACTATAAGTGAAAATACGAAAGATAATTTAATTGTCTACAACTTCGTCGAAGACTGCTAGTGAATTTGGCTTTGTTAAAAGAAGTTATTAAACTTTTAGTGAAGTGATGTCTGAGTCAGTTTTGCATGGGGCCTATCAGTGCATGGTTGTGTATCAGAGTACTCGATTCACACAACCATGCACTGATAGGCCCCATGCAAAACTGACTCAGACATCACCTCACTAAAAGTTTAATAACTTCTTTTAACAAAGCCAAATTCACTAGCAGTCTTCGACGAAGGTGTAGACAATTAAATTATCTTTCTTATTTTCACTTATAGTGATAATACGATACATACAGTGCCACCTAGCGGCAAAAATGCGAGTTAGTGGGGTTGCTCCGTGTAAATTGTCGAAAAATCCCATACAAACTTCAGGCACGTTGGTCCGGTACCTAGACTTGTCCGATTTGCTTCAAATTTGGTGCAAGTACTCCTGGTGGGACTAGGAATCGAATAAGGGGTGGGCCAATAGGGGTCATTTTTTTCCTGTCACTCTACTGTGCATGTTTCACTGATACAACATTTTCATGAAATGGTCATTAACCAACGTTCAACGCGAAGCGAAGATGGAAAGGAATGTGAGTTCTAAACTCGCTGTTAATAGGTCAATAATCAATATGATCTTAGCAATATGTACAAAAGTGGCTCGCGATCAATTTATGAGAATTCAAAACGAGCAGCTTGAACTCCGGACAGCCAGCCATCCGGATATTTTTTTTTCAAATATTTTTTAAAGAAGGAAAACTAGCAAAGGAACAGACTGAATAATAGGTGGTCATCTTATAACAGATTGTGGGGGGTGCAAAGTTGATGTAAAAATGGAAATTAAAAGTATTTTTTTCAAATTTGATGCCAATTTTTTATAACATTTCTAGTGATCTGCCCTACCCCCTTAATAATGGAATGGTGTTGAACAGTATCCCGGTCAAAAAAATGCGGACGAACATTGTCAGGCGATTCATAAATATTTATAAATTTATATATATAAACAGTTTGACGTTTGACTCAACTCGCCTGTGCTAATTGCCCCTCGGAACAAATGCAATTTGCGAATGCGATTTAAAGGCAATTTCAACACTTAGACAAATTTTCTAGCGGCTCAAACGTTAATTGTGACTTTGTTAATTCTTAATCTTTTGTACGAAAATTTGAGAGCTACATTGGTCGACTTGATGTATATAATATTACACACATCAACAAAAGTCATTAAATGAAGAAAAAAAATATTTTTCGTTAGTGCACATCGATAAAATTCAACTTTCTGGATGTAAAATATCAGAACGATTTGTATTGTTTTTTTTTACGAAAATGTTAACTGATTTAGGGCCGATTTCTTCACCCTCGCTTAACTTTTAAACCAGGTTCACCAGTACGTTTAAACCTGGCTTAACCTAGCTAGGGTGAAAAAATCGGCCCTTAGAGCCAGTTTCTTCACCCTCGCTTAGCAGTTAAGCCAGGTTTAAGCGTACTGGTGAACCTGGTTTAAAAGTTAAGCAAGGGTGAAGAAATTGGCCCTTAAACCACAGGAGTTACTTTTCAAAAAAATCTGTGTTGATAGAGATATCGACGCAGATTTTTTGAAAAGTAAATACAGATGGAAAGATTTTTGTGAACAATAATACAGATTTACTTTTGGCAACCCTGTTGCAATAACAAATACACTCTACGGAGTGCATATAAAAATTAGGAATATTTTCACTTCAATTGTTCATTGTTAACCCAGGGGTTACAAAATTAGTCCAGCGGAACTGTAAGTCGTGTACATAGACCCTTACTCAGGTATTTAATAAAAGTAAGAAGCAAGAAGTCAGTTAGTCGGTAGTGAAGTGTCCAAAATTTTGAGTGGGCAATTACCCACTCGATTATTTTCGAGTGGGTAGTACTACCCATACTACCTACGCTATCCGCCGGCCCTGTTTATAGGGAAATGTTGCAATGTGACTATTAATGAGAACATTCTTGTTTATATTCTATTTCGATTATTATGGCGCAATCGTGAAAGTTTCCGAAGAATGTTGCACTACGCGCAGAAAAAATATTTGTAGGTTCAATAAAAATATGGAATAATAAATTTATTTATTGAATTCAATAAAATTTGTTTATTGTTCCAATAAAAAATGTTTTTGTTCTATTTTTTTAATAAATATTTTATTGAAATTAAAACAAAATTACTGAAATTAAAAATGTTTTTATTGAAAGCAAAAATTTATTGTTATTGCAATAAAGAAATATTTTCAGTAATAAACCGTAAATGATTCAATAACACATATTTTTGGTTTAAATATGCTTAATTTTTCTGCGTGTACAGATCAAAATATTATTAAATAATTTTAATAAATTTGATAAATTTTACGAGATCCAATCTCTCCTACTTAAAATTTCTATCTCTCATGCTACCTACACTAAGAAAAATTATATGGTAACATTTACCATATGAGGAGGTTAATTCGACTTTTCGAGTATAGTGCTTTTTAACCGACTATAGTATCAGGTCACTATATATAGTTAAACATGTTCAAGTTTACTATACAAGAGCTCTTGACCACAATGGTACTATTGAACATTGTATTGTAAGCAGGACCATTATAAGTGGGATGCTCGCCGTAACAATGTGCATCGTTATCTTGACCTAGAACTGTTTGTTATAACTAAACCAGGAGAATGGGATGTTTTACCAGTTTTACCATGCTTTATGCATAATAGTCAAATTGAACACTCTGTTGTAAGAATGACCATTAAAAGTGGGATGCTTGATATAACAATAAGCATAGTCATCCTGAGCAGGGCCTGCTTGCAATAACTAAAACCTTGGGGTTTTATGGCGAATGACCCACAGAGGTTAAAGCCACAAATAAACAACAACAACAACAACCTTGGGGTTTTGACATTTTTCCTCTAGTTATTTTAAAAAGGGATATCACTGTTTCGGAAATGACGAGGGTGGATAAAAGAAAGTTTGAGCCAATCTTGGTTTTTGAAAGCATCCCTTAATTTATTGATGATACACATTTTTTATAAAAATATGAATCGTCTCAGCATCCACATTTCAGCCTCCTTTTCTGACTTTACGCTTAACTGAAAAATCGAAAATTTTACGATTTTAAAACATCGTTATTGAATTAAATTGAAGTATGTGCTCACATAGTGCAATAAAGCAAAGCAAATACTTAGTAATACAGTCCCTTGCGAAAGATGACCTTCTGTTTCGTAAGACTTCAAACCGGCTTTTAATGTACAGACCTTTTGTGAGGCTAGTGCTACGCCTAAATTTAGCTATTAAATACCTTTCCTAACTGGAACTCTATCACACAACGGCTTATGATGCTATCGCCTTACCGTAATATCACAGAGATAATATAATTGCAATAGTTAAAAAATTAAAAATTAAAAAAATGTGCGCCGAAAAACACGCATGTATGTTATGTATAAATTTTTTACTGCAATGGCCGCATCCTGCAGTAATACTTAATGGGAACGCAAACATTGACGAGTTTTGTGGTTGTTAGTAATACAAAGCATTGTCAGCTAAAAATCACTATACGCAGAAGCTGCTTTCGACAACGGTAAAGTCCACATAAACGGTGTATATAGTTATTTCATCCTTTACATTCTTATAACAACTATACATTTAGTGTTCACGACTTATTAATATATTGTGCAGAGGATAATCAAACGAAAAGTAGTTATAACAATGGCACTGGTTACATTCAAGATGTTTACCATGTTCATATTTTTATTTTTACTTTAAGTTTAATAGTGATTCACACTATTCCATTGTCAGTTTTTAGATGATAAATATTGTTGGAGTGAGCATGTTCAAATTGTCGTAAATAACAACAGCATAGTTGAGCGGTAATCGATTTTTGTAGTTTTTTTTGCGATACAGATGTTTAGTATTACCGATCTCATGGTCATTACTGCTATTTCGGCAAATAGTTAAAACAACTACGAAAGTCTGGTCACAGATACCACAGGTTTTTTCTCAGTGTAGAGTGACCAAGAGGTCATGATGTATCCAAACGAACATGAAATTTGACGTATTCACAATAGAAATACGTCAGATTTCTGTTCGTTTGGATACGTCAAACGCGTGTTGGCCGCACTCTAATTAGAGTGCTCTATAATGCTACCTGTTTTCTACCATCTTGGGTTTGCAGCGCGTGGCTTTTTTGCTTTTTTCTCTCTCTTCCCATCCTTCCAATGCTTGCAGTGGAACGGTGACGCCGAACGCAACAACAATAGCCGCAGAGCGAGAGCACAGCAGGGTCAGTCGAGTTCGCGTCTCCCAGGCAGTTCGTCCGTCAGTACAGTGATGGCTTCCGAAGCGATTTGATGTGTGTTCGGTTGTAACGGTTGTACTTTTGTTGAACCGCGCTGCTTCCCGTCGTAGTTTTACGGTTTGGTCTCTCATTCATTCGTTCGTTCGCTCGCGTTCCGTTTCGAGGTACGACAGTGCTCTCCTACGAACTGAAACTTTTGTGCTAGTTTGTTGTTTTGCCTATTTTTTCGCATGTGAGCGAGGTGTTACGGAATTTGCTTTTGATTTGAAATAGTTTGCTACTGCTATTTTGAAAAATAAACCTGGAAGAACGGAAAAGGATAGCGTTACTGCCTGTAGCGTTGAGGAAACGGAAACAAAAGGGATACTAGTGCTCTCAATAGTTGCTATAAGTGAAACAAAACGGTGAGAGCTAGAAACTAACGACGATTGTGATTTTGTAACATCGCGAAATTCAGTGGAAATTTTCTCAAGAGGTAATGATTGCTCGTTAATTGGAGTAATGGTTGAGTGATAAAGAAGACAGTAATTAATGCAAAAGCAAAGTTTGAATAATAAAAATAAAGTGCTTATGCTCCAGGAATATTGCTACTGCGCGAGCAGGGCAGGCGGTGACCGTGGATAAGTTTGATACGAATGTGTGAGTGCGCAAAGGGGCTGCAGGCAGGCTAGACAAGACGCGTCGTGCCCGTGCGAAGGTGAACGCAGCATGTGATTTCAATCGAATTGCGTACTTCTCGCATTGGGCCACTGCGGCTGTCTGACTGTGAAGCCAAGCTAAAGTGACGGACGGCTACGGCGGCTGCTGAGCGCAAGCAAACGACATCAGTTGCGAAATTTTCGTACGGATTCGGCGAGAATTTTAACATTTCAATGTGAGCGGAGATTGCCTTGAAAAATATTTTGGTGCGTCTTGCTTCGCCACCAAGCAATGTTGCTGCTTTTCCATGCTCGCTCTGTACGCGCGTGTATGTGTATGTGTGTGTGTGAGCGGTGTGTAAAGTACGAGCAAGGCAACAGAAAGAGAGACGAAGGGAAAAGCCAAAAAATGATAGCATTGGTATTGTGCAAAAAACAAAACATAAACAAAAGTAGAAAGTTCGTGTAGGCTGGCAGATTGGGGCGAGAGTACCGCAATCGTTGTTTATGTATTGGTTACTAATGACACTGATGAAAAATTTCGTTTGCGATGCTACACTTTGGTATAATATGAAGGGCTAAGTGTAAAAACGGCCCAAGTCAAAAAAATATCAAAAGTTTCATGCAAATTATTGTATGTTATTGAATTTTAGAAGATTTTTCCGAGTGCTAAAGGATACTTTTATTCAAATAAATACCTTAAAATTAAGTGTTTTGGTCAGAAGTAGGTGTCATTGCATTCATTACATAATAACATGCAATAATTTGTGATTAATCCACTTTTGATATTTTTTGACGGGTCGTTCTTGCACTGAGCCCTTGATATATGCATATTACCACATATATCGGTGATATTACTTAGGAAATTTATCCTCATCTCCAAGTATTTTTTTACATTCATTAAGTTGAGAGATAATAAATTTTAGGCAGGTTTTTGGTCTAAACTTTCAATTTTGTTTGTTTAATCAATATGTTGCTTGGGGTGATTATTGTTCTTACACGGACATTAAATTTTTACCATAACACTAAGTTTTAAATCAAAACAATATACTTTTAACTCCGTCAATCAGGAGCAATAATCACTTAATTGTCCCATACTCCACTAGGTTCTATACCTACGTGAGGCTGACTTGCACTTTTAGGTAGTATATGCAATAATCAGTACAAATCAGAATGTAATGGTGCTTTTGCTCGTTTTGTAATTTTTTCACCTGCAATGATTCATTACACTTAACTAACTTTTTACGCGGTTTATTTTTTTAACGAGTTTTTCGTTTTGTAGTTTCTTTGAGTCGTCAAACGTAAACGGTTTTTGCTTGGGACGACTCAGGGATAAATGCATTCTTTTTTCTGTTCACCATGTCGCGAAAATGCGCCCATAAGATTTTTGTTTTATTTTGTATCCAGCTGAGCTGCGTACGATTTTCAACTACACTATGCCATATAACCCCCGAAATCAGTTTCATAGATGTGTATTTCTTGAGCGTTTTTTCAAAACGTCATATCTGCAATGAGTTACTCTCTTTGTTTACTTTCTCTTCTGTTAATAATTCGGTCACTTTAACATTTATCCCTCAGCTCTTTGCATAATATGCTAGTTAAAACCACCGTCTTTCGATCTGTACTGTAAAATAAGTGAAAAGTGTTATAGTGACGCCGTAAAAATCGAAAGAGAAAGTATAAACAGAGAGTAACTCATTGCAGATATGACGTTTTGAAAAAACGCTCAAGATTTGATCAGGAGAGTCGAATAACAGTTTCATATGGGACTGACATTAGTTGGTGTTTTTTGTACATTTTTGAATAAATCAATTTTCAGTACGTTATTTGATAGTACAATAAAAATGAGACCTAACACTGAGGTTAACTCATAACTGATGAAAATGCATATGGGAATGTTATGCGGGTACCGGCAGCATATCCATTGCGTAAAAAGGATTTAAGTATTATTTACTTTTATCCACTAATTTCATTTTATTTGGCTGCGTTCGCTTCAATCATCTCAGAATCTGCCATGATTGCAACATAAAAACCTTTGCTAATCTAGAACGTTATTCAAATAGGTTCTCAAGGTCCAACGTTCGCTGACCGAAAGATACACACCAACTCATTCAAGCCTAAGTTGTGTCACACATGGCTTTGGTTGCTAAAAATACATAGAATCGAAAACAGCGAACGACTAAACACAAATTTGCTCATCTCCAATCACACCGGAGTTGCCATTAGCGGGTCAACAAATTGGATGTTTGCTTTGGCATTTTAATGTCAAACATGTGAGCCTGGTGATGTAGGTTAGAGAATGTTGGAATAGCTCAAGACTTGATTGCAACATGATCATGAGTCATTTGTAAAACTGTTTAAATTTTCTAATAATTTTCTCTTTTTTGTCCACACCAAACGTCCTTCTTTTAGCGTCACTTAGGTCTTCCCGGTCAGTTCGGTTTAATAACAACAATGGAAGACTGATAAGAACCGCGAAGAGTACTTCGCAATTTCTACCTATCTCGGCGCTTATCATGCAATTTCGTATACCATTTCCGAGGTTCGTTATCACCAAGTCACCGCTCCCGGAGCCTTATCTGAGGTGGACGCTTTTCTCTGTTTTCGAAGCGGTGGTGTACATATTGCGAAATTTGCAAACGTAAACGACGGCAGGAACGTACGAGTGTGAACGTACTACTAAACAAACACAACTCGGTTAGAATGTGCTTTTTCGTTTTTCGCGTTCTCATTACGCTTATAATTCCCCATTCTCCGTGCCTTTTATCGGATTGCCAAACAATGAACGTGTGTAATTCGTTTGGTTGTATTACACTAATTGCGCGCTTGCGATTGCAAATGGCACAACGGTTTCGTTCCCTTCTAGGATTTCGTAACTGGATTGTAGAAAAAACACCAGACCAACTGCGCAAGATGTTGAAATAGAAGGCTCGTTTACTTTCGATTTCGAAAGTGAGTAATTTTGGAAAAAAGTGACAAAGTCGACCTTGAGATCCTCGGGCTGGAGAAATGTCGGAATTATCTGTGATATGACATTACTAATACGGAGGACACAAATTAACCGAATTGACCTGCAATTTCGGTCTAATATTATACCAGGCAGACGATCGGTTGAACACACGTTCGTCCTTGGTATTTCACGTGAAGGTATTTTGAGGAGGGAATAAAAAATAGGGTATGCTTAGTCACTCTCTTCCTCTCTTTCTCAATTTTTTAGTTTCTAATGACGAATGAAATACACCTTTTGACCTAAGCTTGCTTCTGTCGCTAGACGAGATCGGTTTGTGCGTACACAAATTATATTATGCGAATAGAATTTATGCTCTCCTCGCACCTGGCTATTTTTGTCAATAGTCATTTGAAGTTTTAGGAGGGCCGTAAAGATAGGGGGAAGTTATAGTATTTTGTGCGTCTGATCAACGAGGGTTGTCTTATTGTTTGAAAGGTAAATTTAAAGGTGCAATAAAACCATATTTAACGAGTTTCCATGTGAGATAATTACGTTGGGATGTAGGACTTTTTGACCTGCTGACATCAGATTTGTTGGTTGAACCAGGAGAAAAACGAAACTACTTTATGTCATCAACATTGTCTCAACGGATTATCAATTTATATCTTTTTTTCGAGCGCAAGATTAATGGTGGCACCTTGGGATGTTTATTAAAAACAATAAAGTGATATACTTTTGGGATGCTGTCAAAATTTTATGTTTGTTCAGGTTTGGGTCTAAGTTCTATGATCGAATTTGTATAATGTACCAAGTCCAGTAGTAATTTTTTGCAGCATTAAATTTCGTTCATAACTTTAGAATGCATCAACGAATAAATCACACTTAGTCTGACTGGTTCAAGGCAAGTGCTATATTGTCCTAATGTTTAATCTGCATCAATAGGCATTAACACTGCTCCGGATTAATAAAGGCAATAGTAAATTGGGTGATTGATAAAGGTAGTTTTTGCCACGAATGTGTGAAGTTTTTTGACGCACACACAGGCTGTATGGAGCCATTACCGATGAATGTCCCTGTGTTCTTTTCAGGTAGTCATAACTCCTTGGCATTTGCTCGTATGCATTATGACAACCAAATCGATCAAATGGGCGACTGAAAGCTTTACTCAACATAAATATTCTTCAAACAGGGATACGAAGACTTCAAGCATTTTTCCAAAGAATTGCATTCCATTAGTAAATAATTGCAAAATTCAATCCCACGTGGTGGTCGTGTTAGTCGTGGTCTATGTAGAGGTATAGAACTTCCTTATCAAATCAGAGGAACGTTTAGTCGACCGCTAGAAGTTTTTCTTAACAATTAAGGTACCTAAGATAGCGTGTTCTTCGAAGCAATATTGAAAGTAGCACGAGGGTATAGACTGGACTGGATACACGCAATGCTGAGCAACCGACATCCGTGCTCTTCGTTAAGATAAGAAAGGATTTGAAAGACAAAATTAGAATTCTGAAGTCCTTAAGGTGGTGTGCTGTCGTCACTTTTAAGGAATCGCCGATTACTTGTTGAGGAAACTTAATGGTTTCCGACATATGGTTTCGCCGATGATTATCATATAATGATTACCGGTATTTGCACCTTTTAATTTGATGAAGCGACTCTTATGTGTTGTTCAGCAATGCTTTCATAATGTTGAATTGTCAGTTGAACCAATTTAAACATCAATGGTGCTTTTCACGTAAGGATGCATCACAACCGGATCTCGCCTATTGCAGTTCTTTGACTCTATAATTTTTGTTGAAAATCAAGCTAAGTACGTTGGAGTAATTCTCGACTCAAGACTCAATTGGTCTGCTCACATCCATTTTAGAATCAAGAGAGCTCCCATGGCCTTCAGCGAATGCAGACTAGCCTTCGTCAAATCATGGGAATTCAAGCCCAAGTACATTTATTGGATCTACATAACAATTGTTACTAGTATACGGGCGCCTTATGTGCTGATAAAAAGGAAAAGTCACAACAAAGTTACACCATCTTCAGACGATGGTCTTGCTGGTGATTACTGGTACATTCACTACACCTATTGCTGCTCTAGAAGCACTCTTGAACATTCAACCAATTGTTTCTGAAACGAGAAGTTCTTGTGCAAGTTACTGGGCTCTGGAACAGTAACACAAGATTGTGCCCCGAATGGTTAGTTGGAATGAGTACAGATTTGCTCCTAGTGATCTTACACTCACATGTAGTTTGCCTTTTAAAACCTTCAATGTGGGAATTCCTCCTCGCAAGGAATAGCTGCCTGAATATTTAGAGCAACTATTTGTAGAATACGTAGTTTGTTACACTGACGGTTGACGCTGGTGTTTACTGTCTTGAAATGAATTTAAAAGATGGTAAGTCATAAGGCCGAAACCCATTAAAAATCGACCTAATGTCCGTTCGGTCTACTGTCCATTCGGTCCAATGACTGTCGGCATAGTGACCTTCGGCCTACTATCCTTCGGTCTAAATGTCGGACATCTTTCCGACGTCGCGATCGCTGCTTTAGGTCAAATTTATACCTTTCCGATCCGATTCAGTGACGGTTCAGTACCGTACACGGACACTTATATTCTTTCATGCACATCAAATGCGATCACTCACACAAATCCGGCACGGAACAGGGCCGGACGGTTTTGAATGCTCGACTATAAAGTGCATGAAAGAATATTGGTGTCTGACGTCCGTGCCCAGCAATCGACACTGAAACGGATCGGATAGGTGTAAATTGGTCTTTGGCGTTTAGTTGCGAATAAACCGGCCAAATGCAGAAATAATTTTGATGAGATGAAGAACAGCTCATGTTTAAAAGAAGGAAAAACAGAAAATTGATTTTTCCAGGTACTCATTAAATACATTAATCATCTGATAATAATCTTCCACTGATTCCGCTAACTGCTACGAGTCGCTATATCAGAGGCCTCGCGTCAATATGAAGGCAAAATATTGCTTTTAGTCTTGGAGGCATAGCTATAATTATGGTTTGAATATCATGACAAACGGCTTAATGATCCATTTGGCCTAAAGGCCCATTTGGTATTATGACCGATTTGGCCTAATGACCCATTCGGCCCGATGACTTTTGACCGAATGGCATTCAGTCGTATGACCCATTCGCCCTAATGGCGTTCGGTCGTATGACCCATTTGACTCAATGGCGCTCGGTCTAACGCTTTTCGGTCTAATGGCCCAAAACATGACCATTTTTTCTATTATATTAGGTTTGTTTCACTACTAAAACTTAACCCTCTGTTGCTTTTGGAAAGTTATGGGAAATTTGTTGCAGAAAATTTCAAAAGACTGTGGTATGTTGTCAATACTACGAAGACTCCTTACCAACATTCCCATCAATCGTTGCGTTGCGTTGCGTTGTGACGATGATTTTAGCGGATTGCACACTGACTTCATCATGTTTGACTGCTGATTATCTAATAAGAGTTGCTTAGGAAGTGGTAAGTAGGAATTCATACCAATCCGACCCATATTAAAACCTCAACAGCATGATAGCCATCATTGCCGGCCGCCCCCATCTCCATCGTTCACGGGGAAGGATAAAGGATAAGGTAGACAGGAAGTGTTGATGCTCCACCTACTTAACGGAAGGACGACGATTCATCAGACTCTTCCATAGGTGTCGCGGAGTTGGTGGTTTGGAAGGGTATCAGGTCTAGGATTCGCTCCAAGCAAACGATGCGACCTGTAAAGCATATTTTATTAGGTAGTTGTTTAGTTAGTCTTCGAGTGCACGATCACTCGAAAAAGAGATGATCTTGTTTAGTTTTTGGTTATTTTTAAACTCTGGGCAGCCGGCTACCGAGAGTATACTATGTTCCCTAAACAAAAACAATTTGAACTCCACACAGCCGATCGTGGGAGTATTGCCTGGAAAAGCTAATCTTATCTGCGTAATGGGCCGGATCACTATTTATTGCAACAGTATTTGGACAGAACTCGCTACTTCTTCTCTACGATATATTTATTGGCTTGAAAACTACCAAGTGACAGCATATTATACTGGCAAAAATAGCGCGAGATGTTATAAATCAAGGAAAGTATTTCTTATTTTCCATATCGGATTGTTTGTGGAATACAAGTATACGAGCGATAATACCGAACACTGAAGGGAAATATAAAGGATTGTTAATCTGATGCACGGGCTTGTTAGCAATAACGGAGCTTTAAATTAGGTTCATAAAAACAGACGCGGCGAATTTTCAATACGTATTGAGCCGTGTTCATAGATACTAGTCAGATTAGTCGTATTGGGGCTAATTTCCGATCAACTATTCATTTTTACGGCAATGTTTTCTCGACTAGATCTGTTCGCACCCTCTCATTCTGTTCGCACCCTCTCATTCTGCGGTCTAAGGACCAAATGTCATCAATAGACTTAGAATCGCGTGGAGGCATGAGATAGGAAACTTGTAAGAATTTTGCTATCCCACCGTTTGACTACCAGAATGGATGGGAGAACAGTAATACTAGCAAATACCGACTACCATAAGAGCGGTGCAAATTTGAACGAGTGACGTAGAGTACTGCACTGAAAAAAGGACCAGGAGTGCGATTTTACGAAGTTTTAGCTTCCGATGGCCCTACATTTTCTGACAAAGTGAAGTTCTTGAATGTTGAGATTTTTATTACTGTTTAGAAAAGCAAAAGTATCATAAAGCTAGTGTCAGGCCTTCATGAGACCTCAAGAAGTCACTTTTGGAGGTATTCGTAAATGTAGATTTGTCGGTAGACGGTTCCAAATATAATAGAAAAATACCTAATTTAACACAACTACAGATCACTTGCAACATAAAAAGCTTTTTGTGAAATTCGACAGCTCCATCTTAGGCCAATTCAATAAATTTCCTGCATGAAAGTTTCCATTTTTTAAAAACGGTTTTTAAGCCAAAGCTTTGGAAGTTAAACCTTGGCGTGGAAGTGCCGGTATATTAATATATTCTGTTACTTAGTGTAGAATTAGATTTCGTCATTTACGGCTAATATACAACCGCCAGAAGAAACTTAAAACGTTGGTACACAATCAAGAAAGGCGAATCAGAAAAGGTATATGTCAGTGATTCACTAAATACAGACTGGAAAGAGGGTAATATGGAAAACCTTAAGGTCCGCCCAGATTAAGTCTTCGGTACGGAACAAAACCTCGGCCTAGGAACTCCTAGCATGTTGTTAGTCGCCTCTTACGACATGGGAGCAGTTCCCAGAGGTTCTATTCTTGGTTGAAATAGTGCAAAAAGATTTCAGCCCGCCGGACACCACACGGCTTCTCCTTACCAACATTCCCATCAATCGTACAAATACTTGGTGATTGAAATCGTTATGTTGAGTGAATACGGAGTTAAAAGTGGAAAACTTCAGGAAAATGATGAAAAAAAACTATATTTTGTGTTTCAGTGTGATTTAGATAAATAAATATCATGCTTTTTAATATGTCCCAAAAAATGGTACAGTTGCTATAAAATTTCGTTCAAAACAGCTTTTCAGAGTAGAACAATAATTTGGGCAGTAGAGGGTGCAACGATGAAATTACGGGAGATGATAATCTTACTTCAGTTCGTTGTTTTCAAAAATCATGCCAAATTTAATAAAAATAAAGCTTTCATAAACTTTAACCCACATGGAAAATTATGTGATTAAGTCATATGCTCTTTTCGAATTTGTTCCGATTTGAAGACACGTAATCGATCATGCTTTCACTTTTTTTACGCAAAATTACAAGAAGAAAACAAATATCCTCTTACTTTACAAACCGATAGAGCTCATGTTACTAAATATAACAATATATATGTTCAACCTTTAAAACTTGAAAATGATTTTCAATTGATTTTCTAACAAAAATGCAAATACCTCTTCGTTTGACACTATCGATTTTTCTTGACAGTGAATTTAGCCACGTGGGTTATCATTTTTGACAGTTATACCAGCAAAAGGATAGGGATCAAAGTAGTTCAATGGAAGGTGTGGACGTGATAATTCAATTTTAAAAAGTTCGATTACGTATTTTTAACGTCAGCTGCATCGGAAAAAATCAAGAACAGCATATGGCGTCATGACCCAATTATCACGACCACACCTTTAATTGAACTACCTTTTTTTGCTGGGATCTCAGTAAACGAAAATGCGGCTAGCGATCGGTAAGCTATTGAAAATTTGTTCTAGGTGGGATAGCTGTCAAAAATGCTAACCCATGTGGCTAAATTCACTGCCAAGGCAGATCGATAGTGTCAAACGAGGACGTGTTTACATTTTTTTTAGAAAGTTAATTAAAAATCATTCTGAATTTTTAATGGTTGAACATATATATTGTTATATTTAGAAAAATGATCTATCGGTTTATGCAATAAAAGGTGAGTTTTATTTTTCATTCAATGACCCAATTGAAGGAAATTTGAAGTAATACAAATGGTATTTCCCATGTCGAAGTTAAGAATCGCCTAACAGTCTTGAAGAAAATGTTGTTAGAAATTTAATACTGTCAGATATTGTACCTAGCAAGATTGATAACAGAGAAGTTGGAACAAAAGATTTTTTTATGTAGCGTTTATCTCGTAATATAACAAAGAAGAAAACAAGGTATGTTGACTCAGTAAAAAAGAAAATTAAATCGGCTTGTAATTTGTTTCTTTGAAAAACCTGAAAAATTTCTATATAAAACTGGAAAATCCCCAAAAATCGAACTATCAGAAATGAGTCGTTAGCACGCTTACGCATTCATTCATCTTATACTGCGCTCTGGCTGCTATTATAACACGTGTAAGTCCTATAGTCTGCGCAAAGGCACTATACATCGCGTGAAACAGCATCAAGATAGCTTTTGTTACAGGTTTAAACTCGTAGTGTGAACGCCGCGTCATCCGCGACTATTTCATGTTCTATCAGGTTGTTTGTCAGCTCTACTGAATTCTTCATAGTCACTTGATGACGCCAGCTGAATAGTCTCAAGTCTCCATGGCGTTTCTTTTTAGCTTGAATCCTATCCATATCGAACAAAGCTGATTTGGCGTGAAAACTTGTTTTTACACGTTCGTTTCTGGCAGATATGAAGGAAAGAGGCGGATAAGATTAAACCTGCGTTAACATTTAATTTGAATATTTAATTGGTTACTCCCGACTGGGTCCGATGAAGAAAAACCTTTCAAGTGCGCTATCACATCGTATCACCTCAACTTGACTGGATTCGAAGTTTGTTTGCATCACTTGGGGCGAACGAGAGCGGCCAACTTCCGCATGAACACGCCACACAACGTATCACTTTAATCGCAAATGGCAGCAGCAGCAGCAACAATAATAAATCGATTGAACGTCAACAGCATTTATGTTGACACTCTAGTAGCTGCCGCCGTGGTGCTGTTTAGACAAAACTGAAATAGTGTTTCATCATCATATTTTCCCTCGAAGCATCATCACATACGAAGTTATTAATTACGAAAATTCCAACTATTTTCATTGCAGGTCGGTCTAAATATCCGCTAGCCTCAATCGTTGGAGTGAGAAAAACTGGAAGAAGCTTTGATTCCGTGAGTTATTTATTTTTTGGCGCATTAGAAGAGCGATTGCATCGATAGAACAGCGGCAACAGATGGAATAAGATTGTGTAATTACTAGTGCACGAGTGGTTAGATGCTTAGCTAACGTAGAAAAATCCTATACAGGTGCGAAAAATGCTTTCCAAGTTTGTTGCTGTATCAGGAAAGTTCATGTGCTAGTGTGATATTCAATACAAAACAGCGAAATCGGCTTCACAATGGTTCATTCGAAGCAGTGAGAAATTAGTGGACGGAGCATTCAGGATATTAACGGAAGATTTATTGTGCTGTATTTTTTAAGAAACCCCCACAAAAGAGTTTGCTTTGTAAATAATAGTAGTGTAAGTAGTAGTTACTGTTGGCGCCTCCTAAACTCTACGGAAATGGATACGCTAAATACACCTGCCATGGTTCCGACTGGTATTGCTCGGTTACTACTTAGTAAACCGGACGAACCCTCGTCTTCGTCACCACAACTGACTCCGATGATGCTGAGCTCGGGGGGCACCGTGGCCATCCCGACGACGGTCACCTTCGTGAACAACGCGGGTTCGGTTGCGCTGGCAACGGCTGCTGCTGCAGCTGCCGCTGCGGCTGCCGCATCGGGTTCCGGTTCATCGTCTGCCACTAGTCTCGCGCTAGCCGGTTCTGCATCTGCGGCGAATAACGGCCCGGCAAATAAAAAGTGTCCCTATCACCGCCAGTGCTATCGGAACCATAACCATAGCCAACAGCAACTTCAGCAGCAGCAACTCCAGTTGAACGGAAATCGGACGGCGGTTAATAGTGCCGGTGGCGCTAGTTCTGCGGCACTGTATCCCCAGCGGGATGCCATATCGACGAATGCCGCCCCACCATTGAATGCTGCCGTCCTAGCAGAACGTTATCTACTGCTGGATATCGTAGAAGGAAGTTCGCTTTATCGTTGTATCGATATTAAGATGCAGGACGAGTTGGTGTGCAAGGTAAGCATGGTGTTTTTATTTGCTTCTGTGGGATTTGAGTTGAGGGCTCCTTATCATATAATCTCGCGAAATGGAATTTCTCAACGCGCGTTCCTACTATCACGTATACGTGTGCAAGCTACCAGCGTCCTTGAACCTGTTGAGAGTTTGAAATACTATCCTCGATTTCGGCAAATCTCACACATAGAGACAATATAATTTTGTAATAAACACACATCCGTATCTCGATTTCGTGTGTGAATCTGGGAAGGCATACGCGTCGCAATTGCGTCACAACTTTGATACGTGTAATTGTAAATGCGCATCAGGGTATCAAGCGAAGAACGGGACGGAATAGACCGCGCCATTTTTTGCTTCCTGTTATTCGAGGTGCAAGTTAATGCGTGCTGAATTCTGAACCAAGCGTGGTTGTGCGTAATGTCATTGTCTCTAAATAACAACATCTAAATGAGCCATCATACACATTAATCATCAGCAGAAGAGCATTTCACAAATGGTCGTATTGTTCAGTACGTATGTCGTTTATAGTGAATCTACCAAATTCATTCGGTGATTCATGGCAAATGTTGCTGAAATTAAAGGCACACAAACGTAGACAGGACGAGTTCCGGGTTTAAAATTTTTCAAATCAATAAGATTGATGAATAAGATGTTTTTAAATTTGTTAAAGTTACTATCGCAACCTTTATTTTGAATATAAACGGAGTGAGCAGGAAATTAAGATAAATTTTTTTATTTAAATTTTAAATGATTCATGAATGTGATGATACTGAAATGTTGGAATTGTTACTACGTTTCATATATTTAATAAAGATGTCTGTCGAAATAGGAAGACCAATATCGGCACTGAATCCTTTCGTTATCACTACTTAGCGCCAATTGAATACCGATGTAACATGTATACCGAGCGGCTAGCACGTTCACACCCAACCAAACCACAATTAGCATGTTGAGATACAGTGTGCGCCTAGTAGTTTGTCTCTGATTGGACAGTTTGTTTCTTGTTCTGGTTTTTATATTTCCGGTTGGTGAAAATATTAATATTGGTCTTCTTTGTATTATCGGTCTCGGTTAAAGCGGATACAAATTCCACAAACCTATCGGAATAATAAGGTTACACTGTGTGTAGGATCGACCTTCGTTTCTATCGTTACGTTATATTCTTTATACATGTGCGAATAATACGTAAACGGACAGTTTATTTTCCGACATTTACCGACACAGCCAATCGCTGCGCAACCACAAAGATAACGTGATCCCGTTCTTTAGCAGAAAAATAACGCGCGATCATGGCTGCTGATTAAACGACGCCGGTGAGCTGCTGAGCGTCTGCCTCGCTGTGTTGGTACAGTAGCCAATCGCGAACTAACGAAGGACAATGCTGATGATGATGGTGATGAGACCGCATTGCTGGTTTGCTTGTCTATTTCTACAGTGAACTCTGTCTATCTCGCAGCCAAGATGAGGAACAAATAAAATTCGAAAGAATCGCTTACAACGTGATTCTTTCGAGAGCCATTAATATGAGATGTACTTACTTTCATACATTTCTGTGGTTACTAATGTATTGAAATATGTCATTTAACCACACCTGTTTCGTCGCCCAACAATTGTCCCATGTAAATGGGGAATTCAATCGAAAATGGAACAATTATAAGTATAACAACAGTCAAAAACACAAGCTATTAAAACACTTCAACAAATAAAAAACGCTCAATACTATATTTTCTTATTGGCTATCGTTTAGATCGAACAATCTGCTTTCAATCGGCGATTGTCAATATAGTGTAGATTTTTTAGAGATGTTATAGCGAAAATAATCGCGCCTCAAAACAATAAAAAAGCTATTGATTTCATTAAAGTATCTTAAAATGTGTGCTTATGAAGCGGTGAAGTAATCAAAGAACCACTACGAAGATAGCTTCGACTGTATGCCCGACATTTCCCTACAACGACGCGTCACTATTTCGCAAAAGGTTGTAAACATCATACCATCCATGCAACAGCAAAAACAAAATCGCACGCTCGTCTCACGTAGCCTGCCTGCTGTTGCGAGTATGTGCCTGTGTATATTTGCTGCGCCTGTTTCGCAACAACGCAATAAAAGTAGGCGATTGAAATTTTCGGCAAAAAAATGATATGCATTATAATCGGTCCCAACTGCCACAGTGCGACGCAACCCCACGCAGAGACGGTGTTACTTCTTTCGATCGCAAGGTGAAGTAATTGCAATTGTTCACGTTACACCGTACATTTATCAAAGATGTTTACGCAAATTAAGTAACGATTCAAAGCAACTTAAATACAGGTGAAAAAGAAACTGATGCTTCCGTGTTTTGCCGAGTGGGCATCGAGGTTTTTTATACTTCATTTTTTGACATTAAAAATGTCTTACTCCACTATCTGGGGCTAGGTGTCATTCTAAAATCTAAACTATCTCCCATGTAACGAAACTATGTAAGGTTTGCACGCTTATAACTCCGATATTACTAGATGGATTTTAATCATTCATACACCAACCGATTCAGAAACACCTAACTTAAATATTGGTAATAATTTAATATCTCCCCAATAAAAGTAGACTTTTGGAAATTGGTAAAATTAAAAAGTTCACGAAAAACGGGAAAATTACCATTCGTGAGGCAGATTTCTCAGACACAGCCGTCAAAAGAGGGCAGCTTAGTGACTCAATGAAAGACGAAAAGTCATAAATAGAAGCGACGCATGTCCGTTTAAATCAGTTGTTGCTCTTGTCTCATACGAACAACATCGTCTCCGGGCGATGCAATAAGCGCTATCGATTTTCGGCAACGTTGGCATTTGCACACACTCGCACCTATGTGACTAAACCATATACGGTTAGTTTATAAATAGAGGTGACGCGTACCCGTTTGAATCAGTTTTTGTTCTTATGTCGAACGGGTAAGATCATGGCTGCAGCGTGTGGGCACTACAATAAGCGGTAGACGCTATGCATTTTCGGCAGCGGTGGCCGTGTGCGGATTTTTCGGGTACCAGCACGGTGTCACAGAATGATTTGCAAAGTGGGTGGGTGGGGTGGTTTGGATTTAATTCAATACGGTGTGTGCTGCTTAAGAGTGTTGCGTTTGAATAAAATATATTTATTTTTATGCATGCGTGTGCGTTGTAACTTGTTAATCCATGTTTACGGCGCATTGTAGCTGCCTAGGGTTTTCATATGTTTCATATTTTGGTTATATGTTTTTTATCAGTAAGGCATCTGACAACGTGCTTCTGTAGTTATTGCACTGTTCAGCAGCGTAGTATTTTATATAGGGGAGTACACTCAGGTTTTATTACGCGGTATTTTTTACGCAAATTTTGAAATTTCCGCGGTTTTCATTTACGCGTTTTTTTTAAATTTAGGCGGTTTTCATTTGCACGGCCTGTATCCCCTGCGTAAAAAAAACCTGAGTGTAATTGCATCGGAAACAATCACATTCCCAGCAGAACTTTTTGTTTTCTAATTTCAAACACTTTTGTTTCGTACTGTACACAACGGAAAATTTTAAAACAGAACTTACCGTCCCAGCAGCAGTTTAGGCGGGTGTTCTTTTTCGATTCAAATTCAAGCCATGTCTTAATCGTTACTGGACTTAAAATTGTTTTCCCAGTTTATCCAGTCAGAGTATCTGTCCTGCCCTATGTAGTTAAAACACAGTTCTAATTGCGTTTTAAAGTATACAACAAATTGAACGGTTAGGTATACTAATTTAAATTTTAAAATATATCTGATTGAAATTATGAAACAAACCGCTGTACTGAAGATATAATTATGTCAGTCCTATTACCACATAAAACACCTATATAACATAAAACGCTGCAGAATTGGTTTAATAATACAATGTTTACACTACAGAGTTATAACACGTTTTAATAATTAGCAACAAGAGAAAATGTCACCAAGATAGCATAAAACCCGTTTTAACTGGTAGTGCGAACATTGCATAACAATGTAATTTATCAAATAATTTCATTTTTTTCACCACTAATCGATCAAAAAATACTTAACCTTAAGATTGTTTACTTAAGTTCATTAATACATTATTGAAAATTTAAATGGAAAATGAAATTTCATATTTCATGAAGAATCTGTATATTTCCGTTGCTGGGCGTGGGCTTCCTCGTCACGGTTCTAAATATGGAACTTTTCTTTTGAATATATTTTCTGGACAGACCAGCCTATTTTTACTAGATGGATTAGCCAAATAATGCCAATCACCTAGTGAGATACTTGATTAATTAATAGATTACCGTTAAAAGACCTTCAATAAATTATGTTTTAATGGGGAGGGTATATAGCAAATTGTAACATAAAAAACAGGCGAGTGAGCAAGAACTTGAGTCGATATGTGTGATAGATAAAATACATTTGCACGCTCTTGAAAAAAGCTACATTTTTAATGTCACCGTGGTCGTGTCCTGTACACAACCCTTTAATTTTTTTTGGGTTTTTCTATGGAAATATTGGAGATTTTACCGGACCAAAATCAGCGTGTTTTTGTTATAGGGTAAACACTACTTAATTTATCTCAACCCTCTATTCATCGTGGCGTTCGATTTCGATTTTCGTCTCGCTCAAACTAGAGGTATTTGTTACTTTTACGGATGTTTTATTATTGTTTTACTTTTGAGGAACAAAGTAAAGATATTAATGCTGATTAATGTACTATCAATTGATTGTTGGCTGAATTACCGACAAAATTGTATGGCAGCTTAAGAATGTGATGAACAGGAGATTAACTATCAACTAAATGTTATTTAAAATTTGGGTAGAATTTTATTTGGGATTTGAGAACGTCAACCGAATCATGTATATTATCTGAAACAATTTCTACACCTGTCGGGGGGCAAGCATAGCGTAATTCGTAAATCGATTGCCTTGTACGCAGCTCACTTAGATTCGAATCCCGACTCCGCACATAGGGTTAGAGATTTGTCTCAAGAGATTTCTCTAACCCGAAGAAGAATGACCTTAAGGTTGAAACCTCTACAAACGAAATAAAAAAAAACTTTTTATTCAAAACATCTTAACTAACTGTAAGCAAACTGGGTTTATTATGATAAGTACAAGCTAAACATTGGGGTAGATCGCTTGCGATGCACTTTTTAAAATCAGCAATGTTAAATGCCATCTACTTGCCATCGAAATAGAAATTTCGGATATATTTTGCGTTTCCGTGTAGGACGTTAAAGCTCTCCAAGAAATTAGCTCTACATCCAACAAAACATCGAACGAAGCGGATCGGCGTTAAGGCGTTTGTTGAACAGACTTGTCTGCAAGGGAATGTAAAGTTAATGCAGGAATCAGAATATATTGGCTCAAATGGCACTGTCCTCTATGTAGTCGGGGATTTTTGCCTTGCCGTGTGTTTTCACCATTCCTTGAGCGGAAAGAAAGAAGAGGGAGAGCGGAAGTATAATTGCAAGGGTGGGAAAAATAACAGCACAAAAACAAAAAGAAACAGCAGGTAAGTTAAACTCACAAGTAGTTCAACTCGCCTGCGAGTAAACCTAAAGCTCTTCACCACATTCGATAAGAAACTTTAGTATGTCTCTGAGTTTGTCATCCAAACACGGTGTCGAAATTACGAAAAATTACGCTACTGCGGGGCAGTTACATATCAGATGATATAAGTTGCCGTAGTCGGATTCACAAAGATCACATGAAAAATACTCAGCGCGCTGAATAGTTGTCATGAGGGGCCCTATTCTCACAGTCACGTCATTTAGTGATTAGAAAGAAATTTTCTTCTAGTCCCTAGGTGACGTGATTGTGACAATAGGGCTCGAGATGATTGAGTTTGCAGTGGCCGGTTAAAGCCCTGGTCGGCATGCCGCAGTGCAGCTTCGAAAAATGTAGGAGATTTTACGAAATCACTGGGCACGGTTGCTCTAGAAACGCCTTTGTTAGACGACACGTTTGTACATTTCTCCAATAATTGCGGCGGTCGGACAAAGCCCAGGACCGTATTTTTTCCCTTATCCAACTTATCGAAATTGGCAGGGCGGGCTAAGGACCAACGAAGTCAATCGCTGAACCTGCCCTGGCCAATTCGTCAGCCCATTCATTTTCAGTTATACCGGAATGTCCGGGGACAAGGTAGATAGTGTTGACAATGCTTAGTTCTTCGATTTGGGTTCGGCACGCGATCACTAGGTTGGTCGTTCGTTGGTGTCTGAGCTAAGGGCCTTGATTGCAGCCTGACTATCGGAGCAGAAGTTTATAACTTAGCCGGACAAGCTCTGTTGAAGGGCTGATTGTACTCCGCACATAATAGCAAAGTTTTCTGCTTGGAATACAGTACAGTATCTACCTAGTGAGTGAGATTTTTCCAATCTCATTTCACGACAGTAGACACCAGCACCAGCACGTCCCTCCATCAGAGAACCGTCAGATATAACAAACCACTTGCGTTTGTTGTTGTCCTTCCATAAAGCCAGACAACCACTTCTCTCGAGAGGGAAACTTCACATGGAATGTCCGGTAAGGAAAATTACATGTGATTGCAATATCGCTGGGAGCAAGAATATCTTCACCCCATGTAACTATTTGTGACCACAATCGTGTATGACTGGTAGCAAGATCAACATGGTAACTGTTCCAAAGCCCAGTAACCCGTAGTCTGCATGCACATGATAGTGCTTCTTGTTTGAGGTGTACGTGTAATGGTTTGATATTTAGAAGTGCCTCAAGAGCAGCAGTCGGAGTTGTGGTGAAAGCACCAGTCAACGCCATGAGCGCCATTCGTTGATTCAGTTTTGACTGGGCCGTCACCAACTCTCCCCTCTGTCACCACACATGGCATCCGTACGACAGTATTGGACCTACAATTCTCATATAAATCCAACAGATAGTTTGAGACCTTCCAAAAGTTCGCCTGCACTGCCCGAAGACCATGCACGCTTTCTTGACTCTAAACTCAATGTGAGCAGACCAATTCAGTTTGAAATCCAATATAACTCCAACGTATTTGACCTGATCTACGCACAGTAGCTCAGAATCAAAGAACTGCAAGGGACGAACCTCGGATGTTATTCGCTTCTTCGTGAGAAGAACCATTCATGTCTTGCTCGGGTTAACTGATAATTTAAGTTGACGACACCACTGTTCGGCAGCTCTTAATGCTTGTTGCATTAAGTCAAAGATTGTTCCGATGCAAAGCCCAGTAGTTAGTATTTAGTAATCATCGGCAAACCCGGTGTTTGGAAATCCAATCTCATTGAGTTTCTTCAACAAGCAGTCGGCAATCATGTTCCATAACAAAGGTGACAGAATGCCACCCTGAGGACAACCATATATACTCAACTGGCGCAGTGACCAGCAAAGAATGCGGTTACTAAGCATTGCGTTTATCCAACCTTAGATACCTGCAGGTACCCCATGATCGCGCGTTACTTCCAGATTGGACTGGAAGCCAGATTGTTTGAGCGAGAAGACCTTCACAATGTTATAAACAACATCGTGAAGCAGAGTGATCGTGGATTTTCCACACTGATATGCATGTTGCATTTTGTGCAGTGGATATTCAACTAAACTAACGTTTCTGATGTGATGATCGATTAAGCTGATAGGCCTAAAACTCTTGACTTCTTCATAGCTTGAGCGCCCCTCTTTAGGAATAAATCTAACAGTTGTTTCTTGTCATGCTTTCGGGATAAACCTGGTAGCAACACTGGAAAGCATAATCTTTTTCCAGACATGTTTGAGAATATCAAATCGTTTTTGCAGTAGGACGGGAAGCATTCCATCTTGTCCGGGTGATTTGTATGGAGCAAAGATGTCAACTGCCCACTTGAGCGATTCAGTGGTAACCAATGTGCGTGCTAACGCCCGCGACTCCGAATTACTAGAGTGAGATCTGTGAACATTATTCAGCTCCGGATCAATACAACCTGGAAAGTGTGCGTCGGAGAGACAATTAAGAACATCTTTTTCGTCCGTCACATAAACACCATCACTGGTTTGTAAGGAGTTCTGAAAATCTTGCAATTTCGAGAGAAGTTTATTCAACCTGCTAGCCTCATTCGGACTAGAGACATTAGTGCATAGGTTTTACCAGCCAGTCCGCTCTGCAGATCTAAGGCATTTCTTATATGCACTACGAGCTGAACTGAAAGCCCTGGAGTCATCACGCTGACGCCGGTTCCAAGCTCTTCTCATATCCTTTTTCATTCTTTCAATGTTCAGCTACTGTGAATGAGTTTGTCGTATCCACGACGTCACCTAAGTCGTTTAGTTGATTAATTGTTGGAAAATATCCATGAAATTTAGTCGCCAAGTTTTCCAAAAAGCGGTCCCAGTTTGTAGATTTAGGATTACGATATCGTCGCTGTTGTGCTATCTTATGACAAACGCCATTTTGGGGTAAACTGAACTAGATATGCTACATTACTGGTTTGAAAATTCTCTACAAAGTGGCGTTTTCAGAATTTTGAAATTCTACTTGGTTACTAAGATATAACGAGAAATGTGATGAGAAATTGTGAGTTTTTTGCTTCAAATCACTGTATCTTGGGATTTACTCAAGTTATATTGAAGTTTTAGATGTTTTTATATGTAAAAATTTCTGAGGAACACAATGGCATAAAAATTTTCCAAAGAAAAAATACACGAGCTGTGAGAAAAACAGATTTAAGTTTTAAACTGCAAATATAGCATTTTTGGCAACACTGTAACCAAAAGGTAATATTTTTTCTAGATTCACTGATTCATTTCCTTCAAAATGCATCTAACCGATTGTTTATAAACCAAATTAAAACAAAGATAGGAATAAAAGTTTATATAATTATAATATAATTGATGCTTTTTTTCTATGGAAAATTTTTCATGCACGATTATGACACGCCATACAAATTTTGTCATCAATACACGCCTATGACACGTGTGAGTGCGACTTTTGTTTACATTCATAGTAAAAACTCGCAACATAGTCAACCGATCCTCGTAATATTTGAGAGATTAATGCAGAATGGATAGAAGCATCAATTGTCTTCTTTGGATTGTTTATACCATTTATAAGTTTCAAGATCTTCAATCTAAAACTTTAAAAATCGTTTTTCTCGAAATGTGCTAAATGGCGCTTGTCATAAGATAGCTCAACAGCGACGATATGTTACCACATTGAAGGTGACATATAAATGATCGAAAAATATATATTTATGTTCGGATAGAGACGGTTCAGTTTCATTTGGAACTTGCCAATTTCTCAGCTCATGCGAAATTCTTTCAGAGCAAAGCGTTATGTCTAATATCTCCTATTCTATTCTATTCTATTCTATTCTATTCTAACCTTTACACAGCCAGTATTGAAAAGCATCCTGGAAAACACTGCAGTTACTCTTTAGTGTTTTTCTTGCCAATATTAATATTTGAAGCATATTATGTGTAATATGTCGCAAATATTAAAACGGCCAGGCCTACTGTGCAGAGTTTGGTTTAAAGATGTTTCAAAATTATACGGCAATTAAATTATTCATTTAATGAATATTCTAATTAACAGAAAAATACTCCCTTATGAAACAGACGTCTTCGGCTTGTTCAAGATGGCTTCATCCTTCCTGGTATCCTTTCAGATGACAATGGCCATGTTTAAATTTCCAAAGGAACAGCCTCTTCCGTTGTAACCCTTGTTGAAGGATATAGGCGAGAGCCTCATCAGGAGCAACTTCAATAATTCTTCCGAATGATCACAAAACATTAGGTGCTACAAATACCCTCTCGAACGTTCCGAACACAATTACCGCGGATAGATATGAATAAAGTTAACCTCACAATCTACTTGGTGCATTAGGTTTTTGGAAAAAAACTAGGAGTGGGTAATGTCCGGGACGTAACCGCGGTGTTGACGTAGGACTAAACTTGGGCATATCATATGACATTCATGGATAATTTGAGCCAATGCACTTTTTGAATGAATGTTTACTGGAAATTTCATGTCGAATGAGATTGCCACATTCACTGATTTTCTAGGACTTGCAAAAACCTTCGGGTTTGTAGATTAATTTGATAAACATTTGCTTATATGAATCACTGGTAAATGTATACAAGAATTGACAGGCGCAAACTCAATTCAAGTTATTAAATGGAACTTTCTAATTCAATTCTTTCTCCATTATGTTTTCATCCTAAAAAGAACGGTTTGTAGATAACTATGTTTGGTGATACCAGACGAGAATCCTTGCTAACGATTCGAACCTTGCCCGAATTCGCTTCTGCTGCGTACATACACGAACATTCCCCTTTCGCAGCTCACATCGAATGAGCATTGTATATCGGAATGCGATCTCTTTTATAAACTTCTTAGTGCAGATGGTAGTCCATCCCTTTGTGCGACAAATGAAAATATTTTCATCATTCTTTTTGGCGTGGCATTCGCTTAGTAGCAGGGTTTCCACATTCACTAATGTTCTAGAAAGATTTGCAAAAACCACCATTCAAAGCACGGCTAATTAATGCTTTTACAAAATCATTTCTATCAAAATTTACGGTAAAATCTACGGAATCTACTACACAATTGTTTTAATTATTTCCCAACAAATCGCGCAAAAATCTGTTCCGTACAGCACAGCGCTAATAATTGACGTTGGAAAACAAATCGGCAACTTCAGCTGCCAAACACTTAGAAACGATCGAAGCATTTTTCCGTTAATATCACTTTTCTGACTCAAATTGTTGTAGGTATTTTATTGCTTCCGTCCAATTGGTCAGTTTATTGGTTTTATCGCACATTTTTCGGATATTATTATAGAAAATAACTAACCCGATAAGAGGGAAGTTATTTTCCAAAGCACGAAATGGAAATTTCAATTGTAATTCTTCTGAGAACGATTTTGTGGTCCTAATAAGGACCGTTTGTTGTGAATATTATTTCGCCGTTTCCCGCTCGGCATGATGATTATTTGCTTGGCATGGATAGCGCACAGATTGGTATTTTCCAACAAACTAACCAGGCAGGCCTCGCTGGCTTCTTAAAGGGCCATTACGGCTGAGCTCCGGAAGAGTAGGTTTTGAAATTCTGTGCAATCTCACGGACCAGGCACTGGAAGAGCAGCTTGCGAATTAGTAACTCTGTCCACTTCTGAGAGCAATGAATTTCACGCAGGGCGACGACAGTTCTTGGTTGGCAGCGATAAGGCAGTAGCTATGATTTGGTTGGTGGTCAAAATGCAGCTTCTCGTTGAGCAGCACACGTACGTGTGTTCTGCTCTGTGGCTTACACACGTCTGGCTTTAAGAAAAACTTTGACACCCATATTTATAGGTTTTAGCATTAATGTTGATTCGAATTAAAAGTAGTTTTTGAACTTTTTAAACAAGTTTTACATAGCAAACAAGGTATCAATAGCAAGCGTTGAACGTTTTCCTTTCGATTTATGAAACAAAATTAGTAATTCCTTTAGTAGGAGAAAAGTTATTAGAGTTCAAAGTGTAAGTAACGCATCCGTTTTGAAAATTTTGAAATGACACCCAGTATAGTAAAGAAAGACGTAAGTCCTACGTCAAAATGACGCGTGAAAAATTATACGTCTGCACTCAACCATTGCTTACTTTTCAATTATGTCTAATATCTCCTCTCTCTCTCAAAACTCGCAAAAGTTGGCCAGTTCCCATATTCAATATATGAAGATTTGTATTACTTATGTGCTCCATTAGTTCAGAGCGTCTCAGATTGATGTCTGAACTGCCCCACATGATGTGATGAGCATTTGTATCACTTCCGATAATGAACGGATCTTCGGTATACACCATACAGACACCTTTTAAAACTATATATTTCTTATTAATAACTTATATCTATGCTTGGAAATGTTAAAATCAAACACTGAAGGAGTTTCGTTAAATCTGCGGCAACATCTTTCCGGTGGATTATTTTGTCCATATGAAGTACAGTGTCTAGAGATCGACAACAGAGTGGGGTTGCGAACATAGGAAAGCGCATACAAATTAACGCCCGAGAGAAGATCTGGACCGTCTATATTACCTGATAGCAATTCGAAAACAAAAACTCTTTGCAGGAAGATACTGCGAGACGCCAGAGTCTACAGACCGAGTAGCATATATCATAGGATATGGATCATTCCATGAAAGTTTCCTGAGAGCGAATCGCACAAAACATCTTTGTATACGTTCTAGTTAGTCACTTTGAACAGCATGGTATGGTGCCCACAATTGCACAGCATACTCCAGAACACTTCTGATCGGGGCACAGTAAAGTGCTTTTAGTGCGTTGAAATCATCAAAATCCGCTATATTCCTAAAGCCTTAACAGTTGTCGCGGTGATATGGTTGGAAAAGGTCAACTTCCTATCGAAGAGCACTCCCAAGTTACGGATCGAGTCGATGCTTTCAATTGTTCTTACGTGTAGGCTATATTCATAACGTCCTACAGTAAGCAAGCGTCCGAAACAATTTATTTTGCATTTATTAACGTTGATTTCCATTCCGATAAACGTGCACCATTCTTGAATAATTCAGATGTCTTCTTGAAGCACCACAGCGTCAAGTGCCGAAGCCATAGTTCGGAAGATCTTGAGAACGTCCGCGTATAGCAATTTCCCAGACTTGCTCCGACTACAGATATCGTTAATAAACAAAATAATATTTGATACAACGCTTTTGAAATCATCGGAAGGAGATGCGGTAGACATGCTGAACAATATAGGGGAACCCGGGGCTATTAAGACAGTGGGGGTAATTTGGACCCCTCGATTTCTCAGAAAATAGCAAGACTTTCTGACTATCGTACATATTCGTGAAACCGCTATTCTGAAACATTAGTTTTGGGAGCTGAATTTGATTCTTTGTTCTTTGTAGAAAGGAGATACAACGTGTTTTGTTTTTTTTTGCCATTCTCAAAACAAAAATCATTATAGGGGAAAAACCGTGATTAAAGCAACAAATAAAAGTGAAAAAATATAAGGTAAGTGTTTTGGAAAGGCTCCTGTTTTATGGAATGATTTTTGTTTGGGTAAAAACACAAATATTTTCGAGACGCTCAACACATTTGTGCGAAATGAGCGAAAGGTGCTATTCGGACCCCCTATTCGGCGAAAAAACTTCGTAACGTTCCACTGCGTAATGCAGCATACTGAGGAGTTCGCCCAGCTCTTCTCAAGCTCCGATCGCCATTGAGAATATTTTAAACCTCAACAATTTTACCCATAGAAACAACCACTACCGACATACATGGCTTATTTAGACTGTTTGGAGAATTGAAGCACAGCCGTTAAAAAGAACTCAAAAAGTGCTGTGTTCTCTAGTTGGGAAATTTGTTAAAACCGCCTTAATTTCATTCAAGTTCAAATTGATATTTAATGAATTTTGATCTTCTTGATTCTTTTTTGGTTTAAGGGACCATTCATAAATTACGCAACGCAAAAATTGCCCAAAATTGACCCCCCCCTCCCCCTATGTAACAAATTGTCACAAATTTTTCCGTCTCCCCTCCCCTGTTACGTAACAAATTCCAAGAAAAAAAATTTTTCTTCGATGAAAACATGTTACGTAACGATCTAGTTAACACCCCCTCCCCTCTATGTCACAACTTGTCACAACTTATCGTACCCCCTCCCCCCCCCCCCCCCCTAAAAGCGTTACGTAATTTATGAATGGTCTCCAAAAGCAATAGGTTTGTACTTATGCCATTCTAAGGCTAGGCCCGGACATAGTGGAAGGATGCCAATTTCGACCAAAGCAGTGTTAGGATGTCGTGAGAGCAACAACTGAGTATAGATTTATCCGTGGGCGGTCCAAGATGCGCTGAATAATTCAGTTAATTTTCTGCATCCACATGGAATTTTTTGGGCAAATCTCTACAGCTTTCTCCGTACTCTCTTAGGACGACGTAGTATTCCTGTTTCGGTATTTGTTAGCAGCTACTTTGTGCGAATTTTGGGCACTCTAGCAGGGTATTTTAAACATTTAGAAGAATCCATCCGGTTCATATCCAAAGAATCTAAAAGTGGATTAATTTTAAAACATCCAAAAGTATCCATATCGGTTAAAAATTTCTACACTAAGTTTTTAAATTTTCCTGTACCCATGAACCTGCCCTGTCGAGTGTCGGCTTGTTAACGTTATATTTGTTGGTCACATAACATGAAGCATTGAATGAATTTTAAACAAACTACCTGTAATGATTTATATCTAAAATATAAAATAAATATAGAGACTCCCATGGTGTGAAAAAAGCTCAAACGAGCTAGTGTTTCAGTTCTTCCAGGCAGGAATGGTCGCGCCTGTCGATTAACCGATGACGAATTTGTCGCTTGTTGTTCTTCGGTGGGCTTGGCCACTTCCAACCCACTTTGTGTGGGTGACACTGCTCTGCTGGTACCCCCTTCTTGAAGCGTCTGGTCAGACAGCAGCGCTGTCGAACCATGCTTGACACGCCTTCGTATAAGGGCGTTACCCCGTGGAAAAGTTTTAGTCTATATGTTTGATTTCAAATTCAAGTGAAATTCTATAAAAAAGCATCAACGCGAATAAAATACCTATCGCAACACGAACCCCATAGACACTGGCATCTTTATATTAAGAAGTAATGCAATCCGCAGCTGTCCAGACTTAATCATTTTACCATGTTTGGTCACCGCAAGCTTGGCTGGCTGACTGAGAAGCTGCCGTCCCATGGATGATTGTGTAGCCAGTTTCACTGAAGCACCGCGCAATTGAAACGTTACCAAGAAGGCAGTAGGCAGTGAGTTGGCGTCGTCGCGGTCGCCGTCTTCGGCGCTGTTGTACGCAATAATTTTTGCACGCTACTGCCTGGCTGCTGCAAAGATGGCGTTGATGGGTTTACAAATAGTCTTGTTGCTTTTTCTTCTCGTATAGATCCACGCGATGACCACGCACAACACCACCGACTATGGATGTTTAGAAATAGTGCCTTTGGACTCCCTCGTCGGCTGTGGTTGGTGAAAAAAAAACAAAGATGTACATACTGTCCGAAGACCGTCACTAGATGATGCGCAATTACTCCTCTTATGATGACGCTATTGACCATTGGATATTGATCGATTGGATGTGTGTAGGTTTGAGGTCGGTTTTTTGTAATAGAGCTCCATGATACAGAACTGTTCTGTGGCCCTTGGAGCATGTATTTTCGGACTGAAACTAGTATAAGTGAGAGCATTGAGTTCGAGGTGTCGTAATGTCAATTATTTTAAATGCTCTTGTCTAGGACAATTAATTCTGATCTCAATCTCCTTTGAGTGTACTAATCGCTGTTGCAGATGACGTTATTCGTAGTTTTTGTTTATGCTATGACCACACTGGTCGATGAATAAATGAGGCTTATTATTCTATTGACTGATTTTGTATGTGTTTCTTCTCGTTTCAGATTGCAAACAATCCATGCTCCAACTTGCTGACGGCGCATTTCCGTCTTGACAGGCATCCACATGTGAATTTTTTAAACAAAGTCATACAGGGAAACAATCAAACGTATCTGTTTTTTGCCCCATCGCAGGTAAGATATGGCTCGAAATTTGTTTTTTTAAGAATAACCAACATTATTCACAAAAACAAATGATTCGACATGACGAACGAAACTCATTAATTTTCCAAGTACCTTTCTGAATGTCTCAACAGTTTTACGATAAAAAAATTCTTACGTTTTTGTATTGTCGGTTAGGTTTCGGTATGAGTTTGTGTTTATAATCTCGGGTTTGTACCGGTTGTGTTTATGACTATCAAGTTATTTTTACCCGGGTATTTGAAATGTCATTTGCGTCCATATTCATTTGCCATTTAAAAATTGGTTGGAATTTATTTTTTTATTCTAAAATCAAGCCTGAGCCCAAAACTTCGTTGCATTTTAAAAATAGAATTTGATCACAGACGCGATTTTTTTTTCATTGTTAATACTGTTATTTTTAGCTTTATATAGGTTCTCGGGGTCGCTGATTCTGATTCTGACCACGGAAACGTAAAATTCAAAATGGGGGATCAAATATGGTGACTGTGCCTAGCTAAATTTCATGTTTTTTTATATGGCCTGTGTTAAGCCAAAGAGGACCAAGCGCCATTTTGAGATACATGCTCAAAAAACGCGATCTCATCCAGCATTGCACTACAACATCCCCAGCTATTTATTTTTGGGAACACAAATAGCAAACGAGAGCAAATAAGTGTTCTTTAACTTGCTATGTTAATGGTAAGTTATCCAAAAATGCATTTCAGCGTGAAAAATATAAGAAAAAAAAATAATGGCGCTTAGTTCAGTTTGGATTAATGCAGGCCATATTGGCCTAAAACATCTTACAAGGGGGTTTCGGGGTCGCTGATTCTGAAGTCGGAAATGTTACATTCTAGATGGCGGATTCAATATGACGACAGTGCTTGACTAAATTTCATGTTTTTTTATATTGGCCCAAAACTCTTACAAGGAGTTTTCGTTATTACCATTCGGAATTTTCGAACTCTGACATCATAATCGTAATCAGCGACCCAAAAAACTCGTAAATCGAGTTTTATGCTCATTGTAACAAAATTCGCAAATTTCATAAAAAATGGCTGCCATTGTGTAGCCGCCATTTAGAATTTTCAAATTCTGTTATCAGAATCGTAATCAGCGACCTCAAAAACCACATATTCTATTTTTATGCTAGTTGAGAAGTTATCCCTGTCTCTCAGATTATTTTTATAGACCAACATAATAATAATCTCCATGTTAGCATATTTTGATAAATTTTTTTCGAAGAGAAACTGACCTACGAAAAACTACAAAAAATCTATTATTTAGTTCAATGTTTGAGATACTTGTAAAAAATCTTCTGCATCCGTAAGAGTTGACTAAAAGAAAGAATTCGTATTTATATGTCAACGCTAACTAGAAATCCAATAAAAAATTAAGAGAAGTAGGTGGGACGTATACGTCCCACTGCGTCGCAAAGGGTTAATGGAGTTTTAGGCACCGACACTAAGGAAATTTGCCAACAGTTTTCCAACTAATTTTAAAGCTTTTTTTTCCAACGAGAGCCTTCCACCACAACAAGTCGCTACCGCCGCCAATTTAACCTATAAATGCATACTGTTGCAATTTGGAAACATACATAGCGTGATTTAAGTATGGCATAAAGGTCATTTATGACCATTTGGTATGAAACCATTTGGCACTATAGACATTAAGCCTAATTCCTCAGGTGTATTTGATTAACCAGACTTGTAGGTCAATAATCGAAATAATAGGTTAGCAAATCGGTAGTTTTCTGGAATGCAGGTTCCCGAACTACCATTGCCTGATATGGACTATACAAATGGCCCGAATTTTCCGGAAATACAACAAAACTATAGTCATTGTACAATGAATCTTTTTTAGAAGACCTGGTATGCAGTCAACTGCGTTTTTTTAGCTTTCCATTTTCTTTAGAATATAAAAATTTGTTTGAATTTTAGAATTTCTAAAAGTTTACCTTCTTCCGAAAATTATCAATTCTTCTTAAATATTACTGAAATACAGTGAAGACCCGATTTTATCAGCCCCCGATTTTATCTACTCCCGATTTTATCACCTTTTTGACCCGAGTTTATAAGTCTCATATGAAAATTGTTAGTTGGTAGTTTGATAGGCACTAGCAGACAAACCAAGCTGAATTCGAGTAAATCCTTGCTTGAGCATAGTTTTCTTATCTTAGATTTTTAAATTTGCATTTTTTAAATTGTGCACTGTTAAACACCCTTAAGGGAAATTTAAATGATCAGAATAGGTTATGAGGCTATATCTATGGACTAAAGGATAATATTTTAGGAGCTTCGGTTTCTTAAAAAGAAAATAAAATATATGTCCAGATTTTGTCAATGTCTCCGTTTTATCAGCCTAAAATTCACCAAGGGGCTTATAAAAACGGGTCTTCATTGTATCTTTGATTTTGTAAAAAAACTGAAATTTTTCCTTCTTTAGTAAATTGCTTCTAACTTTTAATTTTATTGCTTTGAGTGGTTTTCTTCTTATGGATATGAACTATTCTTGAGATTTTCCCTTCTTTTGCATTTAGGCAGTAAACAAAAGTAAGGCGTCAAAAGAACAAACATTTGGAAAGCGAGATACTATATAACGCGCATTAAATTTCATGTTGTTTAAATAGTAATTTAGTGAAAAAATTGAGACAGTCCAAATATTCGTAAATTGAATTGTGAATACAAGCAGAAAAATATTTGTTTTTGCTGATTCCCTCTAATTTTCTTGACTTGATCTGTAGTTTAAAACTAACATGCTATCATACCTTTAGCAGATTTAATTACAGACATTTCACAATTGTGTTAAACTTCATACAAAATAACCAACATAGTTGCAAATGTGCTCAACGCACAAATTCCATGCTTACTTAAGTTTTCTTTGTAATCAATCTGACACAGAAATATTATTTTTCTCACTGAAATTGATTCCTTCTTTCAAACATAAGCGATTCTTGGAATCGTACTTATTTCAGTGAATCAAAACGCCATACAAATTTCAACAAGTATTTTTATCCTTTATGCCAAATGGCTCTTATGCCAAACGGCTGTTATGCCAAACGACTTTAAAAGCATTGAATATCCTATACATTTTATGTCAAATGACCATTATGTCAAATAGCTATTATGTCAAATGACCTACTATTAAATCATTTCTTATGCCAAACGACTTTAGACCAAACAATGTTATGTCAAATGACTATACCAAACAGGTTAGTCCTGGCTTAACATATACCTGATGTGACCCCCTCATTTTGCACAAAGTGGTGAATTTTGCAAAACATGTTTGCTCACGTGACGTGCCGTGGCGATTAGCGACTGTTTCCTCCGTGTGTTGTTTTTGGCATGCCGGGTAACACAAAAAAATCGAATAGTTTAAAAACCTTATGCTCGCTCAATTTTTTTTTTATTTTCATTTTACAAGCTAAACGGTATGAATATCGCGTGAAGAAACCGCTTAAAACTATTTATTTTAAAACACATTTTTTCGATATTTTGTAGTCTAAACATTTGTTAAACCAGCAGTGAAGTTTTATTGGAAAATAAACTTAGTATGTATAAAATTATTAAAATAAAAAGTTGTATAAATTTTCAAATAACAAAAACTATTATAAATATTTCGAATAACAACAAACTATTTCACGAAGATATTCACGGATACCTAAACAATAAAATTAAAATAAGTTTAGCAAAACTCACCACTTTGTGAAAAATGGGGGGGGGCGCTTCAAAAAAATTTTACTCGAAAGCAATACTCCCGAAAGAATCCTAAAGTGCATTCCCGAAAGGGCAAATTGTAAGGGAAAATGGAGATTATGTCGGGTGAATGGAAAATGACTACATGATACCTAAAATTAGCAATGTTTTCCCGAACAGTATTGGGCCCTTCTGATGGATGCAATAGCTCTTTAACACATTGGATCTGTTATGTTATGTAATATTTTTTTGCACACAAACGTACATAGAAATAATTTGAACCCCAACAAAAATACCCAGTAAACTTTAAAAAAGTATCATAAAAATCTTGAAAATTTTGGTTTGCATGTTGCTACCCGTTTGCAAAAGATCTGAAACGTAGAAAAACTTCTGCAAAACATCTGATTTGGATATTGCATTTCTGTTTCTTGTTTTATTGTGGGTATTTAATTGCTTTTAATTGCGACATCTCTATAGTATGTATATGATTTTCATGATTTTTCGAAGAAAATATTATTTAATTATTCTCATATCTAAGGATTTTAGTCTGAATTATACACTCTGGTTACCTACACCTAACCTAGAAGTAGCTTTCTTTAATCGATTTTTAACCTTGAATGTAAGATATACGGATTGCTTCTATGAAAGAATTATTTTTCTAACCGGATTTTATACTGAAGATCTATCATTTCCGGCTTCTTCAAGGAAGAACTTTTCATGCGATGTTTACGCTGCAGGATCTTATCCCGTTTTTATATCCGATTTTTACACTCTAATACTTTTAAAGCGGGATTTGCGAACCCCCTTCGCTCGCTCATTTGAATATCTCAAAGGCCATAGTGTCCCTTAGTTACACCACAATAAATATCTTTCTTCCAATATTAGCGCGAAACGGAAGAACATCGCCACTAACGATCGCTTTCCCAATCTTGTTTCATTTTCTTTTTCCAGGGCGATTTGCACTCACACGTTCGCGTTCGCAAACGTCTGCGGGAAGCGGAAGCCCGCCGGCTTTTCCGTCAGATGTGCGAGGTAGTGAAAACTTGCCACGAACAAGGCATAGTACTGCGTGATCTCAAGCTGCGGAAATTTGTGTTCGCCGACAAAGAAAGGTAAGTGTTTGCGTGGGTCTCGGCTGCCGGAGTGGAGAATCACGGATCTAATAATAATCACACTTGCTTAGTCACTCGTTCCGAAATAGCTAACCGAATTGCACAATTGTAGCAAAAAGCGGACGAAGATGTTTCGTCAGACATGTTGCAAAAAAAACGACGGCGCGTTCACGGCTCATTTGGGTGTCTCTCGGCTGTACTGTTGTAGGTCAGATCTAATGCACAGAACGGTACTCACCAAAAGCGATCCTTCGTTCGGAGATTGTCTTAATATGAACCGAATGAAACTTTGACTAATAGCGCAAGTCGATTTGTGACTTGTACTACTACTTGTTTGAATGGTATGTACTCTTTCTTCATCCTAGCCAATATAAATCGTGGTAAATATTTAATCGTGATTTTTAACGAAAATCATCTTCTTTAACTGCGTAATTACACGGATCTGCTAAATTTCGACACGTGGCATGCATTAATAGAATATCCAAACATTATTTGTTGGTTAGTTCATGAAAAGTTTTGCAGTTGTAATTCAAATTTCGGGTGATTGATTCCCTTCTAAATAAGAGCTCTTCGCTTATTGGATTTGAGCCACCTTAAAGGAGTAGCCGTTGCCAATCGGACGATAGTCACTGTGTAGTATTTATATGCGACCACCTCTCGCGTACCGTAATGTATCAGTGTTAATAATTTACTAACCACGATTGTAAGTGTACAAGCTTATTTTGGGCGAGTATTAATTCACTGAGAAACGGTCAAATTTTCGCAATTCTTGCTCTCCTAAATTTGTTTGAACACCAACCGAGACTGTTTACCCAACTATTAGCGTGGACGGGGCACACATGCGATCGGTCGACTCTAACGAGAGCTGAATCACATTTGCGTTTGGATCTCCCCCGCTGCCTGCGCCGGCGGTCCGCTATAATGTGATGCGGAGTCGGCGGGGCGCGTGATTTTGGACCCTAGTTAGGTTGTCGTGCGCGCATATGGTACCGATTTGCGAACTCTTTCTGTGCACTAGGTGTACAATGTAGCAAGTTACCTTCGTCGTCTGTGGCTATGGTTTTCAGTGGCAACAAAGAACAATTGCCAGTAGTAACTTAATTTGAAGGTTATGGGAGTTGATAAATTATGAGCACAACACATAGCGTTCATGCTCTGGTAGCATAATTGCAGTCGGACCGAATGTGTGTGTTAACTACATAATGGATTATTTGGGCTCAGATTAAGGTGTCTCAATGTTATTATTAACAGCGCGCGTGCTTCCATGCAGTATTGTCTGCGGTGAGGCCCCTTGAACCCATGGTCAGCCTGTTGTTACAAGTTGTAAAAATGCAAATATTACGGAAGAAATTTCTATCGTCTGTATGCATATTGTTTTGTTGTATTGCACCAGCAGCAGAGCAAATTGTTTTCTTAACGCCAACGCTCCGGTGAATGTTGTGACACCTGTCATTTCGTCGACTTCGTTTATCTGAATTCGTTAGTACTGTAGTGTCGGGAATCGGCATTATTTGTAAAAATAATTGTTCTACATAGATGTTAATTTAACAAGAGATTCGAATTTGTATCCTTCAAAGATTCAGCAAATAAAGTCACCCAGCTAAATGTAAAAGTTATAACTATCGGTAATGTAAAACCATTATTTCGCAAAAAAAGCAAGTTCCTGGGAATAGACTTCTGATTCACCACCTAGTGTTGCTAGGTCCCATGCAAAACTAACTCAAATATTACTTCATTAAAAGTTGAATAGCTTCTCCCATGAAAGTTGGATTGATTTGCAGTATTCGACAAAGTTGTAGGTAATAACAATATCTTTCTTATTTTTACTTATAATTATAAAATGATATATACAGTGCCATCTAGCGTAGAAAATGCAATTTAGTGCGCTTTCTTCTTATAAATTGTCCAAAAATCCCATAGAAACTTCGCACACGTTTGTCCGTTAGCTAAATTTGTCCGATTTGGCTAAAACTTTGAGCAGACACCCTTGGTGGGACATTTTACTTGTCACTCTACTGTAGATTGATATAACCTAAGATCGTTGCTACTTATCTTAAAAAATTGTCGGGATGTCACAAAGTCGTCTATTGAAATAGTTGTAATTACATTTTCATATCGCACGCATATGCGCTATGCTTCTTGTTATAGTTTATTCCACGGAAACTTGCCAGTAACTTTGGAGTTGTGTGCACAACACATTCTAGTTCCTAGTCACCAGCATGGTTTGTCACAATGAAATATGAATAAAATTCAGTATTTTTCACTGTATCTCGCTGTCTCCGGTACTGTTATGTTAAGGAACACTTCAATTGAAAAAACTAAATAACATTCAATATACAAGATATAGTTATAAACTTACTTGAACAAAAATTAAAGTGTTGAAGACAGACACTTATCGCCTTCATTAAAGTTGTTTGTAAAAGCGAGATCTACAATTTAACCAAGCGCACAACTCCAACGAATTCGCCCTTTTCAAGCACAACTCCAACGAATTCGCCCTTTTCCTTTTTTTAATATTATGCACATGTGTATATTTGACTTCTTTAAAAAAAATTTATGAGATTGCATTTTTCGCATTTAAAATTTTGTCGTATTTAAAATTATGTAGGTTTTCTCAAAAATTTTAAAAGATTAAAAAATAATGGAAACTCGAAAGCGTTTGGATAAATTGAATTTGTTTTTTTTTATGAAATACTCTTCTGTTAATTTGGTAAGAACCTGATTTAATTTATTAATAAAATGAACCTTAGCACATTTAAATATATCTCTTTGCTCAGGTTCAAAAATCATATAGAAAAACTTACAGCTTCATGCTCGATGTATTGACAATATAAGCGTGAAATTTTATGTCAAAAAATTGTCCAAATTTTATTTGATATTAACTTATGCATTAGCGGGACAAGAAAAATGACCCCCGTTGGACCACCCCAGAGTCGATTCCTAGTTCCACCACAAATGTCTGCTAAAAATTTGAACCACATCAGACAAGTCTAATTACCAAATCAACGTGCTTGCACAGAAAAAGTTGTTCTCGAAATCGTGAATAAAGCGCAATGAATTCGGGAACAATCACGTTATTCCGAAAACAGGACCACGAACAAATGTTTTATAATCATATCCTATTTCCCTACAGTAACGCTTACTTTTATTAGTGGAGATATTGGTTTTTGTTTCGTGAACTTCAGTCACGGTTTCCGCCATGTCATTAACATATCGGTTTTCTGTATTTGAACGAGTTAACTTTATAAATATTATTCATAAAACCAAAGGTTGATTCGTGATTTTAGTCACCGATTTAGGAACATTATTCAGAGTTCGACTATATGATTCAAATTGATTCATGATTTATTATATCTTGATCATAAACTGATTTCCGTAGTTGTGAATTAGTTCACAAAACCAAGGCAGTCTGATTATTTCTCCTGAACTATTTAACGAAACTCGGAATATTACCACTTTCAATCCTCGTGAACTGATTCATTTCAACAACTGAGATTGTGAAATTTCTCATAAAATCTAAAAATGTATTTATGAACTGATTCATGATTCCTAGCATATTAGTGACGACTCATGAAATAAAAAAATCGTGCTAGTTAAATAGTTTAAAAATCATAAAATATTCATGGATACGTTATCTAATTAATGATTCCAAGGGTATTAGATACGACTCGCCACCATTCGTGCTCGTGAAATAGTACACAAAATCATGAACTATTATTAGATTATTTGTAAACTGATTCATGACCCCTTGTATAATAGTAACGGCTGACCATTCGTGCTCGTGAAAGTGTACTAAACCATGAAATATTATTCATGTTTATGATTTTTTGTACATTATTCAATTAGATGCTTGTGATATTTAGAAGATATCCCCAATGATTTTTAATTTCATGCAATGGTCATGAAATGCTCACGTAAATTGGTCATTTGGAATATTGTTCATGGAATATTTTTTGTTACATGCACTTTTTCATGAAATATCATATAGTTATGTCCAGTTGTTAGTAATAGTTTCCGGCAAATTTTATATAGAAAAAATATCAAAACCAAGAAAAAATACTACTAATTTTCCTTGGTTTTGATATACTTTTTTATACAAAATCCAGCTAACAAATTGTCTATTTCGATTAGAGCTATGTTCACCTGTTAAAACATGTTAAGATATGTCTAAGGAACAACCTTTGATGATTTGTGGTCATGTAGGGCCTATTAGATCAGAGTGTAAGTGATATTTCTATGAAAACATAGCAAAAACACGATTTTTGATTAGAGACACCTCTAAATCATTTCCGAATTATGTCATTTTTGGCGAAAGTTTTCAATTTCACACCTAAAACAAAAATCTGAGCTGACCCGTGTACATTTCAAAACTTTTTTTCAAATCTGGAGAGGTCTAATGGATATACATTTTTTTTTTAATTCTAACTCTGAATGGTTAACCCATTATAACCCAGGGTTTTCAAAAAGTGAGCCAAATGCAGTGATATCTTCAATTCCACCAAAAAATGTATCAAAGATTATGGGAAAAATAAAATCACCGCCTAAAATGGTTTTGAGAATGAAAATATCTCGCGCAAAAAATTTCGTACGCTTAAATAAAAACAATGAATTTTAAGTTGTTTGTTATATTTCTTCGGATTTTCTGATAGACAACATTTCTTTTACACCTGTAGGATCGTTTTGTCACATAATGGAGTTATTAGCACGAATTCCAGCAATAAAATTCAATTAAATGTATTGCTTACTTTTCAGCCATCATTTGCCCCAACTATATACAGTTTAAAAATGTAAACAAAATTATAAAATATGGCAGTTGTCTTGTTTCACAATGAAATATGAGGTGCAATTATCCCATTAGTGAAATAATAAAGCAGTTAGATGCCAAAATTCTGCAGTAAATACGCGTTAAACGATGGATAGTTCTGCGTATGAAATTTCATACGCTAGGATATAATGGGTTAAGAAATAGGGTTTTAAAATATGTGCAAGTTATAAACCGTTGTACCACTTTATATGAGATAACAGCAAAGCCCTTAAATAGTAGCACTCAAACACGTAAGATTAATTTTTAATTCGGCGGTATAAACCTGCGTTGAAGATGAACTCTTTATGTTATACTAAACCATCTACAAAAAGGACTTGGGAGCACACAATCCCCCCCTCTTTTTTTCATTTTCTGACTATAACTATGAATATGTTATTCAGCAATTCATTCTGAACATTTCATTCAAATGTATCAAGTCTCTGCGATGACTAGGGTGATGAGCCCATTTTCGCCATGTTTCTATTATCGCCCTACCCATTTGAAGCCGCTGGTTAGAGCAGTGTCTCCCATCTTTGTTCAACGAATCGAGTCAAATGGTAGCGCAGGAATAGGGGCACTCGATTCGTGTTTTCGTTGCGCTCAAACACGAGAATTTTACTGTTTTCAGCGCATGATGTCAATTTTTACGCATTCTATTGATTGTAGGCCAAGAAATTAATGAATTAGTTAGGCACCCTGCTTAGTATGGTGAAAGTAGACAATTTACCCTATATTCTCATTTATTTAAGTTTACAGTATCGGTGTCGGTGGTGTACTGACAGTGTTGGAAGAAATAATTTAGATTGAACCATAAGTTTTAAAATCGTTTTAACTATTTTTTTTTTTAATTCGTAACTGGTTACCGCCTTCGATAAAGTTGTTAATCAAGGTTTGAACTATAGTTTTATAAAGCTGGTTTTAAATATTGAGTGAAATAGCGATATTTATTAACGTAAATGCACAATAATTGATTTCCCTATATAAAACCCCCTACAAGCTTTGAACGCAATGCGCAAACTCGGGAAGCAACCGTCCACTCTAATGGACAATATTAACCTCTGTGTTATAAAAATTGCATAGCTCCTGAATCTTTCAGCCGATTTTGAAGATAAAAGAATCGTCGAACGCGGAATTGTTCGAAATGTTCTTTAAAATTATCAATTAGAACAGAGAAAACTGTTACTCTTCATTATGGCCGACATCCCGTTCAATATTTTATTTTATCCAACATATGTTTATTTTCTACCATTCTAGAATACTCGCAATTTCAGCAAGAAATTATTGCACTAATGTAACAAATATTACCAAATTGGTTTTGAGTGTTGTAACCAAAATACCAGCTTCGGACTACTTGTGTACAGGTTTTTCTTATGGCTACTGCTCAGAGAGTTTCTAAATGACAAATCGAAGTTGAGTTTCCGCAGTAAATTTGCACGCAACTCATGACCTGGTAAGAAATTTTCCTTCGCAGGCGATAATCTAATTTTTTAATCACAACCATGATGCTGGATGATTTCAAAACAAGACTACACACCAAAAGTAATGAAATTTGAACGACATGTGAATCGATACGAATGTAAACATACAAAGCTTGAATCAAAAATTTGATTGAAAATTAAGTTGAATTCGATGCATTCAATGGGAGCATCTAAAAGCATATGATTTTAAACTTTCGTTCGTGTAGTATTACACGTCATTTATTTTACAGCAATATTGGATTAAAAATACATTAAAGTGCATTGGTATCCCGTTTAACCCTCCGGAAGTCGCTCTTATGGCCCACTGAACGAGCAGCCGCTAGACGATTTCGCTAGATTTTCAGAGTATCGTGCACTAGCGCGACTGGTGGAAGGTTAATGAAACTGTAAATTTCAATAATGTTTCAAAGATTTTCTTCCATTTAATTCCACTATGTTTTTATAGTTAGATGCACTTGCACTTCACTATTTCCATATTAAATTTGCAAAAGGGCGAATAAGATTTGTAAACAAACTTTTATTTTGATGGTTTCTCTTAATTTACTATAATTTCAATGCAGAAAACAATTGAAATTACTTCTACGAAGGGTAAAGATTTACATTAAACCATATTTTTCATGAAATTCCATTCTACAGCAGACTAACGAACGAAACAAGTTTGTTTACAAAAAACAGTTTCGCCCTTTTGACGAATTAATATTGATTTAACAGATACCGATATTTCGATTACTACTTGTAATCTTCTTCAGTGTTTGTATCAGTCTATGACCTCCGTTCGCGTATATATTATGTAAATTTCAATCAACGTGTAAAATTATAATAAAATTCCTTGAAGAAAGCACGATAAGTTGTGTGTATTTGTGGTGTAACTTAATTTTATATTTATATTCATGCTCCGAATATGTGCATGAAAATAAATTGAAAATTTCATAAATTTTTGCCTTTCTCATATAGAAAGGTTATGCAATCACTCTGAAAAACGTCAACCTAATCCCGGCTCGGAGGGCCGAGTGTCATATCCCATTCGACTCAGTTCGTCGAGATCGGAAAAAGTCTGTATGTGTGTGTATGTGTGTATGTATGTGTGTGTGTATGTGTGTGTGTGTATGTGTGTGTATGTATGTGCGTATGTGTCAAATAATGTCACTCATTTTTCTCAGAGATGGCTGGACCGATTTGCCCAAACTTAGTCTCAAATGAAAGGTGCAACCTTCCCATCGGCTGCTATTGAATTTTGGATCAATCGGAATTCTGGTTCCGGAATTACGGGTTTCAGAGTGCGGCCACACAGAAATTTCGCATAAAAACTATAGGAAAAATTAAAAATAGAATTTTTATTTTTGATGCTAAATGTATTCAAGGTGCATAAAACGTCGAGATTTGATGCAAACACGAGAAAAATTTGACGAAGATTCACGTTTTTGGATTTTGCACATTTTTGCCTTTCTCATATAGAAAGGTTATGCAATCACTCTGAAAAACGTCAACCTAATCCCGGCCTAGCTAATTTTTTTTCGACTCGCTTAAGGTTTCTGGATTTTAACAGGGGCGTAGTTGATGGTTTACGGAGAGGGGTTACACCCCCCCCCCCCTCTACTGTTCACTCCCCTCCTTTAAAAATCTCCTTAAATCACCGCTCAGACCACCACCTCATACCCCTCCCTTTCAACCCCATCATCTTTAAACCACCACTATATTACAAAGCATACCAATTTAAGCTGGGGAGTCGTTCATTCATGGGACTTTCGCCCTCCTCACATACCCATCCCCGCATGACAAAATGAGTTAGCAAGCAGATAACATTGATCTAATGCTGATTAGGCTAATGGAGTATGATATTTTTTTTGTTTCAAGTGTTTCACCGTCGACACGTAGCTCATCAAGTTCGTGGCTGGCATGCCATTGTGTATAAGTGCAAAGTGTACTAAGAATGTAATGGACATTTCCACGATTATGTTGAACATAAAAAGCCTCCGTGCCATAGTTTAGAGAAATGAGAAAGGCACAATTGCACCGCTAGGTGGATTAAAACAGGTTTTTTCTGTGTATTTGAAAGTTTTCTATCATTATATGAAGGATATTAACTGGATTTGGAGTAGTACATGCACTGTATTACTGTCACGTTTACCATATTTCGTCATAAGTATAAAAATATTGTAGCTTGATTATTAACGCAAAAAGTTTCTTTTCGTTCTTATTGTATTTAGTCTTGTTCTATTAACCCGTTCAGAATGAAATAGCAAGATTATAACAGAATGCAATTTTCGTAGTAAGCTGTGCTATAAATCTGGTCTCGTTAGTAGTTAAAATAACAGAAAATTATAACAAGTGACAGTGAGAGATATAGTTTTGAAATGTTTCTGTTATGTGTTTCTGATCGGGAATAAGTGCAAAAAAATCGCGCTCATGTCATCGATTGTATAACCGACATCGTGAGTCGTTTCTGGTGTTTCGGTACAGCTTATTTTATATCGTTTAAAATGCGCCTTAGACAACATAACAACGCGCGCGAATAATTTTAACATAAGAACCAATCGTCCACGGATAAAGAAGCCAGTACATCATACACGATAAATAATGCCTGTATTAAGAAACGAAAATCAATACATAGACAAATATATCGAGTTGTTAAAAGTAATCGCTTATCATTATATTGTATTGTTTTTGGAATACCGTGTTTCGCTGAAATGAAGGAGCAAGAGATAATAAAATCCTTCACCTGCCGTTTGATTCAATTAAACATAAGAAACACTACCGACTGTTGGCTGTCTGGAGCTGAAGTTGATTTTTTTTTCAAGCCCAACATTTCAAAATTAATCCAATAAACGAAAAATCTATCATAAATTCTCGGCAGTCGGTTGCCCAGAGCAATAAACACTACTGAGAGCTGCATAGATCATATCACTCATCAAGGTGAATCCAGATTTGTGTAACTCTTTACCCCGTCCTATTAACAAAAACTCTTTGCCGTGGCAAACGTGGAGATGCACAGTAGGGCATTGCAAAAAAATTTTTTTTTTGAATTCTCAAAGGCCCCCCCTCTCATATTGTGACAAATGTCAAAGTAAGCTCAGATGCCAAATTACACATCATTTGGACAATTTTAGACCCCCGCCCACTTCGATTGAAATTTTTTGAAATTGGTAGTATGGGAAAATATGGAGGAAAAATACAATAAATGCTATAACTTTTGAAGTAGCAATCAAAAAATTACAATTTATACCTCTTTTGAAAGGAAGTAATCTTAGTATTTGAATGGAGATATTTTTGTTTCTAGGAAAATATGGGAAAGTGGGGTACTGGGTCATTTTGGCCCCAAAATCCCATATGTTTCAAGATTTTTCTGCTCCGTGACGCAAATTATGCATATTTTGTAGTTTTTCTAATGTGAAAAAATCTCAGAAATCGAACGAAACCCTTTTGACCTTAGTCCGAATACGAGAAGTTGGGGTTATAGGGCTTTTTGTCATTCATATTAAATTTTATCATTTTCTCATACATATATCTCTATTATTCTTCAATCTATTTTCATAAAATGTAACTTGTTGAACGTGTAAAATTCTGAGGAATAAAACAAAAATAAAAACGTTAGAGTTAAAATTCAGAAACATCAAACTTTTGGATATTTACTCTACAAATCTCATTTTTTTCATTATTTGTCCTAATACCTCAACTTCCCATATTTTTCCAGGAATGAAACTTTTCTCATGTGATCCCTAAGCATATTTTATAGACCTGTGCGCCGCCGCGCCACGCCGCCGCCGCCGGTAATTTTTAACGTACGCCGACGCCGAACGGTAGATCGGCGGCGCGCCGCCGATGCATTTTTCCCGCGCCGACAATTCGCGAACTCTAAAATTGTTGACTCATAATTTTATCCACAAATCTAGGAACATTGTCTATGGACCGAATATACGACGTTAACTGATTGATGATTTATCACATCTAGATCATTCCTTGGTATTAGTGGTCGTCAATTGGATTACAAAATTAAAATAATCTTGATATTTTCTCGAAAACCATTACACGGCACTCGTTATATAATTCAAAGATCCATTCTTGCTTCGTCAACTGATTATGATTGTGAGCATATAAGTTTCAATTCACCATTCGTGTGCGTGAAATGGTCCACAAATTAAAAAAAAAACACTTCCACTTTCAAGATATATGTGCGTGAAATTTACGATTATGTGCCTGATCCTAATCTTTGCACGTAATCAATTTCACTGGAACGCAGTGTATTATTCATTGATTTTTTAACCGATTCTTAATTCCTAACATGCTACACACGATTCACCAGTCGAGTTCGTGAAACTGTTCATGATGTAATTCATGAAGTAATTAATTTTCCACATAATCTTATTATACTTACGTAAACAATTACAAGGAACTTAGACTATTATTCATGAATTATTCGCTCTGCTTTTTGGTTTTGAAATTTCTATGTGAGCTATTGTGCTAGCAACCAGTCTCATAGGCACGAGCATTAGATACAAAGACATTACTAGGACCTGTAACCCTGTTATTCCTTTGTTAAAATTCAGAGAAATGTTCGGAATTAAATGAAACTGCGCTGAGCAAAATACATTACCTAGCCACAATTCATGTCCGTGAAATAATTTAGAAAACTATAAGACACGTGACTCTGTGCAAAAAATCCAACGGTAAGCTCAAGACTAAAATATCACGATAACACGACGAGAATTTACGAAAATCGTTGCACGTCGTTCAATTCTTGACTGTTTTAGTCAATAAAGTTAATACAAATCAATGTTTCATCGAGTTATGAATTAGAATCATAAAAATATTAAACATATTCAGACACAACCACCTACTAACCATTTGAGTATAATGTCATCTTTTTTGCGTGAACTAGTTTTGTGAAAACACAAAAATTATTTTCAATACGAGGTTTATTTATAATTGATTGAATCGTGACCTGAGAGGGTAAGATTTCTAGTCTCATAAATTATTCATCGTGTGATCTAGCCCCACTCAAGAAATATTTTCAGTGTCAGTTGCACCAGCCTGGTATCACAGACAAATAAGACGTAACACGAGATGAATTTTCATCACTCGTAGTAAAAAAACGGTCGATTTTAATTACAAATCGGTGGCGTTAGTGAAGAGATTTTGACACAGAACTAAATGCGTTACTTAGTTTCCGCACTCACCCGAAAACGTTACGGTCTTTTTAATCTCATGCAAAGCAAAACAAACAATATGGGCCGGAAATGTTAAATTCATTCTTGTCGAAGTGCCCAAGGTGGGAGTTGTTCACAACCATTTCTTAAGTTACAACACGATGCCGATCGGTGAGTAAGCACATAACAGGATGTTAGTAATTTAATTGATTCGGTGTATCGAATGTATGCAATGGATTAGAATTTGTTGGTCCCCGGAACTGCTGGAGAACTGCTGGAGGGCGGGGTGCCGGTGCTACGAAAAGTAGAGATACACTCAGACCATTTTCAATCCGACTTGTTTAGTGATCAGTTTAAACCTAACAGGAGCTAACACGTCAAGTCGTGGAATGATTATGATTGATAGTAACTGTATATTTAGGTTTCGTCAGGGTGTAGATCTGTATGATTCCAGCACATCGAGCACACTTTGCACTCAAGATAGAAGCAGACCGTACGTTGTAAGAAAATGTAGTGCCAGGGAATCGTATTCCTTATCATCGTGGCGATGTTGTACTTACAAGAAGTAAAAGTAAACACCAGCCTGAAAAATGAAGTAATGTGTCTACCTTGAAAGGTGTCCTTACACGATCATTAAAAGTGACATTTCTGCGCAGTAAGGGTTCCTGATATCTGTGGGATTCTAAAAGAGCGACAGTAAACAATCCAGGGACAACTTGACAGATACTGCTTGTTTCATATATGCACCACCGATTTGATGGTGGCGCTAGTATGCCTTCTCTGTATGAGTACACGAACAACGAAACAAAAAAGTTTCAAGAGAAAAGCGTGTTTCGTTACGCGAGCAAAGTTACATAAATATTATTATATATTTAGCTGGAAGTCGTTGTTTTTAACAACCGGCTCTCTTCCTCCCTAAACATGTTTTGGTTTTCTTGTTGTGTGAAGTTTGAAATCGTTAAATCATTGGTGCTTTTTATCTCGAGAAATGTAAATGAAAAACATTTGGCCAATGAAAGTACATCACCACCAAGCTTAACAATTCGTTTTGAATAGAATTTGTGTTTTTTATCAGAATTCTAGCAGCAAAAAGAAATTGTAGAAATGGTAGAAATGCTTAAATTGATTATTTTCCACAGATATGGAAAATAAAAAATGGGATGCGCCTTTTTCAAATTTTGCTCCATTCGAGCCGCCATGGCATCACCAAATCACCCCAAAATTTGCTTATGAATTCAATATATAAGAGCTGTCAATTGTCCCCGGGCTTACGGTAAGGATGACTAAATAGAAACAAAAAACAATGAAAAGACAACAACAATTAATTTCCTCAAACAAAACAAAAACTCTTTTACCGTTGCTTAATTTCCCAAATATAGAACAATAAATAATTATTATGGGTCATTGAAATACAGTCGTTACTCTGCATTCTTCAAATTTGTCCATTGCAATCATTATTGCATGCGAAGTCGTAGTATGCGACATCGACAATTTTTCTATTTCGTTCTTCAAATTTTACAAGCAGGGTGGGGACTATTGGAGCTTTAGTTGAAAAAAAAGTTTGATATGGTTGCGAAAATTACATTTTGTGCAATGTGTTCAACAGATGTCGCTAGTACATCGTGGGAGATGATTTTTTAGATTTTTTTAAGCTGTAACGTTTGTTTGTATGTGCTGTGAAGTCTGTTAATAGAAATCTGTCTGAAATGTCTGTCAATAGAAACCGAAAATTTGGGAAAGGAACTGTACTGTCAAGATTTTTTTTAGTTACCTAGGCGTTAATATTCGTCACGCCGACACACGCCGGCGCGCCGCCGCCGATGGGGTCCAACGGCGTGACGCCGCCAACGCCGCCGCCGCCGGCCAAAAATGTCGCTTACGCCGCCGCCGATTAAAAATGCATCGGCGCACACCTCTAATATTTTAAACTAAAAGTAGTAAATCAAATAAGAATTTTGTTGTTAAATGGAGTTAATATACGCGATTTTATGATAAAAATGTGAAATCGACACTATATTTCAGATAATTTGATGTTCCTAAATTTTACGGGTAACGAATCTATTTTTGGTATAATCCTAAGGATTTTCCACGTTCAACAAGGTATAGTTTATGAAAATTGAGTGAAGAATAATAGAGATATATGCACGAGAAAATGATGAAGTTTAATATGAATGACAAAAGGCCATTTAACCCCAACTTCTCGTATTTGGACAAAAGTCAAAATGGTTCCGATCGATTTTTGAGATTTTTTCACATTAGAAAAAACTATAAAATATGTATGATTTGCATCACGGAGCAGAAAAATCATCAAAGATATGGGATTTTGGGGCCAAAATGACCCAGTACCCTACTTCCCGTATTTTTCTAGAAACAAAAATATCTTCATTCAAATACTAAGATTATTTCCTTTCAAAAGAGGTATTAATTGTAATTTTCTGATTGCTACTTCAAAAGTTATAGCATTTATTGTATTTTTCCTCCATATTTTCCCATACAACCAATTTCAAAAAAATTCAAGCGAAGTGGGCGGGGGTCTAAAATTGTCCAAATTATGTGAAATTTGGCATCTGAGCTTACTTTGACATTTGTCACAACATGAGAGGGGGGGCCTTTGAGAATTAAAAAAAATTTTTTTTTTGCAATGCCCTAATGCACAGGTATACACGGTCTCCGAAACATCGTTTGTTACACTAACATTCCTATCCTTCCCCGATGACTGTAGGGACGCGACCGGCGCCGTTATTGGCATTTCAAAGTTTAGAACTCTCGCAACGTGCACATTGGGGATATTACTTCCGACTACTTGGTGAAGCCCGTTTCAAATATATTGGAATGTGTATATCGGATATAAGCTTCCAGCGTAAACATTGGATTGGAGCTCTTCTTACCCTTGTAGTTTATATTCGATTTTCACATTCAAATACATTTAATGCGGGTGTTGCGAAGCAAGTTCTATTCCTGTTACTTACATTTTGTCGCTCAAATGATGGTGGAACATCCGTATACAAAGTAAGTATTTAATGCGTAAATTAATAGTGTAAAATCACTGAAAATGCTTTCACGACAATTTTGTATAATTGTAATTACATACAATTAATCACGTGGGGCTAAAGATTTCAAATTTAATATGAACACATTTGCGACAGTAAAAAGATTTAATTTCAACACGTAAACCCATCGTTTTGAACATGCATTAAAAATATTCTACTACATCAAAGCTACCTGTTTCAAGCAGCGAACCTCGCCATATTCAGTAGTGGCCACAAACCCAACCACAGTAGATGGTCCACTCCATTTTTTACGAAAACCCTTTCCCAACGCTTTAGCCTCACAACGAATGTGTTACCCTCGGGCAAGATCTCTGTGTCGAAAAAAAATCGGCCCAAATTAATGACGAAAGTCGGCGTTTGTATGCTGCCGCCTAAAGTCACCCATTCCTCTTGAATAGTACTCCAAAAAACTGTTTCACTCACTGACATTGCAATAGCAGTACGTCTGGCTTAGTAGCGTATGCATACAAGGCTAGCCAGGGCAGTTAAACGTTGTTCGTATTACACTGTACTACCTACTACAATTGTACTGCACCACACCGACAACGTTGAATAGAAACGTCGAAAAGAGCGAGAGAATAACACTCAGCCAGTTGAGCCGCTCTCTCAATGTCAACGTTGCAACACGTGCTCGTCGGCAACCGGTTTTTTGTTCGGCTCGTGTATTACCCCAGACCGGGCGGTGTATGATGTGATAATGGTAGCATAAGCAGCTACCAATATCCATCCGAGGGTGGTTGCCGATGTCGAGAATGCTTTTGTGTTTTGACGTTGGGGCCAGGCCACATGACTACGAGACTTACGAGTGACGGGCGGTGAGTGCGAGAGTGGCACGGAAATTGGGGGAAGCACTGATCAATTGGTTGGAAATGGCTGTCATTGTTTCGCAATTTGGTTGACCGACCCGCGCGACTACCAGTTCTGCTGATTGGCGAATAAGGTGTCCCAGTACAGTCACAAGCTTAGCCTCAGGTGTACTCTGGTTCAACTTTAGAGTAGTAACCAGTCCACGGTCAACGATGTTGTCGAGGATCTTAATGATCGCAGACCAGCGGCTATTTCGGCTGTACCCTTCTCGACTTTTAAGTAACCGGTTATCTTATTTCAACATGAAAGCGTTAATTGGTTCTTATTTTCCAATTACATGTCACGATGGGCGGTGTTTCCTTTACGCACACATATCAAAAACTGGGTCACTTGTGATTATCATGACGCAACCCGCTAAGAATCGGTGATGATCCTTATCGTTCAATTTTCGTGCTTTCTTACTGCGAAGGAAAATATAGAAAGATATCGACGATAAGTTCATCTGGTGATGTATTGGGGCCGTGCGAAAACGACGCAGCGAAACACGATCTTGTCGCACTCATTGTACCATCAGTTCAAGGTTCCAGTGTTCCAGTTTGTGATTCTGCCCTGAGAGAACAGCACCGGTATTTGCAACTACTACAACACCAACTAGTAGCCCGCCTTGTGGAAAGAGCAACGAAAGACTGGCTTTGAAAGCAGTCGAGTGAATGGAAATCGTCACAGTTTTCGACCATATCGAAACACAAACCGCAGCAGATCGCACACAGTACCTACATACAGCGGTTGCTAGTTCCGAATCCAATGGCATTTTGCGGTTTCCCCTCTGGGAGGTGGTATGGCGGAATGCGGAATGGCGTTTTGCTATTTTAATTGCTGATTCTATAGCTGTTCTTTAGATTGCTGGTTGGTGCCACCGCCGTTGCCGTGAGCTCGAATTAAGTAAGCGTGGTGAACTAGTTGCTGTCCAATGTTTTGCGGCTAAGGTCAGACAGGGAATTAGGTACTTCCAGTAGAGATAGAGCATTTTCTCACTTGGTTTGGTGCTTTCAGTTGGTTTGGTAACAGAAGAGAGCCCCTTGTTTAGACCCGTGGATTCGGTTACAGTTGGGATGGTTTCGCACTTCTTTTCAGGAGGGTCCATAAATTTTCTACCATTCTAAGCATGAAATGTTTACGCTCGCGTGGCTTCGCAAAATTGTAGCACGTGGTCAGCACACGCTAGCTGGAGCATCTTGATTGCCAACTATGTCGAGGGGATTAAGGAGCAGTGGACGTATTTGCAGACAGCTAAAAAGGGCTGGTTTTTCAACGCGTTTTGATTGCACGCTAACTAATAATCGAGGTCGTGATTACTTTCTAGCCTCCAAATCAGGGCAGATATTGTAATTGTAATTGAACACTGCTTTAGTGAACAGAAAAACTGAAAAGTTAGAGAATTGAAGGGCGGTTAACTTGACTTGAGTGAACATAAAATTTTCGGGAAATCCCTCTTCTTAACCGAGAAAAAACATTTTAAATATTATTTTTATCAAATGGGACTTGCATCATTATCAACAACACATGCGAAAATATTTGCAGACGACCAATGAAAATTTGTTATAGGTTCTCGCAACAAGGCTGAGAAAATTGTGTGGATAGTTTAGTTACCTAGTATAGTGTCGGACAAAACAAAATACAAAATTTGTCTTTTTGGGGTACTCAGATATTAATTTAGGAGACGTTTGCTGCCCATGATCGAATATTTGTCAAATTTTCTATGGGATTTCCTATCTCTATGGGACTTATTTGCGATCATAGGCAGTTTAGTTGATGGGATACGAATACACTCAAACAAGGTAATCGCTATTTGCCTGATCTGGCAGGCAGGATGTGTTAGATGTGTCTCTGCTCTAACAGTATTATGCATGAGTTCTCAATTATCTCGTGGAGAACACTACATACATAATCTTTAATCATTTAAAGTGTCATACATCGATACATCGATACATCGATACATCGACTGAATTTGCAGGTGACTTGGATAAGGTCGCGTATGAAACGAACTCATAGTAGCAGCATATTACGGGGTTTGTCCGCTTCGAGTTATATTTGCTCCTAGAGAAACCGTTTGATGGGATGCCGAATTTGCTAGACTCAAAAAGATATGTAGAGGAGTTTGGAAACGCAGATACAGGTTAGATGAATTTGAATCGGCTCGCAAAGCTTACAACTTAAATGCTCTTCGATCCTTTTTGCGAAGGAGTTAGAAGAGTCTTTGCACGAGCGTCTCAAGTTACAATGAGGTTAGTTGAATAAATAAGATACTTTCGTTGAATTCCATATCAGCTAAATTAGAACTGCTAATGGTGCATATTCACATGTCGAATATGTAGTTTTCAACTGTCTTTTAACGCACTTTCTAGGCTGTACGGAGCCATCGCCGACTACTCTTTGAGTTCTTTTCAGGTAGTTCTGATTCTTGTGAACGCTTAATTGACCAGTACATTCGAAGAATTAACTTGGCCTTCTGCCAATGTTTATTACACAACGTCATCGATTAATAAATGTCTGCCCTCAAGGGGGTGTGCTGTCACCATTTTTATAGCATCTCAGCGGCGATAGCTTGTTGAGATAATTTAATCTTTTTTCAACCCAACAAATCTTTTGGGGGAGGGGGGTGGTTTCGGAAATTCGTTGTTGTAGATTATTCAATCATACAAATACAGTGAAGACCCGTTTTATCAGCCCCTTGGTGTATTTTAGCCTCACACATTTTTAATTACCAAGGCCGCTAAATTATTCTTATTTATTCCCAAGGCATCTCGAACTCCGATTTCTCATGCGATTCTACCCCAATTTGATGTATTATATTCATATTTTTCCCTTTCAATATCGCACAAGTGTGGTCTAGAGCAGAATTTAATCAAAGTATTTTAGGGAAATTCATGCAAAATAATCCGGAAGGTTTATAAAACTATTATTGATATAATAGTTGATATTGAAAGGGAAAAATATGACCATAATACATCAAATTGGGATAGAATCGCATGAGAAATCTGAAAATGACAGAGTTTTGAATGAAAAAGAGGTTGGCAAAGGAACTTGAGAAAAAATACATTGTGAGAATATTTGGAGCTTCTGACATAATGTAACAGTTCGCGAATTTCAAGACACCCCAAAAAGTTATTACCACAAGCTTATAGTTCTAAGCTTAAACACCTCGTCGCTGTTGTGCTATCTTATGACAAGCGCCATTTAGCACATTTCGAGAAAAACGGTTTTTAAAGTTTGATATTGAATATCCTGAAAATTATAAATGGTATAACCAATCAAAGAAGACAATTGATGCTTCTATCTATTCTGTATTATTCTCTCAAATATTACGAAGATGGGTTGACTATGCTCTGAGTTTTTACTATAAATGTAAACAAAAATCGCATTCACACGTGTCATAGGTGTGTATTGCTGGCAAAATTTGTATGGTTTGTCATAATCGTGCTTGGAAAATTTTCCATAGAAAAAAATCATCAATTTTCAACTTTTATTTGGTCTATAAACAATTGGTGAGATGCATTTTGAAGGAAATGAGTCAGGGAATCTAGAAAAAATAGTTATTTTTGGTTACAGTGTTGCCAAATATGCTATACTTCCAGCTTAAGACTTAAACTGCATTTTTCTCACAATTCGTAAACTTTTATTTTGAAAATAACTATACCATTGTGTTTTTCAGATAGTTTTACGCATAAAAACATCATATACATCAAAATAACTTGAGCCAATACCCAGACACAGTCATTTGAAGCAAAAAATTAAAAATTTCTCAGTGCGTTTTTGGCTATATTTCAGTCTCCAAGCAGAATGTCAAAATTCTGAAAATGTCACTTTGTAGAGTATTTTTAGACAAGTGATATGGCATATCTAATTCAGTTTTCCCCAAAATGGCGTTTGTCATAAGATAGCACACCAGCGACGACCTAGTCTCAATTAGGTTGTTGCAAGAACGTATAACGAAAAGATATATCCTATTTTCATACTCTCCCAATGCCCTTTCAGAGAAACTTAATGAAATTTAATCGAAATAAACGAAATAAATAAAGTTGGAGAGATTTTTAAATTTCTACCTATTTTATCGGTCCAATTTTCGATTCCCGTTTTACCCGTTGCCGTTACTTGCCGTTAAAGTAATGAGTTGATTTTTGGCCAAAGTTCATCCCACATATGCAACAACAAACGCAGAAAGTGTCAAAAAATCTGAGCACATCAATACGACCTCTCGAACAAAGAGGGTGCCCATTTTAGAAAACCATGTTCATAAAAATGTTTTACATCTTTAAATAATTTTTTTTGGTAAGTTACTAATTAGTAGTATTCCACTGGAACTGTACAATTCTGTTGTGCACTCGTTGTAAATTACAAAGTTTGGGTCATTCGGCTCTTAAATTAGCAAAACTTATTTAACAATGTGTAACAGGATAATTCAATGTATTGTGTTTGAATGTGTTGTGATTATTAGACTTCGAGTCAATAGTTTTCAATTAAAGGTAAATGTTTGCACATTCATCTCACCCGATGTCCATAGGATGCCCTGCCATTTGCTTTTTAATTTTCGAGGCCAATTCACTTCAGTTCTTCTTTGGCAAACTATTAAAACTTTTATGGTGTTTTTATTATTTCTCAATAGGCAATCTCTGAAGAGTTCTGGGTGACCCAGATAATTTATGCTCATCTTTGATCTTCGAAACTTGTTTGAATTAAACTATAGTGGAAAGTCGCTCGGAATGCTAAAATTCAACGGCACTACTTTTCTGGGCGTCCAATCGCTACACGCGTTACTAAAATATTTTAAAATATACACTAAATACTGCAATTTCAAATGCACGAGAAAGTGTATTTGAATATATTGAACATGTAAACACAGCTAGAGCTTCCATCTCGGGAGCTGTTTTTTTTATTAAGTTTTCAACTCCAAGAATTCACCTTTTTTGGATTTAATATGCAACTTCATTATGGATTGATAATTAGGGAGATGAAAAAAAAGCTCTTCGCCTTTTCCATGCAAAGCACCGCTCTTCTCTTATTCTTCTTTACTTCCGCTTCACACAAAAGAGAAAAACTTGAGGCTTTTCTCGTATTCTTCTTCATTTCCGCTTTCCACAAAAGAGAAAAAATTGAGGCTTTTGTGAGCATCATCAAATTTAGTGTGTTCTATTTGAATCGAATAGAGTAGTACTTAACAGAGACCCTATTATATTGTTCTGTCAATAGCTAAATTACTATTTATATACATCATCAGTAATAAACCCGTTGCTTCACACAATACCTTTTATAGTGCTGAACCCGTTCTTGCCACTCCCATCATTTGTATTTGTGCAAGTCACAAACTGTTCAAAATTAGCAAACTTCTCTCTTGTCAGTTGCCGTGGTAGTCGTCATCGTTTCACCCGTTTCGAATGGCAACCAATCAACTTTATTGCCCTTTCAGAACCCTGAGTGGACAGTGTTGACCATAAAACTTGTTTGTTTTTTTTTTCATTCGCGTGTGCGTGGAGGTGTTGTCATAATAAATTCAAATAAACGAGAACTACAGCCAAAAACAAGGTTTCAGAAAACATAAATTAGCTGCAGTCATCATCGCCGAGTAGCTTTCTGCGCAGTTGAACCTGCTTGTCATCTTGTCACGTTTCCAGCGACCTGCACCGTGCACTTGTGAAGGACATCTCCCTTGATTTTTGTTTTGTTTCTATAAGAAACTCGTCGCATTGCAACGTATTTATTTCATTGACCTTTGCGTAGTGCTTGCGCTGAAAAATACGTTTGCGCTCATACGGTGCCTTTTTAGGCTCTATTTGGGAGGGTGCCGCGCTATTTCATTATATAGAATACCTGTAAATTGTTATCAATATCGTTGCTTCGTTTCTAAGAACTAGTGGTGTAACAAAAATGTCTAAAAATTGTAAAATACCAGTGTTTGAGCCCAATGAAAACTCCAATCGAGTGCCTAAATTTCTATCCTCCCATTTGAGCCAATGCATCGAACAAAGATGACAGACGCTACTCACTAATGGCCTCAAATGAATAGTGATTAAAGAATAAGGCCCAAATAGGCTCATTACCATATCTTAGTAACTTGGGAGTTCTGAAACCGGCGTTTTGACGCCAAATCAATCGAAAAGGTGCGCCCTGCCAAAGCATCAAATTATTTTTGTTGAGACAGACCTAACAACAAATTATCAATTCTAGTTGGTCGGTGTTATCAATTCTAGTTGGTCGGTGTTAAGTCAGACCGGACTAAGTCGCAAAACATCAAAAAATGAGATAATGATAAGACTGGGTAAAGAATTTCTTCCGCTACATTCGATTTTTGCCAGATTTGAAATATGTAACAATAAGCAAGAGTTATGACAAAAATATATTTTTAATTATAATGTAAAGGATGCTGCGATCCACTCTTTTTTTTCTCGAAATCAATAATTTGTCACTTAGTCCGGTCTGACCTAACACCGACCAGTTCATAGTTCCAATAGACACAACAACAGCACCACGTGAGGCTTTCTACCCGTAGTTGCCTTGATTGAGAGCGATTCTTTATGTATTTCCAAACTCCAAACAGTAAGCTCATAGGTTAGGGACGGCAGTGCGTTGCAAAAAAAAAATCGCTTGGCGCTGTGGTAATAATTATGTAATTCATGTTTAAATGGCACACTACAGTTTCGACAAAGGTGATGTCGGTCGTTGCAAGTCGCTCGCCCTCAGACGGGAGGTCTATGTACAAATAGGTACCATTACTACAGAGGCTGGCGGGTTGCCTACACATTCCCTTTTGATAATTAATGTAGTGTGCGCTTTCCTTCTCCGTTAAATGTATCGTTCGGTTTCACGAATATTAGTCATAATACTTTTCACTTTGCACGACTCAGCTCACCGTCGCGTTATTTGTTGACTGACGGTTTCGAAAGGTGACCAGAATTTGTTAAGCATTGCTCAATTGATGGCTAGACCAGCTGAGTTCTATCTCATGTGGAGTCGATGTTTGTTTTTCACGGTAGGGGACGTTCGGGTGAAACGGGTAATCAATTTATAAATAATACATTCAAATTAATTTGTTAGTCTACAGTGCTGTTAATTTTATTAGTTCCATTTTAAAGTGAGCTAAACGGCCCGTTTTACCCAGATAAACCCTACTCAGCGCGCTCGATTACAAAGAGGTGCGAACGTGAGCGAGCTTGAAAAAAACGAAAAATGACCTCACCCAAAGATTGCGGCATGGCAGTTGTGCTCTCGGGGCATGCGAGATTAGGTGAACGCTAATCCACACTGTGAATGTGTCGAATAAATCCTTTAGCACCGAGCAAATACGTCGTATAAGGCAAGGCAGCCGGTTGGTAAGGTTAGGTTCGGTACTTAGATTCAATGTCTAGCATTCATATACCAAATAATCCATCGAACAAAGTGGGTGGTTGAGTAATTCTGACCGGCTCATGTTGATTTCATTGTTGCCAATCGAAACTAAACCTTTCAAAAGAAACCTTACGTGTTCGGGAACTGACAGATGGTCTTTTTCATAGTGTCATACAGATCTTTTGTTGCGTCAGTGCGTGGACTGCTGAACTCAGCTCGCGGCTCCTTATTTTTTCATTTGATTTTTGAAAAGCGAATGTTCACATCTGAGAAGGACACCCGCTTTGCTTTTACTAGCAGGCACTGCAAACTAGCAAAATCTTTATTTGAAAGGCTCTGAAAAGTCTTTAAAGCGAATCGTTCGTTTATTTTTGCTTTGAATTCCGGTTCTGGGTGACGCCAAGTGGGAACTTATGAGTATGCCTAGTAGTTGCGGTAAAATTATCAACTACGATTGTAGCGGTCTATTAATTGGCTAAGCTTTGCCGTGGGTAGGCAGCCATGCAGAAGCACCCGATAGGTTTTAATTTTAGTTAATTATTCTGCATAACTGCAAAAGACCAGTCTCTGTATTAACTACCGCTATCATGAGATGAAGTTGATCAACTTGCAAAATGTGGTACCTGTTTGTTGGTACTAAGCCTAGGAAGAAAATATGGCCATAAAACCCTCGTGTAAGCTGAGCTCTTGAATAGAGAATATAAAAGTCAAGTAGTTAGAATTGCAAAATCCGTGTCCGCGAACTGTTCTGCTATGTACTGGTGAGCTTGACCTCAGCGCTGCCGAGTGTAAATGATAATTAGCTTGGTTATTCGCATCGACCGGTTTATATCGGTACTTTTGCGTGTATTGGTGAGGTGCGTTGTTGTAGGATAGCGTGGCTATACCTACGATTGTTTTGTAATTCGATTTCTTCGGGTGTGGCTTGGTTGAAGAACGATGATGAATTGATAGTCAGGGTCAGGGTCTTCATCCTAGTGTAAACTGTGTCCGTACCACAAAACTTGACCAATCTTCACTATCAGCCCAACGAACTCACGGCCTTAGTTCCCGACAAATCTGTGACATAAAGAACCGACAGACAACTGTTGAGGTATTTTGGATCGCGGAATAAAAGCAAACTATCTCGTTTGATTGCTATAAGTAGACTGACTGTGTATTTTAACGATTGGATCGACTGCCCCAGTGGTTAATAGTATGGGTATATTTGTCCGGGAGTGTCGGCATCAAAATTAGTTTACACTAGGATGTGAGTAGAGTCCTCATTGTTATTAATCCCGGGTGTCTTGGATGATTAGATTTCGGTGGGATAGGTAATTTCAGGTATTTTTTATGACAGACTTATGAAAAAATAATACAACCGACACGGATCATTTCATCAGTTCCTCAGGGCAGTCCTCTTGGCCCTTTCTTATTTTCACTCTACCTGAATAACTTAAAAACTTGCAATTAAGTGTATGACTGCACTGTCGATGTTGGACAACATCAAATGGATAACTTCATAAATTGGTGTGATGTGAACATGATGGAATTCATGAATGCTTCTAAATGCTCGCTTATCTCTTTCTTTCAATAACTTTTAATAGTCAAGATCAACTATAATATTTTGCAGACTGTTCAGTGTTCAACAACGAGTATCGTCCGCCAAGGACTTTTGCTAGATTCCAAACTAAATTTTAAGAAACATATGGAATACACTATTTCCAAAGTTTCTACAACCTTAGGATTTTAGTGTTTTTAACGGCTTGCGTTAGCTCACGGCGCCCGTGGGTCTTTCATATATTACCAAGATGCCAAAAATACTAATAAAACGATTATTAGTGATAGTCTATCCGATCATGTGTGTGCGGCTTGTCATTGCACACGAAGATCTTTCATCGTCAACTGTTTCATGGGGGTCACTAATGTCGCTCTCATTGTCGTGTTTTGGTGTTACCGAGGGTCCGGATCCAGACAGTTGTCTGGATCTAAGCACCAATTTTGGGCTTGGTTCAGGTTTGGACCTGATAAGGGGAAAAGGGGATGGGAACTGGTCCGGATCGGGAGCTGTGCCGGATCCGGAAACTGCCTAAAATTTTTATTTCACTATCCAACCTACCCAGTAAAAAAAAATCCGTGATTCTGGCTGGTTTCTGCCAATATTAGGACAGATTCCAACCTGAATTCGAGCAGAAATGTGCCAGAATTCCGGTTGACACATACTGAAAAAGTATTTGGTTGTGTGACGCACATACATGAACAACTACCGAAATTCGTCATTCCACCGTTTACTACCTTTGTGGTAATATGAGTTTAATGCCGCAATTGCGTGGTCTTACCGAAAAGACAATAGAAGGTATAGGCGGTTGATTTTGATGTAGTTGTGCAGTTGTCAGTATTGCTTGAGCAGCAGCCACAAATTTGGGTTGGTTCACTCGCATTCTCACCAAAAACACAATTTGAAATAACTCCGTAATAGATTCCTCTCCTCCAAAATACGACTGAATCTTCTTATGACCACTTGGCAAGTAAGTGGTGCCAAATCATGTAATTTGAAATCTATCTTTTTGCTTGGAACAATTTCCTGGACGTTATTAGCACCAAAAGCCTGACAGGGTTAAACTGGATAAATTCGACTTCCGTAAGCCTGTTCCAGATCAGGAATGTTCGAAAAGACCGGAAGTCAATGGTTACCGTTTTATGCAAAAGCAGTACGTTTTGTTACTGATACTCAGTTATATTTATAGTTCATTACAGAAAGTATAGAAGAAACTGCTTCCTTTGTTCTTCAGACAATGCCCACAAGATAAAAGTAGCGATTTTGTCGTTCGCTTCGTGCTGGTAGCGACATAAGCAGAAAGCATTCTGAGTATCGTGACCCAAGTCTTTGATGGTTGGAACTGTAAGGACTTCTTGGATGTACACTAGGGTGACAGGAAAAAAATGACCCCTATCGGCCCACCCCTGATTAGATTACTAGTCCCACCAGGAGTACTTGCACAAAATTTGAAGCAAATCGCAAGCAAGTGAAAATAAGAAAGGTAATTTAATTGTCTACAACTTTGTCGAAGATTGCTAGTGAATCCGGCTTTGCTAAAAGAAGTTATTAAACTTTTAACGAAGTGATGTCTGAGTCAGTTTTGCATGGGGCCTAGCAGTGCATGGTTGTGTACCAGTACTCGATTCGCGCGAACTAAACATTTTTGTGAAATAACCATAAGATTTAGCTCTATGGTATGTTCAGAATAATTGTAGTAAATAATACGGGCCATGTTCTGATTAGATCATTTTAGTTCCACATTTTACCACATAGAGGGCGCTAACACTAACTTTTCAACGGAAAGAGATAGAAATTAGGTGTCTTCTACAAAGTTGTAGAACAGACATTTTGCAATAATTCTTCCGAACATCATGATATTCTATCTCTTTTCTATGTAAAGTTAGTTTTGGCGCCCTCTATGCGGTCACATTTGGAACTAAAATTTTCCTACCAAAACATAACTTGTATTATGTCTTATAATTCTTCTGAACATACTATTGGGCTAAACCTATCGATTATGTCACAAAAATTCATAGTTCGTGGGAATCGAGTACTGATACACAACTATGCACTGCTAGGCCCCATGCAAAACTAACTCAGACATCACTTCGTTAAAAGTTTAATAACTTCTTTTAGCAAAACCGGATTCACTAGCAGTCTTCGCCAAAGTTGTAGACAATTAAATTATCTTTCTTATTTTCACTTATGGTGATAATACGATACATGCAGTGCCACCTAGCGACAAAAATGCGAGTTAGTAGGTTTTCTCCATGTAAATTGTCGAAAAATACCATACAAATTTCAGGCACGTTGGTCCGGTAGCTAGACTTGTCCGATTTGCTTCAAATTTGGTGCAAGTACTCCTGGTGGGACTAGGAATCGAATCAGGGGTGGGCCGATTGCGTTTTCAAAAATTCATTATTTTTTTGGGCAGTCTAATGTACACTACTTAAAGGTATTTCAAAGTGTTTTGGTCCATTGTACACTCGAAAATGCAGTTGTTCAATCTAATTTTGTTCTGAGCTATCAAGATTGCCGTAAACTTATCTATCTCGAACTTCTATCTATTCTTCGGGATGTTTCCAAAACAATTTTCATCATCGTTCTAACAATCACGAATCGATTGTTCTGACCTACAGCTGTAGGATTTCGTCGGATCCATTGTTCTGCTTTCCAATTACCACAATAAATATTAGTTGTAATGAGTCATTCGCTTGTATCGTCTATTCAACCGATGCATAGTGGTCCAGAATGCAAATTTTGAGATTTTACTAACAACTAAACCACTTAGCCTTATTATGTCTTTGGAAAAGCTTTAATAGTTTGTGAGCCCTTTCTTTTTGTTAAAACAATGGGGTAAATCTAATTTTACCAAGATCCGAAATTTTACTTTTTGAACATTCTAGATAGAGCCATATGACCTTCAGTGAGGTTGTAGATTGAGAAGTTTTAGAAGTTTGTTGAAGAAATGTAGGCTCTATCTGTCCTACTTTTCATTTTATAACAAATTTAAAATCAAAGGTTAGGGTGTTTCTTAGAATAACTGTTTTATTCAAATAACTTTTGCGGTATTGATTCAAAACTGAAGTAACTTAGAGATTGTTTTAAGGCGAATATTTTCTTTTCTGGCTCCAAATATCTAACTATTATCGTTGAAAAGTTATGAGCCCTTTTTCGGGTTCTTTGGAATACCAATATCACTCATTTGGGGCAAACAAAATATATTTCCTTTTCAACTACATATAAGATCATGATTTAAGGTATAATTGAGCAAAAAATGGCGGACACGATATTTTTGATTAACATTAACTGTAGGTAACCCAGCATAGTAAATATCAGATTTTTTTATCTTTCTTTAGTTTACTACAGCTTGGTCAAGTCTCCCCTACTGTTAATGTTAAAATCTTGGTCAAGTCTCCCCAACATTAGTTTGCGTTCAATGTCGTGCAAATTTTAGTAATAACTATTTCAATGTTCCGATTTATGCAAATTTTAGTAGTAACTATTTCAATGTTCCGATTTATGTAAAATCATTTCATTGGTTCATAAAGAATAAAATAATGTATGAGTACTTTAAAAGTAATTATTAATCGAGTAGATATGTCTATACAAAGATAGAGAAAAATTAGATTATTTAACGCAAATTTATTAATTACGGAGTATTTTCTATAAGGAATGGATTTTTCATTCCAAACTTTTAAAATTACCTTAAGGCACCGAAACAAGTATAAAAATATTTTTGAAAAAAAAATTAAGAACCTAGTAGAACACGTTATAACCAATAATACAAGTCTGTGCTTGGTCAAGTCTCGCCATGTTCCCCTACTTATATCTTTTGAATAATAGAATCCAGAGTTTTGATGTGTTAGATGAAAATGTTCGGGGTAGCATATTTTATGTAAAGAAGGGGGTAAGGTATTTTATACAAAGAATGTTTAGGCAGTAAGTTTGAAATGAATCGGTGATGTAGTTTTTTGAATGGCAGTTAACACCGCAAATCGTGTTTTTCCAGAGATGTTCTATAAATAGTTTCGTCAGTCAGTTCGTCAGTTTCGAGTCGCTTGGCAATTTTTTTGCATTGAAAGATTACAGAATTTTATTTAAATGATATGTTACAATGTACTAAAGTTTTGATCAATTCACTTCACTCACATTAAAAAAAATCGGGACAAAAGTGTTTTTTCACGTTGAAAGCCTTACCCTTCTTAAAAAAATCATTCGTAGAGCAAAGGATAATAACCTTAATTTACAAGTAAAATTTTTTACATATCACCATGATTTGTTGTGGATTTTGACGGACTGATCATGAAAAATAGATTAATTTGATTACGGAAGAATGTTTGAGTTTCAGATTTTCAATTTTTTCGTCTTTTGGAAGTGAAATTTATTATTCAAATGGATAGTTATATTCATCAGCTCTTATGTGCCTAACCGATTTGTGTCCATCAAAAATTACCTTTAACACGATGACAAGGTACCCGTGTACCCACAAATGCAAAAGCTCATCACTATTAACTAAGCTTGCAGTCCTTAGAATGTATTCGTGTTAGACAGATTGTACCATGATTATATTCATTGACCTGTTTTCGTAACGTACAAACGTAACTATTCCAGATTTCACAATGAGTTGTTTAAGAATTTGGGAACACATTTCTTGTTTTAAGGCACCGTTTTACGCATCATATAATTTACGGCCATCTTCCAGCTAAATAATTACTAGTAGCCAATATGTAATCCGCGTACGGCTTAATGTGCCTTCATTAAAATGATGACTTGTGATCGGCGCTGAAGAATTCACTCATCGCAGGTACCGACCACCACAACACTCCACCCAAACCATACAGTGAAGGCAGTCCGTCGGCTTCGTACTCGGACGTGATATATCGACTCTTGAGCAAGTTCAATGTCATTGCGCTAAAAGGCGAAGCGAAAAAAATGCCACAAACAAACACACAAACACACACCCCTGACGCTTGCGCTAAGCGATTTTCCTACTATTTGTTTTTCATCGCAACTGCGCTACTGTGGTCTGAGCTGCGGGGTGTTTTCCGTGGGATATGCAACGATCGCGAGTTGCAGACTACGAAACTTCTAAAAACCGGTGGCCGCCACGATGACGATCGTCGTCGCTATCGCTGTCGTCGTTGTCGTGACCGTGTTTGGCTTCGGTGACAGCTCTGTTCGCCTGGTGCTGTTTGCGATCGAACCATTATTCAGTTCTTTTTTTCGATTGCCAAGGCGCAATTTGACACTCTGATGCCTCGGAAAGAAGATACCAGCCACAACCCACTCACCGCGGAAGACCCGAGCGATGCTTGAATGCAAACATATAAACATCGAACAACTGTGCTGGTTTTCTGGAGCGAGTGAGTGAGAGTGTGTGGAATAGAGTACGGGGGACAGTAGTGGATAGGTGATCGAATGTGTAATTAAAGCGCGCTGTTCGCCGCGTATCGTAGATTTTCAATGTCAACATGACCTTTGAAAAATGAAGAGGGTGATGAGAATATGGAGGCAAAATGAAGATATGACGAATGGGGGTCATTGGTAACATTTGTGCCTACCGAAAGTAGGCCATCTGTCAAAATATGTCTTATTCGAGGTTGCATAGAGAGAAATTCAACAGCCTTCGCTACGCGATAGGCTCAAGTTCAAGTTCAAATATGTGTAACGCAATCTATATGAATTTCCAGGTGGACGGTTTGTCTTTCTTGATCAAATATAGCATCGAGATCATCGCTTTTTCGTGACATATGTTTCCGTTATCGAAACATGCTGCACTACTTTTTTTGTGTTTCCTTTCTCTATTCCTACTTATTCACTGGATCTTTGGCTGATTTGCATTATTTCAATAGTTTTTAATATACTTTTAATATCTTTTACCTATTTTAGTATTTTTAATCAGTTTGTAACCACAATCAACAAAAATATTTTTCTTCAATTTCTTCAATTATTTGTTTCAACGATTTACATTAAAAATAAAGCAGTGATGCATACGGTATAGAGTAGGGTTTGTAGTACCGACTCATTTTGGCGAGAATCGGTACTGAAACCCCCAGTGCCGGTAGTACCGGTATTCGAATATTTTTTTAAAGATTAGAGAAACGCTTCAAAGTGAATGCTCAGACTGATGTCTCATTGCAGTAAAAGGTATTTTTCGAATGCGGCACTTACTATTATTTCGAGACTTAGGCCAATTTGTATTCTATAACTGCTAAGCGACTTTCAACAGGTGGTAAATGTAAGAAACCCTATTAACAACAGTAAATCGAAGCGAGAATGTAAATCCGAGTACGTTGGTCGCATTTCCTTTCGGCATTATCGCTTTACTTTTGGCTTTAATGCATACCAAGGCTTCAAATTTCCTGTAAGCTATGTAGTTTTGCTGACTTTCCCGATCGCCAAAAATTACGGATCGCTCAATTCGAAGCAGTTCACCACCACTCTAAAATTGTAAGCTACTAAATCGCTGTTCGTTCTTTCATTGATAAAGATTTAAGCGCAAACCACATACAGACATGACTTAGGCCACAGTCTTATTACGAACCACTCAGTGAATAATTGGAACCAATCAGAATGTCTTATGCTAGATGTGAATAGTATGATGTACAACTCCCAAGTATCATTCAATTGGTTCAATATGCAATTTCAATAGGCTTTGATTAATTACGGGAAACTCATGAGCAGCCAACTAAGCTAAACTCTTATGCTAAATGTAAAAACTTTGAAATTTAGTAGAAGAAGATAGTTGAAATTGTATTTCGACCAAATAATGCAGGAATTTAAACATATCGTTCAGTACAACAGGAGTAAGTATTTTTTAACTTCTAGAAGAAAATTAAATATAATTAAAAGTCACCTTGCAGACCGATATTTGGAAACGGGTCCCACTATAGAGTCAACTTAAATTTCATTAAAAATTTGTATGGTATCGAAAATCCCGGTACCAGCTTCTGTTCAGTACCGGTATTACGGTACCAACAAAAGGTCGGTATTCCCGGGATTTTCGGTACCGGTATTACCGGTCCCTAGTATAGAGCTTCCATCCTGGGAATTTACTTCTCCGGAATCCAGGGATTTTTTTTCTTTTACTTCCATTACTTCCCGGGATTCGGGAAAATATTTTTTTTACAAAAGAGTTACGCTTGTCAAAAGAATGATTTCGATGAGCGACATCCACGAGTAATACTAGTTTTAAAAATTGTATGTCATTGAGCAATCAAAAAAGAACAGATTACTGAAAATTGCTATTATTTTTTAGAAATTTATGAATAACAAACTAACTGAGATCAAAAATGGTATATGATTGATCGATGTGGATAATTTGATATCAAAATTGGCAAAGTAAAACAGTATATGTTTGAGATCAAGTGACATACCCACGGTTTTGATTTGAATTCCAAAAGTAAACAAGTGTTCGGTTATATCTTTCACTGGCAAACACTCGATAGTTGTTTTCGACTACAATACCTCACAAATCTTTCTCAAACGGGAATCATCTGTTAAGGATTTGGGAGTCTACTAAGATCCCAAACTAAACTTCAAATACCACGTTGAGTACACTATTCATAAGGCCTCTAAGCTGCTAGGATTCCTTTTTAGAGTCACTAAGAACTTTACCAACATACATTGTTTAAAAGCATTCTATTGTGCTTTGGACCGTTTTATACTTGAATACGGCAATGTAGTCTGGGTACTAGGCTGTCCCAAAACGAATCGATGTTCTAAAAGTCATGGTGCTCAGCCCTATAATGAAAGATAACCATATTTTAAGCACTTTTGTAGAACAAATCAAGTTTCTAAAAAATCATCTATAGGTTCCGCAAATGCGATTTATGAAAAATGGCCATTTTTTAGGAAAAATGTCGTATGTAAGCGGTTTCCGCAATTTTTTCAAATACCAAATATTTTTTTGTTTTCTGTGGACCTTAGAGAACAAATCCCATTTCAAAGTTTTTACATTTCTTAGAAAAGAAATGCATAGAATTCGCTCAAACTTTCAAGATTTTTTTTACAAAAAGTGCTTATATCAATGATAGAGCCTCTTAATCATGGCGAAAAAAATATGTTTTTGGTCAATTTTGAAGAATATTTTCCCAAAATTAGGTATTTTTCCTCAACAGGTATTGTGAAAATTCGGTCGGACAGCTGAGATATAGCATTTTTAGTAAATAGTATCTCAACCGTAACTTGACCAGTGTAGTCATATTTGGTGTCAAATAAAAAGGATTTCTCTCTATCTTACTAAACATTTCCATATATAGCATGCTTAAGATTTCCAAGGCCATTTTGACATGCCTAAAACGATTATTCGTAGCCCGTGCTGATTGATCTGTGTTATAGACAATTTATATCGAAATATTGGAGTAAAGTTTGGATAACATAATCTGGTTCGAAAGATTTAGCTTCAATCAGATATCCTTGATTAAATTATTATGCAATGGTTAAGAACTTGAAAAAGAAAAGTATTGGGAAATGTTGGACCGAAGTAAAACAGTTCGAATCTCTGTACGCTACCAGATCAAGTAGCCCAAAATATATTCCAATATTTTGATATAAATGGATTTGCCTTTAACACAGATCAATCAGCTCGTAAATCTTAAGGTTCAACTGAAAATAGTACAAAATTTACAACGAGGCCGCGCCGCCGATTTCAGTTAAAAATCGGCGGCGCGCCGGCGTCACGCCGGCGTGCTTGCTATTTTTACCTTCAATCGTCGGCGGTTGGGCAGCGCACACCTCTATTTATAAGCTGATTTTCTTGAAAAAAAATATATTAATATTCGTATATTTCTCCGTTCAACCTTAATAGACAGCAATGAACGTGCTGAAAGAACAGTAGCTTCATGTGGAGAATTCTACGATAGCACTCAATATAGGAAGTCAAAATAACTTCTAAAACATCAATCATGCCATATTTATTCGATATCATATGAAATGGTTTCATTGGATTACTTTATTGCAAGACTTAACCATACATTCACATTCATAAATAAATCTAATCAATCGTGAATGCTATACAGGTTATAGCAGGTTATGGTGTTATCACTTCTTATTCGAAAAAGTTGTTGATCATGCACAATTCCATAAATCTCTCAATAACTACCTTAGAATAAGATAGTAAATATGGAGTTTGTTTTGTAGGATAGAGAGAAATCCTTTTTATTTGACACCCAATACGCCTACACTGGTCGAGTTAAGGTTGAAATATAGATCAATTAAAAAAAATGTAGCAAAGTTTCATGGTTTGAAGCATTTACTAAAAATGCTATATCTCGGCCTCCCGACCCAATTTTCACAATATCTGTTCAAGAAAATTTTTGTAATGAATTGTACTTTTTAATACATGCCTTTGGTTTAATGAAAAAAATATTGATATTTGTTATGCGTGGATTTTTCTCAAAATTGACCAAAAAAATATTTTTTTCGTCATGATTAAGAGGCTTTATCATTGATATAAGCACCTTAAAAAAACTTTTAAATGGGATTTGTTCTCTAAGGTCAAAAGAAAATACAAAAATATTTAAAAAATATTTGGGCTTTGAAAAAGTTGCGAAAACCGCTTATATACGACAATTTTTCTCAAAAAATTTATCATAAATCGCATTTGCGTAACCTCTAGATGATTTTTTAGAAACTTGATTATTTTACAAAAGTGCCTCTCCCTCCATGTAACAAAATGTCACAAATTTCTCTATACCCCCTCCCTTATTACATAACAAATTCCGAGAATTTTTTTTTCTTCAGTAAAAACATGTTACGTAACGATCTAGCTTACTCCCCCTCCTCCATATGTCACAATATGTCGTACCCCCCTCCCCCCTAAAAGCGTTACGTAATTTATGAATGCTCCCCTACCAAAATGATGGTCAACGCATTAAAGCCATTCAGCGCAAATTTGTTCGTTTCGTACTTCGCAGACTCCCATGGAGCCATGTTTGCTCATTGGAGACTGTATTCACTATAGGACCTATATTTATCTCAAAACATTTGACATGAGTTATATGAAATAGTTCTTAATTTGTGAACTAGTCCACAATGCGTTGTTATTGACAAGCTCACATAAAAAAATTAGTAAACAATCTTTACGTAAGCGTAAGAAAATTTGAACAGTTATTTTTTTGTTCACGGTTCCTTTTTCGTAACGCAAAACATTGATTGTTTCAGCATTTGATTCATGTTGACGAATTTGAGGACATATTTTTTCGTGTATAAGAAAAATGCTAACGAAATTCAAGCGATTTTCCGTTTTCAAGTGTATATTACACCAGCTTACTCACATAAACTTTACAACTTATGAACAACGAGTCAGACTACTTGCACTTATAATTACTATCGTAATTATTGTATTTTAATACATCTGGCCAGAATGTTAGTACAGTAAGATTCCGTTTTTGGCACGTTCCGTTTTTGCATGCTCCCATTTTGGCACACTCCGATTTTGGCAACAAACGGGTTCCGTTTTTGCAACATTCTTGTTGTACATAATAAGTCATTTAAAAATGCGCAAAATATATTTTTTTGTATCAATTGACATCACATTTGACTTTATTTCCAAACATGGGAGTCATATTAACCCTTAATGGGAATATTAATATTTTTTTCTCCAAATTATGTTAAAATTGTCTCATAGTTTCAATACATTACTTTGATAATTTTAAAATGCTTTTCGAATGTTGTTTTAAAACAGTGTTATGCATTTAAGGGTTAACTATATTTTACACTATACGTGTTGTATTTAATGATCACAATAAGTATAGAAATGTATATTTTAAGTATATTACAACTGGCAGCCAGAATTAATTTTTATAGTAAGACCCAGAGCCTATGCCTTTTAAGAGTCAAGTACAGAGGAATGCGCTACACTGCGTGATAAGACTAGTTCTGGAGAAAATTTTCAATAGAACCTTAGTAACATTGCGAGCCTCTTTATCTTTGTATTATTACGACGTCAACACAAAACTTGGCACTAAATTTTCAGTACATATCGAAAGCTGACCATGGTGCTTCCCAAAGCCGTATTTAGGAATACAAAACTGATGGCCCCCAAATAGTTTGGTTTGCTTTATAATGTCTTTGGCTAATTTGTTAGTTTTTTGGCGAGTTTTTCTAATGAATGGAATTAGGGTGGTCCTTGTGGTTGAGGTGTTCAAAGTATCGACTGTTTAGATGTGTGAAGTTTTCCTGCGGAATGCCCTGCAATTTAATAACACAAATGAGTTGAAGCAAGTTTGCTGAATAAACAAGGCTATCTATAATGGTTCATTTGTTATGATTTGTTTTAAGATTTAAGGTAGCGTGGCTCTTGAAAAATAGGATTGCTTATATTATCTTTTGATGTATTAATTTCTGCAATGCATTGTTCTGGAGATTTTTGAGCTTTTATTGGAGCACATTTTCACCGCAGCACTGATGTTTTAATCCCTTTTGTTTGGACAGTTGCAAGTGATTTTTACAGATTTTCTTCAAACCTATCTTCAAACATTGCAATTTGATTTTCAATCAATCAATGCCATCTGAAAGATCGACGATTGGTAGTTATAGAGGACAAAATTTATTTATTTTTTAAAAGAGCTATGTTTTTTAAACAAAATTGTTCATTAATATTCATGAAAGAAAAGATAACAATCCCAGGAGCGAATGTCATGATAACACACTTTGAAACTTTTTTCGAAGATGTAGAAATAAAACATTTATTTTTCATAAAAAAATGTTAAAATTCATTTTCTCGAGTATTTTTTTTAAATGTCATGTAGTGCCATCTACATAAGTTATAAAGTATAAATGTCTTCAGTACATACGTTAAAAATATCAAACGAACAACTTTGTCGAGGAAAGTTTTTTGATAGAACACCTCTGTCAAAAGATAGAACTAATCTAGATCAGTTTCTACTTATCTAGATCAAAACCTAAATTGTCAAAATAATTATCATTTTCATCTAAGATATTTTGCTAAAGACACCAATCCTCCACGATATATACCCAGGGCGCTAGAGATTTTGAGCATCGAAAGTAGCATTCTGCCCCACCATACGACGTCTGAATTTGATAAAAACATGAATAAAATTGAATTTTCTTATATTTTTCTTTCATTTCATTCCATTTCACATATGATTAAAAATCCTTGAAACATTTTTGAAATCGTAAATTGAAAATCTAAACTTCAAAAATAAGGTTCCATTTTTGGCACGGTTCCGGTTTTGGCAACTGAGAAAAATAAAATTGTTGCCAAAAACGGAATCCTACTGTAGAAGCGAAAACGAATGCTAGATATGCAATTGAAACCAAATTCATGTTCTATAGAACAGATTTTGATAAATTTGTTATGGAATTTGCATTTCAACTTCGTCTCATTAGAATCTGACGCTAACTTAGTGACAGGACTAAGCTAGTGCCGGATTGACGCTAGCCCCAAAAAACGAAAACACTCTTTGTGTTTCTAAGCAAACCCCTAGTCCTGCGTGATGTCGCAGAAGAAAAAGCTTTGTGTCGGATTCTGATGAGACGAAGTCGAAACGCAAATTCCATAGCTAGTTTAGTTATAGGTTTTGTGTTGTTCACTCGCAAAGATAGTTTTACACAATTTTAGTTGTTACCTAAGTTTTTCTCCACTAAGCAGAAATATAGCACAGGAAATTTTGATACCTGAAATGTTGTTCGCTAAACGAATTAACTGAACAAAACGACGATTGGTATCTACTATAATTGAATGTCGAGTACAGTACCAAAAATAATGGATAACTGCCATGAGCTGCGATCACCCGTTCGTATTCGCAGCGTATCGTATGCAAATTGTCTTTGAAAAAACAACGATCGCGCAGATTTTTCCGACGGACCCCTAGAAATGCCAACTAATTAGCGCAAAGTCAACAAAACTCTCAGAGCTCACGGTTGCGAACCTGTGTAACCTTTTGGAAACACTTAGCGTGGTAGCGCATAGCTAGTGCGGGGTCTGCGAGGCGGTGATGACCTCGAAGACATTTCCACAAGCGCCACTGCAAACACCACGTTAACAAACATCGCACACGTACACGCAAACATTGACGGTCAGTATGCAATTACGCTAGATCATAGCGAGCAAAACGTTGACGCCAAGACGTTTCGTCGATTTTCAACTGTAGCTGAATGCTCAACCAATGACGGATAAACTATGTCAATTTTTTTTACTGTGGAACATATCCAAAACTGAAAAAAACATAACAAGACGTGGTCGTTTCTACCAAAAATATAGCCAAACCATGTTAGTTAAATTTGTGTCCTTAAAACATTTATTTCAAGCCTGTGTAGTGTTTGGAGTTTACGATAAGGTCTTCTACGTGCACACAACTTGTAGGTCACTGAGCGGTAATTTTCCCGTAGCATTTGATGTTTCGAAGGAGAAACTGTGTTCATGGCTTTGGGTTGGTTTATATTCATAATTGTTCAACATTATTGCAACGCGCTTTAACGATTTTGCAAGGTTACCAGTGGTTTCCCTCAGAACTATAAATGTAATGATATCCGCTAATTGACACCCAATTCTAGGAATGTGTGTAGTAATTTTCCAAATGTTTGGAAAGCGACCAGACGTTAGATCTCAATACAGCCTGGCAAATCGGCTATCCAAAAGTCCAAGAGCGCCTTTTTCGAGCATGTACAAATTTCGACAGATCCTCCTAAAACGGCTACGGGGCTGTCATTATACTTTATCTACTCATGAGCGCACCCCTTATACATAGCTGGTACACTAATTGGCACCATGAGAACGGTTCGCGAGCTGTGAACAACCAGAACCTTCACAGTAGGGAGGTAGATAAAATTCAGATCAATGTTGCCATAATTGCTCTAACATTTTTTTTATCTGCATGCATTTGCCGTTTACATTTTTTACTCTCCGGCAAAAGTCCGTGTCAGTTTACAGTACGGTTATAACCACCGTTAACGGCATTCGACTTCGTCTCACAACGCGCTTTGCGGTTTCCAACTGCACTCGTTCGTCAAACACAACCGGAGCTACAAACAAACAAGCCAAAATCTTGGTCAAGGCTATTTCCATAAGTACTGAAAGAGACTGAGAGACTGTTTCCACTTCTTCGAGCCAAAAGAGCTCGCTCTGTTGCAAAGCCCCTTGAATGGAAACAATTGCCGCAGCAGCGGATCGCCTCGATTCGACTCTTGATCATGGCCATTGTGTTGTGGTCACCGGCATAGGCAACCAACACGGGGGTGGCAGCTAATTGTGTGATTGATTGCCCCGCAAATTGTTAGCCCGTTCCGAAGAAAAACGTGAAATCGCGCCAAATATGCTAATATCCATCGGAAATTAGAGATACCTAATGATGAATATGACCCTCGGTTGCATGCAGCATTATGCTCGGCTAGTATTAACCAATTGCACCGGAGCGGAGGTCAGCACAATCGACGGTTGGCTTTGAGCTCCGCAATTTAACTTTCAACCAAAACGAACAGTAACAAGTCCTCATTTTCCCACCAAACCCCGATTGAGGAACTTGATTTATAAAGGGAGAAAACCACTTTTACACACGTAACAATCAGAACCTGAACTAGACTTTTCTATTCAAATTCGAATTCCACGTGTGCGGGCAAATGCACTATTTCAACTCTAACTTTCTATCTGCATAATGAAATGCGACTTCAATGCTAGGATAAAAACCAGTTAACGCGATTGAATTCAGACCGGAATCCTCGAAAAACACCCTTTCTCTTGAGCAATGCACCTACTCTTAAAAAAAAACTTTCACCAATTGTCAACAACTTGTTTGCAGTAAAGTATGAAGGGTCGTCGTCCCCTTCTCTATTTTCTTCGTGAACACAATGCAATAGAAATGATGAAAGGTGCAGCGCAAATTCTGGTGTGGCTGAATATTAGAACGAATGTTTGAAGTGAGGAAAGCTGTTTAGGTTTAAGTATTTCTTCTAGTTTCACCTTAGGGTGGAATGCCGGTTTTGATGGTACGGAGCAGCGGGTTCAAACAATTAGAAACGAACTTTAGGCTATGTTTTTTCGCTTCTGAAACAACATTTGAAATCTTTAAATTTATTCAGTATTTGTCTATAGCGAAAACATTCCAAAAATGGGAAAAAAATCAAATGACTACACAACCGGTAAACGAACAAAATTTTCTAATTTATATCGATAGCAGACGAACAGCTTTCAAACAATTCTTGACATGGCTCTATGCCTTAGCTTTACGGGCATGTGGGTTTTGTGTATATTTACAAGGAGTGCAAAATATAAATTAAAACAGAACCAATATTAGTTATTGTTTTGGAGGCGGGGAAATATTTATATCTTATCATCGTAAAAGCTGCCTTAAGGTTCAACTGAGAACGCCTCAATAAGCGGCAATCTTGGAAAACGAAAAAATAAACAGTTTTTTCTCACACCGTTGGAAAAATCTCCATGAAAATGAATCAATGTATTCGGGGCATTAGTAGAGTATTGCTGATTGATTTTTCTGGAGATAGTGAGGAAAAAAACTGTTTTTCCGTTGTCCAAGATGGCAGCTTTTACAAGCTTTCTCAGTTGAGCCTTAATGCTTTTTGAACTTATGGGTCACGAGTGCAAACGCTTAATAGTTAGTAGTAGTTTCCTCACTGATAGTGCTCGTTGTTGATTATGAGGAACTGGACAGAACTTTTAGAGTTGTCATAATTGCAAGGACAGTAGCCACAAATATGACTACTGTTTCTGGTTCAAATAAAAGTATTGTAGACTGTGCGGTTTTTGAACATAGATTTCCATAACGTGCCGTTTAATCATTGAATTAGCACGTCTTACTTTGTCCTTGTGAGCCGTACCTACATGACGTAGTTTTTTTCATCGATTTTCGACCCCTCCCTCCCCCCTCGTAGCATTTGGTCACAAAATTCTTACCTTCCCCTTGTAAATAACATAGTATTTCCCTACAGCCACACCCCCTCCCCTAAACGGTCAACTACTAACTACAAACTTAGTATCTTACATCAATATATGTAGCCATGTACCCCGACTTCTCCGCGGCTTTTGATAAAATTAATCACCAGATAACAGTTTCCAAATTAAACAGACTTGGATTGTATGGTTCCTTTCTGGATTGGCAGTGAAAATTGGAGACTGCACTACATCACCATTTGCTGCCAGCTCGGGTGTTACTCAGGGTAGTCAACTCGAACCATTCCTATTTTGCTCTATTTAAACTACTTGAATCATTTCCGGAAGTGCAAGAAACTTTCGTTTGCTGACGACTTTAAACTATTTCACCTTATCAGAAATGCCAAAGGCGCAAAATTCTTGCAGTCCTAGTTGGATCTATTCACCAATTGATGCTTTGCTAATAGGATGATGCTAAATACCTCCAAGTGTTCGGTTATATCTTTCACTGGCAAACATTCGATAGTTAATTTCGACTACAATATCTCACATATCGTTCTCAAACGGGAATTATCTGGTAAAGATTTGGGAGTCTACTAAGGTTCCAAACTAATTTTCATACATTGTTTAAAAGCACTCCATTGTGCTTTGGTCCGTTCTACACTCGAATACGGCAATGTGGTCTGGTTACCGTATTATCGAAGTGAATTGCAATTAATGGAATATAAATTTTGAAAAGTTATTATGTATTTGTGTTTTAAATGGCACATGAGGAATTTTCTTCAAGAAGCAATACCGAGTATTCGATCAAATTCCTATAAATCGATAAATAATCCGACTTGTCCGCCGTACAGACCATAAGTGTCCGTCCTACCTACATTGTTGGCGACATGCAAGAGTCAAATTTTCAAATCAAAAGTAACCATGGAATTTCTAGTTTTTAACGCCTTCGTATCCAGGCTGTTTATGAACAGCAAGATTTTTAAACAGCTATAATTACTGGTTTAGGTAAGATTTGCTCTCAAAAATAAGTGAGACCCATGACTAAGACTATTACTTTTCATTTGAGCAGCAGCTGTTATGGGTATTACCCGTAGATTTTAAGTTATTCCGATTATTCTGATCGTATTCCGCCGAAGCAGTGCTGCCAGGGATATTTTCAGTTAGCGATACAAAATGAAATGTTGTTTTGAAATATTATTGAACATCGATTAAACCAGTTCATCTCGCCTGCCACCGAATATTTTTTAATGAATTGGGCTATTGTAAAGATTATAGTGAAGAGTGTTGAGTTTTTATTGTTTCTTGAAAGGAATTGCGATAAATATACTAAAGGAATTGCGATAAATATACTAAAGGAATTGCGATAAATATGCTAAAAATAACTCAAAACTCCTGGAGAAAGGTTCCAAGTCTTATAGCGTCTTAGGTGTCCCTTTATTCCCAGAATCAGGTTGTGTAGTCTTACTTCAGTTGCCCTATCTTTCATATATATGGACATTTTGATCACAACGTTATCATGTTGAATCATGTACTTTGGTTTTATAGCAGAATTGTATCAGTACCACGTTCCGTAGGTGTTGTAGCTGGATAAGGGTAACTTTGTATGGAAAATGCTCATTTCATCTTTCGGCAAGTGAGCAACTTCTTGCAAGATCGGGCGAATGGTACAAATTGTTTATTGTATATTGTAAAGACAATGTTTGCTGTAGTGTGTAGCGTCAAGAGACTTCAACATGATCAACAATGTCGATCTAAGCAACAATTCTTCCACCAGAAATAAGACAAGAGAACCCCATTGATTAAGTCGATTTGTTAGAACCTATGAATTTATAAACGCGATCTCAACTGCAATTATACAAACGCCAATCTTATACGATCGCGGATCGCGCGTTTAGTAGACCAAATCCTCGATACATACCTTCAATTGCCTCATCCTCAAAATAGTAAATAAAAAATTGTACACTAGAAATTTTTTTATGCTGGGATGACCCACCTCACACCCATACACATCTTTTGTAGTGTAGAAGACTTCCGTGTATGCCCATCCTTCTATCTTATAAATTCAAAAACCTCTGCTTCACAAATATCTTGCAGGCCTGTTTAATTATCTTAGGTTATTATTTCGCTTGGCGTATTCTGGTAATGCGTTGAACAAATTGTAGCCTTTATAAAATAAGGAGTTCTGCGTACAAGATTTCGCTCAACAATATCAGAGTTCCGGCTTGTCTTGGATTCATACCGGTGCAAATCTCTTCCGTACACAACAGTGCTACACAGGTACTGCGGCGTCATTCCATTTATTACTCTGAAGATGAAAACAAATGTGTTATATTCAATACGTTGCTGAACTGACATCCATTGTAAACAATTGAACATCAAATGTCGCGGAGTTAGTCTGTCACATCGTAGTAGCAGTCGCATTACCTTGTTCTGTAAGATTTGCATTCGCTTCCGCTGTTTCTTGGACACTAAGAACAGAATAGAAGCACAGTAATTAAAATGGGGTGCTAATATGGTCTTGTAAACAGTTATTTTTGAGTCAAATGTGAGAAACCTAGTAATTCTACAAATAACGCCAAACTTCCTGGCAGCTTTCCGGATTGTATAGTTCACGCGCTCAACAAAACTTAGTTTTTCGTCCAATGTGACTCCAAGATACTTGGTAGCTGCAACTCGTTCAACTATCTCTCCATCTATTTCAACTGTTGCAGCACTTTCATTCATCTGCCGCGTAGTTGCAATCATATATTTGGTCTTGGAAATATTCAGTTTGAGTTTTTTCCACTTCAACCAATCACTACTCTTCGTCAGCTCAAGGTTCATTATCCTGATCACTCATTGAAACTATTACCGATGATAAATAAAACTGTGTCATCGGCAAACAGGTTTATTTTCGCATTTTCCAAAATGTTTCTCATGTCGTTAATGTATAGGATAAACAAAAATGGCCCTGTGGTACACCAAGGTTAATTTCGGCTTCCGATAATGTAGCGCGGTTGAACGGCGATCAATTGTTTCAAATGCTCGTTTCAAGTCAACAAAAACTGCCAAGACAACTTTTCCGTTCTCAATGTCCTGTGATCCTCTGCTGGTGATGTATTTGGAACTTTTGGAACTGACATTACGACCGTCTTCTTCCACGCTTCCGAACAAACACCTTGCCGAAGCGACTCATTAATAACTGTTAACAGTTTACCAGTAATTATGTCAAACGCATCCACCAGCACGCGCTTAGTCACATTATTCGCTCCCGAGCGATTTTTAAGGTTCGATACAATCTTCTTAAGCATATTGATATGCTTGAAAACACAAAACTGATTTTCGTTTATCTCGCTTTCCTCCACTAGTCGCCCTGTTGGTAGTGGAACGGCTTCGTGATTTTTATCAACGCTTTTGATAGAAAACTTATTAAGTTTTTCTGTCGTAATTTCGGCCACGCGAGCATAAAATATATTCGAAGGACAATTACGCGATATACGAAAATCCACAGGATCGAACAGGTTCACATACAAACGCTCGAATCCCATGCCATGATACACAAAGACGAGCATCACTCTTATAATCTGATCAACGCGGTATCAAACGCGAACAAATAAGCGATCATTCCCACGCGATCGTGAAGTCCCTACATTCGAACATCTCAAACGCTTAATATAACAACCATAAACATGACCCGCTGGAATTGGACTTTAGCAGTGTTTTAGTTGGTGACATTTTCCGTCTCGTCTACAATTGTACGACCTTCTGAGAACCAAGCTCTACAGCTCACGAAAAAGAAAGTTTATTTTACTTATGGTAAACAAGATACAAAATCATTTATACCAAAGTTGAGATATTGTCGTTCAAAGTAGTAATCATAGAAATGGTGTCTATTATTTTCAAAGAATTACCGTCAAGTAGAATACAGAATGCATAAATTATCGAGCATTTTCAAGAACAAATGAATGCTTTTGGAAATAAGTTTTAAATCAGAATTTCAAAAACCATTTAATGATAGACTTCGAAAGTGACACTATGAATTTTGTTAAATATAAGAAAACGATAAACATTTGGTCTTGTTTAATTTTTCTATAAATACGTAGTCAATTCATTTGCCCTCTCGCAGGTTGATGGGATTGACGGTATTGTAAACATCATCAAGCCACAATATATTCAATAGAGTTATCTAAATATAAGGACCTTCGCTCGTTTTAGTTTTTATTTGCTCCATGTTCTACTACTAGAGGTTAATTAGTTCTCATGTTAATAATCCACCAAACATTATGACTACTGAGGATTTGATTTATATAAGAAGCCCGCTTCAAGATGTTGATTACAATACGCCTCGATAGTGGTGTGTCGAGGAGGCCGGGAGGGCTGATATGAGCCTTTTGTCTGTTCTATACCTTTCCTCTATTCACCAGCTCATAACCAACAATCAACCAGTAACAAATAGATAATTGAGAAAGGATGTGCTATGTGTGGTGATTGGCTATTCAAGTATTAGTAGTGTTTGAAGTACTAATGTATGTCTCATGTGCTGATCATAATTTCAGCTGTATCTTGTACCTATCTAATCTATTACGTCTCTCATATATTGTCTTTTATTTCTTCTTTTCGAGTCCTATACTGCCATTCTACACCCGCCTTCAGCTGAATCAACAACGATGGTGATAGTGAACGTCTTAACACTCACACATTCTCAAACGCGGTCTCAGCGGGAACCTACAAAAATGCCATCGTGCACGCGATTAAAACTCGGTCACGTCCGAAAGTCTATCCTTGATCCTCGAAGCCTAGGTCCATGCCTTCAGCTGGACCAATTAAGAAAATACGCCCATACCTATTAGACAACACGTCTCATGGCGACATGACCGGGAACCCTATCGATATAAACGATCCCACTCTCTGCCAGAATTCAAACCGCGCACCAAAAATTTAATATCAGACTCACGGTTCGCGAGACCATTCAAGAACACACGTTACAAAATCACGTCAGCGCACAAACGTTAGAGCCCCTTGCGATTTTCCAAGCAGCCTACGAACTCGCAAACATGATTACACCCCGGTGATAAGGTGAAAATCTCAGCACTCATAAACTTACCAACACGATCTCAAGTGTCAACCTACAAACTCCCGCGCTCGCGCCATCATGAATCGGGATCGTCCGGAAGTATCTATCCTCGGTACAAACAATCTAGGTCCTTGCTAATTATTAAAAAAATAATAAAATTGAAAAATAACTACCATATCCACTAGACAAAACGTTCCATGGCGACATGACCGGAAACTCTAGTGATATGGGGTAACTCTCTCCCTGTCAGAATGTGATCCGTACACCGAAAACTAAAGATCAGAATGACGGTCCGCGAATATATAAATCGCCGCAGGGTTTCAAAATCGAATTTATACACGCGAAGTCACATACACGCGAGCACACGCGACAAACACGTCAACATACGAACGCTTAAGCCCTTCGCGATCATCTACGCACACCTATGCCCGCGATCGCGTAAACTTGATAACACTGCGGCAATTGTGTGAACGTTTTAGTACTTACGAAGTTACAAACGCGATCTCAAACGCCAACCCGCAAATGCGCGATCATGAATCGGTCACGTCCGGAAATCTTTAACCTTTATTCTAGCAATTTAGGTCCATACATTCAGTTGGACCAATCAAAAAAAAAAAATAAAGCGCATATCCACTAGACCACGCGTTCTACGACGACATGATTGGGATCTCTAATGATATGGAAGAGCCCACTTCCTTCTGGAATCTGAACCGTACACAAAAAATTAAGTATCTGATTCACGGTCCGCGCGCGATCATTCCAGAACACACGCGAATATGCGAAAGGCACACGATTATGAAATAGAATTTATGCACGCGATGTTACACGTTAGCACACGCGACATACAAACGCACACACGATCGAGCACATTAACGTACAAATATTCGAGCCCTTCGCGATGATACACGCCATTCCGAGTCCCTACGCCCGCACATGCCTGAACCGTACAAGGAATATCACATTCAGAATCACGGCCCGCTACAATTGGCCTATTGCAGTGTTTTATTGGGCGACATTGCCTGTCTCGTCTGCAAATTGTAGTATGTGATTCTGACGGGGAGCCCTTCCGAGAACCTAGCTCTACAGCTCCAGTAGGACAACTCTCGAAAAAAAAAAAAAATACGTAGTCAATTCATTTGCGTAAAAAAATACAAAATGGCGTCTCCGAGCACCTCAAATATTTGTTCCCAGCCGACGGACTATTTTGTTTAACTGGCTTTTAGTTTTAAAATACATTATAGGTGTTTCGGAGCCGGTTCAACATGAAAAAGTCGATTTTTCTTGATACAAGTAACCTTCTCTTAATTGAGAAGTATCTGGTCTTACAACACAATGGGTTTTTTCGTTGATTTCTGATGCATTGGAAGTATCCATAACCCAATACCAGTCATTTTAGATGCATTCATGAGTAGCTAATAAACTAGATGATTTATCATTTGTGTTTTTTCAAACCTAAGAAATTTTGTACCTTTACTGCCGTGGTTACTAGTAAATGTCGATTTGGAGTTTAATCTAATGTTCACATAACGTTTCAATCAGCTCTCTCTCAAGCGTATGATTTTTTTTCCAAATGACACCTTGTGGCAAATCAAATTCCGGTCCAAAATTAAACAAGTATGCTAAACATGCTTCGGGTAAGGTCAGTGCACGGCCACCACTGTGCAGAGGCTCGGTGTGGTTTGACACTGACTTCGAAAACTTCACACCCGAAGGCCCAACGCATAACATGAAATTCGTTCCGATACAACTCGGTCGATTAGCGCGCGAGGGGAAGGCGTTAGAAAAATTAAAACTCCACCACAGACCACCGCTCACTAGCTCTCTTCCATAGCAAACGTCGCTCGTAGATATAGGCGAAGCAGTTTTCCGCCGCATGCATCAATGGGTATGACGATTGGCTCTACTACCACATCCCACTGCTGGTTTATGGTTCGTTTTTTCAGTTTTCATGGTCGTCTCCGGTTTGCCCTTGGTTTTGTTCAAAAGCCACCATCCGTCGAACCGGCTCGGCTTTGGAGGCCCAAGCCGCTGCCTGTGTTAGAAAATTAATTTGGAAATCATGATTTCAGTCTGAGAGTGGCCTTAATGACCTCTCATTATTTCTATTACATTACGCATGTACGTACATCAACGCCATTTCAGCTGCTAGTAAAGCGTGTGAACGCCATCGCGGCCATCTGATTCTGTGGGTTGAAAGTACGCGATCTTATCGGGAAGTGGTGTTGCTCTCTACACTTCGTTCCGTACAAAGGATTGGGTTCCATCGCTATAATTTGAACTCCTTAATGTTTAGCTGTCATCAAATTCTCACACTCCAACAAAACCATTTGCTTGTCGATCTATCAAAAGCGACCGACTTATCTGAATAGAATGTTTAGGCGCTACAAACGGGTGACATCCGAGGCATAGAGGAGCTGCCTGATCTCCATCATGACTAGAAGGACAAACTATGAGAAACCAGGGGACAAACAAAATATTATTCTAATGAATTGATTGATCCTGGTTCGGTGAGTGCTTGTAATGGATTCTCCCAGGTCGGTTGCGTGTTTCGTTTTCAGGTACCGCTCACACAGGTCGGTTCCAAAAGCAACAGTAAGCAGAGAGAAAGGAAGAAGATCGAAATCCAGAAAAAAATGTTGCAGATGTTTTCCTCTCATCCGTTCATTTCCTTTGTAAGATTGCTTTACTTTTGTTCTTAGTTTTATATTTTTCATGCTGCATTCCGCCCCCGCCGGTCTCATGCATCACGGAACCGGAGCTCGTAGAAAAGAGAACAATCACCCGCAACGAAGCTTCAGAATATCCTACCTTTTGTGATGGTCCGTACGGAAAAGTATATAAAAGTAAATAATTTCGCCGGTCTTTACCTGGAACCAGGAGCCTTGCTTTTGTGTGACTATACACCCCCTCGAATGTGACCGTTCTCCTTTCGAATAAGATTTTCCCTCGAAATCCCTTTTGTAGGCCTCCAGGACACGGACAGCGACGAGCGTTGATTCGAGTCGGTCGCGTTGGGTTGGTTTGGTATTGGTTTTCTGGTGCACGAAAGTGGGTGCTCAACAAGAGCCGCAATGCAGATGCTTTTCCGTCGGGTCGTGGTTGCTGCAACTGGCTGCTTCTGAATCTAAAGTATTTTTTTTATTGAACCAAATGTTCGAAAACGCAAAAGAACATATTCTAGAGTAGTCATAAGAAGAGTTGTTTCAAGATGCAATAAAACTACTTGTGCTGTCGAGTAGCCATCGCCTTACCATGGTGTGTTCAGGTTCCTACTATACGAAGAGGGGTGGTTTCATGAGTTATTTTCAGAAATCAACAAGTTTGCGATTGCTCATATATTTGGAACGAATCGCATCCGGGTGTAAATTTCTTCCGCCAATATTTGACTAAAAGCGTTATCTGCCATCTTGAATATGTTCAACTTGTCGAATTCAGCGCGTAAGTGCATACATGTGGTTTGGAAGGGTTCGTGCAAGCAAATTTACACGTACTCGAAATGTGACTTCATTTCGGTATGACTAATAACAGTTTATTGAAATGTTCAAGTAGCATACAGGATGTTGGTATTTCGTAAGTCTCATTTCAGGATGAATACCGCATTTGTTGCATGTTTGGTTTGTTCAAAGCGATTATACAACGAACGAAGCCAAACTGCACAAGAATACGTCCTATGTTAGAGTGCACGCAAAAAGAGTTTTACTTCCAAATTTCCGTTTAGCCAATGTCACGACCTTTAACAACAAACCAAACGCAAAAAGGTTACCAAGTGAACTCAAATTATCTGCAGAAGAGCTATATCTCGCAATGTAAACAACCTGACCCAGTCATAAAAATATCATAAATTACCCAACCAACTACTTACACAATAAGCGGAGTCTGTTAATAGTTTTAGGATCCTCTTCTCCGAAGATACGACTGAACATACTCCTATAGGACCGAAAGCAACGAGAATGCAAGCGAAAGGTGGATTGCACGCTAGAAGTGAATCTTTGAAAGGATGCTTGCTAGGGTTGTATGTGTGCGTGGCATTTTAAACTTGCTGCTTGGTTCTTTGCGACTGCTAAAAAGCACAATGTAGAAAAAACATCTGCCTTTCCGTATGAATGCGTCAGTAGGAGAGAAGGTTTTGAATCTGTAGAATGGGTCGAAACATCACGCTCCTCTGCCTCCGGGAACATGTACATACGCACATATTTGGGTGAAACAGAGGCTGTACTCGGTCAGGCATGATCGAAGGGATGCTGCCTGACAGCAACAAAGTGTAAAATGTACAGTTCAGAAAACGATTTTCTGTTTTAGAAAAAAAACCTTCCTCAAAAAATTGAGACAGGCAAATATGAATGTAGTAACACGAACAAGATGTGATTCTTGTTGGTTCACTTCATTTTACGACGGATGTTGTTTCAATCTCTGGGGACTCCAGTTGCATCATAGATGCCATTATGTATTGGCATTAGCCAAGTTTGCTGTTCTTATAGGATTAGCTAATGCGGTAGTTCACTTCAGAAATGAGTGAATTGATATTAATTAAATAAGAGCCCGAGCAAATTGAATTTAGCTCGGTTGGGCAGCACTCGACTATGTGTAGTTCCGCAAACAGAAGTGTCTAATTAAATAAAAAACTCGCGATGGACAAATCCATACATGCACAAGAGTGTAATTTTTTTGCGTGAGGGGCGGTGCTTCAATTAGGTACCACGCGGTCGCAAATTTGTAGCATAGTGTCATTGCCCTGGACCAAATAAATTGATCCTTTGCGTTCAAACCAGCACGATGCGACTCACTCTTATTAAATTTATGCTTATCTAATTTAGCTTTATCTAATTTGGCGCAGTTTTATTACCGCCTCTAATTCAATTTGAATATCTACCGGCAATTAGTGACCGAGCTGACGCATGACGAAACGATACAACGAGACAGTATCGATGGCTGCCTGAATAAAAACTTGGGCATTATGTAATTGAATAAGGGTTTATTTAATTTGCATTAGGTGGGGTTAATGAACTGCGGTGTTGTTGATAAAGGATTGATAATGTTTTATTAAGTTTGTGTTGTACCTTCATCCTGCAAGAAATAAAGGGTGTTTTTTATCATTTTTTCCAAATGCGATTTTTTTGGCTAGCTGACATAGTTACTTTATTTTTCTTTTAATTTGTTTAGTTTACTCTACAATTCTATCATGCCACAAATGTACACTTGCATAACGTCTTCAAATTTTGAAAAACAGCAAACAGTTTTTCTCGAAAAATCGACCAAAATTAAACCGACTGAAAGGGATTGTTAAAACATATCACGTTGGCCGTTCAACCGAAATTATTTCAAAACAATAAACTCAGGGCAGGGACTATAACAAAATGTGACATGTTGTGGCATATGGGGAAGGGGAGTAAACTAGAGCGTTACGTAACATGTTTTAAATGAAGAAAAAAAATTAACAAATTTGTCACGGAATAGGGGGGATAAAGAAATGTATGCCAATTTGTTACATAAGGGAAGGGAGGAGTGAGTTCTGAACATTTTTTGCGTTACGTAATTTATAAATTGTCCCATACACACACAATAAAGGGTGTCCCACTTAAATTTGCATCATGAAAAAACGCTGTAGAAAATTTCCTAGTGGACCCATCCTTTTCAAACTTTCAGAGAATAAAATATACACATTAATAAGCTTTTGGCGACACATTCCGCGGGCTTGTACACCAGAAGGAGGTTTTTGTTTTGCCTTATTTTGGTATCACAATATTTTTTTTATGATTCGGTAGTGTTTAAACTATTGAAAAGTTATGTAATCCAACTATTGACATTTCGACAAATAGTATAAAAATATACAGCAAAGTAAGTTGAATTTCACGGAACATGGCTCCTAAATTATTGACTTCTAAGAAAAGTTCTATTTCATGAAACTATGTTTGAAATTATTATCTGTTCAAAGTAATTTGTTCGTTATTGAGTGTAGAACAATATAACTAGAAGGATTTTTTTTCTTGATTTGACCACTAATACTTTTTGAACTAATAGAAGTTTTGGTTGTTTCTGCGTTGTAACGTCACGAAAAATGCCCATTTTTTAATTTTATTAAAAAACTGAAATTTTGTTCAAATTTATATTCCGGATTCTATTTGTGTTAAAAAATACTTTTCTAAAAAGCCTACAATTTCTTTTATTGGATGTGGGGAACTAAAGTTAGAGCAGCATACACTTTGCGTTGTAACGTCACGTAGTTTAACTTTTATCAGACGCTTGAATGATTTATCAGATATAGTGTCAAATTTTACTTCGTATGGTTTATTGAAACGCTTTCAAGTTGTTTCGTGAACAGGAAATTATACTAGCGTGATATTCATAAATTCAGAATGTATATCCTTAAGTGCTTAAGGTGTTATATACCATCGACACATTCTTTCGTGACGTTACAACGATTTGACCAACCTTCATTCTCTGTTACAACTTTTTCAAATGAACTATCCGAACTTTGTTTTCGGGTTAGTATTTAGCCCTTAATAATAAGTGCGTTCCCTGAATATTTCTTCGCTTCCAGCAATCAACAATTCCACACTTCGCCATCATCGACGAGACAACCGATATAAGGTTATCCGCAACCTCCCGATCAGAATGAAATAACAAGATTATAACAAAACACAATTTTTGTAACATATTGTGTTATAAATTAGTTAGTAGTTAAAATAACAGAAAATAACAAGTAACAATGCGAGATATAGTTTTGAAAGATTTCTGTTATGTGTTTCTGATCGGGCTCCGTTGTAGTCGCACGTGCCGTCATTTAGTAACTAACATATACATCGTCAAAGCAGCTACATTATCGAAATGCCTGAGGTATTAAATCCAATATAGACGGATATCTATTCAAATTTACGGGAGGTTGTAAAGACATAATTGGGTCTACAGATACATATCTGGGTGACCGCACTAAATCGTCTCAATTGCTTAGAGTGGGATAAAAAGGCTTTGGCACATCTCAAATGAGCTCAAAAAAGATAGATGAGGGAGTGTTTATTGGTGTTTGCAGACATTTAAAATCCCGTCGAATTGACGATTGGATGTAACACATTGTTTCGTAACATCACGGCGATGTGACGTGTTCCTTATCTTTGAATCTTTGCAAGTATAATATATACAATATTTCAGTATACTTAGGGACGATTCATAAATTACGTAACGCTTTTAGGGGAGTGGGGGGAGGAGGTACGACAAGTCTTGACATAGGGGGAGAGATCGTTACGTAACATGTATTCAGCGAAGAAAAAAAATTTCAATGAATTTGTTACGTAATAGAGGAGGGGGATGGAGACATTTGTGACAATTTGTTGCATGGGGGGGGGGGTCAATTTTGGGCAATTTTTGCGTTACGTAACTTATGAATGGTCCCTTAGCACTGTCGATTGTCTGGCGCTTAAATTGTGCTCGCTTTATCATATAAATCCACTTGATTAAGCCCAACAATACAAATATCATACTATAAACTCGGATCAGGAAACTGATTCCTTACCAAATTAAATAAAGCAATACTGCCAGTTTACTTTTGTTTGTGAAATATGTGTTAAAAGCTGCTATTCTGGCTACGTTAAACTACCAGATTGAGCCCTGTCAAATAATTTAATGTGTCAAATGGCTCAAATCTATCAACAACATATATGAAAACACATTTCTTGGCTTGATCAATTATTTGTGCGACAATTAAAAAAAATAAACTGTAGCGTGATTTTTCGACTACCCCATATTGTAATTCGAATAAATTATCATTAAACGGTTAAATGTGATAAATATTTAAAATTTTACTCAAAACAATAGCACCAGCGTAACTTACAGAGTTGAAGATTTTCGTGACGTTACAACGCAATGAGATATCGCTTTTCTGAAAAAGGAGCGTTGTAACGTCACGAAAGTTAAAAGATGCTTAATAAGAAACAAAACAATAAAAAATATATTTAATGACACCTAGTTATTTGTATGCTATTTAGAAATACATCATAGAAGATTTGTTCTTGATAAAAAATCTTATAGAGCAGATATTTTGACTTTTATAGAAATACGTTGAAAGTTCTAATTTGTGACGCGTTGTAACGTCACGTTACATTATCGGTCATAAAACAATTCTCTTCCAGTATATTCAGTTTATGTTTATTGAATCCTTAGTGAAATTTTGTCTACTTTCCGAATCTGTAATAAGTTTTGATGTAGGCGTTCATTTGATAAAGTTATAACGTATTAATGGAATGAAGAATCGTCAAATCGTTGTAACGTCACGAAAGAATGTGTCATATTTATTTCATTCATCTTCAATACCACAACCGTACGCTCGCACCTTACGCTTAACCGTACTCATTAGTAGAGGTGTGCGCCGCGCCGCCGATTTCATGTAAAGGTCGGCGGCGCGCCGGCGTCACGCCGATGTGCTTACTATTTTTACATGCAATCATCGGCCCGGCGCGGCGCCAGAAGATCATTGAGCCCTCGTGTTGCTTCAACAGATGAAACAGACGCTTCCGTAGATACTGTTTGAGGTAGTTTACAGTCCCGCTAGTCACGAACGGCGCACTCCGTTTGCCACATGAGCAGATCGCTTGCCAAATCATGTATTTATTGCCAAACTTTGAAAGTTTCTGCTTCCTTTCTTCCGCCGGAACATCAAACTTGTGCTAGGCAGTGATGAACAGTGGCCCCGCAAGGTACCGCAATTCCGCCTTGACGTATATCTCATCATCCATAATGAGGCAATAAGGCTTCGTTAACATCTGGGTTTCTGGGCCCGTGTCTTTCTCACCGTATTTTGCCGTTCGTCACGATTTGGAGCCTTCTGCACTTTATACGTATGCAGTCCCCCCTGATCCTTGGCTCTCTGAAGGAAAGACTTGAACAGATTCAATTTTTTGGCCCCATCCCTGACCGAAGCAATGGGACTCCGCTTAAACGTTTTCACTACACGCTGGTGATCCTGATACTAATATGACATCAATTCTGACCGCATTTTTCCTTCCGTTCGATGCTCACAATTTGGTAGTAACGTTTAATCACACGACTCACCGTTGAATGCACGATTCCGAGTTGTTTTCCGATGTCCCGATGAGAGAATTGAGGATTTTCAAGGTGCTTGGGCAAAATAAATTCGCGACGTTGCTTTTCGGGTGACACCTGTTTTCCTATTTTTGAAAAACTAACTGCGATAAAAAATGCAGTGCAAACAACACACTCTAAACTAATTCTACCCAAATTTTCAAGAGAAAATACCCAATAGGTTATTTTCTACAGCGTCTTTTCAGTGAAGCAATTTGATGTGGGGCACCCTTTAATAGTAGTAAAGTGTTTTTGGCACAATATGAAGAACAAAATGAAAACGCCCTTTATCTACAGTTGCTTTAAAACTCGACCTAAACAACAAAACGTTTATGAATATAAAATATAGTATGACATGCTCCAAATCGATTCTAATAAGGATCTACGAAATACAGAATTGAAGCAAGTTAATCGATTTCCACAACAAAATGCCCTCGCGCACGCAACAACGAATCGGTCGTGTCCGGAAGTCTATCCTCGATCCTAGAAACCTAGGCCCATGCCTTCAGCTGGACCAATTAAGAAAATACGCTCATACGTATTAGACAACACGTCTCATGGCGACATGATCGGAAACCCTTGCAATAAAATGGAACCCACCCACTCCTGCTAGAATCTGATCCGTACACCAGAAATTTAATATCAGACTCATGGTTCGCGCCACCATTCAAGAACACGTAAATATGTCACAAAATCACGTCAGTATATAAACGTTTGAGCCGCTCGCGATTATCCAAGGAAGCTACGCTCACGATCTCGCAAACATGATATCACTCCGGTGATACGGTGAACGCATTCATAAACTTACAAACGCGGTCTGAAGCGTCAACCTACAAACTCCCGCTCACGCGCTATCATGAGTCGGTCACGTCCGGAAGTATCTGTCCTCGGTACCAACAGTCTAGGTCCATGTCAATTAATAAAAAAAAGAAAAAAATGAAAGATTAAGAAAATATAACTTTCATATCCACTAGATAACGCGTTCTATGGCGGCATGACCGGGAACTCTAGTGATTTGGAGTAACTTGTTCCCTGTCAGAATGTGATCCGTACACCGAAAACTAAATATTAGAATGACGGTCTGCGTAGCCATCCAAGAACACATGCGAATATGTGAATGGCCATAGAATTTATACACGCGAAGTTACACGTTAGCTCACGCGACATACAAACGCACACGCGATCGAACAGGTTAACATTCAAATGCTCGAGTCCTTCGCGATCGCGAAGTCCCTATGCCCGCACATACCTGAACCGTACAATGAATATCACATTCAGAATCACGGCCCGCTGCAATTGGCCTAAAGCAGTGTTTTAGTTGGCGCCATTGCCTGTGTCGTCTGCAATTGTAGTGTGTGATTCTGACGGGGAGCTCTTCCGAGAACCTAGCTCTACAATTCCAATAGGACAACTCTCGAAAAGAAAAATGATTTCCACAACTATATTTTTCCTGATGCCTGATCGTGCACATCACAAATGCTACAAAAACAAGATTTTCAAAAATTTGATTCTTTTCTTTGCATTTTTTGAAAAATATAAGTGTCGGATGGTGCGGTTCGAACATCAAACAAGTTTCTACAGGCCAATGTTCGAAGCGGTGTTCTGGACGCCATGGGACGCTCTCGGCTTGAGACGCGCGTCACAGGTAGATCAAATTTTCATGGCATTATGCACGTTCTTAGAATGCTTCGAGTTGTACTGTACATGTGTATAGGCATCGCAGACTAGTCGTGAGTTATCAAACAACCAAAGAAAACGGTGAGAAGTTTCCGTCATTTCGATTTTTTTTATTTTGATACATATGAACTTAAATTCGTGTGTGTAAATCACAAATCCTTAATTTTTAGTATTGGCTCGGCCATTTTGATTTTCGAAAAACTGACTTCAGATTCGTTATTAGCGATGTCCAAAATCCATAATTCCATGTAATTGTTACAAAATATGGGTCATTCCACGCGAAGTGATCAAAAAAAGATGCAAACTTGAAATCGACCTTCACGGATTTGAACAAAATTTGGAGGAATTGTTCATCTAGGGCCAATATATAAAAACCCAATTTTTTCAGTTAAATATTAAAAGTTAATTTTTCTCCCAATACGTATATTTTAATTTTGAAAATTTTAATGCCATCGCGTTCCTCAGACATTTTTACATAAAAAACACTTATCGTCCCAATATAATATGAGCGCATCCTGAGATATACCGTTTTGAAGGGAAAACTCCGATTTTCTCATATAAAAATCCATTTTTATTGACCAAAATTGAGAAAATCTTCAAACTGTCATAAAAAAGACTGATCTGCTAGAAGCAAACCAAGTACGTAGTTTTTCATCATTTCTTGTCTACTTCACGAAAAATTATGTTTGAACTCAGAATACTCAAGTTGGTTTGTGTTGTGCGCTTGCGATTTTATATGGGAAATTGCGGTTTTTTCTCTTCAAAACGGTGTATCCCAGGATGCGCTCATATTATATTGGGATGATAAGTGTTTTTTATGTAAAAATGTCTGAGAAACGCGATGGCATTAAAATTTTCAAAATTAAAATATACGTATTGAGAGAAAAATTAACTTTTAATATTTAACTGAAAAAATTGCATAGTTGGCAACACTGTCGGCAAAAAATAATATTTTTTATAGACTCCTTGAACAATTTTCTTCTAAAGCCATCTTGTGGTTTGATTCTAGAGTAAATAGAACCGGAGATATGATCAAAAGAAAATCAAGGGTTTTGGCAATTTACCAAAACGGGGGGTGCTGCCATGACCCGAGGGGTGGTTCAATTGTCACAAAAAATTGGGTTTTTATATATTGGCCCTAGATGAACAATTCCTCTAAATTTTGTTCAAATCCATGGAGGTCGATTACACGTGCCTTGATCACTTCGCATGGAATGACCCATATAGATATGCCACCACGAATAATTCATCGAAAATGTTCTCAAAGCTTTTAACGCGTTTATCTTAAAACATGATTTTTCAAAACCGCGTATAATCTCATTTCAAAACGTGAACCATTTGCAATACTTCATTTTTTTCAGCTCTCGAAAGAGAACCTTTTTCTTTGAAGGAATAACCTAAAAAATCTACAAATTATTTGTATTTACTATTTTTAGTGAAGCCTTAAAGTGGAAAAAGGGTTTAAAAATCGATCTCAAATTTTGAGATCGCTCCATTACGTCAAATTTGAAGTTTTCAACCCGTTCTTAGGTGTCATTCCTCCAATAAATTTAGTTTACTTTGTCTTATTATTAGTTATGTGTTTTAGATTGATCCTGAGGCAGCAGGCTGTATGCAGTTTTGGAATTCCACGCGCACCTAACCTTAGACAGAACGTCACCATAGGCGCCATTTTGTTTTTTTGTCTTAAAAAAATGTTAATGAAGCTTTCTGAATCCTAAAACTGTTTCCTTCTATGTTTATTTTCATTTATTCATTCATTCGCACAAAAAATTCCAATTTTTGCCCACTTTTTGGTCATTTGAATAAGAACTCCCCTTAAATAGCAGATCTCGTAATCCCGAGAGAATTGCGTAAAATGAAGTTGTGCGAAATGAGACTCTAACATATTTATATTTAGTTTGTTAAGAAGCTCTTGATTTTTGCAACAAATTTTGTTTCATTAATTTATTTTTTAAGATATTTTTACCTAAATATGTATAACTTGTACCATCGAGACCACTCGTGTTACATTTCTTGAATACTTGGAATGAGACATTGTAGTTTGTTACAAGACGAGGAAGGGAGGCATTTGCGCTGGAAGATCATAGGGTTAGTAATGAGAAATTAGAGAGGAAAAGTGAGGCTGCTGACTCCAGAATTTGACATTCCACATGGAGAGATCGAGAGTGAGTGTGTGTGTCTCTGATATCGCCAAATGATTCGAATGTATGGATTTGAATTATGTGTATGTATCGAATTCATTTGTGTGACGGGATAGGGAATTTCGATAAAATATTTTTTTCCTCGCAAAGAATTATGTGCTTCAAAAGGGACTAAACAGAAATTTTTGTATCGTCACTATTGCACTAATACTCCGTCAACTGGTTTGAAGTTTTTCTGTTTTTTTTGTAACTAATTCCTGTTTTGTCAGCGTTTTGATTGGGACGGAGTGTTGGTTCAGTGAGTCAAAGTTCCTTAACATTCATTAACACGTTCAAAAGATAGAACGTAAGAGACGTCCCAAGCAGCCCTTGTAACAAACAACGACAGCGGTTAGTTGCATAAGCGAAGGCTTTTACACGTGCGCTTTTTGGGTTGCTTAACCAGCGCAATAATGGTTGCCATATACCTTTATGTAACGAATAATGTTGCTGAAACTTCTAGGCAACAACTGGTGTTGCTCGGGGTAAATCAGCACACTTCCGTTGAAAACTCAACGTGGTTAGCGGGATCGATAGCAAATTTCCAAAATCGGGATTCTGATTGTTTCGTAACATTTCTTCAATTTGCACTTGATAATTGCTCAATTTTTTCCTACACCCAAAACGAATCATCGGGAGCGTAAATGCATCTGTTTTTTCGATCTCGAACTGTGAGCGAAAAGCTACCAAATGACTCGTTAGTGTTCAACCAACCTCATACTTGTGCAATGCAATAACGACGCCATAGCTGCACGTGGTTTGCTACACAGTGCTGAGATGACTTGAATAACGTATACCAACGTTCCCATGCTGCTCCACTGGTGATCGCTACTGCCATACTGAGAAGTTTATATAGCTCAATCCAAAAGTTAGTAATGATGTGGTCGTTATGCGTTTTAAACGAGTAGATATTTGTCGGTTCTAGTTTTTTTCTAGTAAAATTTAGTTCCCACCACATGTATACAAACAGGATATTAATAACAAACGATAGGAAACTGATACAAAGCATAATGCGTCAATAACGATGGTGAAAGGCCGGCGGTGAGGAGGCAAACGAAATTATTCCACTCATCATGAATTAAAAGCTTAGATTTTGAGGGTATATTAAACTGCTCAAAAGTGGTTTTGTGTTGTTATTGGACTCGACCTACAACCCATACTAGGTCACTTGAAAAGTTCATTCCATGTTTGTTTTTTGTAGCATCGTGTTATTCATGGTTTCGTCTGGTCGTTGCGGCCGATGGTGACTATGCCCGAAATAATTGATTAAATAGATCTACTAATAGCCTTTAACTAGCAATTAATGTTTTGTAACACGCTACAAGTTTAATAAAATTTTAAAGAGTGACTTAATAACTGTCAGAAGACCTTAACTGGTACTAGGGCCGTGAACGAAAGTTTGAATTCCATCACTTTACATCACCATTTGAACACTGTGCGCGCATTGGAGGTGCTCAAAACCAAGCATTATACTCCGACCGAATTAGGTTATGAAATTCTTTCACTTACTCTTTTTCGATCGAATTATTATTTCCATTTCCCTTTCACTTACTAAACTAAATATTCTTGTGAGTAAACCAGAAGCAACCGAACAAGTTTATATTTAGTATAAGGCTTTCTGATTGAGCAGTGTTCCGGAGAAGAGAAGTAATTTGTTGTGCCTTTATTCCGTGAAAGGTATTGGATAATTTAGTTTCAATTACAAATTATTCAAAAAATAGTTAGGACCGTGGACTGATTCGGTGGAATTGGCTCATGATCCTAATATTTCATTTTCAAGAAAACTATTGATTTTTAAATTATTTTCAATCGATGTTGCATTTCCAGACAAATAATTGTTTAATTGAAGAGCTGAAAACTATCGGATGACGGAAGATCTAGTGTTAAGAGGTTTAATTTTTCCCGTAACCGGATTTGTCGAGTCTGGATTTCGGGTTCAAAAACCCCAAATTCAACCATCTCCAAGAACAGTGAAACGTTGAATCTGAAACGGAGGCGTCGGCGATCGCGATATGAGACTTTGCATAGTGTTTTGTCGCGACCGCCTACACTTTACACAGTTTCGACAATAACAGGATAACGTTATTTAATATATAATTTAATCGTTTTCTAATATAGTGAAAAAAATCTGGTAAATTAAGTTCGTTCTATGTTTTTGCCTTACTCAATAGAAAGGTATAGCAATTGCTCTGTTTGTGTTCAACATTAAAATTAAAAATGAAATTCTAATATGTAACTCTAAACAACAAAAAATATTAAGCCTATTTTCATGTCAAACCTGTTCCTATGAATATGATCGCACCACGGTGTTGGAGAAAAATACTCGCTACCCGCCAGATGCCAAACGCACTTTCTTTAGATTATTCAGAGCAAAAAGGAGGCGAAGAGCCGGAAAACAAAACAATCATTTCGTCGTCTTTGACTTCACAAGTTTCACGTTTCCCTTACACATTCGGTTTACGAAGCATATTCCCGCTGTTAGCGCGAGAAGGAAATGAACTGCGGTTAAATTGAACCTCAAGTTGACAGTTCTTGGTCGAGAGCTATCGCGTTAGCATAAACATTTAAACGTTTCCCGATATAGATAAGTTTCGACGAGGAAGTTGTTTGCGCCTCAAAGGTTTCTGATTTCCTCCGACTCCGAGGGTAAAAAATTGGGTTATCAGTCGCGCTCCTGTCTGAAGTGGATTTAAAGCCGAAAACTGGTAGCATGTTTACGATGGAATCGGATGACTCAGTTGTAGCCCGGTCGATTTGTTTGAATTCGTTGTTTACTGTTGACTATTCTCGTGATTTTAGCTTGAATTTGGCAAGCCCTTTCAAAACATAACTCAATCGTGCAAACATTTACACCGTCTGTTAACTTTGTCGCGCTGAAACACCACGGTTTTCGGATTCAGTCTCCGATAGACAGATTTCAAAGATACAAATCGTTGAAGATTATTATCGGTTTTGAAGGCAGCCCTACCTAGAGCCGAACGAGTTCAATTTATTTTACCAATCGAGGCAGCATTGGCGCAAGCGCCGTCTAAACTTACTGCCTGTACTGATCTAGATAAATCCTGTGACTGTATCTCGTTCGCTATATTTCTACCTTCGCAGTAAGTAGCTTCAGACAGCAATATATTGATTGTATAGAGTGTCTCAGCCGCTAACTGTCAATAACTTAGTTTCAATCAAGCGCGGCAAATACGAAATCGCGGTACATACAGCACAAATGTCGCCAGGTGCGATTTCAGATTTTATGGTAATTGAAAACTTTAGGACTGACCAGCCTCCGGCTAGCTCCTTCACTCCACCGAAGGGTTTTGCAACGGAAGGCACCGCTTGAAATGATCAAATGGATTATTTCCACTGAGGCTTGTTTTTCTAATATTCAAGACGGTGATTTGTACAATAAAATATGCAGAGCGAAAAATGTCAACGATCGAATCGGTATTGTGGTCTACTCATACCTAAGCCTGGGTTGACTGTCATCGGATTAGCGTATTGGCGATGGGATGTGACATTTCTAGCAACTAGATCTGAATAATTGTGAGCCTTGTTTGTTGTATTCAATTATTTATGAATTGGATATCGTTCATAAACTTCGATGCTGTATGATCGTGGTCTGACATTTAGTCTGCTTTTTGTATGTAAATAGGGAGTGACATTTTGTGTAGTGATTATTTGGATTTAGTATTATTTACTAATAAACTTATTTGTTTTTTTTTTGTTTCCTTTCAGGTGAGTCATATTTCATCAAGTGGTGTCATAAAGGAAGGTAAAATAGCTATACCTGTTTGTTTCAAGTACATGTTATCTTTTCTTTATTAAATAATTGGAAAAATTTCTCTACTTGTTAGTAATCAAAGATATTAGAGTATTAGTCATTTTTCGTACATTTTTCGGTTAAAATAATATTGGCCGCAGACCTAAAAAATTACAAACAGCTATTTCGTGCTTTAGTCAGTTTGTTACGATTAACCCGCAACTTTCGTTTAGTCACATACGAGACACAATCGTTGTCCGTCGCAAATTACTTATTGAATTTCCGTCAGGAAGTCGTGAGTGCAACAATGCCCAAAACCCACAACCGAGCGCAAAATAATATTCGTACGACGCTGTGGTGGCCGGGTGTGACAGGAAGTAAACCTGAGAGCCACGCACCGATCGTCGAACAATAGATTTTCCTTGGACAATACAGTCTTATGCTTTTTATTTTTGCATTTTTATTATTTTTTGTGTAAAAGAAAGAGGAAGTCCGAGCGCTCGTACAAAAGAAAATCGCTGCAACTGCTGACCAGGCCGGAAGCCTCGAATCCAACATCGAGGGTCAATGAAATTGGAAATTTTAATTTCATGCAAATCATAATCAAATTTATGGTAGTGTGGCTTCATTGCAGAACGAATGGAATAATGGATTAGGCTGAGTTGAAAGGAAAAAAAATACGTAGGAGATCGGTTACTTCCATCATTGTTGAAGACTGCAATTGGCAGGTGGTATTGTTATTATTAGTACGAGAATTCGAAAAAATGTTTCTCATTAACATTCAAATATTTCATACAAATCATAAATACTGGTCAGTCCTCTGATAAATTCGTATTCACCTTAAATGGGTCGAAGAAACGAGACAAACTGCCATGATTGAAACATACTTATATAAAATTCGAGTGCGAAAAAACCGGTTGGTATCAAAGTGTATGATTATTGCCAAACGAACTTCTTTTATAGAAATTTGTTTTCTTTTTCTCAAGCCTACACTTCACTCGAGCACCCGGCTCGTAGTAGAGACACTACCGTTAATCGCACTCCGCTCCTTCACATTCGTGCCTGTTTTTGGTGCATGATAGGAGTTGGCTTCAGTGATGTTGAATTTACGGTTTTTCTATCATGATCAAATATGTGCCCCTGAGAAGGTTCGTCGTAAATTTTTCTCACAGTCTATTGAAAAGAAACAGCCTCAATACATGCTTCGAAAAGTGAAATGAGGAATGAATTAGCAATTTTTTTCTGAGCCAAAATTCACCGATCTGGCAAGACTGGTTGGCAGGTGTTTATGTGCTATATTTACATCGCACAATGACGTAAGGTAAAATTTCAGCACGTTTTGCGCAAAAATTGGTCAACCTTTTCGCGACGATCAACAAATAAACAAAATCACGTCTTCAAGAGAGCATTAAGGTGGTGATCAAAAGCGATTGGCGGAACGGCGTTCATGTCCGTGTCCAGAGGGTTGTTTATATTGTGTTGTGATATATTGATCTATTGAATGTTTATTGTTACACCGATTGACACCTAGACGGAAGAACTACCCGAGCAGAAGAAAATACTAAATCCACTGAAAACCACATTATGGTGTTCATGAGCACTACATATGAGGTAAAATACCAATCATAATAACTCAAACATGTTCTAAGAATAGCTAGTTGATAATAAAATAAATTACTATAATATCTAAATAATAATCAACAATATTATAATGTTAATAATTTTTTATTTTCCTAATTCTGGGAAGCTGAAGACTATCGGACGACGAAGTTCGGTCTATGTTTTTCGTGTTCAAAATTTGAATTTAAAGGTACATTCCAATATGCAACTTTAAACAAAAAATCATATCAATATCATATTTTAATGTCAAACCTGTACCTTTGACTATGATAGCACCACAGTGCTATAGAAAAATCATGCTTACTTGCTTCCCGCCAGACGCCAAATGCAATTTCTTCTATTCTTTGGAATCGTTATTCAGAGTAAAAAGGAAGCGAAGATCCGGAAGCAAAATAATTATTTTGTGACTGTGACTTTAAAAATTTTACGTTATTCTTACATCAGGTTTTCGAAGATTTTCATTGTTAGCGCGAGAAAGAAATGAACTGCGGTTAAATTGAGCTTCAAGTTGATAGTTCCTGGTCGATAGCTATCAGTAACGACTGGCTCAAATGACACGTTTCCCATTCCCCTTTTCATCATTTCCCTGATGGAAAGGATTGGGGAAATGGTTAGGGATAAGGAAAATAACGACACAGAGAACATAGTCAATAGTAAAATATTCTTCATTCTTGAGATAACAGAACGACAACACCCCCGACGAGATACTGTCATTCAAATTCGGCCTAAACCGATCTAGGTTTATAAAATTTCGCCGTGACTTTTTGAAAGCCATAGTTAAGGTAATAGCCCAACGAAACAGAGAACATAAACAATACGGAAGTATTTTCCATTCCCAAGGGAATAAAATACACTTCTGGATGAGTGGATATATCACTGACAGAACGACAACGTCCCCGAAGCGATACTGTCATTCGAATTCGGCTTGAACCAATCAAGGTTTATAAACTTTTGTCGTGACTTTTTGGAAGCCATAATTCACTCTATAACCCTTTTTCGCTAGAAATTCCAGGGAATTGTTGTCGATACTGTAAAATGCTGCTGTAATTTCTCTGTAAGCGACTTGGTTTTTAGAACTTCCCCGCAAACTGCCCACGAACCAGGATTATGGAAATCTAGTCTCATCAAATATCAGTACTCTTCAAACATTACTTGGTATTCCACGGAATGTAAAGGAATACCTTTTTCTGGTGAAGGCTATATGGTTCGACAATAAAACGGAAGTCCCCTGCCTTTCCACAGCTCCCCAATTTCTGTTTCAGCCAGGTACAGCTTTGTTCGTTATCCGGAGAGAACCAAAAAATACCATACCTTAAGCCAAACCCACTGAACCTGAGGATGAATGAGTTAGGAGTAAGATAACCAACTCTGACGAAAAAAATCCGTGCACCATACCGCAACGAAGCGTAATCGTTCACCACGTTCAGGAAAACAGTTCGTACAGCGTACGGATTTTTTCGTCCAAGTTGGTTAGCTTAGTTAGGAGGGATCGAAAAGAGACACCCGTGAAGATCTTTGAACAGATCATCCTTCAGCGAATCGAATAGTGACATTTCTCCAACCTTGTTTGCACTCGATAAGTATTGAGACTGGAAGACTCTATACAATGAGCCGATGTATTGTTGACGAGAGTACCTCTGCGAGTGTGCTTCTTTTCTTTGATTTTTATCGAAATTTCCCCCTTTTAAAAAGAAATAGAAGGAGCACGCTTCTCGAAACTAACAGTATTCACACATGATGTTGTGGGAAGTGACTCCATTTTCGATTCACAAAAAATTCGAACAAGTTCTACATGCATCAACGGTTTAATCAAAAAGATACATAACGCGTCAAATAGAACTTTTCATTCGTAAATAAAGGCTGTACTACGTGTTGAGGAATTCCACGAAGATCCGTCCGAAAATCTTTAAAATCGTGACCGACCATCTTAGATTCCAATGAAACTTTACACGTTTCACCGTCATGCAAGACTAAATATTTTCCACAGGTAATAAGATTATTTGGACTCAAGAACAACTTTTCGAAAGGGCGTAAACGTTTCTACGTGTATGAATTTCAAAACTATCTGAGAACGAGTTACAGGGAATGAATACTTCTGTCTGAAAAAAATATGCACTGAAAAAATGTTGTCATTTTTCAAAAAAAAACAAAAATTTATGATAAAAATTTAAATTGTGAAAAAACCCATTTTTTTAAATTTTTTATGTTTTGTTACCAAAAACCTAAAGAGAAAAGAAACATTTTGAATGTGATTGCATGATGGAGAAAAAATCGGTAAAAAAGTTTTCCTAGCAATAACTTCGTACATATTTTTAAATTTCATACTAATAGGCATACAAAATTGTAATTCTATTACAGAATATAATTCTAAGCACCATTTAAAATCAAAATGCATTTAACAAAAATCTTCCAAAATGCGATAGTTTTCGATATATTTGAAATTTTGCTCCTTCAAAAACAATTAATTCGTGTAATTATGCTCTTTTTAAAAGTTATTCGCGTTACCCCATCAAAAAATGTCAAAAATTTAATGTTTATCGTTTTAAAGACGTAAAAGCAACTTTTTTAGTGTATTTGGATCCTGGAGAAGCTTTCAATAAAAAAGTTTTCCTAACAACAACTTTTGACATTTTTTTATAATTCTTACTATTTGCAGTCAAAAATACAATTTTCTTTTTGAATATGATTCTAAACGCCATTTTAAATCGAAATGCTCTTAACAAAAAATTTCTAAAATGTAGTAGTTCTCGAGATATTTTAACTTTTGTTTTAACAAAACAATTATTTTGTTTTATTGCGACCTTTTCATAAGTTAGTCGCGTTTCTCCATCAACAATAATAGATTTTTCAAAAGGCCCGTAAACTTTCCTACAATTTTCTCTTTAACATCAAGGCGATATTGTGAAACATTAAAGTTACATGAAAACAACCAACATATGATTCAGCTATATAGTTTAATCAGCAGACCCTATGGTTGAAATAAATAAAACAAAATAATTGTGGTTCTTGTCCTCCATTTTGTAAATAGAATTGAATCCCTAGTTTTAAAACTTCTGTGAAACTTCTCATAAATATTTGTTCCCCCTTTTGTGTACTAAACTATATTGTTAGTTTTAAGATAACCGTAAAATATTTCGTAAAATACTATTACTCCCTCTCTTGTATATCAAAGTGAATCCCTTGTTTTAAATTTTTTCATAAAAAAATCTTTTGGCCCTCTCTTGTATATTGAATCTTATTTCTAGTCTTAAGATAGCTGTAAACTTTTTTTTTCTTTTGTAAAAAAAATATTTCAACATTGTAACCTCCTAGTTTTAAGATATCCAAAATGTAAAAACATAAGCATTTGGCACCGCCAAGCTAACGCATTTGTCCCTATCAAATAAACGAAATGAATAAAAAAAAATAATTGTGTTGTTAAAACAAAAGTTAAAATATCTCGAGAACTACTACATTTTAGAAAATTTGTGTTAAGAGCGTTTTGATTTAAAATGGCGTTTAGAATCATATTCAAAAAGAAAATTGTATTTTTGACTGCAAATAGTAAGAATTATAGAAAAATGTCAAAAGTTGTTGTTTGGAAAACTTTTTTATTGAAAGCTTCTCCATGATCCAAATACACTAAAAAGGTTGCTTTTACGTCTTTAAAAAGATAAACATTAAATTTTTGACATTTTTTGATGGGGTAACGCGAATAACTTAAAAAGAGCATAATTACACGAATTAATTGTTTTTGAAGTAGCAAAATTTCAAATATCTCGAAAACTATCGCATTTTGGAAGATTTTTGTTCAATGCATTTTGATTTTAAATGGTGCTTAGAATTATATTCTGTAATAGAATTACAATTTTGTATGTCTATTAGTATGAAATTTAAAAACATGTACGAAGTTATTGTTAGAAAAACTTTTTTACCGATTTTTTCTCCATCATGCAATCACAATCAAAATGTTTCTTTTCTCTTTAGGGTTTTGGTAACAAAATTTTCGCAATTTAAATTTTTATCACAAATTTTTTTTTTTTTTGAAAAATGACAACATTTTTTTCAGTTTATATTTTTTTCGGACAGAAGTATTCATTCCCTGTAACTCGTTCTCAGATAGTTTTGCTGTATAAAATACAGTAATCGAACAAAAAAATTTTGAAATTCATACACGTAGAAACGTTTACGCCCTTTTGAAAAATTACTCTTGTATCAAAATATTCCAATTGGCAGAGAATGTCATGGAGATTCATACAGCGAACACACCTGCAAAGTTTTGTTCGAATCGACAATGGTTATATTTTGCGGTCAGTCGGTTTCTCATGAAATCCCTCTGTTGTTCTCATCGCAATCGATTGCTTTCGATGCTTGATGAATGAATCAAATACATAGCATTCGTTGCAATTTTTGTGGGTTTTGAAATGAGTATATTTTGGCATCAATAGTTATAGTCGAGGTTCTAGTGCCATAAAGGCCCGTAACTATAGCTGTCAAATGCCCATTAATGCATCAAAACTGTTTTAATCACTTCAATTGAATGCGGAAAATTTTATGGAGCTCGTACCTCACTTCTGAATGGATAAGAATCGAAGATAGTGTAGATTGAAAAATTATGAATGAATCGAAGGAATGTAAACAAACGAACTTGGTTACGCTTTTCATCGATTCAGATTTGTTTGCAACTTAAAAATAGGTTACCATGGAAGGTTTTCGTCTGTACACATGTTAGTGCGACGAAACCACGGATAATATTAGGTTTGATTTGGTGATGAGCGTTAATTTGGAAAATTGGCTTCACTGCTTGTAATCAGATAACGGCGGTACAGGCCTGTTTTTTACGAGCCAATTTGCCGGCTCATGAGTAATACCGTCAGAGCAGAGAGTTACATCTAGCACCTCTTCTCTGCCAGATCGTGTAAATTTCCTACATTAATTATATGTAAATTTTTGCTGCTTAAATTGTCCGTCAATTCAGTGCCTCTCAAATTGATATCTGAGCTGCCTCAAATTATTGGAATGGAAATCAATTTCTGCCACAGTATGTTACAACCCTTTTGAAATCATCAGAAGGTGATGATTCATTATGCGGCGAATATGTCGAACAAATGACGTATTTCCTGTCTTTGTTTTCAACAGTCATATTGACTACGACAGCACAAATATCACGAGCTGTGAGGTCGGATAGAAGATATGCGTCGATAGCACTACGGTTCTTGAACCAATGGAAGCTTTTCCTTCCTGCAAAAGGCGTGGTAGATTCATGGTTGCTGTATGTTTATGCTGAAGATTAATTTGATCGTTGGTATATGCCATGGTACCAGAAAGCGGTATCCTCGGGTTATCCTCAAGCTGTTTCTTTCTGGCCAAGTAGTGACGTATTTCTGTGGATTTTATAGCCATAAGAGTTGATGGCTGATGAATCTTTTGTTTGATTTTACCCAGAAAAAGAGAAGATGAACTACAATTATGGAACAATCATCTATGACCCTTCAGTAATAGTTCGTTTTTTCAATTATTCCAGTTATAAAGTTTTTACCTTTATGGCCATTCGCTACTTTTTTCGGATTAGAACATGTGTATAGGTGACAAGGTATGTAACAGATTATCACCACAAGTGAACATAATGAAGATAATTGAACAACCGACAGCTTTGTCATAGACTACAAATTAATTTTATTTTATTTGGATAAAGTACTAAACTTTTAACGAAATGATGTCTGAGTCAGTTTTGCATGGGGCTTAACAGCATACGTTGGTGGGTCAATTCTCACGAACTTCATTTTTTGCGAAAAAAAAAACGGTGGGGTTTAGCAAAAAGTCTGTTTGGAAAAATTTTGGCACGTAATATGAGTATATATTTCATCAAATAGAAAGTGCCATCACTAACTTTTCAAAGAAGAGGAATATAATATGAACAAATTCAGAAGAATTACTGCAAAGCACCGGTTTTATAACTTTATAGAAAACAATCAATTTATATCTCGTTTCGTCGAAAATTTAGTGTTGCCCTCTATATAACGAAATGTGTGACTAATATTTTCTACCCAAAGCTTGACTCCTATTATATACTAAAATTCTTTCAAACTATACAATTAAACCCAACCATTATTTCGTAAAAATTTGAAGTTCGTGGGAGTTCGAGCACTCCTTCGTTAAAAGTTGAATAACTTTTCCTTATTTTTGCTTTTAGTGACTTCTATAATGCATGCAGTATCACATACGGATAAAAATGCAATCTAGTGGGTATTATCCGTGTAAACTGTCGAAAAATCCCAAATAAACTTCAATCACGTTGGTTCGGTTGAAGATTCTACCATTCTATAGAAGTGACGCGCTTTCTAGAGAATAAAATGGGCATTGGAATATAAGTTAATCTTATTCGGTTCCAACATATATGAAACTTAGGATTAGTGCAACGGAACAGTTGTGACGTACAAGAAACCTTTGTTGACCGTAACGACATTAAACACCTTAGTAAGTGTGACAATGACAAGGATACTTTTGTGAATATTATCCCCGGGACTTCGTAACAGTATACGAGACTCTGCAACCTGACTACGTTCATTTACTTTTGACAATCAGACATCCACATGTCATTACTGTGAACAAACTGCGTAGTATGCCGTAGTATGGAAGCCCAAAAATACTAACATAGACAATTCACCTAACTTAAAACAGCAGCGGTGATAGTATTCATAAAAGCGACGCCTTTAATGAATATTGCAATTACGCTCGGAAAGTCATTATTGATTTCAGCCAGATCTCAAACTCTACTAACAGTACAAACATGCAAAAATATGTCTACTATAGCATAGTTCATCATAACGCTAAATGTTAAGCTCAAATATCAAATCCTTTCACTAAACTTGTTACGACAGGGTCAGAGGTCCAAACAAGTCACAAAAGTTAGACAGACTAAGACCACTTGTACAACCTCTCCTCCCGACAAAACATAAGTGTTATTACATCATATTTAGCATGATGCAGATCAGTATGAGCCCTGAAAGGGCAGCCATCAATTCTCTTCCTAGTTCGATCCGCATAACAACATCCAAACGACAGAGAAGAGAAAGTCTCAACTATTGCACCCCATCAGGTTGGGAAAAGTAGCTTTCCCGTTAACCAGCTTCATTATCTATGCCTCGAAGGCCTATGGTTACGGACCAAGCATAGGTTTCGAAATACTTCCTATTTATTATTTGGATCGCAATACGACCGGTTGCATCGGACCCCTCACCCAGACGATAGCACGTTGCAGCAAGTTTCTCAAACATCAGCTACTCCAGTTAGTAGGCATAGCTATAAAGAGAGGCCTACGGGTTTCGTAACTTCACCCATTTTTGCATTGCCAACCGCGATTGCTGCGGCCAGAAGTGGCAACTCTGAAAAAGCTGGGAGAAATGGCGCAACTTGTTGATTACATGAGAGGCCGTTGCAGCGAAAAGAAATGAAAGATTTCCTGTGCAGTCGAGAGCGTGGATTGCATCGTGTGCTATTTCGACACCGCACGATTCGCATAAATTGGCTGTAAGTATTTATGAAACGTACAAGTCTCCCTTATTTTTCTGCACTTCCTAGTTGTTTGCGCGGTCGGCTTTGGCTTGTTTGAGGTCTACACTGAATCACAATTAAAAGAAAGTGCGACTCGGTTACTCGTGTCTGCTGAGCGAGCATAGACATTTTGATGCATAACTAGGTTTGTTGGATTGATGGAACGATGATGTTACGCCAACGAGTTGGTTCATATTTTGGGAGAAGGTGAATGAACTGTTACTGTTGAGATTGCGACTTGTTTTTTCTGCTACTGGAGTGGTGGAACTTATACGAACGAACCGAAAGTTTTCTTGAGCCTCGGTTAACGCTGGCTACATGCTACTCGCCGCAGTAAATGGCACGGCACCACAAAGTCACTTTAGTTCGAAGAGGAAGTTAAAGGCGAAGAGAAGAAAGAAATGGAAAAAAGTAACTAGGAAGCTACGAAGTTTAAGTTGTTTTGTTTGGAAATTCGAAAGAGACGGCTCTTGTTGCTTATGTTGGCCAGATATGACGACTCGCGGGTCGATGGCCGGCGTTATGAGATGTTACGTAGGTTGGCCGCCTCATCGCGGAACACTGTGAAAGCTGCCGGCATGGCATGTGGGTTACGAAACCGTAGAGCGTATTTTTACGTTCACGGGGGTAAACTGTTTCAAATCTATGTCACAAATTGACGTCAATGTTTGTTGTTTTTTGCACGATGATTTTTTGTCTGAGCAATTTGGTCTTGTAAAACAAGGATTAGAGACGATCATTAATAAGGTACTTTCGATTTAATACACCTTTGAGAGACATTTACATTTTTTTATATGGGCGGTGTTAAGTCAGACCGGACTAAGTTGCAAAATATCAAAAATGAGATAATGATAGCACTTGATACAGAATTTCTTAAGGTACATTCGACTTTTACCAGATTTAAAATATGTAACAAGAGGCAAGAATTATGGTGAAAAATTTATTTCCAATTATATTGTAAAGGGTGCTGCTATTCAAACATTAAACTCGCTTTTCTCGAAATCAATAAATTGTCACTTAGTCCGGTCTGCCTAACACCGACCATATATGGTCTGCGTTAAGCTTTACCGAACTGAGCGCCATATTACATTTTGCTGGGATTTTTCATGTTAAAATTAATTTTTCAATAATTTACCATGTACAAAGAAAATTGCTGGTCACTTATGTGCTTTTGAAAGTGACAATTAATACAATTGTCTATTTTTGAAAGAATACAAAACAAGAAACATAGAATATTTTTATTCCGTTCATTCCAACTTCATCGTTGATATAGGTTTTAGTTTGAATTATAAATCATAAATATTTTACTTTTATTTTCATTCGACTACGGTAACTATTAAAATATTTTAGACAAAATTATAGTCAGCAACTGAAATTATTAAATGAAACGTGAAATGCACTTTACATAAGGTTATTTGGCGTAATTATTGTTTACCTTTGGCTGCCAAAGACTCATTTCCACGAATTTTTGTTTGTTACTTTTTATAATAATCGGATTTTGAACGAAGCATGCGAACTCATCTCATTATCAAATAAATCAAATAAAAGCGAGTATAAAAAAATACATGAAATAAAATAAATGTACCGAAAAAGTCCAATGAAATCCGAAAAATGAATTAATTGCATAAAACGAAATGAGAAAAAAGTGAGTAAAATGACCAAAAGACCAAGCATATTTAAATGCATGAAACGCAAAAAATACTAAATAGAATTAAATGATTTATATCAATAAAACGAATAGAAGCGATATAATGATGAAAACAAATAAAATGATCATTATGAACAAAAAGTATTAAATGCACAGAATGTAAATAATAAACATGTCATTATTTAATGTTCAAAAGGAAAAAATAAATTCAACTAATACAATTAATAGAAAGAAGTAAACGCAACATTAATGAAAAGAAGATATTAAAATGAATTAAATATTTTTCATTTTTAAATTAATAAAAATATATTAAGTCAAACTAAAATAAATCAAATATAGTGGACAAAACGAATAGAACACGTAAAATGAAAAAAAATGAATGAAATGAGAAAAAAAATAAATTAATTGTTCGTATAGGTTCGGAAAATACTATCCTTGTATTAGCTATTTCATTAACGGACCTACATTGTAACTACAGATAATGTATAATTAATCATTTACTTACAGATCTTAGTTTAACTGGTAGTTCGCCTCATGCAGGTGTGAAACCGTCCAGTGTGTATTATCTATTTATTACTTTATCAATTCCGTTCCAAAATATCCATATTGATTGGGTTTTAGAGAATTCCACTGAACCGGAAGTCGCCATCTTTGTTTTCAAAATGGCCTCAAACATCGATATTTGGCGTCTAAAGGGTGCTCCACATCAGATTGCATCACTAAACAATGCTGTATAATATTACTAAATGTACTGATCCTTTTCAAACTTTCCGACAATAAAATATAACCCGTTAATAAGCTTTTGGCACATTTAATTCATTTAACTTCAATGCCATTACCGTACGCTGGCATCTTACGCTTAACTCCACTCATTAGGATCTGTACAACGTCTGACTGCAACTTCTTCTGTACGCAAACCCACATTTTCTTCATGTCTTTCTCAGCTTTTACCTCCTTGGGGTGTTTCCGTAGTGTCTGCTCCGTAATTGCCTAATATTTTTCGATGGGTCTTAGTATCGTTGCCTTGGGGGGGGGGGCTCATGTCCTTGGGTACGAAAGCGACCCCGTTGGCTTCGTACCACTCCAGGACAACCTTTGAGAGCTGAGGATTTTCCAGGTGCTTGCGCAAAATCCGTTCGCGGCGTTGCTTTTCGGGTGACGCCAATTTTCTAAAAACTGACAGCGATACAAATGCAGTGTAAACAATACACTCTAAGCTACTTCTACCCAAATTTTCAAGATAAAATACTCAATGGGTTATTTTCTGTGATGCAATTTGATGTGGGAAACCCTTTATTTGTCAAGCTCTGTTGAAAAAATTGATTGGGTTTTAGAGAATTCCACGAAATCTGAAGTTGGTTTTCAAAATTGCGTCAGAAATAGACATTTGGCGTCTTTTCGTTAAAACTGTTCCGTAAATAACCATATTTTTCAAGTGCGGGTCAAAAGAAGTCTTCATGATCGGCCTTTTTCACTTTTCCAAAAATCTTCTAATGCCTTTGCATTCAAAAGGACTTGGAATACAAGCAAAAACCGTTATAATTACAAATTCCGTGCAAAAATACTTGTCTTTTGCCTTCAAACGGACCCATAATATTTTGACTAAAATCGTGTCAATTTTGATATCAGTGCCAAATAATCGTTCTAATTGCGAAAACCATGTGGAAAACACCGTGTAAAAAACTTTAGTGTATTTAATTAATTGGATGAAACGAATAAAATAATTAACCGCATGCAATTATTAGAATGTATATATAAGGATAACACGAAAACAGGAAATAAAATTAAATAAATTAAAATTAAAATTGATCAAATTTTTAATATGAATAAAATGGATTGAAAAAGAACAAACGAATAAATGGCTAAACTAAAAAAGAGTTTTGAAGAATGAATCTTAAAAAACAAATAAAATCAAGTAAATAAATAAAATGAATGAGAAGAAATTGAAGACCATCGTTTCAAAAAGTCCTGAAATGTTTTGTGAAAACCCCTTTGTTTTAAGGTTTGTTCATCAGTGTTTGCAACCTATTCTTTTTCACCTTTACGCTGGCGTCCTATTTTTGGCGGCGTCCCACATCCTAAAAAGCCGGTTAAAAGTATTTTCTGGCTTTCAATATCGTGTTCGTGCTTAGGTGTCTTCAGCAAAGTTTCACGAAACTTAATTAACGTTTCTTATTATTTGAGCACCTTAATTTTTCCATTACTCCAATTTTAAGAGAAAAAAATTAAAACAAAAATTTCTTTTTCTTCTGCGGCCTTATAAAATAGTTAAGTTGAAGTAACTTTGCTGAAGATGCTATCTACTTATAATTTTATACTGACGATGAAATGCTGTACCAAAGATTAGCGGTCACATATCCATAGGAAATTAAACTGGGTCTTAAGCATATTCAATTATCTTGGCTTTGACCGATCCTTTCAAATTATATACTTGAACAGATATTCATGGTGATGACTTGGAAGACATGGTTTGTGTGCAGTTTGCTTGCAGATCGAAAATGGTTCGGTTCAAATAAACTTTTCTCATTCCAGTGTATACGGGTTCAATCCCAATCTGTGTCACGTGCTCCTTCGTTTTCCTTCTGAAGGGAAGTAAAGCCGTTGGACACATTTATTTGTTATATTAATAAGCCGATATCTAGTGCCCAGATGGTGCCAACATGGAGCTTGTGAAACATTGTCAATTATTCTTAAAATAGTTGAATTTCAGAACATAAAACAAGAAAAAAGAACATTTTTTCAAGAAAAAAACTCCCATCCCTCCTTAACCGTTATGTGTCCAACAAAAACACCTTTAACAGGCCAACGAGGGTACCCACAAATTGAAATGCTCATAACTATGGTTTCCTTCAAGCTATTTGGACAATTTTAGATGTTTTGGATTCAGGAACTGAACCGAATGAATAGATCTGGTTCTTGGTAATCCGGATGTTTCAGAATAATGTTCCAGTACCAGGGCATGATTTGTAAATTTTAATAATGTCCTAGCAATACGAGTATCAAATCTATTCAAATTGTCTCGAAAGTCTGTTATTTATTGTTAGGGGACCCTATAGCAATTAAAAAAAAGGAATTGGCATGGAATGGCCACTCACGGCCCCACTGGCCCCTGCTCCGGAATGTCCGTTCCGGGGTCAAATCACCAAATGGTTCCAAAACCACGAGATACAGCCTATTGATGCAATTCCAAGAATTTTGATACCCATGTTGCTAGTATTCCAATGAAATTCACAAATAGTATTACATCACTGGAACAAGCTTCCGAAAATCCGGATTCCCGGGAACCGAATGAAGTAACCCGATTCATTTTTACCAAGTCTTAAAGTGGTAAAAAATCGGTTATAAATTACCTTAGTTATTGGCATTTCAGTTTTGTGGTTACCCGGGTACCCACGTAGGCCTGTTACGTAGTAAAAAAATTCAGGAGCCGCTCCTCACTCCCCCTTACTATATCAACAATATTATTAACCGAAAAGGTTGACTTAGTGAAGTTCTAAGATATCACAAAGCTTCAATTTCCAGCTATGGATAAAACATGGAAATTTCCTTAATTGAAACCTAAAAAGGTACGCGGGTACCGCGTCGGACACATAACGGTTAATATTATATTATTTTTCGATTTTGTAATGTGCCAGTATTTTTAAAAGTATATCTATTCAAATCGATTTTGAAACTTAACGTTAACGACAGTCTTTTAATTGGCGCTCTCTGTCAGGAAAAAACCACTGGTTACTTTGATTTTCAATCCGATAAACTTTTCGTCGTATATCTGTGTCATAGTCGCCTTTTATCGACATCTCTTTTGAAGAACCCATTCTGGTTGTAAATAGTAGCACAATAGCACCATCAATGTATTTTTGATAGAAGAACTCTTGTTTTTAATGCCTAAAACGAGAGATAGGTTAATCAGGTGATGTTTTGTATTTTAATGTTCAAAGAGTATAAACAAGCTATAACTTGAAAAGTAATACAGTCCAGTGTATCTCGATGTTCCAATTATTTCAGCTGCCTACGTAATTGAACATAGAGGTAAATGGTAAATGGCCGATATTATCATGTGCGTTCAGTTCTGAACTTGTAGTGCGCAGCTTTCCCTCCCAAAATAAATCAACGCTCAAACTGCAAACCCCTTCACACCTAATCCACTTCATCATCCTTCGATCCCCAGCATATCCCCAAAGCTATATGCGTGAACCCGTAACTGTAGCATTCATAAGCCCGGACCGTTATTCACGCAATTTCGCAAAATCGCGGCATGTGTCTATGATCATTTTACATTCACATTTAAGTTCACCTTTTTGATATCACACCGCTCGTACGTTGCTCGTGTGCGCGCTTAAATAAGTCGCGTTCCGAAAGAAAAGAGAGAATTTCGTAACTCCTTCGCCTGCCACCAACCAGTTAACCAACCAACCAGCCAACTCACCTACAAAACAGTTGCCAACATACCGGCGCAACAGTTTATACAACTGCCAAAGGAGCTGCACTGTACGAACAATTTGAAATATATGTGCCACATAAGTGGTGACTGCGACCTAACCTTCTCCCGCCGCTCTTCTCCCAATTATCTGAATCGACTACAGAAGCATATATCCTACCTAGAGTGGCCGTTTATGCCTTGATTTAGCGGTGTGACATTAATCACACACCCCCACCAGAGGAGAGCTTCTCTGGTTCGGGTACGCGGGAGGTGCGAATCATCAATCATAAACCGGACGATGACGGGCCTGCCCCTCTCATGGTAACAAAAGCTGGTGTGATCACGCGACCACAGCGGAAGATTTCATCGAGACCGCAATTATTTCCTCATATTTCAACCAACTAAGCGCCTCATAGTCATAAGCAAATGTGATTATAGGTCAACCAGATTGCTGACACCGAAAGTTCTCCGCGTGCTGGCGGAACATTTGGCAACTCGTCGATGGGCGCAGTAAGTGAAGCGGTTACGATGATAGGTTCATGCATACACAACACAACACAACAACAGATAGCATTATGACTGCAACGAATCATAACGGCTGAAGACAGCAGGACCTACCTGATTATGGCTGTCGGTGCCGGTGACTGTGATTTAGATGGAACTGAGCTGGCAATGTGGTGAAGCAGTTAACATTATTCCGTACTAACTATTAAACTTATGGAAAACCTCAGATACTCTCGAACAGACAATATCCTAGCTTAATTTTGGGATATTGAAACAATGATAATTGTTATTGTGTGTTGCAATATGTTAAACTGTTTCGTATGTCAACTGTTCGAACTTTATCAAGCGAATTAAATTGATATTATTGACACCGGCATCTCATCTGTCCCGATAAATCTGTGTGCCCAGAGTCACCATTCCACCAATTGCATACACCACCATAGTAGAGATTTGCAATTACCACGCGATCTTTTCTGGCATTGCTTTCGTAGGGTAGCTGCATAGCGTTGAGACGGCGCAGCAACTGCTAGACCAAGACTGACGCTTTGGTTGCCAAATACTTTGCCCGCAGTGTGGTCCTTTCCAAAGCTAGCAGTTATTATTGGAACTACATGCGGGGGGTGCGTATGTTGAAATTTTGTCTGTAACCTACTATACATATGGGTGAATTGACACGACTTTTCGTAGTGTCAAAGATTGGACTGATATTTCCACAGGGTACAGAGTGTCGCGAATATATGGCGGGTATTGTCACTATCGAGTGTGGGATTGACAAATTTCACGGTGTCACCCAGTCCATAATAATATTTATAGAGGATACTGTCTGCTGTGGTCGATTATTATTAAACATCGCGCAGGGTGGCATGCGGTGTTGATGCTGTGTGGTAGCCATGATATTGGGAAAATCTCGATGGCAGTGAGTACAGTGAAACCAGCCGGGGAGAACGTTCGTGGGTTGTAGTATGTACCGGCAGCAGCTCAAACACGCGCTGGTGGTATTCAAAATATTTTGCAATAACCCAGGTGTACACAACGAGTCAGACGGGATACTCGTGCGCACAGTTAGTATAAGTTAACTTCTACTGAAAACCTTTTGGTAAGCCACCAGGGGTCACTCAACGATGCATTTAAGAAATACATCTTCATTTGTCGTCCACTTATGGTTTTTCGATTGAAGTTCCACGTTAGTCGGCTTCAAGATGGGATGTTGGTCATTTACCAGACAAATAGGCTACACAACCGATTTGTTTGCTTTGGCTTTTGAATTAACTACTTTCTGTTTTAATTTTAGAACAGTTTTAATTGGAAATGTTTTGGTTTCTTCTGTCGGTTCCGGTAGCATAAGGTACTATGTTACTTAACACTCTACGGGCATACCACAGACAAGGGTGATTAGAATATCGTTTATCGAATATAAACATATCAGATTCAGGGTCCGCGTGATCATCCAAGAACACATGTGAATATGTGGATTGACACATGGTTATAGATTCCAATTTACAGACGCGAAGTTATAAAATCAAATTCCTACATGCGAAGTTACATGCACACTAGCACATGCGACATACAAACGCCCACGCGATCGAACATGTTAACTTACAAACGTCCGAACCCTTCGCGATGATACACATGAAGATGAACATGCACTCGCAATCATCTACGCATAACTACGCCCAAGATTTGACTAACACAAAACTTCTAATAACACTTCTAATCTGCTTAATGAGGTCTCAAGCGTGCACAAATAATCGCTTATTCCCACGTGAACGTAAAGTCCCACGTCTGAACCACACACTCAATATCACAATCAGAATCACGGCTCGCTGCAATTGGCCTTAAGCAGTGTTTTAGTGAATGCCGCTTCGTCTGCAATTGTAGTGAGTGTTTCTGGCGTGGAGCCCTTCTGAGAACTTAGCTCTACAGCTGCAGGAGCACATCTCTCGATAAATACCCAATCAAGCATTTTTTTTATCTCAACAGTTTCAAGGAAAAATAATTTAATATAAACTTTGTTGTAAACAATGTAAACTTCATTCAAAAACTTCGAACTTTCAGAAATTCAGATGAGCCATGTTCAGTAAATCTTCAAAATTAGTGCAATGAGGGTTTGAGAGTGAGCAACTACCCCTCAATGCTACTCCGTTATTGATCTAGATCAACTGAAGATCCGGAAAAAGAACGCAAATTGATATTGTTTCATTATATTATTGCAAATTACGGGACTTACTTTAAGTTATGAAAGGCACCACTGCGATTGAGAACGCATTCAGCCTAAACCCGACTAATCGAGTTAGGGATTGAGATATCCACACGTTTTTCCAATGAAAACATTCATGTATACAACCTTGTTCAAAGAAACCAGAACCTCATACTAGTAATATCATTGTAGCAAACATACCTTAGAACTCGTTCTCAAAACAAAAAGAAGTTCAATTGAAGGAAAAGGCTTTTTTTTCTCATATACACCAAATTGCGCAATTTGAATTCTACTTCAGGCCCATCGTTTCCCAAACTTCCTCTCCGGCTTTCATTAAGTAGGGGTAATTATCGACAGTTCAAGATTCTAATTGAAATACACTCACCGCAGAAGTTATTATTTATTTCGATATCCATCCCTCTTCTAACCGGTGCGGTGCTCGGTTGAATACCTCACTCAGTGGGGTCATTGACAAGGGAGATAGATGATGAACCCGCAAAAAAAAAACGCTGTGCGGATTAACTCGCGAATTTCTTTCTTGCTACGTCCTACGTAATTTGTCTGTTTTATGTTATTTTTCGCGATTTCATAAACGTTAGTTTGCTTTTCTACAAATATTCGTTGCTTTTCTGTGCTTCTTGTTCGCGTAGTGAAAAGCAAAGAAATGTGCTACGGATTATTCAAGGCTAGAATTCGCTCATTTGCATAAGCACCCGAATGATTAAATACTATCTGTAATAGCAGCTTGTGTTAGCAACGTTATAAGATTTCAATAATTTACTTTAAGCCCCCCTGTGTAAGGGTTGCAGCGTGAAAAGAAATCACTTTATTGCGTATTTTTTCAGAACATTGCGTGAAGCGAACTTCTGTACATTATAGTGTATCATTTCAATAATTTTTGTTTGCAAAAATATCAATGAACGACTCTATGACGAGGATTTTTGTAGAACGTCTCTGAAAACAAAACAAGATTTGCGGTGTTATCTTCCATTCAAAAACTACTTAACCGATTTCTTTCAAACTTTGCATACATCTTGCAATGTTGAGCTCAGCGATGCCAACCTTCCAGTTTAAACTGGATTCTTCCAGTTTTTTTTACAACATCCAGTCAAACAGACAATCGGAAAAATCTTCCAGTTTTTGGAAATTTGAGCCAGTTTTATCCAGTTTTTTTAATATTTATTTAGTTTTTTTTTCTCACAAATTGTAACTTGATTCATAGAATTTTCAAGCAAGCCATGCGATGACGCCGAGAGCCCCAGAATAAGATTTTAATCTACCGTAACCTGAACTCTTTTTATACCACTTGTGAGTAAACGGTTCGGCAATGTACATTTTGATTCGATTTCAATTAAAAACTCAAACATAACGGTTTCAGTACATTGTGTCAAATATTTTGATGAACATTTGTTGAATTCTCAGCTAGTTGCATAGTGGTATCTAAAGAAAGGTTTAAGCGCATCTTCAATTTTAGCAAATGGTCTTAAATTTAGGATTTTGTGGGTGTGTAGATTGAAACATTCAAAACAGTAAAATTCGTCTAACTATTACAATTACAATCAAATTCGAATCTTTTAGTATTTTTTTAATTTGGACAACAATATCAAAAAACCGGCTCAAATTTTCAATAAAAGATATGGAACATACGTGTTTACTTAAAATTACGTTCATTGAATCGTTGACTTAAACATTACAAGGGTAAATTAGGGTTTTTTCGAGCATCCAGTTTTTTTTCAAGAAAGGTTCCTGTTTTTTTTGAAAAAAATGTTGGCAACGCTGGGTGAGCTTTACATTAAGATTAAGTTCTACGAAATGATATGTGCATGTATACACATTGCGTATCTGTGTGAATGCATGTGTCACAAATTTTCTCATTTTTCAAAAACTGATGTACTGGTTCAAATAACCCTTGACTCAAACAACACACCCGAAGTATCAGATAAAAATAAAAACTTGTTCTATCATTCGTTGAAAGTCAGAAAGAGTTGTTAAAAATTGCTTTGCCGCGAATAAATGGTGTGTTATATCTAATGAATCAGAATTCATGTTCGTGAGATACTAGTTAACGAGTGTTGTCGCATAAAGTTCTCATATAAACCAAATGCATCTTGATGTATAAAAAATCTTTTAAACTTTTCAAAATGAATATTGAATAGCTTAGATTCGCAGGTCTAGGTCACTGATATCTACTAGAACAGTGGTTTTCAACCTATTTCGTTTCATGTATACCTTTCCGAATATTGATCCTTATGATGCACCCCTTTCTGAAAATTGTTTATTATCATTACTATCAATTCGAAACCTGAGCACTATCAGTAAGCATCACACTGAAACAATATATAAAGGCAAAATTCCGACGGCAATGTTGGGACAACAAGTTTAAATTTATCCCGCATAATTCTCCCCCTACAAAAAAACCCGGTTGAAAACCACTGTACTAGAAGCATCTTTGGGAACATTGGCAATTTCTGCCGATTCTGAAGGCCCGGAAATAATATTTCAGCAACTTTTTTTACTATGCAGATTGTAAAATTTTGCATCTACTTGTTAATTTTTTTTTAATTTTTACGTAATTTTTTGACATATTTGTGATTGTGGCTATAAAAATGGAGTAAAATAAAATTTTGCGATGCTGTCAAGCGAAAACATATCCCGTGTTTAATGAATAGTTTAAAAAAATTATTGAAATCGGACTAATACTTTTATAGAAAGTTTTAAATTTCAATACCGCCCATGTTTTTTTCTGGTTTTTAAAATAAAATTGAAAAGTCAAAACGTGTAGCTTTGAAATTAAAAATTCAGGATCTATTCAGTAGAACCTTGTAATTTATTTCTCAAGAACAGCTCCATTTCGGGCCCGTCAAGAAATTTATATAGGTAAATTTATAGAAAAAACTGCACGCGAACCATTTCATATTGCTACAACTAGAAACTTTTTGTTATATTTTTTATTATATTTCAAAAAGTATTTCAATTTCGAGGTAAAACAACTTGAAAAAAAATAATAAAGTACAGGCAAAATGTAACTTCATTGGTAGTTCTATATACATCTATAACGTTGATATAACGCATACAAGTATTAAGGATATTTAAAGAATGTAAGCTTAACATATGTATTTGATGGTATTATAGAGTAAATGTAAAACCAATATAATTCTGCGGTATTATTCGTTATTCACAGCAAAGACCAGTTTTTATGAGCCCTTTGGTGCATTTTAGCTGACAAAATGGGGACATTGAGGAAATATCGCCCCATCAACTCATGGACCGGGGACCAACGTCTTTACTTCTCTTCCGAAGGAAGGCGTGACCACAAATTTATTTACCTCAGAAAAATCTTAACGACCTCGGCTGGGATCGAACCCAGACCAACCGATGTGAGTGACAGTTACATAGAATTATGCATTTTTCCCAAAGATGACCTTGTTAAAGTTTGAACTTTGCACGGACATTGTAGTAAAACGAGGAAAAATGTCAAAAATAGGTAATTATTCAAATAGCTCACATTCAAAATGGGGCAATCGTGCACATCTTTTTTCGCCAATCTAGTAATATTTGGATTAAATTTAGTCAGGGTACAAATGTTTTCATTGGGACGGATCGGGAACAGGACCTTTTTCAATTATGAAAGGTGAGAAGTTCCATAGAACTGATATTTTTTAGAGTCGAAACATTTAGAATTACTAATGTAGGAAAGATGTTTTTTCCACAGGGATCATCCATAAATGACGTAGCATTATATGGGGGAGGGGGGAGTTTTGTATTTTGTGATGATGTGTGACGACAGGGGGTAGGGGGTCATGTCATGCCACGTAGCTTTTTTAAGGGGGAATAGAATAAAATTTAAAAAAAAATTACGTGGACAAGGGGGGCAGAGTTACCGTCAAGCTACGTAATTACCAGGGGGTATTTAGAGGTTTGTGACGAAATGCTACGAGGGGGGAGGGGGTGTTAAAAGTTACTCAAAAAATGCTACGTCATTTATGGATCATCCCACACGAGTCTTTTAATCAGCCAAGTAAAATTGAAAAACTTCTACCTTTGACAGTTAACAGTGTTGCCAAACTTTAGTAAATGTACGCAACATGATTACCATCTAATGCAGAAAATACTAGCGAAGCATTTTGGAAAATTTGAATTTCGGCCAGCTTTTTCGGTCAAATTCTCCTATCTATCTTCCTTCAAAACCCACGCTGTGACTATGGAATCGATTATCAGCGAAGATTATTCGATTGATGATTCTATCGGACAGAGAAAAAAACCAGGACCGGTTCACCCAAATGTGGAACGAATGGTATTCGTTCTCACATATCGAAACAAATCAATGTCCAATCGTGCTTTGGCGATAATGGCTTGAACAAGTATCGGAATGATACAACGGGTCAGGAAGCATCACGGCAAGACATATAAGACATATAAGAAGCGGAGAACATTGAAACATCCAGAGCAAAATCTAGGACCTGGAAGTTATATAACTGGATTTTACAACTATCGTGTTCGTGTACTTCAAGGGATGCTGAAACGTACGTGTAAGAAGGTTTTGAAACTCTTCCAATTTTATACGAAGCAATCGATTCAGGTGGGAAAATTTTAACAAAAAGTTCTTGTATGGCAAACCAGACCCAAAAAGCTGGCCAAAAGCGAAAACACCAAACTCGGGCAATAGCTTCTGATGTTGTTTGTGGACAAGAACGTTTTTAAACAGCTATAACTTTTGATTGAGGCAAGATTTGCTCACAAAAATAAGTAAGGCTAATAAATGTGACTATTGCCTTTCATTTGAGTATTAATAGTTACAAGGATCAGCTGTAGAACTGAAGTTATTGTAATTTGTCTGATTGGATTCCGACTGATTGGAAATCTTATCAATTTAGACTGTCTTCCGCTACGTTTTCCACGCAATTAGAAACTCTACCTGAACCAGAAAAAAGTTGGGCATGAAAGGGTTAATACTTTTGGCCAGCTTTTTGATACGAATACTCTTCTGTGCAAAGGAATAAATGCTTACGTTTACCGTACTAAGTGTTTGGTGCGGTATGATTCAGTTATACAAGAGGCATTGGTTTGGACTGATTTAGCAACAGCTCATTATACCAAAACCACTAGAAAATCGTTACAAGTCACTTCACCAACATGTTCACAGTTTCGTGAATCGCATCTTCAAGAAGGTTGCTAATGTATCTAAGACTATGTCATAGTTTGGAAAGATTTGACATCCTACTCCAGAAAAATGCGAAAACCCTCAAATCAAACATCTTTGAAACGAATGTAATCTTAACCCTAGAACGTTGCACTGGGGTATAAATGTACCCCACGCTTTGATGGCATTTTTTGCAGGTAAAAATGCAAATAAAAGAAATGTGTAGTACGTCATTTTCTTCGTTTTGCGAAAACAGCTCTGTAAGTGAAAGCACGGAATTTATTGAATCAATGGTACATAAATTGGTTTAAACAAAAAAAAGAGTGAAAAAATCGCGGATTTGACTTTTTTCACAAAAAATACTATAACTTTGCGAATTTTCAACCGATTTCAAAAAAATCAAATGTTTCTAGAAGTTGAAAGAATGGTTCAGAAACGGTATGAAATTAAATTTCGATATTTTTGAAAAAGTGCAATTATTTGGAAGAGTGAATGTTTATACATTGGGGTTTAGAAATGGGGTGGAAATTGAAATGAAAAAAATATTTCTGACCAGTTATACATTGGTAACACGCAACGTTACTGTTACAGCAGTTAATGTGCGCAAATTATACTTGCGAGCTATTGTTTTGAATAACTATGAAAATACAATAAAAATCAGCAACAATTAGAACGATTTTTTCCTCCTATTTAATTTTGTTAAATTAAATTAATTGAATAAATGATTAAAAACGATTTTATAATACTAATTGTTACTAACGTAGTAAAACAACTAGTATTTAAACTGATATTGTCACGAGTCACATTTCCACTGACAGCACAAAACCTGACGAAACGCTAACGGTAACCGTACACTGGGGTACAAATATACCCCACGACAACTTTGACACCTGCTTCCACGAAGGCTATAAGCAAACTGGCTATACCACCTTTTTCTACTCTTACTAGGAACTCTAAATTGACTTATGTTTAGGGTCCCAGGTCGATAAATGCCGAATTCTTGACTTCACACGGCTTCAAAGAAGGCGTGGGGTACATTTGTACCCCAGTGCAACGTTCTAGGGTTAATTCCTTAATTTTTGTTTGTTTGTAATATATTATAGAACTATCCCTATTTTCAAGTTTAGAAGTTTATTTTCTACCCAATTTCTAATTTATTCCACTACGATTACAAATGGGTTTATAGCTACTTTCTATATGTTCTTCTCCGCGTAAATGAAGCATTTTTAATTTGTCAGAGTTTTTCAAATTTGTTTCAAACAATCTTGTTTCAAAAATGTAAAAAAAAATCCTGCGTAACCTTCGGACAACAGAAGCAGCAAATGCTGTTCTGTCAAAACGGTTTAATTGCTCGAGCTCAGTGATTTTTATATCATTTGAGTTGATTTCTGGATCGTGCAACTAAACAGCCGCATTTGTGTCTTAGTCTAGCACCAATGTTTTGCTAATAAGGTCGTCTACGTCATCGTCACCGTGCCCACTATCCAGTGGTACTAGCATGTTGTCTATTTTTTGGACACAGAAACTAACAATTATACTAATGCCGAATCCAACATCCAAATCATGTGTATTGATTGAGTTACGTTGTTTATTGTACCCAGACTAACGAAAGGACACGTTCTATCCTGTTAATCTCTAATTGATTTTATTGGATTGAGTGGTATTTATAGATAGACGAAATTTTATTTCTGTTGCTTGAATGCTATATATGCTACTGTGATTAGATATGGTCACTAAAGTACACAAAAATGAACTTGGATATTATTTTTCAATACAAATATAGGGTCCTAATTATGCAATGTAAGTAATGTTTCACTCTTGAATCTTTCCATGTTGGCAGATTAATCCCCACCTGCATGATTTTCGTATAAACCTCACCCGCATTACGCTCCCAATACGTAAAAGCTCAAAAGTTTCGCTATAAATCTGCCAGCATCAACAACACACCTTTTGCAGATAGATATTGGCGTGCGTATTGCAAAATGGGCAATGCTCGTGGTCGCTCAAAACAGACGGAATGGTTAGCCAGCTTTGAACCTGTGCACATGCTGTACATTCATTCCATTCAACGTGCAAAAGAGCTGCTGAGACTCCAATATTCGGTCAACGCAATTCACCACACGAATGCGTTGTCTAATGTTGAACGTGGACCTGCATACGTCCGATCCTTTCACTTTGAACCCGTCGCTGTGGGAAGACTTTCACAGCTAGCGAATTGCGAAGTAACATTGCATTAGAACTATAGAAACCGCAAGTTCAATGTAGGACCACATGAAATGTTGACACAGTTTGTTCCCCGAATACGTGTAAATGATCACATTTCAAACCTAACTCGAATAGCAGCAGTTCATTGTGGTTTCAATTGAAACTGGTGACGACTGCGCCATATATTCAGATCGAGGTTATGTTCGATTTTGCAACTGGTGACTGATAGAAATGTTAACCGAAACAATCCTTTGTACAATGTACAGTCAGTGCCGATTCAGCCAGTTTGTATAAATAGCACCAATTGAGCTCACAGATAAGAAAGTAACTTTTCGCGAACAAAGACAAGGCTGCATACACACGAACTGTTGAAAATATAATGAAGAAACTTTGTTTGATACGGGTGTTGGACGTTGATACTGGTATTGTTCATCTAGCGTTGGTATAGTATCTAAACACAATGGCTGGTAGAAAACAAAGAAATGAAAACGAAAGTATTTTTCACCGTTCAGTTACGGATGGATAAGGGTAAGAGATTGCACAATCTTCTACGTATCACTGATTTTCCCATTTCTCTTAAACGCGACAACGCAACGCCCATCATCATCAGTTGGTAGCTACGGAGCAAATATATACGTTTAGTTAATTCAAAGGAAGGTAACTTCCATGATTGACTTCGCTATAAATGTCACAAGCACTAATTGATTCTGCGCGAAACAACCGTTTAGCCCTAACAATTACCCTTTTAAATTGGTGCGGAAAAGTTAATTCAATTCTAATTCATTCATATGCACATGGATGGAAATCAAAAGCATGGCCCAGCACGAGCTAAATGTTTCGTGTAATTTCATGTTCGAATTAACATACGGTAAACTTTATCCGCACAACGCTGACGGTAATCATTCGCATGCGCGCTTGCCTTAGTTTGCGAACTGCGAGGACAACGATCCCACTCCCATTTCGTCACCGCATCAGTAGGCAACGGTAGTTGTGTTGGGAGCGTGGGGTAAAACGGATATTTGCTAACAAATAATGTTAAATCGTATTCGCTCAATTATGATCACTCAATGTAAAACATAAATAGTACACAGAAGCACTTGTTGAATAAAAATGTGATGCAATCTTCAGGTTACGAGAGAGATTCATTGACCATATCACCCCGTGAGACAATTTTGTTATACACACGCAGATCCGTGAAGGCGTCGATACATTCACCTATCCTTTTGCATACCGGCAAAGGACAGGCCGAAAATCCCACAACGCAACGAAAGTTGCTTGGTAAATTTGCAATCTCTAGGTATCCAACCGAGCACAAGTAGCCCGTGACGGTTGAATAACAAGTGGATGAAATGCAATTTAGTAACATATTTCTGGGCCCAGCTCTGTAAAGGCGACCACACTGTAAAACGTGCAAATTTTTTTTGGAGTATCATTAATCACGACTACACATGGCTTGTAGACAAACTCGCCAACTGACGTCTGGTGGGCTTGCTGGTCCCTTTCGGAGGATTGAACGCCTGATTAACAGCCTTCGCTTTGACTTTAATTTGCTTCGCTACATTTACTAGTCGGCAGAAAGCTCATGCCATTAATCAATGCTGCAGACAGTCAATGCAAACAACTCAATCCTCTTTTAGGAACACGGTTAACTAAGTTATACTTTCGAACAACAAGACATAGTTCTGTTGGACAGTGTCCAACGCAACAATCCCAACTTCACAATAATTGTTCCAAGTATCTCACATCGTCACGTAGATACCATAGAATAGGCCTGTGTGGATTCAACGTCCATCGGAAAAATGATCACCAACGGAAAGGTGAGCCAAGAAAGCGAAGCAAAGCAAAAGCAGCTCGGAAAAATTTCGTCATCGGCCGCTTAAAGTATCTATGGCCCCGAGACATGATTTCACATTGAATCTTTTTTTTTTCAAGACCAAAGCGGCAAGCCTTGACAGTTGGCCAGTCCGCCAGCGGGTGCAGTGGGTTGGAGACATCCGGACGAACACTTTTGGATGTTGACGGACGGCTCTTGGTCAAGTGTGTGTGTGTCGTTACTCAGCTCTTGGCGGAGATGCGCGATGCGTAAGTTTGTTGACAAATGTAAAGTAAATCGTTTTGTTGTCTGCAGGTTGAGTTTATGAAGTTATCCTATATATCTATATCCAACTCGTTTTGTTTCCTTGAGATTGAAATCTGTTTGGTTTGAGTTGAAATAGTGAATATTCCGAATAAACTAATACGCAAATGCTACTACTGATAATAAATTTTATAATAATGTAATGATAAAGAAGCTTGGGTTACGTCTTCCAGACGCTGCTCTAACCAACGGTTTCAAATAGGTAGGGCGATACAGAACGAAAATAGTCTGATTATCATAATATAGAAAAATATATACAATACATTAAACGAAGCAAAAAATATATTTTTTGAAACTCCGTGTTGAGGCTACTATTTCGTGGAAAACCCAATTGCTTTCCACTATAACAGAAACAGCTATTCCGCATTCAACAAAACAACAAGAGTAAATTATTTTTATTGATCAAAGCGTATGGAAGGCATTTGTAGCCACACGTTATCTGTCAATGATTGCAACCATAGTGATTCAGTTCAGTTTTCATCGAAAACGAAAACAAACGAAGTAAAAGTGCGTACACTCGTAATATGCACTATGCTGGAAGCGAACGATAACGCGTTACGATCGGCGGTGGTGCTAAAGGAAAGTTGGTCAACGAACTTTCAAGTTGCGTGTGAGTAAAAATTTCTTTCGTGAATTCCCCACCTTGTTTGCCTGTTGCCCCAGCAACCTAATTTACACAATCCGCTATACCATCAGCGTTTTCCTGATTCAATCATTGCTTGTGTACCGTGTACACTCGCTTCTCAGTACACTGGCGTCGGAAAGTGGTGCGACCTATCTTACGTCACATCACGGCAACTGTCAGTCATCGGTAGTGAGCAGACAACTCCAACAATAACCGACAGAAATAATGACGCACCCCGAAATCGACCAGAGCAAAGCTGCCCAAAATCACAAGACAGTTTCATCCTTTATGGGAGTTTCTATCTGTATGGTACTGACTAGCGATTATGGGCTGCCTACTCTTGGAGAGCTTTACGTATACATGCAGTCAACGATCACACACTTGATTGCACCACAAAATATTACTCGTCGCGTGAGGGTGCGTTGACTCCTGTTTTTTCATCGACAGCGGCGATTGGATAAGACGCGAATATTTCGACTGTTTCGCGATTAAAAAAATTTCACCACCCTTTCTCCGGTAAAAGCGTGACGCTTTCGTGTTGGTCAAGCTCCGGTCTAAGTTAGTTGTTAGTGGATTTGTGTGGTAGCTATACTGTTATTTTGCGAAAGCACTACCACGGTCGCGGATGAATCTTTGCTTTTCGCTGTTTGATTCCACATTCGCCTAAAATAGGCAGTGAACGGATGTCAATGAACGGATTGAATGGATGGATGTTTGAGATTTGTAACTTAGTACTAAAGCCGCTACTACACTATTTGTCAGTTGTCAGTGAAATCGGTCCATTCGTATAAAAATGCGCTGCACATAGAATCAGAACAAAAAAAGGGTTACCTTACAGTAATGTCTTTTAAAAACGCATAATATTCTTAGTTTCGGCATATTAGGACTCAAATCGAAGCTTCGTGTTCCAGATTCATTTAATGTATCAGAGATCCATAAAGGTATATTGATAGAACACTACATTAGAAAATTAATATGAATCCGAATCTATCTGCCAGGAATCATTTCTTGAATTTTCGAAATCGAATTTGAGAATATAGGGAATTAATGAGTTCAGTTTTACTAAATTGGTTGTTTGGGTGGACACTTGAGGATTGTGGATCACAAAGGGATAGATTCAGATCCAAAAAGGAACTTGTATCAAGTTTCACGTGGCTTGTCTTATATCCAATGATGTTGATTAATGATTAGAAGCTCCTAGTTTCTTTGCCTGATTTTTTGTGAAGCATTGGATACGACAAATATGTAATCTTTTTTTCTTTTTGTGAAATTACAGTGTACTCTGAACCTTTCTTCAGTATCATATCTTTGTGTGTGTTTTTCAGCAGATTTAACATCCTATCAGTCCGCTTTAAACTTTCGTTCATAACTGATATATACCAGCCCAAAAGTTTAGAATTGCTTCAGTAAGTATTGCAAAACCCGTATTGAATATTGCAACCCCCTCATAAATATTTAACCTAGTGATAGATGCATAACCTGTTTGGAAGGGACTAAAGTAAGTTTATGTTATCTTAACAAGTAGTTTTTAACAAAAGTTTCTTGTTTCAATTGTCAGGCTATGTCTCCAGTTTTGCAAGAGGGTTGATAATGCTAGGAAAAAAATTAAATCATGTTTATTTAATAAATACATTAAATATACTTAGCTGAGGTTGATTTTCTTTATTCGTTTAAGGTTCAAGTTACCTTTTTTGAGCATGTGTTAGTTTTGAACGCTGGGTAGGAAAAATTGTGTTCAGCTTTGCCACCGGATTATACATTTAAACCTTTTCAAAACGCTAAAAGAAGAATATCAGCCGATTTATCAGATCACAACGATTCAAATCATACAAAATAGCTGCTGGAAAAACTATCGGTTTCGCTAAATGGTGCTTTTGAAAAAGTGGCTGTGATTTTTTGTCACACTACCACACCGTGCTGGGGTACGCAACACAACAGCGCAATGAAAAAACCACAGCCACATTTTCAAAAGCACCATTCAGCTAAGCCGATGGCTTTTCCGGCAGGTATTTTGCATGAATTGAATCGTGATGATCTAATAAATCGACTGATATTCTTCTTTTAGAGTTTTGAAAAGGTTTAAATGGATAATCTGGTGGCAAAGCTGAGCACAATTTTTCTTACGCACACTACCAAGCCTTGAGGTAACTTGAGCCTTAAAAAAATGTAATATTTATATTTCAATAACACACTAGTACATGCAAAATTACAAACGCGCTAACACACGCTCCATGGCCCACTCGATAAAGAATCTGCATACAATAACACACAAGAGCTCGAGTCCTTCGCGGTAATACAAGCCGGTCGATAATGCGATCATTCACGCATACGATATCGCAATCACAAAAACGCCCCGGTGATTAAGTCAACTTGTTAACCAGAGATTCTAGTGAGATAGGCGAAATTCACTTTCTTCCTTCAGCCGCGCCATACATTCAAATCAATCGTATAATCTTGATTATCCCCGCACACTTAAACCCACGATTCCGCAAACATAAAATCGCTCATGTTCGTAAATCGCTACTCTTGGTCCTAGCTGCCTAGATCCATGCTTTCAGCTGGACCATTCTCAAAAAAGAAAAAAAAACAAGCACTATTTGTATGGGGCAACGAATTTATACACGCGAAATTACACAAAGGCCGTTCACGCCAAAATCCGACAACAGTTTTAGGATTTTTATTTAGCCAAACTACCACTAAATACAAATAATACAATTACGTAAATCGTAAATGTTGTTTTGATATGAGCTTTTAGTTTTCAAGATGGCGTCGTCTGCATTAGCGCGTAGAAAAGTTATCTTGCGCTAATATACAGAAAATCACAATTTAAAAATTAAACATATTACATCAAAAAGTACAAGTTCTGGACCTAATTTTACAATGCACCTAGTCAAAAATGTGCTCCTGAATAACAAAAACGCGAATACAAAACAAAATTTCTTGAATAGTATTTTGTATGGCAAGTTGTGGATTGAAATATCATTCGTAACAACAGGTATCTAAACTGTGAGCTTTATAGGTACGAGTATCTCAAAAACGATTATTACATTTTGTGAGAAACCATGCAAATAAAACGTTGTTCTTGCCAAATTTACTCAGTTGACATTATGCTAAGGACACGATTGCATGGTAGGAACAAAATCACATCGTTTATGTTCGTTAGGATTGTAATCCAGCTAATAGCCCTAACCTACGACCTATCTAAACATAATGGTCGATTGTGAAGGGAATCCTTAAGATGAGGGGAAACATCATCGAACCCAGAATTTGTTCCAAGCGGCTCAGTGCCTCGAAGAAAGTTAGAAAGGACACTACAAAGACTATGGAATGGAAGGTATCAAAGGAAAAATGCGTTCAACAGCTTATAAAACCGTATTAATATAAAGCAAAAGTTTTGATATGTATCAGAATTATATACGATATGACATTTACAAATTTTATTAAGAACTTGCAGTTATTATTTTGTAGCATTTTTGTATGTCTGGATTTTGATGTGAACCGCTCTTACACGTGTTAGCGCACGCGGCATACAAGGTGTTTGGTTCGTGGTTAAAAATCTCTCAAGGAGTGTTAGAGGATCATATTTGGGGAAAAATCGTTCTATCAAATCACAACCGTTACAGAGTTATTGTACTTTTTCTCTATTTAACCTGTTTGTCTTTAAATACCTTTGACTCAAAAAGTACACCTTGTATTTTAAATCTCTTCCATTAGAAAGGTGAGAAAATTTTCTACAAAATAAAGCTCTTACATCTTTCAGTTAATGGAGTTAAGTAACATTTAAGTGGTGAAGTAGTCAAAAGTTTGTGTTTGTTGAGGTTTTTGTAAGTTTTATCAAAAGAAAGAATAATGAACATAACAATACCTGTTATGCAATGGTCGAGTTTCAAAACGATCCATAATTTATTCTTCAACATGATATTCATATCTCTTCTCCTTTCGTTGAAATTCATTATTAAACTTTTTTTTTGTAGGCGACTTGTAAGTGCTTAAAAGACTCGAGCCTAAAAAATATGCTATATATCCTTATTACCAAGATCTCATTAAAAAACTGAGGAAACTGAAATTTCCTACCAAATTACGTACAAATACCTTTTAGTTAAATGTACTAAGTGACGTTTTCCCAGTAAAGTAGTTTGGAATTAATGTTATAGAGAGTTTTGTATTTTGGCTAATTACTAATTAACAATCTATCATTGCGATTGTTCATTTGACGCCTCTTAAAATTCTTTACAATTTGTTTTTAACACTTTGTCTCTATCTCTTTTTATTTCTCTGGAATTTAATAGTAGATATAACATGACGTCGCACAGTGGGACGAATGCAAAAAAAGCCGGACATTGATATTTGAGACGAAACTATTAGTTATAGCACTTCAAAGTCTTCGGAAAGGTTTCTTTATTTTTTAACCCTTTAATAACTTTCTCATTTATTATTTAAATGTAAAGGTGTCTGTGAAAAGTTTGTAGAGGAACTTTTTTAGAGAAAATTTGTTGAAGATACAAAATGTCTATCTCTTAAGAGAAAAAATTTGTAAAGCGAACATACCCCCTTACAGTTTTTTGCAACAATTTTTTTATTTGATTTTTGGCATTGTTCTGATGGTTGGAAAAGTTGTAGGTGCTTTAAAAATACATTTTTCGGCGGAACACACTAACTCGCTGTTTCTTCGTTTTTCGGATTTATGGCTGCTTTTTTAATTTTTTACTCTACCTTTAAGGGGTTACAGTTTGCAGCATAGTAGGTAGTAGCAGCTAAAGTTATTATATTTTTGTTCAGCAATATATGTCCTATCGATACATATATAATTCATAGGGCAATCTAAAGGGATACCTAGAACAACTATGAATAAAGTAGCTTAACTTTTTGCGTTATAGTGTGTTCCACATTTATACGGTTACCCTATTTTTTCTATTCAAACAAATTGGCTCAAATTTTCAGGGATTGTTTTAAAGCTTAATCATCGATCTTTCTCGAAATTTGGAAACCCTGATACGTTTCGTTCGTTTGTTTTAGCATCTTAAGTGAAAAAAGTGGTGTCCCATATTAGAGGAGCAAATACAGCTAAGTTGGTAAATCACCGCAGCTCACCTGGATTCGATTCCCGAGCAAATACTCATGGGTTCAAACACCACACAGCCCCTTGAAAAGACCTTAAACATGGTCCGTGCCAAAATTCCCAACCATCAAGGTACCATAAATTGGTCTCAATTACCCATAAAAACACCAACATATGGTGTTTTATATGGAACCTACCGGACCATGGTAATGGTGTTTTCATGGGTTGAACCCATTTCAAACACCCATGTCAAGTCCTATGAGCATGGGGGTATTATGGACTTTCCGTTTGCTCGGGTTCCCAACTCCGCAGGGTTAAAGATTTTTTCAAAGAGATTTTTCTAACCTGAAAAATTTTCTTGATAAATGAAAGCAATCAAATCATTCTAGGACAAGCTCAGAGCAAGAAATATAGAAAATTTTGATGATTACATGCCGAATCGAATAAAACTTGTATTCAAAAATGATGGGAGTTCGATTGACTACTAAATGGAGTGTAGATTATAACTTGATCATTACTGAAGAGGTGGTTAAGGGTTTCAGCGTGAAAAAAACACTTTTTTGTGATTTTTTTAGAACTTTGCGTGAAGCGAATTGATCAAAAGTTTTGTATATTATAGTATAACCTTCCTATAACATGTTGTAATTTTTCTATGCAAAAATATCGACAAACGACTCGGTGACGAAGTTTTTGTTCAACGTCTCTGGAAAAACATGATTTGCGGTGTTACCTGCCATTCCAAAACTACTTAACTGATTTCTTTCAACCTTTGCATACACATTCTTTGTAAAAAATACCTAGCCCCTACGTTGAGTTTTTGAGATAAATTTTCAATGATGGGTATTTTTTATTCATCTTCTATATAAATAAAAGTCAATGTTTGTATGTATATGATTTATGGACTCCCAAACGGCTTAACCGATTGCTATAAAAATTTACAAATAGTAGACATTTGTTATGGAGCGTGTTTGTCTGCTATTGATTGGAGATTATCTGCCCGCCAGATGGCGTTTCGGAACAAATTGTGTTTTACTCCTATTTCATTGAAAGTCGCAGCAACGTGCGATGGGTATTATCTAGTCCTTTATAAGAAATGTACAATCGTGTTTTCTTAGTGAACGTATAAATGTGGACACCTTTTTTTCACTTAAACTGTCAACAAAAGAACGAAACGCACCAGTTTCCAAATTTCGAGAAACATCGTTGATTAAGCTTAAAAACTAACCCTAGAAATTTGTTCTAGTTTGCTTAATAGAAAATAAGTTATGTTGAAAAAATAGGGTGAACGTATAAATGTGAGACACACTGTAATGCAAAAAGTTAAGGTACTAAGTTTTTGTAAGTTTCCCTTTAGATCGCCCTTTAAATTATATATGTATCGATAGGGCATATATTGCTGAGCAAAAATATAATAAGTTTCTACTGCTACTCTGCAAAGGTAGAGTAAAAAAATGAACAAAACAGCCATAAATCCGTAAAACGTGCAGATAGCGAGTATGAATGTTTCGCAAAAAAATGTATTTTAAAGCATATAAAACTTTTCTAAACATTAGAAAAATGCCGAAAATGAAATTAAAAAGTTATAACAAAAAACTGTTTTTAAGGGGGTATGTCGACATGTTCATGTGTTTCGCTTTATAACTTTTTTCTCTTAAGAAATAGATAGTTTGTGTCTTCAACAAATGTTCTCTAAAAAGTTCCTCTACAAACTTTTCATAGACACCTTTCCATATAAATAGTAAATGAATAAGTTATTTTTTCATATTAGTATGTACCCCCTTAATTCAAAATTTTCTTCCATTATATTAAAGGGCTCGAAAAATAAAGAAATCTTTCCGAAGACATTGAAGTGCTATAATTAATAGTTTCGTCACAACTATCAATATCCGGCTTTTTTGATTTTGTCACACTGTGCGTCGCTACAAATGCAGTGGGTTCAAATTCCAATTATGTGATTAAAATAATTTTGCGTCGAAACGAAAAGATATACTGATACGAACTCAAATCAGAAATTGCAGAACTTGGTAAGATGCATCATTTCGATAATAATATAGGGGATAAGTACTTCTACAAGAGTACTAAATTCACTTAACTGTAAACTATTAGTATGGGGAACTAGGCCAATTCAGACCTAGTAAGGGTTTATGAACTATAGAACTGAAACGTGTCAACCAAATCAAAAATAAATATTTTTTTTTAGCCTGATTAATTGCGCAAATTTTTTTCTAAGACGACTTTTTCCGATCTTTAACCGTATTGTGTATATATGGTTCTGCGCAAAAGTACATGAAAGGTCCGAATTACCCCAACCCTGTTCCAATTCAGACCTTCACTTCTTTTCGATTTCTTGCAATAGAAATGATATCGTATTTTGGCCTAAGTAATAGTAGATAGTCTCGCCTAAAATAGGATATAAATAAAAGATATTATCCGGCAGATCCAAAATCACAATAATGCACTTGATGTAATAATTTGCTGTTGCCAACAACAACACATTTTTCAAAAACAAGCGCTCCGAAGCAACATTCGCTCCTAGCGCACGCACACGAAAACTGAAAACCGCAATATTTTGTGAAACAGAACAGAGCTACATGACAGCCATGAAAATGATATATACGCTTTTCATAATATTACCATAGCTGAGCAACAACTGGGAGTCCGTATTGGTCAGCGGTCTGAATTCCCCCGCTTCCCTCTACATTTTTCTATGTACAATTTTCTTAGCTTTCCAGTGGAAAGAAAAAAAGATACGATAAGTGGTATACTTTTTTATAGCTAGTATAAGAGAAACTAAGATAGAAATATCCAAGTTCCATAACCCGAACACGTAGAAACAAGAAGAGATAAGTACATGACGCCAAAGAACAAATTATGCAGCTTTTTCATACAAATAATGCGAAGTATTAAAATAATGATGCTAACAATTTAAGTTTTTGAGAAATGGACGAAAACTCGGTGAGAAAAACTCTAACTTTAAAATACTTTACTTCCAAAATGTTGCTCAATAACTGAAAGATATGAGGACATCATTTAATATGAAATTTTCTCACCTTTCTAACGAAATTAATAGTGTTAAAATACAAAGTGTACTTTTTGTGTTAGAATCATTTAAAGACAAACAACTCAATTTCAGGAAAAGCATAATAACTCTGTAACGGCTGCGATTTGATGGGATGTGTAGAACAATTTTTCTCCCTAACATGAACCTCTATCACCCCTCGTGTTGCAAAAGTTTATCCGTTCATGGTCCCAGACTGCTGATCATACTAGTTTATTGAAAAAAAACTGAGCTCAATATTCTGCCTTCGTTTTCAATGTAAACTTGTGTGCTGAATCCGATATTGAAATCCAGATTTTAGAGGCTATGTCCCAATACATACTGAGTTAGTATTTGGCAATTTCGATAAATGCTAGCATATGAGTGTCAAAATTCGTAGAATTATCTTAGAAGACTGCTTCTTATTATGGTGGCTCTATCTATTGACCGGACCCATCAACGCAAAAAATACTCATGAATTTTGGTCATATAGGGCAGCTGACCCAATAGTTGCGATAGCAGGTATAGTTGTGATAGTGATGAAAATTGGTTGTTTTTGATCCTTTAAATAACGTCAACGGAAAAATATCAGTTTAAAAATTTCATATTTCTAATATTACTTAGAATACTACAAGAATTTGTGCTGTAATAGTATCAAATATCTGCATAAAATGCTTTTTCTTTGCGGACTACATAACGACGGCAGCGCGCTATCCATTTCGCTAGCAGGAGTAGTTTTTTTTCTATGCCTATAACTAAGTGAAAACTAAGCCGATCGTGTATATTTTTACATATACTTTCTACTAAGAAGTTAAACCGTACTTTCCAATATCAAACAGTATTGTTTTGACTATTTTTCGCGTAAAAACGTATATTACAACTATTGGGCCAGGGTAACCTAACATGTCGGTATAGTTGTAATAGTAGAGCCAGTTGTTTTTCTAAGTCCATAACTAAGTGAAAACATAACGCACCATGCGTATTTTTACATATGCATTCTAATACTAAGTTAAACTGTACTTTTCAATATCAAAAGGTATAGTTTAGACTATTTTTTCGCATAAAACGTGTATTACAACTATTGGGCCAATACGGTCATGTCGGTATAGTTGTAATAGTAATAGCTTTATTTTTCTGACTGCAAAGCTAAGTAAAAACAAAACGCAACATGAATATTTATACATATGCATAAAATAAGTTAAACTGCAGTTTCCAGTATCAAAAAAATAGCTTTGGCTATTTGTTCTCATAAAAACGTATAGCACGACTATTGGGTCAAACCAGCCTGCCATGTTGGTATAGTTGTGTTATTTGTTGCATTAGTTGTACTACCATTTCCGTTCATCCCAAACTGGTGCGGATAGATGTTTTCTTTTTTGTTTCCACTGCTACTCTTATTCTGGTTCACTTTTTAATCGCCTTCTCTCTCAGTCCAGCCACCACTGATATGAGAGTTGTGTTTCTTTCTATTACTCTACATACATAGTTTGGGAATATGTAACATCTTTTTACCATTCAATAGATTGGGGTCATTTTAACGAGGTTGACAACTTCAAAGTGACAATAAATTACGAAAATTTCGTTCAATGGAAAAATAGAAATAGGTACACAAGTAGCCAGTTGTTAAATTGATTATTCGTAATTGTCCTCGTTTATTATTTATTCTCTTTATGATTTTTAACCAACAGCACAAAAACGCCTTTAACCTTTAAAAACCAAAAATCTAATTTGTTACAATTGTTTCAGAAATCTGTTATTCATCGTTACGGAACCATATGATACTTTGACATCCAAACGGCAACCCACGGCCCCACGAAAACCTGTTCAGGAATGTCCGTTTCGGGGTCAAATCATGAATTTTGATACCCATATTGCCAGTATCCCATTGAAATTTTTCAAATGGTATTCCAATACCGGATCATTCCTCCGAAACATCCGAAATCCCGACAACCAGATGAATTCATCCGGTTCATTTTCAGAGTCTAAAAGATGGGTTCCTGAATCCAAAACAGCTAGAAGAGTCAAAATGGGTTAGAAAATGCCGCAGTTATGAGCAGTTCAGTTTTTGGGTATCCTGGTGCCGTTGTCGGCCTGTTACGGTGTAAAAAAATCTAAAAGCCCTGCTCAGGGCCCCGTTTTCCACATCATCAAATTCTATTCCCTAAAACGCTAAGCTTAGGGATGTTTTCAAGTGTCACTAAATACCAATCCCCAGCTTGGAGAAGAACACTGGAATTTCATGGATTGAAATATGAAAAGATACCCGGGTATCCTGTCGAACACATTACTGTAAAACCAAAAAACTGAAAATACATTAATAATTGTTTATACTATTTATACTATATCGATTTTGTTGGCTATTTTCGGCAAATTTGAGACTAAGAGAAACGAAAGCAATGAAATTGAAAGACGGATAGGTATTCTAGAGCGAATCAGTTATAAACTTAGAACGGAAAACTAGAACTAGGCAGGCTCATATGGGCAGTTTCTCTTAGTGTCAAATTTGCCGAAAATAGCCAACAAAATCGATACAGTAGAACCTTGCGGCAATTAAAACATAGTAACACTATTTATACTATTATACTATTAGAATTCGATAATGTTTAATATTCGTTCAAATGGTACGAAATAACCCATGTGGATGAGCGAAAACATATATTACAACTATAGGAACATAGACTTCCAACTATAGGAACACTATCACAACTATTGGGTCTTACACAGCGTTTCCTGTTTTTTAAACATTTTGCAAAAAGTAGAGGTTTAACTTACATGTATGGATTTTTTTAGCTGTAGAATTGAAAAATCTTTCAAATAAATTCAAATACATACCATATATAAGTAAATTTGAGTTAGTTTACTTTTAAAATTGCTTAGGCGTTGGCATAGTTCATCCACTATTGGGTCATCTCCCCTAATAGCAACAAAATGAACATGAAGCTATCGAATTTTCGTACAAAAATATTGAACTTTATTTTGCACCTAAATGTGCAATATAGTTAAAATCTCGAGATCGTCCTAGTAGAAGTGTTGCCCATAATTTGAACTAAATTGGGCATGTCTGGCTATCGGACCAACCTGTCTGAAGCTTACTACAGATTGCTGATAGATGTTTCCATCGATTCAACTTCGTAAGTAGATTAATAAAATTTTAACGATGTGATATCTGAGCTTTCTTGTGGTTGGTAAAATTTAGTTCCAAATTTCACCAGATAGAATACGTCGGCGTCCCAAGGGTTGCTGGTTCGAATCCTGCCTCTGGGGTGATTTTTTCACATAATTGCTTTTGATTAACTCACCAATGCGTTCTGTTTTCCCCATTGGATAGCACCAAAAAAATCTTTCAATTTCTCACAGCCAACTTTATAAATTGTTAAAATTCCTTAATAAATTTGTCCGATCTGATTCGAATTTTGAGTAGATATTCCTAGTGGAACAAAAAATCGACTCAGGAATTGACTAACGGTGATATTTTTTCTTACCATTCTAGTGTACACCGCTATAACCATCCTATCACAGAAAAAAATATTTTGTTATTTTCAATTTATTTTCATGCACATATTTGGAGCATAAAGATAAATGTAAAATTAAGTTCCACCACAAATATACATAACTTGTTGTGCTTTCTTCAAGGAATTTGATTAGAATTTTTCACGTTGATTGAAAATTACAGTTTCATTAAACGGGATACCAATGTCTTTTAATGTATTTTTAAGCCAATATTGCTGTAAAATAAATGACATGTAATATTACACGAACGAAAGTGTAGAATCATATGCTTTTAGATGCTCCCATTGAGTGTATTGAATTCAATTTAATTTTCAATCAAATTTTTGATTCAAGCTTTACATTCGTATCGATTTACATGTCGTTTAAATTTCATTGTTTTTTTGGTGTGTAGTACACATATAAACCATTCTAGTACTCATATTCATGGTGTTCAACAATACAAATGCAGTAAAATTAAAAGAGAAATGCGGGTATTGCGTCAAACGATCTATTATACAATTATCAATATGAAATATGGCGATGCTTATTTTTTTAACAAATCAATAAAAGCTTGGTAAAAATACTTTTAACTAATTTTTTTCTCAAAGGTTCTTTAATTCTGGGATTTTTATGTACTACTTTAGCACATACAAGTCCCAGAATTAAGTATCTCACTCTTCTCATAGATATAAAAGGTATGGCGTTTTTAAATAAACAATTCTAATACAGCAAAAGTACAATAGCTTACATTTACGGTTGAGATTTTATCATTTGAATAGGAAAATGATAAACCATATAACCTGCATAAATAAGAATTATGTTCAATCCTTATTCGACATCGTTTCATCAGTATCGTGGCAGACCGACTTCTCCGTCACATAGACACTAAAATTCGTCTAAAAACTCATTATGTTTCTCATAACCATGCGTACATGCGGGATGTTCGGTTGGAAAAACAAGTAGTTTTTTTCATTTTTAAATTTAACGTTTATCTGGCGGCAAAGTAAGTCAGCCACGATACTGATGAAACGAAGTGGAAACTCAAATTCCCCGATTTTCTAAGGTTAGGTACAAATTGATGTATGTTGTATGTTCTTTTTAGAGAGGAATATTGCAATTCCAATCATTATCTGTCATCTTGGAACATAAGATAAATGTAGGCTTTTCTTTTTTGCAAATCAAAATAAACCAGCGGTCAACGAACGGAATGCGAAAGTGGCGAATCAGACACAAAACAACTCACTAAACAGAAAAGAGAGGGATGAAGCAGATAGAGAAAAGCAAACCACGCCATAGTTGTTTCACCCTTTTCTCTTTGCTAGTTGCTTCACTAACAGCGGATGACAATAGACCAGTAGTGAAGTAAAAGTACCACCTTCAGAGAAATTATGCAATTTGTTTTTTTTTATTGCTGTGTATATTTTACTTAATAACTTTTTCTTTTCATCCATATTTTCGACTCAATGCAGCGTTTGGTGAAAGAGCCAAGTAAGAGCACGGTAAATGTGAGCCTCTTTCGCTACTAACGGCTTCGTCGGTGGCGATTCGTTTAAAAAAAGTTTGGTTTGGTAACCTCTCGATCTTTCATTTTTCTAAGGGTGTCTTAACTGTACATTGATACTACTTTCATCGATGGTTCGCGATAGACTTTTACGCGAATGCCTGTCTTACCGTGGCGAAATGGGGATAGTTATGAGTAGCAATCGTCTTTTTTGATGGAAAGTGTTATGACGGCGTTAAAATTGTGATATGATACAACGCACTTTAGTTCAGGCCTGAAACAGCCCGACATATGCTCATTAGTTTCGTCACATAACCTTATTGTAACATAGCTTTTGAGATGGGTAGGGCGAAATTATTGCTTTCAAATTTTTTAAACACTGCTACCATTAGCGGTACCATGACGAACGGAAAGAAATCTTAAGTGTCCACAGCACCTTACCCGTGTGTGTTCTTTTTGTCTAATTAAATACATCATTAATAATCACACTTTCCATCGCTTTTCCTCCTTTTGCAGAACACACCTGAAGCTGGAATCGCTGGAGGACGCCGTCGTGCTGGATGATCCAGCGGAGGACCTGCTGCAGGACAAGCGGGGCTGTCCCGCCTACGTGTCGCCGGAAATACTGAAAGCGAACACCACCTACTCTGGGAAGGCGGCCGACATGTGGTCCCTCGGAGTGATCCTATACACAATGCTCGTCGGAAGGTAGGTGGAAATGGTTCAATTATCTGCAAGCCCCTTGGCCCGTTGTTGGATGGATAGAGTGTACTGATGATCAATCGGAATTATTTTCTCTTCCCTTGTTATCTGAAAATCAAAGGAAAACAAAATAAACCCAAAACAACTGCCATCGGAAGTCTGCTGTAAAATTTACGCTCTGCGTTTCCTTTTTGTTGATTGATCCTTTTCGGCTACCTATTAGTGGCATTATCCTGTGTAGGTGCAGTTTATTAATTACCACTTCTTTGCAATAACACAGTAAAAAACTGTGGCGTTCAAAATTCCAAAATTCAACCTTTCATTTGTGCAACCAACCTGCCGCTGGTTTCTGCTTAAAATGGTGAAAGTACAATAAACTTCGGAACTTGGATCGTGTCTAGACTCGTCGAATCACGGTCGACCAGAAGTACGTCCAACGGCTTGTTTGGTCGTTAGCATTTTATGGGTCACGTTTACCGTAAATTTCTTCAAGCACAGTACGAAACGGTTTTGCGATTCTTGGCAATGCGGTCATCACACCGGCCAGGTTCGAACATGAATGCACAGGACCACCACCGTTTGAGGGTACCGTAATTCGTTTGATACTCCCAGTTTCTTTGCCTGTAGAAAAGGTGATGACGATATCTTTCGCGCTTCGGACGCACGCCATGGCTGAATGGATGAGGTCAGTTCTTCATCGTGATTCATCATTTTTGCGAAAGACGATTTGAGTGGTATGCCGCCCGATTCTGAGTTTCTCCGAAATTCTAAGTTAAAAGAAAAATGATAATATAATTCTCAACCCATGCTTGCAGTGCACTCTCTCGGCGGTGCATTTTTGCTAAACTGACTCATTCTGGAGTTATGCTCACCTCGCATAAATGGAGGAATGCGGAAATTCCGGAAATACCTTCAGTCGATGTTAAAATTACTAGAATTCTTGATATCTCTCTGATTCGATTCGACGCGCGGCTGAATTTTTTGAATGGGTGCAGTGATGAGGCTAATCACGATAGAAGAAATTAGTATCATGGAAGCAAAACAGAATTTTTGAGAACATACATTAGCAGAAGCAACTCATAAACGAACAGAAAATGAAAACTGGAAAATTTATTAGTCAGTAGTTGCTAATAGTCAACTGTTAATCACGTATCATAAATTATTGTCGGCATATCGGTACAAAATGCGCAGCTGAATTCAGAAAGCTTCCAATAAAGATAGTGTCGATAAGAATTCATAACCAGAACCGCTCATCATTCTGTTTTGGGATACGTTCCGTTTCGCCCAGGTCTGAAACCACTCGTTTAATGTTAAAGTTCCGATCAGAAATGTATCTTAGTGTCAGTATTTGTTACACGCTCCTTCCGTATGTTATAGAAATCGACTGCGAAGACTGTCGTCGAAACAGAAGGTCAAAATCCCGCAACGTGATTGTAGCACCAAGACTTGTTTTTTTCTTTTTCGGATCCGGAGTCAATGTTTTGTGCATTGCTATATACTGGCTCAGGATTATAGGTACTTAGTTGTTGTCATCTGATTGGAAACTTTTTATAGGGAAAGATGGGGTAAAACGTACCCCCGGGGCAAAATGTACACCTTGCTTATATCGAAAACTGCAGAAAAATTTTAGAAAAGGGTAACACCAGTCGGAAATCCACCCATTGTCAAGGTTTGATAACCGTACATCAATAGCAACTCTAAAAATAAACAATAACATGCTCTTCTCATGCAATTATTGTGGCTCGTGCAACAAGGATTTTCATCTCTTATAAATACTGTTTTACTATTATATCAGTGCATTCCAGTTCTATTTATACCGTTGTTCATTATACTGTCGCACTATATACGAAAAATCTACTAAATAGTTCACTTTTTGCTAAATTTATATCTCTGTTCCATCGGGGGCAAAATGCACTCTACTTGGATTTTGCTGATTTTTTAATCGAAAAAAGAAAAATCGTTCTGAAAACCTACTAATTGCATAACGAAAGACTTGTGAAATCCCGTCAGAAAACAAAACTACTTGCTTGTTCACCGAGCATTCTGCCCCGTTTTTGCGGTGCATCCTGCCCCGTTGTAGTGCATTATGCCCCGTTGTTGTGGTGCATTTTGCCCCCGCACAGGTCTGTTTTGCCCCGCTTATTTTTCAAAAGGTAATTTTGAATGATTTTGAAAAATTGAATATTTTTCATGTTTTTTAATATTTTGTAAAACGTTATGATTGTGATTACAGAGGCAAATGTTGGCTAAACGATTTCATTAATTAAATTGATGTTCTATAACTGAGTTACGATCATATTTCCTTAGGGTGTGCGTTTTACCCCATCTTCCCCTACCTGTATATGCAGTATTATATTACTTGTCGTTATTGAATCCTTGCTTGGTTCAGGTACCATCTGGCGGAAGAATTAGAAGAACGGTCAAATTGAAAGGCAAACGGATTGACCTGCTAATACTTTTTCTACTCTGACTTAATGAGCGATTAGGACAATTTTGGCATTAAAATGCAATGTGTAACGGTCGTTTTTATGATGTGTTTTGTTCGAGTTGAGTCAACAAACAAAAGACTGAAACCTATACTATACTCTGCAAAATTACTTACACATGTCCAACCGATTTGATTATTGTTCTTTCTAATTTACTTGCAATTATACAGGTAGTTTGAAAAGTTTGGTCAAATTCTTATTCGCATTTCGTATTCCGGAACATTCTTTGAAGATCGTAGAGTAAATGCTTTCTAGGGTTTCCTCATCACACGTACCAAATGAATCGCAAATTGGCGAATTTTGCAATTAAAAGTTTTATTTAATTTCAAAGTTATAAGAAAAAAAACAAATTGGGGATCAAGTGTACCCAATCTTCCCCTCTGGTAACTAGTGCCTTACATTTTCTTGTGTATTTTAATGAGATATGGAATTTATCTAATTGAGACTAATAGATAAATAGAACCGAAAATCAAATACAAACAACTCAATATGAGATCATAAAAATGATAATACCTAAATTCTTCCTTATTTTTTGAAAACAAGAACGTAAACGAGGAGAGGTTCTTATTTGCAATTTTGTTGCTTTCAAAAATTAGGGCGAAATAAACATGCATAAACTCACCCACATCACATAATCCCACAGAGCGATCGTATCGGAACTTGACTGCCGGTATGAGGCAGAATTATAGCAGAAATGAAATGTTAAGTTCCCACAATTGAAGTGTATGCCCTATTTTCACTTGGTCAACAGCAACCTTGAACTGCAACTTTATGCTGGTTGGATTTATCTTAAGGGGGAACAGTTCCTATTCAACCACTTGTGCGGGCCCTGCTGATATAGGTCAGCAGTATGAGTTTATAGAAACGGGTGCAACCGTTGAATGCGAACTCGATAAATTGTATAATATGCTTTTTTTCCATTTTTCTCATTATTTCGGGTTTCTGCAAATCGGTGAATCACAATTAAAAAGTCTTAATTGATCGTTTGAATGATCCTAAATTGCTTTTGCCGTTTCTTATTGATAAATGTTTGTACCTTCGCGTAGATAGTAAACGTTTGCCAATCGCTAAACGGACGACGAATGTCCCGAACTCTAAGGTTTAAAGAACTCCCAAAAACACGACAGACGGCAGGTGGAAATTTTAAAGCAATAAATGATTCTTCCCGTTCCCTGCGGGCAGAAGGCAGAGTAAACTGGCAAAATGAATCCAAAAGGAAACGTCCAACTACAGCAGCGTGTATTTTACCTCTGTCTCTGTCCTATCTCTCTCTCATTATCCTTTCGTTTCTCGTGGTTCTATCGATTGGTTGGCATATGAATCTCCCATTCAAAAACGTATACCAAATCCAACTGCCTGCGTACGAACCGAGGACCAGGCAGGAAGCAACCAGGCAACATGTGCACATATCTTCCGAACATATGCGTAAGTAAATCCTTGTCTCGCGAACAAACTCCAGTTTTGTCGGTGCAACAGCTACACTGGAAAATCGATCCCATTCTGATCGTTATATTCACAACACTTTGTGCTAACTTGTCTGCTTCACCTAATACCATATAACGGAAATGGCTCAGCTGTTGCGGTAGGACGTTGTTGGGTATGATTTTAAGTTGCACCCAGTATGCGTGATCGACTATCGAGACACTGGTGGTAAGTGGCAGTTAAACTAACCAACTGTTGCTTGTTCGGAGAAAAATACAGAAAAGAGACTATGTTCAGTTTCAGCATTTATTATAGATCGCAAATGTAGAAAATTAAAGTCAAACAAAGTATATGATGCAAAAGAAAGCGCATTCTTGTGCGTATTGTTTTAAAACAATTTGTAGAAAAATTCTTGAGTTTGCAATAATTTTTAATCTCGATTGATAAACAAACTGTTAAATCTTCACACGCATGAATTTCTATCAATTTCAACACTCGTTAAAAAGAATTTATGAAAAAAAGTTCAAATTGTTGTACGTGTTAAAATTATTGCATATTTTGTCTGCGGCAAAAAAATATTTTTTAAAAGATACACCACCATTGCCGATAGTTTTGGGAGGCTGTCTATCCTTTAGAAAAGTGTGGTCAGAGATAGGATGCAATTACTGTGTTTTAAAATGGATAATAAAATTAATAGTAAGCAAAATCAGGCCTTGGTACTACATGCTGTTGCGCAACTTTATCTCGTATTACGATAGCCTTCGCATTCGCTTCTCAATGAATTTGACTAATGTGTGGATAATGTTATGATCATAATGATCGCTATAACTAGTAGGGTGGGGCAAAATGATCGTTTTTTCAGCACAGCACTTTTTTGGTTCATTTTGGGGTCCCAAACAACTGTGCAAAATTTGGGGTCGATTGGTGTTGACCCGGCGTAGCGCATTGCGATTGAAATTTGTATGGAGATTAGTATGGGAAAACCTACATTTTTGCATTTTTAATTCTACAGACTACAATTCTTCCTTTAGTATGCAAACAAATAGATAGAAAAAAAATCTGTTTTAAATATATTAGAATATAAAAATCGGATACAGGTCGAGCTCGATTGTCCGGGTGCTTCGCAAAAAAAATCGAATTTCAACAAGAATGTCTAATTATAGTGCTAATTCGATCATTGCAGACAATAGAACTTTTTTTGGAGGAATGGGGGGTCTAGGGTTAATCTCCTCTCAAATTTTGGCCTACCCCCAAATTATCTTTTATATATATTCCGCGCTAAGTGACCAAAAACAAAAACTTGGAATTGATCTTCACGGATTTGAACCAGTTTTGAAGAAATTGCTTATCCAGAGCCAATATATAATAACTTAAATTGTGTCTTTTGAACCACCCCTCAGTCCATGGGAACACTCTTAATTTTAAGAATTGTTGAAAAAAAATTGTTTTTCTTCGGATTATATCTCTGGTGCTGTATGCACTATAATCAATCAGCGAGATGGTGTTTCATGGATTTATTCAAGAAATTTAGAGAAATACTAGTTTTAACGGCAGTGTTGCCAAATACGCAACTTTTTAGTTTTAAACTAAAAGTACATTTTTCTCGTAATACACACATCGGTTACTGCAGGCCTTTTTGACACATTAAATCTCACCTACTTTGCTCAGTCGGTTTTTGACATTCTCTTGGGGTAATGATGACATGCTTCTCGGGATTCTGTTTAGATACTTTCCAGGATTCTGATCGAAATTTTCTTAGCATTCCAATGGAATCTGTTTCTGAATGTCGATTGAATACTTATCCCTATTTTGATATAGGATTCTAGAGAAAAGCTTCTTAGAGGTCTCAAGATAGAATTGCGCGTAGTTTATTATTTGTTCCAGAAGCTGATACAAACATGTTACTATTTTCAATGAAATCCGGTGTAGAGGTCTGATGAATATCCTGCTCTATGTTCTAGTGGACTTTGACACAATATTGGTCTTCTCCCATTATCCCAGCAATTGATAACAATTGATTCCTGCATAAAACTCCAAGGGCATCTTTAACCCCTTCATACCCATGTTGATAAACAACTACGTTTCTAAACGACTAACTTTTAGTTTACACAACTTATTTATAAATATTATCAGTAGAACAGAAGTTATTACAATTATTTTTTTTTTATATTGTAACGACATATAATTAGCAAGGGACTGGAAGGTGAAGTATTTTTCAAATATTAAGAGCCATAGTACTCAAGGAAGAGCAAGGATTTGAAGTAAGAAAGTTTAGAAAAGCGTGGCGTAGGGTCAATAAACAAGCTTACAGTTTCCCGGCTACTTAACTCTTTGTCTTCTGCAACGCAAGAGTCAGGATCTTTTGGCATTAAATGCGAATAACCTGAGTCTGCGGCATGTCCGAACAACCGTAAAGTCAATTTAATGACCTATGCTGTCGGAACCGACATAAGTCATTAATCCAATCCCTTGCTAATTATATGTCGTTACAATATATCAAAAAGTAAAAAGATTGACTCACTATAAGTCGTTAATAAAAAAGGAAAAAAATACAATTAATGAAATTCAGTCCCTAGGGCGGCGCTGTTGTTAACTTTTTAATTGAACGAGATCGAAAGATGGTGTCTACTATAAAATTGTATGTCAGGTAATTATAAGTCCATATATCTTCTGAAGACACCAACTTTGTAGGCCCTACAAGTTCTGAAATATGGCACATTTAAAAAAACATAATCTGTAAGTTAAATCACAGACTAACAGACATAAAACTATGAGGGAATTCTCTCAAAAAATATCGATCCGGAAATGTTTCCAGAACACTAGCTCCACCTTTTATTCACGGTCCCAAACACTCATTTGCTGGTGTGTTACCTTTCAGGCTAGGGAACAATTTTTCACTAGTGGTCTATCCTCCATATGCTTGTTCATGTGTCAGTGGCGCCATAATTGCAAATGTGGCCACAGTACCCACTACAAATATATTCGACTTACAACTTTCTTGAAGACATAATATTTCTAACTAGTTATTGTAAATAGTTGATAACAGCGCCGCTCTAGCAACTGAATTTCAAACTATTTTGATGCATGCAAATAAAGCGCTAGGTACCATACAGCAACTTTTTCGAAGACCACGTTTTATTTCATTTTCCGACCTCAATCTACCGTCCCTTAAAACCACACAAAACGAGCGAGAAAATTCGAATTTCCATAAGACACAACGTGGGTTTACCCCCTTTTAGACCTCAGCTAGTTCTGGGGTCACCCCTATGGTCGACTACTAATAGTAAAAAATCTTAGAATTGGTAAAAAATGCAAAAATAGTTCATTTCTGAAAATAAAATGTCGGTTGCCCCCTTTTGAACGCCAGTTATTCAATTAGCACGGGTTTTTGTACGGCAATTAACACGTTTGAAGCAAAAATATTTTAAGTCATTTTGAGTGCAAAAGACGTTTTTGTACAAGTTTTTTTGACGATTTTTGAACAAGTTATTTTAGCACGGATTTTGTAATATTCACGGTTTTTGCATTTATTCTAAGTCGTATCGAATGCAAAAAAATTGGATTTGTAGAAAGATGAGAAAAGCGGATCTCGCAGATACCTTTTGCTAAATTAAACGCTAAATTCTGAGGCTATTTTGAAAACCAAAATGACGAATTCCGGTTAAGCGGAAATCTCAAAAGCCATATTAATATTTTTGGAACGGTCATGAGTCATGAGTCGATGAGTAGACGTCAAATTTTGATTTCTAAGGCCATTTTAAAACCCAAGATGCTGACTTCCGGCATAGCGGAATCTTGTAAAAACCCTACCAGTATGAGTATTTTAGGACCGTGCTTGACAAGTAGAAGCAAAGTTTCATTGCCTGAGACTTTTTTAAAAGCCAAGATGGCGTCTTCCGCTTTAAGGGCATTCTCAAAATTCCAATCAATATGGGCAGAAGATAGCTGTAGGGGTATAGGAGATATACAATTTCATCTCAGTTCGATTTATCGTATGAATTTTAGTTTCAGAATAGAAAAAAAAATTAACTCGATGAACCAGACCGAGATGAAATTGTACATCACCTGTTAGATAATCAGCCAATATCGGTGTTCATCTTACGGCAGACGCGCTAGTACACTGGGTGCGCGCCAATCAGAAAATCAAGCGAAAGCGTCTTTGAACATCAGTCGCTTTCCGTTTCAAAATGGCGTCAAACATAAATTTCTGGCACCTACTCGTCAAGACCATTATAGCGAATTTCGTTAAACCGGAAGTCGTCATCTACGATTTTAAAATGGCATTAAAATAAATTTCTGGCACATACTCGTCAAGACCTTTCCGAAAGTATCCATATTGATTGGGTGCTAAACTGGAAGTCGCCATCTTGAATTTGAAAATGGCGTCTAGCATAAATTTCTAGCACCTACTCGTCAAGACCATTTCGGAAAAATACCCATATCGCATAGGTTATAGCGAATTTCGTTAAACCGGAAGTCGCAATGTTGGATTTCAAAATGACGTCAAAAATCAATTTCTGGTACCTAGTCATCAAGACCATTCCGAAAATACCCACATTGATTGGGTTATAGCGAATTTCACTAAACCGGAAGTTGCCATCTTGGGTATCAACATGCTGTCAAACACAAATTTCTGACACCTACTCGTCAAGACCATTCCGAAAATACCCATATTGGGTTATAGCGAATTTCGCTAAACCAGAAGTCGCCATCTTGGATCTCAAAATGGTGTCGAAAATCAATTTCTGGCACCTACTCGTTAAGACCATTCCGAAAATATTGTGGAGGAGCGGGCCATAAGGAATCTACCTGATCCGTCTCTTTCATCTTTCCGAAAATCTTCTAAGTCTTGCATTCAAAAGGATATTTTTGCGAAATCTCCCTGTCCTAATTTAGGAGGTTTGACGGTATTGCAAAAATCATTAAGCATATTGCGTGTATGAATGTTAATGTTATGTTAATGAACCTCGGACAAAAATTGCTTTAAAGTGATTATTGCATTACGCATCGATAGTGGCGCATCGAGGAAACCGAGAGGCCTTAAGGGCCTTTTTTATCTTTTGTGTTTTTTTCATACTCTGCGTCTGCGCCAGTCCTAACTAACGCTCAACCGTTAGCCTGTGTGCGCTGGCGTGGCCGACTGGTGGGTGGCCGTGGGTTGCTTATTTTCTGCGGTTTGCAAACATTGTTAAACAGTCTAATGGCAGTGTTCGTTGACACGGCTCGCAATGTGTCGATTTATCGGGCGGTTTCGTCATTGCGCTAAAAAAGATGAACATATGACATTTGACCCATAGTTGTACTAAAAAATTCCAATTTTCAGTATCGGAAGCTGTACGACCATCGATTGTGAATGTGGATGCCAGAAAAAAGAAATACCTTGAGCTTTTACTCAACGGAAAAACTGTTTGAAAAAGCTCTAACAGATTAAGGATTGAAGATTATAATTAAGCAGTTGATCCTCTCATGCTAGACGAAGCGCGAAACTATTCAAGTACTGAAAGATGTGAAGGCTGTTAGGAACGACGGAATATCGGCCGAACTTTCAAAAGTCGACTGTACGAATCAATCCACTGCATGTTCGGAATGATGTGGGGTGGAAGAAAAAATGCCTTCAGATAAATTCTACAATAGTGGTTATAACCTCGACTGTAATATCTGCGACACTCAATGCCACCTGTATTTACTGTTCTGTTTAGCAGACTGAATCTTTTATCGACGAATACCAAATATGGTTTCGAGAAGGACCATCAACAAATGATCAGATATTTACCCTGTGATAAATCTTGAATACTCTGCAAAGCCTCTCCATAAAGAGATCATGAGTAAATTTCGGAAATACAACTAGCGAAGTCATCATCTGTTTGAGGATTTCGATGCAGCGTACGATTCAGCGAAACGAAACGAGCTGAGCCAAATAACAATTGCTTACCGCCAACAATGATTAAGCTTATTCGTTTGACGCTGGATGTGCTAAAATCAAACGTAAAAATAGCCAGAGAGACACCCGACTCGTTTATGATGGTTACATAGATTACAGCATAGATTACTTTCTGATTTGTTCTGAAATATAGCGATCAAAATTGCGATACGAAGGTCTTGTGCGAATGGAACTATCATCCCTATCGACAGCGTTAGAGTCAAACGCAAAGCAGTGGAAGAGCCATTCATTGCCGTTAGGTACATGGTAGCTGGTAGAGAATAAGGCAGTACGAACGATGATTTTTCCCGAGGTGGCAATGTGGGATATGGTACAAAGTGTTTAACGAGGTTATATGTATATCTTGGAACACTAGTGAAATGTGATAAGCATGCTAACCGCCAGGTGAAAAGGTTTGTTCGCAGCCTCAACAAACCAGGCGTAGTCAACTCAAATTCCGTATTTTGGGGATGCGCACAAAACTTGCTCTATACGAATCAGTGATATTCCATGTTGTACGGCCATGAGCAGGCGTTGCATTTATCACTCATATGAGTAAATGGGTCCAGATAATTTACCACTTCGACAATAAAAATTCACATTTTCACACGAAAAGTTTTTGACACTCACACAACTTCTCCGGATAAATACAACGCATTATTTCTCCGGATAAATAAAACCGCTGGAGAATGAGCGAATGAGTTTGTCATGGTATTCTTTTTGCGCTCGCTCCTATGCTGGTACTACTTCAAAAAACGACAAAACAAGTCTAACATACTTCTCTGGCGGTTTTCGTTGAAATGAAGTATAGGGAGCTTAGTATGGTGAAAATAGGCACTTTACCCTATATTTTGTTAATTTCCACGGAAATAAAATCTTATCACCTTCTCCGCCGAGAAGGAAAAAATCTGAAAAATTTTATTGGAAAAAATATTCCCGCGCTATTTGTGGAGACGGAGAATTTTGCGACTCATCTTATCCCGGAAAAGTTGAACATCGGATGAGCTGCCTCTCGCGTAAGTGAGAATTACAATGCCTCGCCATGAGACATGATCGTTGAGGAGACAGACTACTGACTACTGTATCAAGTAAAGAATTATCCTGACGCGAATACTGGAAGAAAGGCCAGCCAAAGTCATGTTCTACAGAAGAAGAAGAGGTCATCGGGCTCGCCATCGCCTTTGAGGAAGATGAGCGTGCAGATTGTGTGCAAGGAGACTGGAAACAGGTATTTTCAAAGATCGAGCAACCTGAAAGTGTGGAATAAATTTATAATTCCGAACACCTGGGATTGTTCGGCTACGATTAGAATGCTGAAAACGGTCAATTTTATTTTTGGCATAATTTGGAAGTATACCCTGATATGAACTAAAAATAAATTCGTCGACAAACGTCTAAAGCATCGGAGTAACGTAGGATGGCATGCTTCTACTGGGCGGACAGTGTAAACGATTATTGTGAAGACATGGTAATAAAAAATCGCAAACTGTGCGATAGTGGCCGCCATTATGGCACGTAAAAACCTTAAGAAAACGTCATCCTCGGTCTGCTTGAAATCCAGATCCCTGGATAACTATTTATTTTCAACTTCATTTGGGGTATGACGGCTTGGTTTTTTTTGCAAAGGTGTCCTACTCACGCTTTGCGTTGTAAATGTATACTTGACAATGCTAAATCAGTTTTTATAGAGAAGATGAAGAGTTTTGTAAGTGCATGTAGAAGTATGTAATTGCTTAGAGAAAGGATGCTCAATTTTTGAATGATCGTTCGAATTTGAATGATTATCAACTGGAAATTGGAACTCATTACGGCAACACGTGTTTGTCGTTGTGAAAAAAAGAACGAAGAGATGATCATTAGTTCATTCATTGTCGATCTTTCCCCAAAACGCAACTTTTACTTTTCAATCCAATTCCAACAATTCGAAAAAACCAAGTCGAAACATGGACATGAAAAATAAAACACATGTTATCATCGATGATGGTTATTAATATCCTTTTTGTTTCGAAGAAAGAAGAAAGGAAAAATATGCTCGAAGGGGTTACTTAGGAGACGCCACGCTTACATACAGATGAGGACAGCAGGATTCTCCCCATGCGCTTAGAAAGATGGGCGCGATCGGTACGGTGCTAGGAGCGGGAAAGAGGAGATGCACGATCTTTTTCGGCAGCAGGTGCACGCGCGCTCATAATTATGTTTCGCCTTTGGAATACGCTGCATTGGGTTCCGTTTGTGGTCGTTCTCGAATAATCGTACCAAATTGCAGATTAATGTCTGCCTGGCACTAGGAAAGAGAGGTACACAGGAAAGGGTTAGGACGCGAATGAGCTGCTGCAGAGTTCAGGTTCGGCTATAAGCGATCTGAAATGCAGCTGTTCGTTTTTTTGAACTTTGCGAAAATATACGCGCGCGCTGTTAAATTTTGGGTAGTTAAAGAGAGCGTTTTAAAAGGTTTTCTTTATCGCTAAAAATATTCAAGTTTTGACCAGCCCGGTGTATATTCTTGGAACAGTGGGTTGAATTACTGGTCTTTTCATTCAAGCGTTAGTATTTTTCATTTCTCAAGTCGTTTTATTTTTAACGGTTTCATAGGAACAAAACAAATACTGTGATATCTGGGCTCTATTTCTTCTAAGGAAAACATTGGTAAAAGCCTGCAGTCTTGTTAGTTCACTCACAGCAAACATATTTTTTACTACTGTTATCTGCAATTTCCTCCTGAAAAAATATTTCCGCTGTTCGACCAACAATAGGTTCACCATATCTACGCTCTACAATCGCAGTACTGATTCTATATTTTTATTTACAGATATCCCTTCAACGATTCGGAGCACGCATCACTATTTGCAAAAATCAGCCGGGGCCAGTTCACCGTTCCTGACTGTCTATCGTCCAAGGCACGATGCATGATTCGTGCCCTGTTGCGACGGGAACCGGAGGAGAGAATAACCTCCGACGATGTTCTGTTCCATCCCTGGCTGCAGCACGACGATAGCCGAGATCAGCCAACCTACGTTAGCCGTTCCAATCCATCCGCACAAGTCGACGATCAATGTGTGCCCGACTGGATCGATCCGAGTGGAGAGCAGGAAATAAGCAAAGGGCGTGGAACTGAGACGACGATTGCCGCCGGTCGCCACGAGGATGGGACTGAGTTGGTCTAGTTTCCGACGACCACGATCGCTAAGTGAGAAAGAATCAAACACAGAATTCGCGCGCTGATCGTGAATGTCATGGAGCATATTTCTTCTTTTCAAAGTCGTACGCACTTGTTGGAAGGACGCAATTCATTTTATTATGTTTTATTTCATTGTTTTCGCTTATTTTTTAAATTTAATTTTAAGTTAGAGTTCGATTATTAGGCAGTAGGTTTTTTTATTTATTACTTTTTATTCGGAAAAGTAGCTCGAGCGAGCGACCTCGCGTATTATTTTTATTTGCAAATGCATAGATTTTGCACAATTCTGAACCTGGCACCGTTCAGTGGCCATCATGATCTCAGCTGGTTTCCTGAAAACTTGAAGAAGATTTTCTTTTGTTCTGCTTATCTTTTGTCGTACAAAGATCGTGATGTTTTGCGACTCGAAGAAATCATTAACTTATATTAGTTTTTCCACTTTGATTTACATTCGTGAATAGAAGAGCTTAAGTTGTTAACACTGTGATACTCGTTCTCACAAATAATGCAATTTGGATAACAATAGCCTTCGAAACTGAAATCAATGTTATCAGAACAAAGCAGAAACGAATTCTACTCAAATGCAAACATTTTAATTTTCCTATTTTAATTTTCGATTTTTCTACGTGCAATTTTTCAACACTTTTATTTCTATGACAAACTAAAAAAATAACACATTTCTGTCTGTAAAATCTCCCCTCAATGCTGCTTTTTGTTAACATCTAATAAACTGAGATATGAAATCGCTTAAATTAATAATTTATTGAACTAAAATCTGTTATGAAGTTTAGCAGAAACAGACTGAAAAACAACGTTACTTCTTATAATTTTTAGAATAAGTCCAAGTACACCCTTAGGTCGAGAAAATTATGCAACTAAAGTTCAGTAAGCAAGCAGAGCTTTTTTGTTTGGGTCAAGGTTTTTTTTTCTCCAAATTTTGTGCTATGAAAACACAAATAGTTTTTAGCACTTGTTCAATTTATTCTACGAAACAGAAAACTTTGTGATAATGTGGCGACCATCTTACTTTTACCGTACGCTTGTGTACGGGAACCAATCAAAGAAGAACAGGTCGTGCATTCATGGAAATGTAAATAGTTGATCTTGGAAGATGCATTCTTTTTCAAAAAAATGTGATTTAAAACAGATAATTATTTTTAAAAGTCTTATTTTCCAGATTATTCCTATAGCGGTGTAAAAGAGAGAAAACAGCCAATAATATCTTCCGTTTGAATCCTGAATTCTTCCTATTAATTGATATGCGTTTAATTAGATATAGATTTTATCTTGGAAAATAAAAAACAAAACATAAATAGTCGTAATAAACCGATGAATGAAAGTGATGTTGCGTGAAGTAAACAAACGGCAGAAAATTATAGATAGTTAGTTAGACAACACACAAATTAAATTAATGCAATAGATAAATGTGCGAGAAAAAACGGAAAAAATAAATTTAACTCGTTAACCAGAAATTGCAGTTATTGTTTTTGAGCAAATATTACAGCCCTGACTTCGATGTCTTAAAACTTGTTTTTCTTCAATTACGCCTTAACAAATTTTTGTGGCGAGTTCGTCCGCTTTTTCATTGCCCTGAATTGAGCAATGTACCGGGATCCACACAAATGTCACGTAGGATGACCGGACGGCCTGAGCACAAAGATTCCTTCGTATTTCCAACAGGAAATGCAAGAGGTGCTTGGCCGGTTTCATTGATTGGAGAGCCTCAATAGAGCTGAGACTGTCCGAAAAAATGAAGTATTTGGCAGAAGACAGAGCCTTAACTAACCCAAGAGCACAATGAATCGCTGGCGGCTCCGCAACATACACGCTACACGGCCCTTCCAGTTTGCGAAATACACTATATTTTACGTTGAATACTCCAAAGCCTGTTGATCCATTAATACTTGATCCGTCTGTGAAGAATTGCTTGTCTTAATCGATATGACTATAGTTAGCCGAAAAAATAGCTGGTATAATCGACGATCGCAGATGATCAGGGATACTTTGTGTAAGCTGTTCCATAGTTAGATCAAAAGTAATCTGTAAGTTGTTAAGCTGCAGCGGGATGTTTTCAGCAGGATTTAATATTGATGGGCTAGGTAGCGTCAAGTAGTCATAATAAGGAGACATGCGATTTGTATGCACTTCTAAGCTGTGTAGCACTTCGAAATTGTTGATTGCAAATGAATTCACTACGTACCTATCAGAAATCGGAGTGAAAGCTTATAGAACCGTTCAGAAAGAGGAAACATTTCATCTATCACCTCCAGGCTCATCGTGTGAGTAGAATGCATTGCAGCCTAAAGCTACACGTAAACACCGATACTGAATTCTTTCTAACTGCAGGATGTGTGTTTTGGAAGCGGATCTGAAGCAAAAGCTTCCGTACTCAATCACCGATAGGATAGTTGTTTTATACAAACTGATCAAATCGAGCGGATGAGGACCCCACCAGGTTCCAGTAATCGAGCGAAGAAAATTTACTCACTGCTGGCACTTTCACTTCAAGTAACCCCATGTGCCTTTGGAATCGAAAAATATCCCAGGGTATTTGAAAACCATCGAATGGGTAATTGGTTTGCCGCCTAGCATCAGCTGGAATTTCCGCCGAAAATTCAATACCCAGTTCGACAGCCCAGACAGATAAATTGTCTAGGGTGTCTTGCAGAGGCTTTTGCATATCTCTGCCGTTTGTACCTACTACCGACATTACGCCATCGTCTGCAAGCTACCTCAATGTACAATTACCTGTCAAGCAATCATCAATACTGCTGACAAAAATACTGTACAGAAGTGGGCTAATATATGAGCCTTGGGGGAGACCCGAGTAGCTAAATCTCAACGTCGATGAAGAACCATGCGCGAAGTTCGCGTGTTTTTCATTCAGCAAGTTGGTTAAGAAGTTGTTCAGCTTGGGTGAAAGACCATTCCGGTGAAGTTTCTGTGACAGAACTTCGATGGAAACTGAATCGAACGCTCCTTTATTGTCCAGAAAATCGAAGTCGTTTTTGACGTTTGGCGAAAGCGATATCCATCTCCGTCGCGAGGCAGTCGTTTGTTCCTTTACCTCTCCGAAATCCGAACTGTGTTTCCGAGAGCAGCCGGTTTGCTTCGGTCCAGTTATCAAAGTGACGAAAAATCATTTTCTCGAACAGTTTGTGGTATGCAGGACAACATAGAAATTGGTCGATACAAATGATGGTCTGAAGCTGGTTTACTAGGCTTCTGGATAGCGACGACTTTAACCCATTCATGCCCAACTTTTTTGTGGTGCATGTAGGGTTTCAAAACTATTTTTTCTTGAAAACGGTGGGGTCAAGATACACGAAAAGCCTATTTTCATAAAGATAGGTGCTTCCATGGCAATGCTAGAAGCTGGTCAATTTTTACCTTCTAATGTTCAATACAATTTTCCTTGAATAATTACAATAGTCCAATTACGTGGAAAACGTAGCCAACGACAGTCTAAATTAATAAGTTTTATCAGTTTTCAATAATATTGCACCATAACGAAGATATATGAAAAAATCATTTTCCGTCGTCAACGTAAATTCTCGACAAACATATGATTACGGCTTAAAAGCCAACTGTCAAAATTCTCTTTGAAAGGAAATTCCGGACAAACCGTTACTGGCTCAACACAGTTCATAGCAGTTAATGAAAGAGAAAACTTTTTTCTTTCGTTTACTACCAACAACGTGTAACGGTTTGTCCGGAATTTTCATTCAAAGTGGATTTTGACAGTTGGCTTTAAGGCCGTAATCATATGTTTGTTGAGAATTGTCCCTGGCAGCACTACTCTATCGGAATCTAATCAGATTAATTGCAATAACTTCAGTTCTAGAGCTGATCCTTCTAACTGTTAATACTCAAATTAAAGGCAATAATCACATTAATGAGCCTTACGTATTTTTGTGAGAAAATCTTGCCTTAATCAAAAGTTATAGCTGTTTAAAAATGTTGTTGTCCACAAACAACATGGGCATGAATGGGTTAACTTGCCTCCACCCGTGCGGAACAATGTTTCGTTCGAGGAAACAGTTGAATAAAGTCAACAAACGTTTCTTTGCTGAGTCCGGCAAGTTTCTAAGGAGGACAAACTTAATCTTATCCGGACCCGGGGCAGTATTGTTGCAGGATAGTAGAACTTTTGAGAAATCGACCATAGTAGAACTTTTGAGAAATGAAGGCAGGGGGGTTGACTCTGTAAAAGGAATCACTTTTTCGTATTCCCAAAAGTACTCCTTCTTGATGATCGTCTATGTCTAGTCTAATAATATTAAAGTCACGAAAACTCAAAGTATGATCGGGCCGAAGCCATGTTTCAGAAATTGAGAAAATGTCGTAATGTGTATGGTGCAGAAGTTGTTTGAATGTGCCCTATTTTGGGATGAAGCTCCTACTGTTCCACTGTATAATGATAGTATCCTTAAGACTGTTCGACGTATTAGCCATCGAAACTAATTAGTGAAGATAGGAGGGACCATTTAGTTACTAGTGGCTCAGCTAACTCGCTAATAGTTGGGATCCATGCAGAGATAATACTCTTGAATTGCGCCGGAACTTCAAAAAAGTTGAAAATCCATTCCATAATTGTTTTAAAGGAGATCAAACCTGTCCCAATCTTTTTGTCCTGCGGGGGTCCAGTGCTGTGGTCTTTCTTTTGAGTTGGGAGACTCGGAAAGTCCTTGCCTTGAATTTGAAAACCAGGGGCTACTAGTTTCTTAGTCGTTGGTTTCTTTGAGGTAGATGACTTGGCCAAATACCATTCCTTTTTTACGTGGAAGTTTCTGGGACGAGGCAGCACTTCTTTTCCTTTTAACTCCAAGAGTAGGCACATAATCAATGTCCGCTACCGAGCTACTACCATCATCTTGAGATAAATCTGAAAAAGTGTTTTTCAATTGTATGTGATTTGGGTTCGATGCTTTCAGAATTTCCGCAAAAGTGCGTTTGGATCGCTCTTCGTGGAACGCTTAAGCTTATCTGATCGCAGTTTGTATGTCAGACATTCGCGTGCAGGGTGAGGGTCACCACCATTTCAGCCTCCTTTGTACATGTGTCATTGTTGTATGCTTCTCCGCATTTTGAGCACTTCGCTTTGTTGCAGCAGTAGGTACTTGTGGGACCAAGCTGTTTGCACTTAGTGCAGCTCTTGATTATGCGGACCGGGAGTCAAAGCTTGTTCAAAATTATGTAGGGTAGAACCTTCGAATGTCAATTGAAATGGTTTCGAAGGGGTAAAGATTTTTGAATCACCTGTGCCTGATACTGAGTTCAGCTGTTTTACTTCTAGTATCTTAACCTTAATCTTTAGGTTTTGGGTTTTAAAAATACCAACATCATTCTTCAGGTAGGCGACAGTCAAAGACTCTTCCGTTACAACGCCATCTATTTCAACTACGCTAGCCAACACGAGATTCGATGTTAAGGCGTGGATCATTTACGATCGCGTTGGCCTGTTTCCGGTCTGACAGCACAACATGAATCCCCTATTCTCACAGTTACGTCACCTAGTGACTAGAAGAAAATTTCGTTCTAGTCACTAAGTGACGTGACTGTGAGGATAGAGCCCGAAGTTTATTCATGTTGGCTTTCATAATTTCGCGCTCGCTAGCGAAATTGGCAGTCAGACTTTTGCTAAATTGCGAAACCTTTAAGGGCTTGTCTTTTGGCCGGAAAAAGACCACAAATAGATCGCCTGGCCGGTCGTTATATTGCGAAACACGTGGAACATTATTGCTGGGAGTGACATTTTGATGGCCAGTACTACCAGTACCAGCGCCAAAGCCCGTACTAGAACCCGTTCCAAATCCTGTACTAGCACCCAAGAGAATCAAGGGAGGGAGAGGGGATTCGGGTTGGAGTTAATTTTCGGTATCGCACCGGTTAGATTGTTTAATGGGGTTACATACAGCCTTATTCTGCATTACGACGGATCGCAGTTGCCGAGTTCTATGCGACAAACGATCCGCTTCCAGCACAAATCAGTTCCGAAAGAGCGGAAAAACACAACAACTACATCACGTCGCGCTCAACATTCGATGATCGCAACAACACTAATACTCCTGGGCGCGAGCCCTCGTTACCGCCTTCCGCACACTCGCCTGAGCTGCGCGACGAACGAATCACCACCGGAACCACACGAAAGCACGGAAAAACCACCATCTCTGGAACCGTTCCAACAGCGCGTTGGTGAAAAACCGGAGAGAAAGCGCGAGATGCGTGCGTCACACTCGAGCTCCAAACGATGTCCATTGAACACTATGATGGTAGTTTTGGAAATTACAATCCCAGTATTTCCAGCACCAAGAACATACGGAATTGGTGGGATGGGTGCTGGATTCAAAGGAATTTTGACTGACCATCAACGATCAAGAAGGCTCTACCAAAGCTAAATGTATTATCGATGTCAATTTTCGTAGCCGTGGAGTGACAAGAAAGATGAACTGAGCGACCAAAAATAACAGTCGCAAGTACCGAACATGCTTCATAAAACCTGCTTTAAATATTCTAGAATGCAAAAATTCGAAGTAAACGTAAAAATCGAATTGAGATTCTTCAATATCTGTCGAAGAACTTAAATTTGAGGGCATACTCTTCAACCCTAATGCAAACGAGCTGACGGCAGTACTACCAAGGACGAGCAATGTGACTATACCGAAGAATGGGACACCGAGCAACATTCGCCTGGTGCAATACGACGATGGCCGATCTACGTATAAGTTGCCTCCGTGCTTGGAGAAAAAGCCAGTGAGCTCGTAATGGCACCGAAAGATGGGAACGAGCTGATAGAACCGTTCTTAACACAGCAATCAAGCTGAGCCAACGCGAATTCTCGGGGAGAGTTGCCGTGACAAAGATAAAAAGCCCAACTGTATCACCCAAATAGTGCCCGGAGATTATAAAGATCATCATTGAAAGGCTTTTGCCACAGCATAAACCAGCGACTTGGCCATTTTCACCGTACAGTGAGGAGGATGATTATGAAGAAGGAGCTCGAATTACCGATGAACAGCACGAACCATCTGGGATCGCCGGACCGAAGCCCGTGAGCAGGTTAGCTCCAACGCCAGGGAGTAAATCGAGTAGGTGGTGTGAATCGCCAGCGGTGGGCCGTCGAGGCTTAAGAAAACCGGAAGTTACGCTGCATCCGGTATCGCCGAGCCGCCCTCGTTAACTACTGTTTGGTCCGTTGAGTAGTATTTATGGACCATCCGAGTAGATTGCGACATTGAGATGGAAGTTCACCGCTGCGACAATCCGATTAGGTATTCAGCGCTAAACGGCTCTAGTGTATGCAGAAGCTGGTTGAGAGATGGCGAAAGCCATGAAAGTCAAGAAGTATCCAGAACCAGCCCCAAACTTGGTTCTGAAAACAGTGATACAGGAGAACCCGGAGATGTTCAGGATAACTGGAAGCGACAGAAGGTGATGTTGCTGTCGATGTCTGTTGGTACAGTTGGAAATAATCCTGAATAATCCTGAACAGGCTAACCAACTACACGGAGCGTGAGAACAGCCCGTCATGCAATTGGGCTTCCTTATAGGTAGATCTATAGTGGATGCCATCCGAACGGTTGTGGAAGCTGCGTAGACAGCAGAGAAGGGGATATTGCTATTGAGTGGTGGTTAACTTAGACGTGGAAATGCTTCCAAAAGTGCTAGCTGGGAAGTAAGCGCCCATTCACTGTAGAGAATGAGTACATCTGCAGGATATTGAAGAACATTTATCCACGAAACAGACAAAAGAGGAGGGAGAATGGAAATAACGGCGTGGGTTCCTCGGGGCTCTATTCTCGGCCCGATGCTATGGGGCGCGATGTACAATGTAGTTTTGTAGAGCTAAAACTTCTCAGAGGTGCAACGATTATCGGCTTCGCGGATGATGTGGTGTTCCAAGTAGTCGGGGAATCACTAGAAGAGGTGGAGACACTCTGCCCGGCAGACGATTGTCCATCATAAAACAGGTGGCGCTGATTAGCAACCGAAAAAACCACAGCCGAAAGATGGGGTCAGAGAATATATCACCGAAGCGTGAGATTGTGGCATTGAGCCTGATAATCGACGACCAACTGAATTTTAAAAATCACGTTGATTATACTAAGCGGAAGATAGTAAGAACTTTACTCGAGGCGCAAGTGTACCGGGTGGCACGAACCATCTGGGATTGCCGGACCGAAGCCCGTGAGCAGGTTAGCTCCAACGCCAGGGAGTAGATCGAGTAGGTGGTGTGAAACACCAGCGGTGGGCCGTCGAGGCTTAAGCGAACCAGAAGCTACGCTCCATCCGGTATCGCCGAGCCGGCCGCGTCAACTACTGTTTGGTCCGTTGAGTAGTATTTATAGACTATCCGAGTAGATTGCGACATTGAGATGAAAGTTCACCGCTGCGACAATCCGATTAGGTATTCGGCACTAAAAGGCTCTAGTGTATACAGAAGCTGATGGAGTATAAAAGGAAAGCCGGAAGCTAACTAGCTAAAAGGACGAAAAATTTAATGGATCAAGGGATACTCCAAGTAAACTGCAAAAAAATCGTGAGCAAAGTAAAGCGCAAAACAAAATTAAGTTTGCAAAATTCATATACAAACTTAGAGGGTGCATAGCGTAGTTGGTAAATCGATTGCCTGGTACGCAGCTCACCCGGGTTCGATTACCAACCCCGCACATAGGGTTAGAGATTTTTCCAAAAAGAGATTTCTCTAACCCGAAAAGAGGCGAATGACTCTAGAGTTAAATTCTCTCAAATAAAAAAAAATATACACACAAGTCTCGTTAACACTTTGTACAACACTACAACACTTTGAGGGCTTTCGATATCGTTTATCAACGCCAAAGCACCTTGTATACTTCAGATACCATGTTCTGGACAAGATGTAACCATTTTTATACGACACACTGACACGAAACTGAGCCCCACTCAATGACAATGCATTAGAGGGTGGCTTTTTAACCTTACTTAAGAAACAGACATTTTTAGATCACGACGAACTGTTTCAGAGAGATTGCGTAGCTTTTCCTTATATGAGAAAAGCAAAAATGCATTGAAGATTCTTGTACGTTTCATAAATCCGTGCGACTATTACATGAAGTTTGTAGTTTTCTGATGTGACTACCTACTGCGCAACAAGGTTGGGAAAAATATACGGATTTTGAAGAACCAAATGATTATCATGTACCAAGCAAGCAAATCTACAGAGTCTTCAAGCACAAGAACTCAAGAAATTATAGTATGCACCGCATGTGCGTTCGCCAGGTTGCCGTATGAGTCAAACCACGTCATGTGGGCCTCGAAATTTCCACAAATCACCGATTTTCATGAAAAATATTTTTTTGTATAGGGGACGTGGAGTGAAACTTCTGGTATATTTTGTAAAAATGGATTTTTTGGGTAAATTATAGGCTTTTAAACATTTGAGAACAATCAAATTGCACTTTTTTCAATTTCCTTTTTTTCAAAAACTATTCAAGATAATTGAATGAAATTTTGCACACTTATAGAATGATGTTGACACTCGGTTGACACTGTCATATGAATATATATTTATGAAATATTTGTTTTAATAGCAGTATTTTATGTACATTTGTAATAAACAATTTAAAATATTTTTATGTTCTCGGCGCTATAAAAAATCAAAAAATATGTCAAATGACGCGGACAACTTTCACCTCCAATAATCTGCAAATGGCTGTAATTTGAAATCTAGTGCTCCGATCTGGACGAAATTTTGCACAGATACTTTCAAAAGCATGTGCTTTCTGAATATTCTATAAAAAAAATTTCCGATTTTGTGAGTTCAACTTTGTATAACCCTTTAAATTTGCGAAAATGGCCAACAAAATCGATAGGTACAAATCGGTCGATTGCCGAAAGAGATATCAGCTCAAGCGATGTTCAGCAAACAACTTGGATGGGGTGTAACTGTAACTTGACAAACGGCAACAATCGGATTTTTTGATTTAGTATCAAAAGCCCGAAAAAATAAGGCGAAATTTCAAAAGGTCTAATGCTAAAAAGGTTGAAAAATCAAATGGCCGAAAACTTAAAAGGCTAGAACTCAAAAAGCCGAAAACCCAAAAGGCCGAGTCTCATAAGGCAAACTTTTTTTTATTATTCGACTATTTCACATTGTGTTCTTCCTGATTGATTAATCGCCTCATGTTTGAGTAAATCTAGCAATCGCGGATCGCACGGTTACGTACGAAACATTTCCAATACAAAAGAAAGATTAATGCTCTAAAAATCCACCAAACTCTTTGTCAAAATGTGCAGTCACTGCGATTTTAATTCGGATTCAAAGAATGCTCGAAAGAAGGAATCATCCCCTATGTTTGAGTAAACCGGGCAGCCAAAGTGATCACAAGTGTGCGTGCAAGAGTTATTTGGCATAGAGATTCAAAGAACTGCTCATATTTGAAAGAAGGAATCAATCCCTATGTTCGAGTAAACCGGGAATACGAACAGTTATGCAGTTGTAAGAATGTTTTAAGCATTTGGCATGTAGCTCAAATGTTTGAGCATAACGGCAACTACCTAAATATTTAAATAACTTTGAATGAGTTTGTTTACCAATAGTACTAATATTGTACTTGAACCAAAATTAATGGGATTATTCGTCTTTACCAATTAAGAAAAAACATTTACGCCTAATGTGGCTACGCCACAATTCTTCCCTCCCCATGGTTTAGGGGTTTGACGGTATTGCAAACATCATCAAGCATCAATTGCTTTAAGATGGGTATTGCATTACGCCTCGATAGTGGTGCATCGAGGAGACCGAGAGAGCTTATGCGCCTTTTTTATGTTATATGTTGCTTCATACTCTGCACCTGCGCATATCAACGCTAAACCACTGGTCTATGCACGGTGTCGTAGCCGACTGGCGGATCGACGTAGATTGACTTTTGTTGTGTGCCGTGTTTGCAAATATTGTTCTATTGGTGGTATTCGTGGACGGGGCTCACGGAGGGAGTCATTGTGTGTCCATTTATCGGTCGACTTCGTCATCGTGCATATACCAATTAAATTAATTTAATAATTAAATTAATTTAATAAAGTAGAATAAGTAGAAAACTATTAGTTGTAACTTTGTGATAATCGTAGTTTTTCGTACTAGTGTACAATTGTTATGTGCTAGTCGTATGTCTATCTATGTATGTATTCGTCTGAGTATTTGTGACAGTTGGGTCAGGGAATGGATGCAGAACTGACGTATATGATAGATTAGTGGCTAATATTTCTGGTGATCCATCTGAGCATTTGATTCTATTCATTCGGAAACATCGGGTTGGATAAATAAGGGTAAAATTAATTTACCGACGCACCCGAGTCATCCATTCCCGGCCAGCATAGCATGATGAAAGTCTAACAGCATGCAATTGTCGTTAATGATAAATATACAACATTTGCTGCACTTAGACGAGTTTGATTGCATGTTACATATGTTTTTCTATTCTACTTCATTAGTCTGTTTCTTTTGTACATCTATTAGTTTGATTTTCCATTATTTATGTATACCAAAATAGTATTGTTCAATTTATACACTTCTAGTCAAGCTCTTTGCATCTTTTTTTCTTTATTCGGCATGTTATGATTCCTTTTATTAGTATATCTCTACTATACGCTATCTATACTCATATAGGCACAAACGCTCGTGCCTTCGCGATAACACAAACCTGGCCACAAACGCAACCATGCAATTGCAATAACCCACATATACTTACGCCCGCGATTACGCCTACATGAAAACACCCCGGTAGTTAAGTAATCGTGGCATCTTTAAACTTCCAAACGCGGTCTCAAACATTAACCCACCACTCGCGCGATCATGAAACGGTCACGTCTGAAAGTTTTACCAGTATGGACTAATGCCTTCAGTTGCACCAATCAAAAAGTGACGCTCATATTCACTAAACAACACGTTCCATGGTGACATGACCTGGAACTCAAGTGATATGGGGAAACGGACTACCAGCTGTACCATACACTAAAAATTAAGCTTCAGATTCACGGTCCGCGCGCGATCAAACAAAAATACACACTAAGTCATTATAAAATCGAAGTTATACACGCGAAGTCACATACACGTGACAAACACGTTAATATACAAATGCTTGAGCCCTTCGCGATCATCCCCGGCATCTACATCGGCGATCTAGTAAACATGATCGCATCCCAGTGATAAAGTGAATGTCTCAGCTCCTATAAATTTTCAAACGCGGTCTCAAGCGTGAAACTAAAAACTCCCGCACTCGCACGATCATGAATCGGTCACTTCCGTTGTCGTTTGTATCCTTGATATCAGCAGACTAGGTCCACGCCTTCAATTGGATCAATTAAAAAAGAAAGCTCTCATATCCATTGGACACCACGTTACATGGCGACATGACCGAGGACTCTAGTGATATGGGGTAACTTACTTCCTTGTCAGAATGTGAATTGTACACCAAAAACTAACTATCAGAATGAAGGTCCGCGTGACCATCCAAGAACGCACGCGTATATAGGAAATGCCACACGGTTACAAAATCCAGTCTTGTACACGCGAAGTCACATGAACGCGAGCACACGTGACAAACACACACCTACGTTCGCGATCGCGCAAACTTAATAACACCCCGGTAATAAGGAGAACGTTTTAGCACTCACGAAGTTTCAAACGCTGTCTCAAACACGAACCTACAAACTTCCGTTGTCGAGCGCTCATGAATCGGTCACGTCCGGAAACCATTACTCTCTGTCCTAATAACTTAGGTCCATACATTCAGTAGGACCAGTATCCACTAGACAACACGTTCCATGGCTACATCACCGGGCACTCTAGTGATATGGAAGATCTCACACTCTTTTAGCATCTTAGCAGTACACCAAAAAATAATGTATTAGACTCACGGTCCGCGCACGATTATCCAAGAACACACGCGAATATGCAAAAGGCACACGGTTATAAAATAGAATTTATACACGCGAAGTTACATACACGTTAGCCCACGCGACATACAAACGCACACGCGATCGAACACGTTAACTACAAATGCTCGCACATACCTGAACCGTACAATGAATATCACATTCAGAATCACGGCCCGCTACAATTGGCATAATTCAGTGTTTTAGTGGGCGACATTGCCTGTCTCGTCTGCAAATTGTAGCATGTGATTCTGACAATTCTTCAAGTAGCGTGCTGTCCGACATCGCTGTCGCTCCGTCGGACTTAAACTAATTTATAGCCACTATGTTTGAGTAATCCTGCCAAACGAGTGGATCACAGGTTTGCTTGCGAGGGGCCGCCGCTTCCGTATATAATTCGAAAGAACAGCTCATGATATAGAGAAAGATAATAAGGATAATTTTAATTATTGAAACGCTGTATGGAAAACCAAAATTCACTGGCGATCATAATCATAATAAAACTAAACATACGTCTGGTGGATCGCAGTTTTACACTATACTATACTAAAACGTAAGTCATAGCCAAGTATCCATAATTGCAAATATGAACAAGCATTAAAATTTCAAAAATGAAACTCAAAATATTTAAAAGAAGACAAAATCAGTTATAAAATGTATTCACTCGAAATATAATCAATATCAGGTAATGAATAATAACAAATTATTATCATTGCTTTATTTTGTTTCGCCCTATAAAAAAGTTTGCCTTTCAAAATTCTGCCTTCTGGAAAGTTTGCCTTTTGAAATTCCGCCTTCCAGAAAGTTTGCCTTTTGAAAGTTTGCCGTTTGAAAGTCCGCCTTTTGATTTTGAATTCGGCCTTACGTAATTTCGGCCTTATGATTTTCAGCCTTATGGCCTTGACCCGATTTTTTGGCCACAATGACGATGATAGCATACAAATAAGACGGATTGCAGATGTAGACTTGCCAACTACAAAAGCTGTTTGGAGAACCAGTAATTGTCCGCCCATTGGAAATTGATCAACAGGCCTGTTGCCAGAACGCAAAGAACTTATGAAAATGATACGCAGCAGAAGGAAATCCGAGGAGCATGAAAACGTGCTCTGAAAAGATATTGAGGATAGAGCCGTGGACCAAGCAGCCGACGACTTCTTGATATAACAAAGTTCTCATCACAGTTGCGCGAAAGGCAATCACCACATAGGCAGCTATCGACGGAAATCGAACTATTCAATTATTAGCAAAAGAATTTCGGAATACATGAATAAGCATCGATCCTTAATTACTAGCACATTGGTTGGTTTTGTGTATTTTCGCCGTTGCAAAAATCAACTTTACAAGTATAAAATACATACATGACCTTTTTTTCTACAAAAAAATATCCTAACGTAATATATTTCATAATTTTTGTTACAAAATACTCAAAATTCAAAAACTGATTAAATCATCTGTTAAAAAGAAAGAAACTTTACATATTTCACAATCATTTTTACAACAATGATGCAGCGAAATAATCAATTCCAGTTTGTTCAATACAAGCAATATTAATAAATCGTACAACTAAACGAAAGCAAACAGAAAATATATACTTTCAAAAAGCAGCGCTCTAGTTGTTATATCATTTAACTTTTTTTTTTCTAATATTTGCTTTGCTTTAGTAAATTTGCTGCACCAGTACCATAAATATTCCTCTCTTCGAAGCGTGATTACATGTATATATTATCCTCGATTACTTTTCCAATACTTCTCTAATTGTTGTTTTTTCTTCACTATACTTTGTCTTAAATGAAAATATAAATATACAGAACATTCTGTAGGAATCGACTATGTGTGTATGTGTACTTGAAAGAAGTAAAGTTGTAGTTAGTAAAAAATCTTTCTCGGTAAACAATGATAATTTTGGGTTATTCATTTTCTAGTTACTGTTGGTGCTATTGTAAGGCTCTGTACAATCATAACAAACACAAATCAAAGAGATGCGGACATTCAGCTGAAGTCGGCGTAGTTTGTAATGGGAATCTTCTACTCTTTCTGCTTATCCTAGGCATAATAGCTCAACAGTATCGTTTGTCTTACTAGATTTTTTCTTCTTCAAATAAATAGCGCAGACCGGTCGTAACTGTGGATGCTTTTGAAGCCGATATCCGGATTGTCTGCAATTTTTGTTTCGTTTCTGTCCAATGGTTGACTGGTTTGTGTTTTTCTTACTTGTAAGCGATTTTATATTGATTGCGAAGCCATTACTACTATCTCCATATCCCTAGATTTGCTTAGCTGAAAAAAGGATAAACAATAATTATTAGTATTTCATAAGAAAATAAACCGCATAATTTTTACACTTTATTCGTACAAAGCTTATAGCAAGGTTTATTTAAGTTTTTATTTTATGGAAAATAAATTGAGACATTAGGAAATGAGGTAAACTGCCGTGATCCGCATAACAGTCCCATTTGCTATGGGTTTCCTATGCAGGTGGGACTGTTATGCGTATCACGGCAGTAAATAGAGAAGTTGAGATGGATTCGGGAGCACATTCCCTGCGTCCTAAGTAAAATATTACTAAAGAGGATTAAACATGTTTCTATTAGCATAACACACACGGTCTTTAAATGTTTGGAAACGATGTCACTAAACTATGTAATGTAATGTAGTTCTACGCAATAATGAAGTGATCGCATTCTTCATCCCATGTATTTAACGGTATAAGGAATGTTTTTTATGGTGCAGCATTTTCGCCAACCATACCCTCAATAACCTGATAATTCAACGCTTTCTGAGTGATCACCAGTGATCGATGAACCGATAGGAGACTTCCTGGCCGCTAGCTTAAATGACAGCGAGCAATAGGACAACTTTCAGGAATGATAGGAGAACTTCCTCCATAATGCTGGCGTAGATCCTCGTACTCTCGGTAATCGACCAATAGGTGCTTCACCGTAAGCCTGGTGTTGCAATTTGTACAGCTTGGTTGATCGACGCGCGTGTTTGTGTGGGCATGGGTGACTTTTGTGTGCCCCACACAGCTTGCCCGGTCGTTCGACTTTACTAGGTTTCCCTTGACCTTTTGTGAGAAGTATTGAGAACAAGGATGCAAAATGTCTACCTTTTCTACGGCTGTAATATTTCTGCCTACATTCTCCTTTCTCCTATGACGCTGCTGTCGTTCGCTAGCAATGTAGTATATACAGGTATGGCAAAGATGGCACTTTGGTATTTGTAAGATGAATCTTACATAAGTGGTGTGAGTGAATAAATCGACTTGCTTTCGTCATACCGTTCGTTCCGCTCCCATTGAATCGTGTGAACGCTATGACGTCGACCCGTTGTGCTTCTGGATTGTTTACATATTTTTGGTTGCCAACACTAGCAAACCGTGTGTTCTGCCACACCTATATATATCTCATTGGTTCGCTAGTGCAGGGTGCCTAGCGCTGTACGGCAGTCTGTGTGCAAAGCAGTAACATGACAAAAAATACTGCGCCAGTACAGCCACCATACGCGAGCGGTACAGCTTCTCTTTCCATATTTTACCTTTTTTAATATTTTTAATAACAAACGACGACAATGAATGCGGTTCATTTACGCCACGACCCACATCAACGCATTCGTGTGCGAACCTCTCCCTTTGACTATGCAGAGAAAAGTGTACAAAGCGAGGGGGCAAACTTCACTACGCCACACTCTCACCGAGCAGTCGGAGTACAGCAGCAAAACAAAAATCTATTTTACTTTTGTTTAGTTTTATTTACGTGACTTTAAATTGTAAAATTCATTCGTCACGTTTATTTTACTGCTGTACGGAAAAATGTATTTGGTTTGGCTACCGTTCTGGCAAGAGCAGTAGTGATGCGTCGCTATAGCGGGTTGGTTATGCGGCTTGTGCAAATGTAAATATACCGGAAAAATGTAGTTTACCGGTACCGTACGCATCCCTGCTTGAGAACCTCTTCAACGAGCAACGAAGTGGTCGAAAATTTTACTCATGAATGCCTCGCAAATGTCGGGCCACGAGACTTCTAGGGTTAATAAAGTACGGGAGTGTCATCCAAATTAAGCTTCCTCTGATCTCTGGGACCAAGCACACCGTAAAAAATGGGGTCACAGTACTTTTCGATTTCCTCGATGAAGGGATGTTTAGTTTCCGGACTCCATAGCGGTTATGATGAAGCGTAAATCGGGATATCCTTGGAGTTTTTTTTTGGAGATTGCTAGGGCAATCGCTGCTGCTTCTTCTGAAAAAACCCTCACACTCTCATACAACATTGAGCCGTCAGTGTAAATCCTAAAAAGGGTTAGAACACTTGCGGTTCACTAGCTGATTGAATTAAGCTCGCACTGTACGGGGTTGCACTTCTGCTCTAATAGTACGAAAAGACTGGTGTCAAGATTTGGCCAGCGACTGGACCAATTACTGTTTCTGACTGTGCAATTTGGCGATTTCTGGGAGAAGGATGCCTACAAATGTGATGTGGAGTCTCCTGGCCGTTTCCAAGAGGCTACAATCATCACTGGTGGTTTCTTTTTTCAAAAAAGCTGAGCGTTGGCTTCATGGTGGTCACTGCCATAGCCCGTCGACATCCAAGAACGCCAGCCTCAATATGATGGAGGTGCTGAAATGAAGCTTGGTTACTTGTCCAATCGCCCTGTGATAGAGGGGGTCCAGGGTGGTAACCAAACTTCCCAATTCCGACTGGTCGTTTCGATACCGCGGATTATTTAACTATGAATTGAAGGCATTGAATATAAACAATGTTGTTCCCCTGTTGAGCTTAAGGTGTCAAGTGCTTATGATTTGGACGTTTCCTACTTTGGCATTCCTTTTGAACTTGCATGAATTCCCGGTTAATTTTTCTTTAATGGTATGATGGTGCCGAAGAGCTTCACCGGACGGGCAGTTGCATTGTGGAAGAAATTATAACAGTGGGCGATAGAATATTTTGAAGCTGAGATTTTCAAACCGAGGGTCTGCCTCAAAGGGAAGAAGAGCGTATCCGCATAAGAATACGAAGAGTCGCATATTTGACAGTTTTGTTGGTGGCAAACGCCTTGAGAACCTCAAAATAGTTGAAATCACTAGTTTCTGCATTCAAAACTTTACGTTTAAATTAATTTCGTTTTCAATAATCTCTTTTAGGAAGTTAAGTAGTATTTACGCAATGTCGATCTTGCCAATCTTAAAACCAAAATTCTCGCTTTACGTATGCCTATACCTTATTTGGTTATCATCTTGGATTTTCACGTCATTTTCAGTTTGACAAGACCAAAATTGACAAGACCATAATTTGATGTTGGAACGGTCTATCCCTAAGAATGAACATAGGAAGGGCAATCCCTCGGTTCAAACCGACGGACTCAGCCCATCGCCCTACAGGACCAATCGCTGCCTGCAGCTTTATTCTTATACCTCGTTGTCTTCCAGATCACCACTAGTATTATGTCGTCTGCATATACGAAGATGGACACACTCGCGAGAAGAGCGGTGAATAAGGAATTCATACTGATCAAAAAGAGCGTCACCGCTAAGACTTAAGAGATTCCATTTGCTTCGTAAAAGGTGTGGGGCCGGCTACCTGCAAAGCAAACTTAGATGATGTAGCTGGCGAAGTACACCTTCTCGCAATATCGCAATACAGTGTTATAGGCTTTGATTATATACAATGTCTGCATGGTGGCCTTCCGATAATACTTCACCGAAATGCCCAAGATTTCCAGCAGTGCCAAACTCCTTCCTAAAGGCAAACTGTTGGCGATCGAGTAGGTTTCCTTCATCTAACAAGGTTGTTATACCACGATTGATCACTCGCTCCACAGTTTTGGCAATAGACTAATTGGACAAAAACACTTGGTTCTCCTGTATCCTGACTCTTCTTGGGGATAGGGATTGCTCAACACAAGGCCCGCCTTCCCAGATTCTATTGCTATCTAAAAGGGTTCTCTTCCCCTTTGGAGAAAGGTATCGGAGCATAGGGTAGCCTACGTCGATCGTCATGACTGGCCGACTTTCATCGGGGGGTAGCTAGCGTGCAGGCGAGTTCGACGGCGGAAAATAGGTAGTTATATGGTTGACTAGAGTCCGGTAAAAACCTTGTAGGTAATATATCCACGAACGTCTTACGTTTTGTGAAGGAGGCGGGTAATCAAAAAGAGATCAGTTATCGTAGCGCCGTTGATAGTGAGGAAGAAGCCGGTCTGTTTCCCACTGAGAGAATTAAATCTCCTCCAAAGTCGCATCAGCAGATCCATCTCGATTACCGATCCGGACCGAACGGTACCTCAGCCAATCCCAGAGGGCAATTAATTTACGTACCAGCGCACATCGATGTGCAGTCGATCCATATTATACATCGGGACCGTTCAGAACCACACCAGTCTTGTTCACCAATCCGAACACAGGTTACAGTTCGATTAGCAATTTCCAAGTTCTGGTAATTCTAAAGATTGGCTGATCTGCTTGTCATCGTTGAATAGCACAACGACAATGTACGGTTTCACGTTGGACGACGTTCTAGCGTACGAAGCATGCATCCCTTTAAAGTTCCAAAGGTGATGGCTACTCTGAGAATGGTATTTGGACAATCTGAAGCCATTGTATATTCTCTGCTGGCCAAGATCAACGCCTTTCCATCTTTGAAGGAAGACAATTTGGAGACCATAGTCGATTTCGCAGTGAACGTACAAAACTTCTGTGCAACAGTGGATGTGTGCGGGCTAGTCTTTACTACGTCTCTCTCCTTCCACAGCTCGTCAATAAACGTCCGCTAATGATAAATTTAGACTTAGCGACCTTCGGGAACTGGGTCTACTCTCTCGCTGAAGCTGTGCGCACCGTGACCGTTTCTTTGATTGTACAAGAGCATAAACCAGTACGCAGATAAACCAGTCAGACACCATGAGCTGCTGATCTATAACTCCGGAATTTAGGCACGGTGGAAGAGTGTGACTCATGGATGGCGCGTCGACTCCATCCCGGGGGCACGATTCACGTCCCTTTAGTCTGTTACTGGGTGAACTAAATTTTCACAATGTTCTAAAAGTTTCAGAAAAATATCGCCTTCCAGAAAACCACGCTGTTTACAAAAAGCGTTCTCCCAGATAGGCGCACACTTTATGTGACTATGTCGACTCTCACTATGACGGCGCGACGTCTTCACTTAACTCACTAATTGACGAATTCCGCTTTAATAACACATTATGAGTTTCAATGCGGCAAGGTCGACACTTGATCTTCAAGTCCTTGGTCACGTTGTGTCCTTTTGCGCAAAAAATTTGACATTGTCCAAAATTTTCCCATTTGGGAATTTGCATAGTTCCAGGCGTTTGCTTCTTAAACCAAAAGACAGCTTCGGTTCATATTCCTCGTCGGCAAACAGAACTTCTGTGCTTACTATCGGGACATCACTCGGTATAAGCCAGTTGTTTAGTGTTCACGCAAGACGTGCGAATTTTTGGGATTTTAGTGTCTAACTAGTGCTAATTTGGGTACTAGTTTAGATACATCGTCTAACTAGATACCCAGTTGGTGCTAGTTACTGACGAGGAAAATCCGAAACACTATAACAAAAACCGTACTTTATGTAAGGTCTTGAGCAAGGATAGGAAGAATCGCATCGTTTTACGCTCACTCAAGGCTCATGCACACTCACCTACCTACGATGCATTATTCTGTTTTTCTTGTTTATGAGTGTGCATCTGTTGAGCGCCCGATCGGCCAAAGCCAAGTGAATATGGTATCTCACATGTTCGTATTTTTTCTCTCTTACGCTCACCTTGGATCGCTGCGATTTAGATTCTTTCCGATACTTGTTCGGAATTGTATCCGAACAATGATGAGCGGATCCGTTCGGCAATGCGATTCTTCCTCAAAAATTTGGATCGCGATCTATGTTCGCCTAAATCGAAAATCGATTCAATTCCCACCGCATGCGAACGGGAGCGGTGCTTGCGATTATTTGCATTGACGCTGCCGCGGTGTTTTGTATCGATGGAGTGGTGTAGTGTCAGTCGAGTGCATGTGCGTGTTTGTAATTTGCTAAGCGAGCAGATTGTCCCTTTGTATATCGTTGATATTCCACATAGGTGTAAATGAATAGCGGACTTTACGCGTTCAATATTTTTGATGCATGTTTTGCATAATTTGTAGTATGATAGTACAGTAAGTTGACTTTGTTGCAAGCCGGGGTGTGTGGAATCGGTTTCTTTCACTAGACTGTTCACAGTGATGTCATGTGGATCTAATTCGGAATGATGAGCGGTCAAGAATGGAACTGGAACGTGATGTTCCGGGTACGACGATTTATCCATCTGTTCTAAATATTGTTTTCCCGATGTTTTGATTGCTTAATCGTTTTGTGGTGCTTTTTGTTTTTCCTGCTGTCAATCATCATATATACTAGTGAAGAATGTTTGATTCAGCATCTTGTTTGTGTTTCATATTAGCGGTCCTTACACGTTCAGTTGTTTTGTCAATACTGGAGCGTATTGACAAGGTTATTCAACGTGTAATGGAATGGAGGAAGTATTGATATGTGTTTTTTATGTTTCTTGGAGGCTGTTCAATGATAGTACAGTAAGATTCCGTTTTGGTACGTTCCGATTTTTGCATGCTCCCTTTTCGGTACACTCAGATTTTGGCAACAAATGGGTTCCGTTTTTGGCAACATTATTGTTGTACATAATAGGTCTTTTAAAAATGTGCAATAAATAATTTTTGTATCAATTCATATAACATTTTTCTTTTTTTCCAAACATGGGAGTCATATTAACCCTCAAAGGCGCAAAGAATTTTTTTTTTAAATTTTGTGAAATTTTTTTCATAGTTTCAATACATTACTGTGATAATTTTGAGATGTTTTGCGTAATATTGCTTCAAAACAGTGTTATGCATTTAAGTGTTAACTATATTTTATGCTATACGTGTTATATTTATTGATTACAATGCATAGAAATGTATTATTTATGTATAATATAACTGCTAACAGTGTAACTGGTGTCTGACGGAATCAATTTTTATAGTAAGACCCAGAGTCTGTTCACTTTTGGAGTCAAATACAGAGGAATGCGCTACACTGGATAATAAGACTATTTCTGGAGAAAATTTTCAAAAGAACCTTTTTTGACAGTTGAAAGTGATTTTTACAACAAAATTGGTTTTCTTCAAACCTAAATATCTTCAGGCATTACAATTCGATTTTCAATTTATCGAACTCGGCCACTAAAAACATGTAGACAGTAACGCACCGGGTGGAGATATCCCAATTAGCTTCGACAACGTTAGTTATTTTTACACAAGTTGAACGGTAAAGATGGACGTCTGTTCTCTGTGGTATGTGCTTCTCTTTCAATAATAAGCTACTACTCAACGTTTACTTTCCGAAGCACAATAGAATTCCCCTAGAATCTTTGCAAAAATCCAGTTGCTTGGAAAAGATAGCCGAAGACTGTCCAAATTGATAGTATTTATAAGTTCTTCAGTTCTACGCAGTTCTGTGTCGTAAGTGCCCCAGTTATCGCAATGAACACCATTCTCAGCAGATTGCTAAGCTTTTACAGGATTGTCATCACTTCTTCCATCTGACACCACATAAGAATATTATTAAACATACAATTTTTTAAATAACTCAAAGATGTAATTCGGTTTGAGACTCCAAGTTTTCCTAACAGCTTTTCTGTGCTGCCTGAAGGCTTTCCAAATTTTTTTTGGGTCTGAACTTAATGAGAACAGTTTAGTTTAAATTCTAATATAATTCACACAATACTCACAATCATAGAATTGCGACCTGGATTAAAATTCGCATTTTCGTAAAATTAACGATGTAACATTTTTTCAAATTTGAATCATAGGAAAGTATCTTTATACTGTGAGATTTAACCAAGTTTCCCTGAAAGTATTATATAACATGGGGTCTACTATTAATATTAGATTCAAACTCAACCGATCTTGTTGGATTCAGAAATTCCAATCGATTTGAAAATACTGTGATTTTAAACAATTTGAGGCGGATCGAAATGTTGTTGGCCAGTTATTATGATTGGAAAAATATATGGCTTCGAAAGTTGCACACGTTTTCCATCCCCGGTTTTTAAATGATGTCTATAAACAAATTCATTCACACCGATCACTCGAAACCTTTTATGCTAAACTTTTTTTTTTTTGATTTGTTTGTATCAAGAAACACTAAAAACCTCTGATTATCAAGAGTGATGCTTCTATCACAGTGCTATGGCCTGCCCAATTGTTCAATAGCCCATAGCACAGGAATGATAGACAAAGATAGTCTACATTTATGTGTTTTTATCAGTTTTCAATAATAATGCAATATAACGAAAATATCTACAAATTTCATTTTCACTGCTAACTGAAAATGTCCCTGGCAGCACTGCTCCAGCGGAATCGTTTCAGACTGCATAACTGCAGTGCTATAGGTAATACAACTGTAAGCGCATAAATGAAAGGTTATAGTCCTAGTTATTAGTCTTATCTATTTTTGTGAACAAATCTTGCCTGAAACAAACACCAATAGTTACTCCGCCAGAACGGAGATCCTGGTTACTAAATTTCACGCAATCCACATTCCAATGATTAGTTCCAAAAAACTTAATAAACTTAACAGCATTTCAGTTAAAATTTCGTTTGGTAAACTGTTTTTAAAATTTCGATTTATCTATTATATTGTATTATATTGTTATTAGTTGATACATATAATTCCCTTTCTATCTGTTTATTCACACCTAATTTCATGCACACAAAAAGGTATGAACTTTATGCGCCGCACTCGTATGCCCTAGCACGAATGCGTTTTTGTTTGATCTCGGAACTGAGTCAGGTTTCAACCGAAACTGTTATCACTTAATTTATTTTGACATCAATTTGAGTTATAATCTGGGCCAGCTTCGTCTCAAGCCAAAACCACCTAAACGTGGATAATCATATGATTGAAGCAAAAGATATTATCACTAGAGTTAAAAACAAGAAAATTGAATAGCGACAATCGATATTTTGTCAATTCTATGCAAATGCATATCACCGGAAGTAGTGAGCTATATTCGCGCAATGATACGCTATAAAACGCACAACTTTTGAGATTATTTATTGGCATAGAAAAGAAGACAAATCTAAGTTTCCTCTCGAATGTAGCGCATGGAAGGAGCCGAACGCGCCTGAACATTGAAAATTAAACTAAATCCAAACAAATCCAAACCAATGTACATTACCACACATCTTGTCTACATCGCAAGTATGGCATTTGTGCATACAATGGTAGAGTTTAAATCGAGCGATAACATATATAGCGCATGATAAAATTAATACGCAGCAAGGAAATGACTGCGAGTTTAACCTACACAGCAGAAATTGCCACTCCGTGCGGTGTCCAGGCGGACACTGACTCCTACCGATATTTTTAGGCCAGCCATATATTTCAATCGTTTAGTTTCAGGATTGCGCACGAAGATTTGGATCATTTTTCCGAACGAACATGTTCGCTGCCGAATATGTTCGATGGCACTCATTACCTCACTGCATCGGCAATGCGGAACGCGTTAAAAAATTTTGCAATTTCCGATTCTCTCTCTTCGTAATCGCATACGGTGTGATGCGGAACGAGTTGTGTGGGTCTGTATCTTTTTAACGAGAGCGTAAACCCCCGACGATGTATAAGGAAACAAATTCATGTACGTTCATGGCGGTGAGCGAGTTTTCCGCACCTTGGTCTTGAGTCCTTATACACAAAAAATTTGTTATTGTCAAAAATTTTCCCATTTGGGAATCATAAAAAATACTGCTTGCACGAGCTGCACGGAGCGAGAGTTAGAACGAACCGATCGCGCCGTGTGTGTAAGATACACACTGAGAAAACTTTATTATAGCTACTTCAATGGCGAAATGACATTCGCAACTCGTATGTGCAAACCCGTCAGCCGTTTTCCTTGCAACAAAAAATACAATTGAGATGGTGTGTTGCTTAATTAGATAACGTTTTAACCACCAAAGTTCAATATTTTACAAGAGTGCTACCTATGCTGTACACTACCTAGTTGGTACAAATTAACACACAATTCACAAATATACACAACCTTGCTACTTACCGAAGCAGTATCTCGCGATTAAAAGCATGCTGTCCTCTTCCGGCTGCTCACTTCCGATCGGTTACGAATACAGCAGCTGTGTTATCGTTGAACCCAGCCGCCAGACTAAGTTTATGCTTATGGAAGGACAGACACGATGTCACTCCTTTCTTAGTGCCCATGAATCCCTCATTGCACCGAATTGTATTCAAACTGGTACCGTCCAGTCCGTAAATGGTGATGACACTAGCAGCGCAAGCCACTATATCCGCACTCGAATGAATGCTCATTGCTGAGACATCCGACCCAGCGCCCCAATGCTGAACCGACGAGGAAGTTTTACGAATATCATACAATCGAACGGTTGATGTTGTGCAGGCCGATACCAAACTCTCACAATCGTCCCTCAGACAGACGGTCAGTATCGGGTTCACATGCTCTCGGAATGTGGCGAATCGTGCCTCTGCCGGTGAGCACCTTCGATCGAACAGCCGCACACTGCCGTCATTACAGCCGGCCGCAAATATTCCGTTCGGTGCACACGATAATTTTATAATTGTCGTATCCGATCCACTTGCGATATCACAGATTTTAGACTCCCGTTCCGCGTCCCAGAGGCGAATGTACTTCGCCTCGCCGGCGGCCATAATGGTTTGAGATTTCTGGTGCCATGCCATCACCAAACCGAGCTCACTGGTTCCAACCTTGGCCGTCGCGGGCGAATTGAAATCAAACAAGCCGTGCCACGCGGTGACTAGAGACGATTCACGGTTTGCCTCCGCCGGCTTCCAGATTCGAATCACACTATCGCTATAGCCCACCAAAACCAGACCGACGTCGTGAGCGTTGACAAAGTCCAGGGAGGACACCGTTATTGCAGGAGGAGTTGTTTGAAACCGATTCTGATCGAGAAAAATCGATTGATGTTGCTGGTATGGCTGCTGTTTGAAGGGAATGAACGAGCTGGTGATGTCAGTGCTCCAGTCCTGGAGGATGACTCGATCTCTGGTGACAGTAGAAATTAAAGAAAGAATTAGTGAAACAATAGTCAAAACGGCGATAAAAAACTACTCACTTGTAAGCTACAGCAATCTGATCATCGTACGGGTTCAACTTGACCATTGTGGGTATATGTTGCGTGCGGCAGGACCAGCTTTGCGTATCCAACCGCCCAAACACTGCTCGGCGTTGCTGTTCCCGCCCTTCTTCACGCACAATTCGATTCCGTAGGCATCGAGACTGCCGATCTAGAAATTCGGTCGAATTCTGGTCATTTGCGTTTAATTTTGCTTCGTTTAAAAATTTAGATGGCCGCGCGAAGAAACTAATCGACCACTCGATGTAGTTGGTAGTGACGATCGGAGTGGTTTGCTGTTGTTGCTGCTGCTGCGTTAATGATTGCGGTTGTAGAGCGTTGGATGCTGGTGTTGCTGGAGGAGGAGGTGCTTGTTCAGATTGTATGCTTTGTGGCTGTTGTTGTTGTGAACTATGGGGAGAAGCATGATTTAAGTTTGGAATCGGCTGCTGTTGAGACGAAGAGCAAGATAGGTCTGCGCTATCGCTGATGTGGTGAAGCTTCTTCTTGTTGGATATCGTAGTGAGATGCGTTGCTTGATTGAGATGATTATGTGTTGGGGGTGACTCCCCACCTAAATAGTTTATTCTGGTGTTTGGCGAAGGTGGTAAACTCATGCTGCCAGCATTCTTCTCCGATGTTGTGGCTTCTTTAGCCATTTCGTAACCCTGCTTACCGACATATTCGACCACTTTCTGTGCCATCTGTGCAACTGGTGGGAATGGATCCTTGGCGAGGGCATTGATACCATTCCAGAGCTTTTGGTAAATGGATCCAACCGTTACGGCATTCTTTCCAACATTTATTATGTTGCTTGTGCTGGAGACACGTTTCATATTGATGTTTCTCTCCAAACTGTGATAGTGATGGCTGATTAAATGATTGCTACTAGTCGTTTCCTGGAGGAACACCGAAACGAATTGACTCTCGAAAAACCTGACCATCCACTGTAGCGAGGCTATCAGTTCCATTCGGACCAAAGGGCTCATGTCATTGCAAACTGTAGTAAATAGATGCATGGCCGTCGACCGATCGATATTGTTTGCATGGTCCGAACGCTGCGTAACGGAACTTATGAATGTACCCAGAGCGTACACGGCAGCAGCTCGAACTTCTGGAATTGGATCACTTAGCAAAGGGTACAATTTTTCATTGGCATTATCTCTAACACCGGACCATCTCGCTTGTTCATAGTTTTGCCACATGTGACCCAAACAGATTGCAAGCCATTGTCTTAGCACTGGGTTTTCGTCATTAAGTTGATCTAGACAAATCGAGAGTAATTGCCCTTGAAGAGCATTCCCTTGCCCGATGGGAAAATTGTGAACGATGCTTGCTAGCACAAAAGCGGAATAGATCCGATGGTTTCCCTTGAATCCTGGGCAGGGACTAGTGTCCAGTAGAGCAGCTAAAAAGTATTTATGACCTTGATCCCGTATCAAATCGACTTGACAGGTACCATCAACGGCAAGAATTTTGGCCCAAATAAATACTAGGAAAGGTCGCAGCTCCTTTGCCAGACTTTGAAGCAATTTCAGTACGTATGGGAAAATACCAACACTTAACGCCAGATTTACTGCCCATGGACCCAGATCGAGAAAGTGGCCCAACAACTCCAAGGCACGCAATCGATGAACTTGTGACAGTAGTACTTGTAGAACGATCGGCAGTTGTTCCGGAGGACTTCGCTGCTCAGAACTACCCTCCAGCCACACCTGGAAAGCCGTCAGCTGCTCTTCGAAAAACGGCGAATGCTTAAAACGTTTGCCTTTCTCCAGGATATCAGGTAGCTGCGAAAGGGCCAAATCAAGTGCCAAGTCCCATGCAGACCACATCGGATGTCGGTAGCTTTGCGGCAGCGGAGGACTTGAAATGGGCGTACAATCATACGAGCGAAGAATTCGCTCCGCCAGCAGAAAATTTCGGAATAAACTAGCTACCAGCAGATCCTGTCGAAACAATTTTTGGAACAAGTCTCGTGGTAATGTGTTCCACGCAATAGTGTCTGTGATAGCGGTAAATATCCAGTTTAACTCGCCAAGCATCGTACGACGGTCGCTCAGTTGCCCGGGAATACGTTCTATAAGATCTTCAGTTACGTGTGGAACTAATTTCGACGTGGGCTGAAGGACAAACCATTTCAATGCTATCCGAATCGGTGTAGTTAGACAGGAGGTAAACAGGTCCGCTGGTAACTGTGGATTCATCGGGAGAATTTGATTGGCAGCACACGCTGCCAACTGGATACAGTTTTTGTAAGTTGTTGCTCCCAGTACCGGAGGCGAGGGGGAATTTCGATTGACTTCCTGGTCCGATTGGCCTGCCGTACTACCACTGCGTGCCCGCATTTGCTCTAGCTCTTTCTCATGCTGCTCCGCAAATGTGTTGAAACTGTTGACAATTATTCCCGCATTCGAACAATCATAGACGTAAATTGATGGAGCTCCCATCCATGTCTGCAGATCATAAATCGACAGCGGAATGTACTGGGTATACGTTCTATTAAATACCCAAATTTCACCATTGACCGTTGGTCTAGGAACTCCGTGCCCATTATAATGGAAAAGAACACGTTCTTCTTTAGAGTTTCTACGCAGACTTGTGCAAAGTTTCTTAACATCCTCCACCGTTGGATCGAGCGAATGTTTATAGCGAGCTCGAGGCTGCCAACGTTCGTATTGCTTTTGTAGGCTGTTACCTAATGAAAAGAACGACTGTTAGATTCTAAAACCAAACAAAAATCACACAATATCATACCAATTAGCTCCATCGCCTTTTGTGGAGATACCGAAGAAGAATCAATCCAACTCTCCAGCCTAGAGCAGGGTTGTATTTTCACGACATCCGGTGGATCTACGCCCACATTTAGACATAGCACCAGTGCAACACTAACCGTTTTCATACGTTCCTTCACCCGCCAGCTCTGAGTGATGCAATTGATACCTTCGATCTTGCCCAAGTGGCGGGCGTATACAAAACTGATCGGAAGCTTGGAATCGTCCTCCTCCTCGACCACATTTTCGCTACCCTTGTCGGTCGTTTCAATCATGTTGCACATTACCAATGTAATGTCCGCAAACTAATTCCTAGAAAAAACATGCAAAATGTGTAATGCAAATGCAGCACTATTGCAATTAAACGCAATATTTACCTTTGCCTACTTCCCACCACTCTCTTCTTCTTTTGTCAGCCAATATTGTAAAGTATAATCAGGAAACCCACCCAAGTGATTCGGGTGCCACTCGTTATCAACTTCACCCAGCTGCCAGTTCTTTTGGGAATACAAAGTATTACACCTCTATATTCTGTAGTCGAATACGTTCTTATCACATCCAACAATATTAGTAATCCGCACTACGCCTTTTGGCTGCTCCTAGCGGACACCATAGTTCTTCTTTCTTTGAGGCGATGGCAGCGAGGTGCTGAACGTAAACACGACTATGCAAAATTTACCGTCGGTTGCCCCTACTTCGCAGCGACACTCGAGATTAGAATAATAGTTGATAAATCGTGCAATTAATTACTTTTTTGAGAAAAACGCATTAATTTTCAAAATAAATTATGTCAAAATTGTGGAAAACACCGTGAGGTTAGGTTCTGACGGTAGTTTTTCAAGTGAAAAGAAACTGTCAAATAACATCACAGTTTATATGCTCCTTTCATTCCGTCTGCTCATCGGTTTTGTCATAGCATCAAATCGATCATGAACCGACCAAAGGACCGAAGTCTCAATGATATCGAATCCAGAATAATAGCTTTGAAAATTGAGCGACCGAAAATAAAAGTCGCAAGGATAGAACATGCTTCGCAAAACCCGTTTCAAACATAATAAAATATAAAAATCGGAAATAAACTTCAAGCATAAAAATCGGACAGAAATTCTTCAGCATAAGAAATGCTTAAAAAGTTTTCACCCATAAAACTCGGCATCCTTGCAAATACAAATATGTGTATGTCAAAAAACGATGACCCTTTTGTATGGGACCTTGACGTATTTGCCTCCAGTATAAAAATCGTTTTAAAATAAAGAAATCGCTCGTAGGAGCATCCGTATATCTTGATGTTCATGATTAAAAGTCGGTTAACAAAAACTACTTTGTACGGATCGAATATATTTCTTTCCGGTTCTGTTACTGAAGGTTTTTTATCCGACTCTTACAAAGAAATGTCCCAGTCTGATTTTTATGCTTGAAGTTTACATCCGATTTTTATATTCTAATATATTTGAAACGGGTTTTACGAAGCATGTTCTGTCCTTGCGATTTTTATTTTCGATCGCTCAAATTCACCTCAGAAAATTAAATCATATTTTAACGGTATTTGCATACTGCGCTTTCAAATGTATTAACACACTTCAAAACAACACTAGTTTTCGGAAGCATAACTAAATTATTTTATACAGGGTGTTTGGTTCATGGTTAAGAATCTCTCGGGGGGGATAGACTGCCATGTTTGGAGAAAAAAAGTGTTCTACACATACCATCAAATCTCAACCGTTACAGAGTTATTGAACTTTTTGTGTAAAAAACTTATTTGTCTTAAAATACCTCTAATTTTAGAAGTATACTTTGTATTTTAAATGTTTCAGTTCCATTCGAATGGTGAGAAAATTTCCTATTGAATGGTGTTCTCATATCTTTTAAGTAATTAGTTTTAATTACCTTTTAACTGTAAAGTAGTTAAAAGTTAGTGTTTTTGAGGAGGTTTTTGCTAATTTTTTCGAAATAATGAAGTATGATTATAGCAATATCCATTATCCAAAAGTTGGGTTTTAGGACGATTCATGATTTGTTCTTGGACGTCATATTTCTATCTCTTCTCATTTCTTTGTAATTTCATTACTATACTTTTCCTGTAACCGACTTGCAAGTGCTTAAAAGACTCTAATCTATATGCTTTATATCGTTATTTACAACATTTCATTGGAAAGCTGAGAAAATGTCCTATCAGTGTATGTACAAATATCTTTTAGTTAAGTGTACTAAATGATTTTTTACTAACGAAATAACTCAAAATTTGTGTTTTTTGGAGAGTTTTTTAATTATTCTAAGTATTAATCAACAAAATTTATCGTAACTTTTGTTCATTTGATGCCCCTTAATGTTCTCTATAACTTTTTATTAGACATTTTTTCTATATCTCTTTTCAATTTGCTGCTATTTAATAGTTAACACAGCATGAGCTCGCCACAAATGTAGTGGGTTCGAAATCATTATTTTTGCATATGAAACGATGTGATAAAAACGATTTTGCGTCGAAACCAAAAGAGATAATTGAATGGAGTCAAAGAAAGAACTGTAGAACTTGCTGAGATGTATTATTTCCAAGATGGTGATGTTTATTATTTACTATTTTAAGAAAATTAACGAAAATGCTAATAATAGCACTAACTTTAAACTAATTTACTTTTAAAAGAATACTAAATTCACTTAACTGAAAGGTATTAATACATTTTTCACTGTAAAATTTTCCTGGCTTTTGAATAAAAAAAAGTACAAACAGTGCCGTAATTTTTCAATTAGAGCTGGTACCAGTGAAAATGAGATAAAAATATCCAAGTTGAATAACCCAAAACCATGAAAATAAGAAAAGGTAAGTGTATCATGTTAAAGAACAAATTAAGCAGCTCATCAAGACTAACAATCTGAATTATTAAAATGACGAGGTTAACTATTAGAATTATTTTCAAGAAATGAACGAAAAATCGTTTGAAATTGTTTAATTTTCAATAAATTTCTTTGAAAAGGCTACTTAAACTCATTAGCTGAAACATGTGAGGACATCACTCAATGCGAATTTTTCTCACCTTTCGAATGGAACTAAAACATTTAAAATACAAAGTATACTTTTAAAGTTAGAGGTATTTTAAGACAAATAAGTTTTTTACATTAAAAGTTCAATAACTCTGTAACGGTTGAGATTTGATGGTATGTGTAGAACAATTTTTTTCTCCAAATATAACAGTCTATCACCCCGTAGAGATTCTTAACCATGAACCAAATACCCTGTATAATAACGTTGTCGTTGATAAAATTGAAAAAAATATATATATTTCGAAAACTCGAGTACTTTTTCAAATGGACGTAAGTCACAAAATGTAAACAAAGCGGATTTTCATTGTATGTGATTTCAAATGCCGCCAAAAATTCTACTAATTTCACACACATATATATATATATATATATATATATATATATATATATATATATATATATATATATATATATATATATATATATATATATATATATATATATATATATATATATATATATATATATATATATATATATATATATATATATATATATATATATATATATATATATATATATATATATATATATATATATATATATATATATATATATATATATATATATATATATATATATATATATATATATATATATATATATATGACATGCCCTCATTTATAGTGTTTTAAGTTATTTTTACAAAACGACGAAACTATGTTGAAAACGAATCGACGAAACTGTCAAATTGACCAGCTGTACGGAAAGCACAGATACGCACTCATAAATTCCACGTAAGTAACGAAGAAAAACAGTATTTCACAATGTTAACATACGTCAAGAAACTTTCTACAAAAGCGAGTGAAAGTATTTTATGTTCAGTTACGTCAGTACTTTCCGTACGAGTACCCGAAGTATACGCATACATCTGGAGTTGAAGCGAATGTTCGGTGCTAAGACCGATGACCGCGAGGACGGGTAATACGATTTTGTTCTCCACTGATACAGCGTAAATTCGTTAGTTGGAGGTTCGCTAGTAGGGCTGTTCGTTAGTTGGGTGTTCGCTAGTTGGGTGTTCGCTAGTTGGGGCATGCCCCAACTGAAAAAACGCTCTTATGTCAAAACTGAAAGTCAAAAACTGATTGACGTTTGAAAGTCATCGATTTCAAGGGGCTTATTATATTAGATGGAATTATTCCGGGTAAATTTCGACTTATTTTCCTAATATTTCCATCGAATTATTGTCTCTATATTATAGAGTCAATAATTCGATGGAAATATTACTCTATATTATAGAGTCAATAATTCGATGGAAATATTAGGATAATAAGTTAAAATTTACCCGGAATAATTCATAATCTGACGTAGCCCTGGGAGTGAATTCACTCCCGGTTTAAAAACATTGTGTTAGATGTTGCGCTTCTTCCATTCAGCATCAATCAGTTTGTGTCGCAGAGAGTTTAGTTTACTAACTTTTGAAGGTCATTTATGATGTATTCAATTTCATTATTCAATGATTTTTTACCTAGTGGAACGTAGTATGCTTTCGCTTTATCGGCTTATTTTTCCGACGGTACATCAGTTTTCTGTTTTATGTGAAGGAATTTATGAAAAATAATTAATTGCAAAAAGAACACGAATGACATACTTTGTCACAAACATCAACCTTAAACTGAAAAGAAACAGCCAACTTTCGTGAACCGTAAAATATTTTACTTATATTTATACTATGTTCAAATTTAATAATTTTAGCACTCAAAGAATAGCGAAATCCAAACGACGTATTGCCCGTTTCGTTTGTAGATAGACTTTCGTGCACATTTTTAAAGCATCAAAATAAATATGTTCACGTTAAAATGCACGGGGGACAGCAAATAAACAAATCGAATATCTTATGCACAATTCTAGAGAGGGCGTTCAATATTGTTTTTGTTAGTCGCTGCAACAACCCAAGTAACCACTAAGCACTAAAGCAAGCATTATATTCTCCTTATAACAGCTTTTCGATGCTCATAGGTTCTATACAAGCTTTGCAAATGTCTATAAGCTTTATACAAGCTTTGCTAATGCTTATAAGCACTACGAATTTTAAGCATTAAAACAGGTCGTATATGGGTATATGAGGCTCTATTGTAAAGCTTATAAACCTTATAGCTATAAGCCAGATACGGATGTCACCGATGCCATTTTAATGCCTGTTATAGTTGACATTTCCATTACTCTAAATAATAAATTCCAAATAAAAAAAAATATGATATGAGACACATTGTAAGCATAGAAAACCTTATCAGCTTCCGACGTTTGGGCATGTCGTCGTAAACAAATTAAAGGGCACAAAACCTTCGAGCCATAAAATGATATGGTACATTGCGATGATTTGTTTCAATTTAGTATACATCTGATGATAGTTTAAAAAATATGATTAAAACCTTGCACCCAATTATAAGTATAATTACAACAGAAATCTCTCAATTTAAGAACGCCAAATATCAGTAAGATTAGCCAATTCCCAAATGGATCAAACGTCAAGCGCGCTGGAGCAAAGTAACTTCCAAATCTTCTAAAGGCAGAAGTTCGAGCCTGGAACGTACGCTATACTGCAAAAAAAAATCAAACGGCGCATGCGACAGAAACCCTTGAAAGAAAAAACGAGAAAAAAAACTTTATTCCCTGTTTTTGTTTCGTTTTTTTCCAACCAGTGGGTTCTACCCACCACAAATTGTTTTGACATATCTCCATATCTCCATCAGCCGAATATTTCGCCAAAAGTGGCCTTTAAGCAGCACTAAAGTACGATATTGAACCTATAAGCTCTGCTACCATTGATCTATAAGCGACTATAGAACCGAATTGATGCCATTTTCATGGCTTAGTGGTTACTTGGGAATAAATCTATGGTAGATGCGGTGTGAGCATATTTTCATGTGACAAAATTATTTTGCTGTGAGTCTATTTGGGGATAAAATAACGGTTTTCAGAATTTAGTAGCAGTCTAATCCGACTGACGTATCATACATCATAGATATCAAAACGACGAATCTGACGGTGTATGATACAGTCAAGAAATCAAAATGGCGTCTCATGTTTTTTTCTCAATTTCAACATAATACACGCAACAACAAGTTGAAACGCTTACTTTGCGTAACAAGAAGTGAAAATGAAATGAAAATGTGAAATCGATGTCGGAATTTTGCCAGTAGTTTTGAAATAGGAGTTAAAAGTTTGCGCAAGAAACTGATGTTTTCTATTTCTCTTGGTTTCTACCAAAAATCTCATACGTCAATTTGAAAAGTACTCGAGATTTGCTTATAATTAACACTATGTTTAATTTTGATAAAAATAGCGCTCAATGAATCGTAAAAACCAAACGACGTAACTACTTTCAGAAATTATAAACAGTCTAATCTGACTTTATGTATCTACACTCAAAAAAAAAAGTAAACGTTATGCCTATTGATTTTACACATAGATTTTTACAATTAACGGAGGCATATAGACACTATTTGCTGGTACATTAACCCAATGTGTGTATTTATAAGAAATATTAATCTTACATTCACATTTCATAACTATTAGGCACATGAAACCCCATTCTATAACAATATACACATATAACTTATGTGTGTGCATACATAGTTTATACAGTTGACACATAGAAGGTGTGTGCGCGTGATAATATTAGCATTTCTTCTTCATATGAATTTTAAGCGGTTTGAAGCAAATAGAATTAACGTTTGGATTTTTTTCAGTGTAACAACATAAATTTCATGACGACGATTATGACGGTGTATGATACAGTCAAGAAATCGAAATGACGTTTATTTATTTATTAACAGATTAAGGCCGAAGTGGCCTGTGCCGTATACAAAAGATTCCTCCATTCCACTCGGTCCATTGCCGCGCGTCGCCAGCCACGCAGTCTGCGACGGGTCCGCAAATCGTCTTCCACCTGGTCGATCCATCGTGCTCGCTGCGCACCACGTCTTCTTGTACCGGTCGGATTGCAATTGAGAACCGTTTTCACCGGGCTATTGTCCGACATTCTGGCTACGTGCCCGGCCCACCGTAGTCGTCCGATTTTCGCGGTATGACAGATGGGCGGCTCCCTCAACTGCTGATGCAACTCATGGTTCATTCGCCGTCTCCATGTGCCGTCTTCCATCTGCACTCCACCGTAGATGGTGCGCAGCACTTTCCGTTCGAAGACACCAAGTGCGCTTTGGTCCTCCACGAGCATGGTCCAGGTCTCGTGCCCGTAGAGAACTACCGGTCTAATCAGCGTCTGGTAGATGATCAACTTCGTACGACGGCGAACTCTGTTCGACCGAAGTGTCTTGCGGAGGCCAAAGTAAGCACGATTTCCTGCCACGATGCGTCTACGAATCTCTCTGCTGGTATCATTGTCGGCGGTCACCAGTGAGCCCAAGTACACGAACTCTTCAACCACCTCGATTTCGTCGCCACCGATGCAAACTCGAAGCGGGCGGTTCTCATTTTCTTCTCGTGAACCTCTTCCTATTATGTACTTTGTTTTCGACGTGTTGATGGCAAGTCCGACGCGCTTGGCTTCTCTTTTCAGTCTGATGTAGGCTTCCTCCATCTTCTCAAAGTTTCGTGCAATAATATCAACGTCATCGGCGAAGCCAAGTAGCTGAACGGACTTTGTGAAAATCGTACCACTCGTGTCGATCCCTGCTCTTCTTATTACACCTTCCAGCGCGATGTTGAATAACAGACACGAGAGACCATCACCTTGCCGTAACCCTCTGCGTGATTCGAAGGGACTCGAGAGCGTCCCTGAGACACGTACTACGCACATCACCCGATCCATCGTCGTCTTCACTAATCGCGTCAGTTTGTCCGGGAATCCGTACTCGTGCATAATCTGCCATAGCTGATCTCGATCGATAGTGTCGTATGCGGCTTTGAAGTCGATGAACAAATGATGTGTGGGCACATTGTACTCGCGGCATTTCTGCAGTACTTGACGAAGAGCGAACACCTGGTCCGTGGTAGATCGTTCGCTCATGAAACCCGCCTGGTACTGCCCCACGAACTCTCTTGCAATTGGTGATAGTCGACGGCATAGTATTTGGGAGAGTACCTTGTAGGCGGCGTTCAGCAGGGTGATTGCTCGGTAATTACAGCAATCCAGCTTGTCGCCCTTTTTGTAGATAGGACACACGACACCTTCCATCCACTCCTCCGGTAAAATCTCCTCCTCCCAAATCTTGGTAATCACCCAGTGCAGCGCTTTAGCCAGTGGCTCGCCACCGTGTTTTAGTAGCTCGCTTGGTATTTGGTCAACCCCAGCGGCTTTATTATTTTTGAGCCGGCTAATCTCCTCCTGGATTTCTTGGAGATCCGGAGCCGGTAGTGTAATGTCTTCCGCGCGTGCTCCCAGGTGCGTTACCGTGCCATCCTCGTCGTCTGCTGCATCGCCGTCATCGAAATGACGTATCAATTTCTTTTCTCAATTTTTACATGATACACGCATAAAACGTGTAGAAATGTTACGTTTATAAAAAAGGCGTGGCAAACAATGTTATATGTAAAATCGATGCTGGAATTTCTCCAGTATTTTTGAAATAGGATTTAAAAATTTCCGCTAGAAACTTCATACCCGTTTTTCTCGGTTTCCTCCAAATGTCTCATACTTCCATTTGAAAAAGTACCCGAGATTTAGTTATTATATTGATTGAGTTCATAAAATTCAAAATTTACTTTCATACACGCAGCGAAATTTCAGATGATTAAACCAACAAAACGCAATTTTGATTTCAATCGGCAGCCTATGTTTGATTCGATGCTTATTGATTGTTAAATATTCAGTATTTTATTATTGAATCAACAATATTATTTTTATTCCAACCAAATTTTCTTTTCTTTTAATATTGTATAGTAGTAAATAAGCGTGTATTTTTCATCTGTCAGTGAATTACCATATAGCAAAGGCCCATTTTAATTGTCAATTGTAAATTTTCATTAAAAAAAAACTGCAGTCCAATTATGCATACCATATGCCAGCATATACAAAACAATTGCAGAGCCAGACACCGGCTATACTCTCTGGTTAGTGTCAATGTTAAAATAATTAACAATATTGAACATTATCTTTGAAACTTTCAGAACAAACGCAACATGATGAAAGTCATCATTGGCAATTCAAAATATAGCATGCTGAAAGTACATCGATGGCAACTCAAAGTGAAAACTAAAAAAGATTTTTTATTTTACTATTAATAAAAATATACAAATATATCAATAGTGACTGTGTTATTAGTTGTTTCAACACAAGTATATTGTTGAACTAATCGTCTTTGTATCATTGGATCAATAACACGGTCAATCGTTTCAACAATAATATTGTTAATTCAACTGATAACACGATTAAAATCTAGAATTGTCAAAACCAGAATATATTGTAGAAACAACAATACTGCGGATTGAATCAAATATGGAATATTATTAGCTCTGAGATAATAATTATTGTTGAAATTGAACCAGAATATTGTTGTATCTACAATACAATTTTCTGCGTGTATGCTTTTTGGCAGATGAAAATAAAAACATCATCATTGCGCTCTCGTGCCATCTTGCGGTACATTCAGCTTATCGCGAATGGGGTCAAACAAAAATGTCTAATCTGGCCACCCTAAGGGCGATCTAAAAGTCGGTAATAAATATATACGTCAAAATTGCATGCACTGTATTACCGATGTTAGATCGCCGATTAAATTTTGTTTGAAGAAGAGATTCAGCATCTTCGCGAATAAACATTAGAGTGGAGTGCGAAAAAATAGTGACAGAAAGAATAAGAGATTTATCAATAAAAAAAAGCGAAATACAGTGGAAACGGAAAATCGAAAACTAAACTAAATGGAAAGTGGATAGAATAAAGATTAATACATGTTACGAAAAAATAAAGTGAATACACAAAATAAGTGAGCAAAAATGATTAAGGATAGCAGAATAGAGCGGATAATTGAAAGCAGGAAGACAAGCGGGAGAATAACAAGAATGCAAGCGAGAAAGAAACAGAACATCCTACAAGGCAGTAAGGAAGAACAAGGAAACAGTGAAGAGAATTTAGAGGTGACCATGGAACTGGTTAACCGGAACATTCATTTCCCGTCACATCCAGCCCACGTCGGTCGACTCTTAAAGGAAGGCGGAATAACAAACATCACAGACATTCAAAAGATCGGAATGTTTCGGTACAAAATTACAGCTGGCAACAAGAAAGAAAAGGAGAGGATAAGAAGTGCGAAAATGGAACATCAAAATCTGAAGGCCTACGAACCAAGGACGAAAAACCAAACAATCTGCTTCATCAGAGGAGTACCATGCACATTCAAAGAAGAGGAAATTCTGGGCAATCTGGAGACAGAATTTGAAGTGTTGCAGGTGGAGAGGATAAAAAAACAAGGAAGAGACAATCAGCTACAGGATACACCGAACATCAAATTAACCGTTAAAGGACCAAATACACCAGAGCGAGTTAAAATTTATGGATGCTGTTTCAGAGCGGAGCTTTACATATTTCCGGTCAGACAATGCAAGCAATGCTGGAGATTCGGACACGGAATCAAACACTGCAAATCCAGACCGAGATGCAAAAAGTGTGGAGGAAGACACCAGGAAACACAATGCGAAGAACGAGAAAAATGTGTAAATTGTGGAAAAAGACACGACGCCCAATCAAAAACCTGTCCGGAAAGAGCCAGAAGATGGAATATCTTGGAAAAAATGAAAAAAGGAGCTACGTACCAGGAAGCAGAGACCATTTACCCAAAACTAACCAACAAGTACGCGGAACTAGAAATCGAAAATGAAGAAGAGGAAGAGGACACTGACAGCTGCGAAGAAAATGTACAGGGGGACGCAAACGAAAAACTGGAACACGACGAACATACAGGAAGGAAAACCAGCAGAATCAAACAAAGGGAAGAGGTGGAACCTATTTCTCAACTGCTAGCACCAACAACGGGAAATGGAGAAAAGAAAAGACCGTGCAGCAGGTGTCAAACAAACCCGTACAGCTCAACGGAATTCGAGAGATTTGTAGAAAAATTACGGCACGAATTTCTGATAGAAACGAGAGCCAGAAAGTGGATAGACCCCCTCAAAGCAATCCACGCAAGAATCGTGGTGGGAGTAAACGAAGCAAACAATGTAATTGAAACTGACAGATTGCTTATCGAAATAGCACAAGCAATACAGCACCTGATCAACAGCAATTCGGCAGAACAGCAGGAAAGCACAGATACCAGAATCGATGAAAGAAGCAGAAGTGTCGTGTAAAAAACTAAGAATACTACAAAACAACATACAAAGCATACGCCCAACAGAAACAAGAGAGGAACTATACTACTATTTAAAACGAAACGAAATAGCGGCAGCGCTGTTACAGGAAATTTGGTTAAAAAAAGAGGAACATTTCAAAATAGCGAACTACAGAATGGAATCGAATAGAAGGAATGCAGGATACGGCGGAGTAGCAATACTAATTAGAGAAGATGTGCAATACGAATTGGTCGACATGGGTTGCTTCTTACCAGTCGAAGTGGTAGCAGTGAAAATAAAGAATAATTTCGATCCGATCACACTCATATCAGTCTACGTACCACCGGACCGCGATCAGATACAGGAAGTGAAAGAGAAAATAAGAAAGCTTTTCGATGCCATGGAAGTTATCAATGGAGAAATTATAGTTGGAGGAGATTGGAATGGCCACCATGAAACATGGGACCCCAAAGGGAAAACATGCCCTAAAGGAGCGTTGATAAATACGCTGATAGAAGCGTCTAAATTGTACCTTCTCAACGACGGAACTCATACATGCCTCACCACCACAGACAGAAGAAGTTCAACGGTAGACCTCACCCTAGTAACAACGGGAACAGCAGTGAAGGCAGGGTGGAAAGTAGAGGATCAGGAATTTGGAAGCATTCACTTAGCAATATTAATCGAAATCTCCAGCGATATCCCAGTGGCGGAAAAAACGACAAAAAGGATCAACCAAGAGAAAGCGGTAGAACTCATAAACCAAATCCAGCCGCAATACATGTATGACCCTCTCGAAATGCAAAGCATATTCGACGAATGTTTAGAAGGAGCTAGTTACACAGTGAAAAACAAGAAAGGCAACTGGTTGAAAAAATGGTGGACGGAAGATATAAATAAGGCATATCAAGATAAAAGAACAGTACTTAGAAACTACAACAGAGAAAAAACTCAACAAAATTACATAAAGCTGCAAAAATCAAGAGCCACACTCAAGAGACTAATAAGGAAAGAGAAAAGAAGATACTGTCAGGAAATATCAGAAAAAGTAGATGAAAACACACCAAGCAAACAACTATGGAACATAATAAGAGGATTGGATACCGCGTTGACCAAACCGGTTGGATATAAACCAAAAAATAATCAAGAAGATGGACAAAAATTCATGGATTATTACTATGAAAACAAACTTAAATCAATAAGGCTACCGAGAGCGAATACAAAATCCGATCTAAGAGGCTACGAAATGGTAATAACAGAGGAGGAAATCATAAAAAATCTTAGGAAAAAGAAAACACACTCAGCACCCGGTCCAGATGGAATGACATACGCGATACTGAAACAAATACGGCCGGACATTCTAGGAAAAGTTAGCGAAATGTTGAACGAAGTGTTTGTCTCGGAGAAAATTCCTGAAAAATGGAGAAACACGGAAGTTAGAGCAATACCCAAACCCAACAAGGACCCAAATCTGCCCTCATCACAAAGGCCAATATGTTTGCAAAATGTCTGCCTCAAGCTGATAAATGGAGCTGTTAAGGATAGGATTGAAGAAATCACCGAAATCGAACACCTGATCCCGAAGAACTCTTTCGGATTCAGGAAAAATTGCTCAGCTACAACGTGCGTGAACTATCTGGTAAACCGGATCTACCAAGCAAAACAAAATGAACAAATCAGCATGGCAGTATTCATGGATATGACGCAAGCTTTCGACTCCGTGAACACTCAAGTGCTGCTGAACGAGATGGCGAAAATAGGTATACCAAAAAAACTGATGTCATGGCTACACACCTACCTACAAAGAAGAATAATGACCTTCAATACCACCGAAGGGAACATAAAAATAGAAATCAGCGAAGGATTGCCACAAGGATGTCCTCTTTCTCCCACACTTTTCAACATTTACACAGCGCAACTCCATTCGGTCGAGGAAGAAGGATGTGAGTTAATTCAGTACGCGGACGACTTCACACTGATCGTAACAGGAGATACTATTGAAGAAGTGGAAACCAAAGCTAACAGATTTCTCGAAAAATTCGCGGACAAAATACGAACTCTGCAACTAAAGATCAATCCATCGAAATGTGCAGTTGTACCATTCACCCTGAAACGTACGGATCACATAAGGATAAAAATCGCAGCCGAAAAAATTGAGATTCACAACACCCACAAACACCTAGGAATCATATTAGACAGAACCCTTACATTCAGGAAGCACATAGAAGATAGCAAGAAACGAAGCTCAGAAAAACTCAAAATAATTAAAATCCTCAGCAGACGAAACACGAAAGCAAATGCAGAGACACTAGTAAAGATAGGAAATGCCGTTATACGAAGCAAACTCGAATATGGGGCGCAAATATACGGAGGAGCAGCTAATTCAAATATTCAAAAACTACAAACAGTTCAAAATGCATACTTGAGAAGTGCAATGGGCTACCTAAAAACAACGCCAATCCATGTGATTCACGCAGAAACAGGACAACTACTGATCGAGGACCGGATAGAATGGCTCACTTTGAGGGACGCCATAAAAAGCTCATACCATAAAAACCAACTGCAACCATTCATCGAAGAAGCATTGAGACAAGAGGGAGGAAACGGATCGTACCTAACGTCCATAGCATCAAAACATATAGACGTAATACACCAAGTACATCAGAAAGACAGAAATATGCCATATCTATGTAGAAAACAGTATACGGATAGACAAATCAGCCTTCGAATTGAGCCAAATTTAGCAGAAGACCAGCTAAGAAAAGCACAATGGAATGCCGACATATGGAAACAACAATTCCTGCAGACAAAGGAACACAAATATAAAAGATATACTGAGATCTACACTGATGCCTCAAAGACCGAGGCAGGGACCGCAATAGGGATAACGGATGGCACAGGAGAAATCTGCAAAAAGGAAAAAATCAGCGATAAATACTCAATAACAAACGCAGAACTACTCGCAATAGATAACGCAGTAAGGATAATTAAGGAACAAAATTACACCAAGGCAGTCATCTTTACGGACTCTAAAAGTGCCTGTCAAATCCTGCTAAACAGATATACAATACAAGAAAATTTCATAGCCTGGAACATAATAAAGGAATTAAAACACGAAGGAAACCCGTACATCAAAATTCAGTGGATCCCTAGCCACCAAGGAATAGAAGGGAACGAAAGAGCAGACAGGCTAGCAGCAGGGGTTCCAACAGTACAGCCTTGCGACAGTATTTCAGAGGCTGTCGTCTTCTTTTCGCTTCGACAGTTTGATGACCGAATCAAGCACGACAGCTCTCAGTAAAACTGTTATGCGACTTGCAACGTTGCCGTCTTGTACCGCACACGACAGTTTGCGCATACGTCTACAACTATAGTTGATGTGCGATGACAGCCTCAGTTGGTTTTGTGTAACATTTCTATCGTTCTTGGTGGTAGAACCGACACATCGATGCAATCAAAGAACTTTTTTTTTCTGTGAAAGTCGTGCTCTGTACATTAGTTAAGCCCAGTACGGTGCGGGATGCTGAACGATTTAGAATGAATGCTGCGTGCAAGGTTTTCGTTTTTTTTTTTCATTCATTTCCCATACGGGATCAAAACCAGCGGCTTTATTTGATTTGATTTCAAACAGTTAGCGAATTTTTAACGTCGTTCGAAATTAAAAACCTGAGCAAATCTTTTTAGTCGTGGTAGACTGTTATGTTGCGGGGAGAATCATTTGAGTGAAGCTGGATAGTAATTCAATATTAATTCGTCAAAAGGGCGAAAGTGTTTTTTGTAAACAAACTTGTTTCGCTCATTAGTCTGCTGCAGAGTGGAATTTCATGAAAAATATGCGTTAATGTAAATTTTTACCCTTCGTAGAAGTAATTTCAATTGTTTTCTGCTTTGAAATTATAGTAAATTAAGAGAAACCATCAAAATAAAAGTTTGTTTACAAATCTTATTCGCCCTTTTGTAAATTTAATATGGAATTGTTCAGTAATGGTGATGTGGGTCGAATTGCCGTATCGGGGCAGAAAGCAATCGTTTAGAAGTACGTATTGCGGAAAGTTGGACGGTTTCAGAAAACGGATTTTTGATATGCCGTGTAGATGAAAATGCAGATTGCACCTAGTCACGAATCACAGCATGAACATAGGTCATGAGTTATGAGGCTTTTTTATTTCATCGGAAAGCTAAAAAATTGCGTTGCTACAATAGAGAAATACATAATATAGATAAATTTAATTTTAAGAGGGGCGCGCCGCCGATTTCAGGCTCGTGAAATATTTTCGTGATTTGTTGGTTATGCTAATTTGTTTGAGGTGATCAACAAGCTGATGATTTTATTTGTTTTATTATGCCACTCAATAGCAAACGTGTTTGTCAAGATTGTCCTAACAACTGTACTTTTCAAGGTACAGGCACACCTCGAAATAGGGGTCGTTGGGGAGTTGTGAACCATTGGGAGTTGTGAGCAGCGCTTTATAATTAAAATGTGGTAACTACTAAATATTTCTACTGTCATGACCTCATTTTCTTATTAGCAATTTTACCCGAAAAACAGGATTATACAACAATTTTAAACGTCCCGTGCCGCAACCGCGAATTCAGGAGGTTTAGCGTGAATCAATGGTCACCTATCCATTGCGAATCAGATCACATTTCTAACTAATATTTAGTTTAGAATTATCTTAAAATTTAACTTCTATAGGCCCATTAAAAATAAGAAAAAAAGTCTTTAACACTGCTTTGTTTAGCGTACGTACTACACAATAATAGAAATAAATTTCAATCACTTTTTATGTTTAATATGGAATGTATTATTATTGTTAGTGGTAAACTGCCCCAATACAGCACTTGTTTTTAAAAAATGATGGCTTTCATCATCAAGAATAGTTGAAAATGGTTTGTAAAAATATTCCCTCGGTCTCGTATTTATAAACTTTTAAATAAAAATATATTTTTCATGCTTTAAATTTTTATATCTTTAAATTTTAAAGTTCCAAAATTATTAAATCTTACTTTCAAAATTTCTTAATCTTCAATATTTTAATTTTTTTCCTTTTACATTTCAAAATATTTAAAATTTCAAATCTTTAATTCTTTAAATCTTTAAATTTTTAAATTTCTAAATTTCTAAATTTTTGAATTCTTAAATTTTTAAATTCTTAGATTTATCAATTTTTCATTTTCTCGTATATTAATTATATGATTTTTTAATTCCGAAATCCTATTTTTTTGAAATTTCAGCTTAAATTCTTTAATTTTCAATTTTGTATGTCATATTTAATGTTCAGTAATTTTTTTATGTCATATTTAATGTACAGTAATCATTAGGGGTCGGCCAATTCGGACCTAGTAAGGGTTTATGAGCTATAGAACTACAACCGATTCACAAATAAATATTTTTTCCCGAAAGCCTGATCAATTGCGCACATTTTTTCTAAGGTAACTTTTTCCGATATCGTACCGTATTGTGTATTAAGGGTTCTACGCAAAAGTACATGAAAGATCCGAATTACCCCAACCCTGTTCCAATTAGGACCACCCATGTCTTATCGATTTTTGCAATGGAAATAAATGCCTATGTTGACCTAAGTTATTCCTATTTAATTTTCACTAAGTTTCGAATTGTGAATTGACAAGTTCTGTTTGATATAAAAAAATTTGTGGCAAATATTCCATAAAAAGTAAGAGTTGGGCCAAATTACCTAACAATAGGTTATGAGCTATAAACGTAGAAATCTGTGAATCGATTTGCGAAAACTTATCTTTTCCTGAAAGCTCGACCTCTCAAACGGTTTTTCGCGATCGCGTATCATCGTATATATGGTAAAAGGTCCGAATTGAATCAACCCATATTCACACACAGATTAAACGAAAACAGTTGATAGTCTCGCCTAAAATAAGATATTAAATAAAAGATATTAGACGGCAGGTCCAAAATTACGATAATGCACATAATTTAATTAATTGTTGTTGCCAACAATAATCTTGTTTTCGGTTTACACATTTATCAAAAAAGCGCACGCTCACGAAAACTGAGAACCGCAAAATTTTGTGATAAAAAACAGAGCTACATTACAGTCATGAAAATTATATACATACGCTTTTCACAGTATTACCATAGCTGAAAAATACCTGGGATCCGAAACTCCCCTCTAATTAAAAAAAAATCGATTTCTTGATTTTTTAAATTTGTAACATTTTAATATGTTAATTTTGCAACTTTGAAGTTTTTTGGATTTTGGATCAATATTTAGATTTTTGAAAGCTTTAATATTTTTGATGGTTCAGTTTTCGTTTTTACAATATACAGATTGCATACGTCACAGTAATCGGTGAGAACTAAACAAGTGAAATGCTAAAAATACTTAAATTAAGTTAATCCGGGGCAGCGAATTGCACTAGTGTTGCACTTTCTGACAGAAGTGGGAATGAACACGTCTAGTGGCCGGCTCTTTCGCTAGAAACTGCAACTTACTGCTCCGGGGTTGTTCATTAAAAAACGGCATTAGAAAACTATCAATTCAATCCATCATGCTATAAATCAATTTCCCAAGACAACGTAATGAAAACTGAAATCTGATGTTAAATGACATCCAATGAAAATCGTTCCAGAATTCTGTCCTGGGCAAATTTTTCTACGTTTGAAAACTGCGTTTTATCATGCCTAAAGCACGTCCAAATTAATGCGCATGATTAGCATAACAGTATAACTGTTATGCTGAAAAGTACACTTTACACGTTCGTTCGCTTAAACATGCGTTGATCCTTAAGCGGACCTTACACGAGACAGAAATATTGTCAATAAATATACTGATAAGACTGCTTCAATCCATCAATCTCATTTAAATTCTATAGAATCAATCTATGATTTATTGTCAATATTTCTGCTCGTGCAGGATCCGCTTTAGCGCAAATTATTGCCGCTGCGTCGATTCAAACTCCATGCAAATGTTCAATGGTGACATTCATCATATGACAGCCCTAGACGACAGTTTTACCAGTTTGGACGAAGAATGTTATCCCTCTCAGAAGGCTGTCTCCGCGACAGTTTATGCGAAACAGCAGACACAAAAAAATGGTAAACCGACAGCCCATTCGGCTCGCTACGTTTAGCGTAGAATATTGTCAACAAAACGAGCGCGGTACAGGCTGTCCCCAAACAGCACCTTTTCTCACAAGATTGCACTGTTGCCATTACAGTTCGGCTTGGCGAGCGAACGTGCTGTAGCAAGAGAGCGTCGAGCACACATAGAGACATCCTATTCTGTTGCACAGCGACAGTAGTAAAAAGGCAGTCATATTGGTAAGCCTGGCTAGCAGTATCAACCACTCACGGAAACCAAACAGACTTTACAACGTTGGTCCTATCAGATGCCCTTGCACTGGCAAAAGAAGAAATATGGGAAAGCTGGAAAACAAAATACAAAGCTACATCTACGGAAAAAGGAATAAAACACTTCGAAATAATGGAAGAACCCGGAAAAACGATATGGTCAAGAGGACTCGCACTGACATCAGACAAAAAAGGATACTAAACAGAATAAGAACAGGGCATACACTCACAAAAGAAAGAAGATACACATGGGGATGGGAAGACGAAGAAGAATGTGACCTCTGTGAAGAAAGAGAAGACCTGGAACACATATTGTTCATCTGCCCACGTTATAATATCGAGAGAAACGACTTTCCAGCCCTGGAGTACTGTAAACCACTGAAAACCATCCTAAAAAATAACGAGGAAATGGATATGAAACAAATAGTACAATTCCTAAAAACAACCAGGATACAGATCTAAAAATAATGCTTAATCCATAGAAAAAGCGACACTCGATAAATAAACACCAATAACGGTAAAAAACTATTAAGGAATTTAAATAAACGAAGAAAAAACAAGACAACTCTGGCAAGATGGACCGTGAACGGTCTTAGCCGTCTGTCAATTCAGACACTCCAAACAAAAAAAAAAATAAATTTTGTTTATTATAGGTTTGTTCCAGTACATAGAAGTTACTCCCTGTTGCTCCGGAGCAAAAAATTCTTGCTCCTTTTCACTCCGGTTTGCCACCACAAGAAGAAAAAAGAGAAGAAGATAGTACAGGAACGATTTTCTCCCTGTTTGCTCCGGAGTACTTCCAGTTTCTCCTGGTACTGGAACAAACCTTATATTGCAATGAGAATGCTTCTGGTGGTCATTTAAAAGCTATTTTTTGTGGTAAAAGTATTAATAACTAAAATAAATTACAAATCTTTTGTAAACTACAGTTCTATGGAGGAAGATTTTAGTTATTATGTGTACATAACATTGACGTTGCTTCCTGTCTACTTGGCATTCAAACTAGTTCAGTGGATGGGTTGGGAACTTTTCGTCAACAACTGATTCGAAACCAAAATGCAGGTAATATTTTACTAATATAATATATTTTACATCTTTAAATGAATTATATGAATAATTTGTATTTTAGCAAATCGTGATTTAAAGGCTTGTGTTGGTTTATTGGTCAAGTTCCAAACATATACGATTCTCCGTTAAACCTATAATAAATTTTATTGTTAAATATCAGTTGAGTTAGTAACCGCTTAAAGCCGTCGATGAAGGAAAATGTGATCGTAGTAGCTGGCAGCGGTCTCGATCGACAGCAATTGTACGACGTTTCATCATAATCTCTTTCTCCAGTTCGCCACGACGTGTCATGAGCTCGTTTTTTACTTCCTCTTCTTGTTTGAGCCGTGTTTTCATCGCTGAGAGTCCTTCTTCGACGGATTTCACTTCATCGATCAACAAAGATTGCGATAAGTCGCGACAATTTTCCACACGTGGCCGCTGGTTACGATTATCCAAGCGGGTCTGCACGACTTTCATTGCATGATCCATGTTCCGTATAGCGACTTTTAGCTTTTCGATTTGAATCTCCGTGTCGGCCAAACGTTGCAGGGTCTGAAATTCAGATTATGTTAGCTGGACATATTTTGCAATTCTGTGTAATAGCGCACGGTTCTTAGATCTATCTCGAGCTTCTGTCGTATTTCTTCCATACACGATATTCTATCAGCCAA